>NC_091283.1:828609688-829847188 GCF_032444005.1 Ranitomeya imitator
AGCAGTTTCATAGGAAGAAAAAAGGTTATCCAAGTCATAAAACGTTAAAATTTAACAGAAACAAAAAAGAAAAAAAAAAAAACTTCCCTAAATACATATAAGCTAGACAAACCCAAGTTCAACACGCACTGCCATACCATAAAAGTAATCAATTTCAGGTTTGTGTCATTGTTGTAAAGATAAAATAGTTGGTGATTCTAAACTTTGGACTCTTTGTTAAAAAAAAAAAAAAAAATTGTACTTTAACTTGCCTGCGAAACAAAGTCATAAAAGTTACCTGACCTTAGGGTTGGAACAATGAGCTCTAAATATTCAAATTCTCTCTAAATAGCCCCATTAATTCACTGAGGGGTTAAAGTAACTTATAAGATTGTGTGTGTGTGTATATATATATATATATATATATATATATATATATATATATATTTTTTTTTTTTTTTTTTTTGTCTAGCCCACACCTAATAAATATAAACTATTAGGGTAAATGCACAGTTTAAGGCTATGTGCACACGTAAGAAAAGAGGTGCAGAATTTTCTGCACAAAATCCGCAGCTGCGGATTTGCCACGGTTTTATGCGGTGTAAGGCTATGTGCACACGTTGCGAATTAGCCTTAGGAATTTCTGGTGTGGATTCTGCCTCTCCTGGCAGAAAACGCACCTGCGGATTTGTCGCATTTTTTGTGCGGCTCCGCAGCGCTTGTGCGTTTTTGCTGCGGTTTTCTTGCGTTTTTTACCCCTGCGGTTTTCTATAATGGAATGGGTACAAAAACGCTGCAGATTCACAAAAAAGAAGTGATATGCTACTTCTTTTAAACCGAAGCGTTTCCGCAGCGGATTTTCCTTAAAGTGTGCACAGCATTTTTTTTTTCTCATTGATTTACATTGTACTGTAAATCAATTGCGGATCTGCAGCGTTTCTGCACTGCAAAAAAACGCTGCGGATCCGCAGAGAATCCGCAACATGTGCACATACCCTTAGTGCGTTTTTTTGTGTGGAATTGATGCGGATTTTCTGCAGTTTTTACCACTGCGGATTTCTATTAATGGAGGGGTGCAGAAACGCTGCAGAACTGCACAAAATAAGTGACATGCACTTCTTTGAAATCCGCAGCGTTTCTGTGCGGATTTTTCTGCACCATGTGCACAGCTTTTTTTTTTTTTCACATTGACTTACATTGTACTGTAAATTACAGTGCAGATCTGCAGCGTTTCTGCGCGGAACAAAACGCTGCAGATCTGCACTAAATCTGCATCGTGTGCACACAGGCTAAGTATTTGGTGCAGAAATTTCTGTATCTCTAGGCAGGAAAACCGCTTTGCAAAATAGGCGTGTATGTCGCACTTTTTCCATAAGTTTTTGTTGCATATTTTTCCACACTCATTAGTATGAGCGAAATCTGCATCAAAGAACGCTGAAAGAATTGACACCTTGCAAATTTAAATCTGCAAATCAAAAATAAGCAGTGTGTGCATGAGACGTCAGGATTTTCATTCACTTTGCTCGCCATCATGAAATCCTTTAGGTTTTGCGACAAGTCTGAGCAGAAACAAAAAAGCGACAAGTTTGCAGTGTGTGCACAGGCCCACAGTTCACCTTTTGTTCTAGGGCCAAAACAGTCTACCCAAACCTGTGGCTCATCCAGGTGTTGGAAAACTACATCTCCAAGCATGCCGCTGACACATACTGCCAAGGAATTCTGACTACTGACAGGAAACCATTGACTTCCTAGAAAACCTCTTCTGCAGCCTAAATGAAAGTCTCAGTAAAAATATTATATGCAAACACAGTTTTAGGGTCAATTAACTGCTTGTGCGCAATTTCAGAGCCTAATAATTACTACTTCTTAGCATTAAATTTTGCACAGCAGTAATCATGTATGGAACGTATTGTTCATCATGAACTGAACACCGTAAAACATGGCAAGCCTAGGGTTAACAAACCTTAAAATTTACATTAATGCTAAGAAACACAAAATCCATCCCCTGGGCATATCCTTTTTGGAAACGCATAAGCCTTATTCCTTGAAGACTGCTCACCGTGCTTCTTCCATCCTATCACAAAATTGCACGGAGCCTCCGAAAATGTGTCAGGGTTAAAAGCGTTTCGTCAACTCCTATCAATCATGTGCAAACTGTAAACCTACAGAATTTTTTTTAGCCCTCGCCGCCCTCCTCCTCCTCCTCATGTAATACGTGCTCAGTTACTGTTTCAGGAAAGGGACAAAGAAACGCTATCGCAGCATGAAATTACATCTCAACCAAAGCACAATTTGCATAATGGGCTTTGCAAAAAAAAATTTTATTTCAAAAGCAAAACGCTTAAGATAAATGAAATCAACTTTCCACCAGGGACAACAGCACCCACCCCCTTGGCTGGGATCTTACATGCCAAATACTCACCCCTACCCAAAATTTTTTTTTAAAAAAAGGCAATTGAGGGTGAAATTGAACTAAACAATCCCATGAAAACAAGTGAGGAGGAGATGAAAATCTTCAATTAGAAAACACAAAAGCCTTCCAACTTTTTACGGTGGGGGCGAGATATTAAATGGCGACCGATTACCGCCTGTAATTTAAGGCTTTTATTCCCGTCGACAGGACCTTAAATTGGAGAGAAAGAGAAAAAAAAAAAAAAAGCGACCTACTGTAATAGGGGAGTTTTCATTCATCCCTTGCCCATCCCCCAGCGTTCTGCGGCCACCGAAATCAGATCGCCTCTCATGTTCCTCATATGGAGAAGAAGAGGGGGATCCCTTGGGGGAGTGGGGTGATCCCGAATCATGGGGCGAGGACGGGATCCTCCGGGAAAGGGCAGCAGCACTCGGCAGCCAGCGAGCTAGGCCTCAGGCCCCTCTCACACCCCCCTCTCCTCCTGAGCCTCACCCCCATCCCTGCCCACCATTCAAGGAACACACACACACAAAAAAAGTGTTTGCAGAAAGAAGGGAGGGGGGAGAAGAGCAAAGCATCGAGTTTCTTTAATTAAGCAAACAGATTTATAATAAAAAAAAAAAACACGCCCATTAAAAAAAAAGTCTAATCCGGGCAGTTATAAATAAGGAATAATAAATTACCTAGAAAGCTGATGTGTTATGGGAGGAACTGCAAAATGTGAACATGGAAATAAGACAAGGCCCCTGCTACACTTTTGCATGGGGGTGTTAAAAAATAAAATAAAAAAATAAAGAAGAAAAAAAAACAGAATTTTGGGTAATTAGTAGTGCCGGGGGCGCGCACAGGAGGGTGGCTTTCGGGGACGCGCATGCGTCGTGCACGCGCCCGGCATGATTCGAAAGGCGGCCAGAGCGGCGCGAGTTCCCCTCTTCTCTCTCTCTTCGCCCTCCTCCTCCTCCCCTGACCAAACTCCCAGCAACAGCCGGAGCACCGGGGCCGTGTGATTGGCCTCTCCCCAACCCCGGAGCCATGATAACTCCCCGCCCGGAGCAGGAGAGGGGACGGTCGGGCATTTTTTTTTTTTTTGGAGGGGCGCAGTCACATGACCCCGTCGGAGCCGTTGCCCGCGCGCCGCTCTCCCCTCGCGCACCGCTCTCCCCTCGCGCACCGCTCTCCCCTCGCGCACCGCTCTCCCCTCGCGCACCGCTCTCCCCTCGCGCACCGCTCTCCCCTCGCGCACCGCTCTCCCCTCGCGCACGCCCCTTTCCCGCCGTTTTCTTTTTACCTCAGAGCGCAGTCACCGCCGCCGCTCTCCGCCCGGAGACCGCACACCACACCGGTTCCGGGTTCAGCCGTCGCCTCTTCCCTCCTCCTCCCCCTTCCCTCAGTTATACCGGGCGGTAAGTTGTGAGGTGACCCGTCGGCTGTGATTTTTTTTTGGACGGTGGGGTGTGTGTAAAGAATTAGAGCTTACCTACACAGTGAATGAGCTTGTGCCGCCAAGAGTCAAGTTCCTGTCGAAAACCGCGCCTCTCGATAGAGCATTGCTGGCTCTTACACAGACTCGCCATTTTCTGCTGGCCCCGCACGGAGCCTCCCCCTTCTCTCCGTCCTCCCTCCCATGTTCTTCCTCCTCCTCCTCGCTCTCCCCTCTCTCTCGCTTACGTCGTCCTCGGTGACGTCAGCACGTAGAGTTCTCAGAGTGTGAGGTGAAGGCCCCGCCCAGGGCGGCCGGTCTCCATGGCGATGCTATACTGACAGAAGAAAGCGGCGGAGAGAGACCCCCCCAGGGCGGCAGCAGCAGCGCCCCCTCCTGTCATCTCAGCGTGGGGACTACAAGTCCCAGTACGGACCGAGCGTCTCCTGAGTGCAGGAGGGTGGTGTATCCGAGCCTGAGGAACTGCAGGTGCCAGCACCTCCTGACTGTAGCTACACGGCCTGCATGCTACATAAGAAAGTACCTCCAACCTAACAAAAAAAGAAAGTGCACTCTGTTAGGTGTTCATGGGGTTAATGTTTGTTTGCATAAAACCGTCCATGGAGGAAGTGCTAAGAAAAAAAACAACAGTGTGAATAACAACAAAGGAGAACAGTATTGTGCCGCAGTCGGGGGTTTTGGGTTTTTTTATTTTTGCTTTTCTTTATTTTTGTTTTTTTTTGGAGGGGGCAAAATAAGGACTAAATCTGCAGCAGTAAATTCACTCTGAAGGGTGCAAATTTTGTGGGTGGATATGCCGAAATTAAAAAAATAATAATAAAATATATATATATATAATAATTTTATATAGCGCCAACATATTTCGCAGCGCTTTACAAATTATAGAGGGGACTTGTACAGACAATAGACATTACAGCATAACAGTCATGGCCAAAAGTATTGACACCCCTGCAATTCTGTCAGATAATACTCAGCTTCTTCCTGATAATGATTGCAATAACAAATTATTTGTTATTATTATCTTCATTTAATTTGTCTTAAATGAAAAAAAACACAAAAAGAATTGTCCTAAAGCCAAATTGGATATAATTCCACACAAAACATAAAAAAGGGGTGGACAAAAGTATTGGCACTGTTCGAAAAATCATGTGATGCTTCTCTAATTAGTGTAATTAACAGCACCTGTAACTTACATGTGGCATCTAACAGGTGTTGGCAATAACTAAATCACACTTGCAGCCAGTTGACATGGATTAAAGTTGACTCAGCCTCTGTCCTGTGTCCTTGTGTGTACCACATTGAGCATGGAGAAAAGAAAGAAGACCAAAGAACTGTCTGAGGACTTGAGAAACCAAATTGTGAGGAAGCATGAGCAATCTCAAGGCTACAAGTCCATCTCCAAAGACCTGAATGTTCCTGTGTCTAACGTGCGCTGTGTCATCAAAAAATTTAAAGCCCATGGCACTGTGGCTAGCCTCCCTAGATGTGGCCGGAAAACAAAAATTGACAAGAGATTTCAACACAAGATTGTGCGGATGTTGGATAAAGAACCTCGACAAACATCCAAACAAGTTCAAGCTGCCCTGCAGTCCGAGGGTACAACAGTGTCAACCCGTATTATCTCTCCGGATCTGAATGAAAAGGGACTGTATGGTAGGAGACCCAGGAAGACCCCAATTCTTACCCCGAGACATAAAAAAGCCAGGCTGGAGTTTGCCAAAACTTACCTGAAAAAGCCTAAAATGTTTTGGAAGAATGTTCTCTGGTCAGATGAGACAAAAGTAGAGCTTTTTGGGCAAAGGCATCAACATAGTTTACAGGAGATAAAAAGAGGCATTCAAAGAAAAGAACACGGTCCCTACAGTCAAACATGGCGGAGGTTCCCTGATGTTTTGGGGTTGCTTTGCTGCCTCTGGCACTGGACTGCTTGACCGTGTGCATGGCTTTATGAAGTCTGAAGACTACCAACAAATTTTGCAGCATAATGTAGGGCCCAGTGTGAGAAAGCTGGGTCTCCCTCAGAGGTCATGGGTCTTCCAGCAGGACAATGACCCAAAACACACTTCAAAAAGCACTAGAAAATGGTTTGAGAGAAAGCACTGGAGACTTCTAAGGTGGCCAGCAATGAGTCCAGACCTGAATCCCATAGATCACCTGTGGAGAGATCTAAAAATGGCAGTTTGGAGAAGGCAGCCTTCAAATATCAGGGACCTGGAGCAGTTTGCCAAAGAAGAATGGTCTAAAATTCCAGCAGAGCATTGTAAGAAACTCATTGGTTACCGGAAGCGGTTAGTCGCAGTTATTTTGGCTAAAGGTTGTGCAACCAAGTATTAGGCTGAGGGTGCCAATACTTTTGTCTGACCCATTTTTTGGAGTTTTGTGTGAAATGATCAATGTTTTGCTGCATTCTCTTTTGTGTTTTTTCGTTTATGACAAATTAAATGAAGATAATAATACCAAAGAATTTGTGATTGCAATCATTTTGAGGAAGAAAATGAGTATTATCTGACAGAATTGCAGGGGTGTCAATACTTTTGGCCATGACTGTAACAGAAATCACAGTTCAAAATAGATACCAAGAGGAGGGAGGGCCCTGCTCGCAAGCTTACAAACTATGAGGAAAAGGGGAGACACGAGAGGTGGATGGTAACAATTACACACATAATGTGCACATAATATAAAAATGGGGGGCAGCACCCCAAAGTCAGTGAAGAAACGGATGTCAATATAAAAATGGGGGCAGCACCCCAAAGTCAGTGAAGAAACGGATGCCAATATAAAAATGGGGGGCAGCATCCCAAAGTCAGTGAAGAAACGGATTTTTAATTATCCCCCTACTGATGTTTCAAAATATCACAGCCTTTTTTTGAGGGCATCTGACTTTTTAATGTGTTCCCCCGTTTTTGGTAATTTTTATACAAGAATAGGGATGAGCGGACCCATGGAAGTTCAGATTCTGGTACCCGACCCAAACTTAAAGTTCGAATAATTTCGATTAGGACAAAAAAAAATGACAAAAAATATGTTCGCGTATCCCTGACTACATGTCTCGCCGTTGTTCGACAGCCACAATACATGCAGAAATTGCCTGTTTGTTAGACAATCCATGTATGTCTTATTCTGCTCCTGCCTTCTGTTTCTTTTTAGGAAATAGGCAACATATTTTCTAGCAGTTCATACTTTACACTTTATTTTGTATTTCGTGGTTTATTTTACTCACTCTGGGATCTTTTCCTTTTTTCAGCACACTTTCCCTTCTGTAGGTAACTTGCACTCTGCTCTGCCCTCTGGTTTTTAGAAGGAACGTGATGCCCTCGATGGTCTTTTAGGCAGCATAGGTCATAGTTGCCATCTAATCTGTGGTTAGGCAATCTCTTCTCACACAGCAACCACGAGGGACTGTGGGATCAGGATCTCCAGTCTATAAAGGAACCGGCAGAGTCAGTTGCAGTATTTAGATTTACCTATTATCCCAAGTGAGTAACTACATTAGCATAACAAACGCTATGGCAGGAAACCCAAGAGGACGCCGTTGCTGACACAGAGACATAAAAAAGCACTGCAGTTTGGCAAAATGTACATGAATGTGCCAAAATCCTTCTGTGAAAGTGTCTTTTGGGCAGATGATAACAAGATCAAGCTGTTTGGTTAAGTACATCATTCTACTGTATACCAAAAAGGGAATGAGGCCTACAAAGAAAAGAACACAGTACCTACAGTCAAATATGGAGGTTCAAAGATGTTTTGTGTTTTTGTTGCCTCTGGCATTGGGTGCCTTGACTGCAAAGCATTTTAAATCTGAAGATCACCAAAGGACTTTGGGTTGCAATATAGTGCCCATTGTCAGCTCAGTTTGCGTCATAGGTCTTCCAGCAGGACAGTGACCCCAAACATACTTCAAGAAACCCCCAGAAATGGATGTAAACAGCGCTGGCGAGTTCTGAAGTGGCAGCAATGAGTCCAGATCTAAATCCCATAGAACACATGTGGAGAGATCTTAAAAGTGCTGTTGGGAGAAGGCGCCTTCAAATATGAGAGACCTGGAGCAGTTTGCAAAAGAAGATTTGTCCAAAATTTTAGTTGAGAGGTGTAAGAAGCTTTTTGATGGTTATAGGATGTTATTGATTGCAGGTATTTATTCCAAAGTCTGTGCAACCAAATATTAAGTCGAGGGTGCCTAATTTAACCTCGAGATTGTTAATATTTTCCACAACAATTTTGGTTCGAAGTCCTCAGACAACTTCTCCTTTTTCTGTTTTCCCTGCTTAGTGCGGCACACAATCCAAAGACTGAGACAACTTCTCCCCTTTTTATCTGGTTTTAGATGTGGCTTTCACATTACCCACACCTGTTACTTGCCACAGGTGAGTTTGAACGAGCATCACATGCTTGAAACAAAGTTGTTTACCCAGAATTTTTGAAAGGGGATTTGTGTGAAATTGTTATGTCCAATTTGCCTTTTTTTCTTCTATGTTTTATTGTTTTGTTACATTACACACAATGGAACTAAATGTGTGTATAACAAAACATGCGTGATTGTAATAATTTTTTGAGAGAAATACTTCATTTTCTAGAACAATTTCAAGGGGGCCAACACTTTCAGACATGACTATCGATCTAAAAAAATGGCCACACTCCAGACATGAGATTGTAAAAAAAACTGTGGCCTTTAGTCACCCACGGATGTGCGATATTTCCGCTCTTCAAACTGTGAGTCTCTCAAGCTTTCTCTTGTTTCTTCTATTTATCTACTGTTTATCTTTCATATCTTCTATCTACATTGACCTACCGTATTTATTAATCGTCCTCTGTTTTAATTGTATCCTATATTTTCTATCTGTTATATACCAGTCTTTTGCCTCTTTCAGCTGACCGGTTAGAGACACAGACACACATCGCCACAGGCCTGGCAGAGGATTGGTAAAGTCGGAAAAGGGAATGCTCAGACATAAGTGTTTGTTTTGCAGAGTTTCTCGTCTGGATTTTCAGTAGTAAAATACGCAAAGGAATAAAATGCTAGCAAAGTGGTTTAGATTATTCTTATCTCTGCCATACTATGAGCCAAATTATTTTTTTCCAATTTTTTATTAAGTAATTTCTCTTTTTTTTTGTCTTGAAGAATATGATGACGTTTTGTTTGTACCAAAATTCAATAAAACGGCCCACACTGTTGATGATATCGTAGCAAAAACAAAAAAAAATCTGCTTTACTTTTGTCTTGAACTGGATTTGTGGTTTTTTTGTGTCACAATGTTTAAAAATGTCCCCGACACCAAGCTGAGACTGGTAATGAGACGCCCCAAAAGTTACAACAATTTTGGCAAAATCTCATGTCATTATTCTGTATAAAAACATTTGGATAAGCAAAGTTGTTCAGGACAAATTCAAGCACCAGGTGAGTCTGAGACGGGGCTGGGCAATTACATTTAAGGAACCAATAAAACCGTGCAATAAAAAACAAAACACTCGAGTAATGCTTTTACCGTTTCACCTTCATGACCAGGCCAAATATTACAATTCTAACCAGTACCACTTTATGCTGTAATAACTCTGAAACGCTTCCACGGATCCCACTGATTCTGAGTTTTTCATGACATATTGTACTACATGGTAGAGGTAAAATTTGTTCGATATGACTTGTTTGTGGATAAAAACAAATTTGGCAAAATTTTTGCAATTTTCAAACTTAAATTTTATGCCCTTAAATCAGAGAGTTATGTCGACACAACATAGTTAATAAATAACATTTCCCACATGTCTACTTTACATCAGCACAATTTTTGAAAGATATTTTTTTGTTAGGGAGTTATAAGGGTTAAAAGATAACAAGCGATTTCTAATTTTTTCCAACAAGGTTTTCAAAACTATTTTCGTTAGGGACCACATTACATTTGAAGTTATTTTGGGGGACCTATATGACAGAAAATACCCAAAAGTGACGCCATACTAAAAACCGCACCCTTCAAGATGTTTAAAATCACTTTCAAAAAGTTTATTGACCTTTCAGGTGATTCACAGGAATTAATGGAATGTGGAAGGAAACAATGAACATTTAATTTTTTTTCACAATCATTTTACTTTAGACCCACATTTTTTTTATTTTCACAATGGTAACAGGAGAAAATGGACCCCAAAATTTGTAGTACAATTTCTCCTGAGGAAGCCGATGCCCCATATGTGGGGGAAAATTACTATTTGGGTGCACAACTGGGCTAGGAAGGGAATGAGTGCCATTTAATTTTTCTAATGTAAAATTCGCTGGAATCGATAGTGGACACAAGAACAGGAGAAATTGTACCAAACAATCTGCGCAATTGCTCCTGAGTACGCTGATCCCCAATATGTGAACAAAAACTACTGTTTGGGCGGACAGCAGGGTTTGAAAGGAAAAGAGCACAATTTCACTTTTTGAATGTAAAATTTACTGGAATAATTAGAAGATGTCATGTCACGTTTGAAGAGCCCCTGATGTGCCTAAATAATAGAAACCGCCTACAAGCGCCAGTATTTTGGTAACTGGACCCTTTAGGGAACTTATCAAGATGTGTGATGAGCACTGTGAACCCTCAGGTGTTTATAACAGAGCCGTGAAAATAACACATTTTCCGCACAAAAATGATTTCAGCCCCAAAATTTTTCTTTTTACAAGAGTAACAAAAGAAAATGAACCTCAAAATTTCCCCCGAGTATGCAGATACCCCATATGTGGGGAAAACTTGTGTGGGCGCATGGCAGGATTCAGAAAGGAAGTAGTGATGTTTTGGAATGCAGACTTTAATGGAATGGTTTGCGGGTGTCATGTCGCATTTGGAGAGCCCCTGATGTACCTAAACAGTGGAAAACTCCCACAAGTGACCCCATTTTGAAAACAAGACCCCTTCAAGGAATTTATCTAGATATGTGGTGAGCACCTTGAACCCACAGGTGCTTCCCAGAATTTTGTAATGTTAATCTGTGGAAATGAAAAAAATAATTTTTGTTGAAAAACTATTTGTTTTAGCTTCACAGTGCAAAGCTCAGAAGGGAAGATGTACCATATTGGAGTTTAGATTTTACTGCACTAGTTTGACGGTGCTATGTCACATTGGCAGAACCCCTGAGGTGCCAGAACAGCAGAATCCCCCCACAAGAGACCCCATTTTACAAACTTCACCTCTAAATTAATTCATCTAGGGGTGCAGTGATCATATTGACACCACAGGTGGGTCATAAAGTTTTATACTATCGGGCAGTGAATAAAAAAATAATTACGTTTTTACCACCAAAATTTTGTTTTAGCCCCAGAATTTACATTCTCACTCTGGGAAATCGACAAAAATGGCACCAAAATTTGTCCCACAGTTTCTGCTGAATGTAGAAATACCCCATATGTGGCTGTACAGTATGGTTTAGCCATACAGCAAGACTTGGGTGGGACGGAGCGCTATTTTCCTCCAGGAGCGCAAATTTTTCTAGAATAGTATTTGGACTCCATATATGAAGCCCCTAAATGCTAGAAGAGCCGAATCCCCCATCAAGTGGCCCCATTTTGGAAACTATACTTCTGTGGGAATTTAGCTACAGATGTAGTGAAGATTTTGGCTTTATGGGTGTTTTCCAGAAACTAGCAGCAGTGGATGTTGCTGAGTGAAAATTGCAAACTGCTGTTGCAGTGACCAGTACGTTGTAGTGCCCAGCACGTTGTAGTGCCCAACTCGTACTTCTGGAGACATGCACCTGTAAATTAGGTGGGCTCTCATCACTCTAAAAATGCCAAACATACGGTTTAGGCACACTGAAAGCACAGAATTTGCTGAATTTTTTGGGGGGGAAGAGGAGCCATTTCGCTTTTCCAGAGCCTTTGTATTAAATATAATGTGGAAGCCCCTATATTTCCAATAACAGATGACGAACCTAAACTGGGACTTCGTCTGCATGTGAGGAACTATCTGAAGGACTGTTGTTGCCAGCTGGAGCGGGAGGCGTGCTATGGTCATGGTATGGAGCATGTACTATGACCATACAGTGCCGGCAAAAAAAATCTTCACACTTGCGCAGCAAAAAAAAACTTTACATGTAAAATCCACGTCATAATTTCATTTTTTAACCCCTTCATGACCCAGCCTATTTTGACCTTAAAGACCTTGCCGTTTTTTGCAATTCTGACCAGTGTCCCTTTATGAGGTAATAACTCAGGAACGCTTCAATGGATCCTAGCAGTTCTGAGATTGTTTTTTCGTGACATATTGGGCTTCATGTTAGTGGTAAATTTAGGTCAATAAATTCTGTGTTTATTTGTGATAAAAACGGAAATTTGGCGAAAATTTTGAAAATTTCGCAATTTTCACATTTTGAATTTTTATTCTGTTAAACCAGAGAGTTATGTGACACAAAATAGTTAATAAATAACATTTCCCACACGTCTACTTTACATCAGCACAATTTTGGAAACAAAATTTTTTTTTGCTAGGAAGTTATAAGGGTTAAAATTTGACCAGCGATTTCTCATTTTTACAACGAAATTTACAAAACCATTTTTTTTAGGGACCACCTCACATTTGAAGTCAGTTTGAGGGGTCTATATGGCTGAAAATACCCAAAAGTGACACCATTCTAAAAACTGCACTCCTCAAGGTGCACAAAACCACATTCCAGAAGTTTATTAACCCTTCAGGTGCTTCACAGCAGCAGAAGCAACATGGAAGGAAAAAATGAACATTTAGCTTTTTAGTCACAAAAATGATTTTTCAGCAACAATTTTTGTATTTTCCCAATGGTAAAAGGAGAAACTGAACCATGAAAGTTGTCCAATTTGTCCTGAGTACGCTGATACCTCATATGTGGGGGTAAACCACTGTTTGGGCGCACGGCAGGGCTTGGAAGGGAAGGAGCGCCATTTGACTTTTTGAATGAAAAATTGGCTGCACTCTTTAGCGGACACCATGTCAAGTTTGGAGAGCCCCCGTGTGCCTAAAAATTGGAGCTCCCCCACAAGTGACCCCATTTTGGAAACTAGACGCCCCAAGGAACTTATCTAGATGCCTAGTGAGCACTTTAAACCCTCAGGTGCTTCACAAATTGATCCGTAAAAATGAAAAAGTACTATTTTGTCACAAAAAAAATTCTTTTAGCCTCAATTTTTTCATTTTCACATGGACAACAGGATAAAATGGATCCTAAAATTTGTTTGGCAATTTCTCCTGAGCACACCGATACCTCACATGTGGGGGTAAACCACTGTTTGGGCACATGGTAAGGCTCGGAAGGGAAGGAGCGCCATTTGACTTTTTGAATGAAAAATTATCTCCATCGTTAGCGGACACCATGTCGCGTTTGGAGAGACCCTGTGTGCTTAAACATTGGAGCTCCCCCACAAGTGACCCCATTTTGGAAACTGGACCCCCCAAGGAACTTATCTAGATGCCTAGTGAGCACTTTAAACCCTCAGGTGCTTCACAAATTGATCCGTAAAAATGAAAAAGTACTTTTTTTTCACAAAAAATTTCTTTTCGCCTCAATTTTTTCATTTTCACATGGGCAATAGGATAAAATGGATCCTAAAATTTGTTGAGCAATTTCTCCCGAGTACGCCGATACCTCATATGTGGGGGTAAACCACTGTTTGGGCACACGGCAGGGCTCAGAAGGGAAGGCGCGCCTTTTGACTTTTTGAATGGAAAATTAGCTCCATTTGTTAGCGGACACAATGTCGCATTTGGAGAGCCCCTGTGTGCCTATGCAATGGAGCTCCCCCACAAGTGACCCCATTTTGGAAACTAGACCCCCCAAGGAACTTATCTAGATGCATACTGAGCACTTTAAACCCCCAGGTGCTTCACAGAAGTTTATAATGCAGGGCCATGAAAATAAAAAATAATTTTTCTTTTCTCAAAAATGATTTTTTTAGCCTGGAATTTCCTATTTTGCCAATGGTAATAGGAGAAATTGGACCACAAATGTTGTCCAGTTTGTCCTGAGTACGTAGATACCCCATATGTGGGGGTAAACCACTGTTTGGGCACACGGCAGGGCTCAGAAGGGAAGGCACGCCATTTGGCTTTTTAAATGGAAAATTAGCTCCAATCATTAGCGGACACCATGTCGCGTTTGGAGAGCCCCTGTGTGCCTAAACATTAGAGATCCCCCACAAATGACCCCATTTTGGAAACTAGACCCCCAAAGGAACTAATCTAGATGTGTGGTGAGCACTTTGAACCCTCAAGTGCTTCACAGAAGTTTATAACGCAGAGCCATGAAAATAAAAAAAAAAAATTCTTTTCTCAAAAATGATTTTTTAGCCCGCAATTTTTTATTTTCCCAAGGGTAACAGGAGAAATTTGACCCCAAAAGTTGTTGTCCAGTTTCTCCTGAGTACGCTGATACCCAATATGTGGGGGTAAACCACTGTTTAGGCACATGCTGGGGCTCGGAAGTGAAGTAGTGACGTTTTGAAATGCAGACTTTGCTGGAATGCTCTGCGGGCGTCACGTTGCGTTTGCAGAGCCCCTGATGTGGCTAAACAGTAGAAACCCTCCACAAGTGACCCCATTTTGGAAACTAGACCCCGAAAGGAACTTATCTAGATGTGAGGTGAGCACTTTGACCCCCAAGTGCTTCACAGAAGTTCATAACACAGAGCAGTGAAAATAATAAATACGTTTTCTTTCCTCAAAAATAATTTTTTAGCCCAGAATTTTTTATTTTCCCAAGGGTTACAGGAGAAATTGGACCCCAAAAGTTGTTGTCCAGTTTCTCCTGAGTACGCTGATACCCCATGTATGGGGGTAAACCACTGTTGGGGCTCAGAAGGGAAGTAGTGACTTTTGAAATGCAGACTTTGATGGAATGGTCTGCGGGCGTCACGTTGCGTTTGCAGAGCCCCTGGTGTGCCTAAACAGTAGAAACCCCACACAAGTGACCCCATTTTGGAAACTAGACTCCCCAAGGAACTTATCTAGATATGTGGTGAGCACTTTGAACCCCCAAGTGTTTACAACGCAGAGCCGTGAAAATAAAAAATAATTTTTCTTTTCTCAAAAATGATGTTTTAGCAAGCAATTTTTTATTTTCTCAAGGGTAACAGGAGAAATTGGACCCCAGTAATTGTTGCGCAGTTTGTCCTGAGTATGCTGGTACCCCATATGTGGGGGTAAACCACTGTTTGGGCACACGTCGGGGCTCGGAAGTGAGGGAGCACCATTTGACTTTTTGAATACAAGATTGGCTGGACTCAATGGTGGCGCCATGTTGCGTTTGGAGACCCCCTGATGTGCCTAAACAGTGGAAACCCCTCAATTCTAACTCCAACATTAACCCCAACACACCCCTAACTCTAATCCCAACTGTAGCCATAACCCTAATCACAACCCTAACCCCAACACACCCCTAACCACAACACACCCCTAACCCTAACCACAACCCTAATTCCAACCCAACCCTAGCCCTAAGGCTATGTGCCCACGTTGCGGATTCGTATGAGATTTTTCAGCACCATTTTTGAAAAATCCACGGGTAAAAGGCACTGCGTTTTACCTGCGGATTTACAGCGGATTTCCAGTGTTTTTTGTCCGGATTTCACCTGCGGATTCCTATTGAGGAACAGGTGTAAAACGCTGCGGAATCCGCACAAAGAATTGACATGCTGCGGAAAATACAACGCAGTATTCCCGCGCGGTATTTTCCGCACCATGGGCACAGCGGATTTGGCTTTCCATATGTTTACATGGTACTGTAAACCTGATGGAACTCTGCTGCGGATCCGCAGCGGCCAATCCGCACCGTGTGCACATAGCCTAATTCTAAAGGTATGTGCACACGCTGCGGAAAACGCTGCGGATCCGCAGCAGTTTCCCATGAGTTTACAGTTCAATGCAAACCTATGGGAAACAAAAATCGCTGTACACATGCTGCAGAAAAACTGCACGGAAACACAGCGGTTTACATTCCGCAGCATGTCACTTCTTTCTGCGGATTCCGCAGCGGTTTTACAACTGCTCAAATAGAAAATCGCTGTTGTAAAACCGCATTGAAATGCGCAGAAAAAACGCGGTAAATCCGCCATAAATCCGCAGCGGTTTAGCACTGCGGATTTATCAAATCCGCAGTGGAAAAATCCGCAGAGGACCAGAATACGTGTGCACATACCGAAACCCTACCCCTAACCCTAGTTCTTACCCCAACCTTAGTGGAAAAAAAATTATTTTTTTTATTGTCCCTACCTATGGGGGTGACAAGGGGGGGGGTCATTTACTTTTTTTTTTATTTTGATCACTGAGATATAACCTATCTCAGTGATCAAAACTCACTCTGGAACGAATCTGCCGCCCGGCAGATTCGGCGGGCGCACTGCACATGCGCCCGCCATTTTGGAAGATGGCGGCGCCCAGGAAAGAAGACGGACGGTCCCCGGGAGGCCAGGTAATTATAAGGGGGGGGAGATCAGGGCACGGGGGGGGCGTCGGAGCACAGGGGTGGATCGGAACACGGGGGGTGGATTAGAGCACGGAGTGGGGGATCGCTGTGCGGGCGGGTGGATCGGAGCATGGGGGGGCAAATCGCTGTGCGGGGGGTGGGATCGGAGTGCGGGGGGGTTTGATTGGAGCACGGGGGGTGTGATTGGAGCACGGGGGAGCGGGCAGGAGGACGGGGGAGCGGAGCACAGGACCGAGGGGAGCGGAGCACAGATCGGGGGGCTGGGGGGGCGATCGGAGGGGTGGAGTGGGGGCACATTAGTGTGTCCAGCCATGGCCGATGATATTGCAGCATCGGCCATGGCTGGATTGTAATATTTCACCATTTTTTTAGGTGAAATATTACAAATCGCTCTGATTGGCTTTTGAAAGTGAAACTGCCAATCAGAGCGATCGTAGCCACGAGGGGGTGAAGCCACCCCCCCTGGGCTAAACTACCACTCCCCCTGTCCCTGCAGATCGGGTGAAATGGGAGTTAACCCTTTCACCCGATCTGCAGGGACGCGATCTTTCCATGATGCATATGCTGCGTCATGGGTCGGAATGGCACCGACTTTCATGACGCAGCGTATGCGTCAAAGGTCGGGAAGGGGTTAAAAGTGTACACAATGGGGGAGATAATAAAAAACTGTCTAATATTATAGCTGGCTTTGTTGCAAATATCAACCAACGCTCAGTTTTTACTTCTCTGGTAAAGCAAAAGCTGCACTCTGATTGGTTGTTATGTGCAGCCCAGCCAGTTTTGCTATTAGGCAGTCTTTTATTATCTCCCTCAGTTTTTTATTATCTCCCACAATGGGTCGAAAGAAGCTTAAAATGAAAGAGAAATCCCGTGCCTTGCCTCTGCTCGAGAAGGGGGGGTTCGGTGATTGCGGTAGCAAGAGATCTGGGAGTGTCAAGAGAAGCAATTTATCAACTGAAGCGGTCCGGCGGCATCATTGCCTCCTGGGATGGTACTGCAGAGGAAGTCAGGCTCTGGCGCACCTAAGAAGACTTCACCAAGGACTGATAAGCTTCTGAAGCGTGAAGTGATGTCACATCCTTCTATAACTGCCGTTGAACTAAAAAACAAGTACCCTATGCTCCTCCAGAACATCGCAACTAGGACAATTCGTCACCGCCTGCAGAAGGACCTGGGTCTATCAAGTTGCCGTGCCGCAAAGAAGCCCCCGCTCACAGCAGCAATTAAGATAAAAAGGCTTGCCTTTTGTAAAAAATATCAAGATTGGACATCTGAAGTGTGGAAGAAAGTGATGTTTAGTGATGAGAGCACTTTCAATCTGGTCAGGGGAGGCTCAAGGGTTGTGCGTCATCCGAGTACCGTGTCACAGTATGACCCAAAATATACAGTTAAGACTGTTAAACACCCTGACAGTGTGATGGTGTGGGGTGCTAAATCCATGCCTAAACGACTGCAGACGGTGATAAAATGCAAGGGTGACTGTTGTGAATTCTGCTCTTGGGTTCCCTCCAGTGGTTGTAGATGGGAATGCAGTTGTCTCTGAGTCACAGTCCTGGCCAGGTGTATCTGCTGATTGCATTTCTGACTGGGATATTTAGGTGTGCAGGATTCATTAGTCCTTTCCAGTTGTCAATGTTTCTTCTGAAGTGTTGGATCACTTTCTGGCTTCTCCTGCTCAGCTGTCAATTCAGCAAAGATAAGTGTCTGGTTTTTGTTTCTGTGGCACACATGCAGTGTGCTTATATTCTGTGCTATTCATTTGTTTTTCTCTTGTCCAGCTTAGACTGTGTCAGTGTTTTCTCGGTCTTGTTGGATTCTCTGGAGATGCAGATATACGCTCCACATCTTTAGTTAGATGGTGGAGTTTTTGTATTTTCTGCTGTGGATATTTTTGGAAGGATTTTTAATACTGACCGCTTAGTATCCTGTCCTATCCTTTCCTATTTAGCTAGTGTGTGCCTCATTTGCTAAATCCTGTTTCCTGCCTACGTGTGTCTTTTCCTCTACTACTCACAGTCAATATTTGTGGGGGGCTGCCTATCCTTTGGGGTTCTGCTCTGAGGCAAGGTAGAAATTCCTATTTCCATCTATAGGGGTATTTAGTCCTCCGGCTGTGTCAAGGTGTCTAGGTTTTGTTAGGCACACCCCACGGCTACTTCTAGTTGCGGTGATAAGATCAGGGTTTGCGGTCAGTATAGTTACCACCTACTCCAGAGAAAGTTTTCATGCTTCTCCAAGGTCACCTGATCATAACAAGTGACATGTCAAAATACTAATTGTAATAAAATATCCACAATAAAACACTTGAATCCACTTGAATATTAAGATTTTGTGGTTTCATTGAACTTGTAATGATTTTTTTTGCCGGCACTGTAGCTATACTGGTGTGAGATACAAAAGCTGTGGGTCAACCAAAAGTTGTGAGACAGTGGGTATCGCATGGTATGGGGGCAGTGGAACTATCGGCCCCAGGATAGGCTCTTGTGGACTGGAGACATTGCATTGCGACCATCTACCTGCAATAGCTGTATGACCATGGATGTAAGGAACAAAAAATAATTGCATTTTTAACCTGCCTAGGTGATTATTAGAATGCACAACCTCAGATCTTCACACTTCCCTCCACTGGTGATATGTCTTTTCCCTTCTAAACTTGTATGCCTGTCCTTGCTCAGCCCAACCTCTTGTGCAGTTGTTTCGTCCCATGTGATGGCTAGAACCAGTCGGAGACTGCAGAAGTCACATGGGACAGAACCCTTATACAGGTGGCCGGTATGCAATGGGACCAAAGAATCACCTGCAGAGGTATCTCCTTTTTTCCCTAAACGCTGATATTCTGCAGGAATTTCTGCAGCTAGGTCCGTGAGATTTTGTTCTGATCTGCTGACTTCACGTGGATTAACTGCAAATTTTGTTTCTTTTTTAAGTTTTACACCAATATCTGCACTTGAGATTTTGCAATGCTGCAACATTATCAAGATTAGGCCCCCAATTCATCATATGCACTTTTTTTTAAGTCTCCTTTCCTTTTTTCTTTACCTTGTGCTATTTGTTGAATTTATTTGCGTCAAATGTGGGTTCATGAATTTCGTGCAAAGTTAAAAAAAAATGCTCTTTATTTTTGTGACCTTTTAGTGCAAAAGTTTGCTAAAAAAAAAAAAAAATAGGCTTACATAAAATCCCTATTGGGAGACAAGAACATTTACCCCCAAATGTGACTTTTTAAAAAGTCGCAATTAATCAGCCAATAACATCTTAAAATCTTGCCCACAATAAACCTTAAAAATTTACACATTAAAAAAGAAATAAGGAGTCATTGAAAAATGGCAAAAAGGTAGTGAAAATACACAAGATGCAATAATGAATTGGGCTTTAGTACATGATTGTGGGTTTCTGCTTTATCAACTTCATGTCCTCAACGTGTTTTTGATTTCCAAATCTGCAGGTTTCTAAATCTGCATTGCAGGTTCATTTCCATTTCAAACTCTCCACAACGTATGGATTTGTTACAGTTTTCCACTGTGGATTTTTTATGCATAATAGTGTCATGTGTGAACTTGACCTTAATTAAACTATGCTCAGATAGGGTGTATGCACTATGTCTGCATTTTCAGGTGGGCACGAAAACAGTCATCTATGCTTTGTGCCTATTTAAAAAAAACAGACTTTGAGAAAAAAAAAAAACAGTTCATTTTATGTTGTGTAACAGCACACTACGGCTCTGGCAGGGTTTTCATCTCAATCATAATTGCAAGAGATTTAGATGGAACCCCCAAATACAATGCAGAAATGCAATGTGAATATGGTCATATACTGTTGTCAAGAGTAAAAAGGTTTTAATACTAGAGGTTAGGACCGTCCCGAATAAGGTCACGTTGACGTGGTGAAATAGCTTTTCCCTTTTTTTTTATCAAAATTATGCTAAGTACCCTATATTATTTTCATTCACTATTGCTGTTTATTTATTTATTTACTGCAGGGTTCTTGCTTATTTTGTTTTTATCTTAGATTTTGTCTGTTTAGTGGCCAGTGTGAACATGCACTACACGCTGCATGCTCACCGACTTATATTCCAGTTCATCCAAGGGTAAGTAATGCTCTTTGTATCCAAAAAAATTAGGAAAATCCTCATGACAAATACTTCCATTGTGGACGGCAGAAATACTTTAAATACACCCTTAAAAGTGTTGTCTACCAGCAGTCTGTGTTTTATGGCATAGGGATGTTATTGACTTTTAGCCAAGGAAGAGAATGGTTTTCTTGATTCGACTCTTTCCTTCATTACACTCCAAACACATAGGGTATTTAGATTGTGAGCCGGATGGGGACAGTGATGATGTCTGTAAAACACCATGTAATTAATGGTGCTAAATAAGCAAGTAAATAAAAAAATACATGTTTGTCAATTTATATTCAGGTCCTTCTCGCGAAATTAGAATATCAAAAAGTTAATTTATTTAAGTTCTTCAATACAAAAAGTGAATCTCGTATATTAGTCATTACACACAGAGTGATCTATTTCAATGTCTATTTCTGTTAATGTTGATGATAATGACTTACAGCCAATGAAAACCCAAAGGTCATTATCTCAGTAAATTAGAATACTTTATAACACCAGCTTGAAAATGATTTTAAAATCTGAAATGTTGTCCTACTGAAACGTATGTTCAGTAAATGAACTCAATACTTGGTCAGGGTTCCTTTTGCATCAATTACTGCATCAATGCGGCGTGGCATGGAGGTGATCAGCTTGTGGCGCTGCTGAGGGGTTATGGAAGCCCAGGTTGCTTTGATAGCAGCCTTCAGCTCGTCTGCATTGTTGGGTCTGGTGTCTCTCATCTTCTTGTCTTTGGGGTTAAGGTCAGACGAGTTTGCTTCCAATCAAGCACAGTGATACTGTTGTTTGTAAACCAGGTATTGGTACTTTTAGCAGTGTGGATAGGTGCCAAGTCCTGCTGGAGAATTACATTTCCATCTCCAAATAGCTTTTCGGCAGAGGATAGCATGAAGTGGTCTAAAATTTCCTGGTAGATGGCTGCACTGACTTTGGTCTTGATAAAACACCTGCAGATGACACGGCTCCCCAAACCATCATTTATTGTGGAAAATTCACAGTAGACCTCAAGCAGCTTGGATTGTGGCCTCTCCACTCTTCCTCCAGACTCTGGGACATTGATTTCTAAATTAAATGTAAAATTTACCCTCCTTGTGAAGTGTATCAATGACTGCCTTCTGGACATCTGTCAAGTCAGCAGTCTTCCCCATGATTGTGGAGCCTACTGAAACAGACTCAGGGACCTTTTAAATGCTTAGGAAGACTTTGCAGGTGTTTTTTGTTAATTATTCTAATAAGCGATAACAACTTTTGGGCTTTCATTGGCTGTAAGCCTTAAGCATCAACATTAACAAAAATAAACACGTGAAATAGATCACTCTGTTTGTAACGACTCTATATAATATGGGTTTCACTTTCTGTATTAAAGAGCTGAAATAAATTAACTTTTTGATGATATTCTAATTTTCTGAGAAGCACCTGTACATAGTAGAATAGCTTATAATACAAAAAATTACATAAGTCCATCCGACTCAGTTTTTTATCCTATGGCATTGATTCAGAGAAAGGAATGAACCTCCATGAAGCAAATAAACATCATCTTAGAGAAAAAAATTTGACTCCAAATACGGTAATCAGCATAAATCCCTAGATCAGCGACCTCTCCCAAAAATCTAATATCTATAGATTGCAATATTGTTACACTTTAGAAAGGAATCCAAGCCCCTTTAGTACTCTTTGTGAATTTACTTGGACCACTTTCCATAGCAAAGGGAAAAAATTCCTTTGGTGTAGAAACCTTCCTTCCTCCAGCTGTAGCCGATGTCCCTACATTGTTTTGAGCCCATGATGCCACTCTTCAGAGGAGATTCAAACAGAACAACTTGCAAGTGGCCACTTTAAGTAGCTTTTCTCATGATTGCATACACCTGGCTATGAAGTTCAAAGCTCAATGAGGTTAGAAAACCAAAAAAAGTGCTTTAGTAAGTTAGTAAAAAGTAGGTAGGAGTATTTAAAACAAGAAAATAAGGGTGCCCATACTTATGCACCTGTCAAATTGTGTTTGAAGGCAGATTGCACATTTTCTGTTAGTACAATAAACCTCATTTCAAGGCAGAAACATTACTGTCCAACAGTTATTAGATATATGAAACAAATAGCTGTTGCAAAAAAAACAATTTTTTATAAAACATTAAGCTTAAGATTAATAGGGGTGCCCAAAGTTTTTCATATAACTGTGTGTATATATATATATATATATATATATATATATATATATATATATATATATATATATATAGCGGACTTTAGCTCAAAATTGATTGAACACGCCAATTTTTCTGGAACTGGTCAACCATCTAACGTGTATAGGTGCCTCCCAACACTTCTGTGACAAATGATGTTGGGGGAGATAACGATTGATTTGAATCGCAGTGCCTGGCAATGGCTTTCTTCCCGTTGACAACACAGAACCAAGCATTGATGTGTATGGCAAAGTCATAATGGCAGGATAATCTGATATTAAGGAGTTGTCCATTATTATTGGATGCAGGGAGGTGAGAGAAATAAAAAAAAACGATTGATCGACTCCATGACTGGCCTCACTTGTTTGTAGTAAGCACTATGTATTCTGAAAGTCTGGTATCAACGACGGGGGCTAAGGGGATGAGTGTTCCTCAGTAGAAGAAGAAACAGATTGGTGATTGGCTGCAGCCTTCGCACTCTGTCTGAGTTGGCTTCTTCCGCTCGGATAGCAGTTAAAGGGCTTCAGCAGCCACATGACGCCTCCTCCCTATGTTGATGTCCAAGTCTGGCAAGGGACACAGCAGCAAGAGTGGAGGAGCAACACTGGCCTGGGAGGAAAGTACAGAATTTTTATAAGTATTACACCACCCTCTCAACAATTGATCATAACACTTTAAAATTGGGGGAAACTCTTTTAAAATGACACAACGTTTGGATACTGAGAAAAGTCTTCTCAAGAAAAATTGGGTATTGTGAATTTTGAATTAGAAGATTCAAAAGCGTTGCTCGGTAAGACATACAGTATTGTCTAGAAATAGAGACAATTTTTGTCTTGTGACCGACTTGTTTAAAATGAATCCGAGGCCGATGAGACGAAAGTGGAACTTTTTATCACATACGCAAGGCTATGTTCAAAAGAAAAAGAACACCGCACACCAATTTGTTATTCCATCTGTGAAGCATGGTAAAAGGAGCATAATTGTTTAGGGCTGTTTAGTTGCTTCAGGGCCTTGACATCTTGTGGTCATTGAGGAAACAAAGGTGTATCAAAACATGTAAAAAAAAAAAAAAAAAGTAAAAAATAAAAAAAAACGTTTTGGTACAGTGTCAGCCAGTTGAGAAAAGATTGATTGCTCTCAGTAAGAGAGACAAAATGATAATCTTGTAGCTATGATACCTTTTTAATAGCTAACAAAAATAAATTACCGTATGTTACAAAGCAAGCTCTCAAGACTATTTGGGTCTCTTCATCAGCCTTGGTATAAGAAAGTACGGTATCTGAAAAATGTTAGGGCAGCAGTCCATGATTTCAAGAAGAAATATGTGATGCAACAAGACAGTCACCCAAAATGCACAAGTAAATCAACTTATGAATGGTTGAAAATAAGATTTGTGTTTCAGACTATTCAAAACTTTTAATATACTAACATTACTTGAAAAGGGCTGGCACTCAAGGCTCCCAACGAAAAAAAAAATACGATCTGAAATACTGCAAGGATTGGACAAAAAATTAATGTTCAATATGAGAACACAAGTGGTGGCTGAATGCAATTGATCAAAACCAGTTTCATGATGCACACCCATCGGCCATCTGCGAGTGTGTTCATCTCGACCCCGTGGTCAGTAGCAGCATGTAGCCAAAAAAATATTATGCAGATTTTATTTGTAACTATAGGAAATATTTGATTGGGAGATTGCTGTTAAATTGAAATCTACAGGTTATTAAATAGTAACTATGATCTTAATTTTTTTAATGTTATTCCCTCTTAACATTGTGCAGATCCTGAGTCCCTCAATGATCAATTAAAAGATAGCTCTCAGGTGCTCAACTCTTGCATTAGCATATGGACAGAGCAATGTATGGGCACTGTTCTCTTTTGTGTCTTCAAGTTTTTTGGTGGTGTGAACAGGTTCCTACAGACTTGTTCAATGTGCAAGTAGCCCATGTGTTTCTGGTTCTATAATTGTTCTCTTGTTTCTACAAGATTGGGGAGTCCACCGCTCCTTATGGGTCATTTGCATTTAAGCTGTTCCATCTAGCATGTCCACAAGAAAATTCCCTCTCTGAACCCTGCTTATAATAATAATAATAATCTTTATTTTTATATAGCGCTAACATATTCCGCAGCGCTTTACAGTTTGCACACATTATACAGGTACTATACAGATGATCAGGTTTTTAAATACATCAGATAGGGATTATATACACTAGATAGGACTGCTCTATAAGGGTATACCTTGACGATTGGTGGAGAAGCTTAGCATACATTTTTTTTGCAAAAAAAGTATCAACTAAATACCCTGTTTTTTCCATCTTTTGACTAGCACTTGCTTATTACTGTGTTTTGTTTTTTTTACAACAGAGTATTTTTGACCTCACTGTTCTCTTTTGTGTCTTCAATGTATGGGCTTTATAGCAAGTATAAGGCTAGGTTCACATTGCGTTGACAGCAGCCCATTCAACACATACGTTAACGGGCTGCTGTTAACGCAAGTGCCGATATGTCGTCGCGCTAGCGCAGATAGAGCTAGCAGATGCTCTATCTGCCCTAGCAGTGACGGACCCGGAAATGCTGCAGCCCGTGTCCTAGGGTCCATCACTCAATGACGGCACATCGCTAGCGCTCGCCCATTGTGGGCATGTGCTAGAGCTGTGTGTCTGACATAGGACTTAATGGCGGCGTTGATGGACTGCGTTATGCCGCGGTGTAACGTAGTCAGTCTAACGGACGCCTCTAACGCAATGTGAACCCGGCCTAAGGCTGTTCAGATGGAGTGTTTTAAGGTGGTCAGGAAATGTCTTTGAGGAATTTTTCATTCCTGCAGCAATTTTGAAGAATTTTGGAAGGGTTTTTCCTGAAACGTCTTTATTGCAGCCTGACAATCAGGACAGTGCCTAGTTTATAACGAATTCCATCATGGGCCACTGCAAAGAAGTGATGTGTACTTTCTTTTTACTACCAGGCATAAGAAACCTGAAGCAGAAAAAAAAAACTCTCGAAGCAATAAACATATGAACAGCAAAGTAGTTTCACAATAAAAATTAATAGGAGAAATCTTTCTTTAGTATCGAAACTTTAATTTTGTTTCCATGTTGTCTACCAGTTATGAAACTTAAAAAATCACTTTATTAGGGAAGTGGTCTAGGATTGGGATGTCAAATTCTGATACACACCGGGCCAAAAGTAAACGCTTGGACAAAGTCGCTGGCCAACCATGATATCGATTAAAAGATGTCTACAACTGAGGAAGTTTTCCTTATCAAATAAGATGAAACTTTTCATATGTAAACAAAGTTATAGGGGTTCTCCCACAAACAAATATTATCAATATTTGTGATTTCCATAACATTTCAACCACTTTTTTGTAATTAAAGGAGAAATAAGGGTAATTGCAAAGGGTTAACGTAATTTTTCTTGTAACAGTATGTCTACATTTTATCTATATTTGTATTTGCGACATAGAAACATTATTAATAATGTACCTGTTCGTCTAGTCATGATTTCCAATAATGAAACCATAAACACATTCCGTGTTGTTTGGTCCATATTTGAAGTGTGCTTGAATATGCTTTAAAAGTATTTTTTAAAGTGATACTAAATATTTAACATGTTTTTTGGCAGCGCTTTCATATTGAATAACTTGCATTTTTGGTTCTCAATCCTCTATGTCAGCATGTAGAGCCATTTCTAAATGCTACTGCGACCTTGAGATGTCAGTCTACTGTGAAAACCTTTGTTGCCTTTGGTTAGAAAAGCTGAAGGGAGCAGAATCTCTATAGAAGAGTTCTGTTTATCTAATCTAGAGGGAGGGGGGAATTCTCTAGATGCTTGAGATTTGCTACAATTTTTTTTTCTTGTCCTAAACTATACTAAACTATGGTCTGACAAAAAAAAAAGAATAACATCTGAGTACATTTCAAGTGCTTGAACGCATAGGTTTATACTCAGGTATGTGCTGGCCATGATCTTTAGATAATTGTTCGAGAATATCAGGCTCATCCTAAAATTCCTGTAATATTTTCCACAGGGTAAAATAAGGATCTAAAAGATTTTATTTAACCTTTGTTTCACTGGACTTGAGGTCTGACAACTTTTTATACCCTCAGATGAAAGAGCATGTTTTCAGAGTTTGAGCCGAGCGTCATCTGAGTGTGATCTGACTCTCGCATAACGGATTCAGAGCACAGTTGTGGAGTAGATGGAGAACATAGTAACATAGTAACATAGTAACATAGTTAGTAAGGCCGAAAAAAGACATTTGTCCATCCAGTTCAGCCTATATTCCATCATAATAAATACCCAGATCTACGTCCTTCTACAGAACCTAATAATTGTATGATACAATATTGTTCTGCTCCAGGAAGACATCCAGGCCTCTCTTGAACCCCTCGACTGAGTTCGCCATCACCACCTCCTCAGGCAAGCAATTCCAGATTCTCACTGCCCTAACAGTAAAGAATCCTCTTCTATGTTGGTGGAAAAACCTTCTCTCCTCCAGACGCAAAGAATGCCCCCTTGTGCCCGTCACCTTCCTTGGTATAAACAGATCCTCAGCGAGATATTTGTATTGTCCCCTTATATACTTATACATGGTTATTAGATCGCCCCTCAGTCGTCTTTTTTCTAGACTAAATAATCCTAATTTCGCTAATCTATCTGGGTATTGTAGTTCTCCCATCCCCTTTATTAATTTTGTTGCCCTCCTTTGTACTCTCTCTAGTTCCATTATATCCTTCCTGAGCACCGGTGCCCAAAACTGGACACAGTACTCCATGTGCGGTCTAACTAGGGATTTGTACAGAGGCAGTATAATGCTCTCATCATGTGTATCCAGACCTCTTTTAATGCACCCCATGATCCTGTTTGCCTTGGCAGCTGCTGCCTGGCACTGGCTGCTCCAGGTAAGTTTATCATTAAGAAGTAGAACTTACTTTCTACTTCTCCATTCTATGAGTCTACGGATGTCTGACTGCACACTGATGACATCCGAGGTTATTCACTGTTTCATACGCACTCATTGACTTGCATGGGTGCGCGTGATCCGAGCATGCTACGATTCGGCCAAAAGCTATCCAATAAAACCGCATAGCACTCAGTTTTGTTATCCGCTAGTGTGAGTGTACCCTAAGTGGTTCAATTGTGATTCAAGTTTCTTCAAGTCTTTCTATCCGTGACAAATATCAAACCACATTCAGATGCCATCTTTGTGCAGTTCAATTTTCATGTTTGATAGAAGTAGCTTGAGAACTTTTCATGTGCAAAAAAAGCTGACAAGAGTGACCAAACATTGGTGAAAATATGGTCCTAAACCGTAATGAAATTGGGTCCGTTATTTGTCTACATGAATAATCACTGTTGTCTGAATGAGCTCAGAGTAGTCAAGGTTCTCATGGTTGATTCACATAATCTTGGTTATTACGTTTATTTACTTTCTCTTGAATATTCCTGCCATTAACACCAATAAAAAAGTGTATATGCTGAACTATGTTGCATATAGTTATATCATCTGCACTTTTCAATATAGCTGGCGCAAATATATATAGTGTTCCAATTATCATTTCATCTAAACAGACTGATGAATGAGCCAAACGTTTGATCAGCTGGAAAAATGAGTTTTAAGCTTACTAAGGCCGGTTTCACTTTTGCGGTTGTGTCAGCAGCGTTTCTGACGCATACATCCGCATGCGTCTTGATTTCATAGCTTTAACATTGTAGACGCAGGTGCATGCGTTTGCATGCTGTCGCCTGCGTTTGCTTACGCATGCGTCTTTTCACGATGTACGGCTGGGTGCGGTTAATGCCCCATGTTGCAATTTTTGAGTCAGCAAATTTCCGTCAAATATGCGCAGGCATGCAGATGAGTGCATAAAAAAACGCATTACTGTCTATGGGAACGCATGCGTACGCATGTCTTTGCGTACTTCGGACTGCACATGTCCAGGATCTGATTTAAACACGCCCATTGAGACACGCCCTCCTGGAAATATCGAACGAATGCTCATAAAAAGCGCAAACGCATGCAAAAAAACTCATGCAAACACAGTGGTTTTTTTCCGTCATGTGTAAGCTGATGTGGGTAAAAACGCTGCTTTAGCATGCGTTTGCATGCGTTTTTGCATGCGGTTGCGGACAAGACGATGCACACACAACCGCAAATGTGAAACCAGTGCAGCGCCCCAGAGTCATGGTCGTTGCAGTGATGTTATTCTTCCACCAGGGGGAGTGATAGTTACGTCTGATGGCACCAAAGGAGTTCACCTTACCAGGTATCACAAAACACACAACACACTTCACACTCCAGTCCACCAGGGGGAGCCTTGCTCCTATCTACTAGGGCACTCCTCACATTAGGGTAAAACTGGTGGATTGGATAGAAAGCGAGTGAGAAGCTGACTGGGCTTTGCGCAGGCAACACATCTCAGGCAGACAGAGGGAAAAGGAGGAACATCGGAGCTGCAGACAGAGGTCCCTATCAGGGATGGGATCCTGACAGAAGCCTAGCAAGACAGAAAGACACGGATCTGCGCCTGCCCCACGTGCGGCAGCATCCTAAGAAAGGACACGAAGAGAATTGTATTGTAGGGAGTGAGAAACACAGACATAGCACAAGGAGAAGAAAACCAGAAGGAGTCCTGTCCTGTCCTGTGAGAGGCTGCCTTCTTCTGGAGCGCGGACCGGTAGCCAGAACACCGAGGGAGTAATAGACTCTACGCTTTACTTCAGAGACTGGCAGGACAGTCAATTCCAAGTTGGCTGTCCGACCTTAATACCTAAGAAGACACGGTGGCAATTGTGGGGGTCGGGGCGTCTCTAGGGTCCCTATAAACAAGCCTCAGGCCATCAGTCATACGGGTTTGTCCTATTCACACCATCTGGGGGACAGAGAGGAAGACATAACATCTACAACAGTTGTGAGGACCTTACCGAGTTGCTCAGCAGGGAGGTGCTACAACGCACGAGCGCTATAGGAAGGCTATTGAATTCCACCTGGATAAGGGAACTCTGGACTTGCCTTCAGACCGGCCGGACTCTGCGTACCCTGTGATCGGGTACTCTGGACTGTGGATGCTGAAGCCTTCAGTAAAGGTAAAGAGACTGCACCCTTTGTGTCCTCGTTATTCACCGCGCCTTACATCATCCACCATCACCATCTACACTTCTGGGAAGCCCTGGGGATACACTTCACCTGTGGGAAGGTATACCATCTAGCTGCCATCACATCACCCCAGCGGACCCCTAAGCCGCATCGGTCACTCTGACCAAATACCACAGGTGGCGTCACGAACACTATCAATCCATCCAAACTCTGCCTTTTATTGGGCGCCCCTCATAGGGCCACGGGCCGGGTCGGGCCACCGTGACATCCCTGCTGAAGAACCGAAGGACCCGGTACCGATTACCCCATTGCCCTTACGTGGGGGCGATCCACCAGCCTTAATCATTGTCCTCAGCCGCATTGTCCTGTGTAAACAGGGAATGTGTTAGGAATTTGTGCTTCTGTGCTCCCAGCTTGGAATGGATCGAGTCCAGTGCTACGCTACTCCTGTCGCAAGTGCCGTCATTGTCTTGACATTGGAGGCGGAGTCTGTTACTAGGCAGTGGTGGGATCGTGCCTATTCTGCTTTGCAAGTTAGCAGGGAGTGGTTGTCTGGGGGTGATTGGGAGGTATTCAACACCTGATAATTTCCTTCAGCATCTGGCAGCTATTTAACCCTGCTCACAGCTCAGGTCTTTGCTGTTTACTGCAGTTTCTATATGTTATGGTGGCAAGTGGTGCTTGCAGTATTGGTTGCTCTATTTCAGGGTTGGCCATAGGGTTCATTTCCCTTGGTCTTCGTGCTACACTCCTAGGGTTTCTCGCAGAGGTATCTACCTGGTCTCGACTAGGCTCTGGCTCTCACCAGATGCCAGTTGCCCGGTGACAGCAGGCCTGGAAAGGGCTGTGCTAAAGTCCCCCTCCCTTTTACTGGGAGCTAGTTGAAAAGTATCTCAGCTCTTTAAGGCTTGTTTAGCTGGGGCAGCTTGTGCCAAATGCATCTGTGGCTACACCTTTGCTAGTTTGGTGCCAATCTTACTGGGTTTCTCTGGGCATAATAATGTGTGCTGCTGAGATCAAGATATTACACGCTCACAGAACTATCAAATTAACAATAGTTTTGCTGGTATATGCAAGAAAAAGGAAGGCACTCACCAGTCTAAAAATTGGCAATCTTTATTCAATCTTCATAAAAAAGCTTCATGGCCTGGGGAGTGAGAAAAGGAGCTCTTGCGAGCAGGAGCAAACGACGGCCATTTCGCGCTGTGCTTGCGCTTCTACGGGTCAGCCTTTTTTGGTCTTTAACCCCTTACTGACATCGGACGGGATAGTACGTCCGAGGTCAGATCCCCTGCTTTGATGCAGGGCTCCGCGGTGAGCCCGCATCAAAGCCGGGACATGTCAGCTGTTTTGAACAGCTGACATGTGCCCGCAATAGCGGCGGGTGAAATCGCGATTCACCCGCTGCTATTAACTAGTTAAATGCCGCTGTCAAACGCAGACAGCGGCATTTAACTACCGCATCCGGCCGGGCGGCCGGAAATGACGTCATCGCCGACCCCCGTCACATGATCGGGGGTCGGCGATGCGTCAGGATGGTAACCATAGAGGTCCTAGAGACCTCTATGGTTACTGATCACCGGTGGCTGTGAGCGCCACCCTGTGGTCGGCGCTCACAGCACACCTTCATTTCTGCTACATAGCAGCGATCAGCAGATCGCTGCTATGTAGCAGAGGCGATCGTGCTGTGCCTGCTTCTAGCCTCCCATGGAGGCTATTGAAGCATGGCAAAAGTTAAAAAAAAAAAAAGTAAAAAAAAATGTGAAAAAAATAAAAAAAATATAAAAGTTTAAATCACCCCCCTTTCGCCCCAATCAAAATAAATCAATAAAAAAAAATCAAATCTACACATATTTGGTATCGCCACGTTCAGAATCGCCCGATCTATCAATAAAAAAAAAGCATTAACCTGATCGCTAAACGGCGTAATAAGAAAAAAAATCGAAACACCAGAATTACGTTTTTTGGTCGCCGCGACATTGCAATAACGGGCGATCAAAAGCACGTATCTGCACCGAATTGGAATAAATAAAAACGCCAGCTCGGCACGCAAAAAATAAGCCCTCAACCGACCCCAGATCATGAAAAATGGAGACGCTACGAGTATCGGAAAATGGTGCAATTTTTTTTTTATTTTTTTTATTTTTTTTTTTAGCAAAGTTTGGAATTTTTTTTCACCACTTAGGTAAAAAATAACCTAGTCATGTTTGGTGTCTATGAACTCGTAATGACCTGGAGAATCATAATGGCAGGTCAGTTTTAGCATTTAGTGAACCTAGCAAAAAAGCCAAGCAAAAAACAAGTGTGGGATTGCACTTTTTTTGCAATTTCACCGCACTTGGAATTTTTTTCCCGTTTTCTAGTACACGACATGGTAAAACCAATGATGTTGTTCAAAAGTACAACTCGTCCCGCAAAAAAATAAGCCCTCACATGGCCAAATTGACCGAAAAATAAAAAAGTTATGGCTCTGGGAAGGAGGGGAGTGAAAACCGAACACGGAAAAATGAAAAATCCCACAGTCATGAAGGGGTTAACAATAGTTCTGTGAGCATGAAAATTGATTGGCCTGTCTAAAGAGACTATTACTGTAGATGAACATGGATTGGCTTGCTGTTGTTTAAAGGGGTTCTCAAGAGAAGATCAGTTATCCCCTATCCACAAGATAGGTGACAAGTTGTAGATCAGTTGGGATCAAACTGCTAAGACCCACACAAATCATCAGAATTAGAGCACTTTTATCCCTGCTATGCTAGAATGGAGCAGTTTTGAGCATGTCCGATTAACACTACATTTATTCTCTACTTATTCTGCCACTGGCTGTGGATTCTCGCAGTCAAAACAATGTTTAAATTATCACCCATCTTGAGGATACATGACTGCTCCAGTGGATAACACCTTTTAATGATTGCAGTAGGGCAGCATTTACTTATGCAGAAAGGACACTATGGAGGTTGAAGAGTTGATATGTACAGTGGGGTAAATAAGTATTTGATATACTGACAATTTTGCAAGTTTTATCACCTACAAAAATGGAGAGGTCTGTAATTTTTATCATAGGTACACTTCAACTGTGAGAAACAGAATCTAAAACAGAAAATCACATTGTAAATAAATAATTAAGTTACATTTTATTTAATGAAATAAGTATTTGATCACCTACCAACCAGCAAAAATTCTGGCTCTCACAGACCTCTTAGTTTTTCTTTAAGAAGCCCTTTAACTCTGCACTCATTAATATTATTTGAGCTTATTGCCTGTATAAAAGACACCTGTCCACACAATCAATCACACTCCAACTTCTCCACCATAGCCAAGACCAAAGCGCTGTCTAAGGACACCATGGATGAAATTGTAGACCTGTACAAGGCTGGGATGGGCTACAGAACAATAGGAAAGCAGCTTGGTGAGAAGACAACAACTGTTGGCACAATTATTAGAAAATGGAAGAAACACAAGATGACTGTCAATCTTCCTTGGTCTGGTGCTCCATGCAAGATCTTACTTCATGTGGTAAGGATTATTCTGAGAGAGGTTAGGAATCACGCCAAAACTTCGCAGGAGGACCTGATCAATGACCCGAAGAGAGCTGGTACCGCAGTCTCAAACACACACCTTCATGGATTAACCCCTTGCTGCCAGCTGACGGAATAGTACGTCAGCTGGCAGTATACCCCACTGTGAGGTGAGCTCCAGCTGTGAGCCCACCTCAAAGACGCGACATGTCAGCTGTTTTTAACCAGCCTCATTAGGAACCTTTACATTGACCAAGAACCAACAGTCTGAACGGAACACTGCAACACTGTGTGTTCAATGTAAAGTTTGGCGTCAGAGAAGGCTGCATTCTTTCACAATTATTCTTCAATTTATGAGAAGAAACAATTTTCAGGAAGGCTGGAGTTGCAAAATAGAAGGAACCAAAATGGACGAATCATCAACAATCTTAAATAAGCACACAGTACAGCATTGATAGCCATAAGTGTAGATGGACTGAAGGACTTATGGAGTGTCAAGATGGAAATCTCGAACATGGGACTGCTACTCAACATAAAGAAGACAAAGATATTGACTACTGCCAAGACCAGGACACATTTGAGATGGACGGCGACGAACTGGAAGTTGTACTGGACTTTAACCTATTCATCTTGATGATCACTCAAGATCCAGTGGTGAAACTGGAAGACAATAGGAAAATGACTATAGGTGAATCAATAATAAATTCACTCAACAAGGTCTTCAAATCAAGTAACATTTCACTGGCGATGAAGACACATAGTTTGTTTTTTCTGTGGTTAAATATGGATGTGAGACCAGGACGATAAGGAAACAATACAGAAGAAGAATAGATACCTTTGAATTGTGATGCTGGAGAAGACTGTTAGCAATGCCATGGATGGCAAGAAGAACAAACAAATCAGCTGTGGATTAAATCAAGCTAAACATATCTCTAGAAGCAAGGATCACCAAGGTATGCAAGGTATGACTTGCCTATTTTGGACATATCATACCAAGAGAGCAATCACTGGAAAAGGACATCATGGTTATAAGAATACAAGTGTTGCTCCCAATGGTGGCCCAAGTGGATTTGTGGACCCACTGTGCCACAGGATCGAGCCTACCCAGGAAGAGGCGTAGCTAAGCGGCTACCAGGTAATCAATGGAGCTCCTGGTGGTAGAGACACGCTGAGCTGCAGGTAGCCATGAGTTACCACTCCTAGGAAGATCCCAGTAATGCAGCTGCAGGTTTGCTGACCCTGATTAGGACTATGTTCAGACACACTGGTCTAAGATACTGGATCAGGGACTGGCCGCACATGGACTGGGGGACAATGTTCAGGCACTGGCCACACTGGGACCAGGGGACTTTGGGAACAGTACTGGCCAATCTGGGACCAGGAGACTTCGGATACAGGACAGGATGCACAAGGACCAGGGGACAACGTTCAGGCACTGGCTGCATCGGGACAGGGGACTTTGAATACAGGACTGACACCCCAGGACCGGTGGACAAAGTTCAGGCACTGGCCGCACCAGGATCCGGGATTCAGGATAATGGGAGCACCAGGACTAGGGATTCCGTTCAGGATACTGGCTACATCGGGACCATGGATTTGGGTTCAGGACCTGGCCGCATTTGGACCAGGGATTCGGGTTCAGGACACTGGCCATACTGGGACCAGGCATTCAGGTTCAGGACATTTGGCTGTACCGGGACCATGGATTCGGGTTCAGGACACTGGCCGCAGCAAGACCAGGGGACCGCCATTAGTACTTGTAGAAATCCAACTACCTAATAACTAAACTTGTTTGGCAACTCCCTTAAGGATTTGTCTTTTTTACAAGATGGCTTCCAGGAAATGGCTAGGAGCCATCTTTCAGGTGAACACATTATACTATATGCCTCTCAGCTACAAGCTGAGGGCATTTACTACATGCACCTGTTACCCCTTGAAGAGCAGAGGAGTGTGCGCACACACTAGGCATGCTGCCAGGAGCAGTGGTGCACGCACAACAGCAGGAAGCAAGAGCACTCCGAGGGCCAGGGTAGTGAGTAAGCCGGCGTCCCTGCAAGGAGGGACACCATGCAGGGGCACAGGCCATAGCACTACAGTAAGGAACAAGACGAAGCAAAAGACCCTGGTGGACCTATCTAGGCTTGCACAAGATCAATCTTCCTACTGATCATTCATCCAGTCACCATGGCTCGAGATCAAGCCAAATACAGTTAAAAAAAATACCTAAAGTAAAAAGCTAATGCTATGAAAATTAGTTAGTGTTGGTCATAACAATTACACATACAGTATGTTCTATTTCAAAGGGTTCTCGGCAGATATTTATTTTGACTTCCTTAATTCCATCCTTAATGAAGAATGTTACAGTTAGCTTCTCCCGATATACTTGAATTATTATTATAAGAGCTAAGGAATTCACTTAAGAAGCAGAACATGGAACTATTTCCTTGTGTGTATTCTATTGTAAAGCATGTTACATATTATTAAAAGCATTGTTTTCTTCAGCCAAGAAGTTTAGATACTTATCTTTCAGAAATCTTAGTACAAAAATCAAAATGATTTTATTGAAAGCATTTTCCAGAACCAGCGGCATTTTTTTTATTGAGAGAAAAAAAAACACTCCAGTGTCCCTCCTAACCCTTTTGCACCATCTGCCATTTTGCTTTCAAGAGGCAATTCTGGCTATACCAGTGTCCACCTTGCCAAAACTACAATATCCAGAATGCCCAGGTGCTAGCTTCTCAGTCCATCCAGCCAAGCTCTCTTGCAGTTTGATGACCCATCCACACCTCTTCCAGACGTCAATGCACATTCACCGAGAAAGCCCCGCTTTACCTAAGCATCCAGGGGACGACGCTGACAGCTTGGGTCACGTGCAAGAAATATGTCTGGGCTCCTTTCCCTTTTATAGCAACAAGAATACAAAAGCACGTCGCATGACTGGTCCTGTTTAACCCCTTTACCCCCAAGGGTGGTTTGCACGTTAATGACCGGGCCAATTTGTACAATTCTGTCCACTGTCCCTTTATGAGGTTATAACTCTGGAACGCTTCAACGGATCCCAGTGAACCTGACATTGTTTTCTCGTGACATATTGTACTTCATGACAATAGTAAAAATTCTTTGAGAGTACCTGCGTTTATTTGTGAAAAAAACGGAAATTTGGCGAAAATTAAGAAAATTTCGCAATTTTCCAACTTTTAATTTTTATGCAATTAAATCACAGAGATATGTCACATAAAATACTTAATAAGTAACATTTCCCACATGTCTACTTTACATCAGCACAATTTTGGAACCAACATTTTTTTTTGTTAGGGAGTTATAAGGGTGAAAAGTTGACCAGCAATTTCTCATTTCTACAACACCATTTTTTTTTAGGGACCACATCTCATTTGGAGTCATTTTGAGGGGTCTATATGATAGAAAATACCCAAGTGTGACACCATTCTAAAAACTACACCCCTCAAGGTGCTCAAAACCACATTCAAGAAGTTTATTAACCCTTCTGGTGCTTCGCAGGAATTTTTTTAATGTTTAAATAAAATTGAACATTTAACTTTTTTCACAAAAAATGTAATTCAGCTCCAATTTGTTTTATTTTACCAAGGGTAACAGGAGAAAATGGACCCCAAACATTGTTGTACAATTTGTCCTGAGTATGCCAATACCCCACATGTGGGGGTAAACCACTGTTTGGGCGCATGGCACAGCTCGGAAGCAAAGGAGCGCCATTTAACTTTTCAATGCAAAATTGACTGGAATTGAGATGGGACGCCATGTTTCGTTTGGAGAGCTCCTGATGTGCCTAAACATTGAAACCCCCCACAAGTGACACCATTTTGGAAAGTAGACCCCCTAAGGAACTTATCTAGAGGTGTGGTGAGCACTTTGACCCACCAAGTGCTTCACAGAAGTTTATAATGTAGAACTGTAAAAATAAAAAATCATATTTTTTCACAAAAATTATCTTTTCGCCCCCAATTTTTTATTTTCCAAGGGTAAGAGAAGAAATTGGACCCCAAAAGTTGTTGTACAATTTGTCCTGAGTACGCTGATACCCCATATGTGGGGGGAACCACTGTTTGGGCGCATGGGAGGGCTCGGAAGGGAAGGAGCTCCATTTGGAATGCAGACTTAGATGGAATGGTCTGCAGGTGTCACATTGCATTTGCAGAGCCCCTAACAGAGGTGTATCTAGCCTTTACTGCACCCGGGGCAAAGGATCAGTTCGGCGCCCCCCCTCCAACCTCTCCCCCCTCCAACCTCTCCCCCCACCTCCCCCATTTGAACATTAACTGTAGCTCTGCTACATCTGACATATCAGGACTACAAGAGCTGCTACATGTGAATAACAGGTTCAGGTTTGCTACATTTCACAAATTTAGATAGGTGGCACTTAACAAACTCAGCTCTACAATATCAGACAATCTCAGCTCTGCTACATCAGATCATCACATCTCTGTTGCATCAGACCATCTCAGCTCTGCTGCATCAGACCAACTCAGCTCTGCTGCATCAGACCATCTCAGCTCTGCTGCATCAGACCATCTCAGCTCTGCTTCATCAGACCATCACAGCTCTGCTACATCAGACCATCACAGCTCTGCTTCATCAGACCATCTCAGCTCTGCTACATCAGACTATCACAGCTCTGCTTCATCAGACCATCACAGCTCTGCTACATCAGACCATCACAGCTCTGCTGCATCAGACCATCTCAGCTCTGCTTCATCAGACCATCTCAGCTCTGCTTCATCAGACCATCACAGTTCTGCTTCATCAGACCAACTCAGCTCTGCTGCATCAGACCATCTCAGCTCTGCTGCATCAGACCATCTCAGCTCTGCTTCATCAGACCATCACAGCTCTGCTACATCAGACCATCACAGCTCTGCTTCATCAGACCATCTCAGCTCTGCTACATCAGACTATCACAGCTCTGCTTCATCAGACCATCACAGCTCTGCTACATCAGACCATCACAGCTCTGCTTCATCAGACCATCTCAGCTCTGCTACATCAGACCATCACAGCTCTGCTTCATCAGACCATCACAGCTCTGCTGCATCAGACCATCACAGCTCTGCTGCATCAGACCATCACAGCTCTGCTTCATCAGACCATCTCAGCTCTGCTTCATCAGACCATCACAGCTCTGCTGCATCAGACCATCTCAGTTCTGCTTCATCAGACCATCACAGCTCTGCTACATCAGACCATCACAGCTCTGCTTCATCAGACCATCTCAGCTCTGCTTCATCAGACCATCACAGCTCTGCTTCATCAGACCATCACAGCTCTGCTACATCAGACCATCACAGCTCTGCTGTATCAGACCATCACAGCTCTGCTTCATCAGACCATCTCAGCTCTGCTTCATCAGACCATCACAGCTCTGCTGCATCAGACCATCTCAGTTCTGCTTCATCAGACCATCACAGCTCTGCTACATCAGACCATCACAGCTCTGCTTCATCAGACCATCTCAGCTCTGCTTCATCAGACCATCACAGCTCTGCTTCATCAGACCATCACAGCTCTGCTACATCAGACCATCACAGCTCTGCTGCATCAGACCATCTCAGCTCTGCTTCATCAGACCATCTCAGCTCTGCTTCATCAGACCATCTCAGCTCTGCTTCATCAGACCATCTCAGCTCTGCTTCATCAGACCATCTCAGCTCTGCTTCATCAGACCATCTCAGCTCTGCTTCATCAGACCATCTCAGCTCTGCTTCATCAGACCATCTCAGCTCTGCTTCATCAGACCATCTCAGCTCTGCTTCATCAGACCATCTCAGCTCTGCTTCATCAGACCATCTCAGCTCTGCTTCATCAGACCATCTCAGCTCTGCTTCATCAGACCATCTCAGCTCTGATGCAGCAGAGCTGAGATGGTCTGATGAAGCAGAGCGGCGATGGTGTGATGCAGCAGAGCTGAGATGGTCTGATGCAGCAGAGCTGAGATGGTCTGATGCAGCAAAGCGGAGATGGTCTGATGCAGCAGAACTGTGATGGTCTGATGAAGAAGAGCTGTGATGGTCTGATGTAGCAGAGCTGTGATGGTCTGCATCAGACCATCTCAGCTCTGCTGCATCAGACCATCTCAGCTCTGCTGCATCATACCATATCAGCTCTGCTTCATCAAAACATAACAGCTCTGCTGCATCACACCATCTAAGCCCTGCTGCATCAATCTTGGCTCTGCTGCCTCACACAATCTCAGCTCGGCTGCCTGTGAAAAATCAAACACACCAACACAGTTCTGCTGTGCAGTGTATATTACAGTGTCTCTTGGGATGTGGGCTGTAGCTGCCTATGACAATCAGGGAACTTGGAGTCACCCGGTGGTCCCCGCGGCCGCAGTCTGGAGTAGTGGAGCACGACGCACCTGTCCTGACCCTGACCTGACCTACCACCAACGACGTCACCGTCCAACCTCGCAACAACAGCACCTACACACTGTGACTACTGACTAAACACACAGGACACCCGCGGCCGCGAACCTAGTCAACGGTGCTGCGGCGCAACGACGAACGATGCAGCAGCAGCCTGTCACACTCTCCATGACGTCAGCCGCTGCTGGCGCTTCCCTGAACGGAAGTGCCAGCGGCGGTCAGAGCGCCTCTCAGCGGTTGTCAGGGTCCAGCCCAGGGCGCAGGCAGCAGGCTTTAAACAGAGAAGGAAGGGACTCCTCTTGTCTCACAAAACAAGAAAGCGAACCGCAACCGCCGGGTACTAGCGCAGCAGCACGGGACTATTATCTCACTGGTCTGTGGGGCCGGCAGAAGGCCGCCGACGAGGAGCCTGGCTTATGACAGCTGTAATGCCGCATCACATCAGGCGGCCCGCTGGTGCCCCCCTGTCAGCTGCGCCCGGGGCACATGCCCCGGCTGCCCCCCCCCTGGATACGCCACTGGCCCCTAATGTACCTAAACAGTAGAAACCCCCCACAAGTGACACCATTTTGGAAACTAGACCCCCTAAGGAACTCATCTAGATGTGTTGTGAGAGCTTTGAACCCCCAAGTGTTTCACTACAGTTTGTAACGCAGAGCCGTGAAAATTAAAAAAAAAAATCTTTCCCCAAAAATTATTTTTTAGCCCCCAGTTTTGTATTTTCCCGAGGGTAAGAGGAGAAATTCGACCCCAAAAGTTGTTGTCCAATTTGTCCTGAGTACGCTGATACCCCATATGTTGGGGGAAACCACCGTTTGGGCGCATGGGAGGGCTCGGAAGGGAAGGAGTGCCATTTGGAATGCAGACTTAGATGGAATGGTCTGCAGGCGTCACATTGCGTTTGCAGAACCCCTAATGTACCTAAACAGTAGAAACCCCCCACAAGTGACCCCATATTGGAAACTAGACCCCCCAGGGAACTTATCTAGATGTGTTGTGAGAACTTTGAACCCCCAAGTGTTTCACTACAGTTTATAACGCAGAGCCGTAAAAATAAAAAATCTTTTTTTTCCCACAAAAATTATTTTTTAGCCCCCAGTTTTGTATTTTCCCAAGGGTAACAGGAGAAATTGGACCCCAACAGTTGTCCTATTTGTCCTGAGTACGCTGGTACCCCATATGTTGGGGTAAACCCCTGTTTGGGCACACGGGAGAGCTCAGAAGGGAAGAAGCACTGTTTTACTTTTTCAACGCAGAATTGGCTGGAATTGAGATCGGACGCCATGTCGCGTTTGGAGAGCCCCTGATGTGCCTAAACAGTGGAAACCCCCCAATTATAACTGAAACCCTAATCCAAACACATCCCTAACCCTAATCCCAACAGTAACCCTAACCACACCTCTAACCCTGACACACCCCTAACCCTAATCCCAACCCTATTCCCAACTGTAAATGTAATCTAAACCCTAACTGTAACTTTAGCCCCAACCCAAACTGTAGCCCTAACCCTAGCCCTAACCCTAATCCTAACCCTAGCCCTAACCCTAGCCCTAACCCTAGCCCTAGCCCAAACCCTAACCCTAGCCCTAATGGGAAAATGGAAATAAATACATTTTTTTTATTTTTCCCTAACTAAGGCGGTGATGAAGGGGGGTTTGATTTACTTTTATAGTGGGTTTTTTAGCGGATTTTTATGATTGGCAGCCGTCACACACTGAAAGACGCTTTTTATTGCAAAAAATATTTTTTGCATTACCACATTTTGAGAGCTATAATTTTTCCATATTTTGGTCCACAGAGTCATGTGAGGTCTTGTTTTTTGCGGGACGAGTTGACGTTTTTATTGGTAACATTTTCGGGCACGTGACATTTTTTGATCGCTTTTTATTCCGATTTTTGTGAGGCAGAATGACCAAAAACCAGCTATTCATGAATTTCTTTTGGGGGAGGCGTTTATACCGTTCCGGGTTTGGTAAAATTGATAAAGCAGTTTTATTCTTCGGGTCAGTACGATTACAGCGACACCTCATTTATATCATTTTTTATGTTTTGGCGCTTTTATACGATAAAAACTATTTTATAGAAAAAATAATTATTTTTGCATCGCTTTATTCTCAGGACTATAATTTTTTTATTTTTTTGCTGATGATACTGTATGGCGGCTCGTTTTTTGCGGGACAAGATGACGCTTTCAGCGGTACCATGGTTATTTATATCTGTCTTTTTGATCGCGTGTTATTCCACTTTTTGTTCGGCGGTATGATAATAAAGCGTTTTTTGCCTCTTTTTTTTTTTTTTCTTACAGTGTTTACTGAAGTGGTTAACTAGTGGGCCAGTTTTATAGGTCGGGCCGTTACGGACGCGGCGATACTAAATATATGTACTTTTATTGTTTTTTTTTATTTATTTAGATAAATAAATGTATTTATGGGAATAATATTTTTTTTTTTCATTATTTAGGAATATTTCTTTTTATTTTTTTTTTACACATTTGGAAAAAATTTTTTTTTACTTTTTTACTTTGTCCCGGGGGGGGGACATCACAGATCGGTGATCTGACAGTTTGCACAGCACTCTGTCAGATCACTGATCTGACTAGCAGCGCTGCAGGCTTCACAGTGCCTGCTCTGAGCAGGCTCTGTGAAGCCACCTCCCTCCCTGCAGGACCCGGATCCGCGGCCATCTTGGATCCGGGTCTGGAGCAGGCAGGGAGGGAGGTAAGACCCTCGCAGCAACGCGATCACATCTCGTTGCTGCGGGGGGCTCAGGGAAGCCCGCAGAGAGCCCCCTCCCTGCGCGATGCTTCCCTGCACCGCCGGCACATCGCGATCATCTTTGATCGCGGTGTGCCAGGGGCGGTCCGTGACCGCTCCTGACACATAGTGCCGGATGTCAGCTGCGATAGGCAGCTGACACCCGGCCGCGATCGGCCGTGCTCCCCCCGTGAGCGCCGCCGATCGCGCTGGACGTACTATCCTGTCCGTGGTCATAGGGGCCCACCCCACCTCGACGGGATAGTACGTCCGATGTCAGAAAGGGGTTGTCCAGTGAAAACAACTTATCTATACAAAGCATGAGTGAAAACTTGCCGATCGGTGGGTTTTCCTCGACTGGTAGCTGCATCAATTGGCAGGACAGGGAAATTTTATTCCTGACAGGGAACTTTTACCTCCATTATAAAATGGAAGAGTAGATCGGACCTCCACTCCATTCATTCTCTTTGGGGCTGCTGGAAAAATCCAAGGACCACTATTGGCAGTGCTATTCGGAATGACTGGAGCAACAGTCAATCATGTGAACTCCCATTTCATTCCATTCAATCGATAAAAGTACCCCGTTCTGCTGATCGGTGCGTATTTCAGTGGATCCTGTGGATAGGTGAACACTTGTTCTCACTGGTCAATCCCCTTAAGGGGATAATGTTGTTATCATAATGTGCCTACAGAACGAAGACATAGAGACTCCTCGCGTAGGCATTGTGCACTCAGCTCTGCCTAACACTCTGGACACTTTTGCATCAATCTCTGAATGGTATTTTTGTCCCAGCTGCTCAAAATGTAATATAATACCTATTCTATATACAATTATCCTATAGTCATCTAAAATCCTAATAAAGTGTTTCTAAAGCTGCAAACAATGGCTTTCGTAGCAGACCCTTGTGTTAATATACAGGTGTAGCGTTAAGCTAAGGTGAGTCATAGAGCAATGGTGTATTCAGACTTAAATGAATTTACCAGATATCATATAACACTTAAATGTTGAAAAAGAGCCAGTGAGAAAATTAAACATTTGGAAATCTTATAGGGAAATGCTAAAGTTTATTCCATATACCGTAACTTGTATATTTTTCCCCAAAGGAAAAGTATTTCCTGCTGCTGGGATACAATCTTGTTCTTAGTACAAGTAACACACACAAGGCAATAAAAGAGCTGACATATGTATTGTTTGTGTAAATGAGGCCCAAACTTGAAAAACTTTACAAGGTTTTTCTTTTATTAATACAGTATTTTAAGAACAGTAAAGTTACATTTCGTTAGGCTGCACTGGAATGTTTGGTTTGTGTAGGTTATAAAGTGAAAGTATAAAAAATGTACAAGAAAAAAAAAGAACGCTGACACCAAAATATTCCTATCCAAAGATCCAGCATTTATATGTCTTATCTAGTCCAAAATGATCCTGTGGAGTTTGCACTTTGTGAGACTGCTGAAGCCATGATGCAACCATTGTGATTGCTCTGTCACCTTTGGGGAATTGATAAGGGCCTCCTCACCTCTGGGGACCTCTCATGCAACTGGTAGCTCAGTCACTACAGCAACTCACTAGTCATTGAGCGGAATGAGTTGATCTGCAGTATCTTGGACAAATATCTATTGTACTGACTTCACGGTTTTTAATCCAAATTTACATAGGGTGGCTTCCATTTCCGATACAGACAATACACTATGTGTACCTCGTATTTCAGTGCTCATATTCCCTTTTATCTTGTATCACCTTTTTTCTCCATCAGTCTGTTTATGAAACAATCAATGTTAAGATCAATAGTTACAGAGATTGAAAAAAAAGAAGAACACAGGTTCATCAAGTTCAGCTTTTTTCAGTCACCATAGTTTAGTAGATCCCAATTCCCCAAGGAATCCAGTTCAAACTACTAACACTGATCTACAAAGCCATCCACAACCTGTCCCCTCCCTATATCTCTGAACTAATGTCCAAATATCTTCCCTCATGTAATCTTCGATCCTCCCAAGACCTCCTACTCTCCTCCACACTTATTTGTTCCTCACACAACCGCCTCCAAGATTTCTCCCGAATATCCCCCATCCTCTGGAACTCCACGCCTCAACACATCCGATTATCCACCACCTTCGGATCCTTCAGGCGGAACCTGAAACCCATCTCTTCAGGAAAGCCTACAGCCTGCAATAACCATTCTGCCGCGCCACCAACCACCGGAGCTGCCGCGCCACCAACCGCCAGAGCTGCTGCATCACCAACCACCGGAGCTGCCCGCGTCACCAACTGCCAGTGCGGCCGCGTCACCAACCGCCGGAGCTGCCGTGCCACCAACTGCCGGAGCTGCCACGTCACCAACTGCTGGAGCTGCTGCGTCACCAACCGCCGGAGCTGCCGCTCCCCCGACCTTCTGTCTCCTCCCCATTATCCCATAAAATGTAAGTCCATAAGGACAGGGTCCTCTCCTCTGCATCAGTCTGTCATTGTAAATTTGTTTACTGTAAACGTTATATGTAACCACCTTTTCTCATGTACAGCACCATGGAATTAATGGCGCTATATAAATAATAATAATAATTATTGCTCTCAGTGCCATTACTTATTTAATACACATTTAGCCCTTTTTAAATGATGGGATATTGCTGAAATTGAGCCTCAAAGTTTGCAAAAAAAAAAATTAGGTTCTACAGAATGCAATTTTTTTTTTGCAATTTGCTTCCAACAGGTTCAGGAAAATGGCAGCTACCACGACTCGGCTCTCCTAGTACCAGTCCCACTGCCACTAGTTCTTCGATCAGCTCTTATATCTTATATCTTCTATCTTCCTTCAATCCGGGTCTTCCTTTCACTTATGCCCATGCTGTCACGATGTAAGTTGCAAACCTCTTGACATACGCAGTGGGATGCACTTCAATGACATGCACCATGACCATTTCAGGACTTTTCTGGACATTTCAGGACATAGTTCTTATTTAATGGAGGAACCAACCAAAACGATGATAGAAGAAGTATAAGAACCAAACAGAGAACCAATGGTGGTAGGACAGGTATAGGGGAGGGTCAAGGAGCAGTGAATGTAACATTTTTATTAACACCTTGGGCTTTTTTTTTATTTTCATTATATTTTTTAAGTGCAAATCAAATTTCCATCCTGAGATGGAATTGAGTTCAACTCACGTCTAATTATCCGTAATTACTCTGGTAGTGTGTTCACTAGTTTTACTAATCTAACTGTAAAAATTCCTTTTAAATATTAATGTCAAAATAACCTATTCTCCATATCTAATCAATATGTTAGAGTTACACTTACCAGCAAGACAAGGAAAACTGCAATCAGCTTGAACGTGGTTAAAGTAGATCCAAGAAGTCCATGTTTGAAATCCATGTTTTTTGCCCTCTAACCACATACGTGAATCTGGACTTAGCTGCAAAGAGTCCTATGATTATAAATCCTGGAGTAGCTGCAGAATAGCAGTTTACAACTGATGGGCAGGTCATGGTCAAAGATGGAGGCTGGTAAAACACAGAAGTAAGGCATGACAAAAAAGGGCTTGAGATAGAAAGCAAGTCACAATCAATTTCCAGCGGTAGTACAAGTCCCAATCCTGAAGTCAACAAGGAATATACAGTCATAATTTCTGAGAAATGTGGTCAGGATCCAAGAAACAAAAACTGTCCCAGAAAAGCACCAAGTACAAATACATTCATCTGAGAGATTTATATAGTGCATTTATATTAGCACTGCAATTGTGCCAATTATGTGACCCCTTAATTGATCAGTTGGGTGTTCAGTCTGGCTAATTGGTCATGTGCAAAGATGGACTGGGCCACCACGTATGTTACTCACACACGCTGGATTGCAATGATGCAAGTACATTTCGGAAAGGCCCGTGGTATTAATTGCTTGGAAAGAGTAAACCATTTTCCGATAATAAATAATAATAATCTTTATTTTTATATAGCGCTAACATATTCTGCAGCGGTTTACAGGTTGCACACATTATTATCGCTGTCCCCGTTGGGGCTCACAATCTAAACTCTAAATTCCCTATCAGTATGTCTTTGGAATGTGGGAGGAAACCGGAGTACCCGGAGGAAACCCACGCAAACACGGAGAGAACATACAAACTCTTTGCAGATGTTGTCCTTAGTGGGGCTTGAACCCAGGACTCCAGCGCTGCAAGGCTGCTGTGCTATCCACTGCGCCATTTTACGATCCTTGAAATTCAAGGGAAAAGAAAGCGGTCACCAGGGAGCGCTGTGAGGGTCACAGTTAAAATTGAAAGCAAAAGGTCCACCGCAGCTCCAGCCGTTAACTTTCTAGGAGGATACAAAATGCAGTAAAGAATAGTAATAACGGTCCTAGGAGCGCTGGAAATGAGACCAAAACAAAGATTTTAGTGTTAACCACAACGTGTTTCAACGGTTAAACCGTCTTCATCAGGTGGAAGTTTGATGAAGACGGTTTAACCGTTGAAACGCGTTGTGGTTCAACACTAAAATCCTTGTTTTGGTCTCATTTCCAGCGCTCCTAGGACTGTTATTACTATTCTTTACTGCGTTTTACGATCCTTGGTATTGCTCATATGTACAGTATTTGTATGTGTAAATTCACATGTAAAGCGCCATGGAATAAATGGCGCTATGATATTAAATAATAATAATTAGATCACCTTCAAGACATTTTTTTTTTCAAAGCTGAACAAACCTGATTTTTCTAGCCTTTCGATACAGGAGAGACCTCCCATCGTATGAAATTATCTAGTTGTCTCTCTTTAGACCATCCCCAACTTTCCTACATTCTCTTCACAATGTGGATCCATGAATCTTTTAGTGATTATAAAACCATCAGGATCACTGGTTTTTATCTTTCATTTTACGCACCCTAAAATATTTTTGGCTTTTGACACTGCTGCTTGACATTGACTACTACTTCTTAAGGTACCGTTACACTTAACGATTTACCAACGATCACGACCAGCGATACGACCTGGCCGTGATCGTTGGTAAGTCGTTGTGTGGTCACTGCAGAGCTGTCACACAGACAGCTCTCCAGCGACCAACGATGCCGAAGTCCCCGGGTAACCAGGGTAAACATCGGGTTACTAAGCGCAGGGCCGCGCTTAGTAACCCGATGTTTACCCTGGTTACCATTGTAAATGTAAAAAAAAAAAAAAACACTACATACTCACATTCCGGTGTCTGTCACGTCCCCCGGCGTCAGCTTCCCGCACTGACTGTCAGCGCCGGCTGGCCGTAAAGCAGAGCACCGCGATGATCCAGCGATGACAGCGGGTGATCCAGCGACCAAAAAATGGTCCTGATCATTCCCAGCGACCAACGATCTCCCAGCAGGGGCCTGATCGTTGGTCGCTGTCACACATAACGATTTCGTTAACGATATCGTTGCTACGTCACAAAAAGCAACGATATCGTTAAAGAAATCGTTATGTGTGATGGTACCCTTAGGTGTCTTGTAACCAAAAACAAATGGCAAGTTGTCAGAGTGTACTGTATGCCTGCCACAAAAGGAAAAAGTGTGAAACATCTGTTGATTACATTTTGTGGAACAATAACTTAAAATATGTGAAGATATATTGGACCTTTTGGTTTGTAGCTCAACCCAGGCACATTTTGCTTATCTATTTTCATCCTTTGTGGATAAGAATGGTTGTAAAAGTTATATCCTGTACTACCCTGGAGAGAGAGAAAAATGGGAATCTTTACAATTCATCTGACCTTTAAAACATATAAAGCTCTCATTAACTCAAGAACATGGCAGATGAATTTTAATGCTGATAAATGTAAAGTAATGCAGTAAACGTATTTCTTCATATACATTGAATGGAAGAAATATGGGGATAAAAGATGTGGAGAAGGACTTAGGTATTCCAGTTATAAGTAAAGATGCATTTACACTGGCTGATTATTGTGTATATTTCCTGAATACAGCCCGGTTGATCACTTGACAAACGAGAAACGAGCAAAATGTTTATTCGAGTGAAATTGTATTTAAGTTTGCTTAAAAATATTCATTCTCGGCAGCACATTGGCCTCTCTAAACTGGAGAGAACAATGACAGTCTGTCCACCCAGAACAGTCTATTACTGATCGTTCAGTGTGCATTGTAAATGTCATCTTCCTGTCTAAACAGGCTACTAGAAATATGGTCTGCTTAGGGCATTCGCTTGGTGAAGATCTGCCATGTTGTGAAGACATTTTCTACAAATTTACGATAAGCTAAGAATCCCATACAATAAGGTTCACGGGCAGTCGTGTGCACAGTGTCGTATTATTTCTTTGTCTGTGCATTTTGCTTTAAGTTTGCCTATATGCAATTTTGACATTCCAATCTGTAGTTTGAGCAACAGTCACCCTTTTTATATTCATACCATAGAACTGCATGTATTTATTGGTGGTAGAAATTTACGGTGCACATTTAAGTTGATATCCCCACCAATGACATATCATCGCCATTCCACAATATATGTAACAGGGTCTAACCCAAGTGATTGGCGGCTTGACTTCTGCGCGAACTCAGGTCCTTGCCGTCTAAACTTATAAGCTCCTTTTATCCTGTCACCATTAGCCCTGACATTGCAGTACCGAAAACTCTGGGCCTGGAACAATATGTCCAGGATTAAGACAGGTATACTTTACGTCAATGTTTCCAAACCATGGTTCCTGTGGCTCCAAGATGCTGGTTAGAGGTTCTCCAGAAGTCCTTACAGCGAGATGACAACTTAATTTGAACTTCCTTAAAGATGCCTGGCAACAATCAACATATCTTACCAAGAAAGTAATGTCCAAAAACAATTGTACGATACTTTACCTGCCCCCATAGCAACTTTCTGGTATTGGGCATTTGTCAGGGGTTCTCTTATCACTTTTACAAGTGCAACATTTTCTTTTTTATCCAGCAACAATCAGCTATTTCCCCCTTAGGTTGGGACAGAGGGCATTCCAATCAGTCACCCTCTCAACTAGCCAATACTAATCATCACAATAAATCTTCTAACTCTGCCAAGCGCTGCTCAGACTTGTACTTTTACTCGAGATGACTGCAAGTACAGTACACATGCATTACTTTTCTTTAAAAAGGTCAGAACCGCTGCATCTAAGAATATACACATCTTAGCACAGGTTTTTTTTTTAGCACTCATTTGCTTCCTAATTGCAAATTTGAACAAGTTTCTAAATAGTGTTGATTAATAATTTTCTACCATTTTGCTCTTGCAGAGTGTTTGTAAGTCTGTTATATAGCTGCCTGCTTTTAGAAAAAAAAATGTTAAAAACCTGTCAAAGCTTCTGCGCCAGGGTCTGACAGTCCTCTGCTTCCCCTCCCTTTTCTCAGTGTTAGAAGTAACAGCAGCGAGCGGGTTGCAATGATAAATCATCTACAGTTTTAGGAATATCAGAAAAAAAAAATCTATAGAAAGGGAGAAACGTACATGAAGAGGAAATAAGTGCAGGATAGAAGCTATAGCTGACAAAAAATGGATAACACCAATACACGCATTTAGGCAGAGACCTGTCCGTCACTGTCAGTGGGCGGGAAGAAGCCACCGGGGACCCGCCCGTACAACTATTTGGTCCATGGCAGCTATTAAAAGTATGTTTTTCTCTGAAATGCCGCAGTGTTTCAGAGTCAAACTTGCATGGCTGTGATCGTATAGCTAGTGGCTGATGCATGCTGCCCGGTTTGGGCAGCATAGGTCACGTGTCAGGTTGCCTTTAACCATACACTCTTTCCATGAACACCCGTGAGATCAGAGCAAGGTAATTGGAAGCTAACTGTCCTGCATTGCTGATGTTTGTTCTTTAAGGGAAACTTCACAGTATTTTTATGGTAACCACTGGTAGAACTACTGGTGTCTGCAGGATTGATAGCAACATAAATAAATGCACCGATATTGGAAGTGTGACAAAAAATTCTGTTCAAAAGATCTTTGATGTGTTAAAGTTGTAATTTATTAATTTAGCTATTTACACGGAGAGGATGTCATTCAGGCTAAATGGGTGGAAATTTAGAAGCAGAGAGGAGGGACTTTATGGAGTTGTCAATGAAGCGAGATGAGCGGAGATTTAGCCGCAGGGAGGAGGGACACTGAGGAACTGTGGATCAGGTTAGGAGGGTGGAGATTTCACAGCAGGGAGAAGATGGACTGGAAAGATGTCATGAAGGCTAGGTGTGCAGAAATTCAGCGGCAGGGAGGAGGGACACTGAGGAACTGTAGATCAGGTTAGGAGGGTGGAGATTTCACAGCAGGGAGAAGATGGACTGGAAAGATGCCATGCAGGCTAGGTGTGCAGAAATTCAGCGGCAGGGAGGAGGGACACTGAGGAACTGTAGATCAGGTTAGGAGGGTGGAGATTTCACAGCAGGGAGAAGATGGACTGGAAAGATGCCATGCAGGCTAGGTGTGCAGAAATTCAGCGGCAGGGAGGAGGGACACTGAGGAGCTGTGGATCAGGTTAGGAAGGTGGAGATTTCACAGCAGGGAGAAGATAGACTGGAAAGATGCCATGCAGGCTAGGTGTGCAGAAATTCAGCGGCAGGGAGGAGGGACACTGAGGAACTGTGGATCAGGTTAGGAGGGTGGAGATTTCACAGCAGGGAGAAGATAGACTGGAAAGATGCCATGCAGGCTAGGTGTGCAGAAATTCAGCGGCAGGGAGGAGGGACACTGAGGAACTGTGGATCAGGTTAGGAGGGTGGAGATTTCACAGCAGGGAGAAGATAGACTGGAAAGATGTCATGCAGGCTAGGTGTGCAGAAATTCAGCGGCAGGGAGGAGGGACACTGAGGAGCTGTCAATCAGGCTAGTTGGGCAAAGAAACCCATTCTGACATGGATTTTACACTTAAATACGGCAATACAAGCAATCTGTTAATGTATGCAGTTTTTTGTATCATGAAATCGGGTGACAAATCCACCTGAAAAACAAAAAAAAGAAATGCAAAAAGGGCAAAAACTAAAAAAAATAACATTTGAAGCCTGTTCTCAGTGCATCAACATTTGCTTGAAGGTGATTAAAGGGCATCTTGTGTTGGCAATTAGTAATGGTCACAAGGAATCCGCCCGTTGCACAATTATGTTATTTCTGTGTATTGTCCGAACTTTATTAATCACTATATAAGTTAGATACATAAAAAAGAGATCACAATTAGTTTTTTTTTTAGTTTTTTTATAATGAGATTCCTCTGTAAATATTTTTCTATTTGGAGAAATTGTCTCGATTTGTTTCTTTGGTTTTCTCCCAAAGTGTATTTTACAGTAATGTGTGTAAAACCATTCTTTCCCCCTGTAGGCAAAATATTTTCTGTGCATTTTCTTGTAAAAATTCATAATAAGGAAAAGAAAGTCCATGACTAATCTGGGGAATTTACTTTACTTCTGCAGTATTATCCAGTCTTATCTGCCCTACAAATCTTCAAAGGCTAAAAAAAAGTTAAATCATTTCCTTTTTAACATTGCCAATGATTTAGGCTTCCTGAAATCTTTTCATTAGGTGCCTCTAAAAAAACAGGAACTTCCCTTATAAATGAGAAACACATATTTTGGAAATTGAATGGATTTTTCTTTTGTTATTCATTACAGTTCTGCATATTTGTTCCTGGTGTCTCTGAAAGAATCAAAGTTTATCATAATGAGGTCATTGGAATAACTGCATGTTTCCAATAAAGCTAAAATCTCAAGAGAACCATCTGTAAAACAAACATTGCAAAGGTGTGTCGCTCTCTCACAAAAACGAGTATAAAAACAGATCAGGTGTAACATAATACCTTACTAGTGTTTGTCCTGTGGCAGTAAATAGGAAAGTATATTGTTGCACTTAAAGGCTATGTACAGCCTCAGACTTTTTTTTTATTGTTCATTTGCTTCTTAAATAAAAAGTTAAACAACTTTCTAAAAAGACTTCATAAAAAAATGCAATTTGTTACCATCTTTTCAGTTAGCCATTAAAAGGTATCAACCACTGAGGACTCTCAATTCTAAATATTTTTCTAAAAAAAAATCTATCATTTTGCAGCCACAGTGTCTGTTACTCGTTCATCTAGGTGAATGCACTGCTCTTGCTCCTGACGTCTCATTGTACTATCTCCCTTCTCTTAGTGTTGCGGCATGTGCGAAACGGCCATTTTCTCCATATACGACAAAATCGGGTTGATTATGCTAATCACAATCTGATCAGAGATTGAACAGAGTGTGATCTAAATTTTTCTGATGTGGAGAATTTAAAAAAAGAGGAAAAAAAGTTTCTCCTCTTTCTCCATTCAGTCTTTCCATGGTCATCTGAGTGCAGTCTGAAGGTTTCCATGGACCCATAGACATGAATAGACGAGTGCCATCCAATATCGGAGGCAAATTATGCATGCTGCACTGTCAAAACGACGGATGGCACTCGTCCATGTTATAAGATCGTCTGCATGAGCCCTTACGGCAGGTACAAACGAACGTTTTTTTCTTCATCCGAGAAAATCTGTATGATTTATGCTAATCCCACTCTGATCTCCGTTTAATCAAAGCTTGATCAGAGTGAGATCCAATTTTCTTAGAGGTAGAAAAAAAATAAAATTTTCTCCACCTCCTCCATTATCTCAGTCCGTGAAAATCGGATGTCATCCGTGTGTGGTTTGATTTTTTTTTTTCCTTGGACCCATTAACATGAATGGGCGAGTGTCATTTGATTTTTGGAGGCAATTAGTGCATGATGTTATTTATTCTTTTAGTCGATCCGAGGAAAAAATGGACATATGCATTTTTCTCGGGGAGAAGGGAGAAGAAAAGAAACAAGGATCAAAATCAGACAATTGAGAGTAGAGTTCATGTTCAGTGGTGTGCACTTCATTTTATTAAATATATTTCTTGGTGAAACCACTTTGCAAATAATAAGGAAAGATTTCTACATCTTTGTGCTACAATTAAAATTTTGGAACGGTTTTCATTTAGTTTCAATATCACTAATTTTGTCTTCAGTCTCTAAGCCCCCATATATGTTAAAGTCTTCAAAATCCACCAACTTTGACAGCACCTGCAAACCATTTACTGTGGATGGGGGTCTCCCTGATAGTTATTGGATCCTGACAGCAGCTGATACACATTCAGCAGAGATGTGCTGTGCAGCTTGCAGGGGTGCACACGCTTTGGTAGCAGCTGAAGTCCACACAGGCACCGATTTGTGGTGCCAAAACCAGAGTAAAGTTTATTTTGCTCATAAATTTGCAAAACAAACAAAACCGCTTTTCTTGAGCCAAAATGTAAAGCAAAAACAAAAATGTAATTTTTCCTGTAGGGCAAGCGTAGTACCTCAGCACATGCAGAAAGTTTCCACTCACTGAGTAGTAGGGGCATTAACTCAGACACAGACCATTGATGATCTTTCCCTCTCCAGACTACAGACAGCAATGAGGCTGCCCAGCTGCCTTAAATAGTACCTATCAAAGATTGGAAATATGGAAGCGGCAGTCCCACACAAGATTTTCTTTTCGCTTCTAAAACCTGAACTTAAAAATTCAGTCCCATTAAAAGAACACCGTGGCAACCTTTTATTGCTGGGACCTTCGTATTCGGGACTTGCATCACCGAGGCTAGCCACCTCGGTGACACATACCTCTCATCTAGGACTTTATCAGCTGCTTCGTTACAGGATCCATTCATTATTTAGACACAAATTCTGCCATAAACAGTTGTTTGGTGGGAGTGCCCGGTTTTGGGCCTCCGTTGATTCTATTTTGGTGACCTAGCCAATGGATAAGCCATCAATATCAAATGGCCAGGGTCTGTATTTATGGTGCATTTACATGTAGTGAAATCTGAGCAATTTTTTTCAATCAATACTGGTCCTCTTTTTTAACTGAAGACCCCCTAATATATCAGCTGACCCACGATGATATTGGCGGTATTAGCCAACAGTCTAATGTGTATGAGATGGGTCTCCCAACTCTTCCCTTACAGATGATGTTGGCGGAGAGAAGAATACGGCATTTCCGATTGCCAATTCTTAGCTTATCCCCGAAAAAGAAATCGCCAGAAGAGCATTCCTGTCTATGCCGGAGATGGAAGAGAGAGCGGAACTATCATTTGCTGACAGCTATCTATTGGGCTTAAGTAAGTGAGGACAGGGCTGGATATTGCAGAACCAGATCTACTTAGAAAGTAGCAAACATTTAAGTTACATTGATTTATTAATACTAGAAAATAGATAACATGCTCCAAAACCTGCAGATGTGATTATAGTTTGCAAGCATGTCCAACACAGAGAGTATGATAAATTTAATAACTTGAATCATTGTCCAAATATGTGACCCTGACGCTATGTTAGTCAATGATGAATGTCACAATGCAGCCATTGTAGTTCTTTGTGTATGATGGGGTGAGACCCCCCTACACCACATCACCTTTGCCTTCCAATCGGTGTGTTCTCTTTCATTCTGCAACGTTATATTCTTATTTATAAATTAATACATTAGCGTATCCATTTGTGGCGTTTAGTCTGAATAATGCTTTTACCTTGCATTGACATTAGATGTACATTTGCACATATCATAATTTATCTGTCTTGTATTTAGAAATGCTTTCACTCGACAACATTGTATAGAAGATAAGATAAGCAGACGGTTATCACCTTGGTTGAGTTTTGTGTTTTAAAAGCTTTTACTGTTTCACCTTGGAACATTCTTTTTTCATTGAAATTATTAGTCTTGTATCAAGATAATGCAACATTTAACGCTGCTAATTGAATGGGCTTTTTTTTAAAAATCACTTAAGTACTGATAAAGGAAATGCATTGTCCTCGATTTTGAATGTGTTGTCAATTTCTTTTTTTTAATTCTTTAATGCGCGGTTTTGAGAAATGCAAATGATACACTTCATGTACTATTTTTTTTTTTTTTAATTTAGCGGTCAGACCTTCTCTTAATACAATTCAACTCCTATTTATCAACCATTAACGTGAATTTACACAACAAGAGAAGACATGATTGATTTTATAGGGACGGAGCTGCCTGAGATACCAGGAACATCATAAATGCGATAGTATATAGACCACCTTCAGAAGTCATTGAAATAAAACACCAAAGAATAACTGCAGCAAAAGTCACAGGTATAGTTTTTGGTGCTTTTTCGCTGATATTATCACATTTAAAGTATTTTGTGTTTTGAAAAAAAACCAAAACATCATGATGGCCAAAAAATGCATTCCTGCACTTGAATAGGGCCATTCTTACAGTCAGGACCTGTCTTGCTCTGCCCTTATTCACATTGAGGTCTGCTGATACAAGGTTAGGTTTTAATACTAGGGTAGGACCATCTCGATTTAGGTACACCTTGTTACGGTGGGATGGCTTTTATGTTTTGTTTTTTATTGACAGTGATAATTAAGTGCCCTATGTTATTCACCTGTACTATTAATGCTTACTTATTTACTTACTATAAGGCAGGGGTGTCAAACTGCATTCCTCGAGGTCTGCAAACAGGTCATGTTTTCAGGATTTCCTTGTACTGCACAGGTGATAATTTGATCACCAACTCATTATTTGTGTAGGTGATTAAATTATCGCCTGTGCAGTAGAAGGAAATCCTGAAAACATGACCTGTTTGCAGCCCTCGAGGAATGCAGTTTGACACCCCTGCTATAAGGTATATGGTCAATTTTCTATTTCTTGGGTTTGGTCTGTGAAATGGCCACAGTGTTAAGGTTCTCTTACGCATTGCACGTATACCAGCTTACGTTTCTGCTCATTTCTTTGGTTTTGTCATAAATGTGATATTACACTAGTCCACCTTCACAAATTGTTGAAAAAAAAAACCACCAGCACAAGTCACAGGTATAGTTTGTGCTGCAGTGTTCCCTTATATTATCACATTTAGAGTATTCTGTGTTTTGGAAAGGAAAAAAGACATCATGAGGGCCAAACAAACATTCCCACATTTAAATAGGGCTTTTTTGAAGTTTCTGATGTGTAGGAGAAAGCAGTGATGGGGATGCAGCACTAAAGGCTCTAATAAACATTAGACCATCTATGACTGAACCCGCCGATAATAACGAGTTCAGCTGACAGTCAAATGTGTATGGGGGCTTCCACTCTTCCCCAATAGATAATGTTTGGGGAAATAAAGATCCATCTTGTCAGATTTTGGACTTCTGATCCTTTCTTCTTGAATAGATAAGCTGCTGCCCGAGATGCCTAGCGGTGGCTCTCGGCAGAGCAAACACTCCTGTGTAGTGGAGAATCGGGCAAAATAGTTGCCTGCTAAATGACCGGCTGAATATTTATTTGTTTGATAGTTCTTCAAAAGTATATGGGGTCTTTGATCAGCACTGCTGTCCTTAATGGCCGACCATACACATTAGACTAATGTTGGTAGATCCGCCCAATATCGCCATGCAATCTGGTGACAGTAGCACGAGCGGATGCGGCTTGATGTTTTTGTGTTGAAAAATAGTTCTTGGGACACTTTGGAGACATGGTTGTACTGCTATTTCTATGAAAAAATCAATGTATCAATGTAATGCTGAGCTATTAGTGTACCTGTAATGAAGACTAGAGGGGTCTAGCTACCGTACATTATGCCACACCACACTGTAATCCAGAGTATTCAGGTGTGACACTCCGTCTTGAAATCCACTTCATGGCGTAGCCTATGTGGTCTCCAGCTAATCGCTGGCTATCTTTGCACTCAAGACAAAAGTCTGACTCATCACTAAAGAGGAAAGACCCAAATTCCAACCGCTATTGCTGTCTTTCTGTTCACCATGATGACCTTTGAGAGTGGTGGTGTGAAATCAGTGGACACCTGTGACTTGTAGCCCAAAGACAAGCAAATGCCTTGTGATGGTTTATGTATGTTACACCCAACGGTGACGAAAATGGATTTGTGGACTCACTGTGACACAGGACCGGATCTGCCTAGGAAGGAGCATAGCCAAGTGGCTACCTGGTGTTCACTGGAGCTCCTGACCTGCAGGTAGCTGCCAGGTACCATTCCTAGGCAGATCCCAGGATTGCCCAGGGTGTTAGTTCTAATCCGTGTCAGTGAACCTATGTTCAGACACACCTGTCTAGGATACTATGTCAGAGACTGGCTGCACACAGACAGAGGGACAACGTTTAGGTACAAAATAAATCTTGCCAAATCAGACAAGGTGATTTTCCGGATTTGTTTTCTCATTTTGACTCCCATAGTTGTGGTCTACATATGAAGTCAATCACAGGCCTCTCATCCTTTAAGTGAGAGAACTTGCACAATTGGTGGCTGACTAAATACTTTTTTTCCTCACTGTGTGTGTGTGTGTGTGTGTGTGTATATATATATATATATATATATATATATATAAATAGACCACGATTCCCGGGAGCTACATTCATTTGAATATGAACTGCCGAGGAGTGAACATCAAAATGGAAAAAAACGAGCTCAGAGCTGTCATCAAATACCTCTGCTTGAAAAAAAATGACTACCAAAGACATACACAGCGACTTGGTGGAAACATTGGGGGACTCTTCTCCTCCATATTCCACAGTTGCATGCTGGGCCAAGGAATTTAAGCTGGGAAGAACATCGACGGAAGATGAACATCGTGAAGGACGCCCATCCACGTCCCTCAATGAAGAAAACGTGAAAAAAGTTGAAGAAGTTGTATTGGCAAATCGAAGAGAGGGTCAAGATCAAGAATTTTTTTCAAAGGGAATTCTAAGTTTAGAAAAGAGATGGACTAAATGTATAGGCTTGTTAGGAGACTATGTACAAAAATAAATTTATTTTTTGACTATATGCATTGTGTTTAGTATTGATTATCATTACTTTTGGATTGCCCCTCGTATATATATATATATATATATGTGTGTGTGTGTGTGTGTGTGTGTGTGTATGTGTAAGAAATGCCTTGAGATCTGTCAAACTTTTTAATAGATGACTTTAAACATACTAGAGTGCTAATATTATCCGCATATTATAGTCACAAAGGAATCGTGCAGAATGATAAGCATAATTCAAAGTTGCTCTCTGGTTCCCCTTCAGCAAATTATTTACGTAGACATTGAAATACATAACTGCAGATGTACTTTCTAGATCTCAAGCATGTGCACTTACATTGTTGGGTGTCAAAGCTGAAAAAAGAAAAAAAAAATGTATGTCTTATTATAGAATGTTTAGATGCTAGATAATTAATACAGCTCCCCAGAAAATGGAAGCCACTTATGCGAGTCTTTGTGTTGCAATGTAAATTAATGTGCTCTGAATACCTGCAAAAAGAAATACCATTCACTTTTGTTTTGTTTTGCCCTTCCTTATGTAGTTTCTGCAAGATGCATATAAATTGAAGGTCAAAAGGATTTATCAGTACTTACAAAAAAAAAAGATTATTCTCTACTCAACACCAAGCTTCATTTACCGTTTTCATTTATGTCTAAATTAAATGGTATTGTATGACATGCTGTAAGGTAATAAAAAAAAAAGAAAACTTATAAACTTGTCTGTGGGAGTATTAGCTGTACGGCTCCCAAGGTTTATAAATCATTTTATCAAGTTCAGGAAAACTTCATGTTTGATCAGACTGCAGTAGACAATTGGGGGGGAATTTATAAAAGTGTAGAAAAGTTGCAGCTTGTGGATCACATTCTTTTTAGCAACTTTTTTTGATAAGAACCATTTTGACTGAGAAAACAACATCTTTTTACTATGATGGAAGTAGGCCAGTCATTCCATAAGGTTGTCCATAATAGTTTGTGTGCACCTGGCATCTTTTTCAGAGAGATTTGAGTAGAAATCTGCTAAAAAAAAACACAGCAAAACCACTGCAGAAAATTAATATAATGTGCAATGTAAAAATGACATTACAGTGCACATGTTCAGTCTTTCATTACTTCTTTTAACTGCTTCACGGTTTGGAAACTCAAAAGCAGTTAACCCCTTCACAACAATTTAATCAGCCATCAAGTGCCTCTAACAGCCATGGTTGGAGCGACGCTCCGCCCGCTGCCATTAACCTACTTAAATGCTGCCATCAATCTCTGACAGCCACATTTAACACGTGCGGCAGGGTGGCGCGTCATTCCATGCCCCCATCGGGCGCATCAGTGTTGTGATCATGGGGTTCCAATGCGTTGCCTTGACAGCCGGAGGTCTGTTGAAGACCCGCGTGTGTCATTACGATCCTTCGGTGAAAGTCAGCCCCTGCCCGGCTTTCATAGGAGATTGTGATTTTCTCTATACATAGCAGGGCTGATTCCCTTCTATGTGAAGCTCAAGCGATCAGATGATCACAGCTTCAAGTCCCCTATGGGGACTATTAGATACAGTAAAAAGTAATACAAAATTGTTAAAAAAAAAATTCAAGTTTAAATCACCCGCCTTTTACCCCATTAAAAATAAAACAATTTAAAAAAAAAAAATCACATATTTGGTATCACTGCGTTCGTAAAAGTCCGATCAATCCAAATCTAAAATAAATTAATTTGAGCGGTAAACAGCGTAAGAAGGAAAAAAAAATCTAAATGCCAGAATTACATTTTTTGGCCGCTGCAACAATGCAATAAAATGCAATAAGAGGCGATCAAAACATCGTACCTATGCCAAAAGTGTATCAGTTAAAATGTCCATTCAGGGCACAAAAAATACGCCCTTACACAGCCTCAGATGCCAAAAAATGAAAACATTATGGGTCTCAGAAAATGACGAGCCAAGCAACATTTTTTTTTTTGTATGCAACTTGTGTCTTCAGAGAGGAAGAGAACTAGAATTCTAGTGGCACCTATTCGGAGTAGCGATCCTAAAAGTCAATATAGACCCTTTAACCCCTTTACCCCCAAGGGTGGTTTGCATGTTATGGACCGGGCCAATTTTTACAATTCTGACCACTGTCCCTTTATGAGGTTATAGCTCTGGAACACTTCAACGGATCCCGGTGATTCTGACACTGTTTTCTTGTGACATATTGTACTTCATGATAGTGGTAAAATTTCCTTGATATTACCTGCGTTTATTTGTGAAAAAAAAACGGAAATATGGCGAAAATTTTGAAAATTTCGCAATTTTCCAACTTTGAATTTTTATGCAATTAAATCACAGAGATATGTCACACAAAATACTTAATAAGTAACATTTCCCACATGTCTACTTTACATCAGCACAATTTTGGAACCAAAATTTTTTTTTGTTAGGGAGTTATAAGGGTTAAAAGTTGACCAGCAATTTCTCATTTTTACAACACCATTTTTTTTTAGGGACCACATCTCATTTGTAGTCATTTTGCGGGGTCTATATGATAGAAAATACCCAAGTGTGACACCATTCTAAAAACTGCACCCCTCAAGGTTCTCAAAACCACATTCAGGAAGTTTATTAACCCTTCAGGTGTTTCACAGGAATTTTTGGAATGTTTAAATAAAAATTAACATTTAACTTTTTTTCACAAAAAATTTACTTCAGCTCCAATTTGTTTTATTTTACCAAGGGTTACAGGAGAAAATGGACCCCAAACCTTGTTGTACAATTTGTCCTGAGTACGCCAATAGCCCATAAGTGGAGGTAAACCACTGTTTGGGCGCAGGACAGAGCTTGGAAGCGAAGGAGCGCCATTTGACTTTTTAATGCAAAATTGACTGGAATTGAGATGGGACGCCATGTTGCGTTTGGAGAGCCACTGATGTGCCTAAGCATTGAAACCCCCCACAAGTGACACCATTTTGGAAAGTAGACCCCCTAAGGAACTTATCTAGAGGTGTGGTGAGCACTTTGACCCACCAAGTGCTTCACAGAAGTTTATAATGCAGAACCGTAAAAATAAAAAATCATTTTTTTTTCACAAAATTATCTTTTCGCCCCCAATTTTTTATTTTCCCAATGGTAAGAGAAGAAATTGGAACCAAAAAGTTGTTGCACAATTTGTCCTGAGTACTCTGATACCCCATATGTGGGGGTAAACCACTGTTTGGGCGCATGGGAGAGCTCGGAAGGGAAGGAGCGCCGTTTGACCTTTCAATGCAAAATTGACAGGAATTGAGATGGGACGCCATGTTGCGTTTGAAGAGCCACTGATGTGCCTAAACATTGAAACCCCCCACAAGTGACACCATTTTGGAAAGTAGACCCCCTAAGGAACTTATCTAGAGGTGTGGTGAGCACTTTGACCCACCAAGAGCTTCACAGAAGTTTATAATGCAGAACCGTAAAAATAAAACAAAAATTTTTTCCCACAAAAATTATTTTTTAGTCCCCAGTTTTGTATTTTCCCGAGGGTAACAGGAAAAATTGGACCCCAAAAGTTGTGCAATTTGTCCTGACTGCGCTGATACCCCATATGTGGGGGGGAACCACCGTTTGGGCGCATGGGAGGGCTCGGAAGGGAAGGAGCGCCATTTGGAATACAGACTTAGATGGAATGGTCTGCAGGCATCACATTGCGTTTGCAGAGCCCCTAATGTACCTAAACAGTAGAAACCCCCCACAAGTGACCCCATATTGGAAACTAGACCCCCCAAGGAACTTATCTAGATGTGTTGTGAGAACTTTGAGCCCCCAAGTGTTTCACTACAGTTTCAAACGCAGAGCCGTGAAAATAAAAAAAAAATTCCCCCCAAAATTATTTTTTAGCCCCCAGTTTTGTATTTTCTCGAGGGTAACAAGAGAAATTGGACCCCAAAAGTTGTTGTCCAATTTGTCCTGAGTGCGCTGATGCCCCATATGTGGGGGGATCCACCGTTTGGGCGCATGGGAGGGCTCGGAAGGGAAGGAGTGCCATTTGGAATGCAGACTTAGATGGAATGGTCTGCAGGCGTCACATTGCGTTTGCAGAGCCCCTAATGTACCTAAACAGTAGAAACCCCCCACAAGTGACCCCATATTGGAAACTAGACCCCCCCACGAACTTATCTAGATGTGTTGTGAGAACTTTGAGCCCCCAAGTGTTTCATTACAGTTTATAACGCAGAGCCGTGAAAATAAAAATTCTTTTTTTTTCCCACAAAATTTATTTTTTAGCCCCCAGTTTTGTATTTTCCCAAGGGTAACAGGAGAAATTGGACCCCAAAAGTTGTTTTCCAATTTGTCCTGAGTACGCCGATACCCCATATGTTGGGGTAAACTCCTGTTTGGACACACGGGAGAGCTTGGAAGGGAAGGAGCACTGTTTTACTTTTTCAACGCAGAATTGGCTGGAATTGAAATCGGACGCCATGTCGCATTTGGAGAGCCCCTGATGTGCCTAAACAGTGGAAACCCCCAATTATAACTGAAACCCTAATCCAAACACACCCCTAACCCTAATCCCAACAGTAACCCTAACCACACCTCTAACCCAGACACACCCCTAACCCTAATCCCAACCCTATTCCCAACCGCAAATGTAATCCAAACCCTAACCCTAACTTTAGCCCCAACCCTAACTGTAGCCTTAACCCTAGCCCTAACCCTAGCCCTAACCCTAGCCCTAACCCTAACCCTAGCCCTAACCCTAGCCCTATCCCTAACCCTAGCCCTATCCCTAGCCCTAACCCTAATGGGAAAATGGAAATAAATACATTTTTTTAATTTTTTTTATTTTTCCCTAACTAAGGGGGTGATGAAGGGGGGTTTGATTTACTTTTATAGCGGGGTTTTTAGCGGATTTTTATGATTGGCAGCCGTCACACACTGAAAGACGCTTTTTATTGCAAAAAATATTTTTTGCGTTACCACATTTTGAGAGCTATAATTTTTCCATATTTGAGTCCACAGAATCATGTGAGGTCTTGTTTTTTGCGGGACGAGTTGACGTTTTTATTGGTAACATTTTCGGGCACGTGACATTTTTTGATTGCTTTTTATTCCGATTTTTGTGAGGAAGAATTAGCAAAAACCAGCTATTCATGAATTTCTTTTGGGGGAGGCGTTTATACCGTTCCGCGTTTGGTAAAATTGATAAAGCAGTTTTATTCTTCGGGTCAGTACGATTACAGCGACACCTCATTTATATCATTTTTTTATGTTTTGGCGCTTTTATACGATAAAAACTATTTTATAGAAAAAATAATTATTTTTGCATCGCTTTATTCTAAGGACTATAACTTTTTTATTTTTTTGCTGATGTTGCTGTATGGCGGCTCGTTTTTTGCGGGACAAGATGACGCTTTCAGCGGTACCATGGTTATTTATATCTGTCTTTTTGATCGCGTGTTATTCATCTTTTTGTTCGGCGGTATGATAATAAAGCGTTGTTTTTTTGTCTCGTTTTTTTTTTTTTCTTACGGTGTTTACTGAAGGGGTTAACTAGTGGGCCAGTTTTATAGGTCGGGTCGTTACGGACGCGGCGATACTAAATATGTGTACTTTTATTGTTTGTTTTTTTTATTTAGATAAAGAAATGTATTTATGGGAATTATTTTTTATTTTTTTTTTCATTATTTATGATTTTTTTTTTTATTTTTTTTTTTTTTTTTTTTTACACACTTGTAAATTTTTTTTTTAACTTTTTTACTTTGTCCCAGGGGGGGACAATACAGATCGGTGATCTGCCAGTTTGCACAGCACTCTGACAGATCACCGATCTGTCTGAGAGCAGTGCAGCGTTACCAAGTGCCTGCTCTGAGCAGGCACTTGGTAAGCCACCTCCCTCCCTGCAGGAGCCGGATCCGCGGCCATCTTGGATCCGGGACTTTCTGCAGGGAGGAAGGTAGGAGACCCCCGGAGCAACGCGATCACATCGCGTTGCTGCGGGGGTCTCAGGGAAGCCCGCAGGAAGCCCCCCCCTGCGCGATGCTTCCCTGCACATCGCGATCATGTTTGATCGCGGTGTGCCGGGGGATAATGTGCCGGGGGCGGTCCGTGACCACTCCTGGCACATAGTGCCGGATGTCAGCTGCGATAAGCAGCTGACACCCGGCCGCGATCGGCCGCGCTCCCCCCGTGAGCGCGGCCGATCGCCTATGACGTACTATTCCGTCCTTGGGAAGTAAAGCCCACCCCACATGGACGGAATAGTATGTCTAATGGCAGAAAGGGGTTAATGAGGCTTGGCACATGACTTAGAATAAAAGCCAAACCAGAATCTCAGTTTGCAGACACTGTGTTTTGGGGTCCTGCCCCTTATCAGTGCAAAGTATGAGATTCAAAAGGTAACATTTCTCCTTGCAGAGAGTGACATGTCAAGCCTAACATGCCAAGGTGAGGAGACTTTTAAGCCATGAAATGCTCCTCTGGGAAATTAAATATGCAAATAGTCTCTTCAGAGAGCAAGAGGACTAGAACTCTATTGGCACCTATTTGAAGTAGCAATCCTAAAAGTCAATATCAACCCTTTAACGAGCCTTGCCACATGACTTAGGATAAAAGCCAAACCAGAATCAGAATTTGCAGACACTGAATGCACTGATGAGTGGCAGTACCCCGAAACACAGTTGAGATTCTGGTTTGGCTTTTATCCAAGTCATGTGACGAGTCTCATTAAAGGGTCGATATTGACTTTTAGGATTGCTACTTCCAATAGGTGGCAGAAAAAGAATTGTGAAATTGCACTTTTCTTGCAATTTCAACGCACTTGAATTTTTTTCTTCCCGCTTTCCAGTGCATCACATGATAAATTGAATGGTGCCATTCAAAAGTACAACTCGTCCTGCAATAAACAAGGCCTCATACAGCTATGGGAACGGAAAAAATAAAAAATATATGGCTCTTGGAAGACACAGGGTGGAAAAAAAAAAAAAACAGAAAATCGCCCCTTGGTTAAGGGGTTAAAAGAATTAACATGTTCAATCTTGCTAGTTATTGTTTCAATTATAAAAGAAAAGATGAAAAACCACCAGCAAAGTCACTTGAGGAAAACGACAGTCCACTTTTTTCTGAAGCAGCTTCACATAGGAAGACCTCAGTGGGTCCATCGGCCTCTTAAAGATTGCATATGGGACATGCTTTAGTGAATCAACTAATGTCAGCAATGGTTTCTTTCACCTACTTTGTAACGATGGCCGAGTGGAGACACCGACCTAATAAATCTCCAATTGATTTGGCTTGAGCCTAATCAGGAAGTGTAATGGGGGATTGTGAGTTCTTAATACTTTACCCCCCCACTATTAGGGTAGCAATGATCTAATAGCAACTATCACACCTGAATGCCGCTGTCAGTCTCTAACACTGGCATATAAGTGGATCGATCCTGATGAGGCGGCCCCCTGCGATCCAACTGCGGGGTGACAATGGGTTGCTGTGACAGCTGAGGACTTGATGAAGTTGGTTCCATCTTGGTGTTCCTGTGAAACTGAGCCACAAGCTGACATTTTGCAGAGCATAAGGGATCAAATGATTGCAGGTTCAAGTCCAAGCTCAAATAAAGTGAAAAGATGAAAAACAAAAAAACATTTGTTTAAATATTACAAAAAAGTTGTATAGCCCCTGCAGTTACAAATAAAGAAATTTAAAAAAAGCATATTCTTTATCATTGTGACAGTAAAAGTCAGATCTATTAAAATGTAACATTATTTAACCCATAAGGTTAACAATGTTTAGAAAAAAAAGCTCTAAAATTGCTATGTTTTGATCTACTCATTTTCCAAAAATGCAATAAAAAGCCATCAAAACATGCCTCAAGATGGTACCATTAACCAGTTCAAAACCAGGCCATTTACCCCAGTTCTGACCAGCATTTTTTTTTTCAATCATGTGGTTTAAAGAGATGTAAAATGTGTTTTCTTTCGAATATTCAATCAATGTTTGCATCTTTTTCTGAACATACATGGGGTATAATTATCGTGTTGTTTTCATGTTATTTTTTATGCCAATATCAGGCAATGTCAGTGAAACAAAGGAAAGGAAATGTAAAAAATATTATAACCAAAAAAGATCACTGAAATACATTTAATTAAGTGTTCCCCTTTCTGTACCATATACTTTTTATATATTAGACAGATTTGTTTTTCAATGGGGAAGGGCCAGTAACAGATATTTGGACTGCCAGCAGCTTTTATATATTTACTTTTTTCCCTGCTTTTTATTTATTTATGTATTTTTTATTTATTTAATATTCTGTGTCCCCCATAAGGTCATAAAAGACTTTTAAGGGGCATTTCAACACTTAATTTTTAACCTGATTTTCCTTATAACTGGGGCTGGTAAAATAGCCTCAGTTATTGTCTAAGTTCAGCCCCGTGGCTTCATAGCAGAGTGGACTTGGTCTCCTAGGATCCAGCAGCACTATCCCTACACCCAGCAAACACATGACTGTGGGTCTGGAGGAGAAAGCGCTGTTAGTGCTACAGTGTATACAGTGATGGGGCAGGCAGAGACTGTAATAAATTGTCTCTGCCTTTTTTATGGGGAGCTGGCAGCTGGCTCTCCTCTCGCACAGCAGCACGATTTCGTGCATCTTCTCTACTATGCAGTGAGCAGGGATGAGTGATCCCAAACTGGTGACCGGTACCGAACTCCAAACATAGACGTTTATCCAGAATACCGTTTTTCTTTTTGTATTCGGTGCCGAGTAAAGTTAGTTGAAATGTTGTGACGAAGCCAATCAACAAGCTTTTAGGCTGTGGACACTTCCGGAACCATCACAGCCATGCTAAGTATTGTGTGTGTACTCTGTATGTATCTCTGTAGGAGTACTCTGCCAAAAAGCCTCTGTGTTTATGCTGAACCCGTCTCTGTATGAGTACTCTGTTTGTACTCTTCACCAGTCTCTGTGGGTATACTCTGCCAAAAAGCCTGTGTATATACTATGCACAGTTCTCTGTCTAAGTACTCTGCCAAAAAGCCTGTGTGTGTACTCTGCATGCATTTCTGTATGAGTACTCTTCCAAAGAGCCTCTGTTTGTACTCTGGACCCATCTCTGTGGGAGTACTGTGCCAAAAAGCCTGTGTGTGTACTCTTCACCCATCTCTGTGAGTGTACACTGCCAAAAAGCCTCTGTGTGTACTCTGTACCCGTCTCTGTGGGAGCACTCTGCCAAAAAGCCTGTGCATACTCTGCACCTGTCTCTGTGGGAGTACGGTGCCAAAAAGCATACTTATGTACTCTACACACATCTCTGTGTGAGTAATCTGCCAAAAAGCTTGTGCATCCTTTGCACATGTACACGTGGAGGGGGAACCGTGTTTATAGCAGAGAGGCCCTCAAAGCAGCTTATGGGCATCCCTGGAGCATGGCTGGGAGGATACAGAGAACGCAGACAATACACCTCCCACCGAGGACAGCTTGTCATTGCCTCTGCACAGCCTGGCACGCATGAGGCAATACATGCTACTGTGCCTGCACAACAACCACTGAGTTGCCCTGGATTGTTACGACTGCTAATTACTAGGTGGCCTCGCTGCCTGGTCCCCACTACAAGGACAACATACTATCCTTACTTCCGTCACTAGAGTGGGATCAGAAAATACTGGAATACAAGCGTCTGCTGGTAAACACACTACTGACAGCAGTGGCTCAGTGGAAGCAGGAAACAGGTGGAGGAGGAAGTCCCTAACGCAGCTGGGGCACCAGCACCACCTCGGAAGGGAGAGTTAGCATGGCCGAAAAGTTGAAAACCTTCCTCAGCACGCCACAACATCCGGCACCACCATCTGATACGGTCCGTATTAGCAGAAGGCAGCATTTCAACAACATGGTGGAAGAGTACGTGTTCATGCGTCTCCACATACTGAGTGATGGGTCTGCCTCATTCAACTTGTTGGTCTCCAATTTGGACTCATGGCCTGAGCTTGCCCTTTATCCCTTGGAGGTGCTGTTCTGCCCTGCGACAAGTGTACTGTTGGAATGTGTGGATAGCATGGAAGGGGGTGTGATCACAGATAGGCGCATCCGCCTGTCCACAGCCAACATGGGCAAGGGCACATTTATAAAAATAAACAAGGCGTGGATCTATCTCACAGGACTTGTCTGTACCTTTGGCTGACTAGAGAAGTATACCAATCGTACCCAGCCATTGTTATACTCCACGCAGATTGTTCATTCTATTTGTTTATTCTATTAAAATGCAAAAATAGTGTTTGCTACCTCCTGCCCTGCTTTTTCCACCTACACTGATACCTCCACTTGGACCTTCGCCTCCTCATTCCTATTTTTTATTTTATGTTATTTAAAAAAATGTCCCCAAAAAAGCACAAAAACAGCGTTGGCTATGTTTACCTGTGCCTCTTCAACCTGTACGTCCACGTACAGTTGGACCTCCGCCTCATGGTTCTAGATTGTAAATTTTATATTCTATGTGCTTTTAAGTCCTTTCCATAAAAAGCCCCACAAAAAGAATGTTAGCTACCTCCTCCCCTGCCTCTTCCACCCACAGCCAAGTCCACCTCTTCCCCTTGGAGCACCGCATCCTGGTTCAAGATTATTATATTTTAGCTTTTTTTATTCCATGTTATTTTAAGTCATTTTCCTATTTACATTTGTTTGCAGGGCAATTGTCCTGCTCTTACCCCTATTTTGCTTTCTCAGCCCCCCTATCCTTACTACGACCATTTTTCAGCACCATGGTTTGGGTCTTCACTTCTATTTGGTTCGGGGTCGAGTTTTGATGCCCGAACCAAACTTTGGGCTACAGTTTGGTCGAACCCGAAGATCCACAGGTCCACTTATCCCTACCAGTGACATTTAAGAATGTCACTCCAGGGCTGAACATAGAACTCCTAGATGTTTATTATCTACTAGATGGTGGCCCAATTCTAACGCATCGGGTATTCTAGAATATGTATAGTAGTATATAGTACAGTCCACGCAGTATATAACACAGCCCACGTAGTGTATAACACAGCCCACCTAGTATATAACACAGCCACGTAGTTTATAGCACAGCGACATAGTATATTGCACAGCCACGCAGTATATAACCCAGGCCACGCAGTATATAACACAGCCCACGCAGTACATAACACAGCCCACGCAGTAAATAACACAGCCCACGTAGTATATAACACAGCCACGTACTATATTGCACAGCCACGTAGTATATAACACAGCCACATAGCATATAGCACAGCCATGTAGTATATTGCACAGCCATGTAGTATACCACACAGACACGTATGTAACACAGCCCACGTAGTATATAGCACAGAGACGTAGTATATAGCACAGCCACGTAGTATATTGCACAGCCAAGTAGTATACCACTCAGCCATGTAGTATGTAACACAGCCGATGCAGTATATAACACAGCCCACATAGTATATAACAGCCCACGTAGTATATAGCAATGTGGGCACCATATCCCATAAGAATTAAAATAAAAAATAGTTATATACTCACCTTCTTGCGGCCCCTGGATCCAGCCCAGGCGTTTAGCGATGCTCCTCGCGACGCTTCGGTCCCAAGAGTGCATTGCGGCAATAACATGTGATGATGTAGCGGTCTCTCGAGACCGCTACATCATCTCCGGTCATTGCCGCTATGCATTCTTGGGACCGGAGCGTCGCAAGGAGCGGGAAAGGCACCGGAAGGTAAGAATATAATGATTTTATTTTTATTATTTTTAACATTAGATCTTTTTACTATTGATGCTGCATCAATAGTAAAAAGTTAGTCACACAGGGTTAATTGCAGCGTTAACAGACTTCGTTACACCACGTTATGCCGTGGTGTAACACAGTCCATTTAACGGACTGATAAAATGCTATAGGGGTACTGACTGGAGGGAAGTAGGGAAGGGCGAATTTGCGGCCGGACTGTGCCTGTTGGTGATTGGTCGCGGCCAGCCGCGACCAATCCAGGACGCGGGATTTCCGTGACAAACAGACGGAAGTGACCCTTAGACAATTATATAGATAGATGGGTGGTCTGGAAGTGGTCAAATCCTACAGCGCAGCATGCCGTACCAAAAACAAGCCCTCACGCAGCTCTATAGACAGAAATCTAAAAATAAAAGTTACAAAATCAAATTTATGTTTACAAGTTTCAGAATTTTTTCAGCAACTAAAATATGGGCAGGGTCCTCTCTCCTTCTGTACCTGTTAGTGCCTTGTTTTTGCTCATGTTTATTGTATTTGTCTATATTTGTCCCCCTTTTCACATGTAAACGCCATGGAATAAATGGCGCTATAAAAAATGTATAATAATAATAATAAATCTATACAATTTGGTATCACAGTAATTGTGCAGATCTGGAGAATCATTTTGACAGGTAATTTTTACCGCACATAGATCGCTGTAAAAACGAAGCCCAAAACACAGTGTCATACTAGCGGGTTTTGCAATTTCCCTTTTCTTGGATTTTTTTTCCTGTTTTTCACTACATTATTTGGTAGAATAATAATAATAATGTGATGCCTAACTACAACTCATGCAAAAAAAATAATAATAATGCACTCATATGGCTCTACCGAAGGAAAAATGAAAAAGTTATCGATTTGGAAAGATGAGTAAGGATGTCACAAGCTGCTGAACTCATTGACTGGCTGCAGCGCTGTCAGCGTGACATCACTGCTGCAGCCAAACAACAGAGACCTGAGCAGCTGCAAAGACAGCCATTGTTTTTTGTAGATAACTAAGCTTATAGGAAAGAGTTACTTAAAAGGGGACAACCCTTTAATGGTCTATCCACATCACTTGCTTGGGGGTTCATCCAAGCTAATTGGTTAAATATCCCCATAATTATTAGACTAATATTGGACAACTTGCTGATATTGGCGGGATCGGATGAGGGTCTATTGTGCATGGGGGCTGAGCCGAGTGCTCGCATGTACGGGGGAGTCTGGAGAGATAGCTGTTGGCCGAACAGTCATTTGTCTGACAGCCTTCTTATGTATTTGGGGTGCAGAAGAGCTTATACATGCCAATCACATTCTCCTAAAATAACTAAACAAGCTATTTTTATAGACCTTGCTTTCGTTTTACTGATATGCTTAAACATGAATCTGCCTTACTCAAGGAAGATGTAGGAAAGTTTGTTGCAGACAGAGCAAGCGTTCCACAGAGCTCCTGTAAGTGGGACTGGGGAAGCGGGGGCTGGGTGAATGGGTATAAGGTTAGAGAGGTTATGGAAGGTTGTGATAGAGTGTGGATGGGAGGTAGAAATGACTGTGGGAATGTGGTGAGGAGGACCAGGATTTGGAGAGATATCACCAGCAGTGAGAAGGAGCAGAGAAAGTGTGAGCAAGTGGGAGCAGGAGAGGGCGTGAGGGGGCTGTCTGTGCTTGGAGACAGAGGATTGTATGTTAAGGAACAGTTTTGAGGAGGAGGTGAGATGGATGGGGAGGATTGAAGAAGAGATGAACAGTTCCTTACTTGGTGTAGGGATCAGGGGAGTTAGCAGAAAGTGAAGGATTATAGGGGTGAAAGTGAAAACAAACAGAAACATTGCATACAGTGACTGGCCAGTTACCTTCAGTTCCCTTCTGGTTCAATTCTGGTTTTAATTCTACATAATCTTTACACTTCTAGGACATTATGCACTTTCCTGCCGTGGTGCTATTTATTAGATACCCCCTTTTTTTGTCTGAGGAACGCTATATGGTCATCATTGCTTGGGTTTGTCTGAACTATATGGTGGGACACCACAGCAAACAGATTGGTATGGATATGTTGCACTAACCACTCTATGTTTAAAAGGATGATTGTGTCCTTTTTTATGCAATTCTATGCTGTGATGCCTCCTACTAAATAAATTTCACTGTCTGGGGAACCCCATATAAACATCACTGCTTGGACAATGATATATTATATTTTGCATCCGATCTACCCACTTATGATTTTTTTGTTTTGCTTCTATTGCCGTATTAGTTTATTGCAACTATAATTTCTGATTTATTTATATTTGGCATTTTTTTCAAAAAAATTCATTTTTTTATAATATTCTTTTTTTCGGATTTGATTTTCCACGGCTACTAGGGTGTATTGGGACCCTTCTTTTTTGCTTCTTTTTCTGTCTCTATTGCAGGGACCTTAGGGCTAGCCATCGAGGAGTGGGGGCGCCTACCGCTGAAAATTAGGGTGTCTACCTCCACTGCAAGGCAGGTCTGTGTATAGGGACTTTACCTAGGGCTCACCAGGTTTTTGTTATTGTAGAATATTCTCAGAGGCCTTTAGGGTGAGCCGTCGAGGAGTGGGGGCGCCTACCGCAGTAATTTAGGGTGCCTACCTCCACTGCCAGGTAGGGTTTAGTATAGTTACCTTTCATGGTCTAATAGGCACACAATTTGTCCCTTCATTTGATACTGTCTTAATGAAAATAGAATTTTTTTACTTTATTCAATTAAAAGTTATATTTTAGGCATCCTTGTTTCTTTAGGTCTATTTGTGTTTTTCTAAGATTCTACTTTACCATATGTGGTTTTGTGAGGTACAAAGTTATAAATGTATAATTTTGGATCTTTATTATTCTCACAAGTCTCCCTCTGCTGAATCATTTCCAGACAGGCATTAATAGTTTGGAATTAAGCATTTGTACGAAGTAAGTTTGTTGACCAAATTTGCACAGGTAGAACCAGTATTTCTGGCTTTCTGCGAGTATAAATTCAAGAATTACTTTAGCTTATTTCAGTTCTGACTGATTTGGCAAACACGGGAGGCATCCATGTGAACAAACACCCAATCTGCTCCCATGTGTGTTTTGTATTCTCTGAGAACAGTTTGGTATGCAGGTTTCTTGGTCTTTTAAAACCGCTGATGTTTACGAGAAATCACGCAAGGTGAGATAAAGATAAGAAACCGCTCTGATTATAGTTCAAAAATATTCAACACGCAGAGGAGAAAAACATAATGATAAACTAAACCCTATCTGAAAGGTTAACCAAAATAACTTTATCGGGATACGAAGGCAAAAGTTATGACTGCAAGCAAAATTCCAAAACAGGCGTGGTGAGCGCAGAACGAAGACATACTTCTCTTTAGCTTACTCGTACCCAAGAGACTGGACTGGATATTGGAGAGATAAAAAATACATGGACCATTTCAACATCTGGTTGAAAGAAGTTCCCCGTCTCTTATCCTAAAGACACTAAAGAGAGGTCAATATTTACTAGGTTCCATTCCTCAGCGATACTGAACCCCGCAGCCATTATTGATGACTGCACCCACCTATCGACTGGGCCTCTTTAAATAGCTTAATAAAGACAGTGTTTTGATTTGAAAGCATCAATCTTTAATGCTGCAAAGTTGAAATCTCTACTGACAAGTGAGAAGCTCTCCTCGAGTGCCTACGCTAACATCTCTAGATCTGTTTGGAGAATACCGTAAGCAAGGATAACCGGTAAGGTCATGTCTTTCTGATATTTAAGATTTTCCTTCCATCTTTGACTGTTGCTCATACAGTGGATATAAAACATCAACACACCACTTGTTGAAAAACCAAGGTTTTCTTTTACGTGTAAAAAAAAAAATCCTTTTTCCAACTTTAATATTGTCCATAATCTGTACAAATCAATTGAGAAAGAAACAAATCTTTTTGAGGGGGAAATAAAACTAACAAAACAAAAATAATGAGGATACGTAAGTCTATATATATCTATATATATCTATATATATATATATATATATATATATATATATATATATATATATATATATATATATATATATATATATATATATATATCCCCGGTATGGTCACTGCTAAGTCCAATATTTCATCGGACTCTTTTCCTGTGTTCTACCTAAAAAAAAAGTCCAAAAATGTATGCACCAGATCTGCAAATTGTGAACCAGACCTCATTGAATCTCATTTAAAGCAACCATAAATGTTGAGAGACACACCTGGCAGATTCCATTATTACACCCTTTTTTCTGCCCTCTGTACACAGATACAAGGAAATGTTTCCAAGAAATTAGATCAAATCAGCAGTCTCATTGCATCACAAACATAAATTTGTCCTTCTGAATCTGTCCTTGTCTCAAGTAATGGCACATACTAGATTCAGCTGTGTCTGCACCTTTGCAAATAAGGATGCAACTGCCAAAATAGAAATGAGCATAACCAGCTCTGTCCTTAAAGTGTACCTCATCTGCCACAGCTAATTAAAACTGCTCCTGGTGCACATTTCTGTCTAATATGTCCAGGTACTGTCCTGATTCTCCTGCTCTTTAAATTGCAATTCGCTCTTTCAGTGGGGGTCAGCATATTTTCAGCATTTCCCTCACTTTCTAGCTTGCACTGCTCCTATTGTAGTATAATGACTTGTCTGAAAGTCCATCACTCTTTTATATCTGTGTGCATTTTCACAGACAGGAGAGCAGGAGCAAAGAGACAAAGACCACCCCTCACTTAGAGGGAACCTGTCACCCCCAAGATGAGCTAAGCCCACCAGCATCAGGGGCTTATCTACAGCATTCTGTAATGCTATAGATAAGCCCCCGATGTATCCTGAAAGATGAGAAAAAGAGGTTAGATTATACTCACCTGGGGGGCGGTCCGATCCGATGGGCGTCGCGGTCCAGTCCGGTGCCTCCCATCTTCATAGGATGACGTCCTCTTCTTGTCTTCACGCTGTGGCTCTGGCGCAGGCGTACTTTGTCGGCCCTGTTGAGGGCAGAGCAAAGTACTGCAGTGCGCAGGCGCTGGGCCTCTCTGACCTTTCCTGGTGCCTGCGCACTGCAGTACTTTGCTCTGCCCTCAACAGGGCAGACAAAGTACGCCTGCGCTGGAGCCGCAGCCACAGCGTGAATACAAGAAGAGGACGACATCGTAAGATGATGAGAGGCCCCGGACCGCAACGCCCATCGGACCGGACAGCAGCGGGACTGCCCCTGGGTGAGTATAATCTAACCTCTTTTTCTCATCTTTCAGGATACATCCTGCTGTAGATAAGCCCCTGATGCCAGTGGGCTTAGCTCATCGTCGATTTTGGGGGTGACAGGTTCCCTTTAATGTAGAAAGACAAAGACCACCTTTACTTCTTATAAAGATACAAAGACCCTCTCCCACTTCCTGAAGAAAGACATAGAGCACCATCGCTTACTATGGAAAGACAATGACCACCTTCACTTTTATTAGAGATACAAATATCTTCTCCCACTTGTAGAGAGACACAGATCTGCACCCACTTCTTGTTCAGAGACAAAGACCACCTTCACTTACTGTAGAAAAACAAAAACTACCCTTACATCTTATAGTGAAAGATCCTCCTCCACTTTCTATAAGGAGACAAAGATCTTCCCCCATTTTGTGAAGAGAGAGACAAAGACCACCCATACTTACTTGTAGAGACAAATAAAACGCACACTTCTCATAGAGAGACAAAGACCCTCTAACACTTCCTAAAGAGAGACAAAGATTTGCATTCCCTTCATAGAATCATAGAATGTTAAAGTTGGAGGGGACATCCAGGGTCTTCATGTCCAACCCCCTGCTCAGTGCAGAATTCACTAAACCATCTCAGACAGATGTATGTCCAGCCTCTGTTTGAAGACTTCCATTGAAGGAGAACTCAAGTCACCACCTCTCGTGGCAGCCTGTTCCACTTATTAATCACCCTCATTGTCAAAAGTTTTTTCTAATATCTAATCTCTATCTTCTCCCTTTCAGTTTCATTCCATTGCTTCTTGCTTTTCCCTGTCCAAATGAGAATAATGATGATCCCTCTACAATGTGACAGCCCTTCAGATATTTGTAGACAGCTATTAAGTCTCCTCTCGGCCTTCTTTTTTGCCATCTAAACATTCCCAGATCCTTTAACCGTTCCTTGTAGGACATACTTTGCAGTCTGCTCACCATCCTCGCAGCTCTTCTCTAAACTTGCTCTAATTTTTCAATGTCTTTTTCTTATAGAGAGACAAAGCCCCTACCCCAATTCTTGTAATCTCTCTTGGCATCTCAGCTGCTAGAAGCAGATTATACTTGACAACAGGCAGTGCAAGTCACACAGAAGGGGATACTTCAAAGTGTGACAAAATATTTTAATTATTGTGATTTGCAAATTGTCTATTTATCGCTTTACTTATTAAATGAAATCAAGTTATCTGACAATACAGACAACAATCTTTGGTCCTCAAGAGCCAGAGTCCATGACTCATCTAACAAGAATACTCATAATGAGGTCTTAGGACCCTATATTGTTGACCCCCTATTAATGATTCTAATGCAAGTTAATGGGCCAGTTGCGGTTCCGGAGTATATAATATGGTAACACTCTTTTGGTAACACTATATTTGCATCACCAATAATGTTATAAAGCTGATCTCCCTCTAATAAATATAGACCTTTATCTCTCTTCTGATCCACGGGGGGTTCATAGCACTGCAATGTTTTGTGTTAACCGTAGCTGTGAAAGGTTTTATGGCTGAAAAATCAATATCAGCAGAAAATTCAGGATTCATCGATGAAACATAACATCACTGCATATTTGGCAGAGAGATTTTTACACTCTTTCCATGTTCTATTTTAACACTACGTATATTTCCAAAGCCAATGTTTATAAGAATAAAATGTATCAATTCTGCAGGAACTAATTAGCTGGGCTCTTCCTACATTATGCCCATGTGATGTCATCTGTTCCTGCATGGTTGACCTCATTATGACAATTTCCTTCTGTTTTCTCCCATGTCACCCACTGCTTTTTAGTTTAAAAAAAAAAAAACCTGGTCACCATTTTGTTTGCAAAAATTACCGTCTGCAGTTTGTAGGTCTGGTGTCTACTAATTCAGATCACAACTGCAAAAAGCTAAAGTTCTATAAATTGTCCTGGATTATGGCATAATGCTTGACAGCTAATATTGCAAATATACCGCATAGGAAAGGCTTCAACTATATACTACAGCTAGGTCCAGAAATATATATATATATACGGTATATATATATTTGGTCAGTGGCCGAATCTTTGTGATTTCAGCTCTGCAGGCCACTAGTTTGGATTAAAACCAATTGATGTGTAGACTTTCAGGTTTAATTAAAGGAGTTGAACAAAAATATTTAGGAATTACAGCCATTTTTCTATAAATCCTCATTTCAGGGGCTCAAAAGTAAATTAATTAAGCTAATTGGGCAAATTAACTTTATCAATTGTAAAATTTTCATTTTTATTACTTTGTAGAAAATCCTTTGCAGGCAATGACTGATTGAAATCTGGAAGTTATGGACGTCACCAAGCGCTGTGTTTCCTCCCTTGTGATGATTTGCCAGATCTTTACTGCAGCTGACTACAGTTGTTGCTTGTTTGTGGGTCTTTCTGCGTTAAGCACTCCTAAAGTTCTTATCCTCTTAATATATTGCAGTGATCATATTATATAGCACTGTGCACTTACAATTGCTCGTTTTGCCTTTCTACCCTTTTAATTATACTCTTTTCCATTAGGTCTATGACATCACATGATTAATAACTGATTAACCGAATCCTTCTAAGCTCTATGTAGAGACAGGAGGTCAGTTTTCCCTTTATCAGTCATGAGTCACTGCAAAAGTCCCTGACAAGGAAAAAAGCGGAGCAGCTGGGTCAGGAGTTGAAGAGGGGAATGATAAATGCAGGGACAAGAGACTTCCTGTTTCTACATAGAACAGGGAAAAAATAAGAATTAGCCAGGTAGAAAGGCAAAATGAGCAATTGTAAGTTCACAGCACTACATAATATGATGATTGCAATATATTAAGAGGATACAAACTTTGATGGGAGAGATTCTTTAAAGGGAACCTGTCACCTGAATTTGGCGGGACCGGTTTTCGGGTGTTTGATTCACCCTTTCCTTACCCGCTGGCTGCATGCTGGCTGCAATATTGGATTGAAGTTCATTCTATGTCGTCCGTAGTACACGCCTGCGCAAGGCAATCCCGCCAAATTCAAGTGACAGGTTCCCTTTAAGATTTGTTTTAACCATGGGAAATGTATGCTTGATAGGGTTGAGTTCTGGTGATTGACTCAGTCATTGCAGAATATTCTATTTCTTTGCCTTAAAAAAAACCCCTGCTGTGTTCAAAACAAAGTATGCAAAGTGCAATTACGATTTGTGTTCCATAGCGTACATGTGGATAATATTGTGGAGCAATATTCTTAATAGGCAGAGTTTCAATAACTAAAGCTGGGGGCCAATTCATTAAGTATTTTACATGTGTTGCACAATATAAGTGTTTTTACTTTTAGTGACTTTATGCCAACTGCACCAAGAACAAAGCTTAGCACAAGGAGGTGTAGTCTTGTACAGACTAACAGATTCACTATAATTTATGACACAAACATATAAATTAGCGATTAATGATAGCATGCAACGCTGCCATTAACCATTTGTTTGCTGCAAGTTCTGGACTGACTACACTTCTTCAGTTCCTGTGTGTGCTCACACTCCTGGCTCTATTTCTTCTTATGTGTTCTACTCTGCTTATCTGCCTGCAATAGTGCATATACCACTGTCCTGATCCATAGTTACATAGGTTGAGACAAGACCTCAGTCCATTAAGTTCAATCTTTCTCCACCAATTGTACATTTGTCACTAATATAACTGGAACCTGCAATGTTATGCATATCAAGGAAATCATCCAGTCTTTTTTTTAAAAGCTGTTATAGTGTCGGCCATTACTACCTCTTGTGGTCGGCATTCCACAGTCTGACTGCTCTAACAGTAAAGAACCCTTTCCACTTTAGCTGCCAGAATTGCCTTTCTTCCACCCGTAATGAGTGCCCCCTGGTCGTCAGTACAGTCCTTGGAAGGAATAAGTCCTGTTCCGTCCTTTGTACTGGCCACACATATATTTATACATGTAAACGAGATGTCCTCTGAGGCGTCTTCTAAACTTAACAAGTCCAACTTTTCCAATCTCTCATCATATGAGAGGCCTCCATCCCTTGTAATAATCTAGTTACAGCCTTTAAACTGCATCTAACTTCTGAAAATCCTTTTTAAAAGGTGGAGCCCAAAACTGGATCCCATATTCTAGATGTGGCCTCACCAGTGATTTATAAAAGGGCAACAATACATTAGAATCACATGATTTTATCTCTCTTTTTATACATCCTAAAATCTTGTTCCCTTTTGCGGCTGCAGCTTGACACTGAGTACTGCTGCTCAGCTCATTTGTAACCAGAATCCCCCGTCCTTCTCCTGTTCTGTAGTTCTGAGTATATTCCCATTTAATGTATATTCAGCAATAGGATTACGCCTTCCTTGAAGCATTAGTTTTCATTTATCTACAGTAAACCTCATTTGCCAAGTGTTTGCCCATTCAGTCATCTTATTCAGATCATTTTACAATATTGTAATGTCAAGGTCAGATTTTAATATCCTGTATAATTTGATGTCTTCTTCAGCAAAGACTGACACTTTATTCTCAATCCCATCCACAAGGTCATTAATAAAGAGGTTAAATAGAATCGGTTCTAGCACAGATCCCTGCGGTCCCCACTGCTCCCAGTGCAGATCCCTACAGTACCCCACTGCTCCCAATACTGATCCTTGTGGTTCCTACTGCTCCCAGTGCAGATCCCTGTGGTCTCCACTGCTGACTATATCCTATTTAGAGAACATACCATTTATGACAACTTTTTGTTTCCGGTCATTTAGCCAATTCCTTACTCATCTGCATATAGTTTCTCTCAGTCTTTGCCTCTATAGCTTCAGTATAAGGCTGTTATGTCATACAGTATCAAATGCTTTTGCAAAGTCCAGATAAATCACATCAGCTGCATTACCAACATCCAGACTTGCATTACCTCCTTATAGAAACCCAACATGTTGGTTAGACACGACTTATCCTTCATGATTCCATGCTGGTTGTCAATTATTACATTATTGTCTGCAATGTATCTCTGCAGATCATCTCTTATGATGCCCTCAAAAACTTCTATCCAGGAAGTCCTGCTTGGTGTGCCATCGCCTTTGGTCCATGATGCTCACCCTAACTTATAGCTTAGAAAATCCACCTTAGTTGGTGATCCCATTTCACTGGTGCACAAGAAGCCAAAACATTAGCAAAATTCTTTAAGATGTGTACACCTCTTAATTATTTTGGCACATCTTTCTCCACCAAACTCTGGATCAAGACTGGCTTACAAAATGCCACTTTTTGATGATTTTGCCCCTTCAACTGAAACTGTATTATTTGGTGATTGTCGAGTTGAGATGACACAGCATTTTATCTTATTTACCCAGATGTCTATTTTCAGTAAGCAAGGAGGCATAAACTGTTATCTATATGTTGATTTTTGAATTTATCTGTTTCTTTCTTTAGTTGGGGAAGAGTCTGAAATGTTGACTCTTCTTATAGGTTAAATTGATATTTGTAAATTGGTGAATGGTTGTTATTTACCTCTTATATCAGCTCCTACAGTCAGTTTATTGTACTGTTATCTTTGTAAAACAGGGATGCAGGGTCATGGAACAATGATGTTTGCTGATATGTTGATTACACATTTTACCAGGCCATGCAGTGTGTTGACTTGCAAACATTGTAGGATAAACTACTGTAATCAAACCATATGAGTTAATATCATCACTCCTTCCCCTTGACCTGTGAATAATGGCTTAAAGAACAGTTGTGAACTATAAAAAGGGGATATGGAATGTAATAATATACATCTAGACATCCAGAGAACCAGAGACTCTTTATAAAACTACAGCCAGGAACACTCTTCAGGATAGCTGCCAGATCATATCTCTATGACGAGGGACACAGATTTGAAATTTTAGATGCCAGCTTAGGGGATGATGGCTCCAGATGAAAGAATACAGATCTTCTCCATTGACCAATACTGAACTCATGGATACGTTTGCGGTAGTCATGATTTGGACCTACCGGTCATCTGAGCCCCATGGATATGTTTTGAAAAGCCAGGATTGGGACCCACCGGTCACCTGGCTCCATGGAGATGTTCAGAGAAGCCAGGTTCTGACCCTCTAGTCACCTGGCCTTGTAACTCAATGGACTGTCAGCTTCCTAAGCTGTTTGTTACCTCCTCTCTGTGTGTGCCACAGGTGGGGGTAGTTGGCCCTGCAAGCTCTGAAGTCACAGCTGCTCTTATCACAGCGAGTCAGTGGAAGGGTGAGACTCTAATGTGCACCATCTTGGGTTTTGGCTAGCAGACTAGAGTACTCGCTGACCTCCATGTCTCCACAAGATTATAGTCTGGTAGCACAAATTGTTGGATGGTTTACATGTTTGTACATATGGAGCCAAGGGTGATCAGATTGAGGAAGTGATTAGTAACCAAAAGTGGTCAGAAAGTAGAGTCCATAAAGGGTTATCAGTCGCAAGAGGTACTGGGCCATCAAAGACAAGTGGCTGTTGCAGACCTGCAGGCAACTCCTAGGTTGGGTATGTAGTTTGAGGTAGTAGATAACCTCCCACAGACACACAGCAATAGGTGTGCACAAAATCTTTCTTCCAACTTATGTGCTTCCTAACCAAATATAACATATTTTAAAGAGAAAGCATCTATTACATTACAGTGCAGTGCCAGCCATTTGCAAAAGTGATTTTCTCAATGTGGTCTCCAAAAGATCTCATTGAACTGTCTATACAACATTTTATGCACTTATTTGCAAACGATACACCTGACTACCTTGTATCTATGGCTGCACATTGTACTTAGACTACAAAGCATATAGCATATGGACATATATGTGCAAACAAAATATGTGCACACACCCTTGTATAGCACAACCCCTGAGATCTTGGCTCAAGGACCAACTTTAAGCAAACAGTACATTAAACTATAATGATAAAAATTCTGAAACACTCATTCTCATGACCCACATTTTGTAACACAACGTAAAATAGCAACTTTTGGAATTAAAAAAGTCAATTTTTTCTTCCTTTGTTCTATGCATGTGACAATGTAACGGTGCAGTTTTGCAGATCAAGTTTGCAAACCAAACGAATATTTGAACATATAGAAAGAAAATCAACATTTCAACTCTACCTCCAATTATTCGCCTGCGCTTAATGCAGTTCTTTAAATGTATGTACCCATAGAAACAAAGTAAAGCAGGAGCCAATTGCCTTTATCAGCCTGTAAAAGTATGGTGGTCAGGAGGACCTAAATGACCTCTCGCGGTGTCATGGCTTGTTTCCATAGGAACTGCAATGCAGTCAGAGGGCGAACAAGTGATTGGAGTGTGCAGAGTTAAACGGTCACGCCAAATCACAGAAACAGCTTAAATATGTACGGCGAAATAAAAGAACATTGAAACACTAAGCAAGGAAAGAATATTAAATTAATGTAAACACCAAGGCAACAGAGCCAAGCCTTCCGAACAAGTCCGAGCACTCAATGTCGCAGTCTTACTTTGCACGGTCAAGTCCCGAGGACGGGTAAATAATTAAGCCATTTAACAAAGCTCTAATCCATGGTTAGTAACAGCAAAATAAATCATACATTACTATCACATTTAAAGGGAAAACTAAATTCTGGTTTCTCCGTCAAGGAAAATCTAGTTGTTTTTTATTTTTTTATTTTTTTTTTACAGATTTTGATATAGCTCTTAGTTGTTGGACTGTGAGGGTGTGAAAAAAAAGTATGTGGCCCTTCCCATGGCATTGTGTATTTGTCATGGTAATTGGTTTCTGATGTTGAAACAAAATTCAATACTCGACAAAGGAAACCTGAGCAAATATGAGCCACATTTTTTTTCAATTACTATGGCATTTATTTTGTGTTCTCCAACAGCCGAAACCATTCACATGAGTAACTGATTTCTTAAAGCGTCTATACACGTCAGGTAGCTATTGGTGGAATTACCTACTGTTAAATCTAGAAATATTTGGACAGTAACACAAGTTTTGGCATTTTTGCTTTTGACCAAAACATATTCAAGATGTAGGTACAGTGGGGCAAAAAAGTATTTAGTCAGTCAGCAATAGTGCAAGTTCCACCACTTAAAAAGATGAGAGGCGTCTGTAATTTACATCATAGGTAGACCTCAACTATGGGAGACAAACTGAGAAAAAAAAATCCAGAAAATCACATTGTCTGTTTTTTTATCATTTTTTTTGCATATTATGGTGGAAAATAAGTATTTGGTCAGAAACAAACAATCAATATTTCTGGCTCTCACAGACCTGTAACTTCTTCTTTAAGAGTCTCCTCTTTCCTCCACTCATTACCTGTAGTAATGGCCCCTGTTTAAACTTGTTATCAGTATAAAAAGACACCTGTGCACACCCTCAAACAGTCTGACTCCAAACTCCACTATGGTGAAGACCAAAGAGCTGTCAAAGGACACCAGAAACAAAATTGTAGCCCTGCACCAGGCTGGGAAGACTGAATCTGCAATAGCCAACCAGCTTGGAGTGAAGAAATCAACAGTGGGAGCAATAATTAGAAAATGGAAGACATACAAGACCACTGATAATCTCCCTCAATCTGGGGCTCCACGCAAAATCCCACCCCGTGGGGTCAGAATGATCACAAGAACGGTGAGCAAAAATCCCAGAACCACGCGAGGGGACCTAGTGAATGAACTGCAGAGAGCTGGGACCAATATAACAAGGCCTACCATAAGTAACACACTACGCCACCATGGACTCAGATCCTGCAGTGCCAGACGTGTCCCACTGCTTAAGCCAGTACATGCCCGGGCCCGTCTGAAGTTTGCTAGAGAGCATTTGGATGATCCAGAGGAGTTTTGGGAGAATGTCCTATGGTCTGATGAAACCAAACTGGAACTGTTTGGTAGAAACACAACTTGTCGTGTTTGGAGGAAAAAGAATACTGAGTTGCATCCATCAAACACCATACCTACTGTAAAGCATGGTGGTGGAAACATCATGCTTTGGGGCTGTTTCTCTGCAAAGGGGCCAGGACGACTGATCCGGGTACATGAAAGAATGAATGGGGCCATGTATCGTGAGATTTTGAGTGCAAACCTCCTTCCATCAGCAAGGGCATTGAAGATGAAACGTGGCTGGGTCTTTCAACATAACAATGATCCAAAGCACACCGCCAGGGCAACGAAGGAGTGGCTTCGTAAGAAGCATTTCAAGGTCCTGGAGTGGCCTAGCCAGTCTCCAGATCTCAACCCTATAGAAAACCTTTGGAGGGAGTTGAAAGTCCGTGTTGCCAAGCGAAAAGCCAAAAACATCACTGCTCTAGAGGAGATCTGCATGGAGGAATGGGCCAACATACCAACAACAGTGTGTGGCAACCTTGTGAAGACTTACAGAAAACGTTTGACCTCTGTCATTGCCAACAAAGGATATATTACAAAGTATTGAGATGAAATTTTGTTTCTGACCAAATACTTATTTTCCACCATAATATGCAAATAAATTGTTAAAAAAACAGACAATGTGATTTTCTGGATTTTTTTTTCTCAGTTTGTCTCCCATAGTTGAGGTCTACCTATGATGTAAATTACAGACGCCTCTCATCTTTTTAAGTGGTGGAACTTGCACTATTGCTGACTGACTAAATACTTTTTTGCCCCACTGTATATAATCAATATGGGCTTAAAGTGCCGACTCTCAGCTTTACAGTGCCTGGGAAAAAGTACTCGTACCAGTGAAATGTTATCATCTAACCAGAACACTTTCTTCCACATGCCATGTAAGGGGACACAGCTAGAATGTGGAAGAAATATTTTTAAATTAATTAGAAAACCTTGTATAATTTCCTTTGTCATGATTAAGGGAGCCTAGTCTCCAGAAACGCGTTGAGATTCTTACCCATATGGTTGTACTGAAGTCTGTATCCTCCATGTTTAAAGTTTGTTAATAAAGAAAACGCTTTTTTACGGACTCGGTGAAGCTGGACATTTCTTTCTTTTTTTGGATCTTGCACGCCTGAACACAGCGGGTCCGTGCTCCCGAGGTTTGGTTGCTGAATCACGGGTGAGCTGGTTTATGTTCCTTCTTACATAATTTCCTTTACACTTCAAAAATACTTGTTACTTTGTGTTGATATATGGCATAAAATCCCAATATTATACATTACTTTGTGGGTTTAAAGTGAGTAAATGTGGAAAAGTTCACGGGGTATGAATACTTTTTCAAGGCACTGTCAATTCTAAATGGCTGATCCTCCAGAGGAGGGTCATCAAGAGACACCAATACGCACTCATTTGATTAGGATACGTTAAAGAGTTATTCAGATTTTTAAACCCCTTGTCGACATGCGGCGCTTATATACGGCGTAACGGGATCTGCGTTCCCGTAAACCACTGTATGCATAGGGCGCCATGATCACGCAGGATTACGCTGAGCGCCGCTGCAATTGAGTGTGGGTGTCAGCTCTATGTGAACGCTGGTACCCTGCAGCAGCGCCCATGAGCGCTTAACCCTTGTGATGTCGCTGTCAATAGTTACAGCGACATCGCGGGGCACTGCAGACTGAGCGAGCTCCCTCTGTGCCCCCATCGGCACAACATGATGCAATTGTGTTGTGTCGATAGCCTCATGGTGAACCTAGGCCCAAAAATGTCTGTGGAGTCGCGCAGGGACAGTGGTCTGTTAGCTCATGCTGAGAGCACGAGCTGACACGCCGCCTCTCTGCATGTCAGATGCTGAAGCATTGCGGAGTATTAGATCAGCGATCTGTCAGCTTGAAGTTGATGTCCCATCCTAAGATAAAGTACAAAAGTTAATAAAAATTATAAAAATATTAAAAAAACAAAACATAAAATAAAGAACAAAAAATATTTAAACTATGAATCCAATAAATACATTTATTTATGTAAAAAATAAAAGTTCATATTTGGTATCGCCGAGTTCGGAACAACATGGATCTATAAAATTAGCCCACGAGTTAAAACAATGAATAAAAAAGAGGCACAAATCTATACTTTATCATCATACTGCCGAACAAAAAGTAGAATAAAACGCAATCAAACAGACCAATCTAAATAAAGATGGTATCTCTAAAAAAAAAAAATTCCCACAAAAAAAACAAGCTGCCATACAGCTCCATCAGCAGAGAAGTAAAAAAGTTATAGCTCTCAAAGCAAAAAAATCATTTTTTTTATAAAATAGTTTTTATTGTAAAAAAGCACCAAAACATAAAAAAGATATAAATGAGGTATCACTGTAATTGTACTGACCTGAAGAATAAATCTGCCTTATTCATTTTTCCACATGCGGAACAGCATTAAAAAAACAGTTCCTCAATTGCTGATTTTTGTTAATTCTGCCTCCCAAAAATCGTTATAGAAAGCAATAAAAAAAGTTATGTGCCCAAAAATGGTAGCAATAAAAATGTCAACTCATTCCACAAAAAAACAAGCCCTCAGATGACTGTCAGCTAAAATATGGAAAAATTATAGCTATCAAAATATGGCAATGCACTAGTTTTTGCAATAAAATGTATCTATTAGTGTAGGACAGCAGCCAAACATAAAAAAAGCTATGGTATACATCTGGTATCGCTGTAATCGCACTGACCCAAAGAACAAAGTCATCTAATCACTTATGCCACACCAGGAATGGCATAAAAATAAATAAAACTAACTCTTCACCCTCTGTTGTTTTTTTTTGGCTCTGTCTCACAAACATCGCAGTAAGTCTTGGCTCAGATTTATTCTGCGCTCTACGCTGAGCACTTACACCAGCGTTTCTGTGTAAATACATGAAATACGTGAGTCAGATGGAATTTCTCGAGAAAATTCCCTATAATGAGGCAGATAAAGGCACTGAGATTGCCATGTGGCTTCCTATGATGCGGTGGTTTCTGTCTTTTTTAGGCATGCATAAAAGCGCGGTCGACCTCAATTTTGTGTACCTCTGAAAAGGACATCTCTGAACAGAGGCCAGACGAAGTCCAGAGTAACTCTGCTGCTGCATTATAGCGAATGGATTCCTCGGGGGTCTCATCTGAATCACGTCACTCAGAGATTTAGATGTAAGTCCCGATGTAAGTGCTCAGCGTAGAGCTCAGGATAAATGTGATCACAAATTTTATATAAAAAGCTTCAAATCAATAGACAAGAAAAGAAAATCCTCGCTCAGCTCCGTCATCTGTTAACGGAAATATGGGGAGCTCCCATGTTACTGATAGTACAAAGGCTCTAGTAAAGCGCTATAGCTCTTCACCCCCAAAAGAAATTAAGCACATTTTGCACTCCCAAATCCAAAGGCCCCTCCATTCTGAGCACCACAGTGTACCTAAACCACATTTGGGGTCCACATGTTTGGCATGTCTTTCGCGATGACAGCCGGCCTAATTTACAGGTGCAGGTCTCCAGAAGCATAAGCTGGGCACTGCCACATACTGGTGACTACCACCTACTGGGGACTACAACGTACTGGGGACTACAACGTACTGGGCATCACAATGGCAGTTTGCAATTTTTACTGAGCAACATCCACTGCTGCTTGTATCTGGAAAACAACAAATGGAGTCACAATCGTCATTACACAGTAAATAAATTCCCAAAGGGTTATAATTTCCAAAATAGGGTCACTTGAAGGGGAGGATTCTGCTCTTCTAGCACTGTATATGGAGTCTGCAAACCGTTCTAGCAAAATCTGCGCTCCAGTAGGAAAATCGTGCTCTGTTCCTCCTGAGACTCGCCGTATGACTAAGCAATACTGTACAGCCACATATGGGGTATTTCCACATTCAACAGTAATTGTGGTACAAATTTTGGTGCCATTTTTACCCATTTCCAAGTGTAAAATTGTAAAATCTCGCGGGCTAAAACGTTTAATAATTTTTCTTCACTGTCCAAAGGTCTAAAATTCTGTGACACACCTGTGGTGTCAATATAATCAATGCACTCGTAGTTTAATTCAATGGGAGGTGTAGTTTGCAAAATGCAGTCACTAGTCCAGCAAAATCTAAAGTCCAAAAGTCTTCCCTCCTGAGCTTTGCATTGTGCTTCAAAAGTAGTTTTCTGCCACATATGGGATATTGGTGTACTCAGGAGAAATTGCAAAACACATTTTGGGGTCCATTTTCCCATGTTAGCCTTGGGAAAATAAAAAAATTGGGGCTAAAAGAACATTCTTGTAGGGAAAAAAGTGATTTTTTTATTTTCATGGTTCAACGTTATTATCTTATGTGAAGCACCTGGGGGTTTAAGATGCTCGCCACTAATTTAGTTAAATTCATTGAGGGTGCTAAAAAACATTTTAGTGTGAAAAATGTGATTTTTTTTATTTTCATGGCTCAATGTTATAAACTTCTGTGAAATAGCTGGGGGTTCAAGGTTCTCACCACACATCTAAATAGGTTCCCTGAGGGGAGGGATCTACTTTCCAAAATGTTGTAAACTTGTAAGTGATTTCCACTGTTTAGATCCAACAGGGGCTCTCCAAACACTACATAGCATCTGCTAATTATTCCAGCAAATTTTCCATTCAAAAAGTCAAACGGCGCTCCTTCCCTTCCGAGCTCTGCCGTGTGCCGAAACAGTAGTTTTCCCCCACATATGGGGTATCGACGTACTCAGGAGAAATTGCACAACAAATTTTGGGATTCATTTTCTCATGTTACCCTTGCGAAAAAAAAAAAAAAAATTGGCCTAAACTAACATTTTTGTGAAAAAAAAGTTGAATGTTCATTTTTTTTCCTTCCTCATTCCATTCCTGTGAAGCACCTGAAGGGTTAATAAACTTTTATTTTATGTTTAAGCTGGTTTTAAACACCTTGAGGGGTGCAGTTGTTAGAATGTTGTCATTTTTGGGGGTATTTTCTGTCATATAGGCCCCTCAAAGTCACTTCAAATGTGATGTGCCTCCGGAGCGCACAGATTGGGTCACCGAAGCAATAATGCCGCTGGTCCTGTCAATCAAGCAACAGTTCCTGCCCCTCAGTAATCAGTAAATCAGATGGCTCCTAAAATAAGAAAATGAAACAAACCCTCTAATCCAGTTTCAACTATAAGGATAACCAGGTTCCATGACTCATTTTATAGTTATACAGTAATTTACTAAGGATTTGCTTATCGGCCAGATTGTAGAGTCGATGTAATGAGCAAATACTGCTCTGGTGGGCTCAACACAACCTGCTGCCATGTAATACATTTACCATGAAGTGGAGGCGATTGCCAGGGGTTAGAGAACCTGACAAATGATTGACAAGGTAGCTTTATTCTAAGAAGGGGTGGATGACATTATTAAGGAAATATTAAGGAATTGGGACTTCATCTAGCCAAATGTAAAATAACCGAAAAAGACACTTCACACAAGGCAACGTAGTAGAAAAAATAAATATATCTTTATTTGCACACTAAATGTATAAAAAAAAGCACAGCATAAACCCACAATGCAGGAAAAGAGAGGTGGAGTGCCTCAAAGCATCAACCCCTAGATCCTACTTCCCAATGTCATAATGGTTAAGCACATTATATGTAAAGAAAAAATTAATTAGTAATTACCTAATACTCCAAAATGTACCACACAGGATAATAAAGTGCAATTAGGCATATACTGACAAATTAAGTACATGCTTAGCCACATAAGGGACACGTATATCACAATGTGCACAAATTGAAAAGGCATGTAACACTGTAAACAATTACTATGCTATTAGATACATAAGGACCAAGGTATAGTTACCAGTTAGGGGAGCGCACTGAGGACCCACCACACCCGACGCGCGTTTCGCAAGAAATGCTTCACCCCTGGACGAACACATTGTGTTCATTGTGATATACGTGTCCCTTATGTCATCATACAGGATGCATTGAATTTTGCCATAATTTACTCCACTATAAAATGAGAATTGGAATATTGTCTCAAATAAACTTGTGTGTGATTATTGCTTCTATAGTCTATCTAAAATATAAAATATAAAACTATTTGCAATGTTATTTAGTTAGGAAAGTGAATGAAACTGTTGTTCCCAAATTGCAACAGTTCAAAAATTCATTAAAATCGGTATTTATCTTTATACAGTTTTCATCCCTGGTAAAAAAAATGACAGTTGTTGTGAACAGTTAAGTTGAAGATGAAATGATCTCTAAGAGAGACCTAAAGTTAAAGATGGCACATTTATACTGTATTGTAAAATATATACTGTAATTTTTTACATGTTAAAAATTACAAAAAGGGAAATGGGCCAATGCAAAAATTTGGGCGCCCTTGGAGATTTGTGTGCTCAGACAACTTTAACCAAAGTTTCAGACCTTAATTAGCCTGTTAGGGTTATGGCTTGTTCTCTGTCATATTTAGGAAAGGCCAGGTGATGCAGATTTCCCAGATGTATAAAAACTCAGTCTCCTCTAACCTTGTGCCAGAAAGCAGCAGCCATGGGTTCTTGTAAGCAGCTGCCTAGCACTCTGAAAATGAAAATGGTGGAGGTCCACAAGCAGGACAAGGCTATAAGAAGATAGCAAAGCGTTTTCAGGTTCCCTTTCATCAGTTTGAAATGTTATTAAGAAATGGCAGTTACCAGGAACACTGGAGGTCAAGATAAGGTCTGGAAGACCAAGCAAGATTTCAGTGAGAGCTGCTTGTAGGATTCCTAGAGGCAAATCAGAACCCCCACTTGACTGCTTGCCTCTGGAGTTGTGGTACGTTGTTCTACTGTTCAGAGACATCTACACAAATATGGCCTTCATGGAAGAATCATCAGAAGAAAACCTCTTCTGTGTCCTCACCATAAAATTCATCATCAGAAGTATGCAAAACAACATCTAAACAAGTCTGATTCATTTTAGAAACAAGTCTTGTGGACCGATGATGTTAAAATAGAACTCTTTGGCCACAATGATAAAAGGTATGTGTGAAGGAAAAAAGGGCACAGAATTTCAGGAAAAGAACATGTCACCAACCAGTAAGCATGGGGGTGGATCAATCATGCTTTGGGGTTGTGTTGCAGCCAATAGCACAGGGAACATTTTACAGGTAGAGGGAAGAATGGATTCAATGAAATTTTGACAAATTCTTGATGCAAACATAACACCATCTGTAAAAAAGCTGAAGGTGAAAAGAGAATGTCTTCTACAAATGGATAATGATAGTAAACACACGTCAAAATCCACAATAGACCTCAAAAGGCGCAAGATGAAGGTTTTACACACTCACAGTCCCCTGGTCTGAACATCATTGAAAATCTGTGGCAAGACCTCAAAATAGCAGAGGATGCAAGACGCCCCAGGAATCTCACAGAACTGGGAGAATTTCCTGATGAAGAATGGATGAAAATCCCTCAAACAAGAATCGAAAGACTCTTGGCTACAAAGGCATTTACAAGCTGTGATACTTTCAAAAGGGGGTGCAACTAGGTACTCACCATGCAGAGTTCCCACACATTTGCATTGGCCCATTTTCCTTTTTGTAATTTTCAAATTAAAAGATGATATATATATATATATATATATATATATATATATATATATATATATATATATATATATATAAAATTTTTGTCCCTAAAATACAAAGGAAAGTTCGCAATAACAGTAATTTTGCCCAGGGGTGCCCAAACTTTTTACATGCTGCTGTATAAGTGTGTATTGAATATTTTTTTCATATACTCTTACAATATAAATATATATATATATGTATATATATATATATATATATATATATATATATATATATATATATATATACTCGAGTTAAGAACAGCAGGGTTATCTCATTATAAGGCAGTGTGTTTTCTGATTGCACCATGCCCTGCTTTGTACTTCAGTGATATAAATCTCACATTATTAACTTATAATAACTTTAAGAGCTGCGGAATATGTTGGCGCTATATAAATAAAATTATTATTATTATATGGAGTCCTGCTAAACCCCTTTAAATGATTTGTATTTGGTTTTCTTGGACTGACTCAGTCCCTACTTGACTGTATTGAAGGATGTTATGCCTATACTTTAATATGGGCAACAATTATTGTAAAGGGAAGTAGAGGAGGTGAGTTGTGAGATCATCTATTGTGAATGGTGGATCCTGTGTTATCTACTGTATATAGAGGTGTTATCAGTCATTGTACAGGGGGAGGAGGTGAGCTGTGACATCACCTATTGTGAATGGTGGATCCTGTGTTATCTACTGTATATAGAGGTGTTATCAGTCATTGTACAGGAGGAGGAGGTGAGCTGTGACATCACCTATTGTGAATGGTGGATCCTGTGTTATCTACTGTATATAGAGGTGTTATCAGTCATTGTACAGGAGGAGGAGGTGAGCTGTGACATCACCTATTGTGAATGGTGGATCCTGTGTTATCTACTGTATATAGAGGTGTTATCAGTCATTGTACAGGAGGAGGAGGTGAGCTGTGACATCACCTATTGTGAATGGTGGATCCTGTGTTATCTACTGTATATAGAGGTGTTATCAGTCATTGTACAGGAGGAGGAGGTGAGCTGTGACATCACCTATTGTGAATGGTGCATCCTGTGTTATCTACTGTATATAGAGGTGTTATCAGTCATTGTACAGGAGGAGGAGGTGAGCAGTGATATCACATATTGTGAATGGTGGATCCTGTGTTATCCACTGTATATAGAGGTGTTATCAGTCATTGTACAGGAGGAGGAGGTGAGCTGTGACATCACCTATTGTGAATGGTGGATCCTGTGTTATCTACTGTATATAGAGGTGATATCAGTCATTGTACAGGAGGAGGAGGTGAGCTGTGACATCACCTATTGTGAATGGTGGATCCTGTGTTATCCACTGTATATAGAGGTGTGATCAGTCATTGTACAGGAGGAGGAGGTGAACTGTGACATCACCTATTGTGAATAGTGGATCCTGTGTTATGTAGAGGTGCTACCTTTCATGTCTGTAGATTGTAACCCCATGAGAGCAGGGTCCTCTCCCCCTCCATATCTATCTGCCAGCGTTAGTTTGTTTACTGTATTTTCTGTACAATGTTATATATATATATATATATATATATATATATATATATATATATATATATATATATATATACAGTGCCTTGCGAAATTATTAGGATCCCTGGAACTTTTCAACCTTTTCCCACATATCATGCTTCAAACATAAAGATACCAAATGTAAATTTTTGGTGAAGAATCAACAACAAGTGGAACACAATTGTGAAGTTGAACGAAATTTATTGGTTATTTTAAATTTTTGTGGAAATTCAAAAACTGAAAAGTGGGGCGTGCAATGTTATTCGTCCCCTTTACTTTCAGTGCAGCAAACTCACTCCAGAAGTTCATTGTGGATCTCTGAATGATCCAATGTCGTCCTAAATGCCTAATGATGATAAATATAATCCACCTGTGTGTAATCAAGTCTCCGTATAAATGCACCTGCTCTGTGATAGTCTCAGGGTTCTGTTTGAAGCACAGAGAGCATCATGAAGACCAAGGAACACAACAGGCAGGTCCGTGATACTGTTGTGGAGAAGTTTAAAGCTGGATTTGGATACAAAATGATTCCCAAAACTTTAAACATCCCAAGAAGCACTGTGCAAGCGATCATATTGAAATGGAAGGAGTATCATACCACTGCAAATCTACCAAGACCCGGCCGTCCCTCTAAACTTTCATCTCAAACAAGGAGAAGACTGATCAGAGATGCAGCCAAGAGGCCGAGGAACACTCTGGATGAACTGCAGAGATCTACAGCTGAGGTGGGACAGTCTGTCCATAGGACAACAATCAGTCGTACACTGCACCAATCTGGCCTTGCAGTGCAGTGAGTTCAGTGTAAGCATGATGTGAACGTGGCTAAATCACGACGCAAATATACGGATATGTGAAATAGCCTTTACCCATCCTGTGTTTCCCTAAAGTGGGGTTGGGTGCAGTCAGGGGATTTGTTAGGTTCTCATTCCGCCGTAGCTCATTCTGATGATACATTCCATTTTGTAGAGAAATAGAGATACATAAAAGAAAGAGGAACGAGAAGAAAACAAAGGGGCGATGCGGAATATGGGGAACGCGTGTCAGAAGGAACCGAATGCAGGATTGAACCACAGGGATAATCTAAGTCAGAGGTCCCCAACCGCCGGTCCGCGGACCAGGACCGGGCCGTTGGGGTTTTTCAGCCGGTCCGCGGCGCCGCTGACAGCTAGCTTCGTGGCCCTGCGCCTGGTCAGAGCACGCTCTGTGACAGCTCGCAGCTCCCGGCAGAGAACATTATGCAGGACGGGGCGGGGCGTCAGGCGGGTCTTAGTGACACAGCCCTCCTGCGCAGCATGGTGTGTTCCTGACGGGGTGGGGCGGCAGGCTCTCCTCACTGACACGCCCAGTGGCATATCTAGGGGGGCGCAGCCGGCAGGGGGGCGCAGTCGGGCCGCCTCATTCGGCGGTCCGCAGTGTCTCCCCCGGCGGCTGCATTCTGCCGCCCCCGGTCAGGGAGTCAGCTGTTCTCTGTGCCGACTGTCAAGCTGACAGCCGGCACAGAGAAGCTGCAGAGCGCCGGCTCCCAACAAGTGCAGAGGTGGAGGGGAGCCCCTGCAGAGTGGCTATGACGGGAAGGGAGAAATCCCTGCAGCTCCACTGCCCAGCGATCTGTCTTCCTGCTTCCTCTCACACAGACGCGCCGCTGGATGACGTCATCATTCAGCGGCCGGCTGTGTCAGAGGAAGGCAATGAGATGCTGTGGGAGAGTGCGAGGAGAGGTGAGAGGGGTGTGTGAATGTGTGTGTGAGAATGTGTGTGTGAATGTGTGTGTGTGATTGTGTGTGTGAGAATGTGTGTGTGTGAGAATCACATTCTCATTATAAATGTCATAATTATATGATAAGTATGCACTAAGCTCCACCCCTCCATAACTCCACCCCCATATGACCAGAGCCCCGCCCCTGCCCCACCCCCACCCCACCGGGCCATGGAAAACTGGTCTTGCTTAAAGCAGGTCCCTGGTGCAAAAAAGGTTGGGGACCTCTGATCTAAGTTATTCAATAGTATCAGGTGGAGCTAAACACATTACTGGAGTGTCATATAGAAGCCATATCTCGTTCATGATGGAATTTTTAAGTGTTACATTTCAAACATTAATTAGGGAAATTGAATCCTCATATAATAAAGAATCTTACTGTCAAACAATCCATTTGTTTCACACTCACAGACGTGAGATAGGAATGAGTGGAATATTTAGAAAACCGCATTATATCAAACTTATTCTTTTCTCAGAGACATAGAGCAGTGTTAGCTCCAAGATATATTTTTGCAATTCATGTGTCTGCGGCATCACAACACCTTATGCTGAATCTGCCGATCTTTCTGGCACAGCCAGATGCCCAATTATCCAACCCAGAATCACACAGAAGGTGGTTTTGACCATTGCTCCCTGAGCTTTTGAGGTCTCCATAGTTATCATTTTTGTTTATATGTCTCAGTTACTCTTGATCACATGAAGTCACTGACTCCTCTTGATTGCTTCCATAATGCTAGTGTAAGTAGCAGAAGGAGATACCCAACATCTCATTTCTTTCTTTTTATTATTTATTGGTATTCTTTTGATCCTTTATAAATAATCTTGTGGTTATATTCAGCAAACAACCAGAAAAAGACAAGCTGCAATGTGAAGGGGGCAGTAAGGGACAGATTTTAGACTCTCAATGTAAGTCAATGATCATAGTCCTTCCATAACAGAATAAAAAAGCAGCCAACAGAAGAAAACAAATAGCAGGGAAAACAACACCTTTAAGGCCGGCGTCACACTTGCGAGTTTTACGGACGTAAGAGCGCAGAAACTACGTCCGTAAAACTCGCAAAAAATACGGCACAATTATTCTCTATGCCTCTGCTCCTATCTGCCGTATTAAACTGATCCGTATTATACGGCTTTCTACGGCCGTAGAAAATCGCAGCATGCTGCGTTTGTCACCGTACTGCGCAAGAAATACGCCAATGAAAGTCTATGGAAGCGTGAGAAATACAGATTACACACGGACCAGCAGTGTGACTTGCGAGAAATACGCAGCGCTGTTAGAGAGAAAAGCCGGCAATTCAGTGCGGTGTACAGTAAAATCACACTGACAGCTTACAGTAGAATAGGTAGAATAAATGTGTACACATAGAATAGGTATATATATATATATATATATATATATATATATATATATATATATATATATATGTCAGTACACACATATATGTATATATATTAATATTTATTCCAGCGCTATACAGCTTGAAAGCCGGTAATTCAATTACCGGCTTTTTCTTTCTCCTTCCTAAACCCGACATGATTTGAGACATGGTTTACATACAGTAAACCATGTCTTCTCTCCATTTTTTTGCAGATTCCACACTACTAATGTCAGTAGTGTGTATCTGCAAAATTTGGGCGTTCTATCTACTAAATTAAAGGGTTAAATGGCGGAAAAATTGGCATGGGCTCCCGCGCAATTTTCTCCGCCAGAGTAGTAAAGCCAGTGACTGAGGGCAGATATTAATAGCCTGGAGAGGGTCCATGGTTATTGCCCCCCCCCCCCCCCCTGGCTAAAAACACCTGCCCCCAGCCACCCCAGAAAAGGCACATCTGGAAGATGCGCCTATTCTGGCACTTGGCCACTCTCTTCCCATTCCCGTGTAGCGGTGGGATATGGGGTAATGAAGGGTTAATGCCACCTTGCTATTGTAAGGTGACATTAAGCCAAATTAATAATGGAGAGGCGTCAATTATGACACCTATCCATTATTAATCCAATTGAATGAAAGGGTTAAAAAAACACACACACACATTATTAAAAATTATTTTAATGAAATAAAAACAAAGGTTGTTGTAATATTTTATTTAACGCCCAATCCAATCACTGAAGACCCTCGATCTGTAAAAAAAAAAAAAGCTGTTCCTAGATCGTGGGAATGGGAACTTTCCTTGAAAGCTCCCAGGCTTTCTAGGTAAGTTCCCACGATCTATGAACAGCCAGCAGAGGGCGCCTCACCGCAAATGAAGCTAAATATAGGTCATTGACCTACTTTACCTTCATTCCCTGGGGTTTTGCAGCGAGGAGTAGCATTGCATTAGCAGAACTCCTGGCTGCAAATTATTTTAACCCCTTCAGATGGATCTACATCGTTGGACTTTACAGATTTGCAGAAGGTATGTATATTGTTGGTTTATTATGTTTTTTTTTTTTACAGATCGAGGGTCTTCAGTGATTGGATTGGGCGTTAAATAAAATATTACAACAACCTTTGTTTTTATTTCATTAAAATAATTTTTAATAATGTGTGTGTGTTTTTTTAACCCTTTCATTCAATTGGATTAATAATGGATAGGTGTCATAATTGACGCCTCTCCATTATTAATTTGGCTTAATGTCACCTTACAATAGCAAGGTGGCATTAACCCTTCATTACCCCATATCCCACCGCTACACGGGAATGGGAAGAGAGTGACCAAGTGCCAGAATAGGCGCATCTTCCAGATGTGCCTTTTCTGGGGTGGCTGGGGGCAGATGTTTTTAGCCAGGGAGGGGCCAATAACCATGGACCCTCTCCAGGCTATTAATATCTGCCCTCAGTCACTGGCTTTACTACTCTGGCGGAGAAAATTGCGCGCGAGCCCACACCAATTTTTTCCGCCATTTAACCCTTTAATTTAGTAGATAGAACACCCACATTTTGCAGATACACACTACTGACATTAGTAGTGTGGAATCTGCAAAAAAAAGGGAGAGAAGACATGGTTTACTGTATGTAAACCATGTCTCAAATCATGTCGGGTTTTAGGAAGGAGAAAGAAAAAGCCGGTAATTGAATTACCGGCTTTCAAGCTGTATAGCGCTGGAATAAATATTAATATATATACATATATGTGTCTACTGACATATATATATATATATACAGTATATATATATATATTTTTTTCTTTTTGGGACACATGGATCACTTCTATAGCGGTATGTTGGTTTTGCAAGCCTGCGAGAAAACCACGCAGTACGGATGCCATACGGATTACATACGGAGGATGCCATGCGCAAAAAATGCTGACACACCCTGCCTACGGAGGAGCTACGGACCACTATTTTCGGGACTTTTCAGCGTATTACGGCCGTAATATACGGACCGTATTGTTTTACGCTGTGTGTGACGCCGGCCTTATAACTCAAACTTAGGGCTCTATTTTCATTCCTAGTGTGAGCCAACAAAACATCGGATCGCACTCGGACCAATGTTAGTCTATGGGTCGTTGCATATATCTGATTTTTTCTTCGGACAGAGCCGCTCTGGGGAAAAAGAAAACATGCATGCATAAATGTAATCTGATATTTGGATTGCACTCTAACATGCAAATCAATGAGTCTGTGGAAAACATCAGACTGCACTCGGATGACTTCGGAGTGCAGTCGGTTTTCCGCTTCCTCACAGAATGGAGAAGATGGAAACATTTTTTTCTCCATCTTCTCCTTATCCGAGAGAAACAGATCAGACTGTGATAATACCCTGATCAGAATTTCACCACCATATGATTTGCATAATCCACCCAATTCTCTTGGATGATAGAATACTTGATCGTGTGACCCAAGCCAATTAGTAATTCATTGTGCTGTTAGTGCATACAACTTTCATGAGGAAAGACTTTGGCCATTGGCAAAGAAATATGTGCAATCACACAAGGACATTGTTATTTTTACGTCTCAGGCACTACTAAATATCTGTGTGTGCGCCCAGAAAATCGAAAAAATATAGGATTTTTTGTGTACAGGGTATGTACCAGCTACAAAGCATTTTTAATTAATGTTGTTTCATAACTTCAGTCATTTTTTGGACAGCATATATGGCACTTGTTATATAATGAAAATGTAGTTGTAGGATCACTTTTGAGTTATGAAATTGGAAATTATATACATTAAATACATAATATACTTGATCCCAGACTTTTTTTCGTCTATTTAGAGCTCATTCAGACTTATGATTTTTTTCGAGAAAATTGGACCGATTATTCTCACCAGAATTTTATCAGAGTCTGATTTCTCCACCTTCTCCATTCTGACAGCCCATGAAAACCAGATCACACTTGGTCTGGCAATCCAACTGCGGTCCGATTTTTTTTTTTGTCATGGACCCCTTGACTTAGATTGCCAAATTTATCTGACCCTAGAATCAAAATCGGACATGTCTCTGATATTTTCCATGGACATCCCGGTCCCAGTAAAAAAATCAGACATGTGAATGGCTCCATAGACTATCGTAGATACGAGTGCTCTCTGTGAAAATCACGGACAGCGTTCGTCCTCAAAAAGCAGACATTCGAATGAGATTTTCCAGATTTATGTTGAAAGCCTAATCTCTGTTTTATTAAAAACCTCTTCAAATGTCTAATTGACTTTGTGCTTAGTTATTTACCGTATTATTTGTTTTTTTCTCAGTGAATGAGAACACTCGATTCCATCCTGGTCTCAGATGAGAAGTGGATACAATTGTATTCAGTGTATACAATGCTCTGAATTCCAGACTGATACATCGTAGCAAACTTCCAGAAAGATTTGTGCATCTGCTGATGATGTATCTAACTCAAAGTTTCACTAAGGCTACGTTCACACTAGCGTTGTGCGCCGCTGCGTCGGCGACGCGACGCACAACGCACCGAAAAACGCGTGCAAACGCACGCAAAAACGCTGCGTTTTTCGACGCGTGTGTCGTTTTTTGACGAAAATCGGACGCAAGAAAAATGCAACTTGTTGCGTTTTCTTGGTCCGACGCTAGCGTCAAAAAAGACGCACGTGTCGGAAAACGCAACAAACAAAAACACATGCGTCCCCCATGTTAAACATAGGGGCGCATGACGCGTGCGTCGCCGCTGCGTCGCCCGACGCTAGCGCGACGCACACTAGCCAAACGCTAGTGTGAACGTAGCCTAAACTAGATACAGTTGTATCAAATTCCCAGCTGGGACCAGGGCTAGCTATGTACAGCAGGGGTGTCAAACTGCATTCCTCGAGGGCTGCAAACAGGTCATGTTTTCAGGATTTCCTTGTACTGCACAGGTGATAATTTAATCATCTACACAAATAATGAGTTGGTGATTAAATTATCACCTGTGCAGTACAAGGAAATCCTGAAAACATGACCTGTTTGCAGCCCTCGAGGAATGCAGTTTGACACCCCTGCTGTACAGGTTTCCAGTCACTGGACAAAACAAGATTGTTCTCATTCCATTGACTGCAAACATTTAACGCCACGTTCACACCTTCAGTATTTGGTCAGTATTTTACATCAGTATTTGTAAGCCAAAACCAGCAGTGGGTGATAAATGCAGAAGTGGTGACGTGTTTCTATTATACTATTCCTGTATTTGTTCTTCTCTTGGTTTTGGCTTTCAAATACTGATGTAAAATGCTGACCAAATACTGATTGTGTGAATATGGCCTTAGTTTGAAAAGAGTGAGAAACCAAAACCCCAAAGGCCCGATTGATTATTGGGGAGCCATGTCATCTGCTGGTGTAGCTCCACTGTGTTTTATCAAGACCAAAGTTAGTGCAGCCATCTACCAGGAAATTTTACAGCTCTTCATGCTTCCTTCTGCCAAAAACCTTTTTGGAGATGGAAATGTCATTCTCCAGCAGGACTTGGCACTTGTCCACACTGTCAATATACCAATACCCGGTTTACAAACAACATTATCACTGTGCTTGATTAGCAGCAAACTCACCTGACCTTAACCCCATAGAGAATCTATGGAGTATTGTCAAGAGGAAGAGGAGAGACACCAGACCCCACAATGCAGACGAGCTGAAGGCTGCTATCAAAGCAACCTGGGCTTCCATAACCCCTCAGCAGCACCACAGGCTGATCACCTCCATGCCACGCCGCATTGATGCAGTAATTGATGCAAAAGGAGCCACGACCAAGTATTGAGTGCATTTACTGAACATACATTTCAGTAGGCCAACATTTCAGATTTTGAAATCATTTTTCAAGCAGGTGTTATAAAGTATTCTAATTTACTGAGATAATGACTTTTGGGTTTTCATTGGCTGTAAGCCATAATCATGAACATTATCAGAAATAAACACGTGAAATAGATCACTCTGTGTGTAATGACTATATAATATATGAGTTTCAGTTTTTGTATTGAAGAACTGAAATAAATTAACTTTTTGATGATATTCTAGCTTTATAAGAAGCACCTGCAAGTCTGGAATATCTTTGCAAATGGATATAAAGAATTTGTCAGGTTTCCAAACTGGGTGTTCAAGCTTTGGAGTATTGGAAAGTGTCGCATGAATCGTGTTAGAGCAACAGCAACTTCAAAAAAATGGTTTCATTAATTTTGTGCAAAATAAAAAAAAATGCTCTTTATTTTTGTCTTTTACCCCTTTTGCTCCCTTTTAGAACTAAAAGTTACACATTCTGATCAAATATTGCAACATTCGCAAATATAAGCCAGCAGGAAAGACCCAGCATGAAGTACACCGTCCCAGATGAGTATATAAATAAAACTTAACATTTAATGATTGTTTTGTTGTTTTTTAAAGAAAAAACAACTCCAGAAGCAATGATCGGAAAAATAGCAAGTAAAAGTGCCAAGGTGAGGCTACCAGCTGAAACCCGTAGGTCTGACCTGACACCTACCGTACATTTTTACTTGCCGATTATTGCTTCTGCAGTTTTTTTTTTAAAAAAGAATCATTAAATGTTACGTTTTATTTATAAATTAATCTGAGATAGTATACTTCGCGCCGGATCTTTCCTTTTTGCTCATCTTTGCAAATGTTGCAACATTTTATCAGAACATGCAACTTTGCTCAAAATTCGTGAAACCATTTTTTAAGAAATTGCTGCAAAAGAAGTCAATGAATACTGCAAGATTTAAAAAATAAAAAACAACAACAAATAATGGCAAGTTTAAGAACGAACATATATAGTGATTATTTTCAACTTTCCTACTTCCCTAAATAAAAAAACAAACATCTTAAATTTTGATATTTTATTGTTATTACAGTTTGTATATTGTAGGTATATAATGATACTGAGCGCTAAGGATGATAACAGCGATGATTATCATGACAAAAACGCACACTCAAAAGAGGAGAAAAAAAAAACCTGTTATCGAATTACTCGTCCCCAGCTGTAAACCTCAGTTTATATTTTATTTACATCTCATTTTCTGATGTTTTATTCCTTTAAGACCATTTTAGGGCACTGTTATACACAAAGCAAATTGTGTTCCTTTTTTTTTTTTTTTTCAGCCGTACGTCAATTCAGCCCTATGATCTATTATATATTGTGCTGTGTTATGCTGTATTCTCCTAATATGCATTATGTATCATCTAATAAATTTCTTAATTTCAGTATCGACTTACCCTTTAAATAACGGGCAGTTGTTGGTGCAGATCAAGGCTAATCCAGCACCATAGAAACTAATAAAGTCATGCCAGCCTTAGTTACTTCCGAGCCTTACAGTGTAAAGAGGCGGCTTATTTTTGGTGCTTTTTAATGTATATGAAAGAGACGGAACGCACACGACTGCTAAGGCACATCTCTTGAAACGACAGGAAATGTAGCAGCCTAAATCTCCATAGTGACAGCCAATCACCGCCGGCGTGTCTTTAGAGACTGAAAACTGAAGAAGAGAATGAAAAGATTTCAATTCTATAAATTGGTCCCCATCCCCCCCCCCTCCAAACCGTCCACCAATTATTGTCCCATTAACACCTGAGAATGATTACATAGCATAAAATAGGTGCTCGCGTTATATAGCCGCAAAGAGCAGGCGGAAAGAAAAAAAAAAAAATGGAAAAAAAAAAAATACTGCCCTTGTGTCGGCGACTGCCCTTCGCTTCACAACCCAGAATCCAAATCAATATCTATAAAAAAAAATCTAAAACGACTTTATCACCGAATGAAACCATTAAAAATCCTGGGATGCAGAGGAATAAAAATCAGGGACCTTAAAACCAGCAATTTATAGAGCATGAAATCAACAGCAGCAGGGAGCTAATGCAGGCATTAATGCAGAAACACCAGATCCATGCTTCCAAAATCAAATTTTAGAAGCTTTGACGGTGTTACAATGTATGGGGAATACATAGGGGATCCTTACAAATAATGCTGCGATGGCTCAGGAAGCTGCCGTTCTTTATGCTCACGCACATTATGTATCACGTAGTTTATACACTGTACACATATATGTGTGTTTAGATAGATAAAAGATATATTTTATGCTGTTTGGCCAGCTGCTTTTAGCTTATGATAATGTCACTTGAGGCTGGGGGATGGGCATTCAGTCCACGCTACCAATCTCTCTTCCTCCAGATTTTTTAAAGTGCAGCAGGCTTTCCAGATATCACGCTAATGTTTCCCATTGCAATTATATTCACACAATCCTGGCTGAACACATTCCATTTGTTTCTCCAAGCTGTGATTTTTGCAGCCATTTTTTTTTTTTTTTTTTTTTAAAGGAAATTTTAATCCGATATTAATCTAGAAATTACACAGCCACCTTCCAAACAATGCAATGCAATCTAAATATGACCTTTTCCGAAATTGATGCGAGCTCTTTACGTGTGTCCTCTCAATGGCGGCGGCACCTGTGGCTGAAATGTGGAAATCTGTAAAAAAAAAAAAAAATAAATAAATAAATAAAAGGATTGAATGAATTCATTAATTAACTCATTAACTCGGTCCAGATGTTGGCAACGAGAAGATAAATTAGCAGCAGAGAATTAGTGTGGGGATGAAGTGGCGTGTTGATAGGTAGGAAGTGACTTTTCTGATATAATTAGATTAAACGAATGACATTTGTTTCAGGCGCCATATTTATAAACTGTTATTGGATGTCCATAAGTCTGATGAAGTGGGTGAAACATCCCCACATATCAGAGGCGTAGCTAGAGGTTTTAGTTCGGGGGGGGGGGGGGGTGGAAGGTGAATCTTCTGAGTGGCCCCTAATCAGCTAACCTTGCTTACAACCTGGTGACGCGCCCTAATAGTTCATGGAGGAGAACCTCAGCAGATGACTGCGCTGTTACTGAAAATAATCTCTATGCAAAGACCAATATGGATATTACCACCATATGGTCAGTGGTAGATACCAGTCCTGCAGAACATATAAGAGATCACAGCACAGTTACAGACAATGACTTATCGCTGAAGTTCTTTCTGATGGAATCGTTCACTTTTCCTGTCTTTTCCATCTGGCCCAGACTGACATAAACTTCTTCCAGCCAGGACTCGGCTGCAGAGAATACAACTAGGACACATTTCACTTCTCATATTCCAGCCCCATCACCATCTATTCCCAACCTACACAAACCCCTCATCCTGCTGATACCCCAATATTGAGCCGCTGCTGCCGTATGTGTCCCTATTACTACACCTGATACCCCAATATTGAGCCGCTGCTGCCGTATGTGTCCCTATTACTGCCCCTGATACCCCAATACTGAGACGCTGCTGCCTTATGTGTCCCTATTACTACACCTGATACCCCAATACTGAGCCGCTGCTGCCGTATGTGTCCCTATTACTGCCCCTGATACCCCAATACTGAGACGCTGCTGCCTTATGTGTCCCTATTACTGCCCCTGATACCCCAATACTGAGCCTCTGCTGCCGTATGTGACCCTATTACTGCACCTGATACCCCAATACTGAGCCGCTGCTGCCGTATGTGTCCCTATTACTGCCCCTGATACCCCAATACTGAGACGCTGCTGCCTTATGTGTCCCTATTACTGCACCTGATACCCCAATACTGAGCCTCTGCTGCCGTATGTGACCCTATTACTGCACCTGATACCCCAATACTGAGCCGCTGCTGCCGTATGTGTCCCTATTACTGCACCTGATACCCCGATACTGAGCCGCTGCTGCCGTATGTGTCCCTATTACTGCCCCTGATACCCCAATACTGAGCCGCTGCTGCCGTATGTGTCCCTATTACTGCACCTGATACCCCAATACTGAGCCTCTGCTGCCGTATGTGTCCCTATTACTGCAACTGATACCCCAATACTGAGCCGCTGCTGCCATATGTGTCCCTATTACTGCACCTGATACCCCAATACTGAGCCGCTGCTGCCGTATGTGTCCCTATTACTGCCCCTGATACCCCAATACTGAGCCTCTGCTGCCGTATGTATCCCTATTACTGCACCTGATATCCCAATACTGAGCCGCTGCTGCCGTATGTGTCCCTATTACTGCCCCTGATACCCCAATACTGAGCCACTGCTGCCGTATGTGTCCCTATTACTGCACCTGATACCCCAATACTGAGCTGCTGCTGTCGTATGTGTCCCTATTACTGCACCTGATACCCCAATACTGAGCCGCTGCTGCCGTATGTGTCCCTATTACTGCACCTGATACCCCAATACTGAGCCGCTGCTGTCGTATGTGTCCCTATTACTGCACCTGATACCCCAATACTGAGCCGCTGCTGCCGTATGTGTCCCTATTACTGCCCCTGATACCCCAATACTGAGCCTCTGCTGCCGTATGTGTCCCTATTACTGCACCTGATACCCCAATACTGAGCCGCTGCTGCCGTATGTGTCCCTATTACTGCCCCTGATACCCCAATACTGAGCCACTGCTGCCGTATGTGTCCCTATTACTGCACCTGATACCCCAATACTGAGCCGCTGCTGTCGTATGTGTCCCTATTACTGCACCTGATACCCCAATACTGAGCCGCTGCTGCCATATGTGTCCCTATTACTGCACCTGATACCCCAATACTGAGCCGCTGCTGTCGTATGTGTCCCTATTACTGCACCTGATACCCCAATACTGAGCCGCTGCTGCCGTATGTGTCCCTATTACTGCCCCTGATACCCCAATACTGAGCCTCTGCTGCCGTATGTGTCCCTATTACTGCACCTGATACCCCAATACTGAGCCGCTGCTGCCGTATGTGTCCCTATTACTGCCCCTGATACCCCAATACTGAGCCACTGCTGCCGTATGTGTCCCTATTACTGCACCTGATACCCCAATACTGAGCCGCTGCTGTCGTATGTGTCCCTATTACTGCACCTGATACCCCAATACTGAGCCGCTGCTGCCATATGTGTCCCTATTACTGCACCTGATACCCCAATACTGAGCCGCTGCTGTCGTATGTGTCCCTATTACTGCACCTGATACCCCAATACTGAGCCGCTGCTGCCGTATGTGTCCCTATTACTGCACCTGATATCCCAATACTGAGCCGCTGCTGCCGTATGTGTCCATATTACTGCACCTGATACCCCAATACTGAGCCGCTGCTGCCGTATGTGTCCATATTACTGCCCTGATACCCCAATACTGAGCCGCTGCTGCCGTATTTGACCCTATTACTGCACCTGATATCCCAATACTGAGCCGCTGCTGCCGTATGTGTCCATATTACTGCCCTGATACCCCAATACTGAGCCGCTGCTGCCGTATGTGTCCCTATTACTGCACCTGATACCCCAATACTGAGCCGCTGCTGCCGTATGTGCCCCTATTACTGCACCTGATATCCCAATTCTGAGCCGCTGCTGCCGTATGTGTCCATATTACTGCCCTGATACCCCAATACTGAGCCGCTGCTGCCGTATGTGACCCTATTACTGCACCTGATATCCCAATACTGAGCCGCTGCTGCCGTATGTGTCCCTATTACTGCACCTGATATCCCAATACTGAGCCGCTGCTGCCGTAGTGACCCTATTACTGCCCTGATACCCCAATACTGAACCGCTGCTGCCGTATGTGTCCCTATTACTGCCCCTGATACCCCAATACTGAGCCGCTGCTGCCGTATATGTCCCTATTACTGCCCCTGATACCCCAATACTGAGCCTCTGCTGCTGTATGTGTCCCTATTACAGCCTGTGATACCCCAATACAGAGCCGCTGCTGCCGTATGTGTCCCTATTACTACACCTGATACCCCAATACTGAGCCGCTGCTGCCGTATGTGTCCTTATTACTGCACCTGATACCCCAATACCGAGCCTCTGCTGTCGTATGTGACCCTATTACTACACCTGATACCCCAATACTGAGCCGCTGCTGCCGTATGTGTCCTTATTACTGCACCTGATACCCCAATACTGAGCCGCTGCTGCCGTATGTGCCCCTATTACTGCACCTGATATCCCAATACTGAGCCGTTGCTGCCGTATGTGTCCCTATTACTGCAGCTGATATCCCAATACTGAGCCGCTGCTGCCGTATGTGTCCCTATTACTGCACCTGATACCCCAATACTGAGCCGCTGCTGCCGTATGTGTCCCTATTACTGCACCTGATACCCCAGTACTGAGCCGCTGCTGCCGTATGTAACCCTATTACTGCACCTGATACCCCAATACTGAGCTGCTGCTGCCGTATGTAACCCTATTACTGCACCTGATACCCCAGTACTGAGCCGCTGCTGCCGTATGTGTCCCTATTACTGCCCTGATACCCCAATACTGAGCCGCTGCTGCTGTATGTGCCCCTATTACTGCACCTGATATCCCAATACTGAGCCGCTGCTGCCGTATGTGTCCCTATTACTGCACCTGATATCCCAATACTGAGCCGCTGCTGCCGTATGTGCCCCTATTACTGCACCTGATATCCCAATACTGAGCCGCTGCTGCCGTATGTGTCCCTATTACTGCACCTGATACCCCAATACTGAGCCTCTGCTGCCGTATGTGTCCATATTACTGCCCTGATACCCCAATACTGAGCCGCTGCAGCCGTATGTGTCCCTATTACTCCACCTGATACCCCAATACTGAGCCGCAGCTGCCGTATGTGACCCTATTACTGCACCTGATATCCCAATACTGAGCCGCTGCTGCCGTATGTGTCCCTATTACTGCCCCTGATACCCCAATACTGAGCCGCTGCTGCCGTATGTGTCCCTATTACAGCCTGTGATACCCAAATACAGAGCCGCTGCTGCCGTATGTGACCCTATTACTGCACCTGATATCCCAATACTGAGCCGCTGCTGCCGTATATGTCCCTATTACTGCCCCTGATACCCCAATACTGAGCCGCTGCTGCCGTATGTGTCCCTATTACTACACCTGATACCCCAATACTGAGCCGCTGCTGCCGTATGTGACCCTATTACTGCACCTGATACCCCAATACTGAGCCTCTGCTGCTGTATGTGTCCCTATTACAGCCTGTGATACCCCAATACAGAGCCGCTGCTGCCGTATGTGACCCTATTACTGCACCTGATACCCCAATACTGAGCCTCTGCTGCTGTATGTGTCCCTATTACAGCCTGTGATACCCCAATACTGAGCCGCTGTTGCCGTATGTGACCCTATTACTACACCTGATACCCCAATACTGAGCCGCTGCTGCCGTATGTGTCCTTATTACTGCACCTGATACCCCAATACTGAGCCGCTGCTGCCGTATGTGCCCCTATTACTGCACCTGATATCCCAATACTGAGCCGCTGCTGCCGTATGTGTCCCTATTACTGCACCTGATACCCCAATACTGAGCCACTGCTGCCGTATGTGTCCCTATTACTGCACCTGATACCCCAATACTGAGCCGCTGCTGCCGTATGTGTCCCTATTACTGCACCTGATACCCCAATACTGAGCCGCTGCTGCCGTATGTGTCCCTATTACTGCACCTGATACCCCAATACTGAGCCGCTGCTGCCGTATGTATCCCTATTACTGCCCTGATATCCCAATACTGAGCCGCTGCTGCCGTATGTGTCCCTATTACTGCACCTGATATCCCAATACTGAGCCGCTGCTGCCGTATGTGTCCCTATTACTGCACCTGATATCCCAATACTGAGCCGCTGCTGCCGTATGTGTCCCTATTACTGCACCTGATATCCCAATACTGAGCCGCTGCTGCCGTATGTGTCCCTATTACTGCACCTGATATCCCAATACTGACCCGCTGCTGCCGTATGTGTCCCTATTACTGCACCTGATATCCCAATACTGAGCCGCTGCTGCCGTATGTGTCCCTATTACTGCACCTGATACCCCAATACTGAGCCTCTGCTGCCGTATGTGTCCCTATTACTGCACCTGATACCCCAATACTGAGCCGCTGCTGCCGTATGTGTCCCTATTACTGCACCTGATATCCCAATACTGAGCCGCTGCTGCCGTATGTGCCGCTATTACTGCACGTGCTGTGTGGTTCTCTGTACCCTCTAAATTCTAAAGCACCCCTCTATAATACAGTAATGCCGCGTGCAAGTGCCCAAGATAACAGTGCCCACATTTTGCCCCCTAGAAAGTAATAATGCCCTGTGTGCCCCTTTAATAGTCACAGTAACCTGAGTTCCCCTATAACAATAAGTTCCCACTTTACATTTAATAATGTCTTGAGTCTCCCCCGTACAGCTCCTCTATACACAGTATGATGCTCTCTTATACACAGTATACTGCCCCCACACTGTATAGTACCCCACAAACAGAATAATGACCCCTTAGTAGCCCCCTCACGGTAATCTCCACACTGTATGATGGCTCCCTATATAACCTCCATATAGTATATTGCACCAGATAGTCCTCAATATAGTATAATGCACTCCTCATAGTCCTCAATATAGTATAATGCACTCCCCATAGTCCTCAATGTCAGATCTTTAGGATCTCCTAAAAGTGAACCCGCAGAACCACAACAACGAACCTCCCAAGGGTGACCTAGCCTGGTGGACCACCCCCAATACAGGGAGCGTCAGGGGCAGGCCCAAGGGAGACTATTGCCGCAGAAGCTGATACCGGGAACAGGAAGTAGGAGAGGAAAGATGCGGAAGTGGCTAAGGCAAAGACACAGGACAGAGTGACAGTGACTGAAACATAGAGTGGATTGGATATGGCGGACGCCCAGGACATACAAGATATGGCGAAGACACAGGACAGACAGAGTATGGCGGAGACACAGGATGGGCAGGATATGGCAAACAGACTGGATATGGCGGAAACACAAGACAAGCAGGATATGGTGGAGACACTGGACAAGCAGGATATGGCGAACGCCCAGGACATACAAGATATGGCTAAGACACAGGACGGACAGGGTATGGCGGACAGACTGGATATGGCGGAGACAATGATCAAGCAGGATATGGCAGATGACCAGGACTTACAGGATAAGGCGTAGACACAAGACGGACAGAGTATCGCACTGGAGAGAACAAAGCACAGAGGGACCTGGGTCAAGTGAGGACAAATGACAATCAGGCAAGGAGCAGAGGAAAGAGATACCTTAAATAGACCGAGTGCTGCAGAACTTCTGGGTCGAGATCCTCCAGAGTCATAGAGAGGAGGAACGGAGCGTCTGCAGAGCAGAGGAAAGAAGTGCGCGTGCGCAGAAGGAGTTGGAGAGAGGAGTGCGCATGCGCACCAGATGGGAGTCAGGGACTGGAGGCGAGACTGGAGGAGTAGAGACCGGAAGGCGCGCGCACACCGCAGGAGCGCGCCGGGTCGGGTTAATATGTCGGTGAACAGAAAGGTGAGTGGCAGGCGCTGCAGCAGGAGCGGCGGCAGATGCGGCGGTGCGTAGAGGTGCCGTGACACTCAATATAGTATAATGCACTCTCCATAGGCTCCATATAGTATAATGCACTTCCCATAGGCAGGCTCCATATAATACACCCCCATAAGCAGACTCTATATTGTATAATGCGCCGCAAATAGACAGACTCTATATTGTGTAATGTACCCCCATAGGCAGACTCTATATGATCTAATGCACCCCCCCCCCATATGCAGATTCTATAGTATAATGCAACCCCCATGGGCAGACCCTATAGTACAATGCACTCCCCATAGACAGACTCTATAGTATAATGCAGACTCTATATTGTATAATGCACCGCCCATAAGCAGACTCTATATAGTACAATGCATTCCCCATAGGCAGACTCTATAGTATAATGCAGACTCTATATAGTATAATGCACCCCCATAGGCAGACTCTATATAGTATAATGGACCCCTCATAGGCAGACACTATATTGTATAATCCCCCATAGCAGACTCTATAGTATAATGCATCCCTATAGACAGACTCTATAGTATAATTCACCTCCCCATAGGCAGACTCTATATAGTATAATGGACCCCTCATAGGCAGACTCTATATTGTATAATGCCCCCCATATCAGACTCTATAGTATAATGCACCCTCCATAGGCAGACTCTTTAGTATAATGCACTCCTAGAGAAAAATAAATCCAATACTCATCTCATTCCACCGCAGCCCCGAGCACCCGCACATTTCCAGACAGTGAGCGCTGAGTAGTGACATCATCGTGACCCCTGTCAGTGTCTGTGGCAGTGACGTCAGATGCTGACAGGGGGATGATGGGAGAAGGAGTGTAGCGCTCCCTCTCTCATCAATGCGGTCAGCTGTATTGGCATCCAGCCGATACAGTTGAACATGCGATGACGGGCGGGGGGGCACTGCTGGCACTAGAGCCCCCCTCCCTGCTCAGGTGGCCCTATAGAGGCCGAGTGGCAGAGCAGGGAAAGCCCGGGGGCGACCACTCCCTACTGCCACATATATATATCTTACTGTAAAAGTGAATGTCACTCGAATAATATATTATTCTTTATTTTACTTTTCTCTGAGCTTTATATCAGAAAAAATGTTGTTGTGGGCGGGGCGGTGGATGGGGATTTATGTGGTGCTCTGCTTTGATTTTCATACTGATGGCTTATGACATTTTACTGATCCCTCACTGACCTGACCCCTATTTTACATACTGAATATAATATGTTTTGAAAAATAAAATTCTCATTCAGCGCTGTAACATGATCGCATATATAATGTCCATGTAATTATTTTGTTTGGTGATATACATATATTCAGAAAAAAAAATTTCTCTCAAAATGCTGCCAGCCGCACCAGCGCAGTAACATCTATCAGCGATCCTCACAGCGCACTAGCAGGAGGATAGTGGGAGTGGGTGCATGACCACAAGTATGATATTGTATACAATTAGTCACATGCCAACTAGATGTGCACATGCACAATGCAAGTGAATTGACAGGTTTAGTCGGAATGTGACCGGAAGTATGCAAATAACTGCACTATGTGCTATGAGTGACTGCAGACTTGAGCCCTAAGCCTGGACAACCCCTTTAACTTCTTGTAGCATTATGACATAGTAATACTCACTCTAGTAGTGGCTAGAAGGAGCCAGAATCTAGCACTGCCCAGGTCTCTCACCTGTCTCCATTCTTCCACACTTTAATTACAGAAGGTGACATGGGCTGGGAATCACAGATCGGAGGCAGCAGAGGGGCCGGGGAATCACAGATCGGAGGCAGCAGAGGGGCCGGGGAATCACAGATCGGAGGCAGCAGAGGGCACAAAGAGTCACAAATAGGAGGCAGCAGAGGGGCCGGAGAATCACAGATCGGAGGCAGCAGAGGGGCTGGGGAATCACAGACCAGAAGCAGCAGAGAAACTGGGGAATCACAGACTGGAGGCAGCAGAAGAGCAAGGCATCAGAGGCCAGAGGCAGCAGAGGGTCCAGGGAATCACGGACAACACGCAGTAGAGGAGCTGGGCAATCACAGACCGCAGGCAGCAGAGGGGTTGTGAAATCACAGACCTGAGGTAGGCGGAGGGGCCAAGAAATTACAGATTGCAGGCAGCATAGGGGCCGCAGAATTACGAACCTGAGGCAGCAGAGGGGTCAAGGAATCACAGACCGGAGGTAGCAGAGGGGCTGGGAAATCACAGACCACAGAAAACAGAGGGGCTGGGGATTCACAGACCGGAGGTAGCAGAGGGGCCAGGGAATCACAGACCACAGGAAGCAGAGGGGTCGGGGAATCACAGACCACAAGAAGCAGAGGGCCAGAGAATCACAGACTGGAGGTAGCAGAGGGGCTGGGAAATCACAGGAAGCAGAGGGGCCGAGGAATCACAGACCACAAGAAGCAGAGGTGTCGGGGAATCACAGAACACAGGAAGCAGAGGGGTTGGGGAATCACAGACCACAGGAAGCAGAGGGGTCGGGGAATCACAGACCACAAGAAGCAGAGGGGTCGGGGAATCACAGACCACAGGAAGCAGAGGGGTCGGGGAATCACAGACCACAGGAAGCAGAGGGGTCGGGGAATCACAGACCACAAGAAGCAGAGGGGTCGGGGGATCACAGACCACAGGAAGCAGAGGGGTCGGGGAATCACAGACCACAAGAAGCAGAGGGGTCGGGGGATCACAGACCACAGGAAGCAGAGGGGTCGGGGGATCACAGACCACAGGAAGCAGAGGGGTCGGGGAATCACAGACCACAGGAAGCAGAGGGGTCGGGGGATCACAGACCACAGGAAGCAGAGGGGTTGGGGAATCACAGACCACAGGAAGCAGAGGGGTCGGGGAATCACAGACCACAGGAAGCAGAGGGGTCGGGGAATCACAGACCACAGGAAGCAGAGGGGTTGGGGAATCACAGACCACAGGAAGCAGAGGGGTCGGGGGATCACAGACCACAGGAAGCAGAGGGGTCGGGGGATCACAGACCACAGGAAGCAGAGGGGTCGGGGAATCACAGACCACAGGAAGCAGAGGGGTCGGGGAATCACAGACCACAGGAAGCAGAGGGTCGGGGAATCACAGACCACAGGAAGCAGAGGGTCGGGGGATCACAGACCACAGGAAGCAGAGGGTCGGGGAATCACAGACCACAGGAAGCAGAGGGGTCGGGGGATCACAGACCACAGGAAGCAGAGGGTCGGGGAATCACAGACCACAGGAAGCAGAGGGGTCGGGGAATCACAGACCACAGGAAGCAGAGGGGTCGGGGAATCACAGACCACAGGAAGCAGAGGGGTCGGGGAATCACAGACCGGAGGTAGCAGAGGGGTCGGGGAATCACAGACCACAGGAAGCAGAGGGGTCGGGGAATCACAGACCACAAGAAGCAGAGGGGCTGGGGAATCACATACCGGAGGCAGAAGAGGGGCTGGGGAATTACAGAGCGGAGGTAGCAGAGGGGCTGGGGAATCACAGAGCGGAGGCAGCAGAGGGGCTGGGGAATCACAGAGCAGAGGTAGCAGAGGGGCTGGGGAATCACAGAGCGGAGGCAGCAGAGGGGCTGGGGAATCACAGAGCAGAGGTAGCAGAGGGGTTGGGGAATCACAGACCGGAGGCAGCAGAGGGGTTGGGGAATCACAGAGCGGAGGCAGCAGAGAGGTTGGGGAATCACAGACCAGAAGCAGCAGAGAAACTGGGGAATCACAGACTGGAGGCAGCAGAAGAGCAAGGCATCAGAGGCCAGAGGCAGCAGAGGGTCCAGGGAATCACGGACAACACGCAGTAGAGGAGCTGGGCAATCACAGACCGCAGGCAGCAGAGGGGTTGTGAAATCACAGACCTGAGGTAGGCGGAGGGGCCAAGAAATTACAGATTGCAGGCAGCATAGGGGCCGCAGAATTACGAACCTGAGGCAGCAGAGGGGTCAAGGAATCACAGACCGGAGGTAGCAGAGGGGCTGGGAAATCACAGACCACAGAAAACAGAGGGGCTGGGGATTCACAGACCGGAGGTAGCAGAGGGGCCAGGGAATCACAGACCACAGGAAGCAGAGGGGTCGGGGAATCACAGACCACAAGAAGCAGAGGGCCAGAGAATCACAGACTGGAGGTAGCAGAGGGGCTGGGAAATCACAGGAAGCAGAGGGGCCGAGGAATCACAGACCACAAGAAGCAGAGGTGTCAGGGAATCACAGACCACAGGAAGCAGAGGGGTCGGGGAATCACAGACCACAAGAAGCAGAGGGGTCGGGGAATCACAGACCACAGGAAGCAGAGGGGTCGGGGAATCACAGACCACAGGAAGCAGAGGGGTCGGGGAATCACAGACCACAAGAAGCAGAGGGGTCGGGGAATCACAGACCACAGGAAGCAGAGGGGTCGGGGGATCACAGACCACAGGAAGCAGAGGGGTCGGGGAATCACAGACCACAAGAAGCAGAGGGGTCGGGGGATCACAGACCACAGGAAGCAGAGGGGTCGGGGGATCACAGACCACAGGAAGCAGAGGGGTCGGGGAATCACAGACCACAGGAAGCAGAGGGGTCGGGGGATCACAGACCACAGGAAGCAGAGGGGTTGGGGAATCACAGACCACAGGAAGCAGAGGGGTCGGGGAATCACAGACCACAGGAAGCAGAGGGGTCGGGGAATCACAGACCACAGGAAGCAGAGGGGTTGGGGAATCACAGACCACAGGAAGCAGAGGGGTCGGGGGATCACAGACCACAGGAAGCAGAGGGGTCGGGGAATCACAGACCACAGGAAGCAGAGGGGTCGGGGAATCACAGACCGGAGGTAGCAGAGGGGTCGGGGAATCACAGACCACAGGAAGCAGAGGGGTCGGGGAATCACAGACCACAAGAAGCAGAGGGGCTGGGGAATCACATACCGGAGGCAGAAGAGGGGCTGGGGAATTACAGAGCGGAGGTAGCAGAGGGGCTGGGGAATCACAGAGCGGAGGCAGCAGAGGGGCTGGGGAATCACAGAGCAGAGGTAGCAGAGGGGCTGGGGAATCACAGAGCGGAGGCAGCAGAGGGGCTGGGGAATCACAGAGCAGAGGTAGCAGAGGGGCTGGGGAATCACAGAGCGGAGGCAGCAGAGGGGCTGGGGAATCACAGAGCAGAGGTAGCAGAGGGGTTGGGGAATCACAGACCGGAGGCAGCAGAGGGGTTGGGGAATCACAGAGCGGAGGCAGCAGAGAGGTTGGGGAATCACAGACCAGAAGCAGCAGAGAAACTGGGGAATCACAGACTGGAGGCAGCAGAAGAGCAAGGCATCAGAGGCCAGAGGCAGCAGAGGGTCCAGGGAATCACGGACAACACGCAGTAGAGGAGCTGGGCAATCACAGACCGCAGGCAGCAGAGGGGTTGTGAAATCACAGACCTGAGGTAGGCGGAGGGGCCAAGAAATTACAGATTGCAGGCAGCATAGGGGCCGCAGAATTACGAACCTGAGGCAGCAGAGGGGTCAAGGAATCACAGACCGGAGGTAGCAGAGGGGCTGGGAAATCACAGACCACAGAAAACAGAGGGGCTGGGGATTCACAGACCGGAGGTAGCAGAGGGGCCAGGGAATCACAGACCACAGGAAGCAGAGGGGTCGGGGAATCACAGACCACAAGAAGCAGAGGGCCAGAGAATCACAGACTGGAGGTAGCAGAGGGGCTGGGAAATCACAGGAAGCAGAGGGGCCGAGGAATCACAGACCACAAGAAGCAGAGGTGTCAGGGAATCACAGACCACAGGAAGCAGAGGGGTCGGGGAATCACAGACCACAAGAAGCAGAGGGGTCGGGGAATCACAGACCACAGGAAGCAGAGGGGTCGGGGAATCACAGACCACAGGAAGCAGAGGGGTCGGGGAATCACAGACCACAAGAAGCAGAGGGGTCGGGGAATCACAGACCACAGGAAGCAGAGGGGTCGGGGGATCACAGACCACAGGAAGCAGAGGGGTCGGGGAATCACAGACCACAGGAAGCAGAGGGTCGGGGAATCACAGACCACAGGAAGCAGAGGGGTCGGGGAATCACAGACCACAGGAAGCAGAGGGGTCGGGGAATCACAGACCACAGGAAGCAGAGGGGTCGGGGAATCACAGACCACAGGAAGCAGAGGGGTCGGGGAATCACAGACCAGAGGTAGCAGAGGGGTCGGGGAATCACAGACCACAGGAAGCAGAGGGGTCGGGGAATCACAGACCACAAGAAGCAGAGGGGCTGGGGAATCACATACCGGAGGCAGAAGAGGGGCTGGGGAATTACAGAGCGGAGGTAGCAGAGGGGCTGGGGAATCACAGAGCGGAGGCAGCAGAGGGGCTGGGGAATCACAGAGCAGAGGTAGCAGAGGGGCTGGGGAATCACAGAGCGGAGGCAGCAGAGGGGCTGGGGAATCACAGAGCAGAGGTAGCAGAGGGGCTGGGGAATCACAGAGCGGAGGCAGCAGAGGGGCTGGGGAATCACAGAGCAGAGGTAGCAGAGGGGTTGGGGAATCACAGACCGGAGGCAGCAGAGGGGTTGGGGAATCACAGAGCGGAGGCAGCAGAGAGGTTGGGGAATCACAGAGCGGAGGCAGCAGAGGGGCAGGGGAATCACAGAGCGGAGGCAGCAGAGGGGTTGGGGAATCACAGGAAGCAGAGGGGCCGGGGAATCACAGACCACAAGAAGCAGAGGTGTCGGGGAATCACAGAACACAGGAAGCAGAGGGGTTGGGGAATCACAGACCACAGGAAGCAGAGGGGTCGGGGAATCACAGACCACAGGAAGCAGAGGGGTCGGGGGATCACAGACCACAGGAAGCAGAGGGGTCGGGGAATCACAGACCACAGGAAGCAGAGGGGTCGGGGAATCACAGACCACAGGAAGCAGAGGGGTCGGGGAATCACAGACCACAGGAAGCAGAGGGGTCGGGGAATCACAGACCACAGGAAGCAGAGGGGTCGGGGAATCACAGACCACAGGAAGCAGAGGGGTCGGGGAATCACAGACCGGAGGTAGCAGAGGGGTCGGGGAATCACAGACCACAGGAAGCAGAGGGGTCGGGGAATCACAGACCACAAGAAGCAGAGGGGCTGGGGAATCACATACCGGAGGCAGAAGAGGGGCTGGGGAATTACAGAGCGGAGGTAGCAGAGGGGCTGGGGAATCACAGAGCGGAGGCAGCAGAGGGGCTGGGGAATCACAGAGCAGAGGTAGCAGAGGGGCTGGGGAATCACAGAGCGGAGGCAGCAGAGGGGCTGGGGAATCACAGAGCAGAGGTAGCAGAGGGGCTGGGGAATCACAGAGCGGAGGCAGCAGAGGGGCTGGGGAATCACACAGCAGAGGTAGCAGAGGGGTTGGGGAATCACAGACCGGAGGCAGCAGAGGGGTTGGGGAATCACAGAGCGGAGGCAGCAGAGAGGTTGGGGAATCACAGAGCGGAGGCAGCAGAGGGGCTGGGGAATCACAGAGTGGAGGCAGCAGAGGGGTTGGGGAATCACAGACTGGAGGTAGCAGAGGGGTTGGGGAATCACAGACCGGAGGTAGCAGAGGGGTTGGGGAATCACATACCGGAAGCAGAAGAGGGGCTGGGGAATCACAGACCTCAGGAAGCAGCAGAGGCGTTGGGGAATTACAGATAGTGGGGAGACCTTGTGCACCAAAATCTAAATAACAGAAAACTTCAAATGCTGATTACAAAACAACCACAAAGCGGATTTCTTGCGAGTATCAATATAATCAGTATTACAGCCATGTCTTTACATTTAAAAAAATCATGCTGACGGGTTCTCTTTAAAGGGTTTGCAAGATAACTTTCTAATCCCAGGGGGTTTCTTTATTAATTACATTGTTACGTAGGTTGAAAAAAGACCTTGGTCCATCAAGTTCAACCTTCTGCACCAATTGTACATTTCATCACTAATATAACTGTAACCTGCAATGTTATGTGTATCAAGGAAATCATCCAGCCCTTTTTTTTAAAAGCTGTTATAGTGTCGGCCATTACTACCTCTTGTGGTCGGCATTGCACAGCCTGACTGCTGTAACAGTAAAGAACCCTTTCCTATTTAGTTGCCGGAATCGTCTTTCTTCCACCCATAATGAATGCCCCCTGGTCCTCAGTATAGTCTTTGGAAGGAATAAGTCCTGTTCCGTCCCTTGTACTGGCCACACATATATTTATACATGTAAATGAGATCTCCTCTGAGACGTCATTTTTATACGCTAAACGAGCCCAACTTTTCCAACCTTTCCTCATGTTAGAGGCCTCCATCCCTTGTATTAATCTAGTTTCCCGCCTGTGAACTGACTCTAACTTCTGAATATCTTTTTTAAAATGTGGAGCCCAAAACTGGATCCCATATTTAAGATCTGGCCTCATCAATGATTTATAAAGGGGTAATACTTTGGGATTGTGTGATTTTATCTCTGTTTTTATACATCCTAAAGTCTTGTTTGCTTTTGCGGCTGCTGCTTGACATTGAGTGCTGCTGCTCAGCTTACTTGTAACCAGAATCCCCCGTCCTTCTCCTGTTCTGTAGGCCTGTGTACACTCACATATAATGTATATGCAGCAATAGGATTACTCCGTCCTAGGTGCATTACTTTACATTTATCTACATTAAGGCTGTATGCCCACGTTGCGTTTTTTTATGCGTTTCTGCCGCATTTTTTGTCGCAATGGAAATGCATAAAAACGCTTAAAAAACGCATTCCCATGCAATCCTATGGGATTCCGCAGTGCTGTGTCCAAGCTGTGTTTTTTTACCCGCAGCGGAATCGCATAGCGGTAAAACCCGCAGCATGTTCATTATTTCTGCGGAATCACGGTGATTCCGCAGCCATAGGATTGCATTAAAACGCTCACTTTACGCATGTAGCTATGCCCACCAAGCGTAAAGTGAGCGCTTCATGTGCGGATGGTGCCCAGGATCTGGAGGAGAGGAGACTTTCCTTCAGGCCCTGGGTACAATATTCATCTAAAAAAAAGAAAATAAACAATAGGGCTATATTTACCTTCTGATGGCCCCCGGAGTCCTCCCGCCTTTCAGTGGTGCACGCGGCGGCTTCCGTACTCAGGGATGCATTGCGCTAATCACCTTAGATGACGTCGCGGTTACGCGACCATGACATCACAAAGGTCCTTTGCGCAAAGCATCTCTGGGAACGGAACGTAGCGGGAGCGCCGCTGAGGAGATCAGGGGCCGTCGGAAGGTGAGAATAACCATATTTTTAATTTTTTTAATTAATTCTATTTTTTACTATTGATGCTGCATAGGCAGCATCAATAGTACAAAGTTGGTCATACTTGTCACAAATGCTTTAAAGAGTTGTTCCGTAGGTATTTTTTTTAAGGGTTACAACTTACGTGAAAAAAATGAAAGAAATTGTAATCACCTTCATTGATCCCTCGAAGCATCTGTTCCAATGTCTGAGTGATCAAAACAGGACCAGGAAGTAGAGACGCGTCGAAGCAAAGTAGTCGTAACGGGAGCTGTAGGGAATTAGTGCAGGTGACTGACTATTATTTCTTACTTTTTAAATGAGTCTGACCATATTTGAAAATATTTTGTATCCTCTGGACAACCCCTTCAAATGATGCACAAAGACAGTGACTGAGACGGCAGAAATTCCTGCACTCGGTATCTCTCCTCTCAGCTGTGAATATAGAACCGTCAAATACTTAAAGGACATTTGATGAGTTTTCCCTATTTCCAGGCACAATTTACTTTTGATCAGATATGTGCAGGTAATGCAGAATGTGCAGCTTTATCGCCGCTCGCTCTGTGAGGCTGCGGTTACACTCACGCTTTTTGTAATGCAGCATTTGCTACTGCAGCTATATAGGAATGCAATCAATGGGGCGACAATAACATAAGTGCAAACTAAGGACAAAAGCTGTGCAACAAAGTATCAAGAAGGACTTCATGGGGCGAAACAAGTTCTGGTGAATGTTTGCAGAAGCTGAGATGTATTATGAGGTTCTGCAGAAGCTGAGATGTGTATTATGAGGTTCAGCAGCAGCTGAGGTGTATATTGTGAGGTTCTGAAGCAACTGAGGTGTATTATGAGGTTTTGCAGTAGCTGAGATGTATTATGCGGTTCTGCAGAAGCTGAGGTGTGTATTATTAGGTTCTGCAGCAGAGGTGTGTATCAGGATGTTCTACAGCAGCTGAAGTGTGCATTAGGATGTTCTGCAATAGCTAGGGCTTATAGTATGAGGTTCTGCAGCAGTTGATCTATTGTTTGCAAAGTGTTTATTATGATGTTCTGCAGCAGCTGGGGTGTGTATTATGAGGTTCTCACCTGAGGTGTGTATTGGGATGTTCTGCAGGAGCTGAGATGTATCTTAGGAGATTCTGCAACAGCTTAGGTTTATAGTGTGAGGTGCTGCAGCAGCTGAGGTGTGAATTATACATGTTCTGCAGCAGATAAGGTGTGTTTTATGAGGTTCTGCAGCAGCTGAGGTTTATAGTATGATATTCTGCAGCAGCTGAGGTGAGAATTGTAAATATTCTGCAGCAGCTAAGTTGTGTTTTATGAGGTTCTGCAGCAGCTGAGGTGTGTATTATGAGGTTCTGCAGAAGCTGAGCTGTATTAAGAGATTCTGCAGCAGCTGAGGTGTGTATTATTAGGTTCTGCAGCAGGCAGAATCTGAGATGTATTATGAGGTTCTGCAGCAGCAGAGGTGTGTATCATATAAGGTTCTGCAGTAGTTGAGGTGTGTATTATGAGGTTCTACAGCAGCTGAGATGTGTCGTATGAGATTCTGCAACAGTTGATGTATTGTTTGTAAAGTGTGAATTATGATGTTCTGCAGCAACTGAGGTGTATTATGAGGTTCTGCAGCAGCTGATGTGCGTATTGGGATGTTCTGCAGCAGCTGAGATGTATGTTATGAGCTTTTGCCACAGCTGAGGTTTATAGTATGAGGTTTTGCAGCAGCTGAGGTGAGAATTGTAAATGTTCTGCAGCAGCTAAATTGTGTTTTATGAGGTTCTGCAGCAGGTGCGGAGTATATTAGGATGTTTTGCAACAGCTAAATTGTGCTTTATGAAGTTCTGCAGCAGCTACGACTTAGTGCTATATGATACATATCACAGCTTCTGAAGAACCTTATTTTAAAGGGAATCTGTCACCCCAAAATTCGCATATAAGCTGCGGCCACCGGCATCAGAGGCTTATCTACATCATTCTGTAATGCTGTAGATAAGCCCCCCGATGTAACCTGAAAGATGAGAAAAAGAGGTTAGATTATACTCACCCAGGGGCGGTCCGGTGCGGTCTGATCCGATGGGCGTCGCGGTCCGGTCCGGGGCCTCCCATCTTCTTACGATGACGTCCTCTTCTTTTCTTCCTGCCGCGACTCCAGCGCAGGCGTACTTTGTCCTGTTGAGGGCAGAGCAAAGTACTGCAGTGCGCAGACGCCGGGAAAGGTCAGAGAGGCCCAGTGCCTGCGCACTGCAGTACTTTGCAGTAAAGTACGCCTGTGCCGGAGCCGCAGCAGGAAGAAAAGAAGAGGCGCTGGACCTAGACTGCAACGCCCATCGGACCGGACCGCATCGGGACCGCCCCCGGGTGAGTATAATCTAACTTGTTTTTCTTATCTTTCAGGATACATCGGGGGCTTATCTACAGCATTACAGAATGCATTACAGAATGCTGTGGATAAGCCCCTGATGCCGGTGGCCGAAGCTTATAGGCGAATTTTGGGGTGACAAATTCCCTTTAAAGAGTGCGGGAATATAATAAACAGGAAAAAAATTAGACATCCTGCATAAACAATCTATGAGAGACTGTGTCTGTAGAAAGGGATAACCTCCATTATTCACAGACGTGTCACTGCTGGTGTTATACATCCATATCCAATATTACATGCACACATTTCATTATTACTTGCTCATCCTTGATACGTATGCACTGCTGCAATTTCCGCTCACATTAAAAACACAACCTTTTAATTTGAAAATTAAGAACAAATGTTAAATAAAATGTCCAATTCTTCTTCCATTCGCCAATACACCTACATACAATGGATGTTTGCCCTACATTTTGGCTTTTTATATGATGTAATATATACAAACAAACATAAAAGACATTTTAGCTTTTAGTATCTCTGTTTTCTACATTTGATGCTAATAATGTGCCGCATGAATGTTCTCTAAAAAGCGATGCATAAATAACCTTTCCTTGACAAAACAGCACTGCTTTAGGAATTCTTTGCCCCCTTTCCTCCCTCCCTCCGGCTGTATCTGCTGTCTAAAACCGCTGCACGAATCCACAGCATAAAACTCTAATCAATATGTTTAGACATATTTTATATTCTCTTGCAACGTGCATGTGCTTTCGAGTCAGCGGGGAGATGTTATTTCCATCTCCTGGAGATGTAGTAAAGTACCTTTCTAGAAAAAAAAGAAACTAACACCACCCTTCCTACTCCTCATTCCCATTCTTTGTGCATTCCTCTACTTATGTCTCGGGCTCCCATGCTTTGTGTATCCTTCTGGTTCTATTTCCGAGGGCCCTGTGGTGAATGAATCCATAACACCGTGTTATCAGACGTTCCTCTACATGGCTCACAGTTATACTTCACAAGCGAGCGGGCACTTTGATGGAATATCAGAGGAACCTCTAATAGTTTCTTTTTAGTTCATGTTGACAAAGAAAAAGGAAGCTGCTCGCTCCTCCTAACCAATTAACCAGGGACCTGCCTGAGATCACATTTGGTTTAGGATGACTCTCGGAGACCGATCTCCGGGGATAGAGCAATGAATAATACACTTTAAGCACCTCATCCTGAGTGGGTAATTGTTTTGTATGGCATTATTGCTGCATCCACATGATAATCAGGCTTCTTGAGATTGCAGATTGCAATACCTAGATGTTATTCCTCCGGCTACGAGCCCAACGAGCTGCTTTCTCTTGTTTCTGTTTTGGGGGGAAAAAACCAATGTCTCAATTTGTCTTCCGTTTTGAATCTATCGTTCAGTATTGGTATTCTGCTGCTTTCTCACCAGCAAAGGACTCAATTAATAAGCAATCTCTATTTTTTATCATTATTATTTTTTTATTACATTTTACCTCCCACTTTCTGGTTTTACTAAAGCTAATTGGTTCATTAATATACTGACAACAAAAACTATACTAAAACTGTAAAAATAAATATAAATCAAAGGGGTTGTAGCATCTTCTTCAGAAGCGCAGCGCTCCCCTGCCTCCCAGCCTCCTGCACAGGTCTCGGGGAATTGTGCTCTCCTTTGTAGCCCTAAAATTGGCTGATCCAGCCAACTTCGGAGCAGCGCTTGCAAGCTCAATAGAAAAAAGCTTGTAAGCGCTGAGCTCATTGCCTATTAGACTGGCTGTCTTCGAGAGACTGCAGGGATGACAATTCCACCATTCTCGAGATCAGAGAGGATTTTTAATAAGAGGTAGACTGCAAATATACAATTTTACCTATATACTGTAGGAGGATGAAAGAACTCCTTTTCATGCATGAATTACCAAATATTTGCAAGCTCCTTGGGCACACTGAAATTATAGTTTGCATTCAGTCTTAAAGTTGTAGTTGAGAGTTTAAAGAGGTTGTCTACTACTTTAACATAGGATAGGTAATCAATCTCTGATCGGTGGTGGTCCGACATCCTGCACCCCTGCCGATCAGCTGTTCTCGATGTCAGGGGCTGCTGGAACTCCTCAGTTGCAAAGCTGCACAGCACCATCTACTCTATAGTGCCCACTGCCGGGTACTGCACATCCACACCCTATTGGTTTTGTCACGGATCCCTCTCCGTGCTGCCACTAATTTGTCACGTATCCACTCTCAGCACGTGACTTGAGGTTGTGCCTGCAAGGGTTAATCTATCTCCCCACTCTCAGTCCAGCATTCAACCTCTGTCCTATGCTGTAATGGGAGCATAAATCACACACCGACCCAGGCCACATGTAATAGAGTATATAACCACAAAAGAGACCTACAATAAAGTAGTCAAAATGAAGCGAACCAAATAAAAAAAAAATAACCATATTTATTGAAGACACATTAAGTATATAAAAATGACAGACAAAAAACATAATCCAAGATATTCAACAGGAGGGGCTCCGGACAGTAAACCAAACCTTATATTATAGATAGTAAATATATAGCTCCAAAAATCATATGCTATAGTACTCCCTTAGCTATAATATGTGCATATGAGACATTCTCAGGAATAAAAATTAACAAGCAGGAACCTAGAGCCTTAAGGAAGGGGGTAAGAACGCAGGCACAAAGCACAACACAGCACTGCACTCCCAGTCAATGAATGACACTTAACTAGATCAAGGGATAATTCCTATCCACACAAAGGGCCCGAAAACATAGACCGATGTGCTGAAAACTAACAATGTCCTCAGTGTCAATCCAATCACATAAGTTCAAGGTTCAATTACCTGTCAGGAGCGCTGTGATAATGTGCCGATGTCTGCGGGACAACCCAGGACTGCCACGGAGACCCTCCTCACCCCAACGCACGTTTCGCCCTGGCTTCTTCTGGGGGCGTGAATCACACACCGACCCAGGCCACATGTAATAGAATGCAGGGTTTAGTATGTCACCACGGAACAGACAGACCAACTGTTGAGGGGAATTTATTAACAGGAGTAAGATTCTCCTCGCAGGGATTAAACAGGGGGTTAATGGAGATAAAGCAAGCAGTATAACAGTACACAACAAGTTAACTGAAGCTATGAAACAGGTAAGCAGAATAGAAATGGAAAAAACGAGTGTTCTTGTAACTCATCAGTCCACAGAGATCCTGACTGGAGGGTCCTTATTCCAATGTGGGTACAGTCACCAGCAGCGCTTGAAGAGTCTGAAGTCTTTCCTGTCTTCTGAGAACTGGAAACTCTGGGGTTAAACCTGTGCAGTCTTTTCTCTTCAAAGTGAAACTGAAATCAGGAAGTAGCACAGTCTCGGTCACTGCTGCAGAAGTCTCTGTATGTAAGCCTGGCAATTTCTCTGTAGTAACGATATCACACACACACTGGGCAGTTACTTATCACACTCAGGGATCTTTGCTTGTCACTGTGGTCACCAGGGCTGCACCAAAGTCACTGTCTCTGCGCTGTCAGGGGAAGAGTCTTCTCTGATTCAGGAGGCTTCCGAGTCTACACCCTCACATCCAGCCTTCACTCTGGTGGGTATCTCAGCCTCAGTGCCCTCACGGGGAGCACTACTTTTAGGGGAGCAGGGCGCTGCAGCCTGCCCTCTCTTTGGCGCGCTGCCCTCTCTCTGCTCTCCCACACTTTTTCTGACCACACCCCTCTCTTTTCCCAGCAGTCACCTGGTCCGCCCTGTCCAGGGCAGAAAGTCTTCCCCCCAACAACCCAGCTGTCTGACTAAGTAGTTCCAGGCAAGGAGCAGGGAAAGCAACCTCCTTACACACACACCCGCTCATACACGCTGCCACCATTCATCGAACACATGGGCGATGAGTCCTTGCAATATTAATAATAATATTGTCTACCACTCATAAGGCTCACACACCTTTGGCTATGGATTTATTAGAACATTCAAGGTTCAACTTGTTAAAGTTTCATACTTAAATACAAAAAGGTTCAGTGCTTACAGTAAGAAAAAGGTATAAAAATATGATAATAAAAAGACATACTACTTATGCAAAACAGTATAAAAATAAACAGGAGAAAACTTACAGAAATCATATAACTTGGTAGTCTGCTTTCTGCTCCCTGAGGGGGGTGAATATGGAGTTGATGGAACACATCAGCTTCTCAGGCTGCCCTCACATGTGAACACGATTCTAGGTATAAAGGTCTAGCTTTGATCTGGAAGTCAGATTTCTAGACTAGCCCTTCAGGTTAATATCATAATTGCTTGTTTTTGATTGGACCACGGCCACGCTACCAATGAATATATTATTTTCTCTTGAGATCCTTTGTGTAAAAGTTCTCACAGAGATACTATCAGGCAGCAAATGACATCTCTCTTCCAAGAGCCCGGAGGTGTCAAATGTTCCCTTTCTTCTTGGTCCTAGCTAGACCCCCTGGAGAGATTTGGAGGCAGAAGTCTGCTTGTCTCAGGAAAATACATATTAACACCTGGGTGAGACTTGCAGCCTTCAGGACAGATGTTACTAGTCACACAATACCTATACATAGGTCACTGCACACCACATATATATATATATATATATATATATATATATATACACACATATTTCACCACACCACCCTCCTTATGAACGTGCATAAGGGTTGACTTATAGGTCAGCTCCCGAGCACGTATCTGTTTCTGCCCCACCTTGGCGAGATAGGCCATCAGCATTGCCATGATTGACTCCCTTCTTATGCTGAATTGTGAAATCATATTGCTGTAATATCAGACTCCATCTAAGCAATTTCCCGTTGTCCCCAACTACTCTGTTGAGCCAGCTCAATGGGTTATGATCTGTGATCACGGTGAAGTTGCGCCCATAGAGGTATGGTTGCAGCTTCTGCAGAGCCCACACAATTGCCAAACATTCCTTTTCAATGGTGGCATGAGCCACTTCTCTGGTCAGGGGTACCTGCCAATATCCCCTACTTAGGTCCATGATGGTGAAGTACGATGCTTTAGATAGCTGCTCTAACAACTCATCTATCCTCGGCATGGGGTAGACCTCACATGTAGTCAATACATTTAATTTCCTGTAGTCTACACAGAACCGGGTAGTACGGTCCTTTTTTAGGACAAGAACCACAGGCGAGGCCCAGGCACTCTGGGATTTTTGTATCACCTTGAAGATCAGCATCTCCTCTACCTGTTCCCTCATGTGTGCCTTCACCTCTGCTGACACACGGTATGCAGACTGCCATACTGGGGGATTAGTACCAGTGTCCACATGGTGAGCTGCTAATTGTGTCCTCCCAGGCTCCCCTGTGAAGACTTCGGTGAACTCGCTGAGCGCCCCCATCAGCTCAGACCGCTGACTGTGGGATAGCTCAGGGTTAAACTCTGCTGACTCCAGGGACTCCATGTACTGAGACCCGGCCCCCACATCTAGTAACAGATCAGCCTCCCCCTCTTCAGGCAGGCTGCAGACAGGTAAGACACAGGCCTCCCTGGCATGATGTGCCTTCAACATATTCACATGAAATACTTTCTGACGCTTTGCATGCTCATCTAGTGTCACCACATAATTTACATCATTTAGCCTCTTATGTTCAGTATATGGTCCCTCCCATGCGACCTGCAATTTATTCTGTAACATAGGGACCAACACCCAAACCTTCTGCCCTTCCTCGTAGGCCCTCAGTCTGGCATTACGGTCGTACCAGACCTTCTGGTTGGTTTGGGCCTGGGTCACATTCTCATGGGCCAGGTTGCTCAGTTTTTGCATTCTCTCTCTGACCCGCAGTACATATTCAACCACCGAGACTCCAGTAGTTCTGGGGTCATCCTCCCAACAGTCCTTAATCAAATCAGCAAGGATGCCTGCAATGTTTCTTCATGGAGTGAACAACCAGCGAGAACAATAAGTACGTCACTGGATCACTCCTGCATTGTTCTGAAGTTCCTGTGTTTGACGTCTCCTAGCGACCTAAACAGCGATGCTGCAGCGATCAGCATCGTTGTCTATATCGCTGCAGCGTCGCTAAATGTGATGGTACCTTTACTCCTGTTAATAAATCCCCCTCAACAGTTGGTCTGTCTGTTCCGTGGTAACTAGGGTTGAGCGACTTTTAGTTTTTTAGGGTCGAGTCGGGTTTCGCGAAACCCGACTATCTCAAAAGTCGAGTCTAGGCTTGAGCGAAACGGATTGGACAAATTCAAAAGTCGCCGACTTTTGGCAAAGTCGGGTTTCATAAAACCCGACCCGATCCTAGTGTGGGATCAGCCATGCGGTTGGCGATCTTCGCGCCAAAGTCGCGTTTCGTATGACGCGTTTGGCGCGTGAGAGAGAGATTTTCCCCATTGACTTTGCATTGGGTTTCATGTTTCGGTCGATCCCGACTTTTTGCGATAATCGGCCGATTTCACTCAACTCGACTTTTGAGATAGTCGGGTTTCGCGAAACCCAACTCGACCCTAAAAAAGAAAAAAATCGCTCAACCCTACATGCTATATCTACCTTATTGCTAGCAGCGTGTAATGTCCGGTGTTTGCTAGAATATGCAGTAATTAATGCCTGGGAATCCACATGCTCTGAGCATAAAGGAGTTGTCCACTTCTGGGAACTTTATCATTTATTTAAATACATGTATTTTAGGCTAAAAATAATTTTTGCAGTTTGGTTTCAGTAAAAATATTGCACCGTTTGGCTTTAACAGGCTCTTTGTTTCCTTGCACATTTAACTTTGATGTGGTCTGTGATCATAAATCAGCTGAGTGCAGGTCAGAAAAAGACGGATAAAAGAGACACAAGTTTTATTGTTAGGCTGTCAGAACAAGCTCACTGATTGATTCTCAGTTAACTCATTCTGCAGCCAGCAATGTACAGTATAAAGGTGCAGACAGACGGATCGCATCGCACTGCACGGACTGGCCGGCACCTCTCCTGATCGTGATAGCGTGATGTATTTCTATGCAGCTGTCACACTCAGGTCAGAAGAGCCGACAGTTAGGCCGGCGTCACACTCAGCGTATAAAAATACGGTCCGTAATTTACGTCCGTAATACGCTAAAAAGTCCCCAAAATAGTGGTCCGTATCTCCTCCGTAGGCAGGGTGTGTCAGCGTATTTTGCGCATGGCATCCTCCGTATGTAATCCGTATGGCAGCCGTACTGCGAGATTTTCTCGTAGGCTTGCAAAACCGACATACGGATATACAAGGGATCCATGTGCTCAAAAAATAATAAAAACATATGTTCTGTATATATATATATATATATATATATATATATATATATATATGTTAGTGAGACACACATATATATATATATATATATATATATATATATATATATATATATATATATATATACTAGCTATTGAACCCGTTCTACGCCCGGGTGGCGAGCATTTATATTGGTATATGGTCTCCATCCTGGTATGTGCTGCTCCATCCTGCGCCCCCATCCTGTCATGTGCTGCTCCCATCCTGCGCCCCCATTCTGTCATGTGCTGCTCCCATCCTGCGCCTCCATTCTGTCATTTGCTGCTCCCATCCTGTCATTTGCTGCTCCCATCCTGCGCCCGTTCTGTCATTTGCTGCTCCCATCCTGCGTCCCCGTTCTGTCATTTGCTGCTGCCATCCTGCGCCCGTTCTGTCATGTGCTGCTGCCATCCTGCGCCTGTTCTGTCATGTGCTGCTGCCATCCTGCGCCCGTTCTGTCATGTGCTGCTGCCATCCTGCGCCCGTTCTGTCATGTGCTGCTGCCATCCTGCGCCCGTTCTGTCATGTGCTGCTGCCATCCTGCGCCCGTTCTGTCATGTGCTGCTCCCATCCTGCGCCCGTTCTGTCATGTGCTGCTGCCATCCTGTCATTTGCTGCTCCCATCCTGCGCCCCCGTTCTGTCATGTGCTGCTCCCATCCTGCGCCCGTTCTGTCATGTGCTGCTGCCATCCTGTCATTTGCTGCTCCCATCCTGCGCCCCCGTTCTGTCATGTGCTGCTCCCATCCTGCGCCTCCATTCTGTCATTTGCTGCTCCCATCCTGTCATTTGCTGCTCCCATCCTGCGCCCGTTCTGTCATTTGCTGCTCCCATCCTGCGTCCCCGTTCTGTCATTTGCTGCTGCCATCCTGCGCCCGTTCTGTCATGTGCTGCTGCCATCCTGCGCCCGTTCTGTCATGTGCTGCTGCCATCCTGCGCCCGTTCTGTCATGTGCTGCTGCCATCCTGCGCCCTTTCTGTCATGTGCTGCTGCCATCCTGCGCCCGTTCTGTCATGTGCTGCTGCCATCCTGCGCCCGTTCTGTCATGTGCTGCTGCCATCCTGCGCCCGTTCTGTCATGTGCTGCTGCCATCCTGCGCCCGTTCTGTCATGTGCTGCTGCCATCCTGCGCCCGTTCTGTCATGTGCTGCTCCCATCCTGCGCCCGTTCTGTCATGTGCTGCTGCCATCCTGCGCCCGTTCTGTCATGTGCTGCTGCCATCCTGCGCCCGTTCTGTCATGTGCTGCTGCCATCCTTCGCCCGTTCTGTCATGTGCTGCTGCCATCCTTCGCCCGTTCTGTCATGTGCTGCTGCCATCCTGCGCCCGTTCTGTCATGTGCTGCGGCCATCCTGCGCCCGTTCTGTCATGTGCTGCTGCCATCCTGCGCCCGTTCTGTCATGTGCTGCGGCCATCCTGCGCCCGTTCTGACATGTGCTGCTGCCATCCTGCGCCCGTTCTGTCATGTGTTGCGGCCATCCTGTGCCCGTTCTGTCATGTGTTGCGGCCATCCTGCGCCCGTTCTGTCATGTGCTGCGGCCATCCTGCGCCCGTTCTGACATGTGCTGCTGCCATCCTGCGCCCGTTCTGTCATGTGCTGCTGCCATCCTGCGCCCGTTCTGTCATGTGCTGCGGCCATCCTGCGCCCGTACTGACATGTGCTGCTGCCATCCTGCGCCCGTTCTGTCATGTGCTGCTGCCATCCTGCGCCCGTTCTGTCATGTGCTGCGGCCATCCTGCGCCCGTTCTGTCATGTGCTGCTGCCATCCTGCGCCCGTTCTGTCATGTGCTGCTGCCATCCTGCGCCCGTTCTGTCATGTGCTGCGGCCATCCTGCGCCCGTTCTGTCTTGTGCTGCGGCCATCCTGCGCTCGTTCTGTCATGTGCTGCGGCCATCCTGCGCCCGTTCTGTCATGTGCTGCGGCCATCCTGCGGCCGTTCTGTCATGTGCTGCGGCCATCCTGAGCCCGTTCTGTCATGTGCTGCTGCCATCCTGCGCCCGTTCTGTCATGTGCTGCGGCCATCCTGAGCCCGTTCTGTCATGTGCTGCTCCCATCCTGCGCCCGTTCTGTCATGTGCTGCTCCCATCCTGCGCCCGTTCTGACATGTGCTGCTCCCATCCTGCGCCCGTTCTGTCATGTGCTGCTCCCATCCTGCGCCCGTTCTGTCATGTGCTGCTGCCATCCTGCGCCCGTTCTGACATGTGCTGCTGCCATCCTGCGCCCGTTCTGTCATGTGCTGCGGCCATCCTGCGCCCGTTCTGTCATGTGCTGCTGCCATCCTGCGCCCGTTCTGTCATGTGCTGCGGCCATCCTGCGCCCGTTCTGTCATGTGCTGCGGCCATCCTGCGCCCGTTCTGTCATGTGCTGCTGCCATCCTGCGCCCGTTCTGTCATGTGCTGCTCCCATCCTGCGCCACCATTGTATTATATGCCCCCCGCTCCAGTGTGTATGCCCCCGAATGCTGCTGCCATATAAAAAAAAAAAAATACCATACTCACCTATCGTCCGGCTCCACTGCAGGTATGTCTTCAAGAAAATGGCGCCAAAAAGCGGGGACTGCGCAGGCGCCGATTCCGGCAGCAGGAATCGGCGCCTGCGCAGTCCGCGCTTTCCGGCGCCATTTTCTTGAAGACACACCTGCAGTGGAGCCGGAGTGTGTCTTCAAGAAAATGGCGCCGGAAAGCGCGGACTGCGCAGGCGCCGATTCCGGCAGCAGGAATCGGCGCCTGCGCAGTCCGCGCCCTCCGGAGCCGGGAGCAGAGGAGCCGGGAGACGGAGCCGCAAGCAGCGCTGGAACCGGGAAAGGTGAGTATACTTACCCTCCCTCCTGGCGGTCCCTGACTCTCCGGTGGAGATCGCGGTATGCGTTCAGTGCTTACGCATACCGCGATCTCCCGGGAGCGTCGCTCTGTGAGGCCCAGACTGCGCCGGCGCTTGCGCTTGCGCAGTCTATAGAGGCTTCGGACAGAGTGACGCTCCCAGCGTTATATTATAGATTAATTAATATTTCATCCAGCGCGAGATAGCTTAAAAGCCGGTAATTCAATTACCGGCTTTTGCTATCTCCTTCCTAAACCCGACATATGAGACCTAGTTTACATACAGTAAACCATCTCATATTCCCATTTTTTTGCATATTCCACACTACTAATGTTAGTAGTGTGTATGTGAAAAATTTGGGCATTCTAGCTATTAAATTAAAGGGTTAAATGGCGGAAAAAATTGGCGTGGGCTCCCGTGCAATTTTCTCCGCCAGAGTAGTAAAGCCAGTGACTGAGGGCAGATATTAATAGCCTAGAGAGGGTCCATGGTTATTGGGGGGGCCCCCCCTGGCTAAAAACACCTGCCCCCAGCAAGCCCAGAAAAGGCACATCTGGAAGATGCGTCTATTCTGGCACTTGGCCACTCTCTTCCCATTCCCGTGTAGTGGTGGGATATGGGGTAATGAAGGGTTAATGTCACCTTGCTATTGTAAGGTGACATTAAGCCAGATTAATAACGGAGAGGCGTCAATTATGACACCTATCCATTATTAATCCAATTGTCTGAAATGGTTAAAAAAAACACAAACACATTATTAAAAAGTCTTTTAATGGAATAAAAACACAGGTTGTTTGAATATTTTATTATTCTGGTAATCCACCTGAAGACCCTCGCTCTGTGACAAAGAAAAAATAATAAACCAACAATATCCATACCTTCCGAGGATCTGTGACGTCCCACGATGTAAATCTATCTGAAGGGGTTAATTTTTTTTACAGCCAGGAGCTCTACTATAATGCAGCTATGCTCCTGACTGTAAAACCCCAGCGAATGAATGGAAACTAGGTCAATGACCTGTAGTTACCTTCATTCGCGGTGAGGCGCCCTCTGCTGGTTGTCCTCATATGAACGCGAGCTATACAAGGCGAACAGTGCAAATTTTTTTTATGAAATCCAATTGCAAAAATATTTTTTTTAGGCACGATTACATGCAGTTAGGTAAAAAAAAGAAAATTGTCTATAAAAAGTGGACAACCCCTTTAAGAGTCATATTGTGTTTCTAATCTAATGACTGGTGATCGCTGATCTATAGTATGTACAGAAAACAGGTGGAGAAGTTTGAGCAGCGTTAGGCTACTTTCACACTGGCGTCGGACTCGGCCCGTCGCAGTGCGTCGGGCCAACGTACCGACGCTAGCAGTGAATGCGCCGCACAACGGGGGCAGCGGATGCATTTTTCCAGCGCATCCGCTGCCCCATTGTGAGGTGCGGGGAGGTGGGGGCGGAGTTCCGGCCGCGCATGCGCGGTCGGAAATGGCGGACCGTCGGCAGCAAAAAAGTTACATGTAACGTTTTTTGCTCCCGGCGATCGGCCACAACACGGTGCAACCGTCGCACGACGGTTTCGACGTGTGTCAATGCGTCGCAATGCGTCGTGTGTCAATGCGTCGCAATGCGTCGCTAATGTTAGTCTATGGGGCAAAAACGCATTCTGCAGATAACTTTGCAGGATGCATTTTTTCCCATAAACGACGCATTGCGACGTATTGAAAAAAACGCTAGTGTGAAAGTAGCCTTCCAGGGAAAACCCACTGAGCCCTAAGCCTGCAGCACAATGTTAGAGCAAGAATAGCTCCAATATAACAGAAGCAAATAGAAAAATTATATTTTATTGTTATTATATTTTTCCTATTATGTTTCTCCTTTTCTCTTTTCTTCCTTTTTTTTTCCCTTGGACAGTGGATCTAATGGAGGCTTGACGATATCTGACCAATATGTAAAACACTTACCCATTCTGGTAAAGTATCAAAGTTGTAAAAAAATAAAAAAAACTTTTTATGACTGTTGAATGGACTTTACACATGTCGAATGTACACTTTAAACACAGTTTGTCAGTTTTTATCTCTTTGTCATATTTATCTAATTCTGCTCTTCCAGCTTCTGCTCTTTCTAAACTGTCGGTTATGGTACTACATGTTGCCTAGCAACCATTTTACTTTCCGTGCCGGTGACCTCCGTTTGAATACATTTAGTTACTTGGATATAAAGCGGTCACATAAGGTTCTACTGTAATTGTACAACTTTTCGATATGTGAGCACACCGGTCGTTCAGGTGACAGGGAATAGAAGACGGCATGCGCCAAAAGGCGGAAAAGAGCAGTGAGAAGGAATATTATGGGACAGATTTATTTTTGAGGGTGCATCTTGAGAAGCCACATACCTTTCTGAGTTAGTTTTTTTTTTTTTTTTTTTTTACTATTTATAAATAAGTTTAAAACTAGCTACAAAAAGTTGTGTCAAAATGTGACAAAAGTTTCACCAATTTACGACCCAAAGGATGAAGTCGTCTAATCACTTATACCGCACGAGGAACGGAGTAATAGATAAATGAAACCAATTCTTCAACTGCTGTTGATTTGTTCATTCTGTCTCCCAAAGATCGTAATAAGGCTCAGTGCGCATTTATCCTACGCACTGCGTTGAGCTCTTACTCCGAAGTTTCAGAGTAAATCTTTAAAATACGTGATTCAGATTGAAACTCCAGCGGAAGATTCCCTATAATGAGGCAGATGGAGGCACTGTGGGCACCATAGGACCTGTGATCCGGCGGCGTCCATCTTTTTAGGTGAGCATAAAAGCGCGGTAGGTAAGAGTGAAAGGCAGGACCCTGCACATTTCCATGTAGCCACACAGCACAGACTTCGGGTGGTCCGTACTGAGGGTTATTGGCAGAAACTGCTAAAAAAAAAGTGATTTAGACAAATAATTGTACTGCAGAGAGTTTTGCACTATCAACATTTTCTTGTGAAAGCTTTAAGGCACATGTGTCATTATCTGCCCTCAAACGCTGCCAGCCGGCTGTGCCAGGTCAGACCTGTATCACTTCTATCACTGAAACAGTGCCAAAGAAGATTTTCCAGTTTCATTCATCTGTAGTTGTGAGGATGAGTTCATACAAGTCTTCTGCTTCCACCCTTCTGTAATTTCACATTAGGGCTCCTTCTCACTTGCGAGAAATACGTCCGAGTCTCGCAGGTTAAAACCCAGCTCTGGCGCCGGCACTCCGGAGCGGAGCGTGCAGCTCCATGTATTGCTGTGCGGCCGCATGCTCCGCTCCGGAGTGCCGGCACCAGAGCAGGGTTTTAACCTGCGAGACCCGGACGTATTTCTCGCAAGTGAGAAGGAGCCCTATTATTAAAAGTTGAACAACTGCATTATTAATCCGGGTGCTGACAAGCCATCTGCGGTAGTGTGCATTGCGTCTGAGAACCACGCAGCAAGACGAAGAATGATTTGTTGCCGTTTTGCAGCAGTTCCAGGTAATTTATGTCTCACTGTGAAGTCATAGAAAATCAGTTTTTCGGGTATGTGCACATGGCTTCTTTTAGACGCCGGCGTATTTGCATCATTTTCCCTCAAGAGTCTTTTCTTACAGCTCTTTGGATGCTTTTTGCGGGGCTTTGTCACCTGCATTTTTTTTAATTCCATATATAAGATAGAGGTGGTTTGTAAGCAGAAGCCGCCTGAAGAATGGACCGGTCATTTCTTTTAGCCTCTGGTCGTCGCTTTCCTGACTTGGGCAGGACAGCCTCATAGAAATAAATGCTCTGGTAGGGAGACCAGCAGCCAGTCTGTGCATTAGCAGTCCGATATCGGACCGATCAGCCTATATTTTAAAGGACACTACTACCCCGCAAGTACCATATGAAAACCCAGCCTTTGCAAACAAGAGGGCATTTAGTGGGCCCAACAGTCAAGCTAGTCGAATGCCCTTCTGTCCTAGACACCAACACCATAAATGGTGACCTTTTTTTATCTTTGCTGTGGGGCCTCCCTCTCTGTATACCACTTCAGTCATGGAATGGATTATTAGATTTTCTGGATTATTGAATGCCTGATGAATGTCGCTGTTCTCTTTTCAAAATCCCTTCTTGTACTCGCAATTGGCTCTCTGTGATGTTTATTACGTTGCTTTCCTTGAGGTTCATTACGTTGCTTTCCTTGGGGTCCTTTACGTTGCTTTCCTTGAGGTTTATTATGTTGCTTCCTTGAGGCTTGTTATGTTGCTTTCCGTGAGGTTCATTACGTTGCTTTCATTGAGGTTTATTACGTTGCTTTCATTAAGGTTTATTATGTTGCTTTCCTTGAGGTTCATTACGTTGCTTTCATTGAGGTTTATTATGTTGCTTTCCTTAAGGTTCATTACGTTGCTTTTCCTATCGCCACGACAGCACCCCTACGAGAGAGGGGATCCGCCCACCTTCCGGACAGGAACCTACAGGATTTAAAGGGGCGGTCCCACTCACCACTCCAGTTTGGGTTCCTGTCCGGACGGCGGGAGCCTGCAGGATCAGCATTCTTACCCGGGCCTCCATGCCTCCGCGCGGTGTCTTTTAGGAACGGCGGAATCGGGGGCTCGGAAGCAGCGTCGGGGGTGTCCTGCGTGCAGACCCCCCCTCGTCTGGCCATGAGGAGCGCGTCCCAGGAGTCGGGCAGTGCCGTCCTGGTCCGCGGTTGAGCGCGGTGTGCAGCGTCCACACCGGCGCTGGTGAACCCGGAAGTAGTTGGTATGCTTCCGGGGTAAGCCGGGGGAGGAGCGCTGCAGCGCTGTAAAAGAGCGACGCCTAGGATAGGAGGCGCGCAACCATGTCCTCAGTAGGGGACGCCGAGCACCCTCATGGAGAGGGAACGGAACAGCACAGTAAGAGCGGTAGCGGCCGGTCAAGGAGAAGCAGCAGCAGCGTGGTACGGGGGCAGCAGCGTCCGAGCGCCCCAGCGTCACATTTGGATCCTACTCCTCCAGAACCGGTATTCACAGGATCAGCCTTATGGTGAGTGTTAAATCAAACACCTGGTGCTGATATGGTCTGTTATTTGTGCTTTGTTTTAGGGAAAAAAGACCACAAAATCTAAGCACAAGCAATGTGCTCTATGCATGACACCAATGCCTGACAGTTATACCAAAAGGCTGTGTCAAGCTTGCATATCTCAGACCTTAGAAGACGATGCTCCCCTTCGGTCATCAGACCTTAGAGCGGTCATCAGGGAAGAAATTAGCTATTCCCTTAGAGGCAGCCGCCAGGAAAGGTCGGGCAGGGACATATCGCCAGGATCTAGCCTGTCCTTGCAAGAAGGGGAATGTTCCCGCTCCTCATCTCCATCCTCCTCAGATGAAGAGGGAAGGCCTTGTTTCTCGGTGGACAACATGGACATGTTAGTTAAAGGAGTCCGAGCTACCATGGGTGTTGCAGAGAGCAATGAACCAAGGTCCGCACAGGACATAATGTTTGCGGGCTTGTGCCAGAGGAGTCGTAAGGCGTTCCCGGTGGTGGATACGGTTAAGACTCTTATAAAAAGAGAATGGGATAAGCAGGATAAGGGTTTCCTTCCATCATCAGCTAAAAGAAGGTATCCCTTTGAAGATAATGAGCTGGCAGAGTGGATGAAAGTCCCGAAAGTGGATGCAGCGGTGGCTTCTACATCTAAAGCCGGTACCTTGCCACTGGAGGACGTGGGCCTTCTGAAAGACCCATCAGATAGGAAGGCGGACATGTTTTTGAGGAAAGTATGGAAATCAACGGCAGGGGCGTTCAAACCTGCTATCTCTAGCATGTGTACGGCTAGATCCGTCATGGTGTGGATATCCCAACTGGAAGAACAGCTGAAGTCCAAGGTGCCCAGAGACAAGATGTTGAACTCACTTTCGCAAATACGTGAAGGGGTGGCGTATTTAGCGGACGCGTCAGTGGATTCTTTAAAATTGGCGGCAAGATCAGCAGGTCTCTCAAATGCTGCTCGCCGAGCCCTATGGCTTAAGACCTGGAAAGGGGATGCCCAGGCGAAAGCTAAACTGTGTACAATACCGTGTAGGGGTGAGTACCTGTTTGGCCCGGTATTGGATGATATCCTAGCTAAGGCTGAGGATAGGAAGAAAGGTTTTCCTAAAGCTTTCAATCCTACCTTTAGGAATACCTTCAGGAGACGCTTCCAATACCGAAGACCTTACCACAACCGAGACTGGGAACCATCAGACACAAATAGAAAGGTTCGGACTTTAACGCTTCGTCATCTTCCTCAAGAAGAAGAAGAAACTATCGTTAATCGAGATCTTCCAGTAGGGGGCAGGTTAAAATACTTCCATGCTCAATGGGCCAAAATAACTTCGAGCAATTGGGTTCTAGGTATAATCAATTCAGGGTTAAAATTAGAGTTCTGGGAAAGACCTTCTGAATTTTATATCTTAACTGCCCCTGATTCCTTAGACCAACAAAAGGCCCTTGAAAAAGAGGTCCAAATGCTAAGACGGAAGAAAGTAATAGTGGAGGTTCCAAAACATCAGCAGGGGAAAGGGTTCTATTCCCCTTTATTTTTAATCTCCAAGCCAGATGGATCCTTTAGAACCATCATAAACTTACGGAGATTAAACAAACATCTAGAGTATCATGCCTTTAAGATGGAATCTATTAAAACGGCAACTAATCTTCTCTTTCCCAGATGTTATATGACAGTCCTGGATTTAAAAGATGCGTATTACCATCTGCCCATTCACCAGGATCATCAACAATTCCTCAGAATGGCGGTGCGCTTAAACGACCAGGTCAGACACTTTCAGTTTGCTGCAATGCCCTTTGGTCTATCTATGGCACCGAGGGTGTTTACTAAAGTCATGGCAGAAGTAATGGCCTATGTCAGAGAACAGGATACGTTAATTATACCCTACTTGGATGACTTCCTGGTAGTAGGAAATTCCTTTGGCCAGTGTAGTACTCGCCTAAATCATGTCATATCTTCCTTACAGGACTTGGGTTGGATAGTCAATATGGAGAAGTCAAGACTCGACCCATCAACAACTCAGACTTTCCTAGGTATTCTGCTGGATTCGGAAGTGCAACAATGTTTCCTTCCGGAGGAGAAAAAGCAGAGGGTTGTGCACAAAGTCAGTACGGTAACAAGGAAGCCAGATCTGACTTTAAGAGACGCTATGTCCCTTCTGGGATCTCTAACGTCCTGCATACCAGCCGTCCAGTGGGCTCAATTCCACACTCGCGTGTTACAGGCCCAAGTCTTGGATACAGAGAGAAGTCTTCAAGGGCAATTAGGCGGAAGACTCAGGCTGTCCAACGCCACTCTACACAGTCTGAGATGGTGGTTAAACAGAAGACATTTAGGGAAAGGAGTACGCTGGAGTGTAGTACCAGACAACACGGTCACAACCGATGCCAGTCCAATAGGTTAGGGAGCTCACATAGGAGATGTTTGGACTCAAGGGCAATGGTCTCTCTTAGAGGCTCAAGAGTCCTCAAATTGGAAAGAGCTCACAGCAGTAAAGAAGGCCTTACTCAGGTTGCTTCCATCTCTGCAGGATTCACATGTAAGAGTCCAGACAGACAACACAACAGTAGTGGCGTATCTCAACCATCAAGGGGGTACAAGGTCAAGATCCCTAATGAACACCGCCACAGACATACTCGAAATAGCCGAAGCCCACTTTCGCTCTCTATCAGCTGTGCATATTCGGGGAGAGCTCAACACAGAGGCAGATTACCTCAGCCGTCATTCTCTACGTCAGGGAGAATGGGTTCTAGATCGACGGGTGTTCAGACAGATAGTGGACCTGTGGGGATTGCCCGTTATCGATCTATTCGCAACGAGAGAGAACAGGCAGACCAGGAAGTTCGCTTCTCTTCGGGTGGCGGACAGGCCCTGTATAATAGACTCCCTTCAAATACACTGGAATTTTCCTCTAGCTTACGCGTTCCCTCCAATGTGTCTGATCCCGTTAGTCCTCAGGAAGATCAGGGAGGACAGGGCGAGAGTGATCCTGATTGCCCCCTTTTGGCCCAGGAGGGCATGGTTCTCGTTACTCAGGGCAATGTCTGTGTCCGACCCCTGGGTACTGCCGACCAGCCCGGAGCTTCTTTCTCAGGGTCCATTCCTTTACCCCAATGTGGAATCCCTGCATCTGACGGCGTGGAATTTGAGAGGGAGTTATTGAGGAGAAGAGGGTTTTCAGAAGCTCTCATATCTACCCTTTTAAATAGCCGGAAAGAAGTTACCACTAAAATCTATGCTAAAACTTGGAAAAAGTTCCTTGCCTTCTACCAAAATCCATTTTCTGGCAAGGTCCCAATTCCGGCTATTCTGGAGTTTTTACAGAGGGGCCGAGAATTGGGCTTGGCGGTAAATACCCTTAGAGTCCAAGTATCAGCTTTTGGAGCGTTATATAACAGTGATGTGGCGGGAAATAGATGGGTTTCCCGATTTATCAGGGCCACTGAACGTAGTAACCCAGTATATATTCCTAGATTACCACCATGGGATCTAAATTTGGTCTTAGACGCCTTAACAGAACCCCCCTTTGAGCCATTAGATTCTGTCTCCATAAAAAATTTAACCTTAAAAAACAGCCTTCCTAGTAGCCCTGACCTCTGCTAGGAGAGTGAGTGACTTACAAGCTTTGTCGATAGACCCTCCTTATTTAATGGTCTTTCAGGATAGGGTAGTGTTAAAACCTGATCCAGCATACCTACCAAAAGTAGCTTCCAAATTTCATAGAAGTCAAGAAATAATTTTACCATCTTTCTGTAACAATCCGAATTCAGCTGACGAGCAGAAATATCACATGTTAGATGTCAGAAGAACTCTATTAGAGTACCTACACAAAACAGAACCATGGAGGCAGAGTAGGGCTCTGTTTATTTCCTTTCAGAATCCAAGGAAAGGGGCGAGTGTAACTAAAGCGTCTATCGCCAGATGGATAAGAGATGCCATATATCTTGCTTATACTGCTAAAGGCCAGACACCACCAGATGGCATCAGGGCCCACTCCACTCGAGCCATGGCCTCATCCTGGGCGGAAAGAGCGGACGTCTCCATAGACGTAATATGTAAGGCGGCAACTTGGTCATCTCCTTCCACCTTTTATAGACATTATCGTCTTGATTTATCTTCAGAGGCCAATTTAGTTTTTGGCCGTACAGTACTTAGTGCTGTAATCCCTCCCAGGTGATTGATCTTTGAAAATCTCTCGTAGGGGTGCTGTCGCGGCGATAGGAAAACCGTTTTTTACGTACCGGTAATAGGATTTTACGGAGCCACGACAGCACCCGCACATTCCCCCCCGTAGTTATTCACTGGTTTCTGCACCCTTTGGGGAAAGTGTGCTTGTTAAAAATCACTCTTTAGAAGGTGATGGTATTTAGTAATGTTTAAGTATATATGTTTATGTACTAACTCAATGGCGGTGTCCCTTATACTCTGAAACACAAACTGGAGTGGTGAGGGGGACCGCCCCTTTAAATCCTGTAGGTTCCTGTCCGGAAGGTGGGCGGATCCCCTCTCTCGTAGGGGTGCTGTCGTGGCTCCGTAAAATCCTATTACCGGTACGTAAAAACCGGTTTCCTTGAGGTCCATTACATTTCTTTCCGTGAGGTTCTCTACGTTGCTTTCCTTGAGGTTCATTACTTTGCTTTCCTTGAGGTTTATTATGTTGTTTTCCTTGAGGTTCATTACGTTGCTTTCCTTGAGGTCCATTACATTGCTTTCCTTGAGGTTCACTACGTTGCTTTCCTTGAGTTTCATTACTTTGCTTTCCTTGAGTTTCATTACTTTGCTTTCCTTGAGGTTCACTACATTGCTTTCCTTGGGGTTCATTACGTTGCTTTTCTGGAGGTTTACTATGTTGCTTTCCTTGAGATCCATTACATTGATTTCCTTGAGGTCCATTACATTGCTTTCCTTGAGGTTCACTACGTTTCTTTTCCTTGAGGTCCATTACGGTGCTTTCCATGGGGTTCATTACGTTGCTTTCCTTGAGGTTCATTACATTGCTTTCCTTGAGGTTCATTGTGTTGCTTTCCTTGAGGTTCACAATGCTGCTTTCCTTGAGGTTCACTACGTTGCTTTCCTTGAGGTCCATTACGGTGCTTTCCATGGGGTTCGTTACGTTGCTTTCCTTGAGGTTCATTATGTTGCTTTCCTTGAGGTTCATTACATTGCTTTCCTTGAGGTTCACTACGCTTCTTTCCTTGAGGTTCACTACATTGCTTTCCTTGAGGTTCACTACATTGCATTTCCTGAGGTCCATTGCATTGCTTTCCTTGAGGTTTATTACATTGCTTTCTGTGAGGTTCAATACGTTGCTTTCTGTGAGATTCATTTCGTTGCTTTCTGTGAGATTCATTACGTTGCTTTCCTTGAGGTTTATTACGTTGCTTTCCTTGAGGACCATTGCGTTGCTTTCCTTGAGGTTCATTGCGTTGCTTTCCTTGAGGTTTATTACGTTGCTTTCCTTGAGGTTTATTACATTGCTTTCTGTGAGATTCATTTCGTTGCTTTCTGTGAGATTCATTTCGTTGCTTTCTGTGAGATTGATAACGTTGCTTTCCTTGAGGTTTATTGCGTTGCTTTCCTTGAGGTTTATTACGTTGCTTTCCTTGAGGTTCATTGCGTTGCTTTCCTTGAGGTTCAATACGTTGCTTTCTATGAGATTCATTACGTTGCATATTTTCCGTTTTTCTTTAATGTTCAGATTACATTTTTGATAGGGGAGACTCTATAATCTAACCTAATCTAGTGCCGCCACTACCTGGTGAAGCCACTTGCGTAGCCCTGCTCTATAGGTTACATGAACGGCAGCGTCTGCGTATGCTCCATTACCTTAACATGATTGATCACAGCTGTGAGTATATGATAACTGTCACAAAAGTGCTATGAAATGACTGCATTAGACGGGGGGCCGCAGCGTGTTATATTATATACCATGCTAAATGGCTTCTTGTTCATGTCAAACCTGAGCGCCTTTGTACTGCCGGTAACATCCTCATCACATTCTGTGCACTCGCTGGGGTTTTATCGCCGCGTTTTTGGGGAGAAATATCGTGTTTCACATAAAGCTGAACATTGTCTCGTTTAAGGCGTATTAACCATAAACAGAAAAAATAACATAATGATCTGTACAAATATATACAGAAAGGCGTGACGGGACATAAAATAAATAATTTACTTGTGCAGGTTCTCAGAGCAGTGATTAAAGATATGTTTCTTAGAGCTCCGGCTGCTATTGGTGAGTAGATGCCATAAAAGCAAGCAGGAATTTTATGTATGTGCAGGTAGGGGGAGGGGAGCGTATTCTGGATGGAAGGCTTAATGATAGAGCCGTCCAACACATGATATTGAGCTTTATGTTGAGTGAGCACAAAGAGCGCAGAATATTAGGGACTTTATTGTGGATCTCCGCTTCGGTTGCATTTTGACATTTGTTTTCTATCATCTTCAGGCTATGTTCAGAAGAACATGATCTCGGTCAGGGTGCACAACAGACCACTGTGATGGTACATGCGGGAAAAAAAGACGTAATGTGCGCAAATGTTGTCCATTTTGGTCAGACAGTACGAGTTTCAGGTGTACAGCACGGCACGTAGCTTATGCGCCCGTCCTCGGTGCCACTAAGTGCACGGATCTGCACATGGACGTATTTTATCTGCACTTTGTAAATGTGACAGGTGGGAATTGCAACATTAGCCTGAACATAGCCTTAGGGTATGTCCACATGCAGACTATTCGCCATTAAATCTGTTTTAATCTCGCTTGCAACCAGACACCGATCACTATACTGTGAAAGCACCATGATCACTCCCCCAGCACTTTGATTGACAGCTGTCAATCAGTGTGTCAGGGAGTAAATAAAGCCGACCCTCACTGTTTAGTGTGTCGTGACTGTAACCTCTCCCTGCACCACCACTATGACTGGAAGTGAGCGGCTGCAGGGAGGAAATAAGTTAATTTCTTTCCTGTAGCCGCTGCCCGAGAAAATTATCCAGGCATGGTTTAAACGCTCTTTACCACTTTATCTGCAGGTACATAGCGTTTCTGAAACTGACAGGTTCCCTTTAACCCCCTTTCTCGTCAGAGACATTTTTTTTCTCCTTTTTTTTTCCCCAAGAGCCAAAACTATTTTTCCATCGACATGGCCATGTGAGGGTTTTTCTTTTCTGCTGGACAAGTTTAAATGACACTATGCATTTTTACCAGATAATGTACTGGAATATGTGAAAAATATTCCAAGTGCAGTCAAATGGTGAAAAGTAAAAAAAACAAAACACAATTCCGTGAAATAAAACCCTGGCAACATAATTCTGCAGGTCAGCACTATTACGGCTAAACTTAGGATATGTGGACCCGACATCACAATATATATGGTGAAATTACCAATTGTCAAAGAAGCCACCTACAAGCTGGGTGTCAGGGGAGTACCAGTATGGCAGACACAAAAGACTTCAGTAGGTCTCTGACTGCAATGTAACTAATTTAAACCCTCTTTCGGTGTCATCTGAGCCTGCCCTCTGTTATTGTATTTCATGCATGGAGACTGGGGAAATAGGTGACCCTCAAGGCTCTGTCATGGGACCCCTACTCTTCTCAATCTATACCTGTAGCCTGGGACAGCTCATAAAGTCCCATGGCTTCCACTACCAGCCATACACTGGTGATACCCAGATCTACCTCTTTGGCTCAGACATCACCTCTCTGCTGTCCAGGATCCCTGAGTGTCCATCAATCATACCCTCCTTCTTCTCCTCTCACTTCAGAAAGCTCAATGTGGACAAATCTGAACTCATCATCTTTCCTCCATCTCAATTAACTCTCTCTACCCGATCTATCTATCTATCTATCTATCTATCTATCTATCTATCTATCTATCTATCTATCTATCTATCATCTATTATCTACCTATCATCTATTATCTATCTATTATCTGTCTATTATTTATCTATCTATCATCTATCTATTAATATCTATCATCTATATCTATTATCTATCATCTATTATCTATCATCTATCTATCATCTATCTATTATCCATTATTTATCATCTATCTATTATTTATCTATTATCTATCTATTACAATTAATGATATCATGCTTTCCGCAGTACCGGAGGTCCACTGCCTCGCAGTTACCCTAGACTCTGTCCTGTCCTTCAAACCGCACATCCAAGGCACCTCCTGCCGTCTCCTACTTAAATATTTCCAAAATCTTTCCCTTTCTCTACTTTGAATCTGCTGAAATGCTTGTGCATGCCCTCATCATCTCCCGCCTAGACTAATGCAATATCCTCCTGTGTGGCCTCCCTGCTACCACTCTCGCACCTCTCCAATCCGTCCTTAATCCTGCTACCCAACTAATCCAGCTATCTCTTCGCTTCGCCTCTGCTTCTCTGCTCTACAAATCTCTTCTTTGAATCATAATTTCCCAATGGATACTGTTTAAACTACTATCACTGACCTTCAAAGCCATCCATAATCTGTCTCCTTCATGCATCTAAAGGTACCTTCAGACTCAGCAACTTTACAGCGAGAACGACAACAATCCGTGACGTTGCAGCGTCCTGGATAGCGATCTCGTTGTGTTTGACACGCAGCAGCGATCTGGATCCCGCTGTGACATCGCTGGTCGGAGCTAGAAGTCCAGAACTTTATTTCATCGTCAGGTCGGCGTGTATCGTCATGTTTGACATCAAAAGCAACGATGCCTGCAATGTTTTACATGGAGCTAACAACCAGCGAGAACGAGAAGTGAGTCGCCGTTACGTCACTGGATCGCTCCTGCATCGTTCTGGAGTTGCTGTGTTTGACGTCTCTACAGCGACCTAAACAGCGATGCTCCAGCGATCGGCTCGTTGTCTATATCGCTGCAGCGTCGCTGAGTGTGACGGTACCTTAAGAACTAATCTCCCAATATCTTCCCACACATAATGTCCGATCCTCGCAAGACCCCTTATCTCCTCCACACTTCTAAGATCCTCACCCAATCACTTCCAGAGTGTTCCCCATCCTCTGGAATTTTGTGCTTTAACACATCCGATTATCCACCACATTCGGAACTTTCAGATGGAACCTGAAAACCCATCACTACAGGAAAGTTACAGCCTGCAATAACCCTGCTGCCACCTCACCACCATCGGAGCTGCTGCAGACCCCCAACCTACTGTCTCCTTCACCATTATCCAGTGAACTGTAAGCTCACAAGGGCAGGGCCCTCTCCGCTCTGAATCTGACTGTCCTTGTTAGTTTGTTCGTTATCTACTATATAATTGTCTAAGGGTCACTTCCGTCTGTCTGTCTGTCACGGTTATTCATCCGCTGATTGGTCTCGCCAGCTGCCTGTCATGGCTGCCGCGACCAATCAGCGATGGGCACAGTCCAGAAGAAAATGGCCGCTCCTTACTCCCCGCAGTCAGTGCCTGTCGCCCGCATACTCCCCTCCGGTCACCGCTAACACAGGGTTAATGCCGGCGGTAACGGACCGCGTTATGCCGCAGGAAACGCACTCCGTTACCGCCGCTATTAACCCTGTGTGTCCCCAACTTTTTACTATTGACGCTGCCTATGCGACATCAATAGTAAAAAATGTAATGTTAAAAATAATTTAAAAAAAACCTGCTATACTCACCCTCCGTAGTCGCTCGCGCCGGCCGCCATCTTCCGTTGCAGGTTCCGGTGGCAAAGATGGTATGGGAGAAGGACCTGCCATGACGTCACGGTGGGGCTGCTCATTTACAGTAATGAATATGCGGCTCCACCCCTATGGGAGGTGGAGCCGCATATTCATGATTGTAATCGGCGGCCCCACATGACCGCTCATACAGTACAAGGTGCGGCCAGAACAGGATGCTGCGAGGGATCCGGAACCTAGGTGAGTATTTTAATTACAGCGGGGGGGGGGAGGGGCGCACAGGGGGTGGGATGGGGGTGGCGACCTGGATATTGATTTTACACACTAATATTCATATCCTCTCTACAGCAAACGCTGCTGCAGGGAAGATATGAATCGCGGCTTCAGCACCAGTGGGGGGGACAGCGCTTAATGTAGCGCTGTCTCCTGCACAGCACATGGACTGCACACGGACAACGTCCCCCCCCCCTTCCCGTTAATGATAATCCAGATGGGTTTCCAGTTCTGGTCATGAAGACGTGATGAATTATTCTTTGCCAACCAGAAGGTAATAGGTACTTTTATTTTACAGTAAAAATGTGGAATGGTAAGAAATTAAATTCCGACAGGCAAGAATTATTCGTACCTCAGGGCTCATGCAGACGGCCATATTTTGTGTCCAAGTGTGATCCAACAAAACATCAGATCGCACTTGGACTAATGCGGCTGTGCACATATCCGATTTTTCCCTCGGACTGGTTCTGTCCAGAGATAAAAAAAAAAAATCACAGCTATTCGGAAATTCATTCTGCATTCAGCCATGCAATTCAATGAGTTTGTGGAAAACATCGGCCTGCACTCGAATGACATCTGATCACACTCTGATCACACTCTGATCAGTGTAATTTTCAGAATTGACCTGATTCTGTCAGATGAGCGAATATATGGCCATTTGCCCCTGCCTTAATAATGGTAGAGAAACAGGCAAACTAAAAAACTAAATGAAAAGAAAACAATGAGGCTATGTTCACACTTTGCGGATTCCACTGCGGATTTTTCCGCAGCAGAATTCCAAAATCCGCAGTGAAAACCCGTTGCGGTTTTTACTGCGGATTTATCGCGGTTTTTACTGCGGTTTCTTCTGCAGATTTTCATCTGCAGTTTCCTATTGGAGCAGGTGAAAATCCGCAGAAAAGAAGTGACATGCTGCGGAATGTAATCCGCAGCGTTTCCGCACGTTTTTTTCCGCAGCATGTGCACAGCGTTTTTTGTTTCCCATAGGTTTACATTGTACTGTAAACTCATGGGAAACTGCTGCGGATCCGCAGCGGTCAAATCAGCTGCGGATCCGCAGCAAAATCCGCAAAGTGTGAACATAGCCTGAAACTTACAAGTAAAGCAAAAAAAGGTATAACAAATACAAATAAAAATGAAACAATCACATTTAAAAAGCAAAACAAAAAAGGTAAAAAGAAACAAAACAAGAAAATTGAAACAAAAAGAAAATCAAACTTAAAAGCAAAACAAAAAAGGTTAAAAAAAACAAAACAAGAAAATTGAAACAAAAAGAAAACAATCAAACTTAAAAGCAAAACAATGAAAAGTAAAAAAACAAACAAACAAGAAAAATGAACAAAAAGAAAACAAACCTAATGGCAAAACAGAAAAAGAGAAAGAACCTAAAAGCAAAAAAATAAAGGTAAACAAAAAAGGTAAAAAAACAAAACCAAACACGCAATTGCAGGCAGCCAGTAAGAGGTTAAGGTGAATCTCTGAACCAAAATTCCGTACTTTGCTGCTAAATGTAGACTTTGGAACATATGACAGGCATAAATATGTTTTTGTCAAACATTATAGATAACTTTTCTACAATTGCTGTTCTTCTTATCGGCTTCATTTACTTTATTTTACTGAATGTGCCTAATTACTTATTAACAGCTCTCCTACCCCGCCTGCCGCCACCACCCCCTCCCTGCCGCCTGCGAGTTAAAAGTCAAATCTTATTAAATTTTAAAACGAGGTTATTTCCGTAGACCTTTGGAAGGAGGTGGGATGAGTGCGGCTGCATTTGCAAATTTTAGCAGATTGCGATGGGGGGAGGGGTTCCTGTGAAGAAACATTTGTTTCTTTGTGCTAGGATCCGTGTTGTGTCAGCAGTACACGTGTAAGAAAATGGCGAATGGTGTCAAAATAACATTTTGAGTTTAGAGATGTAACAGCTACAGTTACTTTTAATAATTCCATCACATTTCACGTGTTAACATTTTTTGCTACTTTCTTATATTTCTCAGCTCCGCATTATACCGGCAGAGGCTGAACATCGCGTCCTCATCAAGATTTCGCTGTATATGGGAAATAATATTTCATGCAAAGGAAATGTAGAAACACGAAAGAGAGGATTGTAAAATAATAGAGGGGTTCTGGATACATGTGAGGTCACAAAACACACGATTTATTCTAACATTTCTGCCGCTATTCCTATTTTTTTTTTTTTGGGGGGGGGAGGTTTAAGTGTTTTGTTTTTATTTTAATTGTCACTGTTTTTCCAGTTTGTACAGTGGTGTTTATGCGAATTTGGGACATTTTTTCCCCCCATAGACTTCTAGATCTCCATTGATTTTTTTTTTCCTTACGGGATAAAGAAAAAAAAGACGTGTTAATAAGACTTGTGTTTTTGATGCATTTTTAAGAGTTATATTTTGCAATTTATATGTAATTACATGACAAGTCAGATGACCTGCAATGAAAAAAAACCTCAGGCTCCAGGGCCATTTACGGCCCTTGATGACCTTTTATCAGGTCCCCCCCCCAAGCAGATTCTCAGGGACCGCATTCTTGGGCAGGGAGGTGTATTTTGATTTGCCACCAGCTCCTTAATTTCTTCTTGCTCTGCTAGCACACACATACAGCGTTCACTACTGGTCACTGAAGGGCATGCAATGAAAGATTACGTCCTGAAACCAGTGCCAAAGTCAGGATGTAATTTGTGGGCCGAGTTTGTTCGGCCCCCCGAAGGATGGTATAAATATCCAAATGGCCCTTGGCAGAAAAAAGATTCCCCACCCCTGGTCTAGAGCAACAAAACTGCTGTGTGATGCTCCATCTCCTTCCATGGCTTGCCTATTGCAGTAGTCACATTGAGGGAAGTCGTGAAAAAAGGGAAAATTCTGCCTCCACTGACTGTTTCTTTTTTCTTGCCTTTGTCCACCAGACCTTAGAAATAGTAGTATTTTTGTATATTTCCACCAGCATCTCTCGAGATATCCTCCTGCTATTACTGTCATGGTGGTACCTTGGTTGTCCCTGGGTAATTTCGCAAGGCACCTCTTCTTATCATACTTAGGCCAGTCTCACACGTCCAGATAATTCCGATACCAGAAAAATCGGTACCGGAATTATCCGTGTCCGTGTGCTTACCGTGAACATCAGTGTGGCACACTTGCGGCAGCCGTGTGCCGCCCGTGTGCCAACTGGGTACCACACGGACAGTGCAGGAGACAGCGCTACAAGTAAGCGCTGTCCCCTGCATCTGGTGCTGAAGCCGCCATTCATATCTTCTCTCCAGCAGCGTTCGCTAGAGAGAAGATATGAAAAATCCTTTTTTTTTTTTCGTGTTTAAATAAAGATCCCTGTCCCCTCCCCCCTCCCACTCCCTGTGCGCCCGCCCGCTGTTACTAAAATACTCACCCGGCTCCCTCGAAGCGTCCTCTCCGCGCCGCACCTTCTCCTGTATGAGCGGTCACGTGGTGCCGCCCATTACAGTCATGAATATGCGGCTCCACCCCTATGGGAGGTGGAGCCACATATTCATGACTGTAATCGGCGGCCCCACGTGACCGCTCATACAGGAGAAGCTGGCGCTGAGAGGACGCTGCGAGGAAGCCGGGTGAGTATTTTATTAACAGCGGGCGGGCGCACATGGAGTGGGAGGGGACAGGGATCTTTATTTTAACCCCTTTCTGACCTCGGACGGGATAGTACGTCTGAGGTCAGATCCCCTGCTTTGATGCAGGGCTCCGCGGTGAGCCCGCATCAAAGCCGGGACATGTCAGCTGTTTTGAACAGCTGACATGTGCCCGTAATAGGCGCGGGCAGAATCGCGATCTGCCCGCACCTATTAACTAGTTAAATGCCGCTGTCAATCGCAGACAGCGGCATTTAACTACCATTTCCGGCCGGGCGGCCGGAAATGACGTCATCGCCGACCCCCGTCACATGATCGGGAGTCGGCGATGCTTCAGAATGGTAACCATAGAGGTCCTTGAGACCTCTATGGTTACTGATCCTCGGCAGCTGTGAGCGCCACCTTGTGGTCGGCGCTCACAGCACACCTGCAATTCTGCAATGTAGCAGAGCCGATCGCGTTGTGCCTGCTTCTATCCTCCCATGGAGGCTATTGAAGCATGGCAAAAGTAAAAAAAAAAAGTTAAAAAAAATGTGAAAAAAATAAAAAAAATATAAAAGTTTAAATCACCCCCCTTTCGCCCCAATCAAAATAAATGAATAAAAAAAAATCAAATCTACACATATTTGGTATCGCCGCGCTCAGAATCGCCCGATCTATCAATTAAAAAAAAGCATTAACCTGATCACTAAACGGCGTAGCGAGAAAAAAATGCGAAATGCCAGAATTACGTTTTTTTGGTCGCCGCGACATTGCATTAAAATGCAATAACGGGCGATCAAAAGAACGTATCAGCACCATAATGCTATCATTAAAAATGTCATCTCGGCACGCAAAAAATAAGCCCTCAACCAACCCCAGATCATGAAAAATGGAGACGCTACGGGTATCGGAAAATGGCGCAATTTTTTATTTATTTTTTTTTTAGCAAAGTTTGGAATTTTTTTTCACCACTTAGATAAAAAATAACCTAGTCATGTTAGGTGTCTATGAACTCGTAATGACCTGGAGAATCATTATGGCAGGTCAGTTTTAGCATTTAGTGAACCTAGCAAAAAGCCAAACAAAAAACAAGTGTGGGATTGCACTTTTTTTGCAATTTCACCGCACTTGGAATTTTTTTCCCGTTTTCTAGTACACGACATGCTAAAACCAATGATGTCGTTCAAAAGTACAACTCGTCCCGCAAAAAATAAGCCCTCACATGGCCAAATTGACGGAAAAATAAAAAAGTTATGGCTCTGGGAAGGAGGGGAGTGAAAAACGAACACGGAAAAACGAAAAATCCCAAGGTCATGAAGGGGTTAAACACGAAAAAAAAAAAAAGGATTTTTCATATCTTCTCTCCAGCCAACGCTGCTGGAAAGAAGATATGAATGGCGGCTTCAGCACCACGCTGGGGGGACAGCGCTTACTGTAGCGCTGTCTCCTGCACGGCACACGGACTGCACACGGACAGCGTCCGTGTGCGGTACGTGTTTTACATGAACCCATTGACTTTAATGGGTCCGTGTAATCTGTGCACTCCCACGAACACTGACATGTCTCCGTGTTTTGCACAAGGACACACGGTCCGTGAAAACACGCTGATATGTGCAGAGACACATTGATTTCAATGTGTCTACGTGAGTCAGCGTCTCTGGTACGTGAGGAAACTGTCACCTCACGTACCGGAGCCACTGACGTGTGAAACCGGCCTAAGGCAGAGTCTATGTGGAAATAAAAGGGTGCGCCTACTGTCTCCAAAGTAAACATCAAATGAAAGGTGTATTCCAGGAGCAGCAAGTTGTCCCCATTCTGAAAATAGAGTGAGATCACTGAGGTTCCCAGCATGGGGGATCTTGTGCCACCTAGGGTGGTCATCACCCATCACATGTGCACTGCGCTGCATTTAGTCTCCAAGGAGCTGCCAGTCTGAACTCCAAACCACATTTCCCCCAAATCCTTGCAGCAGCACATCAGGAAAGTGTTGGCAAGTACCAGACCCAACCAAAACCTTCCCGTCACTCCGCACAGGCCAGGTCTCTATTAGCCGCTCTGAGGAGTCGCAATGTTGCGGCCCAGGCACGTGTCGTCACCAGTGTACACTGGGGTTGGATCGCAAGCAAATGATTTTATTATAAAGAAATAAAAAGTTATCAAATAGGGTCATGGAAAAGTAATATCACACTTTGTGTTGTGCAGCGCCATTTATTTGCTGCTTTCTTTGCATTTTCTTGACTTTTTTTGCATCACGAGACGTACCGTATTTTTCGTATTTTAAGTCGCTCCGGATTATAAGACGCACCCCAAATTTTGAGGAAAAAAATAAGAAAGAAATATTGTTTAATAAAATGGTGGTGCTTCTTATAATCCATGCATCTTATTGCTTACCGGGGGTGGTGGGTGCGGTGAAGCGGGGTCCCAGGGTCGCTGCTGGAGGAGGCAGGAGTGGGGTGATGCTACAGGCCGCAGGCTAGGATGTGTGGCGTGCTGGTGCGGGGGTCCAGTGCTGGTGCATGTCCGGTGCTGCTGCCGGGTGTCTCCGGGTGCCCGGCGGTTGCTGGCTGGTGCTGCAGGTGTCTCCAGTGCCCAGCGGTGCTGCGTCGGTGTCCGGTGCTGCCAGGGGCACTGCCGACATTTTGCGACAGGCCAGAGCCCCGGTAATTCCACTGTTCCCTGTGCGTGTGCGGTGGACTCCGGGAATATGGCCGCCGCCAGGGGGCGGCGCATGCGCAGGGACCAAGATCTCGAGAGATGAGATTTCAGCGCTGAGATATACTTTATTCTGTTTCCGTAACAAAGAACAAAAAGCTGCTGACTAAATGCACAAAAGCTCACAAGCGTGCAGTAAAAGCTGCATAAAATCTGGATGTTTTAGATTTGACTACATTGCAGGGAAAGCAATAGGAATACGTTGCCTCCATAACGTTGTCAGCCCACATATCAGCGAATTGAGACGATATTGATAAACTGTTGCCTTTGGACATTGAAGATTAGGGTAGAGTTGAAATTCTTTGCCTTGTCAGAGATTTTTTTTTTTTGCAGATAGAGTTATCCATGGACTTTTATTCAGAACTTGAATTCATGGACAAATGTGTGCGTTCAGTAAGTTTAACGGGGCTCCTAATTGTGCAGTCATAGACTTCTACGTACAGTACCTTCCTATAGGTCCAATCTAATATAAAGGTATATGGAGATTTTATTCTATAACGACCCCACAGTAGTATGTATGACTGCAGGATCACATTACATTGGTTTTCCTTGTTCTCTCTTACCAAGGAGATGCATAGAAGCTGTACCCACAACACACTAGGACATTTTTAAGAAGTCTGTTTGCAAAGTTGTTTTTTCATTTTAGACCTAATCGAGCCGAATAAACGGTTACAAAGGTGGACTCTTGCCCCATTTCTTTGAGATTGGTGTTTTCTATGCCAGCCTTAATGAAAGGAGTGCTGGAATAAGATATCTCAAATTCATTAACATGCCGGTTTGATGTAAAAATCCTAGTTGCAAAATTCTTGTGCATCTTCGAGTTGTGCAAAAAAAAAATGTTTGAGACATTTCAAACAGTGAATTCTGCTTAAAACTGATTAATGAATGGGACCCACAGACTTTAAAGGGAACCTGTCACCTGAATTTGGCGGGACCAGTTTTGGGTCATATGGGCGGAGTTTTCAGGTGTTTGATTCACCCTTTCCTTACCCGCTGGCTGCATGCTGGCCGGAATATTGGATTGAAGTTCATTCTCTGTCCTCCGTAGTACACGCCTGCGCAAAGCAAGATTACCTTGCACAGGCGTGTACTACGGAGGACAGAGAATGAACTTCAATCCAATATTGCGGCCAGCATGCAGCCAGCGGGTAAGGAAAGGGTGAATCAAACACCTGAAAACTCCGCCCATATGACCCAAAACTGGTCCCGCCAAATTCAGGTGACAGGTTCCCTTTAAAGAATATCTGTTCACTCTTGTGATTACATACTTGTATTCTTCATGAAATAATTTTAGAGTATGTTTTCTTACAATTTATTCTGTTACAGCAAGTGAAATAAGTATTGAACAAGTCACCAATTTTCTAAGTAAATATATTTCTGAAGGTGCTATTGACATGAAATTCTCACCAGATGTCAGTAACAACCCATCCAATCCACACAGATAAATAAATCACCAAAGATGTCCATTTAATTAAGTTATGTGTAATAACGAGAAATCACACAGGGAGAAAGTGTTGAACATGCTTATTGAAATTTAATTATTATTAATACTTTGTACAAAAGCCTTTGTTGGTGATGAAGCTTCAGGACGCCTCCGGTATGGAGAAACTAGTCACAGGCATTGCTCGGGTGTGATTTTGGCTCATTCTACCCCACAGACAAGCTTCACATTCTGAAGCTTCTGTTGGCTTCTTCTATGAATTCTGAGCTTTATTTCCTTCCATACGTTTTCTATTGGAGTCAGGACCGGTGATTGGCTCGGCCATTTAAGCAGTTTTATTTTCTTTCTCTGAAACTAATAGAGAGTTTCGTTGGTTGTGTGTTTGGGATTATTGTCTTGCCGAAATGTCCACCCTCATCATCCTGGTAGATGGCAGCAGATTCTTGAAAAAATGTCTCAATACATTTGTCCATTCATCCTTCCTTCAATTATATGAACTGCAAACTTCACTGATAATGTTGTGTTTTGGGGGTGATATGCACTGTGTTTTGGCCTCCAAACACGGTGTTTACTATGGCATCCAAAGAGTTCAATTTTGGTGTCATCTGACCAGATAATATTCTCCCAGTATTTCACAGACTTGTCTAAATGTTGTTGAACAAACTTTAAAGATGCTTGAACATGCTTTTTTTTCAGCAATGGAGTCTTGAATGGTGAGCGTGCATACAGGCCCCTATATAAAGTGTGATGTCCCCAATAACCATGCCATACAGTGTGATAGTCACCACAGTCCCAACAAAGTATTATGTACCCCATAGAGCTCCAGACAGTATAATGTCCACCAAAGCCACTCACATACTATGATGTGCCACCACAACCTCCCTACACAGTAAGATTGTCCCCCCATAGACACCGCACACAGTATGATAGATCCCTCATACTACGAAGATCTCCCATAGCCCCAAAACTGTATGGCGGGCCCCTCACATGTATGATGGTCCACATCACAGCCCCCCATATAGTATGATGGTCCCTCCAACAGCCCCCTATATATTATGATGGTCCCCCAATACCCCCTTATAGTATTATGGAACACCTCACAGCCCCTACATAGTATGATGGTACCCCCAACGACCCCCCATATAGTATGATGTTTCACCTCATAGCCCCCTATACAGTATGATGGTCCACCCCACAGCACCCTATATAGTTTTATGATCCATCTCACAGTCTCCATATAGTATGATGGTGCTCCAAACAGTCTCCTATGTAGTATGATAGTCCCCCCAACAATACACGTAGACACATTGAAATCAATGTGTCTCTGCACATGTCAGCGTGTTTTCACGGACCGTGTGTCCGTGTGCAAAACACGGAGACATGTCAGTGTTCGTGGGAGTGCACGGATTACACGGACCCATTAAAGTCAATGTCCGGGTGCAGTCCGTGTGCCGTGCAGGAGACAGCGCTACAGTAAGCACTGTCCCCCCAGCATGGTGCTGAAGCCGCCATTTATATCTTCTCTCCAGCAGCGTTCGCTAGAGAGAAGATATGAAAAATCCTTTTTTTTTTTTTCTTGTTTAAAATAAAGATCCCTGTCCCCACCCCTCTCCCGCCCCCTGTGCACCCGGCCGCTGTTACTAAAATACTCACCCAGCTCCCTCGCAGCGTCCTGTCCTCCCGCAGCTTCTCCTGTATGAGCGGTCACGTGGTGCCGCCGATTACAGTCATGAATTTGCGGCTCCACCTCCCATAGGGGTGGAGCCACATATTCATGACTGTAATGGGCGGCACCACGTGACCGCTCATACAGGAGAAGGTGCGGCGCGGAGAGGACGCTTCGAGGGAGCCGGGTGAGTATTTTAGTAACAGCGGCCGGGCACACAGGGGGTGGGAGGGGGGAGGGGACAGGGATCTTTATTTTAAACAAGGAAAAAAAAAAAAAAGGATTTTTCATATCTTCTCTCTAGCGAACGCTGCTGGAGAGAAGATATGAATGGCAGCTTCAGCACCAGATGCAGGGGACAGCGCTTACTTGTAGCGCTGTCTCCTGCACGGTCCATGTGGTACCCAGTTGGCACACGGGCGGCACACGGCTGCCGCACGTGTGCCACACTGATGTTCACGGTAAGCACACGGACACGGATAATTCCGGTACCGATTTTTCTGGACGTGTGAGACTGGCCTAAGTTGCTTAGACTCTTCCAAGAGGCAGAATATTGAACTGTTAATACTGAGCAGCTGAACCGCTCTGTTTCTCATACTTCTGTATGGACGCTTTGTTATGCTATTACTTTCCGCTGGAAGTTTATGGAGTCAATAAACTTTCCTGTTTGGACAAGAAGCTGCGTGCCTGTGTGAACAATGCCAACTACCCACAATCTAAATTCCTACAGCACATTTAGAAATATATTTACTTAGAAAATTGATGATGTGTTCAATACTTTTTTCCCCTGCTGCTACCTCTCAAAAAGTTTTACAACTGTGTTTTACCAATTGGGGATGTTTCTCTACACAGTTTTCCACTGTCCAAACAAACATGACTCTGTCCATGATGTGGAGGGACAAACTCCTTTGAAAATTTCCAGAATGAGATACTGAGGAATGACAAAATGCAGAGTGATGAAAAATTGGTATTTCATAGGAAATGCTAAAGTCAGTTAAGTTCGGTATTAAACAGATAAGTGAGGAGCTGACTTCACGCATATATCTTACTCATAAAATATATCTATGGTATGCTAACAACTTGCTACTGGTTGATATTTCCCCAATACGTTGTAGCTCTTTAATAGTAACCACCTTGCACTTGGGGTAAACTGGATTTTACTGGGCATTTGTTTATTCCTGGTGCAATTAAGGATTTTACTGCTGGTCCGTGCATAACTTGAGTGCTTTCCAATCTTCGTGCTCTTCAAGACTCAGACTTCAGCATTTTAGCAAAAGTTTTCATCTCCTAGACTTGGAAAGGCATTTGACCTCTGAAGTAATTTCTAAAGTTTGGAACCAGCAAGTTTCTGTTGATTGAAAGAAGCCGAGCAATGCGGGGGAAGGGGAACAGTATATGGGATTATTGTGGTCTAGTTCAGTCCGGTTCCAAAAAATGTTATTCACATTTTGGGAGCGAGGTGAGCAGTATAGCGTGCATTAGGGCTGAGGAAATGCTGCAATGTTACAGTCACTACAGAGACTAAGGTACTGATGATTTATCCTCAATACAGGACATCAAGAAAAACGAGTGAAATGTTAGAAACAAATTGAATTTGCCTTGTGTTACACAAATTTGGCCCAAATATACATTTTTTGTTACTTACTTTGTGCAAATCTGCCAGTCGCCATTTTGACTGTTTTAAGAGACCATTGCATGGCTTATAAGTCTCCTCATTCTGACATACCAGGCTTGGCTTGTCACTCTCCAGAAGGAGAAATGTTACCCTTAAGAGGGCTAGGAAGTGGGTTAAAGAAATAATATACTCACCTGTTCTGCAGCTGCATCTCTCCATCAGTTCTTCTGTTGGTTAACTCTGGCTTTCATGTTAGATGACATCTTCTTTTCATCACCCTTTACTTTTTGCTAGGGACGCCTCGGGCAGTGCATGGTGTGACGTCATAACTGTAGGACATCACAACTTGTGTTGCCCCAGGACTAGCCAGCGCTTCGGGGAACGCTATGACATCCTGATGTTATAGCCTGCTCACTGCAGACAGTGCCATTACACAGACGTAAGAGCAGAAGAGAATAGAGCTGGAGTGAGAGGACCAAGCGAGGAGCTGCGGTGACGAGACAGTGAGTATTCAATTTTTTTTAATTTTTTTTTTTTAATCCCAGGGTATAATTGATTAAAGTTGATGAATTGAATTACTTTCCCAAATTCAAGTGAACTACGCTCATCGTTGGTCTTCAAAGTAAGATGGGCGGGGGTACAACATCTGGCACTCCATCGACCAGCTGTTATCAGGTGCACAGGCTGCCTCATGTACCATGTAGTGGTTGTTCTCATTTGCTACAGCTCAGATCACATTCACATGAATGGGAGTTGATCTGTGTTGTTCTGACTCCATTACTATTTACATCATGGCTCAGAACAGTTGAGCAATGAACGTGTCAAGTGTTGGACCCCCACCGATCTGACATTGATGACTTATACTAAGGATAGGTCAACACACTCATACTAAGAAAAAAATCATAAGCTTGAAAAAAATTATCCTACCGATATTTACATTTGTATTATATACCTTTATTACAAATTTCTAATGTTTTCATCATTTTTAGGCCTCCACTTTGTGTCCCAGAAGTTCCATACTACTTGAAATGGAGAAACCCGCTTTATCTCAGTCTTGTGTTGAGGTTTTGGTAGATCAGCTGTGGTGGCACCAGCGCTGGACCCTGCTCCATTTCCTATGGCCTCCTCTCTTCACTGTAGTCCTTACAGGGTTTTTCATGTGACCCGGCAAACTCCTTTGACCTAAATCATCTTAGACCATTGAAGGCTGACTCAGCCAGCTATGTACTATATGAGCTTTCAATAGCTTTGCATCTTTAGGAGGTTTTCTTCACCATCCATTTCTCTCCTTCTTGTTTATTATCGATCTTTATTTACCTCTTGGCTCAGATCTGTGGTTAACCATTTGCCTGCTGTTGGAATAACACACTCTTCTCTAATAATATTGGTGCTGTTCACACTATTACACTGCTGCAACAATGTAAAACACAAAAATTGAGCTTGGATTAAGTTGGTATACATGCAGCACATAAACGCATGTTCACATTGGCCATAAAGTGCACAAAACCTACAAGAAACAAAATGAGCAAAAAACCCTGCTGTAACTAAATAAGTAAAAGGCAAGTGCATTTAAATAACTTAGGGTTCTTTGTAATACTGTTTTTGATCAAAAATAGCATAAAAGCCATCCCGCCATCGTCAATGTGCCCTGATCGGGGCGTCGTAAGCGGTCTAATATTAAAAACCTTACCATGTGTCAGAGTTGATCTCCGTGTGTGAATAAGGGAAGACAAAAGGACCGGGTCCCAATCGGTAGACACCAGTTTGGGGAAGCTGACTCAGCCAGCTATGTACTATATGAGCTTTCAATAGCTTTGCATCTTCAGGAGGTTTTCTTCGCCATCCATTTCTCTCTTTCTTGCTTATTATCGATCTTTATTTACCTCTTGGCTCAGATACAGTATGTGGTTAACCATTTGCCTGCTGTTAGCATAACAGACTCTTCTCTAATAATATTGGTGCTGTTCACACTATTAGGCTGCCGTCACACTAGCCGTATTTGTTCAGTATTTTACATCAGTATTTGTAGCCAAAACCAGGAGTGGAACAATTAGAGGAAAAGTATAATAGAAACATATGCACCACTTCTGCATTTATCACCCACTCCTGGTTTTGGCTACAAATACTGATGTAAAATACTGACCAAATACTGATCGTGTGACGGCAGCCTTATACTGCTGCAACAGTGTGTAGACGTTTATGAAAACAAACATCCAGTTTGCCTATTCATCACTACTACCTGCAGTTAGCCATTTGTTGGCTGATTGCATGTGCATCTGACATTGAACATTAGTCTGGTGATAGCATACAACCTTGCTATTAACTATTTGATTGCTGCAAGATATGGGCTGACTATAGATCTACAGTCCCTGTGTACAAGTATATTCACAATCTTGGCTTAGTGTCTTCTAGTATATCCTCTGCTTGTCTGCCTGCTGTCCTACATGCCTTGCAGTCCGCGTCCTCGCTGATCCATGTGCCTCTCGGGTGTGCCATCACCTTCAGTCCGTGTTGCTCACCCTGACCTACGGCTTAGAGAATACACCTCACCTGAGGAATCCTCTACTGATGCAGTGGCTTATGTCTCATCATCCTTTTAGTCACCTAATTTAATGTCTTGACACAAGGGAAAGAGCAAAACACTGCAGATATTTTGGAGACATAAATAAGACTAAAAGTAATAAAAACCTTTATTACAGGCATATATGACAAATAAATAATGAATAAACTGGCATTTTGCAAATATTTTTTTCAAGCAGGACATCCCGTTTAAGCCTTCACTATGTGCATTTTAAGCCATGAATTTCATACTGTTTTCCAAAGCAATTTTGGAGTGAGATAACCCCAGAGGATATTGTGTTAAAAAAATGTAAAAACAAAAATGCCACAAAAATGCCGTTTATGATAATTTATTTCAATGCTTTGGAGTACAGCAAAAAACACAGAGCTGCAGAGAACGACACAAAGAAATCAAAGGTAACAGACAAAAGAAACAACAATTGTGACAGTTACAAGATCTTGTAGAAACCTAACAGCCATCACATGACTTCAGTTTCACAAAGAAAGAACAAAAATTTTAAGAATTTCCCACACAAAATTTTTAAGATTGTTGCCCCGAGTCACCATGGAGAGGTCGCATGAGCGTTATAAAAGCATGCATTGCCTGCCTGAAATAAACAGTAACTATGGGAAACTTGGGTGCAACATACAAAAACCTCATGTGTTCCTAAAACTAATCGGAACAGTAGTTTGGATGGAAATATGCCTGAATTCTTGTAGCACAATGTTTAAATATGTGGCGCAGATTTGCAACAGGAGAAAAAGAAAGGATCTGCTTATTTCCCTATAGACGGCACCACTTGTATCTGGAGGGTGCATCTGGTATATCATTTCAGCCCCGATCACTCGCTGAAATATTAAAGCACAGGAATAAGAAGGATACCATTTTTCTAATCCTGAACAATCACTTTACAGCAGACTTCTACTATCCTGGACTGGATTTGCATTTTATAGGCGTTCTGTCACTTAGTACATTTATGATCTATCTATTCGATAGTATATATAATATATGTATGATCACTGGGGGGGTCTGATAGTTTTGTCTCCCGAAAACAGGGGTCCATTGGGAGAATAGAATGGAGATGCACATGGTGACCACGCTCCATTCACTTCTATGGTATAGACACTAGGGCCTCATTCACAAAGGGAGCACTTTGTGTTAGCAATCCTCCTTTCTTTGCTCCCTTTCTCTGCCCCATTTCTCTGCTCTTTTCTCTGCCCTCTTTCTCTGTTCCCTTTCTCTGCTCCCTTTCCCTGCTTCTTTTCTCTGGCCCATTTCTCTGCTCTTTTTCTCTGCTCCCTTTCTCTCCTCCCTTTTCCTGCTCCCTTTCCCTGCTCCCTTTCTCTCTTCCCTTTCCCTGCTCCCTTTCTTTTCCCCTTTCTCTGCCCCTTTACCTGCTCCCTTTCTCAACTCCCTTTCTTTGCCCCTTCTCCTCTCCCTTTCTCTGCCCCCTTTTTCTTCTCCCTTTCTCTTCCCCCTTTCTCTGCCCTCGTTCTCTGCTCCCTTTCCCTGCTTCCTTTCTCTGCCCCATTTCTCTGCTCTTTCTCTCTTCCCTTTCCCTGCTCCCTTTCCCTGCTTCCTTTCTCTGCCCCATTTCTCTGCTCTCTTTCTCTGCTCCCCTTCTCTCTTCCCTTTCTCTGCTCCCTTTCCCTGCTCCCTTTCTTTGCCCCAATTCCCTGCTCCCTTTCCCTGCTCCCTTTCCCTGCTCCCTTTCTCTGCTCCCTTTCCCTGTTCCCTTACTCTCTTCCCTTTCCCTGCTCCCTTTCTCTGCTCCCTTTCTCTCTTCCCTATCCTTGCTCTCTTTCTCTGCTCCCTTTCTCTGCTCCCTTTCCCTGCTCCCTTACTCTGCTCCCTTTCTCTCTTCCCTTTCCTTGCTCCCTTTCTCTGCTCCCTTTCCCTGCTCCCTTTCCCTGCCCCCTTACTCTGCTCCCTTTCTCTCTTCCCTTTCCCTGCTCCCTTACTCTGCTCCTTCTCTCTTCCCTTTCCTTGCTCTCTTTCTCTGCTCCCTTTCTCTGCTCCCTTTCTCTGCTCCCTTACTCTGCTCCCTTTCTCTCTTCCCTTTCTCTGCTCCCTTTCCCTGCTCCATTTCTCTGCGCCCTTTCTCTCTTCCCTTTCTCTGCTCCCTTTCTCTCTTTCATTTCATTGCTCCCTTTCCCTGCTCCCTTTCTCTCTTCCCTTCCCCTGCTCCCTTTCTTTCTTCCCTTCCCCTGCTCCCTTTCTCTGCTCCCTTTCTCTCTTCCTTTTCCTTGCTTCCTTCCTCTGCTCCCTTTCCCTGCTCCCTTTTTCTCTTTCCTTCCCCTGCTCCCTTTCTCTCTTCCCTTCCCCTGCTCCCTTTCTCTCTTCCCTTTCCCTGCTCCCTTTCCATGCTCCCTTTCTCTCTTCCCTTTCTCTGTTCCCTTTCCTTGCGCCCTTTCTCTGCTCCCTTTCTCTGCTCCATTTTCCTGTTCCCTTTCTCTCTTCCCTTCCCCTGCTCCCTTTCCCTGCTCCCTTTCTCTCTTCCCTTTCCCTGTTCCCTTTCTCTCTTCCCTTTCCTTGCTCCCTTTCTCTGCTCCCTTTCCCTGCTCCCGTTCTCTCTTCCCTTTCCCTGCTCCCTTTCTCTCTTCCCTTTCCTTGCGCCCTTTCTCTGCTCCCTTTCTCTGCTCCATTTTCCTGTTCCCTTTCTCTCTTCCCTTCCCCTGCTCCCTTTCTCTCTTCCCTTTCCCTGCTCCCTTTCTCTCTTCCTTTTCCCTGTTCCCTTTCTCTCTTCCCTTTCCTTGCTCCCTTTCTCTGCTCCCTTTCTCTCTTCCCTTTCCTTGCACCCTTTCTCTGCTCCATTTTCCTGTTCCCTTTCTCTCTTCCCTTCCCCTGCTCCCTTTCTCTCTTCCCTTTCCCTGCTCCCTTTCTCTCTTCCCTTTCCCTGTTCCCTTTCTCTCTTCCCTTTCCCTGCTTCCTTTCTCTCTTCCCTTTCCTTGCGCCCTTTCTCTGCTCCATTTTCCTGTTCCCTTTCTCTCTTCCCTTCCCCTGCTCCCTTTCTCTCTTCCCTTTCCCTGCTCCCGTTCTCTCTTCCCTTTCCCTGCTCCCGTTCTCTCTTCCCTTTCCCTGCTTCCTTTCTCTCTTCCCTTTCCTTGCGCCCTTTCTCTGCTCCCTTTCTCTGCTCCATTTCCCTGTTCCCTTTCTCTCTTCCCTGTTGTGAATTCTGTTGTCGGGCTCCCTCCTGTGGTCATGAATGGTACTTCGGCTGGTTCTGTCCATGGACTTCCTCTGGTGGGTGTTTCTGAATTTCCTTCCACAGGTGACGAGGTTAATTCGTTAGCTGGCTGCTCTATTTAACTCCACTTAGATCTTTGCTCCATGCCACCTGTCAATGTTCCAGTATTGGTCTTGTTCACTCCTGGATCGTTCTTGTGACCTGTCCTCCCAGCAGAAGCTAAGTTCCTGCTTGTATTTTCTTTGGTTTGCTATTTTTCTGTCCAGCTTGCTATTTTTATTGTTGTCTTGCTTGCTGGAAGCTCTGGGACGCAGAGGGAGCGCCTCCGCACCGTGAGTCGTGCGGAGGGTCTTTTTGCGCCCTCTGCGTGGACTTTTTGTAGGTTTTTGTGCTGACCGCAAAGCAACCTTTCCTATCCTCAGTCTGTTCAGTAAGTCGGGCCTCACTTTGCTAAATCTATTTCATCTCTGTGTTTGTATTTTCATCTTTACTCACAGTCATTATATGTGGGGGGCTGCCTTTTTCTTTGGGGAATTTCTCTGAGGCAAGGTAGGCTTTATTTTTCTATCTTCAGGGCTAGCTAGTTCCTTAGGCTGTGCTGAGTTGCATAGGGAGCGTTAGGAGCAATCCACGGCTATTTCTAGTGTGTCTGATAGGATTAGGGATTGCGGTCAGCAAAGTTCCCACGTCCCAGAGCTCGTCCTTTATTATCAGTAACTATCAGGTCATTCCGTGTGCTCTTAACCACCAGGTCATAACACTTCCCTTCCCCTGCTCCCTTTCTCTCTTCCCTTTCCCTGCTCCCTTTCTCTCTTCCCTTTCCTTGTTCCCTTTCTCTCTTCCCTTTCCCTGCTCCCTTTCTCTCTCTTCCCTTTCCTTGTTCCCTTTCTCTGCTCCCTTTCTCTCTCTTCCCTTTCCCTGCTCCCTTTCTCTGCTCCCTTTCTCTCTTCCCTTTCCCTGCTCCCTTTCTCTCTTCCCTTTCCCTGCTCCCTTTCTCTCTTCCCTTTCCCTGCTCCCTTTCTCTCTTCCCTTCCCCTGCTCCCTTTCTCTTTTCCCTTCTCCTGCTCCCTTCTCTCTTCTCCCTTTCTCTGCCTTTCTTTTTGCCTGGAATAGTTTTGTTGTATCTTCCCTTAGATGCCGATTTCATGTCGATTTGTAATGGCTTTGTCACAGAGCTGTAAACTGTTAACAAGAAAGTATGGCTAATATATACCTTTCTGGGCTCGCAGGGAACGCTAATAGTTGTAATATATGTAATGGACTGGACAATTTGCAGCCATCATTTAAGCTGTCAAGCATTTTTCTTCTTTTTCTTAAGGGGACCTGATAAGAATATCTCTATCTATTATACAGCAGGCTGAAAAAAAGATAACCGAACGTATAGATACAGTGGGGCAAAAAAGTATTTAGTCAGTCAGCAATAGTGCAAGTTCCACCACTTAAAAAGATGAGAGGCGTCTGTAATTTACATCATAGGTAGACCTCAACTATGGGAGACAAACTGAGAAAAAAAAATCCAGAAAATCACATTGTCTGTTTTTTTAACATTTTATTTGCATATTATGGTGGAAAATAAGTATTTGGTCAGAAACAAACAATCAAGATTTCTGGCTCTCACAGACCTGTAACTTCTTTAAGAGTCTCCTCTTTCCTCCACTCATTACCTGTAGTAATGGCACCTGTTTAAACTTGTTATCAGTACAAAAAGACACCTGTGCACACCCTCAAACAGTCTGACTCCAAACTCCACTATGGTGAAGACCAAAGAGCTGTCAAAGGACACCAGAAACAAAATTGTAGCCCTGCACCAGGCTGGGAAGACTGAATCTGCAATAGCCAACCAGCTTGGAGTGAAGAAATCAACAGTGGGAGCAATAATTAGAAAATGGAAGACATACAAGACCACTGATAATCTCCCTCGATCTGGGGCTCCACGCAAAATCCCACCCCGTGGGGTCAGAATGATCACAAGAACGGTGAGCAAAAATCCCAGAAACACGCGGGGGGACCTAGTGAATGAACTGCAGAGAGCTGGGACCAATTTAACAAGGCCTACCATAAGTAACACACTACGCCACCATGGACTCAGATCCTGCAGTGCCAGACGTGTCCCACTGCTTAAGCCAGTACATGTCCGGGCCCATCTGAAGTTTGCTAGAGAGCATTTGGATGATCCAGAGGAGTTTTGGGAGAATGTCCTATGGTCTGATGAAACCAAACTGGAATTGTTTGGTAGAAACACATCTTGTCGTGTTTGGAGGAAAAAGAATACTGAGTTGCATCCATCAAACACCATACCTACTGTAAAGCATGGTGGTGGAAACATCATGCTTTGGGGCTGTTTCTCTGCAAAGGGGTCAGGACGACTGATCCGGGTACATGAAAGAATGAATGGGGCCATGTATCGTGAGATTTTGAGTGCAAACCTCCTTCCATCAGCAAGGGCAATGAAGATGAAACGTGGCTGGGTCTTTCAACATGACAATGATCCAAAGCACACCGCCAGGGCAACGAAGGAGTGGCTTCGTAAGAAGCATTTCAAGATCCTGGAGTAGCCTAGCCAGTCTCCAGATCTCAACCCTATAGAAAACCTTTGGAGGGAGTTGAAAGTCCGTGTTGCCAAGCGAAAAGCCAAAAACATCACTGCTCTAGAGGAGATCTGCATGGAGGAATGGGCCAACATACCAACAATAGTGTGTGGCAACCTTGTGAAGACTTACAGAAAACGTTTGACCTCTGTCATTGCCAACAAAGGATATATTACAAAGTATTGAGATGAAATTTTGTTTCTGACCAAATACTTATTTTCCACCATAATATGCAAATAAAATGTTAAAAAAACAGACAATGTGATTTTCTGGATTTTTTTTTCTCAGTTTGTCTCCCATAGTTGAGGTCTACCTATGATGTAAATTACAGACGCCTCTCATCTTTTTAAGTGGTGGAACTTGCACTATTGCTGACTGACTAAATACTTTTTTGCCCCACTGTATAAAACAAAAAAAAAAACAACAATAAAATAAGTTGAATATTTAGGTGTTAATCAAATCTAATATTTCATTAGAGCTGGGGGATGTCGCCATAGGAGGACGTAAAGAAAGCTAATCATGCTGCCTTCTACCATCACGTCACATTCACATGTGACACAGATTTGCTCTAACTATACCACAATTTGGAGGTGGTGAGGAACCCGGGGTCAGATTTCATCTGACAAATCACAAAAAACGCAGCTGTTAATTTTACTTGCTAGAGGCGCAATATAGAGAGGGGAGGAAGAAGATGCTAGGGCTATCTCCTTAATACAGGGCAAGCGTCGGAGGTGGGATTTCCGCAGGGACAAGCAATCCTCCATCTATCTGGATGAGATTATGTGAACGTGCAAATTAAAATTATTCTGCAAATGCCGAACCTCACTCTCAACCTCAGCTGATTGGACAACTTTTGACATTTCTCCCGAGCATACTTCTATTAACATAGACGGGTATCCTGTAATATTTCTTGTAATACTATGTATTGTAGAGCCAATCCTAAGCTCCCATGCCCCTGCGCAAAAGCTACACCTGGGACCCCACACACCTACATATATCTCATAGGCTTAATTGTTGGGGTGCCAAAGAGTATTTATCTACCAACCAATAACTCCATTAGCCAGTTTTTCACCAACTCTTCCCAGCTACAAGACAGGGGGATCTGTAAAAAAAAAAATGCCACAATACAAAGTGCATGCATTATTGATGACATTTCTTAGACCTGATGAGACTGGTGTACTTTTAAAATCCATGTAAGAATGGCTCCTGATAAGAAAATGAGACTTTATGAGTAAAGTTGTGACTGGATTCCAAATGTTTTCTTTAAGGATAACCTGTCATAAAATGTATGCTGCCCAAACCACAGGCAACATGAATCAGACACTGGTTGCGCAGGGAACGGCCTTGGACTGATCAGCAGAGACAAAAAGGTCCTGTTCATCAAAGATCAATTAACAATCTAATAAGCACCTTTCCTGGCTTTGCTCTCCTCACCCTGGTCCACTGAACTCTGGCATCCTCCATGTCAGACTTTGCAGATCGTCAAGCATGCTCCCATTTGATCATCTTCCCAGGCTTATATAAATAAGGCCTGCCAAGGTATCCACCTGTATATTGGTATTAAGACTGTTAGTGTACTGCAGTCCTGTTTGTCTGGGCTAAGACCTCTGCTACCTGTTCCTGGTCTCCTGTCTGCCTGCAGTCTCCAGGACTTCTCCTACCTTTTCCAGGTCTTCTGTCCTGTCTGCCTGCAGTCTATAGGACCTCTGCTACCTGTTCTCAGTCTCCTGTCTGCCTGCAGTCTCCAGGACCTCTGCTACCTGTTCTCAGTCTCCTGCCCGCCTACAGTCTCCCCTCTGCTACCTCTTCTCAGTTTCCTGTCCACCTGCGGTTTCCAGGACCTCTGCTACAAGTTCCCAGTCTCCTGTCCGCCTGCAGTCTCCCTCTGCTACCTGTTCCCAGTCTACTGTCCGCCTGCGGTTTCTAGGACCTCTGCTGCCTGTTCCCAGTCTCTTGTCCGCCTGCAGTCTCCCCTCTGCTACCTCTTCTCAGTCTCCTGTCCGCCTGCAGTCTCCAGGACCTCTGCTACCTGTTCCCAGTCTCCTGCCCGCCTACAGTCTCCCCTCTGCTACCTCTTCTCAGTTTCCTGTCCGCCTGCAGTCTCCAGGACCTCTGCTACCTGTTCCCAGTCACCTGTCCGCCTGCAGTCTCCCCTCTGCTACCTCTTCTCAGCCTTCTGTCCGCCTGCAGTCTCCAGGACCTCTGTTACCTGTTCCCAGTCTCCTGTCCGCCTGCGGTTTCTAGGACCTCTTCTACCTGTTCCCAGTCTCCTGTCCACCTGCGGTCTCCAGGACCTCTACTTCCTATTCTCAGTCTCCTGTCTGCTTGCGGTTTCCAGGACTTCTGCTATTTGTTCCCAGTCTTCTGTCCACCTGCAGTCTCCAGATCTCTTGCTACCTGTTCCTGATCTTCTGTCCACCTGCAGTCTCCTTTACCTCTACTTCCTGTTCCCGGTCTCCTGTCTGTGTGCGGTTTCCAGGACCACTGCTACCTGTTCCACTTCAGAAGACACCTAGGCCGATAGGGAGTGGAGGGGAGGCTGTTATGTTTGCTAATGACAGGTGTTATGAAGGCAATCCAGAAACACAGTGTGCTTAGCGATCAGAGCGCACACAGTGATCTGACAAATACCCAAAAATACAAGAACGAGCTCTGAGACGTGCAAACTCTGTAGACTGCAAACCTGATCCTATCCTAAACACAACTAAAAGCGGCTGTGGATTGCGCCTAACAACTACCTAGGCAACTCTCCACAGCCTAAGAAACTAGCTAGCCTGAAGATAGAAATATAGGCCTGACTTGCCCCAGAGAAATTCCCCAAAGGAAAAGGCAGCCCCCCACATATAATGACTGTGAGTAAGATGAAAAGACAAAACGTAGGGATGAAATAGATTCAGCAAAGTGGGGCCCGATATTCTAGGACAGAGCGAGGACAGTAAAGCGAACTTTGCAGTCTACAAAAAACCCTAAAGCAAAACCACGCAAAGGGGGCAAAAAAAACCCACCGTGCCGAACTAACGGCACGGCGGTACACCCTTTGCGTCTCAGAGCTTCCAGCAAAACAAAAGACAAGCTGGACAGAAAAAAAGCAACAAAAAAGCAAAAGCACTTAGCTATACAGAGCAGCAGGTCACAGGAACAATCAGGAGAAGCTCAGATCCAACACTGAAACATTGACAAGGAGCAAGGATAGCAGCATCAGGCGGAGTTAAGTAATGAAGCAGTTAACGAGCTCACCAGAACACCTGAGGGAGGAAGCTCAGAAGCTGCAGTACCACTTGTGACCACAGGAGTGAATTCAGCCACAGAATTCACAACAGTACCCCCCCCCTTGAGGAGGGGTCACCGAACCCTCACCAGAGCCCACAGGCCGACCAGGATGAGCCGCATGAAAGGCACGAACAAGATCGGAAGCATGAACATCAGAGGCAAAAACCCAGGAATTATCTTCCTGAGCATAACCCTTCCATTTAACCAGATACTGGAGTTTCCGTCTAGAAACACGAGAATCCAAAATCTTCTCCACAATATACTCCAATTCCCCCTCCACCAAAACCGGGGCAGGAGGCTCAACAGATGGAACCATAGGTGCCACGTATCTCCGCAACAACGACCTATGGAATACATTATGTATGGAAAAGGAGTCTGGGAGGGTCAAACGAAAAGACACAGGATTGAGAACCTCAGAAATCCTATACGGACCAATAAAACGAGGTTTAAATTTAGGAGAGGAAACCTTCATAGGAATATGACGAGAAGATAACCAAACCAGATCCCCAACACGAAGTCGGGGACCCACACGGCGTCTGCGATTAGCGAAAAGTTGAGCTTTCTCCTGGGACAAGATCAAATTGTCCACTACCTGAGTCCAGATCTGCTGCAACCTATCCACCACAGAATCCACACCAGGACAGTCCGAAGACTCAACCTGTCCTGAAGAGAAACGAGGATGGAACCCAGAATTGCAAAAAAATGGAGAAACCAAGGTAGCCGAGCTGGCCCAATTATTAAGGGCGAACTCAGCCAACGGCAAAAAGGACACCCAATCATCCTGGTCTGCAGAAACAAAACATCTCAGATATGTTTCCAAGGTCTGATTGGTTCGTTCGGTCTGGCCATTAGTCTGAGGATGGAAAGCCGAGGAAAAGGATAGGTCAATGCCCATCCTACCACAAAAGGCTCGCCAAAACCTTGAAACAAACTGGGAACCTCTGTCAGAAACAATATTCTCAGGAATGCCATGCAACCGAACCACATGCTGAAAGAACAAAGGTACCAAATCAGAGGAGGAAGGCAATTTAGCCAAGGGCACCAGATGGACCATTTTAGAAAAGCGATCACAGACCACCCAAATGACTGACATCTTTTGAGAAACGGGAAGGTCAGAAATGAAATCCATCGAAATATGTGTCCAAGGCCTCTTTGGGACCGGCAAGGGCAAAAGCAACCCACTGGCACGAGAACAGCAGGGCTTAGCCCTAGCACAAATCCCACAGGACTGCACAAAAGTACGTACATCCCGTGACAGAGATGGCCACCAGAAGGATCTAGCCACTAACTCTCTGGTACCAAAGATTCCAGGATGACCAGCCAACACCGAACAATGAAGTTCAGAGATAAGTTTATTAGTCCACCTATCAGGGACGAACAGTTTCTCTGCTGGACAACGATCAGGTTTATTCGCCTGAAATTTTTGCAGCACCCGCCGCAAATCAGGGGAGATGGCAGACACAATGACTCCTTCCTTGAGGATACCCGCTGGCTCAGATAAACCCGGAGAGTCGGGCACAAAACTCCTAGACAGAGCATCCGCCTTCACATTTTTAGAGCCCGGAAGGTACGAAATCACAAAGTCGAAGCGGGCAAAAAATAACGACCAACGGGCCTGTCTAGGATTCAAGCGCTTGGCAGACTCGAGATAAGTCAAGTTCTTATGATCAGTCAATACCACCACGCGATGCTTAGCTCCTTCAAGCCAATGACGCCACTCCTCGAATGCCCACTTCATGGCCAGCAACTCTCGATTGCCCACATCATAATTACGCTCAGCGGGCGAAAACTTCCTGGAAAAGAAAGCACATGGTTTCATCACTGAGCAATCAGAACCTCTCTGTGACAAAACCGCCCCTGCTCCAATCTCAGAAGCATCAACCTCGACCTGGAACGGAAGAGAAACATCTGGCTGACACAACACAGGGGCAGAACAAAAACGACGCTTCAACTCCTGAAAAGCTTCCACAGCAGCAGAAGACCAATTAACCAAATCAGCACCCTTCTTGGTCAAATCGGTCAATGGTTTGGCAATGCTAGAAAAATTACAGATGAAGCGACGATAAAAATTAGCAAAGCCCAGGAACTTTTGCAGACTTTTCAGAGATGTCGGCTGAATCCAATCCTGGATGGCTTGGACCTTAACTGGATCCATCTCGATAGTAGAAGGGGTAAAGATGAACCCCAAAAATGAAACTTTCTGCACACCGAAGAGACACTTTGATCCCTTCACAAACAAAGAGTTAGCACGCAGGACCTGAAAAACCATTCTGACCTGCTTCACATGAGACTCCCAATCATCTGAGAAGATCAAAATGTCATCCAAGTAAACAATCAGGAATTTATCCAGATACTCACGGAAGATGTCATGCATTAAAGACTGAAACACAGATGGAGCATTGGCAAGTCCGAACGGCGTCACTAGATACTCAAAATGACCCTCGGGCGTATTGAATGCAGTTTTCCATTCATCTCCTTGCCTGATTCTCACCAGATTATATGCACCACGAAGATCTATCTTAGTGAACCAACTAGCCCCCTTAATCCGAGCAAACAAGTCAGATAACAATGGCAAGGGATACTGAAATTTAACAGTGATCTTATTAAGAAGGCGGTAATCAATACACGGTCTCAGCGAACCATCCTTCTTGGCTACAAAGAAGAACCCTGCTCCCAGTGGTGATGACGATGGGCGAATATGTCCCTTCTCCAGGGATTCCTTCACATAACTGCGCATAGCGGCGTGTTCGGGCACGGATAAATTAAATAATCGACCTTTAGGGAATTTACTACCAGGAATCAAATTGATAGCACAATCACAATCCCTATGCGGAGGTAGAGCATCTGACTTGGGCTCTTCAAATACATCCTGATAATCAGACAAGAACTCTGGGACCTCAGAAGGGGTGGATGACGAAATCGACAAAAATGGAACATCACCATGTACCCCCTGACAACCCCAGCTGGATACCGACATGGAATTCCAATCCAATACTGGATTATGGGTTTGTAGCCATGGCAACCCCAACACGACCACATCATGCAGATTATGCAACACCAGAAAGCGAATGACTTCCTGATGTGCAGGAGCCATGCACATGGTCAGCTGGGCCCAGTATTGAGGCTTATTCTTGGCCAAAGGTGTAGCATCAATTCCTCTCAATGGAATAGGACACCGCAAAGGCTCCAAGAAAAACCCACAACGTTTAGCATAATCCAAATCCATCAGATTCAGGGCAGCGCCCGAATCCACAAACGCCATGACAGAAAACGACGACAAAGAGCATATCAAGGTAATGGACAGAAGGAATTTGGACTGTACAGTACCAATGACGGCAGACCTAGCGGACCGCTTAGTGCGCTTAGGACAATCAGAAATAGCATGAGTGGAATCACCACAGTAGAAACACAGACCATTCAGACGTCTGTATTCCTGCCGTTCAACTCTAGTCATAGTCCTATCGCACTGCATAGGCTCAGGTTTAACCTCAGGCAGTACCGCCAAATGGTGCACAGATTTACGCTCGCGCAAGCGTCGACCGATCTGAATGGACAAAGACTCATTCAAACCAGCAGGCATAGGAAATCCCACCATGACATCCTTTAGAGCCTCAGAGAGACCCTTTCTGAACAAAGCTGCCAGCGCAGATTCATTCCACTGAGTGAGTACTGACCATTTCCTAAATTTCTGACAATATACTTCTATATCATCCTGACCCTGGCACAAAGCCAGCAAATTTTTCTCAGCCTGATCCACTGAATTAGGCTCATCGTACAGCAATCCGAGCGCCAGGAAAAACGCATCGACACTACTCAATGCAGGGTCTCCTGGCGCAAGAGAAAATGCCCAGTCTTGAGGGTCGCCGCGCAAAAAAGAAATAATAATCAAAACCTGTTGAATAGGATTACCAGAAGAATGAGGTTTCAAGGCCAGAAATAGCTTACAATTATTTTTGAAACTTAGAAACTTAGTTCTATCTCCAAAAAACAAATCAGGAATAGGAATTCTTGGTTCTAACATAGATTTCTGATCAATAGTATCTTGAATTTTTTGTATATTTATAACGAGATTATCCATTGAAGAGCACAGACCCTGAATATCCATGTCCACACCTGTGTCCAGAATCACCCAAATGTCTAGGGGAAAAAAAAAAAAGTGAACACAGAGCAGAAAAAAAAAAAAAAAAAAATGATGTCAGAACTTTTTCTTTCCCTCTATTGAGAATCATTAGTTTGGCTCCTTGTACTGTTATGTTTGCTAATGACAGGTGTTATGAAGGCAATCCAGAAACACAGTGTGCTTAGCGATCAGAGCGCACACAGTGATCTGACAAATACCCAAAAATACAAGAACGAGCTCTGAGACGTGGAAACTCTGTAGACTGCAAACATGATCCTATCCTAAACACAACTAAAAGCGGCTGTGGATTGCGCCTAACAACTACCTAGGCAACTCGGCACAGCCTAAGAAACTAGCTAGCCTGAAGATAGAAAAATAGGCCTGACTTGCCCCAGAGAAATTCCCCAAAGGAAAAGGCAGCCCCCCACATATAATGACTGTGAGTAAGATGAAAAGACAAAACGTAGGGATGAAATAGATTCAGCAAAGTGGGGCCCGATATTCTAGGACAGAGCGAGGACAGTAAAGCGAACTTTGCAGTCTACAAAAAACCCTAAAGCAAAACCACGCAAAGGGGGCAAAAAAAAACCACTGTGCCGAACTAACGGCACGGCGGTACACCCTTTGCGTCTCAGAGCTTCCAGCAAAACAAAAGACAAGCTGGACAGAAAAAAAGCAACAAAAAAGCAAAAGCACTTAGCTATACAGAGCAGCAGGTCACAGGAACAATCAGGAGAAGCTCAGATCCAACACTGAAACATTGACAAGGAGCAAGGATAGCAGCATCAGGCGGAGTTAAGTAATGAAGCAGTTAACGAGCTCACCAGAACACCTGAGGGAGGAAGCTCAGAAGCTGCAGTACCACTTGTGACCACAGGAGTGAATTCAGCCACAGAATTCACAACAGGAGGCCTTGTTCATCTGAAGGAATCAGGGACAGGGATTTGTCTCTGTAGAAAGTAAGGGTAGAACTTTGTTTCTCTACAGTGGGGTGTCAGTCTTTGTCTCTTTACAGGAAGTGGGGGTGAATCTTTGTCTCTTTACAGGAAGAGAGGGTGGATCTTTGTCTCTTAACAAGAAGTGGGAGTGGATCTTTATGTTTCTACAGGAAGTAGAGGAGGGCATTTGTACTGAAAGTAGGGACAGATCTTTGTCTTACTACAAGAATCATAGAATGTTAGACTTGGAAGGGACCTCCAGGGTGATTGTGTCCAACCCCCTGCTCAATGCAGGATTCACTAAACCATCTCAGACAGATGTCTGTCCAGCCTCTGTTTGAAGACTTCCATTGAAGGGAAACTCACCACCACTCATGGCAGCCTGTTCCACTCATTGATCACCCTCACTGTCAAAAGTTTTTTCTAATATCTAATCTCTATCTTCTCCCTTTCAGTTTCATTCCATTGCTTCTTGTGTTTCCATGTGCAAATGAGAATAATGATGATCCCTCTACACTGTGACAGCCCTTCACATATTTGTAGACTGTTAAGTCTCCTCTTAGCCTTCTTTTTTGCAAGCTAAACATTCCCAGATCCTTCAACAGTTCCTTGTCGGACATACTTTGCAATCTGCTCACCATCCTGGTCTCTCGTCTCCGAACTTGCTCCAGTTTTTCAATGTCTTTTTTTAAATGTCGTGCCCAGAACTGGACACAGTATTCCCGATGAGGCCTGACCAAGGAGGAGTAGAAGGGAATAATTACTTCACGTGATCTAGACTCTATGCTCCTCTTAATACATCCTAGAACTGTGTGTTGTCTTTTTTGCTGCTGCATCACACTGTTGACTCATGTGCAGTCTGTGTTCTATTAGTATACCCAAGAAATGGGGCGGGTCTTTGTCTCTACAGGGAGTGGGGGCAGGTCTTTCCTTCTCCACAGTAACTGACAGGGCATTTCAGAACAACTCTCTCAGGATAAGCGGGGCTGGTAACTTATCATCTACCCTAAGGTTTGATCCTGACTCTTCACTCTACCTCGATTAGTCTAATATATATATATATATATACTGTATATATATATATATATATATATATATATATAGTACAGACCAAAAGTTTGGACACACCTTCTCATTTAAAGATTTTTCTGTATTTTCATCACTATGAAAATTGTAAATTCACACTGAAGGCATCAAAACTATGAATTAACATATGTGGAATTATATACTTAACAAAAAAGTGTGAAACAACTGAAATTATGTCTTATATTTTATATTTTTTTGCAAAAAAAAGTATGTTAAGCTGCTCCACCAATCGCCAAGGTATAATAGAGCAGTCCAATAATAGAGCAGTCCTGTCTAATGTATATAATCCCTATCTGATGTATTTAAAAACCTGATTATCTGTATAGTACCTGTATGAACAGGGCTCAGAGAGAAAATATCCACGTAGAACATGCGAGATGGAACAGCTACAATGCAAATGATGGTGACTGTAGAGGCCAGGTCATCTGGCGTAGCACCCCATCACTCTCCTTCTTGGTTAAATAGCCCTTACGCAGCCTGGAGGTGTGTTTGGGGTCATTGTCCTGTTGAAAAATAAATGCTGGTCCAACTAAATGCAAACCGGATGGAATAGCATGCCGCTGCAAGGTGCTGTGGTAGCCATGCTGGTTCAGTATGCCTTCAATTTTGAATAAATCCCCAATAGTGCCACCAGCAAAGCACCATCACACCTCCTCCTCCATGCTTCACGGTGGGAACCAGGCATGTAGAGTCCATCCGTTCACCTTTTCTGCGTCGCACAAAGACACGGTGGTTGGAACCAAAGATCTCAAATTTGGACTCATCAGACCAAAGCACAGATTTCCACTGGTCTAATGTCCATTCCTTGTGTTCTTTAGACCAAACAAGTCTCTTCTGCTTGTTGCCTGTCCTTAGCAGTGGTTTTCTAGCAGCTATTTTACCATGAAGGCCTGCGGCACAAAGTCTCCACTTAACAGTTGTTGTAGAGATGTGTCTGCTGCTAGAACTCTGTATGGCATTGACCTGGTCTCTAATCTGAGCTGCTGTTAACCTGCGACTTCTGAGGCTGGTGACTTGGATAAACTTATCCTCAGAAGCAGAGGTGACTCCTGGTCTTCCTTTCCTGGGGCGGTCCTCATGTGAGCCAGTTTCTTTGTAGCGCTTGATGGTTTTTGCCACTGCACTTGGGGACACTTTCAAAGTTTTCCCAATTTTTCGGACTGACAGACCTTCATTTCTTAAAGTAATGATGGCCACTCGTTTTTCTTTACTTAGCTGCTTTTTTCTTGCCATAATGCAAATTCTAACAGTCTATTCAGTAGGACTATCAGCTGTGTATCCACCAGACTTCTGCACAACACAACTGATGGTCCCAACCCCATTTATAAGGCAAGAAATCCCACTTATTAAACCTGACAGGGCACACCTGTGAAGTGAAAACCATTCCCGGAGACTACCTCTTGAAGCTCATCAAGAGAATGCCAAGAGTGTACAAAGCAGTCATCAAAGCAAAATGTGGCTACTTTGAAGAACCTAGAATATAAGACATAATTTCAGTTGTTTCACACTTTTTTGTTAAGTATATAATTCCACATGTGTTAATTCATAGTTTTGATGCCTTCAGTGTGAATTTACAATTTCATAGTCATGACAATGCAGAAAAATCTTTAAATGAGAAGGTGTGTCCAAACTTTTGGTCTGTACTGTATATATATATAAATATATATATATATATATATATATATATATATATATATATATATATATATATACAGTGGGGCAAAAAAGTATTTAGTCAGTCAGCAATAGTGCAAGTTCCACCACTTAAAAAGATGAGAGGCGTCTGTAATTTACATAATAGGTAGACCTCAACTATGGGAGACAAACTGAGAAAAAAAATCCAGAAAATCACATTGTCTGTTTTTTTATCATTTTATTTGCATATTATGGTGGAAAATAAGTATTTGGTCAGAAACAAACAATCAAGATTTCTGGCTCTCACAGACCTGTAACTTCTTCTTTAAGAGTCTCCTCTTTCCTCCACTCATTACCTGTAGTAATGGCACCTGTTTAAACTTGTTATCGGTATAAAAAGACACCTGTGCACACCCTCAAACAGTCTGACTCCCAACTCCACTATGGTGAAGACCAAAGAGCTGTCAAAGGACACCAGAAACAAAATTGTAGCCCTGCACCAGGCTGGGAAGACTGAATCTGCAATAGCCAACCAGCTTGGAGTGAAGAAATCAACAGTAGGAGCAATAATTAGAAAATGGAAGACATACAAGACCACTGATAATCTCCCTCGATCTGGGGCTCAACGCAAAATCCCACCCCGTGGGGTCAGAATGATCACAAGAACGGTGAGCAAAAATCCCAGAACCACGCGGGGGGACCTAGTGAATGAACTGCAGAGAGCTGGGACCAATGTAACAAGGCCTACCATAAGTAACACACTACGCCACCATGGACTCAGATCCTGCAGTGCCAGACGTGTCCCACTGCTTAAGCCAGTACATGTCCGGGCCCGTCTGAAGTTTGCTAGAGAGCATTTGGATGATCCAGAGGAGTTTTGGGAGAATGTCCTATTGTCTGATGAAACCAAACTGGAACTGTTTGGTAGAAACACAACTTGTCGTGTTTGGAGGAAAAAGAATACTGAGTTGCATCCATCAAACACCATACCTACTGTAAAGCATGGTGGTGGAAACATCATGCTTTGGGGCTGTTTCTCTGCAAAGGGGCCAGGACGACTGATCCGGGTACATGAAAGAATGAATGGGGCCATGTATCGTGAGATTTTGAGTGCAAACCTCCTTCCATCAGCAAGGGCATTGAAGATGAAACGTGGCTGGGTCTTTCAACATGACAATGATCCAAAGCACACCGCCAGGGCAACGAAGGAGTGGCTTCGTAAGAAGCATTTCAAGGTCCTGGAGTGACCTAGCCAGTCTCCAGATCTCAACCCTATAGAAAACCTTTGGAGGAAGTGGAAAGTCCGTGTTGCCAAGCGAAAAGCCAAAAACATCACTGCTCTAGAGGAGATCTGCATGGAGGAATGGGCCAACATACCAACAACAGTGTGTGGCAACCTTGTGAAGACTTACAGAAAACGTTTGACCTCTGTCATTGCCAACAAAGGATATATTACAAAGTATTGAGATGAAATTTTGTTTCTGACCAAATACTTATTTTCCACCATAATATGCAAATCAAATGTTAAAAAAACAGACAATGTGATTTTCTGGATTTTTTTTTCTCAGTTTGTCTCCCATAGTTGAGGTCTACCTATGATGTAAATTACAGACGCCTCTCATCTTTTTAAGTGGTGGAACTTGCACTATTGCTGACTGACTAAATACTTTTTTGCCCCACTGTACCTACATCTTGAATATGTTTTGGTCAAAAGCAAAAATGCCAAAACTTGTGTTACTGTCCAAATATTTCTAGATTTAACAGTAGGTAATTCATTGAATCTTTTCTTCCCTCTACCCAATAAGGTTGGGAAGGAAGATTCAGGAGCAATAGGCGTCATTGAATGAACTTTGATATTCTTATAGATTTACTTTTGTAGAGTATTCATTCTGAAAAATCGATGGGATGAGTCATAACTTTTCAATTTTTCTTTGTTCCTATACCAAAATAAATAAAATAAAAATAATTAATAAATCCTAAAAAAATAGTTAAAAAATCTTTTAAATGTATAAACATACTACACCAAAGGAGGAAAATGAGCCGATAGAGAACGGCAAATGGCAAACAAGTTATTTTAACTATGGGTCCACTTTCTTCCCTGAATACTAGGAAAAAATGAAACGCATTGCACATAATTTGGCCAGGAATTCAGACTTTAGCCTCAGAGAGGTATTCACATTAGATATGTAAGGACCCATCAGTTTTGAGACCACCTTGACATTGGTTGATGGGCAGGAATGAATTGGGCAAATTATGTGCTAAGTGTCTCATTTTTTCCTAGTATTCAGAAGCAGTATTGTTATTCATATTTCATATATTTCACATTGACATGCTTTAGCACTACAGAGTACAACTTTTTTAGTATATATGTAGAATTTAAACTGCACCCCTTTTTCAATAAGTCACACCTTCTTCTATTAATCCACACCCACTTGTAGCTCAAAAACTGTCTAAAACACATGATAAATGTAGTACAAGGCATAGACGCTATTTTTTAACAATTTGTTTTCAGTGTAATTCAAGTCAGATTTCTGGCTGTGCTGCCTGAGGATAATGCGGCCGTTGCAGCCACCTGCTGATTACAATGGCCCTGTAATGTGTAATGTACCATGCAACTACTTCATTCAACTAAAACTTGTTTGGCAAGAATTTGGAAATAGCCCATAACATAACAGGGAGAATATTTGGGCTTTAAGTTTCCTATGGCAGCACGAAAACTGTGACGGAAAAACTTAAACAAAAAGCTGAGTTCAGACGGACATATTTCCGGGCAGTGAGTGCTCGTGTGCTCAGCGGGCGGCACATGTGCTTGTGCACACTGGAGATTTTTTTTTAGACAGACTATGGTACGATTGCGCAGTTCCTGCACCCATCCTCTCCGGGTTCCTTCGTAGAACTCAGTCACAACATGTCCCTGTAACGGTACGAGGGTCCCGTGCTCTATTTAGCGGAGCACAGATCACCCGTTTCGTACTGTGTTACTTATCAGTCCATCAGTCGTGAAGTTCATTAGATGCAATTTTACAGACCGTAGGCGGATACTTTCTAGGGAACAGTGGGCCTTGTTACCTACTGGACCCATGTGCATCTGCGGTGGTTGCAGATATGGTTTGCCAATCCTTTACACTCACCTCTCTGTTTTCTGGCACATGAAAATGTCTATTTATTTTCTGACTGACATATTCTCAATGGAAACTTTGTGCATTTAGCTTTGCAATAGAAAACCTAAGGGAATCTGACTGTGGCCTATCTATAGGGTATTGGGGGTAGCACGTCTTGGTGCCTAATAAGTCTCAAAGCCCCCTTAATACATAAGAAGACACCAGTGCAGGTGAATCTTGTGACAGATTTTGCATTGACAGCAAAAAAACTCAGCACTCAGACTTAACTTAATCAGATACAGTGATTTAATGGTGTCCACGGTAAGTAACAGAAGAAACGTTTCGGTCCTATAGCCGGACCTTCATCAGTCACAATATTTGATCGTGAATGGAAGTTAGTGGACCCGAAGGATTGTGGGTTTTCATTAAGGTCATATATATAGGTGGACACAGCCAGTGTCTCAGGGGGATGGCCAAATCCGGCGGTATTGCCTTCTGTGGAATGGAGCCTGCGTGTCCTGGTCAGCGGAGGACGCGGTATCCACCACAAGTGTATATATAAATATATATATATATGTGTGTGTGTCACTGACATGTGTATATATATATATATATATATATATATGTATTCTATGTGTATATATCTATTCTATTCTAACCTGTCAGTGTGATTTTACAGTAGCCACATATGAATTACCGGCTATTGAAAGGACACCGGTGCGTAAAAATCGGACAGCACTCGCATGGTGGGAGCGCTGTGCGATTTTTTTTTTTTCTCGCACCCATTGACTTGCATTGGCGAGTCTCGTCCGAGATACGCAGCAAATTGCAGCACGCTGCGATTTTTTTTCTCAGTCCGATTTCGGCTGAGAATAAAATTTACAGATAGTCTGCACCAAAAAAAATTACAATTATTTAAGAAAGTGGCTTAAAAATGCAATTTGTAAGAAAAGGCACAATAAAAAAAAAATCTGTGTGATGATGTGCACAGCCATAGTCTAATGATCCAGTAATTTCCAGCAGAAGATAATAAACCAGTGCTGAAGTCCTTGTGTGTTCCATGCAGATTTTGCTGTGGATATTGCTGTGGATTTCACCCAAGGCATTGCGAAGAGTGAAATCTGCAATGAAAGAATTTATATGCTCGGGATTTCAAAATCTGCAAGCAGAAAATTGCCACAATATAGTTCTAAGATGTTATGTCTCCTTTATTTATCTGTTACTATATCATGCTGCAGATTTTCTGCAGAAAAATCCACATCTCGTACATTCTCCCACCGAGCATACTTACTTACTTAAGACTTTTTTTTTGACTGCAGTAGTAAAAACCGCATCAAAAAATTGTCACAGTTTGGGAATTTAACCAAGTTTTACAAGTGAAAACACATTAAAAAACATCATGGTCAATACCTGTATTGTAAGCTGTAGTAAAACCCAGAGTGATTTGGAGGCCTGTTAAAAACAATAATCATTCTGGTGCATCTTAAAATTAACAATAGGAAAAACATCCACTTACATCAACAGGAAAAGTTTATGTTCATTTCATGCTCATTTTGCTCTTTAAGAACTCGATATAAGGAACATGTTGTACATTTTTATTCTTAGCGCTAATGCATATACATTAACAGCAGCATTTGCTTGTTTAGATGCAAACGTTGGTGTTCTTCTCAGTCGCATTTACCTTCCTTGTAAGCACCGAGCTTTACCACAGTCTGACCTTGAGTCATTCTAGCAGCAAACAAGAGAAAAAATCAGAATAGATCTGTTGTGCAGTACGTATGATAAAGTTCCCTACCAGTGACTCTAACACCGTGCACTTCTAATGGTTACGTTCCAATTTTCAAGCTCATTTTTGTCAAAAATGCCTGTGATGTTCTGCATGTGTTGGTACACGGTACTAAAAGAAAGAACCTTGCACTCAACTTAATGCTCTTGTGAATTTTAATGTAGTACCCAAAAAACGTTTCGGTCCAAAAACAGGACCTTCATCAGTTACATACTAAAAGTGTAAGTTCGGTATGAGAGACACTGATGTCTCAAGGCACACAGTGGTCAGCATCTGTATAAAACGCTTGACTGGAATTGACTTATATATCAGGGAGTGATGGTATGTGGCGGCGTCAGACTCGAGACCAGCGTCTCTCATGCCGAACTTACACTTTTGGTATGAAACTGATGAAGGTCCTGTTTTTGGACCGAAACATTTTTGGGTACTGTAATGTATAAGAATTAGATCTGTCTCTTTAAGAAAGTGAGGGCGGGAGTTGAGAGGAGTTTCAGTTTCAGTTCTGACCTGAGGAGGAAATGTTATGCTGCTGTTATGCTGTGTGCTGGAGGAAATGAGAAGAATAAACTACAGTTAAAGCTTACTCTCTCTTAAATTCCTTACACTGTGTGGATATTACAACTGGCGACGAAGGATGGGATAGAATCACCTGCTACTGTGAGTACTGACCCCTGCTTTACTGCTTCACACGCCAGCGCCACTGAGAGACTCCATCATGGCTGAATACTTGCACATGTTCCCACAGTTTGATATGACTGATGTCACTAATCTCTCTCATAACTGGAGAAAATGGTTAAATCGATTTGAGAATTTCCTGGAAGCAATAGATATAAAAGAGGAGAACAGAAAAAAAGCCGTGTTCCTGCATTGTGCGGGCACAGGAGTCTATGACATATACAGCACATTACCAGCAGCGGAGACAGACACGTACAGCAAATGCTCCAAAGCTCTCACTGACTACTTCAACCCTAAACAAAACATCAGATATGAAAGATACAAGTTCAGGATTGCTAAGCAGCTTCCAGAAGAATCCATAGACACCTATGTCACCCGGGTGTGCATTTACTGACGTAGATGATGAAATCCTAACTCAAGTAATTGTCACCTGCTCGTCTAATACCATAAGGCGTAAAGCTCTGCAGCCGGATCTCTCTCTGCATGATTTACTCAAGATGGCCCGTGCTATAGAGATCATCAGGCAATGGAGAGTGGGGATAATTTACATGTGCATAATCTCAAACATAACAGTGCACAAGGCAAGCAGGCCCCGCAACAGAAGAAATGTTATAGATGTGGACAAGATTTCCCTCACCACATGAACAAATGTCCAGCTATAGGACAAACTTGCAGTAAATGTGGAAAAGGGAACCATTTTGCAGTTGTCTGCAAATCAGCGCCCAACAAGTCTCCTCTGCCAATGACAAAGCCTGCAAATATAAAAATGGTAAATCAGGATATAGGAGAAGTGTCTGTGGCTGAGAACTATGTGTTCACGACTTCTGCCACTGGCTCAGTGCAGTCTCCATGTATTACACTCACCATCTGCAACACGGATATCACCTTTACAATAGATACAGGAGCTTCGGTGGATATCATAGACAGCAATACTTATGAACAGTTGAAAACAAAGCCAGTCTTACAGCAAGTGCATACTAAAATCTTTCCATATGGATCTAAAACACCTCTAGTTACAATGGGACAATTTGATGCTGAACTTAGCTATAAAGAAAATAGGCAGAAAACCACTTTTCACACATTACAAAGATCCGGAGGCTGTCTTCTCAGCTATCACACTGCCTTGAAGCTGGGACTCATCCAGATTGTTCATACCATAACCGACCCTGCGGACCTGGATGTACAAGCCATGGTGAATAGTTTTTCCTCCCTATTTAGTGGATTAGGAAAATTAAAGGACTCTCAAGTGCATCTTCATGTGGATGACAGTGTCCGTCCAGTAGCCCAGGCTCACAGGCGTATTCCATTTCACCTGAGAAAGAAGGTAGAAAAGGAACTCCAATTACTCATGGATGATGATGTCATTGAAACTGTTTCTGGTCCCACTCCGTGGGTCTCTCCACTTGTGGTAGTTCCAAAACCAAAGACTCCAGAGCAGGTAAGACTGTGTGTTGACATGCGCCTGCCCAACACTGCTATTCAAAGGGAAAGACACATCTCACCCACAATTGATGACATTATTAATTTATTAAATGGAGCAACTGTTTTTTCAAAGCTCGACCTCAATAAGGGCTATCATCAATTAGAATTGAGTCCAGAATCCAGATACTTAACAACATTTTCCACCCATGTGGGTCTCAGAAGATACAAAAGATTGACGTTTGGGGTCTGCTCAGCAGCAGAAATTTTTCAAGATACGATAAGGAGCGTCATTCAACATATTCCAAATGCCTTTAATTACAGTGATGACATACTGGTTTTTGGGAAAACTCAAGCTGAACATAATCGTGCTCTATATGCTATCTTTGAATGTCTGCTCTCTGCTGGACTCACTTTAAACAAAGAAAAATGCGAATTTGATAAAAATTCATTGGAGTTCTATGGTCACATTTTCTCGGCGGAAGGAGTACAACCTGATCCCAAGAAAGTGGAATCCATCAGAGCAGCTTCAATTCCACAGGATGCCAGTGAAGTGCGCTCTTTTCTTGGAATGGCAAGTTACTGTGCTAGATATATTCCAAATTTTTCGACAATCAGCACTCCATTGAGGGAACTTACGAAACAAAATTGCGTTTTTCAATGGTCCCAAGACTGTCAGGCCTCTTTTGAAACAATCAAAAAGGAACTCTGCTCAACAACCACCATGGCCTATTTTGATCCAGCTCTTCGAACCGAACTGATTGTGGATGCTAGTCCCGTGGGACTGGGTGCAATTTTAGCACAATACAAGGATGACAATCAAAGTCCCCACATCATTTCTTATGCAAGTAAAAGCTTAACAAGCACTGAAAGAAAGTATTCACAACCTGAAAAAGAAAGCTTGGCAGTCGTCTGGGGATGTGAACACTTTCACTTATTTCTCTATGGCGCTCCCTTCACCATTGTCACAGATCATCAAGCTCTCCTTACAATTTTTGGAAATCCCCGAGCTAAAATGCCAGCACGGATTGAACGATGGGGTCTACGTCTACAGGACTATAATTACAAAATTGTTCACAAACCTGGAAAATACAGCAATCCGGCTGATTATCTCTCAAGACATCCCACGAATGATGATTTACCTGTGCATTCCTCCATTGAAGAATATATCCACTTTGTTGCAGCTCACGCCGTGCCAAAAGCACTTTCTGTTGATCAGTTTGTGAATACGACAACAAGTGACAAGACACTCTGTGCCTTAATACAAATTATTCAAAATAGAAGGTGGCATGAAATTCAAAAGAAAAAATTTCCTGAAGATGGGATTGATCTGAAAGAGTTAAAACTATTTTCAAATGTACGTGAGGAATTATCAGTCACTGAAGATCAACTCATTCTTCGTGGTACCAAACTGGTTGTACCTAAGGCCTTGCGCAACCTAGTCATACAGATAGCACACGAAGGTCATCTAGGAATTGTTGGCACAAAAAAGTTACTCAGAGAAAAAGTGTGGTTCCCAAATATGGATAAATTGGTGGAAGAGAAGATTGGACATTGCTCCACTTGTCAATTAATTACTCCATCATCAACTCTAGAGCCATTACAAATGTCTCCGTTACCCACTGCTGTATGGGAGGAAGTGGCAGTCGACATATATGGACCATTACCAAATGGCCAATACATTCTAGTAACAATTGATGAATATTCTAGATACCCTGTCATTTCATTCATCTCTTCAACGTCTGCTAATAGTGTCATACCAGAACTGGACGACATATTCTCTGCATATGGCATTCCAAGAGTGGTCAAAACAGATAATGGACCTCCATTCAATGGACATGTGTTTGCACAGTTTTCTGAATACTTGGGGTTCGGCCACAGAAAAATCACACCTTGCTGGCCGCAAGCTAATGGAATCGTAGAACGTTTCATGCGCACCATGGGGAAACGAATCAAGGCAGCTAGCCTGGAGCACACCCCACTGAAACAGTCACTATACAAATTCCTGCGCAATTACCGCAACACGCCACATTCCACCACTAATGCTGCGCCATCTCATCTAATGTTCAGCAGAACTCTTCGTACACGGATCCCTGATGTGACCAGTCATCCCTTACCAAATGACTCTTCAGTGCGATCAACGGATTTCTTTAACAAGCAAGCCATGAAACATTATGCAGACAGAAGTGACGGGCACAGCCATGTGCCATCAAAAGAGGTGATATGGTTGTTGTGCGTCAAAAATCAACCAACAAAACCTCAGCTGTATATAGTCCTGCAAAATATAATGTTACTGAGAGAAAAGGCAGTATGGTCACGGCTGAGCGAGACGGACACTCCATCACTCGAAATTCCTCACATTTTAAAATCATACCGCAGAACAATGGTAATGAACTCCCACCAGTGGAAGATTTGATACCCGACGGTGGAGAGGACCAACAAGAGGTGACTGATCCGTCAGCACTGGACACCCCCAATGAACGCAGACATTACCCTACACGGGAAAGAAGGGCTCCATCGAGACTTATTGAAGAGATATAGTTTAAAAAAAAAAGGGGAATAAGACAATACAGACATATGGTTTTTCTTGGACATTTTCGTGTTGTTACATTGTCAATATTTGTTTTAGGTTGTTAATATATGTATATAAAAAAAAAAAAAAAAAGGGGATGATGTAATGTATAAGAATTAGATCTGTCTCTTTAAGAAAGCGAGAGCGGGAGTTGAGAGGAGTTTCAGTTTCAGTTCTGACCTGAGGAGGAAATCTTATGCTGCTGTATGTTGTGTGCTGGAGGAAGAAGAGGAGAATAAAATACAGTTAAAGCTTACTCTCTCTTAATTTCCTTACACCGTGTGGACATTACAGGTACTACATTAAAATTCACAAGAGCATTAAGTTGAGTGCAAGGTTCTTTCTTTCTGATTTACATGGTGTGGGAACGTACCTTTGCACCACCATCAGTTGTGCACACGCTTTTATCTGGTACACGGTACTAGGCGTTAATTAGATCCTGGACTGCATCCTGGAAAGAGTAGTTTTTTTACGGCTGATTTGATTGATTCCATCTTGAATGTAAGCATTTTCAGTTATCTGTTTAATGCTCTCAAATTAATTATTGTCCAGTTTCTTTATCAGAAATAAAGGGGAGTAGAAGCCCTTCTTCCTTTCTTCTGGTGGACTTCTAATAGAATGTGTTTTCTTCTTAGATATAAGACTTCTGTCTCCAGCGCCGCCGGTTGTTCCAGCGGAGATGCCTGACGGGAGGAAAGCTTTGCCCAGGCTCGGAGGAGGAAAGAGTCCCACCTGGGGAACAGAGTCATCGAGAGGGCTTTCTGCCCTCCTGTGAGGAACCGCCAAAGAGGAGTCCTCTACTTCTCTTCAGAGAAGTCCTCAGAAGGTCCTCCCTTCTGTCCTGGTTCCTGGATGTTCACTTCCAGCTAAACCGCTTTCTCCCAAAGGGATATTTAAAGGATGAAAAGAGATTTTGGAAACCTTTTTTTTTTGTTACCCCCTGCTTTTTCTAGGATATCACCCAGGGCTGAACCGAACAAATATTCCCACTCGAATGGAAGACTGCACAGCTTCACTTTCTCTTGCACATCCCTAGGTCAACATTTCAACCAGATGGCACTGAGACCTGCGTTGGCTAATGCTTCTGACCTGGCCGCTAGCCTTGCTGAGTCCACCGAGGCGTCCGAAAGGAAGGCAGCTGCTCCTTTAATTGCTGGGAGTGCGGCTAAAATGGAATCTCTTGCCACTTTGCTATTTTGTTGGTCCTCCAGATCACTTAGCCAAACCATCAGGGACCTAAAACCGCTATGGCTGGTTTTAAGGCTCCCGCTGAAGACTCCCATGCTCCCTTAAGAAAACTATGAGTTTCCTATCTCAGAAGTCATTTAATATTCCTATATCTTCAAACGGAAGTGTAGACCTTCTTGAGACCTTCGAAATTTCTGCATTTAGTTTAGGAGCTTTGTCCCAGGATGTTGTAGCCTCTTCCTCACAGGGATATTTACTTTTGAAAGATGAAGGGAAGGGGCCTCTTTTCTCCGGTCTTATCTATTCTCTATCAATAAGGGCCTGAACTTTCTCATTAATGGAGAAGGTTGTACATTTTTCTATTCCAGGCCCCTGAACATTATGTCCTGAACAGGTTTTTTTTGTTTTTAGGTCCACTAACTCCATTGTTGATCTTACTGCCTTCACTAAATGTCACTCCCAGATGAGGTGGAACTTGACAAAGACTCATACTGAAGCTTCCCTTCTGCCTCAGTAGAATTATCAAACAACCAGAGGAATCTCCTGGCTTTTTTTCGTACTTTTAGATCTTACTTCATCTGAGTGGGATAATGACTTTAAGGAGCTTTCTTTTTAACCTCCGTTCTGATAAAGGATCTTATATCAGAGGTAAAAGTGGGGGACGCCTCCGAAATAGTTTGTTCAATGCAGGACCGGCATGATTTGTTTGGGCCAAGTCCTAGTCAATCCCAGTCCGAAGGGAGTTTTGCCTGCAGAAAAAAAGCAGCAAAAGTGTGAACATGGCCCAGTACTATAAAGGCAAAGCTGTCTCTGTTTCCAACATGAGAGTTCGCAACGTACTCTACTGCGGTCAGCCGTGCCACTGGTCTGAACTGTCAATCATCTTCCCCCCCACCCCGTCCCCAAGTCAGGAGGCAGGGGACCTGTGAGCTCCTGATGACAAAAGTTGGGAATAAACCTTTTAGACTTTTCCTGTTTGGATTTCTATAGTTGGCATGAGATTTTAGATTTTTTTTATTGGGCGAATCTCATCACTGTTCAAGGCATGGCTTATCACATACTTCTGTATATGGATGTCATGATGGGGATGTGACCTAAACCCCATTATGTGCCAGCGTAAAAAGCCACTAACAAGCAGTGTGACTTTTTCTGCACGACCCGGGTTGTCCATGTATCATCTGGATGGCCATCCGCTAGAATGAGTGCATGTAATACTACATTACTCCTGTAGTGGCCACTGCAGAGAAAATAAGCAATTAAACCAAACCACCTGATCGACGCAGCAAATCTCATAATAAAAGAAATAAATGATAAGAAAATTTAGAAAATGTAGAAGTCCTTTTTGTTTTGGACAGAACAGGAAGAAAAATGTATACAGAATACAAGAGAATTCATTATCCATATAAATGAACAGCTTCATGACCCGGATAGATAGTTCCGAGATTTTAAGATGGGATTTTATTTTGAATATCTGTGGCCATTTTTAGGAAGAATTTTTTAAATTTTTATATCTATTTTTTTTAAACTATAAAAATATTCCGAGAATGTCAAAGAATGTGCTAGAGTGAATATGAAAGATGATAATATGGGCAGTAAGTACGTGCGAATCATTACATGCGATATTTAAGGAATGAAACCCGGTGATAATCCTCTTTACTCCCTGATTTCATAGCCCCTCGATAGAACATGGAGAGCAATTACAATTAAGCTTAACTGTAGCACTTGTCTTTCAAAGAAAAGCGGCATTATGAGGCAGAGATGTGTTCTGTGGGATTAGCCGCACCAAACATTTTCACTCGTAAAATTAGACTTCAAATAGTGTTTGCACAGGCCGGGCCAGGTACACAAGGAGAAGAAAGCGAGGTCTAAGCAGCGGCGTGCCACTCCCAAATATCCTGGATAAAAGCACAAAAGAGGAACTGCGGATCCTGGGAATTAGGCGGCGATGCCATAAACCAGGTGGTGGCAGCCCGCACTCCTCCAGCTCACTCTGCAGGGAACAGTTGCTTATTTTGCAGGAAATTTTGCAAAGTTTCTCTAATATTGGACTATAGTGCGATTCTGTGCACAGCCGACCATCCAAGATTTTTTTTTTTAGACTTATTTTTGGCAAAATTCACTTGTTACCTGCAAATTTGGCAAATTTTCCGCAGATTCTTCCCTCTGAATTGACACTTGATAAAATCTGCATCTGATGTCCCCGTCTGCACAGAAATATTTAGCATCATGTAGATGAGACCTTCTGAGCTTGTGCTGTATTAGGGCTCGCGTACGTATTTCGGACCAATGTTATTCTAAGAAGCCGATTTGGTTTTTCATTGCACCGAGACGGTCCAAGGAGAAAAATTGCAGCGTGCCTGATATTCTGATCGCAATAGGACTTGCAAGGGAACGAGTCCACGGGAAACATCGGCCTGCACTCAGATAACATCCGACTGTGGTCGGACTTTCACGGACTGATAGAATGGAGAAACTTTTCTGAATGAGAGATTGATCGGAGTGTGATTAGTATAATCGGGCCGATTCCCTCAGATCACAGAATATACGCTTGTCTGACACTCGCCCTATTCTGTGGATTTTTGTCCGCTCAGAAAATCAGCCCAAAAAGCGTAACATGTTAACTTGCCATAAGGGCAGGTTCCCATAGACGGCTTTTCTTTTTAGATGGACAAAAATTACGAGTTTTTCAAGCAGAAACCTCCTCAATAGATTGCAAAAAATTTGAAAAAAAAAATTGCGGAAACCTTTCTGCAGAAAAATTGCAGAAAGTTTTTCAAGCAGAAACCTCATCAATAAATCATCTTTATTGTTTCTCTTTTCCTGAAGCGGTTACATGGTTTGTTCACGCTGAGTTTTTCGAAGAGTTTTTGGAACACAACCTGAGCAGAAACTCACAAACTTTTTGCACTTGCATTTTCCCTGGCGGAGACTCTATAATAATAATAATAATATACTCTGCAGGAAAACGCCAATGGTCGTTGCCCTGAGATGGCTTCGCCATTGTTCTTCCGGCTTCTTCACTGTATACGCTCAGATCTGAGCGCAAGACTCTTTCCAGTGGAAGCCCCCCGAACAATGGACAAGCTACTTATTGTAGCCGTTCCAGGATTTCCGAACCTGACATAGGACTGCCTTTGTGCGCAGTAAGCTGTCAAGCCACTCCCAAGGCGTCTCCAAGTCAGAGTCTCCCCAAACAGTAGGAGGGGAACAGTTTTAGATCCTGTCCGTTCAAGACAGAAGAGTCTGAAAATTTTGTCGAAATATAAATATTAAATAATAATAAAATATTAGGAAGCAAAGTTGTAAATTTTGTTAAATTCTTTCTTTTACTTTTTGGGTGTTCATTTCTTGCATTGTTCAACATTCAGGCTTTATCAATGAGTGACTATAAGAATATAGTTTTCTATTCCCTCTGTGCATCATATATATTTTTTTTTATTTTTTTTTTTAATGGAAGATTTGTTTAGGTGTCATCAATGATACACAGCACAGGAGAGGTGCAAATAAATAACACACATGTAACAACGCAGTTTTCCTGCATTCTGAACCAAAATAAAAAGCTTTCGCAATGGCTGCAAAATTCAGCAATTTTGGGGTGTTTTTTTTTTTTTTGGTGCTAATTCCAGCTTTGCATGAATGTGTCGTGCTGGCGCCACCTGCAGGATGGAAGTAGAGAATCGATGATTATATCACTATATATGTTTTTGAATAAGACCTAAAACTACAATAAAAAATAAAACAAATGACTAATAAATAGCTGATGACTATAGGGTGCATGATGAATGGTCTGAAGCATGTTTAGATCAGTTAAAATAATCAATAATACGATGTAAAGAAATCATATCATCTGCCATTGCCCATAACAAAATGTAAAAGCGATATCCTGCAGGTTGCATCTCGTAAGTTTAATTGGGTTCTCTAGTAGCCATGACAACCAGCACGATTCTACAAAGGAGACTCCTCTTGTGCTCGTGGTGAGCAGAATTTAGTGTACAGTGATAAAAAAAAATTAGCATGCAAAAAAAAAAGTTCTACTATTGTGCAGAATTTTATTTCTGAGTATGCATGAGCTGAGCTGATCATGAACTGTCCACTTACTGTGCCCCCAGCAATCAGCATTCATCTGTAAACCAGCATTTTATTCTGCAGCTCCTCCGCAGGGCGAATGAAGCATTACACAATATTGTCCATTTTTATCTGTTGATTTCAGGGCAGGATAGGTCCTCCAGAGAGATGATCTATATACCGGTAATTATTTTACATATTGCCCCCTCCCTTTATATAAAATCAGAATTCTCTAAAAATGGGTTTTATATATAGGACAACCTTCTTAAAGCTTATTACCTCCTCAAAAGTGGTCAGTTTTTCTTCTTATTTTATTCTCGCTGTTCCCCTGTGTATTGCATTTTTTTTATTTTCTAAAATCCATCATACGGTTCCAGAGATACGAGCTTTTTCATTTGGTGCAATTCTTAAATAAGGGGGTGTGGTTTGCAGGATCCTCAGGGGCGTGTCTTTATGATTAAAGACCATAAAAAAAACAGCACTATATAAAAAGACCTACATCTCTGGAACCATGTGGTGGATTTTAGAAAAACAAAAAGAAGAAAGAAAGAAGAAACTAAAGTCAAATCGCGATCCGCCAGCGCCTATTAAATAGTTAAATGCCGCTGTCAAACTGTGACAGTGGCATTTAACAAGCACTTCCGGCCATCCGGCTGGAAATGCGCGCATTGGTGACCCCCATCACATGATAGGCATCAGTCGAACATCCTTTTGGCGGATATTAGCTACTCGCAAATGGCACCCTTACAAAATCCAGCTGCTGCTGCAGCATCTTAGCGGGGATGACCCAGATCGGCGAGCTGAATTTGCAGAATAGGCAAAACAAAAACTGGAACATGACCCTCAGTTTACACGGAACATTATGTTCAGTGAGTGTCACACAGGACTCTTCATCAATCTGGCTCCAACATACTGTGATTGCTGTTGCCAGATCAACTTTGCAGGTTGGAGCCTTGTCATGGACCATTTTCTTCAACCTCCACCAAAGATTTTGATCCGGACAATTTGCAGGCCATGACATTGACCTTATGTGTCTATTTTCAAGGAATGTTTTCAGTTTTTGCACTATGGCAGGATGCATTATCATCTTGAAAAATGATTTCATCATCCCCAAACATCCTTTCAATTGATGGGATAAGAAAAGTGTCCAAAATATCAACATAAACTTGTGCATTTATTGAAGATGTAATGACAGCCATCTCCCCAGTGCCTTTACCTGACATGCAGCCCCATATCATCAATGCCTGTGGAAATTTGCATGTTCTCTTCAGGCAGTCATCTTTATAAATCTCATTGGAACGGCACCAAACAAAAGTTCCAGCATCATCACCTTGCCGAATGCAGATTCGTGATTCATTACTGAATATGACTTTCATCCAGTCATCCACAGTCCACGATTGCTTTTCCTTAGCCCATTGCAACCTTGTTTTCTTCTGATTAGGTGTTAACTATGGCTTTCGTTTAGCTTTTCTGTATGTAAATCCCATTTACTTTAGGCAGTTTCTTAAACTTCGGTAACAGACGTTGACTCCAGTTTCCTCCCATTCTTCCTGATTTGTTTTGTTGTGCATTTCTTGTTTTGGAGACATATTGCTTTAAGTTTCCGGTCTTGACACTTTGATGTCTTCCTTGGTCTACCAGTATGTTTGCCTTTAACAACCTTCCCATGTTGTTTGTGTTTGGTCCAGATTTTAGACACAGCTGACTGTGAGCAACCAACATCTTTTGCAGCATTGTGTGATGATTTACCCTCTTTTAAGAGTTTGATAATCCTCTCCTTTGTTTCAATTGACATCTCTTGTGTTGGAGCCATGATTCATGTCAGTCCACTTGGTGCAACAGCTCTCCAAGGTGTGATCACTCCTTTTTAAATGCAGACTAACGAGCAGATATAATTTGATGCAGGTGTTAGTTTTGGGAATTGAAATTTAGAGGGTGATTCCATAATTTTTTCCCACATAATTGAGTGAGTCCATAATTTTTTCCCTATGCTTCTAAAAAAGTTACAAATCCTGACTACAACATTTTTTGCTCTTGATTTCTTTGTGTTTAGTAAAGCCAGAATGTTGTCATTTGAAATGACTTTAGTTTTTTGCCATGTCTGTGATCAGCTTTTTATTAATAAATAATAAACAACTGAATGAACATTCTCCAAGGCCGGTGATTACATAATTTTTGCCAGGGGTTGTACTAAGATATTGTCAGGGAATCCTTATACTTGAATGGAACTAAGTATTGCCTCCCTCATTGTTATTCATAATGCTGGTTTTCATGATGTTTACATCTGCATTTGTGTTTTTTACTTAAAATAAAGAGAATGAATCTGTTTTCTTTTTGTATCCCAAGCTGAAGAACCTCTATGTATAAGACAGAATTTATGAAGTTTTCATATAAAGGAATGGTATCCTTTCTGAGCACCTTTGTTTCTAACACGGAGTGATGTGTATTCTAATCAAGTATACGAATTAGCTCCCCTCCAAAAGAAGGAAAATTGTCTCTGCCTAACCCATTAAACAGCCTTGAAGCATGTCGAATAATGTTTCAATGTTCATTCGTATGTTTTGACATTGATTTACAAAGTAGCTACCTGCAGATGACAATTATATTTCTTACGGTGGAGAGCTAATTTGCATACTTTGTACCCAGGAATTATTGACTGTAACCAGCGTTGGACTTGAGCACCTTGGGCCCACCAGAGAAAATCATTCTTGGGGCCCACTATGTAGCTATATAGAAATAGATACAAGACCACCAATTGTGTGGTAAAAAGCGCTATTATCAGGGTATAATATAAGGTAGTTCACGTCTTAATTATGTAGCAAGGGTTGTGGTAGCCCCCTCACAGAATATAATGTAGCCCCCTCATAAAATATAATGCAGTCCCCTCTCATAGAATATAATGCAGCACCCCACAAAATATAATGCAACCCCCTCAGGTATAACGCAGTCCCCACCATAGAATATAATGTAGACCCCCTCATATAGTATAATGTAGCCCACCACAGAATATAATGTAGTCCCCTGAGAGAATGCAGCCCCACCACAGAATATAATGCAGCCCCCCATAGATTATACTGTAGCCCCCTCATATACTATGATGTAGCCCCCATAATATAATGTTGTACCCTGAGAATAATGCAGTCCCCCCAGAGAATATAATGTAGCCCCCTCATAAAGTATAATGCAGCCCCTCTCCACCCCCATCATTGTCCTCATCACCACCTCCATTATTGCCTTCTCCCCTCCACCACTATCATTCCCCCCCACCACCTCCATCACTACCCATTCCACCACCTGCATGATTGCCTCCTCCCCACCATCATTGTCCATTTAATCTCCTCCTTCATCACCTCCATCATCACCTCCATCATTGCCTCCCCCCACCACCATCATTGCCCATTTCATCACCTCCATCATTGCCTCCAGGGCCGACGTCAGCACCCGGCGCACCTGGGCAAATGCCGGGGCCCTAGAGAGAGGGGGGCCCACTCACGCTGTCATAGATACAGCTGGGAGAGCAGAGCAGGAGATAACATGCCTCTCCGCCCACAAAGTCACTGCTGGCTGCGTTCTCTTAACCCCTATGTGCCAGCTCTGACACAAGCATCTTCTCACTCAGTCAGTGCAGCCAGGCAGGCACACATAGGGGTTAAGAGAAGGCAGCCAGTGTGACATTGTTTGTGGGCGGAGAGAGCACGTTCTGTGCTCTGATCTCCGCCCCTGGCTGCTGAAGTTATGAGGCAGATTCAGGAGGAACTCCTAGTCCTGCCAGTGCCTGAGTGAGGGGCGCTGCTATATACTATGTGGGTTGCGCTGCTATATACTACGTGGGCTGCTATATACTACGTGGGCTGCGCTGCTATATGCTACGTGGGCTGCTATATGCTACGTGGGCTGCTATATGCTACGTGGGCTGCTATATGCTACGTGGGCTGCTATATACTACATGGGCTGCTATATACTACGTGGGCTGCTATATACTACGTGGGCTGCTATATACTACGTGGGCAGTGTTATATACTACATGGCTGTGTTTATATGCGATCATGAATCGGGGTATGTGTTAAAGGGGGGGCCCACTGAGACTCTTTCGCCCGGGGCCCTCAAAAACCTGGAGCCGGCCCTGATTGCCTCCCACCACCACCATTGCCCATCACCTCCACAATTGCCTTCCCCCACCACCATCTTTACCCATCACCTCCATTATTGCCTCCCCACCATCATTGCCTATCACCTCCATTATTGCCCATCACCCCCATCATTGTCTCCACCACCACCATCATTGTCCATCACCTCCATCATTGCCTCCCCACCATCATTGCCTATCACCTGCATCATTGCCCATCACCTCCATCATTGCCTCCCCACCACCATTATTGCCTCCCCATCATCATTGCCTATCATTTGCTTTAATGACTGCTTTGCACACTCTTGGCATTCTCTTGATGAACTTCAAGAGGTAGTCACCGCGAATGGTCTTCCAACAATCTTGAAGGAGTTCCCAGAGATGCTTACCACTTGTTGGCCCTTTTGCCTTCACTCTGCGGTCCAGCTCACCCCAAACCATCTCGATTGGGTTCAGGTCTGGTGACTGTGGAGGCCAGGTCATCTGGCGTAGCACCCCATCACTCTCCTTCTTGGTCAAATAGCCCTTACACAGCCTGGAGGTGTGTTTGGGGTCATTGTCTTGTTGAAAAATAAATGATGGTCCAACTAAACGCAAACCGGATGGAATATCATGCTGCTTCAAGATGCTGTAGTAGCCATGCTGGTTCAGTATGCCTTTAATTTTGAATAAATCCCCAACAGTGTCACCAGCAAAGCACCCCCACACCATCACACCTCCTCCTCCATGCTTCACGGTGGGAACCAGGCATGTAGAGTCCATCCGTTCACCTTTTCTGTGTCGCACAAAGACACGGTGGTTGGAACCAAAGATCTCAAATTTGGATTCATCAGATCAAATCACAGATTTCCACTGGTCTAATGTCCATTCCTTGTGTTCTTTAGCCCAAACAAGTCTCTTCTGCTTGTTGCCTGTCCTTAGCAGTGGTTTCCTAGCAGCTATTTTACCATGAAGGCCTGCTGCACAAAGTCTCCTCTTAACAGTTGTTGTAGAGATGTGTCTGCTGCTGGAACTCTATGTGGCATTGATCTGGTCTCTAATCTGAGCTGCTGTTAACCTGCGATTTCTGAGGCTGGTGACTCGGATAAACTTATCCTCAGAAGCAGAGGTGACTCTTGGTCTTCCTTTCCTGGGGTGGTCCCCATGTGATCCAGTTTCTTTGTAGCGCTTGATGGTTTTTGCCACTGCACTTGGGGACACTTTCAAAGTTTTCCCAATTTTTCGGACTGACTCACCTTCATTTCTTAAAGTAATGATGGCCACTCGTTTTTATTTACTTAGCTGCTTTTTTCTTTCCATAATGCAAATTCTAACAGTCTATTCAGTAGGACTATCAGCTGTGTATCCACCAGACTTCTGCTCCACACAACTGATGGTCCCAACCCCATTTATAAGGCAAGAAATCCCACTTATTAAACCTGACAGGGCACACCTGTGAAGCGAAAAACCATTCCCGGCGGTGACTACCTCTTGAAGCTCATCAAGAGAATGCCAAGAGTGTGCAAAGCAGTCATCAAAGCAAAAGGTGGCTACTTTGAAGAACCTAGAATATAAGACATAATTTCAGTTGTTTCACACTTTTTTCTTAAGTATATAATTCCACATGTGTTAATTCATAGTTTTGATGCCTTCAATTGTGAATGTACAATTTTCATAGTCATGAAAATACAGAAAAATCTTTAAATGAGAAGGTGTGTCCAAACTTTTGGTCTGTACATTACATACAATTGCTTCAGGGTGGGCACTGGAGTACATCTGCGCAAATGAAGGTTTCGAGTTTGAAAAATTGAGCTCCCTCCAAACCTATAAAGATATCTTAAGACAATTATTTTAGTTTTAAAAAAATGAAATAAATACTCTTTGAGCTTTCTTATGAAACTCTGTATTTTTGTCCATTAACTGAGGTATCGTTCATCTGTCACCTGAGGTGGTGCTTGGGTTTTTCATTGACGCTCCTGAGCACCGAATACCCCAGCAGAGGTTAGTTCAATGGTTTTTCCTTGGGACTTCATGCAAAACTAGCAAACAAGGAGATAAGAATACATCTTTAGGCCATGTTCACACTATGCGGTTTTTACTGCGGAACCGCGGCGATTTTGCCGCTGCGGGTCCGCAGCTGTTTTCCATGCAGGGTACAGTACAATGTTACCCTATGGAAAACAGAAACCGCAGTGCACATAATGCGGAAAAACCCGAAAAAAACGCGCAGAATTGCTGCGGAAAAAAAGAAGGACCATGTCACTTCTTTGTGCAGAATCGCAGCGATTCTGCACCCATAGAAGTGCATTGATCCGCTTACTTCCCGCATGGGGCTGTGCCCACCATGCGGGAAGTAATGCGGATAATGTGCGGGTTATACCCGGGGTGGAGGAGAGGAGACTCTCCTCCAGGCCCCGGGAACCATATTTGTATTAAAAAAAAAGAATAAAAATAAAAAAATCATGTATACTCACCCTCGGAAGTCTCAGCGCTGCACGCGGCCGTCCGGTCTCAGGTTTGCTATGCGACCAGGACCTTCGGTGACGTCACGGTCATGTCACCGAAGGTCCTGGTCGCACAGCATCTTTGGAACCGGACCGCCGCCTGCAGCGCCCAGGAGATCGGGACGTCAGAGGGTGAGTATACCATGATTTTATTATTTTTAACATTACTATTGATGCTGCATATGCAGCATCAATAGTAGGGGTAAATCCCGCAGCGGAATCCGCAGCGGAACCCGCAGGACAAACCGCAATAAATCTGCAGGGATAACTGCAGCGGGTTTGCCCTGCAGATTTATCAAATCCGCTGCGGGAGAACCCGCAGAATAAAAAGCAACGTATGAATGTGGCCTAAGAATCGTGCATGGTATGGTAGCAAAGGGCCCTTCTTGGAGTAAAGAGGGCTCTTTTTATGATATTGCTATAGTCGCAGCTTTCTATTACGCACAACAACAAGACACAAGGTAGTTATAATGCATCAGCAAGGTCTCTCACAGGCAAAGATTTTACAGCAGACTAGAGTTTCAAGATGTTTTTTCAAGCTTTTTTGAAGAAGCACCATAAACACAGAGGTCGACAATGAAAACTTAGTGCAGCAGACGAAAGACACATCATGCTTACTTTTGAAACTGGAAGATGTCCAGCAGTGCCATCAGCTCAGAGCTAACACCAACCAGTGGAACCCAGCTCAACCCATCTACTGTTCAGAGAAGTCTTGATGGAAGCATTATGTCCAAAAAGCCATATTTTGTACATGAAAACAAGGACAAGCAATTCAACTAAGCAGAAGACATAGGAACTTGGGTGCAGAAAGTGGCATCAGGTGCCCTGGACTGAGCAGTTAAAATGGATATATTTGGTTTGTTCGCCGATGGGCTGGGGAGTGGCACAATATAAAGGGGTTGAAGGTAACAGTGAACTCCGTAGGAGGTCCTGTATGTTTAGGGTTGTATTTCAGCAAATGGAGAGTTGGTTAGGATTAGTGGTGTGTTCACTCCTTGGAAACCCAGGCAATTGATTATCCATCATGTAATACCATGAGGGAGGCATCTGGTTGGCTACATTTATTTATACCGAGGCCGGACAGCGACCCCAAACATCCAGTCCTTGGGGTGATGATCTGGCCCACACAGAGCTCTGATCTCACATCATCCAGTCTGTCTGGGATCACATGTAGAGACAGAAGGATTTGCACAAGCCTCATACACAGAAGATCTGGGGTCAGTTCTCCAAGATGTTTGGAACAACCTCCTTGCCGACTTCCTTCAAAAACTGTGTCCAGGTGTACTTAGAAGAAGTGATAAATGCAAAGTGAAGTCACCAAATATTAATGAGATTTACATTTTGCATTTTGGTAACTGATAAAAAATGTACCATTGACATTTTTGTTTGTAAAAGATTCTTACTTTGCTTCTTTTTTTTCACACCTGCCTAAAACTTTTGCACAGCAGTGTATATACCCTAAACGGCTTGGAAGATATATTTTTTGTGTATGTAGGGAAATGTAATAAATTTTTTCTATATCTGGATTGTATTCATTGTTGAAGGATTCAGGACCATGACGCCCACCTACATGAGCACAGACGCGTCTCCGCAGAGCGTTACCATGCGAGGTAGGAAGTTGTGTCCACTTTGTAGGATTTCTATTAGACCCGATTTCATTCCTGATAGCTGTCTGGATTTACATTGCTGTCTGTGTCAGGCTTTCTATCAAACAATAGCAGCATTCTTGCTTGTGCCATCTTCATTAAATGCATGTCAAGGTTGTGCGCTATGAATACTCACAGTTTCTATGGCGAAATACTTTTTAATATCAGCAAACATGTTTCTTTGAGTTTTCTGAGCATTTCGGCAAATCACAAAAGGTCAGGAATATTTTAACAATTGTATACTGGGAAGATTTAATGCCTTCCATAAGGTGTGATGGTTTTAAAGGGGAACACAATAAATAGGATTAGGATTATTCTCTTGAAATCATAGAGAATATCATATTTAAAATTCCTAACATATTGGATCCAATGTACCAGTCTGAGAAATCTCATCTTCTATTACAAAAAAATGGTCACTATAATGTATATTTTATGATGGGAAGCATTGGACTGCAATGGCTGCTTTTGCTGAGAGGAGGCGATATACACTTCTGAAATGATATTATATTATATGACTTGTGTCCTGCATTTGCATCAGTTTTCTTCTCTGCGTCTTTATCCTTTAGTTTGCAGTTGTCTCTGAGCTGGTGGGTGAAGACGAGCTGCTCTGATATCTCATATATAGAGAACACACAGACATGAGGGATTCCTGCTCTTTATTCCATAGTTTTCACTGCAGCAACAGCAGCAAGGAGGGATTTATACGGCAATAGTGAGCAGTGTACACGTGCATCCATCTCTGGGTTCAGTTAAAAGGCTTGTTACAAAGCTCAGCACAATCTGCCTTTTTTCTGACAACTTCATTTACAAATTGCATCAGCCTGGTGGGATTGGCTTTTTTAATGCAGCACTACGTGACAACCAAGACATTACTCTTCATGTAATTTATAGACAGGCTAATTGTTTTCTCCTTTGCTTTATATCTTAATTTGCAGTTGTCTCTGTGCTGGTGGGTGTATATATGCTTCTTTCATATCTCTTACACAGAGCACACACACAGACATGAGGGATTCCTGATCTTTATTTCATAGTACTTCAGCAGAAAGGAGGGAAATACACCACAATACTGAGCAGTGTATATGTGAATCCATCTCTGGGTTCAGGTAAAAGACTTGTTAGAAAGCTCATCTAAATCTGCCTTTTTCCCACACTGCTCCTCCCTCTCTGGGAGAGCAATGTATTGGCAGTCCCTCTTACTTTACCCAATAAGCTGTTAAGCTGTTTTTCCATAGAGTATGGGGCAGATCAGGATGTAGGAGTGAGGGGAAAGAAATGGCTCATAAGTGGAGAAAAAAAGCAAAATTTTCTGATTAGAATGTACAATTCCCTTTTAAATGGATGTCTTATGATGACAACTTCTTTTACATATTACACCAGCCCGGTAGGATTGACTTTTTAATGCATTACATGGCAGCTAGGACATAACTATCCATGTGATTCTTGGAAAGGCTAATGGTTTTCTCCGCTGTTCTATCTCTTAATTTGCAGTTGTCTCTGATCTGGTCAGTGGGCATTTGCTACTATGGTGTCTCTTAATAAAAATACATACAGACATTAGGGATTCCTGCTATTTATACCATAGAGAGCACTGCAGCAGCAGCAGCAAGGAGGGAATAATATAGCAGTACTGAGCAGTGTACATGTGAGTCCATCTCTGAGTTTAGGTAAAAGTTATTGCACAGTTCAAATCAAGTCATTGTTAAAGGGGTCTGCTCATCTTCTGTGATGATCAGGAGCACTCTGCTCCCCTGCCTCCTGGATTTTTCATTGATGCGTTCCTGAAGATTGACAGATCAGACCAGCAGCACGGTTGCATCACTGGTTTGAACCGTGCGCTCTGTGTGGCTTCAGAAGACTGCAGAGGCAATCAGGCCAGCTTCAGAGCAGCGCTTACAAGCTTTAAAGCAAAGACATTTTATGCATGCGCTCCTTGCCTAGGAGACTGGCCACCTCTCAGATTACAGCATGGCAACAAGCAGGAACCTGAAGAATTAAAATCCCTCCATTCTTAAGAACATGGAGGATTTTTAAGAAGAGGTAAACTGCAAAGTTGCTTATTCTTACCAGCACTTTGCAATCTCTCTGTATTTGTCCTCTGGCCGGGACCCTGCACCCTGCTCTGACCGCTGCTCACGCTGCTCAGTTCCCTGCACGCGTGCCTTTCCCACCCTCTGCCCGGCTTCCTTCCTGTCCCAGTCTCTAAGTCTGCCCCCAGGGGAACCTGTAGCACAGCTCAATGGTTCCAGGCACAGAGCCGAGAAGGTAACCACCCCTGGACTCTTCTTGTGCTTCACCTCCTGACATTCCCCCCTCTTTCTGCTCGCCATTCCACGGGCGAGATTTTCAGGAGTTCCTGTTGGCAATCTTCCAGTCCTTGCACGATCTGCTGCCAGATGAACTCGTCCTGATTGTAGCGAACAGGGGGTACACCAGCCATTGAACATTCAGAGCGTCTCAAATCAGCAGGGGTTGTGGTGTCAACTGCTGTGGAAGGAGTTGAGGTTTCCTCCGATATGTTGGTAGTTTCAGGTACCAGCCATGTTCCTGGGTTCCCTGGGAGAGATTGGGAGTCTTCCTCGTCTTCCATATCTACGTTGATCACTGGCGCAGCCGGTGGGGGCGCTGGAGCCAATTGGACTGATTCAGGATCTCGAGACAAACAGGGACACAACATATTCCTGTGCAATGTGCGGGTGGGAGTCCCCTCTTCTGTTTCGGGCTGGACCTCATAAACGGGACCCCCGTTGCCGAGCCGCCGCTTCACTCGGTATGGCCTTTTCTCCCACTCTAGTTTGTTGTGTGGGCGCTTTTCCCTCACTAAGACTCGGTCTCCAGGCCGCAGGGAGGAGTGTCATGATAAGGTAATTCAGTACCACAATGGACATTGAGGTCAGAGCACATACAGTGACCTGACAATAACCCAAAAACATAGAACGAGCTCTGAGACGTGGAAACTCTGCTGACCGCAATCCCTAATCCTCTCCAACACACTAAAGGCAGCCGTGGATTGCGCCTAACGCTCCCTATGCAACTCGGCACAGCCTGAGAAACTAGCTAGCCTGAAGATAGAAAATAAGCCTACCTTGCCTCAGAGAAATACCCCAAAGGAAAAGGCAGCCCCCACATATAATGACTGTGAGTAAAGATGAAAAGACAAACGTAGAGATGAAATAGATTTAGCAAAGTGAGGCCCGACTTTCTGAACAGAGCGAGGATAGGAAAGGAAACTTTGCGGTCAACACAAAACCCTACAAAAACCACGCAAAGGGGGCAAAAAGACCCTCCGTACCGAACTAACAGCACGGAGGTACACCCTCTGCGTCCCAGAGCTCCCAGCAAGCAGGAAAAAAAAAAAATAGACAAGCTGGACAGAAAAAAACAGCAAACAAATAGCAAAGCGGAACTTAGCTATGCAGAGCAGCAGGCCACAGGAACGATCCAGGAGAAAACAGGTCCAATACTAGAACATTGACTGGAGGCCAGGATCAAAGCACAAGGTGGAGTTAAATAGAGCAGCACCTAACGACTTCACCACATCACCTGAGGAAGGAAACTCAGAAGCCGCAGTACCACTTTCCTCCACCAACGGAAGCTCACAGAGAGAATCAGCCGAAGTACCACTTGTGACCACAGGAGGGAGCTCTGCCACAGAATTCACAACAGAGGAGCTACCTGGGGATGCTCCAATTCTTGCAGCCGATTCTGCACTAGACGTTGAATTGTCCACAGCCGACGACGATGTTCTTAAACCCAGGAGTACACTCCCGTCCGTGGGTAGTCCTCCTCGGGTTCCAGCTCCAGCTCTGCCAGCCCCTTCCCGGGTCGGCCAAAGAACAAAGAGGGGGTGAATCCGGTGGTGCTGTGTTTCCGATTGTTATACGCCCACACCAATTCAGGGACGGACTCAGTCCACTTCACCTTCTGGTCCTCTTCCAGGGTCCTCAGCATTTGAATCAGAGTGCGGTTAAATCTTTCACAAGCCCCATTCCCCTGTGGATGATAAGGGGTGGTCCGGGACTTATCGATTTTGTACAGCTGGTGCAGCTCCTCTATCACTCTTCCGAGGAAGCAGGCCCCTTGATCAGAATGGATGCGCTTGGGACACCCGTACACCTGTATGAAGTGTTTGCAAATTGCGTGAGCAGCAGACTCGGCAGTCTGGTCCCGCGTGGGCGTCACTACGGCAAATTTAGTAAAGTGTTCTATCATCACTAAACACATCTCATAGCCTTGGTGTGCTGGTCCAATTGTCAAGTAATCTATTGCCATTAGGTCCATGGGGCCAGAAGACCTCACCGTCTCTGTGGGAGCTCGTTGTTCTGGTGGTTTGACCAGCTCACAACTTCTGAATTACTGACATACTTTCTCCACAATGTTCCTTAAGTTGGGATGATAAAATAGGCGCTGTAACCACTGGAAAGTTTTTTCTGGCCTAAAGTGTGCTCCTTTCTCATGTGCTTCCTTAGCCACCTGATCTATCAAAGACGAGGGAATCACCGTCTGCCATACAAGACTAAGTTCTGTTTGCAGGAATACCTTCCGGTACAGGATACCATCCCGCAACTCGAGCCTCTCCCACTGGCATAGCATCTTCAGTACTTCAGGTGACATGGATCTCCTCTTGTGCCGCTTGGGCATTTGTTCAGACACGACCCACCTTCTCAACTGAGCTAGCTCCGGATCCTTCTGCTGCACTCGGATCCACTCATCGCGGGGCTGCTCCAGCAAATTCACACAGGCCTCTTCCTGTTCAATTTCCCGTGTCGCAGCCACCGTCCTGGCAATCTCTCCAAAGCCTGGAACTTCCACATCTTCCAGTTCTTCATCTTGGCTAGGTGCTGGTTTGCGATAGTTTACTCGGGAGAGGGCATCCGCATGAACATCCTCAGCTCCTCTTTTATACGAAATTCTGTATCGGAGCTTGGCCATTCGGGCTACCCAATGTTGTTCTAGGGCCCCTAACTTGGCATTCTCGAGATGGGCCAACGGATTGTTATCAGTGCGTACATGAACTTCTGAGCCAGCCAGATATTCCGCAAACTTCTAAGTCATTGCCCACACCAGCGCCAACAACTCCAGCTTAAATGAACTGTAGTTTTCTGGATTCTTTTCCGAGTCATGCAAAGACTGACTGGCGTATGCGATGACACGCTCTTTCCCGTCCTGCATCTGCGATAGTACGGCCCCGAGGCCCTGCAGGCTCCCATCAGTGTGCAAGATGAACGGTTGTGTGAAGTCAGCATAGGCCTCCGTCAAAGCCTTCTTCAAAGCCAAGAATGCCTCCTCCTGACGCTTCCCCCACTGTATGTTCCTGTTTTTGGAGCAAGAGGGCACTCCCCTCAATAACTCCTGGAGTGGATTAGCAAGGCGGGAAAAGTCTTTTACAAAGCGTCTGAAGTATCCTGTGAGTTCCAGGAACGCACACACATCTTTCACAGTTTTTGGAGTTGGCCACTCTTGTACCGCAGCAATCTTCTCCTGGGAAGGCCTCACCCCCTCAGTGGAGACAACGTGTCCCAAGCATTCAATCTCGGTACAGAAGAGGTGACATTTCTGGGGTTTCACTTTCAAGCCATACTTCTGTAGCCAACTCAGAGCTTGCTCTAGTTTCTTCAGATGCTCCTCAAAGGTGGGGTCAAAGGCGATGATATTATCCAAGTAAATCAAAGTGGCTTCAAAGTTCAGGTCTCCAAGACATCTCTCCATGAGTCACTGAAATGTTCCTGGGGCGTTTGCTAGGCCGAAGGGAATCCGATCGAACTCATACAGTCCCATCGGAAGGATGAAAGCCGTCTTGGCTCGTTCTTGCTCAGACATGGGCACCTGCCAGTAGCCGCTGGCCAAGTCTAACGTGGAGAAATATCTGGCATTCCCTAGTGCCATCAGGGACTCCTCTATCCTGGGCAGTGGGTACGAGTCCCGCACTGTGCAAGCGTTGAGCCGGCGATAGTCCACACAGAACCGCCAGGACCCATCTTTCTTTCTCACCAAGACTATAAGGGCAGCCCACGGGCTCTGACTCTCGCGTATAACTCCCTTCTTCAGCATGTGTGACGGCATTCCCTTCACCTCCTGGTACATCTGTGGGGGTATTTGGCGGTACCGTTCCCGGATTGGTGCCGCATCCCCGGTGGGTATCTCGTGGGTGATGGCCGTGGTACGTCCAAAGTCATCTTCATCTTTGGTGAATGCCTCCTGAAATTTCCCCAATACAGCTTCCACCTGAGGTACCTGCTGCCGAGTAAGTTCTGAGAGCTCCGCCCTCATGCGTTCCAGTATCTGGCGCCCCTTCTTGCAGTAATCTGGGGTCCGGAGCTGCCTCCGCGTTGACGGTCACCAGCCACGGATCTTCTGGCCTTGCGGTCAGCTGTACCGCCTCAGTTGGGACCAACTCATCTGGGTGGCCCAGGACTTGGGTGACTTCGCTTCTAGAGGGCAAAGATGTATCTGTCTCCCCCAAATTTATGCAGCGCACAAGGACAGTTCCATCCCACATGGTAGCCAGGGACCGCACGATCAATATTCCTGACGGCAGCTGGTCGGCTCTGCTGGGCTCAATTTGGACTTTGACCCCTTCCAGCGGGATGCCGGCTCGTATAGGCAGGGGAAGCACCATCTGCCCAGGGGGCAACAGTCGATTGATTGAGACGGGGGCAACGACTTTGCCGAGTTTCTTTCCGTCACTGTATGCTTCCCGGACCTGGGCGGTCCGTATCAGTTGTTGAAAGACCCTTCTCTGGGGGTTTGGTCACTCCATTTTTGCAGGAACTGTTCCGGGGACTCATTGAAAACCAGGCTTCCGAGGTCTTTTAACACATTCATGCCCAGGGTCACGGTATGGTCTTTAGTTACCTCTCCATCCACCAGTACCACTCCTCTTCTCCCGAGATCTTTTCCGCAGACCTCTATGTTCATCCATACCACCCCTGCGACCGGGATGGGCAAGTGATTGGCCACCATAAGTTTGATCACAGGACCCCATTCGGGCCATAGCGCCTCTGTGAAGTAACGGCAGAAATATCTCTCAGGCATGGTGGTCACTTGTGAGCCGGTGTCTATCAAGGACCGCACTGCTCTTCCATTGATTTCTGCCCAGACCGTCCTTTTGTCTGATAGCAGTGTGAAGCTCTTGTAGGGCGTTCATGAATTGGGTCACGGTCTCCCCCTCCCGTTGTACCCGGTGAAACAGTCGCATGTAAAGTTCCCCTACGTCAGTAGGGTCCCCATGCGTCTCCTCAAGTATGAGCAGCACTTTGTCCAGAGTATCTCCCTCCCGGGGGGACCTATGCATAACAGAATCCCACGCCTCCCCCTCCAGGGCCATCAATGCAATTTCTGCCTCCAGGGCTGGTGTCATGGGATGCATCCGCATCATTCCCCGGATACGCTCCATCCAACTCCACAGCATTACATTGTTCCCAGTGAACCTTGGCAAATTATTCAACATGGCTCCAAGGGAAATGCTAGACCTGGGAACTTCCCCAGCTGCTTGGTCTGCCCTGTCCGCGCTACCATGTGACATCCTGCCGACTACAACAAATATAATAGTACAGTCATGGCCAAAAGTTTTGAGAATGGCTCCAAAATTATATTTTCACATGATCTGCTGCCCTCTGGTTTTTATTAGTGTTTGTCTAATGTTTATATCACATACAGAAATATAATTGCAATCATATTATGAGTACCAATAGGTTATATTGACAGTTAGAATGCAGCAAGTCAATATTTGCAGTGTTGTTGACCCTTCTTCTTCAAGACCTCTGCAATTCTCCCTGGGATGCTCTCAATCAACTTCTGGACCAAATCCTGACTGATAGCAGTCCATTCTTGCATAATCAATGCTTGCAATTTGCCAGAATTTGTTGGTTTTTGTTTGTCCACCCATCTCTTGATGATTGACCACAAGTTCTCAATGGGATTAAGATCTGGGGAGTTTCCAGGCCATGGACCCAAAATCTCTATGTTTTGTTCCATGAGCCATTTAGTTATCACCTTTGCTTTATGGCAAGGTGCTCCATCATGCTGGAAAAGGCATTGTTGGGAGCCAAACTGCTCTTGGACGGTTGGGAGAAGTTGCTCTTGCAGGACATTCTGGTACCATTCTTTATTAATGACTGTGTTTTTAGGCAAGACTGTGAGTGAGCCGATTCCCTTGGCTGAGAAGCAACCCCACACATGAATGGTTTCAGGATGCTTTACAGTTGGCATGAGACAAGACTGGTGGTAGCGCTCACCTCTTCTTCTCAGAATAAGCTGTTTTCCAGATGTCCCAAACAATCAAAAAGGGGATTCATCAGAGAAAATGACTTTGCCCCACTCCTTAGCAGTCCACTCCCTGTACCTTTTGCAGAATATCAGTCGGTCCCTGATGTTTTTTCTGGAGAAAAGTGGCTTCTTTGCTGCCCTCCTTGAAACCAGGCCTTGCTCAAAGAGTCTCCGCAGTCTCACAGTGCGTGCAGAAGCACTCACACCAGCCTGCTGCCATTCCTGAGCAAGCTCGGCACTGCTGGTAGTCCGATCCCACAGCTGAAACAGTTTGAAGATACGGTCCTGGCGCTTGCTGGTCTTTCTTGGGCGCCCTGGAGCCTTTTTGACAACAATGGAAGCTCTCTCCTTGAAGTTCTTGATGATGCGATAGATTGTTGACTGAGGTGCAATCTTTATAGCTGCGATACTCTTCCCTGTTAGGCCATTTTTGTGCAGTGCAATGATGGCTGCACGTGTTTCTTTAGAGATAACCATGGTTAACTGAAGAGAAACAATGATACCAAGCACCAGCCTCCTTTTAAAGTGTCCAGTGATGTCATTCTTACTTAATCATGACTGATTGATCGCCAGCCCTGTCCTCATCAACACCCACACCTGTGTTAATGGATCAATCACTAAAACGATGTTAGCTGCTCCTTTTAAGGCAGGACTGCAATGATGTTGAAATGTGTTTTGGGGGTTAAAGTTCATTTTCTGGGCAAATATTGACTTTGCAAGTACAGTAATTGCTGTTATGCTGATCACTCTGACATTCAGGAGTATATGCAAATTGCCATTAGAAAAAATGAAGCAGTAGACTTTGGAAAAATTAATATTTGTCTCATTCTCAAAATTTTTGTCCATGACTGTATGCAGGTACTGAGTATGTTACCACGGAACAGACAGACCAACAGTTGAGGGGTTTAATAACAGGAATCAGGTTCTCCTCGCAGGGAGGAAGCAATGGAATATAACTAGCAATAAAACAGTGCAAAAATATGGGAGTCAAACAGTGTAACAGAAGTAAGCAAGATTTCTTGAGAAAAGAACACTTATCAGTATGATGAGGACTTGCTTGAAGGGACGGCTTCTCAAACGTAGGCACCGAGAAACAGCGGCACTTGTCATCCCTCTGTTGTCCGTAGGCTGAGTAGTCTCTAGGAGCCCGCTGCCTGGGGTTTCGGGAGTTAACGTGATATGCACAGGCTCTGAGTCTTTAGCTTTTACAGCACAGCCTATCCCGGGAAAACAATAGTCAGTCTATTAAGTCTCTCACCAGGAATCAGGGGCTCTGCACTGTTAAGTCTCTCACCAGGAATCAGGAGCTCTGCACTGATACCGTGGGTACCAGGGGTCACAGTCTCTGTACTGATACCGCGGGTACCAGGGGGTCGCAATCTCTACACGGGCCAATGTCTCTACACGGGTCTCAAAGCGCCCCTCTCCAGTCACAGCAGAGTCCACTTTCATGTACTCACAAGATGCAGTCTTTCTGGGCAATCTCCCTGTATTTTCCTCTGACCGGGAGCTCTCTCTCCTGAAGCGCAGCTGCACCCTGCTCTGACCGCTGCTCACACTGCTCTGTTCCTTGCGCGCGTGCTTTTCCTGCTCTCTGCTCGGCTTCCTTCCTGTCCCAGTCTCCAAGTCTGCCCCCTGGGGAACCTGTAGCACAGCTCAATGGTTCCAGGCACAGATCCGAGAAGATAACCGCCCCCGGACTCTTCTTGTGCTTCACCTCCTTACACATCACAATAAGTGAATCCTTCATACTCCATGTAATGGCCTCATATGTAACATTGACCCTGGTTCAGCAGACGAGGACTCCAGCATGGAAGGAACATTAACATTGTCAGGCAATTAGTGAAAACCGCTCACCTCTTTCTATTAATTGTCCACAAAATCTACAAATTACTGATCTACATTTCATCGTTCCATGGAGATCTGCCATATGAAGGAGAAGGTGATATACAAAAGTCTCCGCTGAAAAGACATGAAAAACAATTAATTAACATAATAATGAACAAAGCGCCTGCAGGTCCTCGGATCAGAGAGGCTCATTGTATACAGTCATGAATGAAAGTGTAGGCACCCCTGAAATTGTTCCAGAAAATGAAGTATTTCTCCCAGAAAATTATTGCAATTACACATGTTTTGTTATACACGTTTATTACCTTTGTGTGTATTGGAACAACACAAAAAAAACAGAAAAAGTCAAATTCAACAAAATTTCACACAAAACACCAAAAATGGGAAGGACAAAATTGTTGTCACCTTTCCAAAATTGTGGGTAAACAACTTTGTTTCAAGCATGTGATGCTCATTCAAACTCACTTATAGCAAGCAACAGGTGTGGGCAATATGAAAATCACACCTGAAGCCAGATAAAAAGGGAAGAAGTTGACTAAATCTTTGCATTGTGTGTCTGTGTGTGCCACACTAAGCATGGAGAATATGCTTTTTTTTCTCTGGATTTTTTTTGTGTTGTTCCAAGACACACAAAGGAAATAAACATGTATATAACAAAACATGTCATTATAATAATTTCCTGGGAGAAATACTTCATATTCTGGAGCAATTTCAAGGGTGCCAACATTTTCGACCATGTATGTATGCAAATGCACATTTGTGTAGATTTAAATCTTCAAAATTGTCAGAGAAAAAAGTGAACTGATAAGACACAACAGGAAGTTTTTACATTGGGACAAAGAATAGGAAAAGCAGCTGGAATTTAAAACAAATACATAATACAATCTACGGTGATATGAATTAATTAAAAAAAGGCCCTCCACATCTTGGGTTTGCCAGATAGGGGATTTTGTATCTGCTTTTAAAACTTCAAAAATCATACGCTAAACAATAGAAAACATTGTCAGGGCAGCTTGTGACACTAGAGGAAATGAGGGAGATTCACATTTTCAACAACACTGTTATTTTATGAAGTCTCCCGTGTGGTGTAGTATACAGAGGATGTGTCCCGTGTGGTGTAGTATATAGAGGATGTGTCCCGTGTGGTGTAGTATATAGAGGATGTGTCCCATGTAGTATATAGAGGATGTGTCCCGTGTGGTGCAGTATATAGAGGATGTGTCCCGTGTACAGTGGCGTAGGAAGGGGGGGGCGGGGGGGGGCGGTCCGCCCCGGGCGGCACAATGCTGGGGGCGGCCGGCGCTGCAGAAGAAGATAAAAAAAAAAAAAAAAAAAAAAAAAGACGCCCCTTTAAATCTTCGGGCGGCGCCGTCCGCCGCCACGACCAGGGCCAGCTCCCCCCACCCCCGGGTCCCGCCCCCGCCCCCTGCTCTATACTCACCTCACCTGGTTCCTGCGGCGCCGGCAGCTGCAGCCTCCTCTGACTCTGCGACGTCTCAGAGCAGAGGGCGCGATGACGTCACTACTGTGCGCGCCGCTCTGCCTCTCTGTCCTGAGCGTCGCAGAGCCGGAGAGACGCTGACTGCACCGGACCTGTGCTGGGAACGGGAGAGGTGAGGATTTTACTTTTTTTTTTTTTTTCTTTATTTCTGACTGTCTGGGGCTGGGGCAATGCTGGACACACTGGGGCAATACTGGAGACCATGGGGCAGATTGCTGGACACACTGGGGCAATACATGAGACCATGGGGCAGAATGCTGGACACACTGGGGCAATACAGGAGACCATGGGGCAGAATGCTGGACACACTGGGGCAATACAGGAGACCATGGGGCAGAATGCTGGACACACTGGGGCAATACAGGAGACCATGGGGCAGATTGCTGGACACACTGGGGCAATACAGGAGACTATGGGGCAGATTGCTGGACACACTGGGGCAATACAGGACACCATGGGGCAGATTGCTGGACACACTGGGGCAATACTGGAGACCATGGGGCAGAATGCTGGACACACTGGGGCAATACTGGAGACCATGGGGCAGAATGCTGGACACACTGGGGCAATACAGGAGACCATGGGGCAGATTGCTGGACACACTGGGGCAATACAGGAGACTATGGGGCAGATTGCTGGACACACTGGGGCAATACAGGAGACCATGGGGCAGAATGCTGGACACACTGGGGCAATACAGGAGACCATGGGGCAGATTGCTGGACACACTGGGGCAATACAGGAGACTATGGGGCAGATTGCTGGACACACTGGGGCAATACAGGAGACTATGGGGCAGATTGCTGGACACACTGGGGCAATACAGGAGACCATGGGGCAGATTGCTGGACACACTGGGGCAATACAGGAGACTATGGGGCAGATTGCTGGACACACTGGGGCAATACAGGAGACCATGGGGCAGATTGCTGGACACACTGGGGCAATACAGGAGACCATGGGGCAGATTGCTGGACACACTGGGGCAATACAGGAGACTATGGGGCAGATTGCTGGACACACTGGGGCAATACTGGAGACCATGGGGCAGAATGCTGGACACACTGGGGCAATACTGGAGACCTAGGGGCAGAATGCTGGACACACTGGGGCAATACTGGAGACCATGGGGCAGAATGCTGGACACACTGGGGCAGTACAGGAGACTATGGGGCAGATTGCTGGACACACTGGGGCAATACAGGAGACCAGGGGGCAGATTGCTGGACACACTGGGGCAATACAGGAGACTATGGGGCAGATTGCTGGACACACTGGGGCAATACTGGAGACCATGGGGCAGAATGCTGGACACACTGGGGCAATACTGGAGACCTAGGGGCAGAATGCTGGACACACTGGGGCAATACAGGAGACCATGGGGCAGATTGCTGGACACACTGGGGCAATACTGGAGACCATGGGGCAGAATGCTGGACACACTGGGGCAGTACAGGAGACTATGGGGCAGATTGCTGGACACACTGGGGCAATACAGGAGACCAGGGGGCAGATTGCTGGACACACTGGGGCAATACAGGAGACTATGGGGCAGATTGCTGGACACACTGGGGCAATACAGGAGACTATGGGGCAGATTGCTGGACACACTGGGGCAATACAGGAGACTATGGGGCAGATTGCTGGACACACTGGGGCAATACAGGAGACCATGGGGCAGATTGCTGGACACACTGGGGCAATACAGGAGACTATGGGGCAGATTGCTGGACACACTGGGGCAATACAGGAGACCATGGGGCAGATTGCTGGACACACTGGGGCAATACAGGAGACCATGGGGCAGATTGCTGGACACACTGGGGCAATACAGGAGACTATGGGGCAGATTGCTGGACACACTGGGGCAATACTGGAGACCATGGGGCAGAATGCTGGACACACTGGGGCAATACTGGAGACCTAGGGGCAGAATGCTGGACACACTGGGGCAATACTGGAGACCATGGGGCAGAATGCTGGACACACTGGGGCAGTACAGGAGACTATGGGGCAGATTGCTGGACACACTGGGGCAATACAGGAGACCAGGGGGCAGATTGCTGGACACACTGGGGCAATACAGGAGACTATGGGGCAGATTGCTGGACACACTGGGGCAATACTGGAGACCATGGGGCAGAATGCTGGACACACTGGGGCAATACTGGAGACCTAGGGGCAGAATGCTGGACACACTGGGGCAATACAGGAGACCATGGGGCAGATTGCTGGACACACTGGGGCAATACTGGAGACCATGGGGCAGAATGCTGGACACACTGGGGCAGTACAGGAGACTATGGGGCAGATTGCTGGACACACTGGGGCAATACAGGAGACCAGGGGGCAGATTGCTGGACACACTGGGGCAATACAGGAGACTATGGGGCAGATTGCTGGACACACTGGGGTAATACTGGAGACCATGGGGCAGAATGCTGGACACACTGGGGCAATACTGGAGACCTAGGGGCAGAATGCTGGACACACTGGGGCAATACTGGAGACCATGGGGCAGAATGCTGGACACACTGGGGCAATACTGGAGACCATGGGGCAGAATGCTGGACACACTGGGGCAATACAGGAGACCATGGGGCAGATTGCTGGACACACTGGGGCAATACAGGAGACCATGGGGCAGATTGCCGGACACACTGGGGCAATACTGGAGACCATGGGGCAGAATGCTGGACACACTGGGGCAATACAGGAGACTATGGGGCAGATTGCTGGACACACTGGGGCAATACAGGAGACCATGGGGCAGAATGCTGGACACACTGGGGCAGTACAGGAGACTATGGGGCAGAATGCTGGACACTCTGAATACTGGAGACCATGGGGCAGATCTCAGGACACATTGAGGCAATGCTGGAGACCCTGGGGCAGACTTCTGGACATACTGGGGCAATACTGGAGACCATGGGGCAGATTGCTGGACACACCGGGGCAATACTGGAGACCATGGGGCAGAATGCTGGACACACTGGGGCAATACTGGAGACCTAGGGGCAGAATGCTGGACACACTGGGGCAATACTGGAGACCATGGGGCAGAATGCTGGACACACTGGGGCAATACTGGAGACCATGGGGCAGAATGCTGGACACACTGGGGCAATACAGGAGACCATGGGGCAGATTGCTGGACACACTGGGGCAATACAGGAGACCATGGGGCAGATTGCCGGACACACTGGGGCAATACTGGAGACCATGGGGCAGAATGCTGGACACACTGGGGCAATACAGGAGACTATGGGGCAGATTGCTGGACACACTGGGGCAATACAGGAGACCATGGGGCAGAATGCTGGACACACTGGGGCAGTACAGGAGACTATGGGGCAGAATGCTGGACACTCTGAATACTGGAGACCATGGGGCAGATCTCAGGACACATTGAGGCAATGCTGGAGACCCTGGGGCAGACTTCTGGACATACTGGGGCAATACTGGAGACCATGGGGCAGATTGCTGGACACACCGGGGCAATACTGGAGACCATGGGGCAGAATGCTGGACACACTGGGGCAATACAGGAGACCATGGGGCAGATTGCTGGACACACTGGGGCAATACTGGAGACCATGGGGCAGAATGCTGGACACACTGGGGCAGTACAGGAGACTATGGGGCAGAATGCTGGACACACTGGGGCAATACTGGAGACCCTGGGGCAGATTGCTGGACACACTGGGGCAATACTGGAGACCCTGGGGCAGATTTCTGGACACATTGAGGCAATGCTGGAGACCCTGGGGCAGACTTCTGGACACACTGGGGCAATGCTGGACACTGGGGCAGATTGCTGGACACACTGGGGGTAATATACTGGACACACTGGGGCAATGCTGGACACTGGGGGTAATATGCTGGACACACTGGGGCAGACTGCTGGACACACTGGGGAAAGGCTGGACACTGGGGCAGATTGCTGGACACACTGAGGGCAGATTGCTGGACACACTGGGGGTAATATGCTGGACATACTGGGGCAGATTGCTGGACACACTGGGGGTAATATGCTGGACACACTGGGGCAGATTGCTGGACAACATGGGGGTAATATGCTGGACACACTGGGGCAGATTGCTGGACAACATGGGGGTAATATGCTGGACACACTGGGGGCAGGACTTGAGGCATGGGCAGAATGTAGATACGGGGCATGATTGGAGACACGGGGCAGGATTGGATCATGGGGCAGGACGGATACGATGGAGGCTGGTGGGGCAGGATGGGGAGATCATATGGGGTAGAATGGATACTCATGAGGGCAGGATACGACAACATATGGCTGGAGCCAGGAATGAGATAAACGGGGCCAGGGTGGGGAATATTATTACCATAGGGGATAATTAAGGGATATTATTACTGCAGTGATGTATTTATTTTATTTTTTGAGTATACTGTTTTAAATGGGGGGGCGGGCCTGTTACTGTGCAGAGTGACACTAGATCACCTTTTTTTCTTCATGTGGTGTAATGTAGAAGTTGTGAAAAATTAAGTAATGTGTTCTGCAAGCGGAGCTCGAGATAACTGTGTTATTTCCTGCAGAAACGAGTCCTGGCTGGAAGGAATGATGGCGGTCTGTGCTGGATAAAAGATGAAGGACTTCACCTAGAGACGTCACTGGTGAGTCAGTGTTACCTATACACTGACACTATACACTGTATACTATATAGAGGTCCTGTGTATAATGTCACCAGTGATCTCTATTACCTCTACACAGACACTGCATACTAAGTACAGATCTCCTGTGAATACTGGCACTTATGGTGATAGTATTGTGTTTTTTTTTTTATTACTGATCAGTATTGTAGTATTCAGTCACTATGTGGTGGTAATATGTGGTCTGGAAATGGTGCGGTGGTATTTGTCCCTTGTATGTAGTATTATTCGGTCACTATGTGGCCTGGTCATGGTGTGGTGGTATTAAGTGACAGGTGTGGCATGTGGGGGTGACACCATTAGGCCCAGTTTAAGTTCTACAAAACAGGAAAACCATTTTTGGTAACCTTTGTGTGTATTGAGCTGGGGGGGGGGGGGGGGGGGCGCCAAACTCGGGAACAGCCCCGGGCGGCAAAAGCTCTAGCTACGCCTCTGCCCGTGTAGTATACAGAGGATGTGTCCCGTGTGGTGTAGTATATAGAGGATGTGTCCAGTGTGGTGTAGTATATAGAGGATGTTTCCCGTGTGGTGTAGTATATAGAGGATGTGTCCAGTGTGGTGTAGTATATAGAGGATGTGTCCCGTGTGGTGTAGTATATAGAGGATGTGTCCCGTGTGGTGTAGTATATAGAGGATGTGTGGTGTAGTATATAGAGGATGTGTCCGGTGTGGTGCAGTATACAGAGGATGTGTCCCGTGTGGTGTAGTATATAGAGGATGTGTCCCGTGTGGTGTAGTATATAGAGGATGTGTTCCGTGTGGTGTAGTATATAGAGGATGTGTCCCGTGTGGTGTAGTATATAGAGGATGTGTCCCGTGTGGTGTAGTATACAGAGGATGTGTCCCGTGTGGTGTAGTATATAGAGGATGTGTCCCGTGTGGTGTAGTATATAGAGGATGTGTCCCGTGTGGTGTAGTATACAGAGGATGTGTCCCGTGTGGTGTAGTATATAGAGGATGTGTCCCGTGTGGTGTAGTATACAGAGGATGTGTCCCGTGTGGTGTAGTATATAGAGGAGGTGTCCCGTGTGGTGTAGTATATAGAGGATGTGTCACGTATGGTGTGTTATATAGAGGATGTGTCCCGTGTGGTGTAGTATATAGAGGATGTGTCCCATGTGGTGTAGTATATAGAGGATGTGTCCCATGTGGTGTAGTATATAGAGGATGTGTCACGTATGGTATGTTATATAGAGGATGTGTCCCGTGTGGTATAGTATATAGAGGATGTGTCACGTATGGTGTGTTATATAGAGGATGTGTCCCGTATGATGGATTATATAGAGGATGTGTCCCATGTGGTGTAGTATATGTCACGACTCAGCTGTCAGGTGACTCGGCACCAGGGGCTCCTTCCCTGTCCCTAATAAATGGGGGCACACTAGTTCGCCCTATTCCCCCGGATACTTCTGAAGGTGAAGATGCCGGGGCCGCCACTCTTAACTTATCTCCTGAATTAGCTCTCCCTCTGTTCTCTTCCCCCACCCAGGGAAGAGGGGAGCTGCTGTGCATCACAGTACACCAACCCGACAAACAAGGCAACACGAACAAGGGTAACTGAAAATACAAGGCATACAAATATTCACTCACATATAACAGAGGAATGCATTGGACAGTGGAGGACGGGGAAAAAACAAAGTAAGATGAGGGAAGGGAATTATCACACTTACAAACTCACGCAACAGTCATCTCCAAAATCCTTCTCATATAAACACCTCTCTTCCAAGCCATGCAGTATAAACTAACTCTGACATGGGTTTCAGTCATGACCCAGACTTTGTAGGGAATAGGAGTGAATAACCAAGCTCAGCTGAGAGCTCTGACTTCCAGGGCTCCCAACATGGCCGATTAACCCCTGTTCTACCAAAAGAAATTACCGTACCACCATTTACAAAGAAGGTGAAGTGCTTCTTTTCAGTGCAGGAGTAGGAACAATCAGACGCTCAGTCTTCTGGCTTCTCTCTGTTGCGGTAACCCCGTGACACTTCTATGAGGGACTTCTGGAACCTCAGGACCGGGTTTATCGGGGTGTGCCATGTGAAAAGACTGGATCAGTCTGGCCGCATTGACGTCAGATGCTGCTACCGACATCCTCTACTCAGGATTTTCGGTATCTGAAACTCTAAGTTTCCACTGACAGGAGATGGTGGTAGTGGTGATGGTACCGAAGATGTAACATATTTTTTTGAGAAGAGATCGATGGTGGTAAAGCAAGGCGAAATGCTACGGGATTGACAATTGGCTACAATTTTATAAGGACCGATAAACCTCAGACCCAGTTTCCAAGATGGAACCGTCAACTTAATATTCCTAGAGGACAACCGCATCAAGTCACCAACACACAGGTCCGGACCCACCAAACGTCTCCGAGCAGCCACACTCTTATATTTGGATCCCATCTTCCTCAAATTATTAGTAACCTCCTGCCATACGGATGTAATAGATTATGTAAACCATTCCTCTTCAGATAACCCAGAAGAACAATTTTTATTAAATGAACTGAACTGAAAAACTGAGACTTACCAGTAGATTCATGACAACGATTATTTACTGCAAATTCGGCTAACAGTAAGTAGGTAACCCAATCCTCCTGATTCTCAGACACAAAACACCTGAGATAAGTCTCCAGATTCTGATTAATCCGTTCAGTCTGCCCAATAGACTGTGGGTGAAATGTAGAAGAAAATGACAGATGGATCAACAGACAAGTGCAGAATGCCCTCCAAAATTTGGAAACAAACTGTACCCCTAGGTCAGAAACAATATCGGTTGGGATCCCATGTAATTTTACAATTTCCCTGCTGAAAATTTGCGCCAAAGATTTGGCATTCGGTAAAGCTGGTAATGCAATAAAATGAGACATCTTACTGAATCTATCCATGACCACCAAAATTACTGTATTCCTCACCGACACGGGTAGATCCGTGATTAAATCAACTGACAGGTGAGTCCAAGATCTACTGGGAATCTCCAATGGTTGGAGAGCCCCCGATGGACGAGTATAAAAGGTCTTAGAATGCGCGCAGACACTGCAAGCAGCTACATACTCCCAAACATCCTGATGAACCCCTGGCCACCAAAACGTTGAGTAAGAAGATCAGTGGTGGCTTTATTACCAGGGTATCCGGCCAAGACCGAATCGTGATGTTTACTAATGACTCTTAGACGAAGGTTAACAGGATCAAATAGTTTACCTAATGAGCAGGCAGCAGGGGCATCCCACTGAGCATCAACAATCTGTCTTTCAACATCGGAGCATATAGACGCTATAACCACCCCTTTTTGTAGAATAGGTACCGGTTCACAATTATTTCCTTCCCCAAGGAAAACAACGAGGTAAGACATCTGCCTTAAATTTTCTGTTCCCCGGCCTGTATGTGACAAAAAATTTAAATCTGGTAAAGAACAATGCTCATCTTGACTGCCGAGACGTTAGACGTTTCACTGATTCCAAATATACCAGATGTTTATGATCCGTGAACACAATAACTGGATGAACTGCTCGCACCAAACAATGACGCCACTCAAAAGCCCACTTAATTGCTAAGAGTTCCCTGTTACCAATGTCAAAATTTTCTCGGCAGACAACAGTTTTTTAAAAAAAATAGACACATGGATGCCTTTTACCAGGAGACGCACCCTGCAACAATACAACCCCCACGCCCACCTCAGATGCGTCAACCTCATTGATAAAAGGCTGAGAGACATCAGACTGTATGAGGATTCTGTGCCCTTGTCTCCTCCACCACCCACACCTGCAGCACAGCTTCTACCGCCTACAGGAGTCTTTCCAACATTTCCAACATTTTTTGGGTAGGATTGGACCACTTGGAGAAGTCCATCCCCTTCCTAGTCTTATCCGTCAGAGGTTTGGCTACTACCAAAACATTTTGATGAACTTACGGTAGTAATTGGTGAAACCTAAAAACCTTTGTAACGACTTCAAATTATCAATACGATCCCAATCCAATACTGCCTGGACTTTCGCCGGATCCATGCAAAAACCTATGAAAAACAACACATATCCTAGGAAAGGGATCTCCTAAAACTGAGAACATACATTTGTCTCTGAGTATATGTAAGACCTGCTTGACATGTACCTGATGTGTCTCAAGTTCAGGTGAATTAATTCATACGTCATCCAGATAAATAACCACAAATATGCCTATTAAAGATGTCATCTACAAAGTGCTGAAAGATGGCAGGCGTGTTCGTCAACCCAAAAGGCATCACCAGGTTCTTATAGTGTCCCTCAGGCGTATTGAATGCTGTTTTCTGCTCATCCGCCTCTTTAATGTGAATGAGATTATATCCCCCCCCCCCCAACCTAGGTCAATTACCTAGGTCAATTTTTGAAAACCATTTTGCTCCTACAAATTGATTAAAAAGGTGCGGGATGAGAGGGAGCGGATATGGATCCTGAAGCGAGCATCATGACATGGGCATGTTTACTATGGTGCTGGACCTATTTACCACATATCAGGGATCATGGACCAGTTTGCATATATTAAGATACTTGAAGAGGTCATGTTGCCTTATGCTGAAGAGGATATGACCTTGAGATGGGGGGTTTCAACAAGACAACGACCCTAAACACTCCAGGTAATGAGCAAAATCTAGGTTCCAGTCCAACAAAAATTGAGGTTATGTAGTGGCCAACCCAATCCCTGGACCTTAATCCAATAGAACACTTGTGGGGGGGACATTAAAAATAGGTATTAGGGTATGTGCACACATCCAGATTTTATGCAGAAATTTCCTGAACAAAACTGGAGATTTTCTTCAGAAAATCCGCACACATTTTTCTTTCGTTTTACTAGCAGTTTTTGCGCGGATTTTTCGCCTTTTTTTTCCGAAGCTTCCCAATGCATTAGATAGCGGGAAATCCGGTATAAATCCGCAAAATTAATGAACATGCTGCGTATTTTTCCGCGATGCGTTTTTATTGTGGAAAAAAACGCAACATGTGCACAAAAATTGCGGAATGCATTCAAAATGATGGGATACTTAATGTATGCATTTTTAAGTGGAAAACCGCCGGAAAAACGCGCAAAAAACTCGAAAATTCCGGAACGTGTGCACATACCCTTAGACCCACCGGTAATTATGTCTCCAGGAGTCCATCCTGACAGCACCATGGAGGTCGACCTCATCCTCCTTACAGACAGGAAACACACGAGAGGTTAAAAGGCCCCTCCCCACCCACCTCCCTCAGTGTTTTAACAAGTACCACACCATGATTGATGCAACTTAAATTTATTTCAACCAATATCATATTAAGACATCATGAAACAACACAAACAGGGAGGAAACTAACCGTGCTGTCAGGATGGACTACTGGAAATATAATTACCGGTAGGTCTAATACCTATTTTTCAAGGGCATCCCTCCTGACAGCACCATGGAGAATACCAAGGTACCTCCTCAGGGTGGGACCACTGCCTGGAGACCCTTTCTCCCGAAGGCAGTCTGTTGACTAGATACATCTAACTTATAATGTTTGCAAAACTTATCTAGCCTGGCCCAGGTTGCGGCCCTACAAATTTGCTCGACTGAAGCTCCCACCCTCTCAGTCCAGGAGGTAGAGACTGCTCTCGTTGAGTGGGCTCTTAATCCTTCGGGGGAATAATCCCTTCTGAATGGTAGGCTAGGGAGATTGCTGAAGTCATCCATCTTGCGATAGTGGTTTTGAGGCTTTTCCCCTTATTTTTTCTCCTAAATAAAATAAACAATTTAGGATCCTGCCTCCAACTTTGTGTGGCCTCTAGGTATTCAATGACCGCCTGCCTAACGTCCAACATGTGAAAGACCTGCTCTTTCTGATTTGACAGGTTTTCACAAAAGGAAGGCAAGTTAATCTCCTGGTTTAGATTCTGGGAGGACACTACCTTTGGTAAAAAAGCAGGATCTAATTTTAGGATTATGCGATCCTCCCATATCCGAAGATACGGATCTCGAATGGACAGGGCCTGAATTTCTCCTACCCTCTTCGCGGTAGTAATAGCCACTAAAAATGTCGTTTTGATGGTCCGATATGAGATGGACATCTTCTCGCCGGGTATATAAGGATCTTTAGAAAGGGCTTTAAGGACCAGATTCAGATCCCAAGGAGGCACCGACCGCCTTATAGTAGGTTACAACGTTTGTATAGCCCTGACAAACCTAGCTACCCATGGGTGAGTGGCCAACGAATAGTCTTAGAATGTACTTAATACCGATATCTGGACTTTAATGGTGCTTGGTTTGAGACCTTTATTAAAACCCACCTCCAGGAAATCTAAAACCCTTGGAATATTGGGCCTGCCGGGAACAACATCGAACCTGCCACCTTCCAAACAGAACCATTTCCAGATTTTATGGTATATTGCAGATGTGACTGGCTTTCTGCTAGCCTGAATGGTGGTAATAACCGGGTCCGATAACCCCTGAGCTCTTAGGATGTCCTGCTCAGAATCCAGGCTGACAGATGAAGTCTTTCTGGGTTCTGATGGAAGACTGGACCCTGGTGGATTATATCTTTCCTCTGAGGAAACATAACAGGATCTTCGAAAGCCATGGCTCTTAGCTGTGGGAACAAACTTCTCTTTGGCAAACACGGGATGATCAGAAGTACCTTTACCTGATCCTCTTGGATTTTCCTTAGCACTCCTGGAATAAGCGCCATCGGGGAAAGGCATAAGACGGACCTGTCCCACCTCTGACTTAAAGCGTCGACTGCTTTTGGATTGTCCCTTGGATTTAGGGAGTAAAACCTGGCGACCTTTGAGTTCTTTCTGGTCACTAACAGGTCTATTTGAGGTGTACCAAAGAGATGACACAAGAACTGGAACACGTCTTCATTTAGATCCCACTCCATTGGCAAAACCTTCTGTCTGCTCAGGTAATCCACCATTACATTTTTTGATCCCTCAAGTTCCCTCCAAGTGCACTCCCAAACCCCACTTGCTGGCGTCCATAGTGATCACCATGCATGGTGAGGAGATCCAAGGAATGCCCAACTGCAGACTTTCTGGCTGCGTCCACCAAAGTAGCGATCTTCTTACCGCCGGGGATAAGGACATTCCTCTGTCGAGTGATGACTAGTGCTGGTCCCAGACGGACAGGACTTCCCTCTGCAAGGCATTCGAGTGGAACTGGGACCATTGGACACAGAGAATGCAAGCTGTCAGAAGGCCTAGAATCTTCATTGCCGACCTGATTGAAGCCAGACTTCTCAGGAGCTCTCAGATTCTGTTTCGCATAGTCTCCCTCTTTTCTTCCAGTAGGAAGAATGCTCTGCATCTGGAATCCAATAGTACTCCCAGGAAAAAACGTCGACTGCTTTTGGATTGTCCGTTGGATTTAGGGAGTAAAACCTGGTGACCTTTGAGTACTTTCTGGTCGCTAACAGGTCTATTTGATGTGTACCCAAGAGATGACTAGAACTGGAACACGTCTTCATTTAGTTCCCACTCCATTGGCCAGACCTTCTGTCTGCTCAGGTAATCTACCATTACATTTTTTGATCCCTCGAGTTCAACCGCCACCACCGACAGGACAGTCTTCTTTGCCCAGGAAAAGATTCTGTACGCCAGATCCTGGAGCGCTCGGTGTCTGGGGCCCCCTTAGTGTCACAAAAAAAGATACCATTGTTATGTTGTCCGATAGGATTTTTACATGTTGCCCCTTTAGCCATGACTGATTTCACCTTAGGGCTTCCCACACAGCGTAGAGCTCTCTGTAGTTGGACGACATGGACTAGGTCTCCGATGGCCATTTGCCCTGAAGAATCCTTCCCTCCAAGTGCACTCCCCAACCCTACTTGCTGGCGTCCATAGTGATCACCATGCATGGTGAGGAGATCCAAGGAATTCCCAACTGCAGATTTTCTGGCTGAGTCCACCAAAGTAGCGATCTTCTTACCACCGGGGATAAGGACATTCCTCTGTCGAGTGATGACTAGCGCTGGTCCCAGATGGACAGGACTTCCCTCTGCAAGGCTCTCGAGTGGAACTGGGACCATTGGACACAGGGAATGCAAGCTGTCAGAAGGCCTAGAATCTTCATTACCGACCTGATTGAAGCCAGACTTCTCAGGAGCTCTCGGATTCTGTTTCGCATAGTCTCCCTCTTTTCTTCCGGCAGGAAGAATGCTCTGCATCTGGAATCCAATAGTACTCCCAGGAAAATCTTCCTGTTTTCCGGCACGAGGTTCGACTTCTGCTGGTTGAGGATCCATCCAAGGTACTCTACTGTGGATATGTGGATACTGTGGATATGGTTTTCGCCCTGTGAAGTCAGAGTTCTTCCAATGAACTCACCACTAGAAGGAAATCGTCCAAGTATGGCACTATGATTATCCCTTTGCTCCTTAAGTAGACTACCATCTCTGACACCAACTTGGTGAATGCCCGAGGAGCCGATGCTAGGCCGAATGGAAGGCACTGAAATTGAAAGTGGCAGGTTTGATTCTGGATTTTTACTGCAAATCTCAAAATATTTGGGGATGTTCGGTGTATTGGAACCTGGTAATATGTACTTTTTAGATCCAGGGTGCACATAAATGCGTCCCTATCTATAAGGGGAACTGTAGATTTTACCAACTCCATTCTGAATGTTTTGTACTTTACCCAACAGCAATAGCAAAGAAAGGAAAAAAGTTCCAGCACCAGGCGTCTCTTTATTAAAATCTTCAATATTTTATTTTCATGTCAAGAATAAAAACTCATGCAGGGACACAGCCCCTAAACGCCTGACGCATTTCGAACAAAGCTCTTAATCATAGGCATTGCTGCATGATTTTTTATTCTTGGCATTTAAAAATTTTTTTTTAAGATTTTAATGAAGAGACGCCCGGTGCTGGAACTTTTTTCCTTTCCTTGCTATTGCTTTTGAGTGGTATCCAGCCACTTGCTCCTGGCACCTGTGTTCATCCGGATTCCAGTGAGGCACCGCTGATCTTCTTCCCTGCTCCTAGTATGATGTTATTTTACCCAACAGTTTAAGAGCTTTAGATTTTTTATAGTGCGGGATTCTCCTGATGGCTTTATGATGGTGAATAATGCTGAATAATGCCCTTTGCCCTCTTCTGACTGAGGGTCCGGAATTATAACAGCCGTGTCGACAAGCTCTCTTATGTCTGCTGCCATGAGTGAATTTGCCGACAAGGTACGGGGAGCAATAAATCTTTCAGGGGGAGGCATAACCCTCCGCTATGGTTCTGAGAATGCACTGGTCCTGGGTAACGTGGTGCCAACTTCCCGTGAATCGCCTGAGTCGCCCCCCAACCAAGATGGCGTCATTGCCTTCTTGATCTTGAACCTGACCCAAATAGGGATCCCTTACTCTTTCCTCCTTTGTGGTAGGTTCCTCTACTGGACTTCCCCTGGCCCCTGTAATCGGACTATCTCCGAGATGGCCCTGGTTTACGAAAGGACTGGGTCCTTCTAAACCTAACTTCGGGAAACCCTTTTTTTTGTCCGAAGCTTTCTCTAATATGTCGTCCAATGCCGACCCGAACACCCTTAACTCTGAGAAGGGAATGGAGCATAACTTATTTTTAGAGGTGTTGTCCCCAGACCAGGTTTTCATCCACACAGCCTTACGGGCCGCATTAGACAATGAGCTTTTCCTAGCTGAGAACCTTACTGATTCGGCAGATGTATCCGCCAAAAAATCTGTGGCCGCCTTCATCAGTGGGAGGGAGGCTATAATATCTTCCCTAGGTGTTTTACTATTTAAGTGCTCCTCCAGTTGCCACATCAATAGAAACATAGACCTGGCAACTGAAGTGGCGGCTATATTGGTTTTGATCAAAGCCGCGGATGTCTTCCAAGCCCATTTCAAGAGATTATCTGCCTTCCTGTCCATAGGGTCCTTCAGACTTGATGAGTCTTCAAAGGTGATGGATGTCTTCCTAGCAAACTTAGTGACCGGTACATCTATCTTGGGAACCACCTCCCAGATCTTAATGTCCTCATGATCAAAGTCCCGTGGTATCACCAATCGTTTCTCTGCATCCTCTCATTCCTCCACAACCATGTTGTTTCTGAGCTCTGAGACCCCCAAACATCTCGTCCTGTCTGGACTGCGGTTTTGGAACCTCCTCCACCTGCATCATATCTCTGATTGCCTGGACTAGGTCATCTGTATCCTCAGAGACAAATAAGTATCTCCTGCCCCGTTCAGGATTTTCCATCACCACTTCACCCTCTTCTTCCTGGTCTGAACCCGGGAACTGGGACTCCTCATCCGAGCTTGGTTCCATCTCCCACCGAGGCCTCTTAGCTCTTGGACCTGGACTGGGAGGTTGTGGCCGGGCAAGGCTAGATATAGAGGCCTGGACCTCTTCCCGGACGACACCAGGAATGCGACGGATCTCCCCACCGTGCGACTTCCGGAAGAAGCAGCGCCCTGCCGGCCGGCGTTGGAGCCGAGAGCCCCCATCTGGAGGAAGTCGCTCTACCCAGGAGCTCCACTCGACTGGTCTCGGTGGCTGGGGGACTCCCCACCGGAGAGTGTCAGCCTCGAACCTTCTTGATAGGGGGAAGGATTGGCTGTGCCGCATGATCCCACTGGGCCCATCCGGTAAGCTCCTGCGCTTCTCTCCTCTCTTGTGCATCCCTCCATGCAGGGACAGGAAAAAACACTGAGGGAGGTGGGTGAGAAGAGGTTATTGTCACTTTAAAAACTGCAGGAGAAACTTGACAGAATAATCCTGCAATGTGCTCTGCTGCCACCTTGTGGTAGGAATATGGTAATGCACCTTAGAAGTTTGTGAAATTATGTGACAAGTATCATTTGTACTGGTGAATAGTAAGCTGGTTAAAACCAGTAAAAAAATATCCAAAAATCAAAAGCTGCTATATGTACTGGGGCCTCCATCACCTTCTTGTTTTTATTTAGCACTTTTTAGATTCACTAGTATTTGTTCAAACCTTTCATTAAAAAGTAGTTTTTTTGAGTATTCATTGTAAAATGCTTTTCATGTTGAATTCATTGACTTACGCAAGCATCTTAGCAGCTCAAGCCTTAGGCTGCCGTCACACTAGCAGTATTTGGTCAGTATTTTACATCAGTATTTGTAGCCAAAACCAGGAGTGGAACAATTAGAGGAAAAGTATAATAGAAACATCTGCACCACTTCTGTATTTATCACCCACTCCTGGTTTTGGCTTACAAATACTGACATAAAATCCTGACCAAATACTGATAGTGTGACGGCAGCCTTAGGAGAAGCAGAAACAAGGGAAATAATTATGCTTTAGAAAAAAAAAGCCACTGTGCAGAAGAAAATAATCCGCCAAATTAATGGAAAAAAACTATGTGAAAGATTTTGGGTGAGAAATATCTTTGTCAATAAGATTTAAGTGAGAATGATTTTGCAGTGAATACTCAAAATTCCACTTTTCTCATTAGTATCAATAGGTAACACATGGGATATTCTAAAGCAGATCCCTGGGGAGAGAAGAAGCAAAAATGAGACAAGAATTGTGGCTTAAACTACTGCATTCTGCCAGATACTGCCGCCCAGAGAGGCGTCCGATAATGGAAAAGTGTAAAACTTAGCAAAAGTGCGGAGGGAATACCAAGTGAAGTGGCAGCGTGACCTGAAAAAAGAGATCTGGCACATTGGATTTGGTCAGCCATTCATCAGGTGTAGAGAGTCAAAGAGGGAGTCGAATTAAGATGCTGTGGTTGGTAGATCTGTAATGCCTGAACGAAACATGGATTGGGAATGTTTACTAAGGTCAGCTGCTGCTGGACAGGAGGACAAGACGATGTCCCTATCCAAGCGAGTGGAGGAAGCCACTTTAAGCAAAAACTTGGGAACTGAGCGGATCACCGCTTTGTCCTGGCGAAGTATCTGCAAAAAGGGCTCAGCACAACAGAGCTGCCATTTCTGAGACCCCATTAGAGGAGGTGATTGTAAGTGAGAAGAATGAGATCTTCAGGGCTTCAAAGATAAGAGACTGAAGGGTATGAAGGACCAAGATTCAAGTCCCATGGGGTGGAGAGGGGCCTTCTTTAAGGAACCATTGTAAGCAGGCATTGATGTCAAGTTTGGAGGCAAACATGTAATGGAAAAGGAACAGTAATGCTGAATCCTGTCTTTTAGGAGGAGCCAGGACAACTCAAGATCTGGACCTTCTTTGAAGAAGGATGAAACTTTGGATAAGGAGAAGCGCAGTGGATATAGACTTTTGGCTTCAATATAAAAAATAAAACTTCCCTCTTCTAGAAGAAGAGGATGGTTTCTTGGCCTTCTTCATTATTTTCCTGATGGTTTCTTGGCCTTCTTCATTATTTTCCTGATGGTTTCTTGGCCTTCTTCATTATTTTCCTGATGGTTTTTTGGCCTTCTTCATTATTTTCCTGATGGTTTCTTGGCCTTCTTCATTATTTTCCTGATGGTTTCTTGGCCTTCTTCATTATTTTCATTATTTTCCTGATGTGCTCAGAGAAACTACAATCCCATAGAACGGCAGCTTCAATAGCCGTGACATTAAATGGGGAGATCCTAAATTCTGGGAGACGCAATGCCTATAAAAATAGTCTCAGAGGGGCAGACGCCAATAGGAGAATATGGTGTTCCATTTTTATCTGAGCTATCCGGATTGTTAGAACACCTCTTGTCTTCATCCTTCTAAGATAAGACTCCAGTTAATGAGGGGAGAAGGGGAGACTCAGAGGAGGCTGAAATGGCTCCAAAAAATGTGATCAGAGAATGGATCGCAAAAAGATGGAGGATCGGGTGATACAACGACTGCAGTGATTTTAGTGAGCGAGAAAATGGATGTTGACCTCAGAATTGGGATCTGCCTTTATCAAAGCCATCATGGTTCCCAGAAATCCACAAGGACAGGCAGAGTGAAATTGTGAAGTTTTGCTGAAGTATGTTGACCACTTGCCTTCTGGAGGTCAATTTTTTTTTAGTAGGAAAACCTTTACTGAAAGACTCTCACTCAAAAGAAATTATTTGGGAAGGCGAGAGGAGTCTGGGCAATAGATTATCTGGCTGAAGGAGACAGTTTTTAGTGGACTCTGATGGTTGGAAACCATACTGTTCTCAAGAAGTCCATACAGTAGTGACAGACCCCTTGTAGAGGTGCTTAACCTACATGATGGGATGAACCGACGGGTGCCAATAAGAGGATAGAACAGAAATATTGTTGCATAAGAATTACATTCCTCTGTACTAGTGTAAGGGTTAATCATAGTTTACTGTAGTGTTGAAGATTTGTGATGCAATATATGATCTGGCTATTAGAGGGCAGCGGAGCAAGGCCTGAGTTAGACCACTGGGGTTTTAGCAGTTGGTGAGCGCTTGGGGAGAGCAGAAGAAGAGACCAGAGGGAAGTGGAGCTGCGGTTCCTTGGCGAAAGTCTGAATAAAGTGGCGCAAATCTGGATCTGTTGTTGGTGACACTGGGACGCATTGTTCGGCTTGACATGAGCCAACTTGGAGAGAACAACGAAGTACGCAACATTTTGGGCTAGACCATGAGAAACCACATTTCTAAGGACTTAGGGAAGCACTGCGTTGGAGAGATCGACATTCCCTAAGATCTTCAAAATGGCTTTTCTGATTATTCGAGACTCAGCCCAGCAAGGACCCTTTTACTGTACTTCAGTCTCAGTACATACCAGTACTATTTTACATCTGAATATATATGCGCATACATAAACAGCCTTATATAGGTTTAGTTAAGGTACCGTCACACTAGACGATATCGCTAGCGATCCGTGACGTTGCAGCGTCCTGGCTAGCGATATCGTCCAGTGTGACACGCAGCAGCGATCAGGCCCCTGCTGTGCTGTCGCTGGTCGGGGAAGAAAGTCCAGAACTTTATTTGGTCGCTGGACTCCCCGTAGACATCGCTGAATCGGCGTGTGTGACACCGATTCAGCGATGTCTTCACTGGTAACCAGGGTAAACATCGGGTAACTAAGCGCAGGGCCACGCTTAGTAACCCGATGTTTACCCTGGTTACCATCCTAAAAGTAAAAAAAACCAAACACTACATACTTACATTCCGGTGTCTGTCCTCCAGCGCTGTGCTCTGCACTCCTCCTGCTCTGGCTGTGAGCGTCGGTCAGCCGGAAAGCAGAGCGGTGACGTCACCGCTCTGCTTTCCGGCCGCTGTGCTCACACAGACAGTACAGGAGGAGAGCAGAGCACAGCGCTGGAGGACAGACGGCTGTAGGTAAGTATGTAGTGTTTGTTTTTTTTTACTTTTAGGATGGTAACCAGGGTAAACATCGGGTTACTAAGCGCGGCCCTGCGCTTAGTTACCCGATGTTTACCCTGGTTACCGGCATCGTTGGTCGCTGGAGAGCGGTCTGTGTGACAGCTCTCCAGCGACCAAACAGCGACACTGCAGCGATCCGGATCGTTGTCGGTATCGCTGCAGCGTCACTAAGTGTGACGGTACCTTTAGAGATGGCACCCTAAAGGGCCAAAAATAAGAGATTCCAGTGAAACGTGGACGAGGGACGGCCACAGGACGAGCAGTACAGCAACAATTAGTGGACAAGCACAAAGATTACCTAATATAGTATAAATATTTACTAACCAGTTTAGAAAAACAAAGGAAGGGATGGTAGGAAAACAGCGTATAAGTAACAAATACAATAACAGCAGTTCCTCTCAATAATACTGACAGAGTATAGGCAGATACACTTAAACAGAATTAACAGTTATATGTTAGCAAAATACAACACGATTAACACTTTCTATGCATAAATCAGTAAAATGACAGTGCTGTTATGGGACTTTAGTAATCGCCTATTCAGAGCCGTTTTTAAAATATCTCTTATAGAAGAGGCCTTTTTTCCTAACTAACTAGACCTATATAAGGCTATTTATATATGTGCATATATATTCAGATGTAAGATGTACCAATATGTCCTGAGACTGAAGTACAGTAGAAGGGTCCTTGCTGCGTTGACTCCCGAATAATCAGAAACGCCATTTTGAATCTCTTAGGGAATGCCGATCTCTCTAACGCAGGGCTTCCCTATGTCCTGTGTACTTGGTTGTCCTCATCGAGTCGCCTCATGTCAAGCCGAACAACTCATTCCAGAGTCACCAACAACAGATCCAGAGTCACACCGCCCTATCCGGACTTTCTCAGAGGATCCAAAGCTTCACTTACACCCCAGAATCTCCTTCGACTCCTCCCAACCGTCCACCAGCCGCCAAAAACCCCCGTCCTCCAACTCTGGCCTCTCGCCACTGCTCTCTACTGTCCAGATAATGGATGACATCACAAATCTCCAACAAACAGTAAATTGTCATTAACCCTTACATTCCACCCCACTAACAATTTGATGTCCCAGCAAAAACAGCACCAACCGAGATCTGGCCCCACTTAAAGTCGTTTTGGAGGGACACCCACTAAGGCATGCTCTGACCTACACAAGCCAAGCAGAGTCCAAGGACTCTAGAGGCCCCTCAGCTTCACACTTTACAGATGAGCCTGTGAATTATTGTCAGTCTGGGCCAAGACCTGTGCTCCATTGAGGTGTTCTCTGGACTTCTAAGTCATGGCCCAGACGAGCGCTATTATTTGTTCCTGGCCCCCCTGCTCCTGGGCCAGCACTGCTCCCAATCTGTGAAGCCTTCTGTCCCTATATAGAATGAATGGACAATCATATTGAGCATATGCCAAAACTGGGGCATTGGTCAAGGCTTCTTTCAGCTGATCGAGGTCTTGTTCTTGCGAGGCAGTGGGCCAATTTGTTGGGCCTTTTGTGGTCTCCTTCAGTAACTTGTGAAGAGGCTTGGCTATCTTAGCGAAGTTTGTAATGAAAGATTGTTAATATCCGGTTAGTCCCACAAAGGCTCACAGCTCTCAAAGAGTCCGTGATGGAAGCCAGTTCCTTACAGCTTCTACTTTGCTTCCAGCCGGGCTGACACCATGTGTCCTAGATATTCAATTTCTGTCTGAAACAGATGACACTTTCAGGGCTTTAACTTCAGACCGTGGGCCTGTAGATGGGTCAGCACTTGTCCACTTCGAAGGTGGATGCATGAAGGATGATGTTGTCCAGATAGATCAATATGGATTCAAAATTCAGCTCTCCCAACAGTGCTAACCGCTGAAATGTCCCATGTGCATCGGCGAGCATGAAAGGAATTCTATTGAACTTGTACGGTCCCATTGGTAAAATGAACGCTGTCTGGGGCTTGTCAGATCTGAGGTGGAGAAATACATGGCCTGTCGAAGTGTCATCAGGGACTCTTCTGTTGTGAATTCCGCTCTTGGGCTCCCTCCGGTGGTTGTAAGTGGCACTTTTGTGAGTTCTGCTCTTGGGCCCCCTCCGGTGGTTTTAAGTGGTATGGCTGCTCCTTGGATTTAGCAGTCAGCAGCTGCTTCCACTGATTGTCTATTCTGCTCGGCTATTTAGCCTGGCTCTTTCCTTCAGCTTGTGCCACTTGTCAATGGTTCCTGGTTGGATTCACATCTCTTTGGATTTCCCTGTTATCCTGACCAGTTCAGCAAAGCTAAGTCCTTGCTTGCTCTTTTCTGTCCACAGATGGTGGACTTATCCGTTCTGTGCTTTCTATGTTTGTCCAGCTTGTCAGTATGAATTAATTCAGTTAAGCTGGAAGCTCTGGGAAGCAGATTTACCCTCCACACCTTTAGTCAGGTGTGGAGATTTTTTTGTAAACTCTGCGTGGATATTTTGTAGTGTTTTATACTGACCGCACAGTATTCCATCCTGTCCTATCTATCTAGCTAGACTGGCCTCCTGTGCTCATCCTGGTTTCATTCTGTGTATGTCTTTTCCCTCTCCACTCACAGTCATTACTTGTGGGGGGCTATCTATTCTTTGGGGATTTTCTCTGAGGCAAGATAGTTTTCCTGTTTCTATCTTTAAGGGTAGTTAGCTCTTAGGCTGTGACGAGGTGCCTAGGGAGTGTCCGGAGCATCCCACGGCTACTTCTAGTGTTGTGTTGAGCTTAGGGACTGCGGTCAGTACAGTTACCACTTTCTTCAGAGCTCGTCCCATGTTGCTCCTAAACCACCAGATCATAACACTCTTCCACTCTAGGCAAAGGCTCAGCATCTCGTACGGTTACACTATGCAACTTGCGATAGTTGACACAGAATCTCAAGCTTCCATCCTTCTTTCAGATGAGCACCATCGGTGCGGCCCATGGACTCTGACTCTCCCGCACTACTATACTCAGCATCTGTGATAGCATGGCTTTTATTTCCTGGTGCAGATTAGGGTGAATTTGTCGATATCGCTTATGTATCGGAGGTGTGTCTCCCATCGAAATCTCGTGTTCAGTGCGGGTTGTACATCCAAAATTATCTTTATTTATGGAGAAAGCAGCTTGAAACGCCCACAACAGGTCTATCAGCTGAATTTGTTCAGAGGAGACCTGACTGGTGTCCAGTTGTATTATTTCTAGCATCTTCCGGCCATTCCACTTTGGAGTCAGCTCTGTCGTTAGAGCTTCGGACACTGTAACAGTCCACAGTTCCTGATCCTCAGCAATCAGGGCCAGTTGGACTTATCTCCTCCATACACTTTCAAATCCGCAATTTTCTGACTGCATGAAGCATAACAGGAGACTCATGTACATTGGCAAACCAGACGGCCACTTGTCCTTCCACCACAATTGCCATAGTGCGTGCGATCATCAGATCTTGTCCGGTTCCTGTTGACTTCTGGGGCTAAATAATCACGTCTATTCCATTGAGTCTTTGGTGGCTTCCCACATCTGTACAATCTGCTCCTGACAAGGAGAGAAAATAATTTCACACCCTGGTGGGGAGGTCGCAATCCCCACCACTTCATCTTCGGGAACACTGTAGTGAATCCTACATACCCAGCTAAGGGTACCGTCACACTATAACATTTCGATCGCTACGACGGTACGATTCGTGACGTTCCAGCGATATCGTTACGATATCGCTGTGTCTGACACGCAGCAGCGATCAGGGATCCTGCTGAGAATCGCACGTCGTAGCAGATCGTATGGAACTTTCTTTCATCGCTGGATCTCCCGCTGTCATCGCTAGATCGGTGTGTGTGACACCGATCTAGCGATCTAGCGATGCGATCCAGCGATGCGTTCGCTTGTAACCAGGGTAAACATCGGGTAACTAAGCGCAGGACCGCGCTTAGTTACCCGATGTTTACCCTGGTTACAAGCGTTAAACTAAAAAAAAACAAACAGCACATACTTACATTCTGGTGTCCGTCAGGTCCCTTGCCGTCTCTGCTTCCCGCACTGTGACTGCCGGCCGTAAAGTGAAAGCAGAGCACAGCGGCTGTGCTTTCACTTTCACTTTACGGCCGGCAGTCACTGAGTGCGGGAAGCAGACTGCAAGGGACCTGACGGACACCAGAATGTAAGTATGTGCTGTTTGTTTTTTTTTAGTTTAACGCTTGTAACCAGGGTAAACATCGGGTAACTAAGCGCGGTCCTGCGCTTAGTTACCCGATGTTTACCCTGGTTACCCAGGGACTTCGGCATCGTTGGTCGCTGGAGAGCTGTCTGTGTGACAGCTCCCCAGCGACCACACTACGATTTACCTACGATCACGGCCAGGTCATATCGCTGGTCGTGATCGTAGGTAAATCGTATAGTGTGACGGTACCCTAAGTCTCTGGAACACCTTCTGTGCAGGCCGATGTTTGGTGGCTCTATGCCGGTATCCCGGGCCATTTTTGTGGAACATCAACTGGTCTAGATCACGCAGGTATTTGTTCCTAATATAATTGAGGTTCCTGACCATGAATCCCCATGGACTAGAATGACCCCTTTTTAACCCACATCAGGTCTCCAACCTTCACGCACATCTAAACTATCCCATGGACTGGAATCTTCATCTGGTTAATGGACATCAGCTTAATCAGTTTTCCTAGGTCGGCTTTGATAAAGTGAACGAAGCGGGTCTCAAAGTACTCCAGTGGCATTGCGAAGACTTCAGCTCCTGTATCTACTAAGCCATGCACGGTCTTGTTTTCAATCAGTACATCCGTCACTGGACTTCATGACCCCATATTCTTAGGATTTCAGGCCCTACCTACATGGGCCACTTAACAGGCATGAGACCTTCTTAGCTAGTCCACTTGCTGGGTCAGTTCCTGAATTGCGGTTCTCATCTCAGCCAAAGAGTCGGACTGCTGATTTTCAGCCTGGACTCTCTGTCCTCTGGGGCCCTACATCTGTACAGTTCTGTAGCCCAAATTATCCTCCCCTGCGTGAGCCATAGCTTCTGTGGCAACCTGGGCAAACTGAAGTGTCTCTTTTGCCCATATCTGATGCTGCATTGTCCATCTCAGGGATGAATCCATCAGTCCCTGAACAAACTGTTCTTTCAAGATGGTGTCAGGAACGGTGAAAATAAAGATTTCAACTTTTCATTTTCTTGGCAGGGCTTTAACATTCTCTGGAAAGCATTTATATACTGGGAGATGCTTTTGTCTTCTTGCTGACACCAATTAAAGAAGCGCTTCCAGAGGCTCTCTCCGTAAGCCTCCTGTAATGTGGCCACAATGTCTTCTAGAGTTTCTCATGTTGACGTGGTACGCCACGTCACCATTTCCCGAGCTTCTCCCTCTAGCGCTTGCAGTGTGATGTCAGAGTGCAGCTCCTCAGCTAGGTTGTAAAGTCTGTATGTACTTTGCATACAATTGTCCCATTCTTCGATTGGCATGTTATCGCCATCAAATTTTGCACGTTGTCTCAGTATGGACCCTGCTGACAAGCTCAGGCCCGAAGCGTTTAGAGGGGGCGGTCTACGGGCAGATCTATGATCTATGGGCAGTTAATCTAGCTACTGTTCTTGAAACTCCGGTGGTGCCTAATCCACATACTCTCTTGTCCCAGATACCTCAGGATGCTGCTTGGTTCACAATCATCGACCTTGCCAATGCCTTCTTCAGCATTCCATTACACCCAGATTGCCAGTTTTTGTTTGCATTCACTTATCAGGGATGACAATTGATGCGGACAGTTATGCCACAAGGGGCCCAAAACAGTCGCAATCAGTTTGCAAAAAATGTGGGCGAGTGTATTTTACCCTGGCAGTTAGATCACCCCTATGTCACGCTGCTTCAGTACGTGGATGATCTTTTGTTGTGTGCACGAACAGAGCAGGAAGCCATTGCTGCCACTGTTAGCCTCCTCAAGGATCTGGCAGATCTGAACTGTCGGGTTTCGGCCTCGAAACTTCAGTTCTGCCTTGGTCAAGTGATATTTTTGGGTCAATGTCTCCTTCAGTGTGTCAGACACCTCACAAAAGAAAGAAAAAGAGCTGTCAGCTCCCTTCCTTTTCCGAAAGATGAGACTGAACTCAAGCGTTTTCTTGGACTATGTACTTATTGTCGTCAGTGGATCCTGGACGCATCCCACATAATGCAACCTCTCTACAATATACCCATAGTCCACAATATTACTTATAGTCACTTCGATATACATAAACACATATCCTGGTGTGGTGTCCCATACCAGAAAAGAAGTGAAAGAAAAAGAAATTGTTTTTTTAAAATAACAGAATAAATTTTATTACATAATTTAATAACATAATACAACAATAAAATAAATGAAAAGAAAAAAAAGGAAAAAGGAAAACGGGGGAGTGGTGGAAAAACACCAGACTACCACGGGAGAAAATAGCACCGAGGTCCAGTGCTCCTGGGAGAAATTAGGAGCAAAAATATAAGAGCTATGTAGCAATATAAAACAACACAGCCAAAATGGTTATATGTAGTAAGCTGATGGATTATATCAGGTGATATAGCTTTTAAATCATAATAACTGCAGCCAACTGTGACAGGTACTGAATATAGAGGGTACTTAGTAGAATATAAATCCCCCAGAGGAATGTACTGACTATCTAAGGGTACCGTCACACTATACGATTTACCTACGATCACGACCAGCGATATGACCTGGCCGTGATCATAGGTAAATCGTAGTGTGGTCGCTGGGGAGCTGTCACACAGACAACTCTCCAGCGACCAACGATGCCGAGGTCCCTGGGTAACCAGGGTAAACATCGGGTAACTAAGCGCAGGACCGCGCTTAGTTACCCGATGTTTACCCTGGTTACAAGCGTTAAACTAAAAAAAAACAAACAGCACATACTTACATTCTGGTGTCCGTCAGGTCCCTTGCAGTCTCTGCTTCCCGCACTCATTGACTGCCGGCCGTAAAATGAAAGTGAAAGCACAGCCGCTGTGCTCTGCTTTCACTTTACGGCCGGCAGTCACTGAGTGCGGGAAGCAGAGACGGCAAGGGACCTGACGGACACCAGAATGTAAGTATGTGCTGTTTTTTTTTTTTTAGTTTAACGCTTGTAACCAGGGTAAACATCGGGTAACTAAGCGCGGTCCTGCGCTTAGTTACCCGATGTTTACCCTGGTTACAAGCGAACGCATCGCTGGATCGCATCGCTAGATCGCTAGATCGGTGTCACACACACCGATCTAGCGATGACAGCGGGAGATCCAGCGATGAAAGAAAGTTCCATACGATCTGCTACGACGTACGATTCTCAGCAGGATCCCTGATCGCTGCTGCGTGTCAGACACAGCGATATCGTAACGATATCGCTGGAACGTCACGAATCGTACCGTCGTAGCGATCGAAATGTTATAGTGTGACGGTACCCTAAGAGAGTCAAATAACTAAATATATTAAATATAAGGGCTAACAATGAAAGGCTGATAAGCCAGAGAATGCAACAAGAGTTGCTAATACACCTGGTGTGTGTGCTGAGCACTCACTTTATGCCTACAATGTAATGTGCCCGATGTGGAGGAGATTCCAAAAGGGGAAGTGATGGTTACCTGTAGTGTGGCTGCTTTGTCAATGGAAGGCTGGCTGTGCCGAATGCAGGATGACCGGTGCTATGGTCCCGAGCCAGACAAGCGCCGTTTCGCACAAGCTTCTTCAAATGGGGCGTGTGGAGGAATAGTAAGGCATATCGGATTATATATCGCCGCTGTGTGATTAAACTGGAAGCATTCTAACGGAGTTTGACCTTGCCAATGCCTTCTTCAGCATTCCATTACACCCAGATTGCCAGTTTTTGTTTGCATTCACTTATCAGGGATGACAATTGACGCGGACAGTTATGCCACAAGGGGCCCAAAACAGTCCCAATCAGTTTGCAAAAAATGTGGGCGAGTGTATTTTACCCTGGCAGTTAGATCACCCCTATGTCACGCTGCTTCAGTACGTGGATGATCTTTTGTTGTGTGCACGAACAGAGCAGGAAGCCATTGCTGCCACTGTTAGCCTCCTCAAGGATCTGGCAGATCTGAACTGTCGGGTTTCGGCCTCGAAACTTCAGTTCTGCCTTGGTCAAGTGATATTTTTGGGTCAATGTCTCCTTCAGTGTGTCAGACACCTCACAAAAGAAAGAAAAAGAGCTGTCAGCTCCCTTCCTTTTCCGAAAGATGAGACTGAACTCAAGCGTTTTCTTGGACTATGTACTTATTGTCGTCAGTGGATCCTGGACGCATCCCACATAATGCAACCTCTCTACAATGCCCTGAAAGACGGTATAATGAACAATAAGGAAAGATCACCGGTTTGTATGGAATGCCTTTATCGTGCCTTGTCTGAATTAAAGCGGCTTATTGCTTCCGCCCCTGCCTTGGGCATCCCGGACTATACTCGACCGTTCCATTTGTATGTGTCTGAGAATGAAGGACACGCAGTAGGCATACTCACACAGTCGCATGGCAATAGGCAATGACCAGTGGGCTATTATTTGGCCCGCCTCGACCCCATGGCCCGAACATCACCAAGTTGCATGAGGGCAGTTCACGCCACTCACTCGTTGCTTAACAAGACTGCAGACATAATTCTTGGACATGAACCGCACATTTTTGCCCCCCGCATGATATTACGGCAATACTGACACTCCAACAGCCAAGACATTTGATTGTACAACGACACTTGCGGCTGCAGTGTTCACTCCTTTTGCCTGAATACGTCAAGTTGCATCGCTGTACTACAATCAACCCCGCTACTTTACTGCCGGTCCCCAAGAAAGATGGCAGTGATGAGGATTACGTCCAACATGACTGTTTCCAACTCCTGACTGAAGAGACAGCTACTCCATCAAATGTCAGCGAAAATCCATTTCCAAAACCTGATCTGGTGTTATACACGGGTGGTTCAAGATATGCTGATGAGTTTGGTTTGGTGATTCCACACCGGAAACGCTGTTACTACGGAAGACACTGTAGTGCACGCAGCTGCACTCCCTCCCTCCCTGTCAGCACAAGAAGAACTTCAGGCTCTGGCTACTGCATGTATTTTGGCCAAGGACAGGCAGGCTAATACAGTATATACACGGATTCACAGTATGCATTTGGTATTGCTCATGATTTCGGAGCCCTATGGGCCAATCGAGGGTTTATTACTACCGCCGGGACTCCAGTGAAGAATGCTGAAGCTGTTAAAACCCTCATGGACTCAATCAAATTACCTACCCAGGTGGCCATTATCAAAGTTAAGGCGCACGGTCCTAGGAACAGTCCACAGACTGTTGGTAACGACTTTGCGGATATGCAAGCAAAAGCTGCTGCTCTCCTACTCGTTGAACAGACCATAGCGGCTATGGTGACCATACACTCTCAGCTTAAACAGTTACAAGAAACACTGACTCTACAGGAACCTGATGATCCACGACAGACTGAAGTTTTCTGCCGGACCCCGCGAGACCCCTTAATGACGATGCAGAGAATGTCCCCAAAGGAAGTGAAGCAGTGGAAGCCTGATGGAGCACGTATGGACAAGGGTCTCTGAAAAAAGGACCAACTTGTGTGTCTCCCTAAGCGGATGTACCCTGCTATTGCCACATGGGCACATATGCCCACACATTGAGGAAAAAACCAGGCCCTAGTCCTGGTACAAAAATTCTACTGGGCTCCAGGTATTTCTACAGTCCTGACAGCACTTAATCGTGCATGTAAAATCTGTCAGACCTGCAATCCCGGTCAACTTCAACGTGTACCCCGAAGCACCTTGCTAAGCCCAACTATCCTTTCCAAAGGCTCCAGGTGGACCACATCACGTTGCCTAAGTCTGGAAGGTATGAATATTGTCTGGTGGTTGTCAACATGTTCTCCAGTTGGTCGGAAGCATTCCCCATTACCAACATGACTGCAAAAACTACAGCAAGGAAACTGGTGATGGAAGTTATATGCAGATATGGTGTTCCAGAAGTCGTTGAAATTGACCAAGGCCCGGCCTTTTCTTCTCATGTGTATCAGGTTCTGACAATGCTTGGATCCACTGTAGCCCTCCATACTCCGTACCATCCACAATCCAGTGGGAAAGTTGAGAGGCTGAATGGCACACTGAAGGGACAATTGACCAAAATGATGCAGGAGACTACGGCTCCATGGCCAGAGCTCCCACCTATTGTACTGTACCACATTCATACTACCCCTATTGCAAAACATGGCCTGCCCCTATATGAGATATTGTTTGGTGCCAGGCCCTCAGTTGCAAATTTCCAGCCTCCGCAGTTGTCAGAGGAAACTGACCGTGCTGTTCAAAGTTATTCAGCTTTGTAAAAATCTTGCTAACACCCATGCTCTAGTTACTTCCTCCCTTCCAGATTCAGCAGAAACCGACACTTGTTACAACTTGAATCCTGATGATTTTGTGGTCGTGAAAATTCATGTCAGAAAACACGGACTAGAACCCTTGTTTGACGGTCCCTACCAAGTCCTCCTTATCACTCCTATGTCAGTGAAACTGGAAGGAAGGCCGACGTGGATCCACGCATCGCACTGCAAGCTGGTCAAACAGACTAGTAGCAAATAAGGGGACATGATGATGTTTTTTTCCCTTCAGGGAGACCACACGTAGTAAAGATGGGTATAGCCAATAAAATTGTCAGTTCTATTTTCATTTACCCTACGATTACACAAATGTGGGATAAATTGGTTAGGGCCACAGACTATCTAGATGGTCAAATTTGGGATATATACTTAATACTACTGTTGCTGTCCAAAACCAACTCATCATAGTCACTAATCAACATACTGTAGTACTGGACTACTTAACAGCAGCACAGGGTGGTATGTGTCAGGCTATTGGACCCGCTTGCTGTCATTATATAGATCCCAATAGCACTATGAAGTTAAAGTTAGAGGACATTCAAAGACTCAAAGATCAATATGATAAAGACAATGACCGTAATAAGGACAGTTGGTGGGCAGACACCTTAATCCAGCCAATTGGTTTAAAGGGACACTGTCACCTGAATTTGGAGGGAACAATCTTCAGCCATGGAGGTGGGGTTTTTGGGTGTTTGATTCACCCTTTCCTTACCCGCTGGCTGCAATATTGAAGTTCATTCTCTGTCCTCCGTAGTAGATGCCTGCACAAGGCAATCTTGCCTTGCGCAGGCGTGTACTATGGAGGACAGAGAATGAACTTCAACCTAATATTGCAGCCAGCGGGTAAGGAAAGGGTGAATCAAACACCCAAAAACCCCGCCTCCATGGCTGAAGATTGTTCCCTCCAAATTCAGGTGACAGTGTCCCTTTAAGGGACTTGGGGGCTGGATAGCTGGAATCTTGCAAAGTTTGTAACACATCGCTGCCTTTATCCCTGTCATGTATGTAATACTAAAACTCGTTGTCACCCCTGCTCTTCTCTACACTGATTTCACAAAGTTACCTGATGAAGATGTTGAAGCCAAGAGCATGGCTACCTTCAAAAGACCTCCTCCACCGTCATCAAAAATTGTTATCCGTATATTGTAGCATACAGGGGGGATGGGTGCGCCTCAACAGCCATGGCTGGTAACATGGCACCAGTCATGTGAAGACCGTACCCCTCGAGCTTATAGCTTGGGATAGTACCTCTGACGCTGCATGTTAGTTAACAAAATGTATCTAGGGTGGGAATGTGAAGGGTTAAACTAAGAAAAATTAAAGGCGGCTTCATTTTGTGCTTTACGACTCCATCTTGCTGTTTTGACAAATTCTATTACTAGGCTAAAGTTCATAGTTATGAGACCTTGATTGTTCTAGTTTGAACAAGAGCATGAGACTGAACGTGTATTGACCTTGACGTACAGGCTGTTCTTGCATTCTTATAGGTCAAGTGTTGCAAGTGTGATTTTATACTATTGGTTGAAGTGCAACTTGCTAACATTATGAAAAGTGCTGAGAGATCTGCTCGATCCTCCCAGAGACACACGTCTCCGTCTGGTCATTTTCAGTTGCCGGCAACGCTCTGTGGATCAATTTGAAAATCAGAGTCAACTGTGAAGGGTCACTCCAGATCCTCCCTCAACATGACCACATCAGGAGATGCGTCTTCCAAGAAATCCGCTACCTTCAGATTAGTTGGGAGTCTTGCTAGTAGTTGGTCTCTTGGACACTTGTTCCTAATCTGGCAGTCAAGTTGAAACATAGGAAACATACAAGGCTTCTACAACAATTCACTATCATAACCATACATATGGTATTAAAGCCAGATTACTTGGATGTGCAGGACACACTGCAAAGACCATAGCACCACAGACGGAAACACAGTGTACTAGTCCCAAATGATAAAATATAAATTTTATTAGATATCCATAGAAATACAAAAGGTCAATGACAGCAGAGGCTAAAATTGGCAACCACATCTAGACTGCCTAATGGAGAACAGAGTGGCACAGACATCCCAGTCCTCATGATTACATCTAGTATATTGCCCCAATAGGAATGTCAGTTAATGTATAAAAAAAGAACAATAGAGCATCTACCTGACATTCAAAGAGTATACACAGCAAAAAATATCAGCGGGACATATGTATAACATAACATACCAGGTGGTAGTGATTGATGAGGGCTGCACGCCATCCCCACCCTCCCGACGCACGTTTCGGTTCAACCTTCCTCAAGGGAGGCGTCAGTCAAGTTGGTAGAACGACAAGTGGAGATCTTTCTGTGCATGTGGCCGCTGCTAGTGATGAGTAAAGTTGAGCGAATTTGTTCGGTTGCCGAATCTGAATTTGCTACATTCGTGCCATATTGGTTCCCTATTCGTGCCTAATGTATGTTTGTGGATCGGTTCCGAACATATTCGGTAATTCCTACTCCCATGGATTCTAATGACGTTCGGCTGTTCGACGAATATTCCAAAAACAATATTCGCTGCCGATCATATTTGGAACTGAATCCACACAAATTCGCTCAACTCTAGTGATGAGCGAGCACCCTTGGGAGTTATCAGGGTATCTTAGAAGTGCTCGTATATTATGTTCGAGTCCCTGCGGCTGCATAATTCGCTGCCGTTACACAGTCTGAACACATGTGGCGTTTGCCTTTATGTTAGGGAATTGCCACACATGTTGAGGCTGTATAACAGCAGCAGGAACTCAAACATAATATATATGGACACCCGAGATACTCGGATAACACCAGAGCATGCTTGGATAAGGGTTAGGGTGAAGGGGCAAGGGCCACTTCTATATGCTCAGTGCATAAATTATAATATTCATGGCTTCACATCCTGTGATCTGGATTCCCCGACACAAACTCAAACTTCAATGTTAATCGGCAGCAGCTTTATCTATGAGCTACAGCCCACAATAATGTAGAAAGGAGAATTTAGTAATCTCGAGCTGTATTGCAGGTAGAGAATCCAGAAGCAGATTATGTGTCCCATAGAGATACATGGTATATAAGTGTATATCTATGGTCCCTGAGGTGAAGAAAAAAAAAAAACTCTGATTTCTTTTTTCCCTTAGTTAAATAATAAAAAGCAATTTTTTGGGGGGGTGACGTCTCCCCTGTAATTGAACTCACAACTTTTAACATTACAGGCAGGAACTAAAGCAACCGAGCCACAGGCTCTGGTGGGGTAAAGGGGAAAACTGTGTACTTGATCTGTATTGCAGGCTCTGACTCTATAGGCAGATTATACTGATAGAAATAAACTGCATGTACTTGTATTCTAGATTGAATAAAAGTTTTTTTTTTTTTAAATTACTAAAAAATATTTAGAACCACTTAAAAAGGAGATTTTTGTGTACTCACCGTAAAATCCTTTTCTCCGAGCCAATCATTTTTAATGAGCTTTTTCTTTTTAAATAATTAAAATCACAAATCAAATAACACGGACTTATTTGATGTCCCTGTAATCATAACGACCCGCACAACAGCGCTCAGATTATTTACGGGAATCTGTAAATTACACAATTGATATTTTTTTCCCCTCTATTGAAAAGGGAAACCAGAGTCTGTGTTCACACGTTGCGTAAAATGTTGGATAATTTTTTTCCTGCATGTGTCTGCACCACACAACGCAATAACAATCTATTCTGATTATTGCGCGTTTGCTGGATTTCTTTTAATTGTATTCCCCCTTTTTCAATGTGTTTATGGTGCAGATCTGAATTTGCGTCTTTAATGCCTTATAAACACTGCAGAAAAGATTTGGTTTTGCCCTTAAAAATACAGCAGCTTTTTTTTTTCCATTTTTTTTTTTTTTTTTTTACAGAAGTCTAAAGGCACTATTAAGCCTTTCATATTAAGAAGAGTTATGTTGAACATATTGTTTCAGCCCTCCACAAAAATGAACCTGAATCGCCTGCTGCTGCTATATTCCCAAAAATCACGCCGTCCTCCCCGCACCTAAATGACGACACAAGGACTCCACTGTACGTTATATGTTTATTAGCGATCTGCATAGTGATTCCTCATCAGATCTGGGCAGTGCACACTAAGCGCCAGTTAAATAGGTTAGAAAACCAAAAAAAAAAAAAACAAGTATCAATTCTAAAATAAAATAAAAAATTGTCTTTAAACTTTTTTTTTTTTGATTATTTTTTTTTAATTTAATTAAAAATGAAAAAATAATCCAGCACTTGTCTCCCCCTCCTCTCTGGGATGTTGGGAGTCTCGTGCTCGTATTTAGTGAATGGCCTTCTCTCCAGTGTTTGAGGTAACTTCGTTATACATGATTCTTCTGTACTGACGTCCGGGCGTGGCGTTACCTCCGGTGATTCTTTTGGGCTTGTTTTAATAAGGTATCGAAATCTAAAGATTCATATTTGCTTCTAGCCGGAGTCGGATCAAAGTCGTCACGGTTCGAATCTGCAAAGAAAAAAAAGAAAAAAAATTATGGTAATTGACATTTGACTTCCTGGCTCAATAACGACCCATCGGGTTTCTGATATCGTATCATGGGCAACCAAATGGAGAACGGTTTGAATCGCTTAAAACGCCGAGGTCGCCGATCGTCACAGAATCCCGGTTAAGCTGCTACGACCAGAGCGAGCGCCGATACCGGCGAGTGTCTGCTGTGTTGATTATCCAGCACCCACCAAGGATGGAAAAGGCTCTAAACTTCTTCCGTACATAGACAGCAAGTGTCAGAAGAGGGTGGACGATGGGCACAGGAGGTGCCATGTGACACCCTCTTCCCCAGCTTACGAGCCCTTTAGCAGCTGCACGGCCTGAACTGAGGCTTAAGGGTACTCCAGTCCAAAAATTATCTACTCACTGGATAGGTGATAATTTTTGGATCACCAGAAGAATTGCAATTCCTCCTGACATCATCATCCACAAGTCCCCAGTTTGGGAATTATTACCTATCCAGTGATCAATTTTGGAAACAGGACTACCATGCCCAATACACATGCGAATACGAATGTGCACAAGTCTTGTTGTGCCCCAGCACAGATGAGCTGAGGAAGCGAGGAGCAAAAAAACTCAAATAGAGGTTGTTTTCTGATCACACTGCATTGCAAGGCTGGAATGCAGACATTGCTCGGGGTTTGTGTCCGTCACACCACCAGTAAGAAGGTACTTACCAAGATCAGCATAATTACTTTTACAAAATTGTCTTCTGCCTCCAAAGCAGAGATCGAAAGGCAACTCGTCTGGAAGGCGCAATTTATGGCCATTTTCTATAGCAGCAAAGGCTTCCCTGGTGCAGCGGTACGTCACAAAGCCATAGTTATCACTGGGGGAGAAAAAGAAGAATGCAGATTAATAGAGAGGTAACCAGAGCGCAGGTGGAGCAATGTGTCACACACAGCGTTGTGTGGCTTCTGGAGAAGTGCGCAATTTCTTGGGTTGTCTCCTAGAGTGCACCTTCGGTGGAGGCCGGATGTTGGGCCTTACATGGTTAACAGGGTGGACAAATCCTTCATTAACTCAAGCTGCCGAGACCCTCAGTAATTAGCACAGGAAAATGGCTGGGAGCTTGTAGACTGGAAACGGGGAAGATGGCGGAAGATTGGCAGGAGGTCAGCCATCATAAAGCCACATGAGCTGGTCCATTATGGCGGCTGAGCTCCTGCAGATATTCCGCCATCGTCACTGCTTCGCCATGTAGCAAGTCAGATTAAAAAGCTTTCCTCCCATCGCTGCTGTTGGAAGCAGCTTCTGGCTGTGTAAGGGTCTATTTACAAGGCATCTTTTTCAGTGGATTCCCCCTGGAACCCAACTAAAAAAGTGCTTAAAATAACAGCAATGAGAGTGAACAGCAATGTCACTTGCAGAGCACATGATCGGTCACTTTTTTTTTTTGGAAGCCGCCACTATATTATACACCGCCGGCATTTTCCTGATGAGTCTTCCTATAGTAAAAACAGTGCGGATCGCCTAATGACCTAAATGACCTAAATGACGTCATGTGCACAAATCCCAGCAGAGCGAATGAATCTGGTCCACACACTGGCATATTTGTGTCATACGGCAGAATTCCAGGAATTGGCAAGGAACCACGACATGGAGCCGCAGAGCCATGTGAAAAGCTGTACTGCCCATTATTAAAAGGTGAAAGGGTCTTACACTTTCCGGCTTCCACACCTGCTTCATACTCATCACTTACCCCTCCTCTCTGAAGTGGATGGTGCACTCCTCTATCTCCCCGAAAACAGAGAAGCGGCGACTCAGCTCCGATCTTGTCATGAGACTGTTGATTTTGCCAATGTACACGACCCTCCGCTCCTCCTGAAAAGTCAGATGCAGTCATAGTAACAGCAGATAATGCACACAACCATGATCATCATAAACAGCCGCGACGCGAGAGGGGGGCGCAAGAGCGACGCGAGAGGGGGCGCAAGAGCGACGCGAGAGGGGGCGCAAGAGCGACGCGAGAGGGGGCGCAAGAGCGACGCGAGAGGGGGCGCAAGAGCGACGCGAGAGGGGGCGCAAGAGCGACGCGAGAGGGGGCGCAAGAGCGACGCGAGAGGGGGCGCAAGAGCGACGCGAGAGGGGGCGCAAGAGCGACGCGAGAGGGGGCGCAAGAGCGACGCGAGAGGGGGCGCAAGAGCGACGCGAGAGGGCGCGCAAGAGCGACGCATCTGCAGAAAAAATTTTAAATCTCAATGTACAACAGTCTCACGGGGTCGATGACGAAGGCGCTGGCTGGAAGTACTTACTATGGCTCGCTCCTTGTGAAATATCTTCCTCCTGTTATAACTTTCTCTGGATTCGCACCTGTCAAACAGACGTCACATTAAAAATGGCAGAAATAGGAAAAAATAGGAAAAAAACAAAACAAAAAAACACTACAGCCCACATGTACAACCAAACTGTGCCGCTGCCATATGCAGCACATACATTTACCTCCGACTTCGGCCCCTACATCTGCGCCCGTAGGGTGATCTGGATCGTGACCGAGATCGACTGGAAGAAGGAGTGCATGACCGGGATGAACATGACGAAGATCTCGAGGAGCCGCTAGTGCCATAACTAGATCTGGAGGAGGAGCGAGACCTGCGCCTGCTTCTGGATCTGTACCTGGAGCTTTGAAAAAGAAGAAACAGAACATAAAGCTGCGTGCAACACCGAGGAGAGCGGCCATGACTGTATAACCAGGCGCATACATCCTGCCACTATATTCCACTGGGGAGAGTTTAGACTCTTAACTCTTTATGAAACGATAGAAAGTTTCAGCAGTTTCCTTATAATCAGAGGCCGGATTACAATGACTGTTAACACCTCTGTACACAGTGAATTGATGAAGGTTCGACCACTGTGACTTTCAGTTACCATAGAAACGAGGCCACCAAATGCCCCCGTCAGAATGCAGTGGTGGTCCCGCATGCATGCCACCACCACTTCATTTATTGGTAATAGGCTACTCGGAAAAAGAGGAGTCTGTTATGTTATGATGGTTGCATCTCAATCATCCTCGGCGTCTGATGTGTCAGAGCAGTGGGCGTGATGACGTCATTACAGCGCGTCCACTGTACTGAGATGTGAGGCTGCACAGGAGACCGGAGCATCGGGTGGAACGAGGAGGGGCGAGTATTGTATTTATTTCAAAATCAGTGATTGGTGGCTGTAATACAGTATGGAGGACCATGGGGGCACATTATACTGTCTGGAGGACCATAGGGGGACGCATTATACTGTACCGAGGACCATTGGGGGGCCGACGCATTATACTGTACCAAGGACCATGGGGGGCCGACGCATTATAGCGTACCACGGACCATGCGGGATGCATTATAGCGTACCGAGGATCATGGGGGCTGACATATTATAGCGTACAGAGGACCATGGGGGACGAATTATAGCGTACCGAGGACCATGCGGGAGCCATTATAGCGTACAGAGGACAATGGGGGACGCATTATAGCGTACTGACGATTATGCGGGACACATAGTGTACCGAGGACCATGCGGGACGCATTATAGTGTACAGAGGACATAGGGGACACATTATAGCGTACCAAGAATCATATGGAGCCCATTATACTATATACTGTGCGATGGGCTGTAAGGGTTCTATTATACTGTTTGGAGGGCCAGTGTGGCCATTAAACAGTGTGGAGAGGTTTAGGACCAATATATTGTATGTAAACCCATTATACTGCATGGAGGGCTGTGTTGGGGTCACCATACTTTGCCTTGGGAGTTGTGGTGGGGTACAGTAGGTTCATTATACTGTGCATGTGGGGTTCACCATGGGGGTATCATTGTGTTTGGGGGGCCCTTTTTTTGGCATCATACTTTATGTGGGCAATGAAAGAGGAATTTAGGACTTCAGCAGGAGGAAGTTTTTTTGTGTCAACCAGCCAATTATTTAATTTGTTGTTATTTTCTTATTAGTTATTTTTTCATGGCAGTTAGAACTTCTGCTATGGGGCCTTTTGATTTTTATGTATGCACCTGGGTAATAGACTACAAATAAGACGCTGTAGTCTGATCCTGCAGTCACATTTATTTCCATTTGTCTCCTATTGTAATGTACGTTTTGTAGATTATTTAGAAGTGCTGCTGGACATATAGGAGAGATGATGACTGCCAAATCAGACTACAAACAGTTCCTCTGTAGTCTGTTACCATGGAGACGTAGACTGTTAGGGAGAAGTAGACAAAACTATAGGAAATCGGTTTGCAGGGGTTCAGGGTTCGCATGACAATCACTGGGAGAGAGTGCAGTCACCGCAGGAGAGCACAGGTGATATTTTAAAAGGGGGAAATACACGAATTGATAAGCGGTGGTCCCGAGTGGTAGACGAACACTTTGAATCCCTTTGGCTGCAGCTTTATTCTCCCTCCCCTGGCCAAGGGCCGAGTCTCCCGCTGCTGCTTCCCGATGTTTGTTGCTGTCTGCAGGCAATCACTGAGCTCAGGAGCTTTGCCCAAGCTGATGGATTGGCTGCAGCGATGTTGACGTGACATCAGCACTACAGACAATAACAGACACAAGGAGCAGCGGTGGAGACTAAGAAATGGACCTTGGGAGGGGGGAAAAAAAAACAATCTGCAGTGGGAGAGTGTTTTTTTTCTGAAACTGGGGAAGTTATTAAATATACATATCAATGTGAAGAAAAAAAGACCCAAACATAAGAACGTAAAAATATGCAGAAAAGATGAAGACAAATGATAAAATACAAAGGGGAGAAAAAATAAACCAAATTTAAAAACAACACTTAACCGAAAATGATAATACTTGACAGAACAATTTTCACATTTTAGGAATAAAGAAGTAAATCCCCAAGAAAAAAACAAAATAAAATTTTATAGAGACCAAAAGTAACAAAAAAAAATAAGTCACCACATGTGGAAAATTATTAACTCCTTTCCAACGTCAGGTGTACATTTACGCCGATGTCGGACTCCCTCCTTTTGATGTGGCTCCAGCAGTGAGTTCACATCTTTCGTGGCACATGTCAGCCGTTTTGAACAGCTGACATGTGCCCAATACAGCCACAAGTAGAACCGCGATCCACCCGTGGCTATTAACCCGTTAAATGCCACTGACAAACTGACAGCGTCATTTAATGCACGCTTCCAGCCATCGGGCCGGAAATCCGCTTATTTGTGACCCACGGGTCACCAATGGGTTGGCATGACAACCTGAGGTCTCCTGGAGATCTCTATGATTGTCACTGCTGCATTGCTATGAGTGCCACCTAGTGGTCAGCACTCATACCAAGTCAGCAAATCTGCTAGATACAGTTGATCTGATCATCGCCTCAATGTAGCAGAGCCAATTGGGTTAAGGCAGCTTCTAGTCTCCCATGAAAACTATTGAAGCCTGCCAAAAGTTAAAAAAAAATATATATATATTTATATTAAAGTGCACCTATTTTAATTTTCCTTTTTTTTTTATTTTATCATTGGAAACCATTAGATTGCTGGTTGGGAGAGCTTTGCACAATCTGTAAGGTAACATTTGATGGTGTGTGTGTGTGTATATATGTGTGTGTGTGTATATATGTGTGTGTGTGTGTGTGTGTGTGTGTGTGTGTGTGTGTGTGTGTGTGTGTGTGTGTGTGTGTGTGTGTATTTTTTTTTAAATACTACCCCCCCGTCTTGACCTGTAATCTGTTGGCAATCCTGCGTTGGAAGAGGACAGGGCTGAGATCTGCCCCTTGAGAGAACTAAGGGCGAGACCCAAGTCAAAGCCCGTTTGTAAGAACTCGAGAATGGAAGGGATGGAAAAATGTAGGAGAACGTCCTCAGTCGCTATGCCATGAAAAGAAAGCCTTCCAAGTGCGATGATAGATACGCATAGACGTAGGCTTTCTAGCGCTGATCATGGTAGCTATGACTTCTGGAGAGAAATCTGCCTGGGTTAGGACCCAGGACTCAACGGTCATGCCGTCAAACACAGGGCCTCTGAGTTCTGGTGGTAAAAGGGGCCTTGAGATAGCAGATCTGCACGATTCGGTAATCGCCAGGGAACGTCGGCAACTAGTTGAACTAGTTCCACGTACCACGCCCGGCACGGCCAATCTGGCGCAATCAGGATTACCGGTACCCTCTCCGCTCTGATTTTCTTGATGACTCTCAGCAGGAGAGGAAGCGGGGGAAATATATACGGAAGCCGAAAACATTGCCACGAGAGTACAAGAGCGTCTGTCCCGATGGCTGCCGGATCGTGGGACCGAGCCATGAAGTCGGGAACCTTGGAATTCAGCCGTGAGGCCATCAGATCCACGTCCGGGGTTCCCCAACGACAGCAGATCTGGTGGAAGATCTCCGGATGGAGAGACAACTCCCCGGAGTCGAGGCATTGCCGACTGAGGAAGTCTGCCTCCCAATTGTCCACTCCCGGGATGTGAACCGTAGAGACCATTGAGCGGTTTCCCTCGGCCCATCGGAGGATGTGGCCTACCTCTGTCATGGCCGCCCTGCTGAGGGTTCCCCTTGGCGGTTGATGCATGCCACTGCAGTGTCGTTGTCGGACTGAATCCTGATTAGGCGACCTGCTAGGAAGGGATAGAACTGGAGAAGTGCCAGCTTGATCGCCCGGATTTCCAAGATGTTGATTGGAAGGCGTGATTCCTGGGGGGACCAGTGGCACTGAGCAGTGTGATGAAGGAACACCGCTCCCCAGCCTAGAAGACTGGCATCTGTCATCACAACCAGCCAGTGTAGTGGAAGAAAAGACTTCCCTTGATTCAGGGAGGATTTCAATGTCCACCACCTGAGAGACTGTCTGACTCGCTGGGGAAGGAGGAACCGACGGTCTAGGGAGAACGGGTTCCTGTCCCAAACAGCAAAGAGGGCATGCTGTAGAGGACGGAGACAGTTGGGCAAATGGAACCGCCTCCATAGCTGCTACCATCCTGCCGAGGACTCTCATACTGAAGCTCAGAGTGAGAGCGAGGCTGAGAGAGCTTCTGAGCTTCTCGCTGTAAGGCTGCCGTCACACTATCAGTATTTGGTCAGTATTTTACATCAGTATTTGTAGCCAAAACCAGGAGTGGGTGATAAATGCAGAAGTGGTGCATATGTTTCTGTTATACTTTTCCTCCATTTGTTCCATTCCTGGTTTTGGCTTACAAATACTGATGTAAACTACTGACCAAATACTGCTAGAGTGACGGCAGCCTAAGAGTGAGATCTTTTCCGGGGGAAGAAGAACCAACCCCCGGGACGAGCCAAGTATCATACCTAGAAAGGAAATTCGCTGGGCCGGTACTGGGGAAGATTTTTTTAAGTTTATCTTCCAACCAAGCGAGAAAGGGTATCTATTGTGATGGCCACGGCTTTCTTGCAGGAGCGGAAAGAGGGGCCTTTGATGAGGATATCGTCTAAATACGAGAGCGCCACCATTCCTCGGGTGTGGAGTATGGCCACGGCAGCCGCCATGACCTTGGTGAATACCCTGGGAGCGGTGGCGAGGCCGAAGGGCAGAGCAACGAATTGGAAGTAATCTTCCTGAACTGCGAAGCGAAGAAACCTTTGGTGAGAAGGTAAAATAGGAATATGGAGGTACGCGTTCTGGATGTCTATAGACGCCAGGAACTCGCCTTTTTCCATGAAGGCGATGACAGAACGAAGCGATTCCATCTGGAACCGTCGTACCCTGACGAACTTGTTCAGTAGTTTTAGGTCCAGTATGGGCCGTACTGTACCGTCCTTCTTTGGAACAATGAAAAGGTTTGAATAGAAACCTTGAAACCTTTCGCTTTGAGGGACCGGAATAATAACTCCGTCTTTTCTCAGAGAGCTTATAGCTTTGAAGAACTCTGATGCTTTTGCCCTGGGAGAAGACAGGAAAAAACGGTTTGGAGGACGAGATAAGAGATCTATCTTGTATCCGGAGGATGCTAGATCGCGGACCCACTCGTCGTGAACGACCGAGAGCCACGCAGCACTGAAGGAAAGCAGGCGGCCGTCTACTTTGAGGGTGTCCCCCGGATACCGCAGGGAGTCATTGTGTGGAAGGTCTGCCCGTTCTGGCGCCTCTGGATCCCGGCTGCCTTGGCCTTCTTCTCCATGAAGGGGAAGGCTTAAACGAGGCCTGTGAACCTCTGTCTCCACGTTGTGCCCTGCCGGAATCGGGAGATGTGGAAGTAGAGGGCCAGTTTGAGTTGATATGAAAAAATAAATAAATAAATAAATCGGGACCGAGCCTGCGGTTGCGGGTTCCGAAAGGGCCAGAGGGTCTCTGTTGTGGAAGAAATTTACTCTTCCCTCCAGTGGCGTCAGAAATTAACTGGACGAGCTTTTCGCCAAAAAGGCGACCTCTCTGATATGGGAGAGGAGTCAATGACTTTTTGGAAGTGGAATCCGCACGCCAGTCCCTGAGCCATATGGACCTCCGGATGGTAATGGCATTTGCTGCTTTTGAGAAGCACAGTCGGTGGCATCCAGGGACGCGGTCACTACAAAATCTCCAGCTCTGGCTATCGGAGTAGCGAGGTCTGCTATCTCGGGGGGAAGATTGGTATCCAGTACTGCTGAAGACAAGACGTCAGCCCAGTGGGTCATAGCCTTAGCCATCCACGTAGCGGCAAAAGATGGAAAGAGTGCTGCCGCTGAGGCTTCAAAGGCTGAACGCGCCATATTGTCGATCTGACGATCGGTTGGGTTTTTAATAGAGGCGCCCTCCGAGGAGGATAAAACAGATTTCGTAGCCAGGCGCGATACCGGAGGATCTACTGGGGGAGATTGTGACCAATCTTTTCTTAGATCCAGAGCAAAGGGATATTTGGACTCCATGGGCTTCTGCCCTGTGAATCGTTTATCTGGACGGATTTTGTGAGATTCAACAATTTGCTTAAACTCGGGATGAGTGGCGAACACTCTGTGAGCTCGCTTGGTCCTCTTAAAGGACACGGCATGATCCGTTTTAGATAAAGGTTCCTCCTCAAGTCTCAAAGCCTTATTCACTGACTCAATTAGAGAGTCGAGAGTCTCCTGATCGTGATGATATTCCTGATCTAGGGACATGTCAGAATCGTCCTCAAACAAGTTCTCTACTGGCCCCAATGGAAGGGGAGCGAGAAATGGAGCTCTCAGAACCCGATACCGGGTGATGGTCTGGGGATATGGCACGAGTCCTTTTCCTGGAAGAGCGAGAGCTCCTTGGCAAGGTACGGCCCATGGAGTACGAGGGGTTCTGACCATTGGAAGCGTCATCCGTATTAGTGCCCTGGTTAGAGGAAGGGTCTTGGAACGAGTCTAACGCTTTTGCCAGGGATGCCATAGACCGGGAAAGGGAGGTCACCCACTCAGGGGGCCCAGGCTCACTGGGTTCAGTATTAGCAGCAGGTGGTTCCTGAGCCGTCACCAGTTCACAAGCTGTGCATAATGCAGTATTGTGACCCCGGGGTAGAGATACCTTACAAGTGGTACATGCAGCGAAAAATACAGTGTGGGTTTTCCCAGATTTTTTTGAGACACTTTGGTTGAGACATAGTAAAGCCTGGAGGAAAGCGCTTACTAGCAGGGGAAGGGTTAAGCTATGTGTCTGCAGCTTACCCAGGTCCTGTGTCTTGAGTCCCCAGGGCAGGTCTGCAGTGTAGGCAGAGAAAAACGCTAGTCCTGAGGGCTGTGATCGGAAATGCTGGAGCAGTGCTGCAGCATCAGGGCTGTGGGTGTCCCAAGATGGCCGCCGAGACCAGGAAGTGGGAGCTCATCACAGGGAACGAGAAGCGCCAGGAAAAGTGGATGGAGCCACCTGCCGGTGGGCGTGGCCAAAACGCCAGCCTGTATTGAGGGAAAAAAAAAATTTCCCTTCTTCTGCGGCCTGCAGCGCCGCGACCGCTATTAGCGCCATCATTAGCTGCACTCCTTTGTGGGGTTACCGCACCACGGACACAGGCTTAAGGAGCCGGCCTCCCATACCCCGGGGACCAGGACCCCCCCTTGCGCCTCGGCCCCGCAGGTGTACTCACGGTAGATGCGGTGGGCCGGTGCTCAATCCACCGTCGCTATAGTCAGGGAGGGGGTGGAGAGCTTCTGCCACCTTGCATAATCCGCTATATCAGTGGTGATGCAGTGGGGGGCTGCACAGACGCCATATATATCATGTCCGGCTATGCACCTGGCTCCAGGAGAGGTAGATGGAGGGCTACTCCATGTGGTCGCCTGCTATGGAGGGGGGAGATCGGAACGCGAAGGAACCGTCACCCGTAATATGAGCTCAGGGTTGGCATCCAACGTTGCAGGAAAGGATACAGGAGGAACGCTCCACGTTCTTGCCTGTTGATGGTTCGGGCGAGATCGGAACCTAGAAAAGAACCGTCACCCCCATTCGCTCAGTTAAGGAAAAATAGAATAAAAAGTAAAAAGCTAAAATAAAAACTGGTTCACCGAGAGCCAGCAGGAGGGTGTATACTGCAAGGGGAGGAGCCGAGAGCCAGCAGGAGGGTGTATACTGCAGGGGAGGAGCCGAGAGCCAGCAGGAGGTGTATACTGCAGGGGAGGAGCCGAGAGCCAGCAGGAGGGTGTATACTGCAGGGGAGGAGCCGAGAGCCAGCAGGAGGTGTATACTGCAGGGGAGGAGCCGAGAGCCAGCAGGAGGGTGTATACTGCAGGGGAGGAGCCGAGAGCCAGCAGGAGGTGTATACTGCAGGGGAGGAGCCGAGAGCCAGCAGGAGGGTGTACACTGCAGTGGAGGAGCTGAGAGCCAGCAGGAGGGTGTATACTGCAGGGGAGGAGCTGAGAGCCAGCAGGAGGGTGTATACTGCAGGGGAGGAGCCGAGAGCCAGCAGGAGGGTGTATACTGCAGGGGAGGAGCTGAGAGCCAGCAGGAGGGTGTATACTGCAGGGGAGGAGCTATTCTTTCTGTATTACTTAGTGTCCTCCTAGTGGCAGCAGCATAACACCCATGGTCCTGTGTCCCCCAATGAGGCGTAGGAGAAAGATAAAAGTTGCATCCAGATTTTAAAAAATGCGGTGTGTTTGTCACTGTGCACTCTCTAATAACCAGAAGCCCAGCGCTTTGTTTCACAGCCGAACCAGTCTCCCAGTAAGACCCTGATCTCTGGTCTCTACAGACTGGCAAAGTGAGTGAACAATTAGCCAGCGCAGTCAGCACTTATCCGGGCGCCACGTTGTGTTTTGACACCTCTGCTGCACACGCGGCTTTAATGTGATCATCAGCCAGATACGGTGTCAAAACAACCGACTTGTATCTCAGCAGCACATTAGAAGGGTTTCCCCACATTCTGCAGATAAAGCTCATTCATGCCTTTTCCAGATCTCTGCTTGCAGTCAGTGAACGGAGACCTGTATTGTTTTACCGCTAGAGAGCTTTTGTTTCGAGTGAGACGTGCTCCACGCGGCCAGGACGAGGTCTCCTGGAAGTAAAGCCATGAAGGCACAGATAGACAAGAGCAAAGATCTTGAAAATTGCTATTTGATGCCGACCTAAATGCATGAAGATTTCACCTTGGACCTGTAGGCGGCAGTCATCAGTGCGGTACAAGATGCTGGAACCAAACCTATAACCACAGGCGGCAAATGGCGGGATCAAAGTAGACAACCTCTTAATTACAACGATATGAGGAATATGTATTTTTTGGCTAAAACAATTTTGCAATAGGGTTTCATTAAAAATTGTGTACTACTTTGACTTGTATGTCCCTACACACCCCTGCCCATCCCCCTACGCACCCCCGCTGCCCATCCCCTACGCACCCCCCCGCCCATCCCCTACGCACCCCCTGCCCACCCAACAAGTGTGGGATGATCTTCTGATGGTCTATGACAAGTTGTTGAGAATTGACTCACACGTCCGGATCCATCGGCAGCAATCTGTGGCCATTGGACGGGAGCAATGAGATCTACCACTTTACCTGACATCAGAGACTCTTCTTTTGATTAGCCAGCCTGGAATGACGCACATGATGTTACAACAGGCCAACTAATCAAAAGAAGAGCCGCAGACTGCGTCACAGAAGAGGCGGTACTTGCGACTCCATTGTTTGGTACCAACATCTGCGAGTCCTATCTCTCTTCTCCTGAACTATCCTTAAGCTCATTTACAGTGGGGCAAAAAAGTATTTAGTCAGTCAGCAATAGTGCAAGTTCCACCACTTAAAAAGATGAGAGGCGTCTGTAATTTACATCATAGGTAGACCTCAACTATGGGAGACAAACTGAGAAAAAAAAATCCAGAAAATCACATTGTCTGTTTTTTTAACATTTTATTTGCATATTATGGTGGAAAATAAGTATTTGGTCAGAAACAAAATTTCATCTCAATACTTTGTAATATATCCTTTGTTGGCAATGACAGAGGTCAAACGTTTTCTGTAAGTCTTCACAAGGTTTCCACACACTGTTGTTGGTATATTGGCCCATTCCTCCATGCAGATCTCCTCTAGAGCAGTGATGTTTTTGGCTTTTCGCTTGGCAACACGGACTTTCAACTCCCTCCAAAGATTTTCTATAGGGTTGAGATCTGGAGACTGGCTAGGCCACTCCAGGACCTTGAAATGCTTCTTAAGAAGCCACTCCTTCGTTGCCCTGGCGGTGTGCTTTGGATCATTGTCATGTTGAAAGACCCAGCCACGTTTCATCTTCAATGCCCTTGCTGATGGAAGGAGGTTTGCACTCAAAATCTCACGATACATGGCCCCATTCATTCTTTCATGTACCCGGATCAGTCGTCCTGGCCCCTTTGCAGAGAAACAGCCCCAAAGCATGATGTTTCCACCACCATGCTTTACAGTAGGTATGGTGTTTGATGGATGCAACTCAGTATTCTTTTTCCTCCAAACACGACAAGTTGTGTTTCTACCAAACAGTTCCAGTTTGGTTTCATCAGACCATAGGACATTCTCCCAAAACTCCTCTGGATCATCCAAATGCTCTCTAGCAAACTTCAGACGGGCCCGGACATGTACTGGCTTAAGCAGTGGGACACATCTGGCACTGCAGGATCTGAGTCCATGGTGGCGTAGTGTGTTACTTATGGTAGGCCTTGTTACATTGGTCCCAGCTCTCTGCAGTTCATTCACTAGGTCCCCCCGCGTGGTTCTGGGATTTTTGCTCACCGTTCTTGTGATCATTCTGACCCCACGGGGTGGGATTTTGCATGGAGCCCCAGATCGAGGGAGATTATCAGTGGTCTTGTATGTCTTCCATTTTCTAAGCTGGTTGGCTATTGCAGATTCAGTCTTCCCAGCCTGGTGCAGGGCTACAATTTTGTTTCTGGTGTCCTTTGACAGCTCTTTGGTCTTCACCATAGTGGAGTTTGGAGTCAGACTGTTTGAGGGTGTGCACAGGTGTCTTTTTATACTGATAACAAGTTTAAACAGGTGCCATTACTACAGGTAATGAGTGGAGGAAAGAGGAGACTCTTAAAGAAGAAGTTACAGGTCTGTGAGAGCCAGAAATCTTGATTGTTTGTTTCTGACCAAATACTTCTTTTCCACCATAATATGCAAAAAAAAATGATAAAAAAACAGACAATGTGATTTTCTGGATTTTTTTTATCTCAGTTTGTCTCCCATAGTTGAGGTCTACCTATGATGTAAATTACAGACGCCTCTCATCTTTTTAAGTAGTGGAACTTGCACTATTGCTGACTGACTAAATACTTTTTTGCCCCACTGTATGACCGGTTACAAGTTGAACTTTGATGTGGTCACAAAAGAGCTATAAAGATAACTGTGATAAAGCGAGATAACAGTTAGGCAGTCCCTGCCGTCTGCTATGTACAGTGATAAATAAAGGATGTAGAAACCCAAGTTTGAAAATTCCTAATGAAATCCTTGGATGAAAATGCTTTCCAGCCAATACATGCAAGTCAAAAAAGTAAAAGCCCCTAGAAAAGAAACTTACGTTCTTCTCCGCTTTGATGCAGGTGACCCTGACCGAGACCTTGAGGACGAGGATGAGGATCTTGAGCCTGAGCGACTGCCGCTAGACCGATCTCTCCAGGATTTTTGGGGACTGGGGGAACCCTTGTATTTCCTATAGCAGCGCAGAGCCCTCCGTGCCGAGGCGTCTCCTCTTTTCACATCAGTTCTACTCTCTCCGTTTTCACTACGACAAGGCGAGGAGTCCGGAGACATTAATACTGAAGCTGGTGCACTGGCAACTGCCGATTCGGCCACAACATTAGTCCTGTGGTCCAGGGGGTCTGTGCTAGCTTTTTGTATGCTACCACAAGGTGCAATTGATTTGCTGGGGCCACAGGTGGTGCTTTGGTGGGTGACGGCTGAAGGTGCACTTGGTATAGCAGGCGGCTTTGGGCAAGCTTTGTGCTGCTGCCGTTTGGCGAATTGCACTATGGGTTTTATGGTGATATTTGGATGGTGCTTGACGTTCCAGCGAGAGCCTTCTTCGCAGGGGGCAGGTGGCGGAGCAGTGGTGGCCTTGTTCTCTGCCTCCGGGCTCGGCAAGATGCAGTAATCGTGGTCACCAGAGGCCACGTGGACAGGAGGCACGGCGACAGCGGGTGAAGAGACAACACTGCGGCTTTTTAAGCGGCTTTGTGGCAATGGCTTTGGCTCGATGAGTTTTGCCGTTTTCAGAGGTGAACAAGTCTTTTCCTGGCCATGCAAAGTCCTGGACTTGCCAATACTGGGCCCAGTAACCACGGACTTCCAGAGCTGATGCGGTGGAGTTGCAGGAGGGGTAAGACCTTTAAGAAAAAAAAAAGTTTTTTTTTTTTTATTTAACAACCTGTTACACCTCCTAGAGGAGACCTATAAGAATGCAAAATTTACTGAAGACAGTCAAACATTTCACAGCTTAGATATACATCAGCGTATCATCGAAACTCCCATAACGCAGATCTTCAGCAGCATGATAATCATGGCAGTACAGGGGGCCGCGGGAGATCTGCTTAAGGGGAACCTGTCACCAGGTTTGGCCATTAAGTGGAAAGACCTCCACCTTTTAGGGCGGATAAACAACATTCTATAATGCTGTATATCTGCCCTCAACCTGACCTGAAAGTGTTTTTATTATACTCACCTGCGGGGTGGTCCAGTTCGAGGGGTGTCGCTATTCTTGAGAGGACGCGTCTCTACGTTATCCAATCTGCCTGGCATCGCGCTCCTGTGCAGGCGGTTTTCTCTGCACTATTGAGGGTAGAGTAAAGCAGAGGTCCCCAACTCCAGTCCTCAAGGCCCACCAACAGGTCATGTTTTCAGGATTTCCTTTGCATTGCACAGGTGATGCAATTATTACCTGGGCAAGACTAAGGAAATCCTGAAAACATGACATGTTGGTGGGCCTTGAGGACTGGAGTTGGGGACCTCTGGAGTAAAGTATTGCAGTGAGCAGGCGCCGGGAAAGATCAAAGAGCCCCGGCGCAGTCACACTACAGTACTTTACTCTGCCCTGGTCAGCGCAGACAAGCACACCTGCCCAGGAGCACGATACAGGGGTACACGGTGTGGCTGATGTATGTAGGGAGGCATCATCCACACCAAGCAAAGAAGATGGGAGGCGCAGGACCAAGAGCGACATCCCTCGGACCGGACCGCCCTGCAGACGTGTATAGAGTAGGTCTTCTCTTTCAGGTCAGGTGGGGTTTATATACAGCATTATAGAATGCTGTATATCAGGCCTGAAAGGTGGAAGCTCTATCTCATATTGGCCAAAACCTGGTGACAGGTTCCCTTTCAACTTGTACCTAGCGAGTTCCCCATAGTGGTGGCTGTATACATCAGTATGCAGTGAGCTCCCCCTACTGGCGGCTGTATAAATCTGTATGCAGTGAGCTCCCCCTACTGGCGGCTGTATAAATCTGTATGCAGTGAGCTCCCCCTAATGGCAGCTGTATAAATCTGTATGCAGTGAGCTCCCCCTAATGGTGGCTGCATAAATCTGTATGCAGTGAGCTCCCCCTACTGGCGGCTGTATAAATCTGTATGCAGTGAGCTCCCCCTACTGGCGGCTGTATAAATCTGTATGCAGTGAGCTCCCCCTACTGGCGGCTGTATAAATCTGTATGCAGTGAGCTTCCCCTAATGGCAGCTGTATAAATCTGTATGCAGTGAGCTCCCCCTAATGGTGGCTGCATAAATCTGTATGCAGTGAGCTCCCCCTACTGGCGGCTGTATAAATCTGTATGCAGTGAGCTCCCTTTAGTGGTGGCTGTATAAATCTGTATGCAGTAAGCTCCCCCTAGTGCCAGCTGTATAAATCTGTATGCAGTGAGCTCCCCCTAATGGTGGCTGCATAAATCTGTATGCAGTGAGCTCCCCCTACTGGCGGCTGTATAAATCTGTATGCAGTGAGCTCCCCCTAATGGTGGCTGCATAAATCTGTATGCAGTGAGCTCCCCCTACTGGCGGCTGTATAAATCTGTATCCAGTGAGCTCCCTTTAGTGGTGGCTGTATAAATCTGTATGCAGTAAGCTCCCCCTAGTGCCAGCTGTATACATCTGTATGCAGTGAGCTCCCCCTAATGTTGGCTGCATACATCTGTATGTAGTGAGCTCCCCCCTACTGGCGGCTGTATAAATCTGTATGCAGTGAGCTCCCCCTACTGGCGGCTGTATAAATCTGTATGCAGTGAGCTCCCCCTAATGTTGGCTGCATACATCTGTATGTAGTGAGCTTCCCCCTACTGGCGGCTGTATAAATCTGTATGCAGTGAGCTCCCCCTAATGGTGGCTGTATAAATGTGTATGCAGTGAGCTCCCCCTAATGGTGGCTGTATACATCTGTATGCAGTGAGCTCCCCCTAGTGGCGGCTGTATAAATCTGTATGCAGTGAGCTCCCCCTAATGGTGGCTGTATACATCTCTATACAGTGAGCTCCCTTTAGTGGTGGCTGTATAAATCTGTATGCAGTGAGCTCCCCCTAGTGGCGGCTGTATACATCTGTATGCAGTGAGCTCCCCCTAATGGTGGCTGTATAAATGTGTATGCAGTGAGCTCCCCCTAATGGCGGCTGTATACATCTGTATGCAGTGAGCTCCCCCTAATGGTGGCTGTATACATCTGTATGCAGTGAGCTCCCCCTAATGGTGGCTGTATAAATGTGTATGCAGTGAGCTCCCCCTAATGGTGGCTGTATACATCTCTATACAGTGAGCTCCCTTTAGTGGTGGCTGTATAAATCCGTATGCAGTGAGCTCCCCCTAGTGGCGGCTGTACAGATAAATATGGAGTGAGATACAGCGACTGATAGCTGCAGGCAGACACAATTATAGGATTTAATAGAATGACTGAGTGAAGAGCAGCTGCACAATCAGGAGTGTGACATTACGAGAGCCTTCACCAGAGCTGATCAGCATCATTCGTGTATTTACCGGAGGTGCAAGGTCTATACGTGCGATAGCAGCTACTCACCAGCTGTGTTCAACAACTCCGGTGCCAACTGTTTCTCATGAACTTTCTTCTCCAATGTTTTCCCGCTCCTGCCAAAGAAACAAAAACGCATCACAATGACAATCACCACTACCCAAAATACTCCCAACAAGGACCTTCAAACCAGAACGTGAGGCTTAAGAATGTCGGAAATGAATGTAGCAGAGTTCTCAGACCTCCATCTAAAGTACATGGGGCGCCAAGCTTTAGCAAGATGCCGGGGTGAAGGAAGGATCGGGCTGTTGGGCGATATGTCTGATCCTTTGCTCTTATGGGTAGTGAACCGTACCTCTCTGCACTGAGCCAACACGAAGCTCACAGATAGAGTGCACAGCCAGACAGACTATCCTGTTACTGCTACGCAGAGCGTAAAGGGTTATTACGGCACGGCTCACGTCCACACGGAGAGTAACTTCTGCAGATACCTGCTGACCGTGCACACGTCCCGGCAATGTTGTGAGCAATGAAAAAGTGAGCGGCACCAGAATTGCCGCTGAAAATTGGCTCTGATTGCTGCCAAATAAAAATATTTTTTGGGGGGATATTATGCAGAAACGTCTGCACGCTCGGCCGCAGCTGTAGGGTAACTCCTCTACTTACCCCGAGTTTCCTACAGCCAATCTATCAGGACTCCGAGGGAGCCGCTCCTCCTCTTTAGCTGCAAAGAACCAAATGTGTTAAACTTCTGTAATCAGGACGAGGGTGAGATCGACAGGTCACAAACACAACAAGAACGGAAGATATAAAAGACTACAGCCCGGAACTGGCAGTGCGCCGCTCATCATCGCTGCCAGGACCTATTCTAGGGACTGACCCTGCAGCAGGAAAAACAAGGATTCTGCAAATGTTTTATTAAAATCAGAAGATTCAACACAAATACATTCTTTTTTTTTTCTTAGTAATCTCAAATACTCAAATGGGATGGTATCCACTTGTGCGCCGCAGACTAGGGCTAGGCTGTCATTGTTTGGACATGTCTCCGTTTTACAACCTGATCCCATTAAGTGTTTACCGCAGAGCAAGCCAACCCCAATAAAAGGAGCTGCTCCAGACCAAGCACATTCTCCCCGAGACAAAGGGACGGCACAGCTCCTGTGTGTCAGCGGCAGGGAACCGTCAATAAGTGAAAAGTAAAAAACATGGACCCCTGCTTACCTTCAGACTTCTCAAACTGCTCCAGCAAGCTGGTGAGATCCGTCGCTTCAATGCCTGGAAGAAATAAGAAAGTCAATTCCCATCCATTCGTAGCAGCCTTAGGTAACACTTTACCATTTTCTTCCCACACGACCTTTCATAATTTTTTTTGTGCAATAATTTTGTTTTGTTTTTATCCTCCCCTTTATCCTAGAGCCAAGTCAGACCCTGATGGATACTGGTGACTTATTCTAAGAATATTCTGTTCCCAGAAATCCCCTTAAAGTATCAGTTATAGATGCAGAGAGCTTTTATCATCCTGTAGCATACAGAGCTAGAACTTGGCAAAATGAGCATAAAACTGCATAAGGCACAACTCAAGACCACTACTCAGATGCGCTCCTCGGGGGAGGGGTTATAAAATAGAGATGAGCCAATCAATTAACAAGGCACAGGTCACATTGATAGGACTTTAGTCCAGCGGCCACAGACTGTCACCCTGCCGACATCCTTGGCGCCTCTTCTCTGATTAGTAAGCTTGGCATGATGCCATGTATCACAATGATGGCGCAGAGGATTCTGATAGACAAGGTCGCTTGACCCGGGTCCTGGGAATCGATTGGCGCATTTCTATAAACCACTACATTTCAGGATTTTATTGCCTACTGATCAACGCAAAACCCTTAAAAGTGACGGTGCACCCCAACTTCTTACCCGATTCACAAGTAAAGCTTTTCTCTGGCTCCTTCGGGTCAGATTGGACTGTAGTTTGGAAGCTTTCCTCAGACGTACAGACGGGTCCAGCACGAGGGAGAACGCCAGGCTCTGCAGCTACTGATGCCACCTTATCTTGGGCACCACCCCTTTCTGTGGCTGGAATCTTCTCAATTTTTGTCTTCACGACCTTTGAAGAAACATCTCGTAGGGAAACCGTTTTTTCTTGTGTGGGTAGTATGTTTACGACCTGCATCCTAACATTTGCAGGAACCGTCTGCTTTGGCTGCTCTGGTTTCAACTCCGATACAGACGGTGGCACCTGAATTCCTGGTTGCGCATTGGCAATGTTGGCATTGGGCTTTATTTGGAAGCCTAATTTTTGGGCTTTCTTCAAAATTTCCATTATTTTAAAGACCATTTGGTTGGTAGATTTCATATCGGGAATCAGAATATTTTCCTTCTTGGGTTCTGGGACGAGCACATTTTGGGATTTCTTAGCAGCTTTCATGGAAACCGAGGACGCATCAGACTTTGGGCATTCAGGTTTTGCACCATTTTTGGTCTCTTTTGGCCCTACAAGGTTTTCCGCCTTCATCACTGGTATCTGGTAAGTCTGGGGTCTGCCATCTACAGCTGGGACTGCACGTTCCTTCCTTCCTTCTGGAACTGGTAGCACATGGAGACTGGGTGCACCAAAGGGAACAGACTTTTCAGAAGAGATAAAGGACTGACTTTCAGGTATCGCTTGTACCATTTGTGCATTAGGCCAATATGGTGTTGGTGGCCCTGGTACCCAACCAGTAGGATGCACTGGTGGCACCGCAATAGGTGGAGGTGGAAACGGAGGCCAACTCATGAGAGGTGGTGGTTGTACAGGCATAGTATTTGGATAATAAGGAACTGCAGCCAAGGGTGGCATGCCAGGGTAAAAAGAAGGATGCGGAGGGACTGTTGGCCACACGGGAGGATAAAATGGAGGTGGCAAGTTAGGCTGGGGAGTTATTGCCGGTGGAGCAACATATGTACCAGCTGGACGTGGCACCTCATTTAAGTGGTGGACTTCTTGACTCGTCATAGGTGCAGGAACAGAGGCTAAACTTATTGGACATTCCTGTCCAGAATTGCTAACTTTTTTTGGAGGACATGGTTTCTCTTCTACTGATTGTTTCTTTGATTGTCCAGGTACAATTAAGCAAGGTAGTTCTGCCAACTCTGTCGGGGGCTCGGGGACAGTTGGCCATTTGCTACACGACAGGTTTTCATTTTCTCGGGCAGGATTCGGTTGACGGTGCTGAAGTCGTTTTCTATATTCACTTAAACTCAGCGACTTGGGCTTTGCTTCCTTCATCTGCAAGGAATCACCATCTTGAGCGTCTTCAACCTTCGAGGCTCCAGATTCTTCTCCAATGCAGATATCAGAAGAGACCAAAACGTCTTTGACATTATCCGTATCAGACTGTAAAATTTCAACCGTGGTGACAGGCTCTGAAGTCTCAGCAGAACCAGGATTCTCAATTTTGGGGGTTTGCTCTAAATCTTTGCCAACATTTATTGCACTCTTTGCTTGTTCGCTTTCTTTAGAAACAGCCTTTACTTTTCCGACTGCGACTTTTTTCTCGGCGTTGTAAGCGTCCATGCTTGCACGGGTTCTCACCTTAGCACGGCCGGTCTTGGAGGAGCGGAGCTCCATCTGGGACTCCTTTTTAATCTGGTCTAATGTCTTAACCAAAAAGTCAGATTCCTGCAGAGAGGGGTTGGTTGGACGGCTCGTCGATGGTTGGGCGATGCTTTGCACCGTTACCGGTTCTGGTGCTTCTGGAGGTTTGTCTTCAGCGACAATCTTCGTTTTACTTTTTGACTTTGATTTAGAAGGTTTCTTAGCTCTGCCAGTTCTCCTCACCTTCTGCGGCAGCTCTTCATGAGCAACTATGGGTGCAGCGATAACGGGTGCACTATTATTTTTACCGTCTGAAACCACTTCCTCCGAGTTACGGGAGTCGTCATCATCCGGAGACTTATTAACCATTACGTCAGTCGCTGGAGGTTGAGGGGGTGAATCTCCTAATTTAGACACAACTGTAGCCTCCGTCAGTTCTTGATGGACCCCATCCGCTTCTTTTATGGAATCACTCACTTTTCCATCACTCATTTCTAACTCTGGGACGTCCTTCTCCGACGAGGACAGGTGATTAGGTAGATTTTCCATCTCAACATCCATTCCCGTCATTCCATCTAAAGATTCCGGACATAAGTCTGCCGGCGGCTCCACCACTACCGGGACTTTTATACATTCCCCTTGTTCGGACACAATCTCAAGAAACACTGCATCCTGTAGGTTTTCGTCATCTTCTGACTCTAGGCACATGGTCATGGCAGGTAGGCAGTAAGGATGCATGTACTTAACCAATTCGGTGAGGGCAATTGTTTCTGTATTTATGATACACGGCGTTCCCTGCATTAGGATCTGGTCGGTATCTCTGTCATTATCGTCATGTGTTAGTAAATTGGGGCTTTTATTAGTAACACACAGCAGTTCTTCATCCTCTCCGTCACTTCGTTGGTGGATTTCCTCCGCTTCGGCCCTTCGCGGTAAGCATGCTATCAAGCTTTTAAGTCGGGTGCGTCTCTTTGGTGTGGAGCAGATTGTATCTGGAAACAGTTCCCAGTTTGGCCCAGAAATCTGTAATGAAGCATGAATATCATGAAGACACTTGTCCCGGAAACGGAGCCTCTGCAGGGGGTTGTGCAGCCCCCTTCTCCTCCGCCTTAACGTTATGCATGGAAAGGCAGATGAATCAAAGGGGCTGCACAACCTCTTAAAGAAATGGTAATTTTACTCACTTTGCTGGGAGTAGCTCTTCGCTGGCCATCCAGGGTGAACATGTCGTGATCAGGGGGTGTGCGCGACAAAGCAAACAACTTCTGCCACAAAAGAAGAAAACAGATGCGAGCTTCTAAAAACAGGTAACAGCATTTCCTGCAGACACCCCCCCCCCCCCATACACATGCACGGTCAATTCATCTGAGCATGCATATCAGTGCTGGAAAAAAAGAAATAAGCTGCTGCAGGACACCGGCTATACTTGCTCAAAACCCAAATCTGTCTACATCTGGACTTACAACACCGCCGTCTCGATCCTTCGGTGACACCAGCAGCTCTGCATCCGGAATGGAGTCAAACGGCGACATATTTTCGTCATCTGCATTGTCCAGGATTTCTGTTAGAGCCGTCAAAAGTGACAATTCGTTTTCATCGTTGTAAAGACCTTTCTGTTGGAGAGGGGGGGGGGGGGGGGGGGAGGAGAAAAATAAAATTAAATGGGATGAAAAAAAAAAAAAAAAGAGCAAAACCATGATTGTGGCGCCATATCTGTTCAAAAGGTTGAATGTAGTTAGTATTGCAGGTGGGTGCTGTGGTCATGCTTTTACCGGAGGTATGACCACAAGTCTAGGGGAAGCTAGGTCCTGCCACAAAGGCATCAGTATTAGGGCGGATAGACCAGGGCTGTGGAGTCGGAGTCCATTTTGGTGGAGTCGGTGTTAGAGGTTTACCGACTCCACAGCCCTGGGATAGACAATGCGGGGAGGTGAGAGCCCCTGCGCCTCGTACCTCGGTCTGTGCAGCAGGATCGTCAATGATGGAAATGATCGAGTTGTCGATGTAGCCTTGGAACGTTCCCAGGATCCCTCCTGCGTCCAGGGATGATAGTGTGAGGTCAGAGAGGACATCACAGGTCTCGTCTTCGTCCAGGTCGTGACACTGCAAAACAAAAGGACATGTGAAACACCGCCAGGAACAAGAAGGCTCTAATAACTGCAAGCCGCTTTCAGGCGGGGGGCTATATGGCGACTTTGGCCAATACACATGTCGTGGGGTCATAGAACGCTCTAACATTGTAGTATATCCTTGCACTGTGAGTATACGCATGTCACTGATTATATAGGAAAGGAGGGAGAGAAGAATAGATATGCAAATGGAAGAAAATATAACAATTTGAAAAAAAAAAAAACATTAAAATATAAATTTATATACCTGACCAAAAATAATTATTGGGATAAAGACAGAATAATCTGAAGCCCAAAATTAACTCCGATTTACTAATGGGATATATTTTAGCTTGTGTAATTAAAGACAGCATTATATTTTACATTAGCACCGAGCATATGAATCCCTACAATGGTTGATGGGAATAATGGTATATAACAATATAGTGAATAATCCAGTGCAGTGTCCTATCCTATCAGTAATACAGCTGGATCTATTGTATTAGTAGTTAATTTGCAACATTTGGCCGACTATGTTGCAACTGTAGTATTTACAAGTGAAATACATGGATTAGAGGTTATGTAGCTTTGTTAATCCCCTTTGTGATGTGTTCAGTCCATACAATAGTATGAGGAGATAAACACTGAATAGTTAGTACTCCTTAGTATTCACAGTCTCTGAAGAAATGCATACAAAAGCTGCTAGAGCCAAACACAGAGAGTGAACTAAACAATCAAATAATATATTCTCTCGCCGTGTTATCAGGCAAACTGTGGTGTGATCTGCAGGTACATGACCAGTTACCATGTTGCCCATTTGTGATCTGAAATGGACAAAACATTAGAATCTAGTAATCAACCTGAATTAAAGGGGTTGTGCAGGGCTTGCATAACCTTAACTAGGAGTGCAGACCCTGGCAATGATTGCAACCCATCGGCACCCACAATAGCGTCCCGGGGGCACCGATGAGCGCTCAGGGATTTAACGGTTAACGGCCACAGGAGGAGCTCTGCTCTAAGCTGTTGGTGCTTATAAACTCCCATGGAGGGGAGATGGGAGGAGCTAGCGGAACACAGACATTCCGCTACAAGTTTCCTATAGAATGTTCTGAGCACCGTCATCTCAGTAGTGGGAATGACCAGTCCAGGAGGAGAAAGAAGCAGATTTCTCAGATAAGAAAAGTTACAAAGTTTCTTATTTTCACGTTGACTACGGACGTAAAAAACCTAAAACGATGGTTGCTCTCTAAATATAGCCTGAAACGACGGACAATGATTATTTTCGGTCAACAGTTCAGTGTCGAGGATATTGTTTGTATTGTTTTTAGACAAGTTATGTCATTTTTAAGCAATCTCTACAATAGAAATAGAAAAGAAAGTGAAGGCAACAATTTAGTGGGAACGTCGGGCGACATGGACGCTCAAGATATAGCCCGAGGAGTGATTCTAACCAAAGCCTGACTCAGGGCGTCCTTAAAAACCAAGACAAGAAATACAGGTCTGACGGGAAGCCGGCGAGAGATACAGGAGTAGCAATCTGCTGCACTTTTCCTTTGTAACTCTATTGGTTAATCTCCCCCATGGACTCAATAGCCAAGCCAGCCCCCTTCTCTGTGAATGCATCATCCATGACAGTGAAAAAAAGGATGGTTTAGCTAGTCTACATGAGCACAACTGTGATGGGGACTGGATTGATCATATCAATAGCTGAGCCAGCCCCCTTTACAGCAATACGTCATCCAAAATGGGGAAGGGGGCTGGTTTAGCTATTGCACATGAGCACTGCCATGAAATAAAAACTGTCTGGGTAACTTCACAAGCCCACCCAGCCCTTTTCTTTGACAATTCATCATCCATTCCTGAGAAAGTAGCTAGTCTGGCTACTGTAAGAGAGCAGGGAGCCAGCCCCCTCAACTCACTGCTTTGGCCATGTACAGAAACCGAAACCTATGTATTTTTGTCAAGAACAGGACCAGGAGTGCTGCCGGACCTGAAATGAGAGAGACACTCGGCGCGGGATCCGACGTGACACTCGAAAGACTTAAGCCCAAAAGTGGAACATCTCTACGTAAGCAGCGAAAAAACCAACCTGACAAATAACATAAGAACGAGACGCTGATTCATTCACTGCACTGGCAGCAGTTCATTGTTTCATGTGAAGCAGTAAAACATTACACCAAGTGACTCGAAGCAATTATTACAGTGCCAAAGCGTGGGAAATTCGACTTAAAGGGGCTGCACTGTGTCATGCTTCATGTCTCCTGTGGTGGCGCTGCGGAGGAACTGAACACTTGCACAAGCTAGCGGGTGCAACTACAAGATCAGCAGCGGAAGGTGCGCCGCATTACACTGCCGGGATCGGAGATAGCTCTGATCTCTTCCATTAATTTCCACTCCACCCACAATAATAATAAATATATATATTTGCTCTGCCCGGTTCCGATGTCCTGCCCCCTCCTACATGGCATCCACCGCTCACTAGAAGTGAAGACCGCCAGGTCTGGCTGCATGAAAAACCAGACTAGGAAATAAGTTTTTCTTTTTTTTTTTGCTCAACTTTTAAAATAAGCAACAAATTATAAATACTCCAAAACGGTATCAACAAAACAAAAAATGAGTGGGTTTCACTATATGGTAAAAGCGCACTAAAACCTTAGAGTGCATTCATTAGGTGTCACTTTTTTTTAATAACATGTTAAGTATATAAAAAAATGCAAAAACTATTTTTTAAATTTTAATTTAAATAAATGCTAATAAATAAAACACATTAATTACCACAAACAGCAAAACTGCTAAATAAAATTGGCAGAAAAAAAAAAAAAAAAAAAAAACGCAACAACCCCGACCTTCCGGTAGTTCTGGCACGTCACTAATTAATTTCCATGTCAACATGGGGCAGCTCCACATGTGTCTGCAGCAGGGGGGATGTGTGCACATGGCGGGGTCCTCCCCACTCCACTAACACCAGACACAAAAATCCACACATCAGCAGTCTGGAGTGGACGCCACCCGCCCGATGCCGACACGTGGGACCCCGGCGTCTGCTATGCTACCATATGGAAGGAGCCGGCCGCGCCTGAACCTGCACGAGTCCTCCAGTACCTGTGTATATAAGGCTGCCCCCCGACCACCGCTGGAGGGGACAGGACACCGCACTCCAGAGCACCCCCCCCCCCCCACCACCATAACTCACAGGCAACACTGAACCATCAGTCCTTCACCTGCACCAACATTACAACTCTTAGCATGTCAGGCAGCAAGCTGGGAGTTGTAGTCCTCCGACAGTAAGAGAATATTGCTATAATGCACCAGGGTGGCCAAAGAAGTGACAGAGGAGAATTAAACTAAAATCAATGTCCCCCCCCCCCAAAAAAAAAAAACAGAAGCGTGCCAAATAATGACAAGACTGACCCCCGTGGGGGGAGTTGGAGCGGGGGCGGCGTTTGGGGGTCACCTACACGGCAGAGGGTGAGCACAACAACCGCACATCTTTCTGCCTCTTCCCATCACATTTCCCCAGGTACCAGACTGCTACAAATTTACAGGGAACAGGATGGCTGTGGGGGTGAAAGCTATTATAGGGAGGGAGGAGGGAGGTGCAGCTGCAGGTTATTACTAGTGCAGGATTGGAGGCAGCAGCATCAATAAGAAAAGTTATAAAATCATTATAGACTGGGATAAGAAGGCGGCCGGGGATTATTCCTTCAGTATTAGAGGCAGTTACAATTATTAATAGTTATAACGTTATTATACATGAGGGAGGTGCAGCTGCAGGTTATTACTAGGGCAGGATTAGAGGCAGCGTCATTAATAGGAACTTAATTAGAATTATCAGAGAATTACAGACCGAGGAGGTCCAGACAAATGATATACGGTATTACAGATGTGCAGAGATGATATACGGTATTACAGATGTGCAGAGATGATATACGGTATTACAGATGTGCAGAGATGATATACGGTATTACAGATGTGCAGAGATGATATACGGTATTACAGATGTGCAGAGATGATATACGGTATTACAGATGTGCAGAGATGATATACGGTATTACAGATGTGCAGAGATGATATACGGTATTACAGATGTGCAGAGATGATATACGGTATTACAGATGTGCAGAGATGATATACGGTATTACAGATGTGCAGAGATGATATACGGTATTACAGATGTGCAGAGATGATATACGGTATTACAGATGTGCAGAGATGATATACGATATTACAGATGTGCAAGAGGATATACGGTATTACAGATGTGCAAGAGGATATACGGTATTACAGATGTGCAAGAGGATATACGGTATTACAGATGGGGAAGAGGATATACGGTATTACAGATGGGGAAGAGGATATACGGTATTACAGATGGGGAAGAGGATATACGGTATTACAGATGGGGAAGAGGATATACGGTATTACAGATGGGGAAGAGGATATACGGTATTACAGATGGGGAAGAGGATATACGGTATTACAGATGGGGAAGAGGATATACGGTATTACAGATGGGGCAGATATTATACGGTATTACAGAGGGGGCAGATATTATACGGTATTACAGATGGGGCAGATATTATACGGTATTACAGATGGGGCAGATATTATACGGTATTACAGATGGGGCAGATATTATACGGTATTACAGATGGGGCAGATATTATACGGTATTACAGATGGGCAGATATACGGTATTACAGATGGGCAGATATTATACGGTATTACAGATGGGCAGATATACGGTATTACAGATGGGCAGATATTATACGGTATTACAGATGGGCAGATATAATACGGTATTACAGATGGGGCAGATATTATCCGGTATTACAGAAGTGCAGATATGTTATACGGTATTACAGATGGGGCAGATATTATACGGTATTACAGATGGGCAGATATTATACGGTATTACAGATGGGCAGATATACGGTATTACAGATGGGCAGATATACGGTATTACAGATGGGCAGATATTATACGGTATTACAGATGGGCAGATATTATACGGTATTACAGATGGGCAGATATACGGTATTACAGATGGGCAGATATAATACGGTATTACAGATGGGGCAGATATTATCCGGTATTACAGAAGTGCAGATATGTTATACGGTATTACAGATGGGGCAGAGATATTATACGGTATTACAGATGGGGCAGAGATATTATACGGTATTACAGATGGGGCAGAGATATTATACGGTATTACAGATGGGGCAGAGATATTATACGGTATTACAGATGGGGCAGAGATATTATACGGTATTACAGATGGGGCAGATATATTATACGGTATTACAGATGGGGCAGATATATTATACGGTATTACAGATGGGGCAGATATATTATACGGTATTACAGATGGGGCAGATATATTATACGGTATTACAGATGGGGCAGATATATTATACGGTATTACAGATGGGGCAGATATATTATACGGTATTACAGATGGGGCAGATATATTATACGGTATTACAGATGGGGCAGATATATTATACGGTATTACAGATGGGGCAGATATATTATACGGTATTACAGATGGGGCAGATATATTATACGGTATTACAGATGGGGCAGATATATTATACGGTATTACAGATGGGGCAGATATATTATACGGTATTACAGATGGGGCAGATATATTATACGGTATTACAGATGGGGCAGATATATTATACGGTATTACAGATGGGGCAGATATATTATACGGTATTACAGATGGGGCAGATATATTATACGGTATTACAGATGGGCAGATATATTATACAGTATAACAGATGTGTAGATATTATACGGTATTACAGATGGGGCAGATATATTATACGGTATTACAGATGGGGCAGATATATTATACGGTATTACAGATGGGGCAGATATATTATACGGTATTACAGATGGGCAGATATATTATACAGTATAACAGATGTGTAGATATTATACGGTATTACAGATGGGGCAGATATATTATACGGTATTACAGATGGGCAGATATATTATACAGTATAACAGATGTGTAGATATTATACGGTATTACAGATGGGGCAGATATATTATACGGTATTACAGATGGGGCAGATATATTATACGGTATTACAGATGGGGCAGATATACGGTATTACAGATGGGGCAGATATTATACGGTATTACAGATGTGGGCAGATATTCGGTTTTCCAGGTGTGCGGGGGCTGTTACACACAACACGTGGGGTCTCACACACATTACACGGGTATTACAGACTGCACGGGCCGTATATTCGGTGCACGTTGTGCCGGTCCCGGCTGTTCTCCTCGTGTCACGCCGCCTCCACGTGTTTCCCGGCCGCAGAGAGTCTGAGGAGCCGCGGTCAGAGCAGCGCCCCCCGCCGCCCGGCCCCGGCACACACGCGTCTCTCCCATCCACGTGTCATACACAGCGGCTCCTGCAGCGCCCGCACCTCTCACAGCGGCCGCCCCGGCTCCGGAGCAGCTCGGCCGGACGCCGCCTTCCCAGCACTGTACCTGGAGAGATCCTGCGGCGGTGAAGAGCTCCATTCCTCCGATGGTTAGCGTCCCGTCTCCGGCTCCCCACCGCGCCGCCATCTTGGCCCCACAGCTCCGCTCCTGAGCCGGCAGCAGCAGCAGCACGGCCGCCCTGGAACACGTGGTCCTTGCCGCATGGGAGGGGGCGGAGCCAGGAGTTAGTCACTGCCGGGAACAGAGCGGCTGGGAGGGGAGCGCCGCCATCTTGGTTGTGGCAGAGAATCTCCCAGAATGACGCAGGCGCAGCGGTCTGTGTGTGTTATAATAATGATAATAATCCCATAATGGTGCAGTGGAATTACTGGGAACAGCTACAACTGAACCAAAACATTGTCCTCATAAGAAGGACCTATAACCGCAACCACTGCTGTGCCCCCATAAGAGCAACCGCCACTGTGCCCACATAGGAGCAACCTATAAGAGGAACCGCTGCTGTGCCCCCATAAGAGCAACCGCCACTGTGCCCACATAGGAGCAACCTATAAGAGGAACCGCTTCTGTGCCCCCATAAGAGCAACCGCGACCCATAAGAGCAACCGGCGCAACCATAGGAGCGACCGTGACCCATAAGAGCAGACACCACTGTGCCCCCATAGGAGCGACCTAAAACAGCAACCGCCTCTGTGCCCCCATTGGAGCAAACCAATAAGAGGAACCGCTGGTGTGCCCCCATAAGAGTAACCGCGACCAGAGCCGGACTGGCCATTTGGCAATTCTGGCAAATGCCAGAAGGGCCGGTCTGGTCATGGGCTGCCTTGTCTGCTACGTTGTTAACCGAATCGGTGTTCTCAAGACACCCATACTGTAACAGTTGTGACCGAGCACAAAGCTGATCACTGTGTCACTTACCTCAGCAGGCCGTGGGTATAATTAGAAATATTGGCCTTGTAGTAAATCTTTCTTTCCTCCATCCTGGGTAATATTAGTGATATATCCCATCTGGTTATTGAGAACGAGGACATCATGGGCGTGTGTGATTTCAAATGCCAGAGCTGAATTTCATCCCCAGTCCGTACCTGACCGCGACCCATAAGAGCAACCGCCGCTGCACCCCCCACAAGAGGAACCGCCGCTGTGCCCCATAAGAACAACTGCCACTATGCCCCCATAAGAGCAACAGCTGCTGCGCCCCCATAAGATCAACCGCAGCTGCGCTCCCTGATAACAACTGCCGCTGTGCCTCTATAATAGGGACCCAGAAGAGCGGCAGCCACTGTGAACTCGTAACAGTGACCACTGCAGTTCCCCCATAAGTGACCTATAAGAGTAACCGCCGCCATGCCCCCATAACAGTGACCACAGCCACGCCCCAGAAGAGCATCTGCCGCCGTGCCCCCATGACAACGACCGCCGCAGCGCCACCAGTGTTGTTTGTATAGTGTATGCCCCCACAACGGTGACCTCCGCATTGCCCCCAGAAGAGTGTCCGCCGCTGTGCCCCCAGAAGAGTGTCAGCCATCACCCCCCCCCCCTCCCCCTTGTACATATAACTGGGGTTGACACCATACAGGAGGCAATGCGGCCGGGGCTGAGATCACAGCAGAAAATATCTATGATAAAGTTATCAACTGTAATAAATTAAAAACCCAGAACCGAGAATTACAGAGGGCTGCGTGACTGCTCTGCACAGGGTTGTGACTGCTCTGCACAGTTCTGTGTGACTGCTCTGCACAGGGCTGTGTGACTGCTCTGCACAAGATTGTGACTGCTCTGCACAGTTCTGTGTTACTCCTCTGCACAGTTCTGTGTGACTGCTCTGCACAGGGCTGTGTGACCGCTCTGCACAGGGCTGTGTGACCGCTCTGCACAGGGCTGTGTGACTGCTCTGCACAGGGCTGTGTGACTGCTCTGCACAGGATTGTGACTGCTCTGCACAGTTCTGTGTTACTCCTCTGCACAGTTCTGTGTGACTGCTCTGCACAGTTCTGTGTGACTGCTCTGCACAGTTCTGTGTGACCGCTCTGCACAGGGCTGTGTGACCGCTCTGCACAGGGCTGTGTGATTGCTCTGCACAGGGCTGTGTGACCGCTCTGCACAGGGCTGTGTGACCGCTCTGCACAGGGCTGTGTGACCGCTCTGCACAGGGCTGTGTGACTGCTCTGCACAGGGCTGTGTGACTGCTCTGCACAGGTTTGTGACTGCTCTGCACAGGGCTGTGTGACTGCTCTGCACAGGGCTGTGTGACTGCTCTGCACAGTTCTGTGTGACTGCTCTGCACAGGGCTGTGTGACTGCTCTGCACAGGTTTGTGACTGCTCTGCACAGGGCTGTGTGACTGCTCTGCACAGGTTTGTGACTGCTCTGCACAGGTTTGTGACTGCTCTGCACAGGGCTGTGTGACCGCTCTGCACAGTTCTGTGTGACTGCTCTGCACAGGGCTGTGTGACTGCTCTGCACAGGGTTGTGTGACTGCTCTGCACAGGGTGCGTGACTGCTCTGCACAGTTCTGTGTGACTGCTCTGCACAGGGCTGTGTGACTGCTCTGCACAGGTTTGTGACTGCTCTGCACAGGGTTGTGACTGCTCTGCACAGGGTGCGTGACTGCTCTGCACAGTTCTGTGTGACTGCTCTGCACAGTTCTGTGTGACTGCTCTGCACAGGGCTGTGTGACTGCTCTGCACAGGGCTGTGTGACTGCTCTGCACAGGGTTGTGACTGCTCTGCACAGGGCTGTGTGACTGCTCTGCACAGGGTTGTGACTGCTCTGCACAGGGCTGTGTGACTGCTCTGCACAGGATGTGTGACTGCTCTGCACAGGGTTGTGACTGCTCTGCACAGGGCTGTGTGACTGCTCTGCACAGGGTTGTGACTGCTCTGCACAGGGCTGTGTGACTGCTCTGCACAGGATGTGTGACTGCTCTGCACAGGGTTGTGACTGCTCTGCACAGGGCTGTGTGACTGCTCTGCACAGGGTGCGTGACTGCTCTGCACAGTTCTGTGTGACTGCTCTGCACAGGATGTGTGACTGCTCTGCACAGGGTTGTGACTGCTCTGCACAGGGCTGTGTGACCGCCTGCAGCGCCTCTCTCCCCACCCTGCAGAGCATCTCTGTCCTCTGTGTACAGTCATCCCAGTGACGTCACTTATATGGCGCGAAACCCGAGCTGCGTGCAGAGTCCTCCGCGCGCTGATTGGCTGCAATGTGTAGAGACCACGAACAAAAATATCCATAAACATACTAGTGCTAATCAAAGGGTTCCTCCACCAAGGTAGGAAATCCCACAAGAAGCATATATGGGGCGTGAAGAGCCAGTACTAACCAAAGAGATACAAAGTATCAGAACACACCACTCAAAAATAGTATAAAAAGATAACAACTTTTATTAAGAATACATACATGTTTTAAAAAAAGAAAAGAAAGTAACAGCGATCAATACATAATAAGGGGAAGGATGATACCCGAGTAAGGTGCACACAAACCAGAGAATGAGGAAAAAGTAACAGGGGCATGGGGATGGCAAAGATATCCATACTATACCAGCTTCATAATAACAAGCCTAAAAAGGTTAACCATATTTGCCCAAGATGAAAAGTGCAAGTGCATAGCAGTTGGTAATATTATTAGCAGCACATACCCATGAAATCCACCTGTCCTCAGTCTCGCAAAAAGCCCCGACGCGCGTTTCGCAATCTTGCTTTGTCAAGGGGAAGGCAAGTTGTGCGTGTCATGTCTCTATTATGCCCCTAATATATAAAGCCCATTCATTAGCGCACCCGCCAATGCGGCATCGCGCATGGCACCGCCGCCCCCGGATCCCAGGTGCATCTGTTTCCGGCACTCACAATCGGCGTGCGGGGAGGAAATCCTCCATGACGTCATATCCGCACAGTCGATGGTAAAGAGGCCTTCAACAAAATGGTGGTTCCAGGGTGCGATGCGCATGCGCGTCGCCATCTTGTTAGGGCCCGATCTCAACACCATAGAGAAACAGATGAAAGAAAACAGCCGATCGCGCTGGTATACATAACCCCCAGTCCAGGCGGTAAGGAACGCGTTATAGGAAAAATATATGCGCTATACCATATCCATTTAATCAAAGATGAAACAAAGCCCTCAAACAAAATATTCTTAGTAGTTCCCAGGTAAAGTGCAGATGCGCACCGCCATCTTGTTGGGGCCGAATTTTAACAATATAGATGCAGCTTAAAGGCGCCGATACCAATAATATATGTAACCCCGGGTCCAAATGGTAAATAGCATATTGTGCATAGCAACAAACGCAGTATACCACCACCGCACAAGAAAGCAAAATATAATAGAAATACATTGATTAATATATATTAGATGTCAAAAAAGAGGAGGGGGAGAGAAAACAAATAACAAACAATGGGAAAAAGAATAGAAAGAGAACAATATCCTCATATCATTATCAGACAGAACATATAGATTCAAAAGAAAGTCCTCTTTCAAGATTCTTCAATCATCATTAGTGTGGCTTTTTCTCTACTAAGAGATCCTTGATATGTTCCAATAGTGTCAGACGCCGTAGTGCTGTAGAATGGCAGGTGCTTTAAATCAGGGCATTAATTATGGAGCAATTTTCCGTAATAATTACTAAAACAAAAAATAATAAATAAAAAATAAAGAGGAAAAAACAAACACAAGCATAAGTAAAGACATAAACACAAAATTAAATTAAAAAGCAGAGAACTATAAAAATGGAGCAAAGCTCAGTTTCTCGTTAAGCCCTGCAGGGGACATAGTACCAAGTTCTACAGTCCATCTTGTTTCAGTTTGTGCCAATAGTTGTTTTAAGTTGCCCCCTCTTATCCCCCCATGGATCCTATCAATGCCTTTGACCTTAAGGCCTCGGGGGTCAGAGTTATGATGTAATAAAAAATGTTTTGGCAACGTTTTTAGTGTAGACACATCCTCCACCTCCTTTGCAGCTTGAATATCCCTCACGTGCTCTCTAACTCTAATGCGCAGCTCCCTAGTTGTCAAACCAATATAAATTTTGGAACAGGGGCACTGTGCAAAATATATGACATGTGAGGTAGTGCAAGATATATAATGGACAATATTATATTCTTGTGTACCAGCAGCATTTTTAAAGGTCTTGGCCCTCACAATGTTAGATAGATTGCACGCCATGCAATCCCCACATGGGAAACAGCCCCATCTCTGTTTAGAGTTACCAAAAAAGCTCTTATGTGGGGCCACATAGTGACTCCTCACTAATTGGTCCTTCAAATTTTTGCTTCTTCTTGCAGTGATAAGGGGTCTTATAGAAATTTCTTTATTTAGTATAGGATCGGTTTGAAGAACAGGCCAGTGCTTGGTCAGAATCTGACGCATAGCACCCCACTGACAATTAAACGTTGATATAAATCTAATTTGGGTATCACTTTTGTCAGTCTGAGCGCTAGAATTGCAAAGTAATTTTTGGCGCGGGGTATATTTGGCACGATGGTAGCCATATTTGATGTTTCTTTGGCTATACCCTCTTTCAATAAAGCGATTTTTTAGATCTTTTGCCTGCTCTTCAAACCTGTCTTCCGTGGAGCAAGTACGTTTTGCCCTAAGGAACTGGCCAATGGGGATTGCTTTAATAGTCGAATGAGCATGTCCCGAGGAGGCATGAAGAAAAGAATTAACAGAGGTATCCTTCCTGAAGATGTCAGTATGCACGGACCCTGACTCATCAACAGACAGAGCAATGTCTAAAAAGTCGATCCTGCGTTCATGCCATTTGTATGAAAGTCTAATGTTATAGACATTATCATTCAAAGATGACATAAAACTCTCCAATTCAGGGACCGTTCCCTGCCAGATGATAAGAAGATCGTCAATATACCGAAACCAGCACTGCACATGGTCGGCGGCGCACGCCCCCTCCCCACGAAAAATCTCCCTCTCCCAAAAACCCAGGAAGAGGTTAGCGTAGGCAGGCGCACACGCCGCCCCCATGGCAGTGCCGCGTTTCTGCAGGTAGAAACGGTCCCTGAAACCATCCAAAATCTTTTTGGGAATGAGTCCTTTCTCCCAAGCCTGGATCAGAATGGTATCGAGCAGGTGTGAGAATGCGGTCAGAGGATTCTGAGGAAGCAACAAATAGTAGTTTTTATCCCTGAGTTGTCTGAATGCTTCCTTTTCATATTTTTCTGTCGGCCAGATCACGACATTTCCCCCCTTGTCCGCTGATTTAATAACCACGTCATCTAATGATTTAAGTTGTTTCAAAGCACGTCTATGATCGTGACTGAGGTTATCATATCTTATTTTAGTTGGTATTTTCTTAAAATCCTCAGTCACCAGTCGTGCAAAAATATCAATTTGTGGACAGACGGACAAGGGGGGAAAGGTTCTAGATCTAGGCACGACAGCACTCGGGAACCCGACCGCATTTTCAGAATCCTGCTCACTCAGTAGGCCCTCCAATACCTCCAATGCCTCCAGCTCCGTGTCACCGCGGGCGTCGACATCCCCACCTGACCGATGATGCAGCCTCCTCAGGACAAGCTTCCGACAGAAGAGGTGAAGGTCTTTTACCGCTGTAAAATAATGGAAGTTGTTAGTAGGGGAAAAAGATAAACCAAAACTAAGAACCTCCTGTTGTGCTTGAGATAAGGTGTGTGAGGAGAGATTAATTACCTCCAAGTTATTACGGGCACTGCGAGTTTTCTTATAGTATTGTTGTGGAGGAGTAATTTTCCCTTTATTAAATTTATTGTTCCTCCTGGGATTTCTGGTGCTTGGTGCTGTGATGAGGTTTTCAGCAGATGGGGCACTACTACTGGGTCTTGGTTCGTCGATGGAAGTAAATGATGACATAGACCCTGACCTTGATCTATTTGATCTTCCGGTTTTATTAATTCTCCTCCATCTATATACCATTTTGTTCTGGAAGTCGAGATTGTCACGCTGGAACTTCCGAGATTTTACATTAACAATTTCTTTTTCCCATTTTTGAAAACATGATTCAAGATCTTTGTTAAACTCCTCCAGGGCCGCCCCTGATAGTTCTTTTTTAAGATCATTTTGAACATCTTCAATGTCTTTTTCAATGTCTTTAAGTTTGGCATCATCTATCTGCATCAAAATTTCCATAAAGCCTCTAGAACAACCATCAGCAACTTTTTCCCATTTGTCTTTTAATACTTCATCATTAACTGCAAAAGATGGAAATATCTGCACCCGCAGACCACGTGGGATAAGATTTTTAGACATATAGCGTTCTAAAAACGCACGATTCCACCACACCTTAGTACGCCTATGGAGGAGATCTTTAAGGCAGTTTGTTTGCTCCTGCATGTCTCTGCCATTTAAAATCGGACTCGGATCATCCTTAAATACCTCATTTAATTTATGGAGCCACGTTTGATCACGGGCTCGGTAATCCATATGTTTAGGATCAACAGCTGTGAAAAACACAACAACAATAACATGAACAAAAATATCCATAAACATACTAGTGCTAATCAAAGGGTTCCTCCACCAAGGTAGGAAATCCCACAAGAAGCATATATGGGGCGTGAAGAGCCAGTACTAACCAAAGAGATACAAAGTATCAGAACACACCACTCAAAAATAGTATAAAAAGATAACAACTTTTATTAAGAATACATACATGTTTTAAAAAAAGAAAAGAAAGTAACAGCGATCAATACATAATAAGGGGAAGGATGATACCCGAGTAAGGTGCACACAAACCAGAGAATGAGGAAAAAGTAACAGGGGCATGGGGATGGCAAAGATATCCATACTATACCAGCTTCATAATAACAAGCCTAAAAAGGTTAACCATATTTGCCCAAGATGAAAAGTGCAAGTGCATAGCAGTTGGTAATATTATTAGCAGCACATACCCATGAAATCCACCTGTCCTCAGTCTCGCAAAAAGCCCCGACGCGCGTTTCGCAATCTTGCTTTGTCAAGGGGAAGGCAAGTTGTGCGTGTCATGTCTCTATTATGCCCCTAATATATAAAGCCCATTCATTAGCGCACCCGCCAATGCGGCATCGCGCATGGCACCGCCGCCCCCGGATCCCAGGTGCATCTGTTTCCGGCACTCACAATCGGCGTGCGGGGAGGAAATCCTCCATGACGTCATATCCGCACAGTCGATGGTAAAGAGGCCTTCAACAAAATGGTGGTTCCAGGGTGCGATGCGCATGCGCGTCGCCATCTTGTTAGGGCCCGATCTCAACACCATAGAGAAACAGATGAAAGAAAACAGCCGATCGCGCTGGTATACATAACCCCCAGTCCAGGCGGTAAGGAACGCGTTATAGGAAAAATATATGCGCTATACCATATCCATTTAATCAAAGTGTGACCCTGTGTGTAAATTTATTGATTATTACCTGAAACCCTTGGTCGAAACGCTGCCCTCCTATGTCAGGGACTCCGTGGACGTCCTGGTTAGGGTTGATGGTCTTTGCCTGGATCCAGATATGCTCCTTGTCACCGCGGACGTCGAGTCCCTTTATACGTGTATTGACCACCAACATGGTCTAGAGGCCGTACGATACTTCCTGGAGATGAGCAATTTGGACGGACCCTTTGTCGATCTTTTGTTAGAATTATTGCAATTTGTATTGTACCATAACTTCTTCACTTTCAGGGACCGTTTCTACCTGCAGAAACGCGGCACTGCCATGGGGGCGGCGTGTGCGCCTGCCTACGCTAACCTCTTCCTGGGTTTTTGGGAGAGGGAGATTTTTCGTGGGGAGGGGGCGTGCGCCGCCGACCATGTGCAGTGCTGGTTTCGGTATATTGACGATCTTCTTATCATCTGGCAGGGAACGGTCCCTGAATTGGAGAGTTTTATGTCATCTTTGAATGATAATGTCTATAACATTAGACTTTCATACAAATGGCATGAACGCAGGATCGACTTTTTAGACATTGCTCTGTCTGTTGATGAGTCAGGGTCCGTGCATACTGACATCTTCAGGAAGGATACCTCTGTTAATTCTTTTCTTCATGCCTCCTCGGGACATGCTCATTCGACTATTAAAGCAATCCCCATTGGCCAGTTCCTTAGGGCAAAACGTACTTGCTCCACGGAAGACAGGTTTGAAGAGCAGGCAAAAGATCTAAAAAATCGCTTTATTGAAAGAGGGTATAGCCAAAGAAACATCAAATATGGCTACCATCGTGCCAAATATACCCCGCGCCAAAAATTACTTTGCAATTCTAGCGCTCAGACTGACAAAAGTGATACCCAAATTAGATTTATATCAACGTTTAATTGTCAGTGGGGTGCTATGCGTCAGATTCTGACCAAGCACTGGCCTGTTCTTCAAACCGATCCTATACTAAATAAAGAAATTTCTATAAGACCCCTTATCACTGCAAGAAGAAGCAAAAATTTGAAGGACCAATTAGTGAGGAGTCACTATGTGGCCCCACATAAGAGCTTTTTTGGTAACTCTAAACAGAGATGGGGCTGTTTCCCATGTGGGGATTGCATGGCGTGCAATCTATCTAACATTGTGAGGGCCAAGACCTTTAAAAATGCTGCTGGTACACAAGAATATAATATTGTCCATTATATATCTTGCACTACCTCACATGTCATATATTTTGCACAGTGCCCCTGTTCCAAAATTTATATTGGTTTGACAACTAGGGAGCTGCGCATTAGAGTTAGAGAGCACGTGAGGGATATTCAAGCTGCAAAGGAGGTGGAGGATGTGTCTACACTAAAAACGTTGCCAAAACATTTTTTATTACATCATAACTCTGACCCCCGAGGCCTTAAGGTCAAAGGCATTGATAGGATCCATGGGGGGATAAGAGGGGGCAACTTAAAACAACTATTGGCACAAACTGAAACAAGATGGACTGTAGAACTTGGTACTATGTCCCCTGCAGGGCTTAACGAGAAACTGAGCTTTGCTCCATTTTTATAGTTCTCTGCTTTTTAATTTAATTTTGTGTTTATGTCTTTACTTATGCTTGTGTTTGTTTTTTCCTCTTTATTTTTTATTTATTATTTTTTGTTTTAGTAATTATTACGGAAAATTGCTCCATAATTAATGCCCTGATTTAAAGCACCTGCCATTCTACAGCACTACGGCGTCTGACACTATTGGAACATATCAAGGATCTCTTAGTAGAGAAAAAGCCACACTAATGATGATTGAAGAATCTTGAAAGAGGACTTTCTTTTGAATCTATATGTTCTGTCTGATAATGATATGAGGATATTGTTCTCTTTCTATTCTTTTTCCCATTGTTTGTTATTTGTTTTCTCTCCCCCTCCTCTTTTTTGACATCTAATATATATTAATCAATGTATTTCTATTATATTTTGCTTTCTTGTGCGGTGGTGGTATACTGCGTTTGTTGCTATGCACAATATGCTATTTACCATTTGGACCCGGGGTTACATATATTATTGGTATCGGCGCCTTTAAGCTGCATCTATATTGTTAAAATTCGGCCCCAACAAGATGGCGGTGCGCATCTGCACTTTACCTGGGAACTACTAAGAATATTTTGTTTGAGGGCTTTGTTTCATCTTTGATTAAATGGATATGGTATAGCGCATATATTTTTCCTATAACGCGTTCCTTACCGCCTGGACTGGGGGTTATGTATACCAGCGCGATCGGCTGTTTTCTTTCATCTGTTTCTCTATGGTGTTGAGATCGGGCCCTAACAAGATGGCGACGCGCATGCGCATCGCACCCTGGAACCACCATTTTGTTGAAGGCCTCTTTACCATCGACTGTGCGGATATGACGTCATGGAGGATTTCCTCCCCGCACGCCGATTGTGAGTGCCGGAAACAGATGCACCTGGGATCCGGGGGCGGCGGTGCCATGCGCGATGCCGCATTGGCGGGTGCGCTAATGAATGGGCTTTATATATTAGGGGCATAATAGAGACATGACACGCACAACTTGCCTTCCCCTTGACAAAGCAAGATTGCGAAACGCGCGTCGGGGCTTTTTGCGAGACTGAGGACAGGTGGATTTCATGGGTATGTGCTGCTAATAATATTACCAACTGCTATGCACTTGCACTTTTCATCTTGGGCAAATATGGTTAACCTTTTTAGGCTTGTTATTATGAAGCTGGTATAGTATGGATATCTTTGCCATCCCCATGCCCCTGTTACTTTTTCCTCATTCTCTGGTTTGTGTGCACCTTACTCGGGTATCATCCTTCCCCTTATTATGTATTGATCGCTGTTACTTTCTTTTCTTTTTTTAAAACATGTATGTATTCTTAATAAAAGTTGTTATCTTTTTATACTATTTTTGAGTGGTGTGTTCTGATACTTTGTATCTCTTTGGTTAGTAATGTGTAGAGACCACGCCCAGACGCTTGTTTTCCCGCGAAATCAGGGCGCAGCGAGGTTTTTTTTTCCCGGGACTGGAGCGGTCCACGTGGTCGTGCAGAGGAGGAAGTGACGGGGAGGGGAGGGGCTGAGCACTGGGGCTGGGCGGGGCCAACGGCCAGACTGCTGGAGTGTACTGGGCTGACACCCTTTCATGCCTGGATGCTATCAGTAGTTCTGTTTTTGCGCATGCTCTGTTGTTCTCTGCTCCCTGTCCAGTGTTATTTTCCTTCCACTTCCTCTTCTGAGAGATATAACTTTATCCCTAATTAGCCAATTTCAGGGCTGTTGATGCATTTTACCATCTAATGTGCTGAGCAATGGTGGAAAAAATGGTAATTAAGGCAAAAACCCTGCACTTCCATCATTGGTTTTTTCTGCATTTAGTTTTTGCAGCATTGTGGTAAAAATGACCCGGTAATGTGAGACTCTGGGTCCGGGACAAACTTGGAAACATTTTTTTAGGCTTTTAATGGTTAAAAAGTTTAGAACTCTGTAAAAAAAAAAAAAAAAAAAAACACTGTAAAAAAACCGGTAATGTTTTGGAGGTTTTTTTCTGTGAATGGAGCCATTTTTTTTCCTGTACACTGTTTATGGATTTTTAATACAGTAGTATATTTCCATAAATGTTATTTTTTTTATATGTGTTTTTGACTGGGGTGCTCCAAGATTTTCTGCTTTATTTTAATTTGTTTAAAATACATTTTTCTTTTACATTTGACATTAATCTTCTGCGCTATAAACTGCAGCTCTACAGCATCGCAGCACAGAGTCAAAGTAACCATCTCCTGTATAGGTGTACCAAGATGGCGGCGACGGGGGTCATCGCAGCACAGAGTCAAAGTAACCATCTCCTGAATAGGTGTACCAAGATGGCGGCGACGGGGGTGTTCAGAAATCGGCACCCGGTGATTGTGCCGCAGGGGAGACTGCTCGGCCACCACACTGTAAAGCAGCCATGGAAACGCCGCTGATAAGAGAGTGACGGCGCCATCTATAGGGTCACACAGCAGCGATCAGAGCGCGCGCCGGACAGTCTCGTTAGTGCGACCTTAGCCTAATGATTGTCAGCAGGAACAGCGACGCACGGTGGAGGCTCCTGAGCATTTGTGGCTGCATTTCAGGACATGGAATTGGGGATTTGGTAAGAATTAAAGGGAATCTGTCACCCCCAAAATCAAAGATGAGCTAAACTCACCGGCATTAGGGGCTTATCTACACATTCTGTAATGGATTCTGTAATGCTGTAGATAAGCCCCCGATGTATCCTGAAAGATGAGAAAAAGAGGTTAGATTATACTCACCCAGGGTCGGTCCCGCTGCGGCCTGGTCCGATGGGCGTTGCGGTCCGGGGCCTCCCATCTTCATACGATGACGTCCTCTTCTTGTCTTCCTGCTCCGACGCAGGCGTACTTTGTCGACCCTGTTGAGGGCAGAGCAAAGTACTGCAGTGCGCAGGCGCCGGGAAAGGTCAGAGAGGCCCAGCGCCTGCGCACTGCAGTACTTTGCTCTGCCCTCAACAGGGCAGATGAAACAAAAGCCTATTAAAAATGGCAGAAACAAAGTCAAGTAAAAATGATGGCGTTTCTATGTGTGTTTTTGCGTAAAAAGTGCTGTCTAAAGCTGAGTGTGTATTTTCTTATCAGAACTGGTAATTCGAAACATAAGGCATATGTGGCCCTGCACACCATGGATAGCTGAAGGCCAAATGATAGTTTGGCTGATCAGTCAGCAGCTATCTCTCTTGGCTCCTCTGTATGTAGGAGCGCTCAGTTCTCCTGTGCTTTCAATGTGAGAGCTGCTGTCAGACTCCTCAGGGGACGGCCTACTGTGCTCTCTATGAGAGAACTGTCAGACTCCTCAGGGGACGGCCTACTGTGCTCTCTATGCGAGAGCTGTCAGACTCCTCAGGGGACGGCCTACTGTGCTCTCTATGTGAGAACTGTCAGACTCAGGGGACGGCCTACTGTGCTCTCTATGTGAGAACTGTCAGACTCCAGAGGGGACGGCCTACTGTGCTCTCTATGTGAGAGCTGCTGTCAGACTCCTCAGGGGACGGCCTACTGTGCTCTCTATGAGAGAACTGTCAGACTCCTCAGGGGACGGCCTACTGTGCTCTCTATGCGAGAGCTGTCAGACTCCTCAGGGGACGGCCTACTGTGCTCTCTATGTGAGAACTGTCAGACTCAGGGGACGGCCTACTGTGCTCTCTATGTGAGAACTGTCAGACTCCAGAGGGGACGGCCTACTGTGCTCTCTATGTGAGAGCTGCTGTCAGACTCCTCAGGGGACGGCCTACTGTGCTCTCTATGAGAGAACTGTCAGACTCCTCAGGGGACGGCCTACTGTGCTCTCTATGCGAGAGCTGTCAGACTCAGGGGACGGCCTACTGTGCTCTCTATGTGAGAACTGTCAGACTCCAGAGGGGACGGCCTACTGTGCTCTCTATGTGAGAACTGTCAGACTCCAGAGGGGACGGCCTACTGTGCTCTCTATGTGAGAACTGTCAGACTCCAGAGGGGACGGCCTACTGTGCTCTCTATGCGAGAGCTGCTGTCAGACTCCTCAGGGGACGGCCTACTGTGCTCTCTATGCGAGAGCTGCTGTCAGACTCCTCAGGGGACGGCCTACTGTGCTCTCTATGTGAGAACTGTCAGACTCCTCAGGGGACGGCCTACTGTGCTCTCTATGAGAGAACTGTCAGACTCCTCAGGGGACGGCCTACTGTGCTCTCTATGTGAGAACTGTCAGACTCCAGAGGGGACGGCCTACTGTGCTCTCTATGCGAGAGCTGCTGTCAGACTCCTCAGGGGACGGCCTACTGTGCTCTCTATGTGAGAACTGTCAGACTCCTCAGGGGACGGCCTACTGTGCTCTCTATGAGAGAACTGTCAGACTCCTCAGGGGACGGCCTACTGTGCTCTCTATGTGAGAACTGTCAGACTCCAGAGGGGACGGCCTACTGTGCTCTCTATGTGAGAGCTGCTGTCAGACTCCTCAGGGGACAGCCTACTCTGTTGTCTATGCGAGAGCTGCTGTTAGACTCCTCGGGGGGCGACTCATCTTACAGAAAACAAAAAATTGGCCATTGAAACTGGACACCTCTGATTCTTATCTCCCCCAAAATCATCTGTCTTAGGACAGTTCGGGCCCCCATACAGAAAAACAGCAGAAAATATATTGAGGGCCATACTTAGGCCAGTTTCACACGTCAGTGGCTCCGGTATATGAGGTGACAGTTTCCTCACGTACCGGAGACACTGACTCACGTAGACACATTAAAATCAATGTGTCTCTGCACATGTCAGCGTGTTTTCACGGACCGTGTGTCCGTTTGAAAAACACGGAGACATGTCAGTGTTCGTGGGAGCGCACGGATTACACGGAACCATTAAAGTCAATGGGTCCGTGTAAAACACGTACCATACACGGATGCTGTCCGTGTGCAGTCCGTGTGCCGTGCAGGAGACAGTGCTACAGTAAGCGCTGTCCCCCCAGCGTGGTGCTGAAGCCGCCATTCATGTCTTCTCTCCAGCAGAGTTCGCTGGAGAGAAGGAATGAAAAATCTTTTTTTTTTGTTTGGTGTTTAAACCTAGGGGTGGAGCCGCATATTCATCACTGTAATGGGCAGCACCACGTGACCGCTCATACCGGAGAAGCTGCGGCGATGAGAGGAAGCAGCGAGGGAGCCGGGTAAGTATTTTATTAACAGCGGGGGGGGGGGGGGGGGGGGGCGCACAGGGGGTGGGAGGGGGTTGGGGACAGGGATCTTTTTTTTAAACACCAAAAAAAAAAAAAGATTTTTCATATCTTCTCTCCAGCGAACGCTTAACTGTAGCGCTGTCTCCTGCACGGTGCGTGTGGTACCCAGTCGGCACACGGGCGGCACACGGATGCTGCACGTGTGCCACACTGATGTGCCACGTGAGCACACGGACACACGGACACGGATAATTCCGGTACCGGAATTATCTGGACGTGTGGGACAGGCCTTAAGGAAATTTTGATACTCCAAGTTATCTAAAATAGTGAATGATTTTGGTAAAAAAAAAATAAGGAATAGACACAATCCAGAACTAACAAACACACCAACAAATGCAAAAGGATAAATAATAACAATAATCTTTATATAGCGCTAACATATTCCGCAGCGCTTTACAGTTTGCACACATTATCATCGCTGTCCCCGTTGGGGCTCACAATCTAAATTCCCTATCAGTATGTCTTTGGTATGTGGGAGGAAACCGGAGAACCCGGAGGAAACCCACGCAAACACGGAGAGAACATACAAACTCTTTGCAGATGTTGTCCTTGGTGGGATTTGAACCCAGGACTCCAGCGCTGCAAGGCTGCAGTGCTAGTATGAATCTAATTATATAAAAAATCCTGTCAACTCTTCAAGCATTAAATGCATTAGTGTAAAAATTATGCACATAGAAAAATTAATGTGCATTAAAAAAATGAATCTGAAAAACATTAAAAATCAGCTGGTCATTGGCCAATGATAAATCAAAAACAGTAGCAAAAATTAATATTTTGCATTTAGTAAATAGCTGCATCTAAAAATGTATAAATTAGCCGACTTTAGTGTTTAAACCGCTAGGAGCTGAAATAGTCACCAACTATGCAATAAATGTAATCATGCAAACTGTGCACAGACATAGGGGGTAAGGGGTGTAAATATCTGAATCAGCATTCAAAGAGTTTAATCCTGGAAGTGAGTGAAGGGGGAGTTTTTGAACAAAAGACCTTGGTTTGATGACATTATGCTGTTGTGTGCACATGGGGACTTGTATGCTAATCAGATGCACTGACCACTAGGGTTGAGCGAAACGGGTCGAACATTTTCAAAAGTCGCCGACTTTTGGCTAAGTCGGGGTTTCATGAAACCCGATCCGACCCCTGTGCGGGGTCGGCCATGCGGTACGCGACTTTCGCGCCAAAGTCGCGTTTCAATGACGCGAAAAGCGCCATTTCTCAGCCAATGAAGGTAAACGCAGAGTGTGGGCAGCGTGATGACATAGGTCCTGGTCCCCACCATCTTAGAGAAGGGCATTGCAGTGATTGGCTTGCTGTCTGCGACGTCACAGGGGCTATAAAGAGGCGTTCCCGCCGACCGCCATCTTACTGCTGCTGATCTGAGCTTAGGGAGAGGTTGCTGCCGCTTTGTCAGAAGCAGGGATAGCGTTAGGCAGGGTCCATTAACCACAAAACCGCTTGTGCTGTAGCGATTTGCACTGTCCAACACCACCCTCGGTGTGCAGGGACAGTGGAAGTTTTTTTTTTTTTTTTCCCCTCAGCGCTGTAGCTCATTGGGCTGCCCTAGAAGGCTCCCTGATAGCTGCATTGCTGTGTGTACGCCGCTGTGCAAACCAACTGCTTTTTTCAAAGCACAAATCCTCTTGTTCCTTCCTTTCTGCACAGCTATCTTTTTTGTTTGTCCACACTTTTTATTTCATTTGTGCATCAGTCCACTCCTTATTGCTGCCTGCCATACCTGGCTGAGATTACTGCAGGCAGGGAGATAGTAGCTGCCTGCCATACCTGGCTGAGATTACTGCAGGCAGGGAGATAGTAATTGTAGGACATTCCCTGTTTTTTTTTTTTTTTGGTGGGAGATTAAGATTGGCAATTTGGCATTTCTGCTAGAGTGCCATCCCTGTGTGTGCCATCTCTCTCACATAGTGGGCCATAGAAAGCCTTTTCATTTTTCTGTATTTTTTTTTGTGGGGTGTATAAATTCTCCCTGATAAAAATACAGTGGGAGATTAATATTGGCCTTTGGGCTTGTGTGCCAGTCCTGAGTGTGCCATCTCTCTCACAAATAGTGGGCCATAGAAAGCCTATTTTATTTTTTTTTGGGTTTTATAAATTCTCCCTGAAAAAAAGGGAGATTAATATTGGCCTCTGGGCTTGTGTGCCAGTCCTGAGCGTGCCATCTGTGCCAGCCCTGAGCGTGCCATCTCTCTCACAAATAGTGGGCCATAGAAAGCCTATTTAATTTTTTTTTTGGTTTTATAAATTCTCCCTGAAAAAAAGGGAGATTAATATTGGCCTCTGGGCTTGTGTGCCAGTTGTGAGCGTGCCATCTGTGCCAGTCCTGAGCGTGCCATCTCTCTCACAAATAGTGGGCCATAGAAAGCCTATTTAATTTTTTTTTTGTTTTATAAATTTTCCCTGAAAAAAGGGAGATTAATATTGGCCTCTGGGCTTGTGTGCCAGTTGTGAGCGTGCCATCTGTGCCAGTCCTGAGCGTGCCATCTCTCTCACAAATAGTGGGCCATAGAAAGCCTATTTAATTTTTTTTTTTGTTTTATAAATTTTCCCTGAAAAAAGGGAGATTAATCTTGGCCTCTGGGCTTGTGTGCCAGTTGTGAGCGTGCCATCTGTGCCAGTCCTGAGCGTGCCATCTCTCTCACAAATAGTGGGCCATAGAAAGCCTATTTAATTTTTTTTTTGGTTTTATAAATTCTCCCTGAAAAAAAGGGAGATTAATATTGGCCTCTGGGCTTGTGTGCCAGTTGTGAGCGTGCCATCTGTGCCAGTCCTGAGCGTCCCATCTCTCTCACAAATAGTGGGCCATAGAAAGCCTATTTTTTTTTTTTTTTTGGGTTTTAGAAATTCTCCCTGGAAAAAAAAAGGGAGATTAATATTGCCCTTTGGGCTTGTGTGCCAGTACTAAGCGTGCCATCTCTCTCTCTCTCTCTCTCAGTCAGTGGGCCATAGAACGCCTATTTTTGGTTTTATTTGTTTTCTAAATTCTCCCTGAAAAAATCATTTTATTTTATTTGGTTTCTAAATTCTTCCTGATAAAATCATATTTTTTTTATTATTTTTTTTTCTAAAGTCTCCCTGAAAAAAAAAAAAAAAAAAAAAACAGTGGGAGATTAATATTGGCCTTTCTGCTTGTGTGCCAGTCTTGACTCCTGGGTGCGTCATCTCTCAGTCAGTGGGCCATAGAACGCCTATTTTTGGTTTTATTTGTTTTATAAATTCTCCCTGAAAAAATCATTTTATTTTATTTGGTTTCTAAATTCTTCCTGATAAAATCATATTTTTTTTATTATTTTTTTTTCTAAAGTCTCCCTGAAAAAAAAAAAAAAAACAACCAAAAAAAACAGTGGGAGATTAATATTGGCCTTTCTGCTTGTGTGCCAGTCTTGACTCCTGGGTGTGCCATCTCTCTCTCTCTCTCTCTCTCTCTCTCTCCAATTGTGGTCCATAGAAAGCCTATATTTTTTTTCCTTGATTTGGGTTCCAAAATCTACCAGAGAAAATAACTCCATCAATCATTGGTAGAAAAATATTGGCCTCTGGGCTTGTGTGCCACTCCTGATTCCTGTGTGCGTCATCTCTCACTCAGTGGCCCATAGAAAGCATATAGTTTGTTACATTTGTTTTCTAAATTCTCCCTGCAAAAATCTATTTTTTTTTTTTGGGGGGGTTTCTAAAGTGTTCCTGAAAAAAATAAAAATAAAAAAAAAATAATAGTGTGACATTAATATTAACATTTGTGCTTCAGTGACAGTCCTGCGTGTGGGGCATCTCTCTAATTTGCAGCCACCAAAAAAAGAGTGTGTAACATTGGGCCTGATTTTCGCTGTGGTCTCACCAACCTGTAAAGGGGTAGCTAAATCATACTGAAGTTATAGCTCACCGTGTAAGTTGTGTGACTGCAACAAATAACGTTAGTTTGGTTACGTTTTTAAAACAATGAGGAAGTCTAGTGGAAGAGGTCGTGGCCGGGGGCGTTCATTGTCAGCTGGTAATGAGGGTAGTGGTAGTGGTGGAGCATCAGGTGGTCGTGGGGAAAAAAATATTGCACCTAAGTCTGGAGCTGTGGAGCCAGGTTCATCGTCCGGCTACACAAGGCCTCGAACGCTCCCTTTTCTGGGATTAGGAAAACCGCTTTTAAAGCCGGAGCAGCAAGAGCAAGTTTTGGCTTATCTTGCTGACTCAGCCTCTAGCTCTTTTGCCTCATCTCGTGAAACTGGTAAAAGTAAAAGCAGCGCGTCGTTAGTGGATGTTCACGGTCAGGGACAAGTCACTTCCTTGTCCTCTTCAGCAAAAACAACAACAGAGAAGAATGCAGCAGGCGACACAACGGGTTACTCCATGGAGCTCTTTACACATACCGTCCCTGGCTTAGAAAGTGAAGCAGTTAACAGTCCATGCCCATTACAAATTGAATCTGACATGGAGTGCACTGACGCACAGCCACAGCCAGACTACTATGCTGGTCCTTTGACTCAGACCACAACATTGCCCTCGCAGGGTGCTGATCAAGAATCAGACCCTGATGAGACTATGTTGCCCCATCACGAACGCTATACCACCGAACGACACGGTGACACAGACGAAGTTGCGCAGAAGGTACAAGAAGAGTTATTAGATGACCCAGTTCTTGACCCCGATTGGCAGCCATTGGGGGAACAGGGTGCAGGCGGCAGCAGTTCTGAAGCAGAGGAGGAGGAGGGGCCGCAGCAGGCATCAACATCGCCACAGGTTCCATCTGCCGGGCCCGTATCTTGCCCAAAACGCGTGGCAAAGCCAAAACCTGGTGGAGGACAGCGTGGCCATCCGGTTAAAGCTCAGTCTGCAATGCCTGAAAAGGTATCCGATGCTAGAAAGAGTGCAGTCTGGCATTTTTTTAAACAACATCCAATTGATCAGCGCAAAGTCATCTGTCAAAAATGTTCTACTTCCTTGAGCAGAGGTCAGAATCTGAAAAGTCTCAATACTAGTTGCATGCATAGACATTTAACCACCATGCATTTGAAAGCTTGGACTAACTACCAAACGTCCCTTAAGGTTGTTGCACCCTCGGCCAATGAAGCTAGTCATCAACGCAACATCCCTTCCGGCAGTGTAGGACCACCATTTAGCGCACCACCTGCTGTATCTGTGCAGGTATCTTTGCCAGGCCAAAGCAGTCAGGGTCAGGGAATCACCAGTTTCGTAGTAGGAAACACTGCATCTAGGGCACCGGCGGCAACAATACCATCTCCCACCGTCTCTCAGTCTGCCATGTCCACCGGCACCCCCGCTAGTTCCACGATCTCCAGCTCTCCAGTCCAGCTCACCCTACATGAGACTATGGTTAGAAAAAGGAAATACTTAGCCTCGCATCCGCGTACACAGGGTTTGAACGCCCACATAGCTAGACTAATCTCGTTAGAGATGATGCCCTACCGGTTAGTTGAAAGCGAAGCTTTCAAAGACCTGATGGACTACGCTGTACCACGCTACGAGCTACCCAGTCGACACTTTTTTTCCAGAAAAGCCATCCCAGCCCTCCACCAGCATGTTAAAGAGCGCATCGTCCATGCACTCAGGCAATCTGTGAGCACAAAGGTGCACCTGACAACAGATGCATGGACCAGTAGGCATGGCCAGGGACGTTACGTGTCCATCACGGCACACTGGGTAAATGTGGTGGATTCAGGGTCCACAGGGGACAGCAAGTTTGGGACAGTTCTGCCTAGCCCACGGTCTAGTAAACAGTTGTCTGTAGCCGTTCGCACCCCCTCCTCCTCCTCCTCCTCCTCGTCCTCCTGCAGAAGCAAGAGCTCGTCCACAGACCGCAGTCGCACAAACACTCCATCCGCACCTGCCACTGTTGCACACCAGGTCTCCCATTATGGGGCAGCTACTGGCATACGTCAGCAGGCTGTATTGGCTATGAAGTGTTTGGGCGACAATAGACACACCGCGGAAGTTCTGTCCGAGTTCTTGCAGCAAGAAACGCAGTCGTGGCTGGGCACTGTAGATCTTGAGGCAGGCAAGGTAGTGAGTGATAACGGAAGGAATTTCATGGCTGCCATCTCCCTTTCCCAACTGAAACACATTCCTTGCCTGGCTCACACCTTAAACCTGGTGGTGCAGTGCTTCCTGAAAAGTTATCCGGGGTTATCCGACCTGCTCCTCAAAGTGCGTGGACTTTGCGCACATATCCGCCGTTCGCCTGTACACTCCAGCCGTATGCAGACCTATCAGCGTTCTTTGAACCTTCCCCAGCATCGCCTAATCATAGACGTTGCAACAAGGTGGAACTCAACACTGCACATGCTTCAGAGACTGTGCGAACAGAGGCGGGCTGTTATGTTTTTGTGGGAGGATACACATACACGGGCAGGCAGTAGGATGGCAGACATGGAGTTGTCAGGTGTGCAGTGGTCGAAGATTCAAGACATGTGTCAAGTCCTTCAGTGTTTTGAGGAATGCACACGGCTGGTTAGTGCAGACAACGCCATAATAAGCATGAGCATCCCCCTAATGCGTCTGCTGATGCAAAGTTTGACGCACATAAAGGATCAGGCGTCTGCACCAGAGGAAGAGGAAAGCCTTGATGACAGTCAGCGATTGTCTGGTCAGGGCAGTGTACATGACGAGGTACCGGGCGAAGAGGAGGTGGAGGATGAGGAGGATGATGGGGATGAGTATATTTTTAATGAGGAAGCTTTCCCGGGGGCACGGGAAATTGGTGGCGTGGCAAGGCCGGGTTCTGGTTTTTTGAGGGACACAAGTGACGTAGATTTGCCTGCAACTGCCCCTCAACCAAGCACAACCGCAGATTTGACAACGGGAACTTTGGCCCACATGGCGGATTATGCCTTGCGTATCCTCAAAAGGGACACACGCATTACAAAAATGATGAACGATGACGATTACTGGTTGGCCTGCCTCCTTGATCCTCGCTATAAAGGCAAATTGCAAAATATTATGCCACATGAGAACTTGGAACTAATATTAGCAACAAAACAATCAACTCTTGTTGACCGTTTGCTTCTGGCATTCCCTGCACACAGCGCCCGTGATCGTTCTCACACGAGCTCCAGGGGCCAGCAGACCAGAGGTGTTAGAGGGGCAGAAATCAGAAGTGGCGTTGGCCAGAGGGGTTTTCTGACCAGGTTGTGGAGTGATTTTTCTATGACCGCAGACAGGACAGGTACTGCAGCATCAATTCAAAGTGACAGGAGACAACATTTGTCCAGTATGGTTACAAACTATTTTTCATCCCTTATCGACGTTCTCCCTCAACCGTCATTCCCATTTGATTACTGGGCATCCAAATTAGACACCTGGCCAGAATTGGCAGAATATGCATTGCAGGAGCTTGCTTGCCCGGCAGCTAGTGTCCTATCAGAAAGAGTATTCAGTGCTGCAGGTTCAATACTAACAGAAAAAAGGACTCGTCTGGCTACCCAAAATGTAGATGATCTAACCTTCATTAAAATGAACCACAACTGGATTTCAAAATCTTTTGCCCCACCCTGCCCGGCTGACACCTAGCTTTCCTATGAAAAGGTCTTGCCTGTGGACTATTCTGAATGACTTTTCCAATCTCGTAATTTTCTTCACCTGATTGTCCAGCATACGACATGTTTCCACCTCACGAAATGGCCAAACTCCCCACACGGGGCCGTGCTATCGCCACTTTGCGCTTGGACCCTTGAGAGTGCTGTTTGTCTGAAGAGGTGGGTGTGGCCGCTTTTGGTCGACGGCACTGCCACTGGGTCCCTCATAGTACAATAAAGTGTCTCTGGCGGTGGTGGTGCGCACCCAACGTCAGACACACCGTTGTAATATGAGGGGCCCTGTGCCTGTACCGCCGGCCACAAGACAGTTCCCCCCCCCAGCTCAAACAGTGCTCTACCACTAGCAAAATTATCTCTCACAGCTTCACCAATGTGTAGTCTAGGCGCTGACATCCTTCAATGCCTGGCACTGACAATACCATTGTTTTGACATTTTTGTTATGTTAGGCCTTCGAAGCCTGTCTGCGGTCCCTTCTTTCTACAACTACTACACTGACCAGGCCACTGCTGGCCGTGTTACCCTGGAACCAATTTAAAAGTGCCTACAGTCAGCCCAATTTTGTTATGTTAGGCCTTCGAAGACTGTCTGCCGTCACTCCTTCCACTAGACTTCCACTGACCATACACTGCTGCCCATGTACCCCTGGAACCAATTTAAAGTGCCTACAGCCAGCCCAATTTTGTTATGTTAGGCCTTCGAAGCCTGTCTGCGGTCACTCCTTCCACTAGACTTCCACTGACCAGACCACTGCTGCCCGTGTACCCCTGCAACCAATTTAAAAGTGCCTACAGCCAGCCCAAGTTTGTTATGTTAGGCCTTGGAAGCCTGTCTGCGGTCACTCCTTCCACTAGACTTCCACTGACCAGACCACTGCTGCCCGTGTACCCCTGGAACCAATTTAAAAGTGCCTACAGCCAGCCCAAGTTTGTTATGTTAGGCCTTCGAAGCCTGTCTGCGGTCACTCCTTCCACTAGACTTCCACAGACCAGACCACTGCTGCCCGTGTACCCCTGGAACCAATTTAAAAGTGCCTACAGCCAGCCCAAGTTTGTTATGTTAGGCCTTCGAAGCCTGTCTGCGGTCACTCCTTCCACTAGACTTCCACAGACCAGACCACTGCTGCCCGTGTACCCCTGGAACCAATTTAAAAGTGCCTACAGCCAGCCCAAGTTTGTTATGTTAGGCCTTCGAAGCCTGTCTGCGGTCACTCCTTCCACTAGACTTCCACTGACCAGACCACTGCTGCCCGTGTACCCCTGGAACCAATTTAAAAGTGCCTACAGCCAGCCCAAGTTTGTTATGTTAGGCCTTGGAAGCCTGTCTGCGGTCACTCCTTCCACTAGACTTCCACTGACCAGACCACTGCTGCCCGTGTACCCCTGGAACCAATTTAAAAGTGCCTACAGCCAGCCCAAGTTTGTTATGTTAGGCCTTCGAAGCCTGTCTGCGGTCACTCCTTCCACTAGACTTCCACAGACCAGACCACTGCTGCCCGTGTACCCCTGGAACCAATTTAAAAGTGCCTACAGCCAGCCCAAGTTTGTTATGTTAGGCCTTGGAAGCCTGTCTGCGGTCACTCCTTCCACTAGACTTCCACTGACCAGACCACTGCTGCCCGTGTACCCCTGGAACCAATTTAAAAGTGCCTACAGCCAGCCCAAGTTTGTTATGTTAGGCCTTGGAAGCCTGTCTGCGGTCACTCCTTCCACTAGACTTCCACTGACCATACACTGCTGCCCATGTACCCCTGGAACAAATTTAAAAGTGCCTACAGCCAGCCCAAGTTTGTTATGTTAGGCCTTCGAAGCCTGTCTGCGTCCCGTTCTTTCAACTACAACTACACTGACCAGGCCACTGATGGCCGTGTTCCCTTGGAACCAATTTTAACTTGCCTACAGCCAGCCCTATGTTATTATGTTAGGCCTTCGAAGCCTGTCTGCGGTCACTCCTTCCACTAGACTTCCACAGACCAGACCACTGCTGCCCGTGTACCCCTGGAACCAATTTAAAAGTGCCTACAGCCAGCCCAAGTTTGTTATGTTAGGCCTTGGAAGCCTGTCTGCGGTCACTCCTTCCACTAGACTTCCACTGACCAGACCACTGCTGCCCGTGTACCCCTGGAACCAATTTAAAAGTGCCTACAGCCAGCCCAAGTTTGTTATGTTAGGCCTTCGAAGCCTGTCTGCGGTCACTCCTTCCACTAGACTTCCACAGACCAGACCACTGCTGCCCGTGTACCCCTGGAACCAATTTAAAAGTGCCTACAGCCAGCCCAAGTTTGTTATGTTAGGCCTTGGAAGCCTGTCTGCGGTCACTCCTTCCACTAGACTTCCACTGACCAGACCACTGCTGCCCGTGTACCCCTGGAACCAATTTAAAAGTGCCTACAGCCAGCCCAAGTTTGTTATGTTAGGCCTTGGAAGCCTGTCTGCGGTCACTCCTTCCACTAGACTTCCACTGACCATACACTGCTGCCCATGTACCCCTGGAACAAATTTAAAAGTGCCTACAGCCAGCCCAAGTTTGTTATGTTAGGCCTTCGAAGCCTGTCTGCGTCCCGTTCTTTCAACTACAACTACACTGACCAGGCCACTGATGGCCGTGTTCCCTTGGAACCAATTTTAACTTGCCTACAGCCAGCCCTATGTTATTATGTTAGGCCTTCGAAGCCTGTCTGCGTCCCGTTCTTTCAACTACAACTACACTGACCAGGCCACTGATGGCCGTGTTCCCCTGGAACCAATTTTAACTTGCCTACAGCCAGCCCAATGTTAGGCCTTTGATGCCTGTCTGCCGTCACTCCTTCCACTAGGCCTCCACTGACCTGTCTATTGCTGCCCGTGTACCCCTTGAACCAACATCATTAAATATAAAAAAAATTAATTTGATTATAAAAAATAAGATCGTGTTGAGATCTCAAATGCAGACATTTTAACAATCAAAACAAACACACAACAAATATCTGGAACTGTACTACAAAGGTCCAACAGCTACAATTTCTTTCTCCTGCAAGAAGTTAACTGAAAGTTTTTTGGAGTTGTTAACACAGATATGGCATCCACCGAGTGTTGTCCTGTCGCGTCTCCTTTAAATTATTTCCAATAAGATGTTAAACTATTAATTTAATAAAATCAATAATTAAAAAAATAATTGAGTAAGTCAAAAGCACATTGCAAATAAACATTAATTACAAATCAAGAAGCATGGCGCGTCCGAGGGTGAGTAGATACCGAATAAGAATATAATCACCCTCGGACGCGCAATGCTTATTTACAACAGCCTTCCTTCCTAAGAATCAGCCCTTTCGTGGTGTAGAGAGAGGTTGTGTTACACTCCAAGGTGTTCCCCGGGTTGCCTTTCATGAGCTTCGATCTTCCGGCTCTCGTTTAGTAGTTGGTGGAAACTACGCTGCATTAGGCCTACAAATTTGGTATGGGGTGTAGAGACAGGTTGTGTTACACTCCAAGGTTTTCACCAGGTTGCCTTTCCTGAGCTTCGATCTTCATGCTCTCGTTTAGTAGGTGTCGGAAAGTAGGCTGCATTAGGCCTACAAATTGGGTATGGGGTGGAGAGAGATGGTGTGTTACACTCCAAGGTGTTCCCCAGGTTTCCTTGCCATTGCTTCGGTCTTCCGACTCTCGTTTAGTAGTTGTAGAAAAGTACACAGCATTAGGCCTACAAAATGGGTATGGGGTGGAGAGAGATGGTGTGTTACACTCCAAGGTGTTCCCCAGGTTGCCTTTCCTGAGCTTCGATCTTCATGCTCTCGTTTAGTAGGTGTCGGAAAGTAGGCTGCATTAGGCCTACAAATTGGGTATGGGGTGGAGAGAGATGGTGTGTTACACTCCAAGGTGTTCCCCAGGTTTCCTTGCCATTGCTTCGGTCTTCCGACTCTCGTTTAGTAGTTGTAGAAAAGTACACAGCATTAGGCCTACAAAATGGGTATGGGGTGGAGAGAGATGGTGTGTTACACTCCAAGGTGTTCCCCAGGTTGCCTTTCCTGAGCTTCGATCTTCATGCTCTCGTTTAGTAGGTGTCGGAAAGTAGGCTGCATTAGGCCTAAAAAATGGGGAATGGGGTGGAGAGAGATGGTGTGTTACACTCCAAGGTGTTCCCCAGGTTTCCTTGCCATTGCTTCGGTCTTCCGACTCTCGTTTAGTAGTTGTAGAAAAGTACACTGCATTAGGCCTAAAAAATGGGTATGGGGTGGAGAGAGATGGTGTGTTACACTCCAAGGTGTTCCCCAGGTTGCCTTTCCTGAGCTTCGATCTTCATGCTCTCGTTTAGTAGGTGTCGGAAAGTAGGCTGCATTAGGCCTACAAATTGGGTATGGGGTGGAGAGAGATGGTGTGTTACACTCCAAGGTGTTCCCCAGGTTTCCTTGCCATTGCTTCGGTCTTCCGACTCTCGTTTAGTAGTTGTAGAAAAGTACACAGCATTAGGCCTACAAAATGGGTATGGGGTGGAGAGAGATGGTGTGTTACACTCCAAGGTGTTCCCCAGGTTGCCTTTCCTGAGCTTCTATCTTCAGGCTCTCATTAAATTGTGGTTAAATGGAACAACTGCATTTGGCGTACTAGTTGGTTTGGGGCCTACTATCGGTGTCTGCCACTCCTTGCTGTTCTCCTGGTTTCCTGTCCTGAAATACCATTTTCAGCCTCTCGTTAAGTAGTTGTTAATGTTAGACTGCATTTGGCCTACTAGTTGGGTTGGGGCCTACTATCGGTGTCTGCCACTCCTTGCTGTTCTCCTCCACTGAACAAAGCTGTGCCGCCTGTTTACTACGGTTGCCAATTTTGAACTGCATTTCGACTACTTACTGATTTGGCCCTACTCTCTGTGTCAGCCTCTCATTCCAGTTGTCCTCCACTGCAATGCCCCCTGGTTATTCCTGTGTTACCAATTTTGAACTGCATTTAGCCCACTTTCTTCTTTGGGCCTATATCTGTGTTTCCACTTCATCGTGCCCATTGCCCAGCCAGTGATAGATGAGTCTGCAGGTACATTGACCCATAACGCAACATTCCCCGTGCACGCTACACAACAACATTGTGACCCTGCTGAAAGTCAGGTTGCTCTTCCCGCATACCATACCACCTTACACGGGGACAAAGAGGAAGGTGCAGATGAAAGTGCAGGTTCCTTCATCAGGTGGGGGGAGGAATACTAGTTGGCGACGTCACTGGCACAGGGCCTCTCATAGTACGCAAAAGTGTTGCTGCCGGTGGGAGGCGCCCCCGCCGTGCAAACACACCGCTGTACTTTGAGGGGCCCTGTGCCAGTGCCAATGCCAACGAGTGGGCCCCCCCTGCTTGCTCAGGTTCACAGCACTTGCAAAGTTGAAATACTTACCTCTCCCTGCTCCACTGCCGTGACGTGGTCCAGATTTCCTGGGCCCACTAATTACTTGAACCAGCCCTACCCCCCACAACTTTAGCCAAATGACCCCCAATTTCAAATGCCTTCCAATTATTATAAGGTAAATTACGCTTGACAAGCTTCATTAAGAAGAATGGATGGTTTTGACATTAAAATGGGCACTCTAGGTGTTTTCCTGGCCCCCACTCACTGCCGACTATGCTGCCCCATTGACTTGCATTGGGTTTCGTGTTTCGGTCGATCCCGACTTTACGTCATAATCGGCCGATTTCACTCGACCCGACTTTGGACATAGTCGGGTTTCGCAAAACCCGGCTCGACTCTAAAAAGGTCAAGGTCGCTCAACTCTACTGACCACCATTGTCAGATAACCTTTGAATAGCACAAGATGAAAATAGACGGCACTGTCTGAATCGCTGAGATTTCCAAAAATTATTCTCACAGGTGTTTTTCCAATAATATTATTATCATTATCAGCCATGCTGCACGATCACGGGTGCTCTTCAAGAAAAAAAAACAATATAATGTGCTTCTATTTGTGAAGAAAAGAAGAAGGCACTTCACCGATCTAAAACTTCCAACTCTTTATTGTGAAATCCTCATTTAAAATTGATGGCCGGGAGAGTGAGGAACAGAGCTGTTGTGGGCAGGGACAGACACTGAATAGTGTGTACCTTTTCAGCATGGCCCCTGGCTGAAGGATTGTACATTTACATTTACTCATCTATAAATTCTATTGCCTCAATTAAATCTCCATGCTTATTGATTGAAAGTGTGACTATGCCTCTACGAAAAAAACACCTTTTCCTCACTTAGCTACGTGCACACGTTGCAGATTTCCTGCAGAACTGCAGCTTTTTTTTTCGCACAGAAACGCTGCAGATCCGCAAGTGATTTACAGAACAATGTAAATCAATGGCAAAAAAAAAATGCTGTGCTGATGGTGCGGAAAAATCTGCACGGAAAACGCAGCAGATTCAAAAAAGGAGCATGTCACTTCTTTTGTGCAGATCTGCTGCGCTTCTGCACCCATTCCATAATAGAAATCTGCAGGGGTAAAAAAAAGGAAGAAATCTGCAGAAAAATCTGCAATGTGTGCGCATACCAAAAAAAGGCGCAGATTCTGACCTGCGTTTTTTGCCAAGAAATGCAGAATCTAAACACAGAAAATTCCACAGTCAAATGTGCTACGTGTGCACATAGCCTAAAGGTACCTTCACACTAAGCGACGCTGCAGCGATACCGACAACGATGTCGATCGCTGCAGCGTCGCTGTTTGGTCGCTGGAGAGCTGTCACACAGACAGCTCTCCAGCGACCAACGATGCCGGTAACCAGGGCCGCGCTTAGTAACCCGATGTTTACCCTGGTTACCATCGTAAAAGTAAAAAAAACAAACACTACATACTTACCTTCCGCTGTCTGTCCCCGGCGCTCTGCTTCCTGCACTGACTGTGAGCGCAGCGGCCGGAAAGCAGAGCGGTGACATCACCGCTCTGCTTTACTGCTGGCGCTGACAGTCAGTGCAGGGAAGCTCTCGGCCGGAGCGCGTGCATTAGCAGCGCTCCTGCCGAAAGCAGTTTTAACCCTGTGGACGCCGGGGGATGTGACAGACATCAGAATGTGAGTATGTACTGTTTTTTTTTTTAACTTTTACAATGGTAACCAGGGTAAATATCGGGTTACTAAGCGCGGCCCTGCGCTTAGTAACCCGATATTTACCCTGGTTACAAGTGAACACATCGCTGGATCGGCGTGTGTGACGCCGATCCAGCGATGTGTTCACTTGTAACACATGACAGCGGGTGATCAGCGACCAAAAAAAAAGGTCCTGATTATTCCCCAATGACCAACGATCTCCCAGCAGGGGCCTGATCATTGGTCGCTGTCACACAGAACGACATCGTTAGCGTGACGTTGCAACTGGCGCTTGGGAGGTGGAGCCGCAAATTCATGACTATAATCGGCGGCCCAAGTGACCGCTCATACAGTAGAAGATGCAGCCAGGACAGGAAGCAGCGCCAGCCAGCGAGGGAGCCGGGTGAGTATTTTAAGAACAGCGGGGGGGGGAGGGGGAGGGGGCGCACAGGGGTTGGGAGGGGGGTGGGGACATGGATATTTATTTTAAACACGAGAAACAAACAAAAAAAAGGAATATTCATATCTTCTCTACAGCAAACGCTGCTGCAGGGAAGATATGAATGGGGCTTCAGCACCAGTGTGGGGGGACAGCGCTTACTGTAGCGCTGTCTCCTCCACGGCACACGGACTGCACACGGACAACGTCCGTGTGTGATACGTGTTTTACACAGACCCATTGACTTTAATGGGTCCGTGTAATCTGTGCGCTCCCACGAACACTGACATGTCTCCGTGTTTGGCACACGGAGACACGGTCCGCAAAAAATCAATGACATCTGCACAGATGCATTGATTTTAATGTGTCTACGTGTGTCAGTGGCTCCGGTACGTGAGGAAACTGTCACCTCACGTACCGGAGACACTGACGTGTGAAACCGGCCTCAAAGCCAGTCTATGTTCACATGTTGCGTTTTTGTTGCTTTTTTTTCCGCATGGGAAATCTGCTCTCTTGGCAGTAAAGAAGATGCTTACAAAAAGCAGGTTTGGGGGAGTTTTTATTGCTGCATTTTTGTTGTCTCTTGTGAATGTTGATAAAATTTAATGCCCCCAAAAAAGCATTACTTAACTTCCTTAGGTTTTTGCAACAAAAACTCACCAAAGACTGATACCTGTGGTTTTTTTGCCACATTTTTACACTTACCCATTGTTTCCTATGGGTGAAAAAAGCTGCAAATACGCTGAAAAAAGTGACATGTTGCAGTTCGAAAAATGCGGCCGTTTTCCAAGTCAGTCATTAAAATAAACCAATGTGTGTACATGAGATTTGTGAAATCTCACAGACTTTGCAGGTACTGTAAATCACAGCTTAACATTTTCCTAAAAAATTGCAGCAAAAATGCAACGTGTGAACATAGCCTAAGGCTGAATCCATCTTTGTGTAGGATCTTCAGTACTATTTTGCTAGCATGACGTTGTGGTAGTTTCCACAATTGGTAGCATGTCCCTCCTTTGGAATAGGGATAAAAACAGATTATTATTATTTATTATTATAGCGCCATTTATTCCATGGCGCTTTACATGTAAGGAGGGGTATACATAATAAAAACAAGTGCAATAATCTTAAACAATACAAGTCATAACTGGTACAGGAGGAGAGAGGACCCTGCCCGCGAGGACTCACAATCTACAAGATCTTGGACCTTTGGCCATTTTCTAGTTGACCATATCTGTTGACACATACGTGTGATGACATCAACTACTGCTTCAGAAGAATTTATTAGCTCTATTGGAACATTGTCTCTTCCAGGCGCTTTGTTGTTTGACAGGAGCTTTAGCGTAGCAACGACTTTGTCTTTCCTGTTGTTCAGCTCTCTGTCATTTCCAGTCTGTTCCTCTCCGTATCACTGAGTTTTTCTTGTAGAGATGCTCCATGTATTCTTTCCATATTTCCTTGATCTGTTCTGGCTCCGTTTTTTTCCCATTGGCGTCTTTCCACTCTTGGTTGAAACTTTCACCATATCTCTTTGATCTTTTGGTATGCCTTCCTGGTCTTGCCCTTTAGATGTTCCTTTTATATCTCTGTACATATCTTTAGGTAATAAAGTTCTTTGTCTGCTCCTAGGGCTCTTTAGTTTTTTACTGATGTTGTCTGCGTCCTACTTGTTACCTTTTGTGATTCATCTTTAGGATCTCTTCTGCTAACCATGGCTGCATGGGGGGGGGTCTCTTCTACCTCCTGTTTATTGTCTTACTGGCTTCTTCAGTAGTAATAGTTTTTAGATGTGTCCATAATTCTTCAGGCTTTCTTTCATCAGTGTCCAGTGTTGTAAATCGGTTGTGTAGACGCTTTCCAAAAAACTTCAGGTATGTTTCTCAAATTGAAATTGGAAACAATCTACTGTCTATTCCTTTTGAGCATCTTGACTCTCATATTTGATATTTGATGTCAAAAGTTCATGATCAGTTTCACAGTCAGCTCCTGGCCTTGTTTTCACAGTCATGACCTCCATCTTTGACGAACATGTATGTAGTCACTCTGATTCTTCTAGGCCCCATTTGGTGATGTCCATGTGTAGGGTTTCTGTTTGTGATTTTGGAAGAAGTTGTTCATGATGGACAGTTGATTTGTCTTACAAAAGTCAAAGAATCATCCTTCCAGGCTCGTTTCATTCATCAAGTCCAAAGTTTCCAACAACGGCTCCATGTTTGCCACGGACCACTTTAATATTCAAGTCTCCCATGATTATAAAGAAGTCTTGTTTTGGCGTCTTGTCGATTTCCTCTTTAACTCGATCATAGAATAGTACAACGTCCTTAGCATCTGTTGTTGGTGAGTAGATGTCTATAACTGTGGCATGGATTGGCGCTCCTTGCAGACGCATCGAGATGACTCTATCACTATCTGAATTGTTTCTTCTCCGATTATCGTTGCCAGAATAGTAGACCAAAAGTTAATTTGACTGGATTGAGTCCATCTTAGTTCGCTGATTTCGAGTCAAGTCCTGTTCTGTCCATTTTGGTTTTGACAATGTTGAGTTTTCCTTGGTTCTTTGTTCGTACATTCCAAGTTCTGAACTTTATGAAATCTCTGCAGCTTTTCATTTTCCCTTTCGACCAAGCACTATCAGCACCAAGATGACCTTTCAGCTTTGATTCTTGCTCGTCATGAGTATTGGTCATACTCAGGTCAACCATTGGCTCTTCCTCAGTAGCTTGTTGGGTGCCTTCCGACCTCTTCTTGTGCACACAACATCTTTTTCAGGTCCATTCTGCCTGGAACTTGCCTGAAAAAGCCCAAAGCATGAAATTAAGCACAGTAATGTCAAAACGACTTATTGAGCACATGTTTAGTCTTTTGTTATTTCTTTTAATTGCTGCAGGCTATGCTCACAAGTTGCATTATTACTGCATTTATTTTCTGAATGGAAAACCTGCTTTCTTGGCAATAAAGAATCTGCTTACAAAAAACAGGTTTTGCTGCGTTTTTGGTGCTTGTTTTGTTGCTTTTTTATGCAGATTATGTGTGTCACTTGTGTACGGTCTACAGTCCATGTTTAAGAAAGTTAGTTTTATTAACCAAAAAAAGAGGAAAAACACATGGTTCCAGGGTTTTTTTTTTGCAGCATTTCTGCATTTTCTCATTGCTTTCGATGGCGAAAAACACTGAAAGAATTGACTTGCTGCAGTTTTCAAAAATGCGACTCAGTCAGGAAAAAAACAACAATTTTGTACATGAGATTTCTGAAATCTCATAGGTTTTACTGCAATTGTAAAAAGCAGCTTTTAACTTGCATAAATAATCACGCTGCAAAGCCTTAGGCTAAAAGAAGCCGATAAAAGATGTGACTTGACCAATCTTCTGTTGGCTTCCCGTATATTATACAGTTGTGTGAAAAAGTGTTCGCCCCCTTCCTGATTTCCTACTCTTTTGCATATTTGTCACACATAAATGTTTCAGATCACCAAACAAAACTAAATATTATACAAAGATAACACAAGTAAGCACAAAATGCAGTTTATAAATGAAGGTACGGTATTTATTATTAAGGGAAAAAAGAAATCCAAACCTACAGGGCCCTGTATGAAAAAGTGATTGCCCCCACACACACACACTTTAACCCCTTAATGACCAGAGGTATTTTAGTTTTTGTGTTTTTGTTTTTTGCTCCCCTTCTTCCCAGAGCCATAACTTTTTTATTTTTTGGTCAAAATGGCCATGCGAGGGCTTGTTTTTGTGGAACTAGTTGTACTTTTGAACGTCACCATTGGTTTTAATATATAAAAAATTCAAAGTGCAGTGACATTGCAAAAAATATGCAATCCCACAGTTGGTTTTTATTTTGCTTTTTTGCTATGTTCATTAAATGCTAAAACTGAGCTGCTATGATTCTCCAGGTCATTACGAGTTCGTAGACACCAAACATGTCAAGGTTATTTTTTATCTAAGTGGCGAAAAAAAAATTCCAAACTTTGTTGAAAAAAAAAATGGTGCCATTTTTTGATATCCATAGCGTCTCCATTTTTCATGATCTTGGGTTGGGTGAGGGCTTATTTTTTGCGTGACAAGCTGACATTTTTAATGCATCTTAGTGCAGATCTTTGGATCACCAGTTATTGCATTTTAATGCAATGTTGTGGCGACCAAAAAAATGTAATTCAGGCATTTTGACTTTTTTCTCGTTACGCCATTTAACAATCAGGATTATCCTTTTTTTATACTGATAGATTGGGTGATTCTGAACACGGCGATACCAAATATGTGTATGTTTGATTTATTTTTATTTTATTTTGAATGGGGCGAAAGGGGGGTGATTTGAACTTTTATAGATTTTTTAAATTTTTTAAAACATTTTTTGTTTACTTTTGGCATGCTTTAATAGTCTTCAGAAGCTGCAATCACCCCATTGGTTCTGCTACATACAGGCGATGATTAGATTGCTTGTATGTAGCAGAATTACTAAGTTGCTATGAGTGCCGACCACCAGCCAGCGATCACAGCAAGCCAGCAGTGACAACCATGGAGGTCTCCAGGAGACCTCTGGTTGTCATGCCAACCCATCAGTGACCCACAATCACATGACGGGGTCATCGGTGGGCGGATTGCCGGAAATGCATGTTAAATGTCGCTGCCAGCATTTGACAGCGGCATTTAATGGGTTAATAGCCGCCCATTGACGTGGCGGCTCCTCTGGCACTAGACCCTGGGGTTCCCTTAAGGGTGGTACATGAGTTTAAATATGTGGTCATCATGGTTTCGGACAAAATAAAGGACTATGTGCGGCTCAACCTGACTCCCTTGCTTGGGAAGTTCCAGCAGAAGATTGGGGCCTGGAAGAAGCTATTTCTGTCGGTTGCAGGAAGAGCAAATTTGATCAAAATGATATTTATGCCTCAGCTCCTCTACATGTTGCATAATGCTCCAGTGTGGCTGCGTCAGAGTAAATTTTATAGGATCAATACTCTATTTAGGGACTTAATCTGGAAGGGTGGACGGGCGCGTATTAAATTGGAACATCTGCAAAGGGCAAAGGATGAGGGTGGTTTTGCGGTCCCCAATCCATGGATTTACTATATAGCATCTCAATGCCAGCACATGGTAGGTTGGGGAGAACCGGAACAGAGCTCTTCTTTGGGGATAATCCTTGAACACGCGGTGGGGAAGGGCCCATTGTTGGCCAGTCTTGAAGCAGGCAGAACCAGAATTAACCCCCAAAAAATTACCAACAATAGCTATGCTGGGGAAAGTCTGGCAGAAAATTAAGCAATGGAGTGGAGTAACGGAATTTACGAGATATACGCCGATTTGGTTTGATCCTAGGTTGGCAGAGCTCATGAGATTGTGGGGGTTCGGTCAGTGGAGGCGCATTGGCATTTGGTTCATGTCTCAGTTGCTTGATGGGGATGTCATTAAAACATTCGAGACACTTAAAACTCAGTCCTATTTGTCCCAGAAGATGTTCTTTCAGTACCTGCAGTTGAGACACGGCCTAAACTGGCAAAATGAGGTGTCGCGCATGATTCTGCAGTCTGATAGCTTGTTGAACCTTATCGGGCCTCGTTAAGGATTAAGGAGAAATTGGCGGCGGATGTGGGACACTTGTCGGAGTCCCAGTGGGAGTCCATACTTCAATACATCCCCAGGGCTTCCCTGAATGAGGCTAAGAGGGTGTCTCAGTTATACCTGGTGTATAGGGTGTACAGGACCCCGGCATGGATGAGGAAGGCAGGACTGAGAGGTGACTCAAAGTGTCCCAGGTGCGGTGAGGAAGGTGCCGATCTGCTACATATGATGGGGTCGTGTGCTCGCCTCCAACCCTTTTGGGTGAAGGTGCTTAATTTGATCCAGGAGGTGACAGGGGTAAATGTGGTGCGTAACCCGCTGACTATCCTTCTCGGTTGCATGGATGATATTGCTACGGATGAATGTGGTAGGTTGACTATCGCAAGATTGTTGTCTGCTGCGAGGAAGCTTATTGCGATTTACTGGTTGGATGAAAAAGGAATTTATCAACAAAATAAATTTTATTGTCCTTATGGAAAGGAATATATGCAGCAAGAGAGGTCAGAATACAAAATTTAAAAATGTGTGTGGCGGATGGATGGATTACCCAGGGGTAGCGTCTGCTGAGTTCTTGCAGAGTAGAATGGGGGTCGTTTAGTTGATTCTGGGGGGGACTCCTACATGTCCAGGTGTCTTTTTGTAAAGCTTGATAGCTTTTCTCAAGAGGTGATATTGTCAGATGGTTTTATTGGATAACGGGCAAGAGATTAGGGGGAGGGAGGGGAGAGGGGGGTTGGTTAGGGGGTATGGGTGTTGTTTAGTAAAATGAAAATGTATTACTAGGTCATGTATCCAATGTACTTGTCTGAATTTTGTATCAGACTGTGTCATATGCTTTAATAAAAAAATACGTGATTTAAAAAACGGGTTAATAGCCACGGGTTGGCTGTTCAAAACAGCTGACATGTGCTCCGCACCGGAGCCCACATCAAAGAAAGGGAGTCTGACATCGGCGTACATTTACACCTGATGTGGGAAAGGGGTTAAAACACAAATTAACTGTCTTTGGGAAACCACATTCACATTCCCTAGCCACACCCAGCCCTGATTACTGCCACCACTGTTCTCCAATCAAGAAATCAATTAAATAGGACCTGCCTGCCAAAATTAAGTAGACCAAAAGGCATTCAAAAACTAGACATCATGGCGCGATCGAAAGAAATTCGAAAACTAGACATCCAAAGAAATTCTGGAACAAATGAGAAAACAAAGTAATTGAGATCTATCGGTCTGGAAAAGGTTATAAATCTTTTTCTAAAGCTTTGGGACTCCAGCAAACCACAATGAGAGCCATTATCCACAAATGGCGAAAACATGGAACAGTGATGAACCTTCCCAGGAGAGGCCGGCCGACCAATATTACGCCAAGAGCGCAGCGACGACTCATCCAAGAGGCCACAAAAGACCCCACAACATCCAAAATCAGATGTTAGGTGTGAAAAATCGGATTGTACTCGCATTACACTCATGCGACTCTCGGCAGGGAGACTCGGACCGATTTTTCATACGTTCGTGTGAATCCGGCCTAATAGAGAAGTTCTGTCTCAAATTTGGCTGCAGATTTACCATCACATTTTACCTTCCACTTTGGTTAATTCTATGGTGAAAATCTGCAGTGTGCATTGGCAGGATGTGGATATATAATCTCCACCGCGAGTCAGTTTCCAGGGGGATTTTGTATGGAGTTTTCACTCCGGATGTAGAGGCGAATCTTGTGCCGTTACTACAATGTAAATGTAAGTGTTTTTAGGCGGAGCGCTTTATAGCAGTGATTCCGGTTAGGAAACGTGCACAGCGAGTTCTTACGTTTCAGTCAAATCCAGATGTGAAATCAACCAAAACCCTCCACATTGCAAACAGTCTGGGAAGTTTTGCTCCCGAGTGCTCGACAATGTCGTCCTGTCTCCACCAGGTGGCGATATAGACATGACATAAATACTGCGAGACAGAAATAAGGTCATGAGCGACAAATCAGACAATGAAATACACATCCTGCTGCTTATATTTCATATTTGCTGATTGCGGCAGACGTGATGCAGAATTCTTCCTTGGATTAAGTATTAACAATAAACTAACAATAGGTCAAACCTTTCCTTTCATTTGAGAACTGTACTATCCACATGATATGATGTATTATACATATGTCACTTAGGAATAGGTGTCTGCTGGTTTTCGTCCTTTTTCAAATGTATGTTTTTAATTTCTAATTGTTTAATAAAGTGTTTGATTTTTTTTTTTTTGCCATAAAACTCTTTTTTTGTCTGATTGCCATATATCAGATTATATGTAAGCAGCACATTAGAGTACAATATACACAAACCGGGTGCGCGTTTCGCCCAACTGCTTCATCTGGGGTGACAAAATTTGCATCAAGCGTGTGATAGTGGGTGAACCTTTGTATGTCATGTGCTGCTATTAATCTTTAAATATTATTGATTGATAAGGGGACTCAAAGGGGACATTATTATTTTTTTAAGTTACAATATTAAATGTTAATTGGGCACTTAAGCATTATTACATAACAGGGGCACTCAGGGTATTGTAACCATCCAAGGTGTACACGGGGCATTGCTACTTTTTTAGGGCACTCATAGAGGGCATTAATATTTTGTAAGGTAATTTTACTTTGTAGAAGACACTCGGGAGCCTCCCTATGTAAGGGACACAGTGATATATAGTCTGCAAATGGTGAAAAATCGCAATATGCATTGACAGATCTGCAGCACTATACAATTTACACTGCAACATTTTGGAAAATCTCATCCACTGTGCTGGTATTGTAATACCCAGTGGACAATCCAGTTGGGAAATCTGTTTAGTTTTAAAGCGGATCTGCCACCAGATTTCATGATACAAACTGCAAATATAAATAGATCTCATAGACCCAATGAGACAGGAGTACTTACGGTGAAAATCCATGTCAGGACGGATGCATATAATACTTTTTGAAAGCTTAAACTCAGTTTCCGTCCACCCAATGTGATCGATACCTCCTCAGTGTTCCTCCCACCTTCGGCTTCTGAATCACCACCCATGTAGCCTGATTGACAGCTCCTCAGTGTCCCTCCTCCCAGCTGAGATCTCACACTGCTCCTGGCAGTCAGGTTGGGTGGATGGAGGCTGAATAAATTAATAATAAATAAATTATTTAACGTGAACTTCTTTTGATTCTATAGCCAGACTTATGCTGCCATTCTGATATGGATTTTTTTGCAATAAACGCATCAGTCTCATAAAGTCTAAAATGTCTGTATTATGTGTTCAATATACCTATAATCTGGCGACAGATTTCTAACTTTCCAACAACAGTGGTCCTATACCAGCCAGAATAAAAATAGTCCACCTCCTCAAAAACCAGTCTCCATTATGTCAAACCCGCCGCGTCTCTTTCTCCACTTTTGAAATTGACTTGTCTATGGGGAGATACGCAGACGATACAACATTGATAGCTACAATCATAGATGCAATAAAGGACGTATTACGGAATGTCAAGAAGACAAAGATATTGACTACTGCCAGGTATGACAGGGACGCTTATGAGATGGACGGCGATGAACTGGAAGTTGTAACGGACTTCAAACTACTCGGATCAATGACAAGTCAAGATGCAGCGACAACACCGGAGATCAATTGGAGAAAAGCGATGGGCAAATCAACAATGGAGTCACTAGACAAGGTCTTCACATCGAGGAACATTTCACTGGCGATGAAGGCACTGCTTCGAAATATGGTGTTAGAGAAGGAGGTTATCAATAACATGGACGGCAAGAAAAACAAATAAATCAATCTTGGAAGAAATGAAGCAAGACATGTCACCGGAAGAAAGGATCACCAAGCTACGACTTGTCTACTTTGGACACATAATACGAAGAGAAAAATCACTGAAGAAGGACATCATGGCCGGAATAGAGGAAGACCAGTGATCCGGTGGCTTCATACTATCAAGATAACGGCGGAGAAGACCCTGGTGGACCTATTTAGGTTTGTACAATTTTGATCTTCATACAGAACGTTCATCCACCAAGGTGTCACGGCTCGAGACTTGTCACGCCGTAAACGGCGATAAAGGGGCAGGATGGCGTACTGGAACCCACACCTGTCCCTACCACTTAAATGGGGCCCTGGCTTTCCCTTATCTCGGGGGTACCTATGATGGTTAGGAGGCCAGAGCCGCCAGCGTATCCCTGTCTGCTGTGCAGGCCCTATCAGGGACCCCCTCTCCCCACAAAGGAGGTGGACTGCACCAGTGTAATAATACAACAAATAACAGGGTATACAGACAAGGTAACTAAAAGTCTCAAACTCACCAAATGCTCACACAACCAAAGAGGAAACACAGAGAAGGGAAGAGAAGGAATAAACTTAGGAAGGAAAACAGGTTTAACATGCAACCAAAGCAGCAGACACCAATCTCTCTAACTAAACCTCCAACACCAACACTACGCTCCTTCAACCTCCAAGCCAGGCAGTAGAACTGATCACTGACACTAGCTGAAGTCAGGACTGGGTCTATATAGAGGATCAGATTACAAAATCCACTTCAGCTGAGAGACCCAGCTCTCAGCAACTTAACAATAAGGTTAACTCCTGCACTGCTGGCACAAAGCAGCTAGGTCAGAATACAGGTGAAGAGCTTCTGTTCACTGTGTGTGAACGAGGCCCAGAGCGCTGCGGTTCTCTGGAACCTCTCTGTTGCGGTAGCTCCGTGACAAGACTGAGTCGATGGCCGTTAAAAAAAATGGGGAGATAGAACAAGTGTTCAGCTCTAACTGGGTAAGACCATATATGTCATTGACCGCGCAGGCAAAACTCTGTCCACCCATGTTGTCCATTGACTGTTATATTTGCCTCAATATTGTGCCACCAGTGGCCCTAGCGATGGGCAGAGTTTAGGCTACGTTCAGCCAGCCGACTGTATTTTTGGTCACGGTGGGCAATGTACGGCACTCTGCCCAATGTTTGTCTATGTGTCCGTGTGATAAAAATGGCAGCATGCGCTACTCTTGCCCATTTCGGGGACATAATGGTGCTTGTTTTGGCAGGTGGCTCCTGCAGATGAGCGCACGTGACTGATGTAAGTATGGAACCGTAACCAATAGGTTAATATTCCAATGTGGAAGATTGGTTGTAAAAATGTTGGTGGCGGTCGAGTTCATCTGATTGAGACTTGCAGAAAACCATGTGCTTGCTGATTGTGAATATCAAGGTGCAGCAAAAAAAAAAAAAAACAACTAGAAATTGATACAAAAAGTGTATCTGAAAATTCTGTAACTTTTTACATTGGATGTTCCTTTCTGGGGAGTACTCATTTAATCTGCGATGTCCTGCAGCATTCATGATATTATTGCAGCATCCCCTTCTGTCTGGTCATGTTCCTTCGGCCTTGGCGGTTTTCTGGGTCTTCCTCTATTTGCAGACCCCTCACCCATGTGTGTCTTCTGGTTGCACTCAGCCCATTGTCATTCTGCAGCATGTGTCCATTAAATGCATATTGATTGCCGCGTGTCACGATCTTATGTGGAGAGCCAGGAACATCCTTGTCCTTGTGTCTGACTCATTGTGCTTATATAGGACACGGCTGGTGATTAGTGTCTGGATATTGTCGCCACCTCCCATGAATCATGTTGTTGCCGATGGTATAAAATCTGAGACGTCTGATGCATCTCGTCTTGGAGACCCCTCGTGTTTGGGACGTAAATAGGCAATCTATGGTAACATTTGTGGAAAGAGTCAATAATGGGAGCTGGAGATTTCCTAACAGCTGGGAGACATTGATTTAGTGGGTGGAATGGTTTTGTTACTTTCTTAAAGGGGATTTTTCCACCACATAAAGGGGCCCCCTCTGACCTGAAAATGAAGGGGATGCCCAACAGATTTCCCGTATAGCGGCGGCGCCCCTGTCCAGAACCAGTGGGAACCCATCGATCAGAAAGTGTATGCAATCACTTTCTATGGTGGGAAAATCAGTTTAGGGTATAATCACACATTGCAGTTATGCTGCAGATTCTCCATCTGGATTTTCCAAGCAAAAAATCTGCAGCATATTACAACAAAAATGGGTAAGATGCTAAATGCCATAGACACTCTGGTGTAGCAGAGGGAGACAATGGGGTGGGTTGCCCTCTGTAAGGGTCCAGGCATACTAGGGGATGAGATTTCTGCTGTATTTCATTATTTCTAGCTACATTTAGCTTCCACATAACGGTAATGATCAAGACACTAATTTATAACACTGTTATTACGAGGTGGGATCCACATTGTGATTATGATACTAAGTGGTTTATGTCAGTATTCCTGCTCGTCTGGAGCTGTAAGGGATTAATGTCAGTATTCCTGGTGGTCCGGAGCAGTAAGAGATTAATGTCAATATTCCTGGTGGTCCAGAGCAGTAAGGGATTAATGTCAGTATTCCTGGTGGTCCAGAGCAGTAAGAGATTAATGTCAGTATTCCTGCTGGTCTGGAGCAGTAAGAGATTAATGTCAGTATTCCTGGTGGTCTGGAGCAGTAAGAGATTAATGTCAGTATTCCTGCTGGTCTGGAGCAGTAAGGGATTAATGTCAGTATTCCTGGTGGTCTGAAGCAGTAAAAGATTAATGTCAGTATTCCTGGTGGTCTGGAGCAGTAAAGGATTAATGTCAGTATTCCTGGTGGTCTGGAGCAGTAAGGGATTAATGTCAGTATTCCTGCTGGTCTGGAGCAGTAAGGGATTAATGTCAGTATTCCTGGTCGTCTGGAGCTGTAAGGGATTAATGTCAGTATTCCTGGTGGTCCGGAGCAGTAAGAGATTAATGTCAATATTCCTGGTGGTCCAGAGCAGTAAGGGATTAATGTCAGTATTCCTGGTGGTCCAGAGCAGTAAGAGATTAATGTCAGTATTCCTGCTGGTCTGGAGCAGTAAGAGATTAATGTCAGTATTCCTGGTGGTCTGGAGCAGTAAGAGATTAATGTCAGTATTCCTGCTGGTCTGGAGCAGTAAGGGATTAATGTCAGTATTCCTGGTGGTCTGAAGCAGTAAAAGATTAATGTCAGTATTCCTGGTGGTCTGGAGCAGTAAAGGATTAATGTCAGTATTCCTGGTGGTCTGGAGCAGTAAGGGATTAATGTCAGTATTCCTGCTGGTCTGGAGCAGTAAGGGATTAATGTCAGTATTCCTGGTGGTCTGGAGCAGTAAGAGATTAATGTCAGTATTCCTGGTGGTCCGGAGCAGTAAGAGATTAATGTCAGTATTCCTGGTGGTCTGGAGCAGTAAAGGATTAATGTCAGTATTCCTGGTGGTCCGGAGCAGTAAGAGATTAATGTCAGTATTCCTGGTGGTCCAGAGCAGTAAGAGATTAATGTCAATATTCCTGGTGGTCCAGAGCAGTAAGGGATTAATGTCAGTATTCCTGGTGGTCCAGAGCAGTAAGAGATTAATGTCAGTATTCCTGCTGGTCTGGAGCAGTAAGGGATTAATGTCAGTATTCCTCGTGGTCTGAAGCAGTAAGAGATTAATGTCAGTATTCCTGGTGGTCCGGAGCAGTAAGGGATTAATGTCAGTATTCCTGGTGGTCCAGAGCAGTACGGGATTAATGTCAGTATTCCTGGTGGTCCAGAGCAGTAAGAGATTAATGTCAGTATTCCTGGTGGTCTGGAGCAGTAAGGGATTAATGTCAGTATTCCTGGTGGTCAGGAGCAGTAAAGGATTAATGTCAGTATTCCTGGTGGTCCAGAGCAGTAAGAGATTAATGTCAATATTCCTGGTGGTCCAGCGCAGTAAGGGATTAATGTCAGTATTCCTGGTGGTCCAGAGCAGTAAGAGATTAATGTCAGTATTCCTGGTGGTCTGGAGCAGTAAGGGATTAATGTCAGTATTCCTGGTGGTCCAGGGCAGTAAGGGATTAATGTCAGTATTCCTGGTGGTCTGGAGCAGTAAAGGATTAATGTCAGTATTCCTGGTGGTCCAGAGCAGTAAGAGATTAATGTCAATATTCCTGGTGGTCCAGAGCAGTAAGGGATTAATGTCAGTATTCCTGGTGGTCTGGAGCAGTAAGAGATTAATGTCAGTATTCCTGGTGGTCTGGAGCAGTAAGGGATTAATGTCAGTATTCCTGGTGGTCCAGGGCAGTAAGGGATTAATGTCAGTATTCCTGCTGGTCCATAGCAGTAAGAGATTAATGTCAGTATTCCTGGTGGTCCAGAGCAGTAAAGGATTAATGTCAGTAGTCCTGGTGGTCCAGAGCAGTAAGGGATTAATGTCAGTATTCCTGGTGGTCCAGAGCAGTAAGAGATTAATGTCAGTATTCCTGGCGGCCGAGAGCAGTAAGGGATTAATGTCAGTATTCCTGGTGGTCCAGAGCAGTAAGGGATTAATGCCAGTATTCCTGGTGGTCTAGAGCAGTAAGAGATTAATGTCAGTATTCCTGGTGGTCTAGAGCAGTAAGAGATTAATGTCAGTATTCCTTCTGGTCTAGAGCAGTAAGAGATTAATGTCAGTATTCCTGCTGGTCTAGAGCAGTAAGAGATTAATGTCAGTATTCCTGGTGGTCCAGAGCAGTAAGGGATTAATGTCAGTATTCCTGGTGGTCCAGGGCAGTAAGGGATTAATGTCAGTATTCCTGCTGGTCCATAGCAGTAAGAGATTAATGTCAGTATTCCTGGTGGTCCAGAGCAGTAAAGGATTAATGTCAGCAGTCCTGGTGGTCCAGAGCAGTAAGGGATTAATGTCAGTATTCCTGGTGGTCCAGAGCAGTAAGAGATTAATGTCAGTATTCCTGGCGGCCGAGAGCAGTAAGGGATTAATGTCAGTATTCCTGGTGGTCCAGAGCAGTAAGGGATTAATGCCAGTATTCCTGGTGGTCTAGAGCAGTAAGAGATTAATGTCAGTATTCCTGGTGGTATAGAGCAGTAAGAGATTAATGTCAGTATTCCTGCTGGTCTAGAGCAGTAAGAGATTAATGTCAGTATTCCTGGTGGTCCAGAGCAGTAAGAGATTAATGTCAGTATTCCTGGTGGTCCAGAGCAGTAAGGGATTAATGTCAGTATTCCTGGTGCTCCAGAGCAGTAAGGGATTAATGCCAGTATTCCTGGTGGTCTAGAGCAGTAAGAGATTAATGTCAGTATTCCTGGTGGTCCAGAGCAGTAAGGGATTAATGTCAGTATTCCTGGTGGTCTAGAGCAGTAAGAGATTAATGTCAGTATTCCTGGTGGTCCGGAGCAGTAAGAGATTAATGTCAGTATTCCTGGTGGTCCAGAGCAGTAAGAGATTAATGTCAGTATTCCTGCTGGTCTGGAGCAGTAAGAGATTAATGTCAGTATTCCTGGTGGTCTGGAGCAGTAAGAAATTAATGTCAGTATTCCTGCTGGTCTGGAGCAGTAAGGGATTAATGTCAGTATTCCTGGTGGTCTGAAGCAGTAAGAGATTAATGTCAGTATTCCTGGTGGTCTGGAGCAGTAAAGGATTAATGTCAGTATTCCTGGTGGTCTGGAGCAGTAAGGGATTAATGTCAGTATTCCTGCTGGTCTGGAGCAGTAAGGGATTAATGTCAGTATTCCTGGTGGTCTGAAGCAGTAAGAGATTAATGTCAGTATTCCTGGTGGTCCGGAGCAGTAAGAGATTAATGTCAGTATTCCTGGTGGTCTGGAGCAGTAAAGGATTAATGTCAGTATTCCTGGTGGTCCGGAGCAGTAAGAGATTAATGTCAGTATTCCTGGTGGTCCAGAGCAGTAAGAGATTAGTGTCAATATTCCTGGTGGTCCAGAGCAGTAAGGGATTAATGTCAGTATTACTGGTGGTCCAGAGCAGTAAGAGATTAATGTCAGTATTCCTGGTGGTCCAGAGCAGTAAGGGATTAATATCAGTATTCCTGGTGGTCCAGAGCAGTAAGGGATTAATGCCAGTATTCCTGGTGGTCTAGAGCAGTAAGAGATTAATGTCAGTATTCCTGGTGGTCCAGAGCAGTAAGGGATTAATGTCAGTATTCCTGGTGGTCTAGAGCAGTAAGAGATTAATGTCAGTATTCCTGGTGGTCTAGAGCAGTAAGAGATTAATGTCAGTATTCCTGGTGGTCCAGAGCAGTAAGAGATTAATGTCAGTATTCCTGGTGGTCCAGAGCAGTAAGAGATTAATGTCAGTATTCCTGGTGGTCCAGAGCAGTAAGAGATTAATGTCAGTATTCCTGGTGGTCCAGAGCAGTAAGAGATTAATGTCAGTATTCCTGGTGGTCCAGAGCAGTAAGGGATTAATGTCAGTATTCCTGGTGGTCTAGAGGAGTAAGGGATTAATGTCAGTATTCCTGGTGGTCTAGAGCAGTAAGAGATTAATGTCAGTATTCCTGGTGGTCTAGAGCAGTAAGAGATTAATGTCAGTATTCCTGGTGGTCTAGAGCAGTAAGAGATTAATGTCAGTATTCCTGGGGGTCCAGAGCAGTAAGGAATTAATGTCAGTATTCCTGGTGGTCTAGAGCAGTAAGAGATTAATGTCAGTATTCCTGGTGGTCTAGAGCAGTAAGAGATTAATGTCAGTATTCCTGGTGGTCCAGAGCAGTAAGGGATTAATGTCAGTATTCCTGGCGGTCCAGAGCAGTAAGAGATTAATGTCAGTATTCCTGGGGGTCCAGAGCAGTAAGGGATTAATGTCAGTATTCCTGGGGGTCTAGAGCAGTAAGGGATTAATGTCAGTATTCCTGGTGGTCCAGAGCAGTAATTGATTAATGTCAGTATTCCTGGTGGTCTGGAGCAGTAAGAGATTAATGTCAGTATTCCTGCTGGTCTAGATCAGTAAGAGATTAATGTCAGTATTCCTGGTGGTCCAGAGCAGTAAGAGATTAATGTCAGTATTCCTGGTGGTCCAGAGCAGTAAGAGATTAATGTCAGTATTCCTGGTGGTCCAGAGCAGTAAGGGATTAATGTCAGTATTCCTGGTGGTCCAGAGCAGTAAGAGATTAATGTCAGTATTCCTGGTGGTCTAGAGCAGTAAGAGATTAATGTCAGTATTCCTGGTGGTCTAGAGCAGTAAGAGATTAATGTCAGTATTCCTGGTGGTCTAGAGCAATAAGAGATTAATGTCAGTATTCCTGGTGGTCTAGAGCAGTAAGAGATTAATGTCAGTATTCCTGGTGGTCTAGAGCAGTAAGAGATTAATGTCAGTATTCCTGGGGGTCTAGAGCAGTAAGAGATTAATGTCAGTATTCCTGGTGGTCCAGAGCAGTAAGGGATTAATGTCAGTATTCCTGGTGGTCTAGAGCAGTAAGAGATTAATGTCAGTATTCCTGGTGGTCCAGAGCAGTAAGAGATTAATGTCAGTATTCCTGGTGGTCTGGAGCAGTAAGAGATTAATGTCAGTATTCCTGGTGATCCAGAACAGTAAAGGATTAATGTCAGTATTCCTGGTGGTCCAGAGCAGTAAGGGATTAATGTCAGTATTCCTGGTGGTCTGGAGCAGTAAGAGATTAATGTCAGTATTCCTGGTGGTCCAGAGCAGTAAGAGATTAATGTCAGTATTCCTGGTGGTCCAGAGCAGTAAGAGATTAATGTCAGTATTCCTGGTGGTCCAGAGCAGTAAGAGATTAATGTCAGTATTCCTGGTGGTCCAGAGCAGTAAGGGATTAATGTCAGTATTCCTGGTGGTCCAGAGCAGTAAGGGATTAATGTCAGTATTCCTGGTGGTCCAGAGCAGTAAGAGATTAATGTCAGTATTCCTGGTGGCCGAGAGCAGTAAGGGATTAATGTCAGTATTCCTGGTGGTCCAGAGCAGTAAGGGATTAATGCCAGTATTCCTGCTGGTCTAGAGCAGTAAGAGATTAATATCAGTATTCCTGGTGGTCCAGAGCAGTAAGGGATTAATGTCAGTATTCCTGGTGGTCCAGAGCAGTAAGAGATTAATGTCAGTATTCCTGCTGGTCTAGAGCAGTAAGAGATTAATGTCAGTATTCCTGGTGGTCCAGAGCAGTAAGAGATTAATGTCAGTATTCCTGGTGGTCCAGAGCAGTAAGGGATTAATGCCAGTATTCCTGGTGGTCTAGAGCAGTAAGAGATTAATGTCAGTATTCCTGGTGGTCCAGAGCAGTAAGGGATTAATGTCAGTATTCCTGGTGGTCTAGAGCAGTAAGAGATTAATGTCAGTATTCCTGGTGGTCTAGAGCAGTAAGAGATTAATGTCAGTATTCCTGGTGGTCCAGAGCAGTAAGAGATTAATGTCAGTATTCCTGGTGGTCCAGAGCAGTAAGAGATTAATGTCAGTATTCCTGGTGGTCCAGAGCAGTAAGAGATTAATGTCAGTATTCCTGGTGGTCCAGAGCAGTAAGGGATTAATGTCAGTATTCCTGGTGGTCTAGAGGAGTAAGGGATTAATGTCAGTATTCCTGGTGGTCTAGAGCAGTAAGAGATTAATGTCAGTATTCCTGGTGGTCTAGAGCAGTAAGAGATTAATGTCAGTATTCCTGGTGGTCTAGAGCAGTAAGAGATTAATGTCAGTATTCCTGGGGGTCTAGAGCAGTAAGAGATTAATGTCAGTATTCCTGGTGGTCCAGAGCAGTAAGGCATTAATGTCAGTATTCCTGGTGGTCTAGAGCAGTAAGAGATTAATGTCAGTATTCCTGGTAGTCTAGAGCAGTAAGAGATTAATGTCAGTATTCCTGGTGGTCCAGAGCAGTAAGAGATTAATGTCAGTATTCCTGGTGGTCTGGAGCAGTAAGAGATTAATGTCAGCATTCCTGGTGATCCAGAGCAGTAAAGGATTAATGTCAGTATTCCTGGTGGTCCAGAGCAGTAAAGGATTAATGTCAGTATTCCTGGTGGTCTGGAGCAGTAAGAGATTAATGTCAGTATTCCTGGTGGTCCAGAGCAGTAAAGGATTAATGTCAGTATTCCTGCTGGTCTAGATCAGTAAGGGATTAATGTCAGTATTCCTGGTGGTCTAGATCAGTAAGAGATTAATGTCAGTATTCCTGGTGGTCCAGAGCAGTAAGAGATTAATGTCAGTATTCCTGGTGGTCCAGAGCAGTAAGAGATTAATGTCAGTATTCCTGGTGGTCCAGAGCAGTAAGGGATTAATGCCAGTATTCCTGGTGGTCTAGAGGAGTAAGGGATTAATGTCAGTATTCCTGGTGGTCTAGAGCAGTAAGAGATTAATGTCAGTATTCCTGGTGGTCTAGAGCAGTAAGAGATTAATGTCAGTATTCCTGGTGGTCTAGAGCAGTAAGAGATTAATGTCCAGTATTCCTGGTGGTCTAGAGCAGTAAGAGATTAATGTCAGTATTCCTGGGGGTCTAGAGCAGTAAGAGATTAATGTCAGTATTCCTGGTGGTCCAGAGCAGTAAGGGATTAATGTCAGTATTCCTGGTGGTCTAGAGCAGTAAGAGATTAATGTCAGTATTCCTGGTGGTTTAGAGCAGTAAGAGATTAATGTCAGTATTCCTGGTGGTCCAGAGCAGTAAGGGATTAATGTCAGTATTCCTGGTGGTCTAGAGCAGTAAGAGATTAATGTCAGTATTCCTGGTGGTCTAGAGCAGTAAGAGATTAATGTCAGTATTCCTGGTGATCCAGAGCAGTAAAGGATTAATGTCAGTATTCCTGGTGGTCTAGAGCAGTAAGAGATTAATGTCAGTATTCCTGGTGGTCTAGAGCAGTAAGAGATTAATGTCAGTATTCCTGGGGGTCCAGAGCAGTAAGGCTGCCGTCACACTAGCAGTATTTGGTCAGTATTTTACCTCAGTATTTGTAAGCCAAAACCAGGAGTGGGTGATAAATGCAGAAGTTGTGCATATGTTTCTATTATACTTTTCCTCTAATTGTTCCACTCCTGGTTTTGGCTTACAAATACTGATGTAAAATACTGACCAAATACTGCTAGTGTGACGGCAGCCTAAGAGATTAATGTCAGTATTCCTGGTGGTCTAGAGCAGTAAGAGATTAATGTCAGTATTCCTGGTGATCCAGAGCAGTAAAGGATTAATGTCAGTATTCCTGGTGGTCCAGAGCAGTACGGGATTAATGTCAGTATTCCTGGTGGTCTGGAGCAGTAAGAGATTAATGTCAGTATTCCTGGTGGTCTAGAGCAGAAAGGGATTTATATTAGTATCTCTTGTGGTCTAGAAAGATGAGCGTTTAATGTCTATATTCCTGGTGGTTTAAAGAAGCGAGGAGTTATTGTCTGTATTTTTGGTTATCTAGAGCAGTAAGCGATTAATGTCCATATCCCTTGTGGTCTCGAGCCGTAAGGCTATGTTCACAAGCTGCGTTTTTTCAGAGCTTTTTTTAATGTATTTATGCTGTGTTTTATAGTACCAACAAAGTTTATTTGATTTCAGATCTTATGCATTCAGCTTGTTTTTTTTTTCCTCAGTATTTTGTGCAATACCTTATGTGAAGACACAGCATTTAATCTTAATTATCCAGACGTCGATTTTCAGTTGATCAAGAACCATAGACAGTCATATGGGTCTTAAAAGTTGGTTCTTGATATTTTTCAATGGCTGCTCTCTGCCTCTTATATCAGCTCCTACAGTTTATTGTCTGCTATCTTTGCAAGACAGGGATGCAGGGTCATTGAATAATCGATGTTTGATAACATGTTGATTGACCATTGTGTGGAACCCTGTAACTTGTTGTCTTGCAACACTGAGGAAGAAAAACTATGCAAATAGATTAAATACGCAAACAATGAGAGTTAAACTTATCCCATCTCCTCCCTGACCTGTGGATGATGACCTGAAACACAGATGTGGGTATAAAAAAGGATTTCTATTGTTCTGTAAGGAGAACCAGATACTCTTTACAAAACCAAAGCCAGGAACACTCTACCGGACAGCAGCCAGGACATCATAGGATCATAGAATCATAGAATGGTAGAGTTGGAAGGGACCCCCTGGGTCATCTCGTCCAACCCCCTGCTCAATGCAGAATTCACTAAATCATCCCAGACAGATGTCTGTACAGCCTCTGTTTGAAGACTTCCATTGAAGGAGAACTCACCACCTCTCGTGGCCGCCTGTTCCACTCATTGATCACCCTGTCAAAAAAATTTTTCTAATATCTAGTCTGTGTCTCCTCCCATGGCTCCATCACGAGGGACACAGATTCCACATTCTACAGGATTCCAGCTTAGGGGACCACAGCCCCGGCTGTAAGAACACAGGTGTGCTCCATTGACCATCACTGAACCCATGGATATGTTTGGGGAAGCCAGACTTTTTTTGGGATTGGGACCCACCGGTCACCTGGCACCACAGAGGTGTTCTGAGAAGCCAGGTTGTGGTCCTTGGGTCAACTGGCCTTGTATCTGAATGGACTATCAGGTTCCTAAGCTTGTTGTTACCTCCTCTATGTGCGTGTGCCACAGGTGGGGTAATCGGCCCTGGATGCTCTGAAGTCACAGCTGCTCTTATCCTGGTGAGTCAGCGGAAGGGTGAGACTCTGTAATTTGTACCATCTTGGGTATTGTGCTGGGACTGTTCTATATCTTATTGTCTGTTTGGTTGTTCAATAAAGTATTGCCACACTGTTTTACCCTCACCCTGTGTTGTCTGAGTAGTGTTATGCTCATGGAAATGGAGAGCAGGCGTTGAGTGGGATGAGCCCTGGTCCATAGGGTCTCGGGCCAGAACACAAGAGCACCCACTGACCCCCACTGTCTCCACACTTTTTTTGAGGGCAGACTCCTTAGTTTTTGCAAAATGCAGCATGTCACTTCTTTCAGCTTTTTTTTCAGCATTTTTCACAAATTGAAATCAATGTATGGTGCAAAAAAATGCTTGAAAAACGCAGGTATCAGTTTTGGCTGCATTTTTGGTGCCAAAACCTTATGAAGTAGAATGACATTTTTTTATGCACTAAAATTTATCAGCAGGAAAAAAATACACGAAAAAAGCAGCAAAAACGCAACAAAAACTAAGCAATACCTGCTTTTTTGAAGCAAGTTTCTTACTGCCAAGAGAGCAGGTTCTGCCTGCGGAAAATAAAGCCCATAAAAATCTCAATGTGTGAACACAGCCTAAGGCGTTATTGCATCAGTGACACTGCATCCACACATACTGGTCACTGCACGATTGGCAGTTGTCAAGCGCTTGTCCCTATCATTGGAACAGCACACGTGCCGGAGACCTGCCAATCAAGCGTGCGTCCCAGCAGGAATGTGGGGACACATTGTTTTCGGCATCGATCACTTACGGATGTGGAAGTGAGCCACTTGCCAATAGTGCACGAGTCCTGGCAGACATGATTGGCACTGCCCTCCTCCTGCTGAGGCTGCCGTCACACTATCAGTATTTGGTCAGTATTTTACATCAGTATTTGTAAGTCAAAACCAGGAGTGGGTGATAAATGCAGAAGTGGTGCTTGTGTTTCTGTTATACTTTTCCTCTAATTGTTCGATGCAGCGCCCCAGGGTCCTGGTCTTTGCAGTAATATCGTTCTCCTCTAGGGGGGAGTGATGTTACGTTTGGAGGCAATTAAGGAGATCTCTTTACCAGGTACCACAAACATAAAACACATTTCATACTCCAGTCCACCAGGGGGAGCTATGCTCCTATTTGTTAGGGCACTCTTCACAATTAGGTAAAACTGGTGGCCTGGAGAGGAAGTTAGGCAGTTGCTGGCTGAGCTTTGCTCAGGTAGTTGGTCCCTGACAGGAGTGGGAGCCTGTCGGAGACCTAGACAGAAGGACACGGAGCTGCGCCTGCCCCACATGTGGCAGCATCCTAAGAAAGGACACGAACAGAGAACTGTATTGTAGAGAGTGAGGAGACATCATAGCAAAGGAGTGGATACCAGAAGGAGTTCTGCCCTGCACAGGCTGCCTCCTTCTGAGGCGCAGGATCCCGGTAGCTGGAACACCGAGGGAGCAACAGTCCTTTATGCCTTGCTCCAGAGACCGGCAGGACAGCTAATTGCAAGTTACTGATCCGCCCTATACCCAGGAGGCAAGGTGGCACCCACAAGAGGCCGGGGCATGATAGAGTCCCTGTAAAAAGCCTCAAGCCACCGGTTATATGGGTTTGTCCTATCCATCTGGGGGACAGAGAGAGAGAGATAACATCGATATCATCTACAACATCTGTGAGGACCTTATGAGAGGCTTAGCAGTAAGGTACTACAACAACCAGGCACTAGAGGAAAGAAGGCTACTGATTTCCACCTGGATAAGGGGACTCTGGATTTGCCTCCAAACCGGCCGGACTCTGCCTGCCCTGTGGTCCTTACCCTGGACTGTGGATGCTGAAGCCTTCAGTAAAGGTAAAGAGACTGCAACCTTGTGTCCTCGTTCTTCACTGCGCCTCACACCATCCACCATCTACACACCGGGAAACCCTGGGGACATACTTCACCTGTGGGAAGGTATAGCATCTAGCTGCCATAACATCACCCCAGCGGACCCCTTAAAGCAACGTTGGTCACCCTGACCGAACACCACAGGTGGCATCTCGAACACAAACTTTATCCCTTTAAAGACCTTTCCCTTTTACACGGACGTCCCAGGGCCACAGACCGGGTCAGCCACTGTGACATCCCCCTTGAGAACCGAGGAACCCGGTACCGAGTACCCCACTGTCCACTCCTGGTTTCGGCTTACAAATACTGATGCAAAATACTGACCAAATACTGCTAGTTTGATGGCAGCCTGAGGATGTCAACGGCACTGGGCAACCCCATTAACCATTTACTGCCCAGGACCACCAGGGATAGCACAAGGTTTATTAGGATAGGACACATTCATGATACCTATCAATCACGTGTAGTCCCAGCGGGTATGTGGGGATACAAAGTCTTCAGCAACGTGCGCCCCCTGATGTGCAAGTGAGAGGAGCCGAATGTCGCCGTTATTGTCAGTTCCATGATGGTCTAACGTGGTAAGAATGGGAACCATAGTGTTTGCAATCGAGCAGCCGCAGGGTTTCTTGTGCCCGATCCCAGTAAGGAAGTGACGGGAGATCGACATTACTGTCCTCCACGTCGGCCGCCCGGGATCCATCACTCTCTGGACAGGTGGCAACTCTAAATACAAGCGGATATTCCCTTGTTTTGCAGCAATCCCCCCTGACAGAGGACGATCGGGGTCAGACGTGAAGCATTAATGGTTAAATATCGGACGTCAGAGCTGAATAATAATAATAGCATTTTATTCTGATATTGTTATCAGATCTGACAGATTCCCGGAGCATCGCGGAGCCTGACCATGCGTGCAGTCACATCACTAACTTCCCCTCATAAACAACAGCAAACAGACAAGGTCACCCCGTACACACCATTAACCATGTGCACGGGCAGCACCGTCAGCAGTTCTTACACGGTACGCCAATGTTTACAGATGCCGCCGACGGGATTAATATCAGGTTTTGTTTGTTTCACTCCAGGGGAATAAAGTTGATGTTCCAGTGCTGGAAGCGGCACAAAAATGTGCACAAACTAGGGAAAATTTATGGTGGAGCGCAGTAATAATATTTTTAGAGTTTGGGGTATGTTCAGTAATAAAACGGCTATATTCACTTGTTGGAAATCCAATTTTTTTACATTTTCCGTGCCTTTAAATAGACTTTTAAAGCGCTGCCTCTAATCACATAGGCCACTCCTCATCGATCAGTGTATGAGTAGTGCACATAAACTATACCGCTACGCAAGGACAGTAATGTCTGCGGATTTGTGCAATATTTGGCAGGTGTTCTTCATGTAATGGTTGATCAGAGGGTAGCTGCAGTACTGACATCTTCCTCCAGATGGCAGTCCTGTAGATTACATTTTATATTACCCTCTGTACATATAAAACTCTTATTACAGCGCTGATATTATCTCCTAAAAGCTCATTACCTGAGCACCGTCAGCAATTTGCTTTTATTTACCGAACACTAATCAGAAATTGTTTTACATCGATTTGGTTGTTAAAAGCGAACAGAACTGAAACAAGACATTTTCTCATCAGTTTTTGCAGCTTGCACATTTGTTTTACTTTTTTTGTGGTGACAGTAGCAGCATTGTGGCGAAAAAGTAGGGTTTCTGTAAGTTTTATGTAGTCAATTGAGGCCTAAAATTAAACTTTTTCATGCAGTAGATTTATCAAAACTGTGTTACAGTAAATACATCTTAATGTTTTTTCTTAGTTTTGATAACTTAGCTTGATAGACTTTTCAATAAACAGATCCTAAGAGGTAAAACCCGCGATGCAGATGATATTGGTGCATGGTGACACCACAGCGCAGCACATGAACCCTAATGTACGGACGATGGCTGAACGGTGAAAAGTCTCTCAACGTGGATTTAAGAAAAGGGCTTACAGCATCCGACCCCCGCAGGTAATTTACAGAAAGGCCTGAAACCTAAAAAAAACACCATTGGCAGCAACTTCCACAGAAACACTTAGGGACTCAAGAAGTCCAGAAAGAAGAAGCCTTCTTCATTCATCGTGGCGTTAATGGATCCACTTCATCTAAGGCTGCCGTCACACTATCAGTATTTGGTCAGTATTTTACATCAGTATTTGTAGCCAAAACCAGGAGTGGATGATAAATCCAGAAGTGGTGCAGATGTTTCTACTTTTCCTCTATTTGTTCCACTCCTGGTTTTGGCTTAAAAATACAGAAGTAAAATACTGACCAAATACTGCTAGTGTGACGGCAGCCTAAAGCAGAACAAGAATGTAATGGAAATGTCAAATTCTTTAGCCAAACACATGAGATGCACGAGTTCTCGGCCAAAGGCAAGTTCTCTTGATGGCTTTTCTTCAATTTCTGACACTTCTCTGTCTCCTCCAGATACTTCTGTCCTCTCTAGATTTCTCTGTCCCCTCCAGATACTTCTGTCCTCTCTAGATTTCTCTGTTCTCTTCTGATACTTCTGTCCTCTCTGGATTTCTCTGTCCCCTCCAGATACTTCTGTCCTCTCAGTAGTTCCCTCTCCGCTCCAGATACTTCTGTCCTCTCTAGATTTCTCTGTCCTCTTCAGATGCTTCTGTCCTCTCTAGATTTCTCTGTCCTCTTCAGATGCTTCTGTCCTCTCTAGATTTCTCTGTCCTCTTCAGATGCTTCTATCCTCTCTAGATATCTCTGTCCCCTACAGATACTTCAGTCTTCTCTAGATTTCTCTGTCCCCTCCAGACACTTCTGTCCTCTCTAGATTTCTCTGTCCCCTCCAGACACTTCTGTCCTCTCTAGATTTCTCTGTCCCCTCCAGACACTTCTGTCCTCTCTAGATTTCCTTGTCCACTGCAGACACTTCAGTCCTCTTTAGATTTCTCTGTCCTCTTCCGATACTTCTGTCCTCTCTGGATTTCTCTGTCCCCTCCAGATACTTCTGTTCTCTCTAGATTTCTCTGTCCTCTTCAGATGCTTCTATCCTCTCTAGATATCCTTGTCCATTGCAGACACTTCTGTCCTCTCTAGATTTCTCTGTCCCCTCCAGACACTTCTGTCCTCTCTAGATTTCCTTGTCCATTGCAGACACTTCAGTCCTCTTTAGATTTCTCTGTCCCCTCCAGATACTTCTGTCCTCTCTAGATTTTTTTTCTATCCTCTCCAGATACTTCTGTTCTCTCTAGATTTCTGTCCTCTCCAGATACTTCTGTCCTTTCTAGATTTCTCTGTCCATTGTAGACACTTCTGTCCTCTCTAGATTTATCTGTCCGCTCCAGATACTTCTGTCCTCTTGTAATAGTATGCAGGTACTGAGTATGTCACCACGGAACAGACAGACCAACAGTTGAGGGGTTTAATAACAGGAATCAGGTTCTCCTTACAGGGAGTAAGCAATGGAATATAACTGGCAATAAAACAGTGCAAAAATAGGGGCGTCACAGTGTAACAGAAGTAAGCAGGATTTATTGAGCAAAGAACACTTATCAATCTGATGAGGACTTGCTTGAAGGGTTGTCTTCTCCAACGTAGGCGCCGAGAAACAGCGGCACTTGTCGTCCCTCTGTTGTCCGTGGGCTGAGTAGTCTCTAGGAATCCGCTGCCTGAGGTTTCGGGAGTTAATGTGATATGCACAGGCTCTGAGTCTTTAGCTTTTACGGCACAGCCTATCCGGGGAAAACGATGGTCAGTCTATTATTAAGTCTCTCACCAGGAATCAGGAACTCTGCACGGTTAAGTCTCTCACCAGGAATCAGGGGCTCTGCATTGATAGTGTGGGTACCAGGGGTCACAGTCTCTGTACTGATACCGCGGGTACCAGGGGGTCGCAGTCTCTACACAGGCCAATGTCTCTACACGGGTCTCAAAGCTCCCCTCTCCAGTCACAGCAGAGTCCGCTTTCATGTTCTCACAAGATGCAGTCTTTCTGGGCAATCTCCCTGTATTTGTCCTCTGACCAGGAGCTCTCTCTCCCAGAGAGCAGCTGCACCCTGCTCTGACCACTGCTCACGCTGCTCTGTTCCTTGCGTGCGTGCCTGTCCTGCTCTCTGCCCGGCTTCCTTCCTGTCCCAGTCTCTAAGTCTGCCCCCTGGGGAACCTGTAGCACAGCTCAATGGTCCCAGGCACAGAGACGAGAAGGTAACTGCCCCCGGACTCTCCTTGTGCTTCACCTCCTTACATTCCCCCCCTCTTTCTGCTCGCCATTCCACGGTCGAGATTTTCAGGAGTTGGCAATCTTCCAGTCCTTGCACAATCTGCTGCCAGATGAACTCGTCCTGATTGTAGCAAACAGGGGGTACACCAGCCATTGAACGTTCAGAGTGTCTCAAATCAGCAGGGGCGGTGGTGTCAACTGCTGTGGGAGGAGTCGAGGTTTCCTCCGATACGTCGGTAGTTTCAGACACCAGTCCTGTTTCTGGGTTCCCTGGGAGAGATTGGGAGTCTTCCTCGTCTTCCACATCTATATTGATCACTGGTGCAGCCGGTAGCGGCGCTGAAGCCAATTGGACTGATTCAGATCTCGAGACAAACAGGGACGCAACATATTCCTGCTCAGTGTGCGGGTGGGAGTCCCCTCTTCCGTTTCGGGCTGGACCTCTTAAACGGGACCACCGTTGCCGAGTCGCCGCTTCACTCTGTACGGGCTTATCTCTCACCGGAACCCTAGTTTGTTGTGTGGGCGTTTTTCCCTCACAAAGACTCGGTCTCCAGGCCGCAGGGCTGTCCCCTTTTGAGGAGCTACCTGGGGATGCTCCAATTCTTGCAGCTGGTTCTGCACTAGACGTTCAATTGTCTGCAGCCGACGACGATGTTCTTAAACCCAGGAGTACACTCCCGTCCGAGGGTAGTCCTCCTCGGTTTCCAGCTCCCCCTTCCTGGGTTGGCCAAAGAGCAAAGAGTAGGGGGTGAATCCGGTGGTGCTGTGTTTCCGATTGTTATACGCCCACACCAATTCAGGGACGGACTCAGTCCACTTCGCCTTCTGGTCCTCTTCCAGGGTCCTCAGCATTTGAATCAGAGTGCGGTTAAATCTTTCACAAGCCCCATTCCCCTGTGGATGATAAGGGGTGGTCCGGGACTTATCGATTTTGTACAGCTGGTGCAGCTCCTCCATCACTCTTCCGAGGAAACAGACCCCTTGATCAGAATGGATGCGCTTTGGACACCCGTACACCTGTATGAAGTGTTTGCAAATTGCGTGAGCAGCAGACTCGGCAGTCTGGTCCCGCGTGGGCGTCACTACGGCAAATTTAGTAAAGTGGTCTATCATCACTAAACAATGCTCATAGCCTTGGTGTAGTGGTCCAATTGTCAAGTAATCTATTGCCAGTAAGTCCATGGGGCCAGAAAACCTCACCGTCTCTGTGGGGGCTCGTTGTTCTGGTGGTTTGACCAGCTCACAACTTCTGCATTGCTGACATACTTTCTCCACGATGTTCCTTAAGTTGGGATGATAAAATAGACGCTGTAACCGCTGGAAAGTTTTTTTCTGGCACAAAGTGTGCTCCTTTCTTATGTGCTGCCTTAGCCACCTGATCTATCAAGGACGAGGGAATCACCGTCTGCCATACAACATTGAGTTCTGTTTGCAGGAATACCTTCCAGTACAGTATACCATCCCGCAACTGGAGCCTCTCCCACTGGCGTAGCATCTTCAGTACTTCAGGTGACATGGACCTCCTCTCGTGCCGATTGGGCATTTGTTCAGACATGACCCACCTTCTCAACTGAGCTTGCTCCGGATCCTCCTGCTGCACTCGGACCCACTCATCGCAGGGCTGCTCCAGCAAATTCACACAGGCCTCTTCCTGTTTAATTTCCCGCATCGCTGCCACCTTCCTGGCAGTCTCTCCAAAACCTGGAACCTCCACATCTTCCAGTTCTTCATCCTGGCTGGGTGCTGGTTTACGATAGTTTACTCGGAAGAGGGCATCCGCATGAACATTCTCAGCTCCTCTTTTATACGAAATTCTGTATCGGAACTTGGCCATTCGAGCTACCCAACGTTGTTCTAGGGCCCCTAACTTGGCATTCTCGAGATGTGCCAACGGATTCTTATCGGTGCGTACATGAACTTCTGAGCCAGCCAGATATTCCGTGAACTTCTGTCATTGCCCACACCAGCGCCAACAACTCCAGCTTAAACAAACTGTAGTTTTCTGGATTCTTTTCCGAGTCATGCAAAGACCGACTGGCGTATGCGATGACGCGCTCTTTCCCGTTCTACATCTGCGATAGTATGGCCCCGAGGCCCTGCAGGCTCCCATCAGTGTGCAAGATGAACGGTTGTGTTAAGTCATCGTAGGCCAGCATGGGGGCCTCCGTCAAAGCCTTCTTCAAAGCCAAGAATGCCTCTTCCTGACGCTTCCCCCACTGTATATTCCTGTTTTTGGCGCAAGAGGGCACTCCCCTCAACAACTCCTGGAGTGGATTAGCAAGGCGGGAAAAGTCTTTTACGAAGCGTCTGAAGTATCCTGTGAGTCCCAGGAACGCACGCACATCTTTCACAGTTTTTGGAGTTGGCCACTCTTGTACTGCAGCAATCTTCTCCTGGGAAGGCCTCACCCCCTCAGCGGAGACAACGTGTCCCAGGTATTCAATCTTGGTACGGAAGAGATGACATTTCTGTGGTTTAACTTTCAAGCCATTCTTCTGTAGCCGACTCAGAACATGCTCTAGTCTCTGCAGATGCTGCTCAAAGGTGGGGGCAAAGACGATGATATCATCCAAGTAAATCAAAGTGGCTTCAAAGTTCAGGTCTCCCAGACATCTCTCCATGAGTCGCTGAAATGTTCCTGGGGCGTTTGCTAGGCTGAAGGGCATCCGGTCGAACTCATACAGTCCCATCGGAAGGATGAAAGCCGTCTTGGCTCGGTCTTGCTCAGACATCGGCACCTGCCAATAGCCGCTGGCCAAGTCTAACATGGAGAAATATCTGGTATTCCCTAGTGCCGTCAGGGACTCCTCTATCCTGGGCAGTGGGTATTAGTCCCGCACTGTGCAACCGTTGAGATGGCGATAGTCCACATAGAACCGCAAGGACCCGTCTTTCTTTCTCACCAAGACTACAGGGGCAGCCCATGGGCTCTGACTCTCGCGTATAACTCCCTTCTTCAGCATGTGTGACAGCATTCCCTTCACCTCCTGGCACATCTGTGATGGTATTTGGCTGTACCATTCCCCGATTGGTGCCGCATCCCCGATGGGTATCTCGTGGATGATGGCCGTGGTACGTCCAAAGTCATCTTCATCTTTGGCGAACGCCTCCTGAAATTTCCCCAATACGGCTTCCACCTGAGGTACCTGCTGTGGAGTAAGTTCTGAGAGCTCCGCCCCCATGCGTTCCAGTATCTGGCGCCCTTCTTGCAGTAATCTGGGGTCCGGAGCTGCCTCCGCATTGACGGTCACCAGCCACGGATTTTCTGGCCTTGCGGTCAGCTGTACTGCCTGAGTTGGGACCAACTCGTCTGGGAGGCCCAGGACTGGGGTGACTTCGCTTCTAGGGGGCAAAGTTGTATCTGTGGAGCGCCCCCAGACACAGGGCCACGAGTTCTCGGTACCGGGCCTCTCTGGTTCGGTTCTGAGGCTGTCACGGTGGCTAGACCCGGTCCGCGACCCTGCTAAGGGGAGTCCAATAAAGGTGGTGCAGTCTGTCAGGGGTTCGTGACGCCACCTGTGGTGTTCTGTCAGGGTGACCGACGCTGCTGTGGGGTCCGCTGGGGTGATGGAATGGCAGCTGGATGGTATACCTTCCCACAGGTGAAGTATCTCCCCAGGGCTTCCCAGTAAGGTGGATGGTAATGGTGTAGGGTGCAGTCAATAACGAGGACACGGGGTTGCAGTCTCTTTACCTCTTTACTGAGGACTTCAGGATCCTCAATCCAGAGCACGCTTAACAGGGCTATCTGACACCGGCCGGTCCGATGGGCACATCCAGAGTTTCCTTCGCAGATGGAAATCATTGCCTACCACTAGCGCCTGTGTGTTGTAGTCCTATCCTGCTGAGCATTTGGAATAGTCCTCACAACTGCTGTTCTCGTTCGTTCGTTCTCTACAGCTCTCTCTCTCTTTGGTTCCAGATGTTACTAGTTTCTCGTCCCCCAGGAATGTTATGGCTAGGACGCACTCATATGACGGGAAAGCTCGGAGCTCTTCCGGGACCCTAGAGACGCCCCTCTCCACGTGTTGCCCCCTATGTCTTCGTAGGTGTAGTAAGGTAGACAGCCAACCTATGATTAACGAATAAAGGAGAAAAAATAGCATATGGACGGCACTGCCCCAACTAAATCCATAATCTTCAGGAAAGCCGGTACTAAATAGCTATATCATGTCAGCAACAGCCATGGCAAAAAAGATATTGGGTGCAAAACCATGAAATAACATATGTGTCCCAGGTAGCAAAAGAAAAAAGCAGGATGCACTCACCAATCTTCAAAGTAGCAAATTTTATTGAGTCTTCACAATTAAAACTTCATGGCCGGGGGAGAAGAAAAGGAGCTCGTGCGAGCAGGGGAGATGACGGCAGACCCGTTGAAGTGCAAGGACCGCGCGAAACGGCCGTCGTCTCCCCTGCTCGCACGAGCTCCTTTTCTTCTCCCCCGGCCATGAAGTTTTAATTGTGAAGACTCAATAAAATTTGCTACTTTGAAGATTGGTGAGTGCATCCTGCTTTTTTTTTTCTTTTCCTACCTGCAACCTATGATTAACTGTCCTGCGGAGTTCGAAGTAAGGCCTAGAGTCAGTTACTCCCGCTGTGTTCCGGCCACCAGCTACGCACCTCAGTAGGATGTTGCCTCGGTCTCACGGCACGACTCCTACTGGTACTCCTTTGTGCTTGATCTCGTTTACACTGTTCCACAATATCCTTCCCTTTGTGTCTCTCTCTTGGATACCGCCGCGGGGTGTGCAGGCACGGTTCTGTTATGTTCTGCTCTGTTCGCTAGGCACCTGCCAGGTTCCCACGCCTGACAGGGACCCCCTGTGTCTTCTCCCTGCAACACCCCCTGCCACGGGATGTTGCCTGAATCCAACCCAGTCAGATTCTGACTAACTTCCTCCCCAACTCCTAGTTTTACCAGTGTGAGGAGTGGCCCAATAAATAAAGCCTTTTTCTCCCCCAAGTGGCCGGAGTGTGAAGTGTAATGTGTTCTGGTGATACCTGGTCAGGAGAACTCCTTTAGCGCCTTCAGACGTACCATCACTCCCCTTAGTGGCAGAGTGTCATACTGCAACGACCAGGTCTCTGGGGCGCTGCATCTGTCTCCCCCAAATTTATGCAGCGCACAATTTCATCCCACAAGGTAGCCAGGGACCGCGCGACCAATATTCCTGACAACAGCTGGTCGGCTCTGCTGGGCTCAATTTGGACTTCGACCCCTTCCAGCGGGATGCCGACTCGTATAGGCAAGGGAATGTTGTGAATTCTGTTGTCGAACTCCCTCCTGTGGTCATGAATGGTACTTCGGCGAGTTCTGTCCATGGACCCTCTGGTGGCTGTGAGTGAAGCTGCTGCTTCTGAGGTTCCTTACACAGGTGACGTGGTTTATCCTTTGGTTGGCTGCTCTATTTAACTCCACTCAGATCGTTACTCCTTGCCAGCTGTCAATGTTCCTGCATTGGTTCAGTTCGCTCTTGGATCTTTCTGGTGACCTGTCTTCTTCAGCAGAAGCTAAGTTCCTGATAGTTATTATTTGTTCATTGTTTCCTTGTCCAGCTGGTTATCATGATTTTGTCTTGCTAGCTGGAAGCTCTGGGATGCAGAGTGGCATCTCCGCACCATTAGTCGGTGCGGAGGTCTTTTTGCACACTCCGCGTGGTCTTTTGTAGTTTTTTGTGCTGACCGCAAAGATACCTTTCCTATCCTCTGTCTGTTTAGTAAGTCTGGCCTCCCTTTGCTGAAACCTGTTTCATTTCTGCGTTTGTGACTTTCATCTTTACTCACAGTCAATATATGTGGGGGGCTGCCTTTTCCTTTGGGGAATTTCTCTGAGGCAAGGTAGGCTTTATTTTCTATCTCTAGGGCTAGCTAGCTCTTAGGCTGTGAAGAGGCGTCTAGGGAGAGTCAGGAACGCTCCACGGCTATTTCTAGTTGTTGTGATAGGATTAGGGCCTGCGGTCAGCAGAGCTCCCACATCCCAGAGCTTATCCTGTGTGAGTTTAACTATCAGGTCGTGCCGGGTGCTCCTAACGACCAGGTCCATAACAGTACAGCTGGCCCAAAGTATTAATGCATCTCAATAGAGGGATAAGAGAAGTTCTGAGACCATTTTTTTTTCTTTGCACTGTGTTTTGTCTTTCTTTTCCCCTAAACCTTTGGGTGGTTCAGGACACAGGTGTAGATATGGACATTCAAGGTCTGTCCTCTTGTGTGGATCATCTCACTGCAAGGGTACAAAACATTCAAGATTTTGTGGTTCAGAATCCTATGTTAGAGCCTAGAATTCCTATTCCTGATTTATTTTCTGGGGATAGATCTAAGTTCTTGAATTTCAAAAATAATTGTAAACTGTTTCTAGCTTTGAAACCCCGCTCCTCTGGTGACCCCGTTCAACAAGTAAAAATCATTATTTCTTTGTTGCGTGGTGACCCTCAAGACTGGGCATTTTCCCTTGCGCCAGGAGATCCTGCATTGCGTGATGTTGATGCGTTTTTTCTGGCGCTTGGATTGCTTTATGATGAACCAAATTCAGTGGATCAGGCAGAGAAAATCTTGCTGGCTTTGTGTCAGGGTCAGGATGAAGTGGAGGTGTACTGTCAGAAGTTTAGAAAGTGGTCTGTGCTTACTCAGTGGAATGAGTGTGCCCTGGCGGCAATTTTCAGAAAAGGTCTTTCTGAAGCCCTTAAGGATGTCATGGTGGGATTTCCCACGCCTGCTTGTCTGAATGAGTCTATGTCCTTGGCCATTCAGATCGATCAGCGCTTGCGTGAGCGCAAAGCTGTGCACCATCTGGCGGTATTCTCTGAGCATAGGCCTGAGCCTATGCAGTGTGATAGGACTTTGACCAGAGCTGAACGGCAAGAACACAGACGTCGGAATGGGCTGTGTTTTTACTGTGGTGAATCCACTCATGCTATCTCCGATTGTCCTAAGCGCACTAAGCGGCTCGCTAGGTCTGCCACCATTGGTACGGTACAGTCTAAATTTCTTTTGTCCGTTACTCTGATTTGCTCTCTGTCGTCCTATTCTGTTATGGCATTTGTGGATTCAGGCGCTGCCCTGAATTTGATGGACTTGGAGTTTGCGAGGCGCTGTGGTTTTTTCTTGGAGCCCTTGCAGTATCCTATTCCATTGAGAGGAATTGATGCTACGCCTTTGGCCAAGAATAAGCCTCAGTACTGGACTCAATTGACCATGTGCATGGCTCCTGCATATCAGGAGGATATTCGCTATTTGGTGTTGCATAATCTGCATGATGTGGTCGTTTTGGGGTTGCCATGGCTACAGGTCCATAATCCAGTGTTGGATTGGAAATCTATGTCTGTGTCCGGCTGGGGTTGTCAGGGAGTACATGGTGATGTTCCATTGTTGTCAATTTCACCTTCCACTCCTTCTGAAGTCCCTGAGTTTTTATCAGATTACCGGGATGTATTTGAAGAGCCCAAATCCGGTGCCCTACCTCCTCATAGGGATTGCGATTGTGCTATTAATTTGATTCCTGGTAGTAAGTTTCCAAAGGGCCATCTGTTTAATTTATCTGTGCCAGAGCACGCCGCTATGCGGAGTTATATAAAGGAATCCTTGGAGAAGGGTCATATTCGCCCGTCTTCGTCACCATTGGGAGCAGGGTTCTTTTTTGTGGCCAAGAAGGATGGCTCTTTGAGACCTTGTATTGATTACCGCCTTCTTAATAAGATCACAGTCAAATTTCAGTATCCTTTGCCGCTGCTGTCTGATTTGTTTGCTCGGATTAAGGGGGCTAGTTGGTTCACCAAGATAGATCTTCGAGGGGCGTATAATCTTGTGCGAATTAAACAGGGCGATGAATGGAAAACAGCATTTAATACGCCCGAGGGCCATTTTGAGTACCTGGTTATGCCATTCGGGCTTTCCAATGCTCCATCTGTGTTTCAGTCCTTTATGCATGACATCTTCCGAGAGTACCTGGATAGATTCATGATTGTATATTTGGATGACATTTTGGTCTTTTCGGATGATTGGGAGTCTCATGTGAAGCAGGTCAGAATGGTGTTCCAGGTCCTTCGTGCGAATTCCTTGTTTGTGAAGGGGTCAAAGTGTCTCTTTGGAGTTCAGAAGGTTTCATTTTTGGGTTTCATTTTTTCCCCTTCTACTATCGAGATGGACCCTGTTAAAGTTCAGGCCATTTATGATTGGACTCAGCCGACATCTGTGAAGAGCCTGCGGAAGTTCCTGGGCTTTGCTAATTTTTACCGTCGCTTCATCGCTAATTTTTCTAGTATTACTAAACCGTTGACTGATTTGACCAAGAAAGGTGCTGATGTGGTCAATTGGTCCTCTGTGGCTGTAGAGGCTTTTCAGGAGTTGAAGCGTCGTTTTTCTTCTGCCCCTGTGTTGTGCCAGCCAGATGTTTCGCTCCCGTTTCAGGTTGAGGTTGATGCTTCTGAGATTGGAGCAGGGGCTGTTTTGTCGCAAAGAAGTTCTGATGGCTCGGTGATGAAACCATGTGCCTTCTTTTCTAGAAAATTCTCGCTTGCTGAGCGCAATTATGATGTTGGCAATCGAGAGTTGTTGGCCATGAAGTGGGCATTCGAGGAGTGGCGACATTGGCTTGAGGGAGCTAAACATCGCGTGGTGGTCTTGACGGATCACAAGAATTTGACTTATCTCGAGTCTGCCAAACAGTTGAATCCTAGACAGGCTCGATGGTTGCTCTTTTTCTCCCGTTTTGATTTTGTGGTTTCATACCTTCCGGGATCTAAGAATGTGAAGGCTGATGCCCTGTCAAGGAGTTTTGTGCCTGACTCTCCGGGTGTTCCGGAGCCGGCGGGTATTCTTATAGAGGGGGTAATTTTGTCTGCCATCTCCCCTGATTTGCGGCGCGTGCTGCAGAAGTTTCAGGCTGATAGACCTGACCGTTGTCCTACGGAGAAACTGTTTGTCCCTGATAGATGGACTAGTAGAGTTTTCTCTGAGGTTCATTGTTCGGTGTTGGCTAGTCATCCTGGAATCTTTGGTACCAGAGATTTGGTGGCTAGATCCTTTTGGTGGCCTTCTTTGTCACGGGATGTGCGTTCTTTTGTGCAGTCCTGTGGGACTTGTGCTCGGGCTAAGCCCTGCTGTTCTCGTGCCAGTGGGTTGCTTTTGCCCTTGCCGGTCCCGAAGAGGCCCTGGACGCATATTTCCATGGATTTTATTTCTGATCTCCCTGTTTCTCAAAGGATGTCGGTCATTTGGGTGGTTTGTGATCACTTCTCTAAGATGGTCCATTTGGTACCCTTGTCTAAATTGCCTTCCTCCTCTGATTTGGTGCCATTGTTTTTCCAGCATGTGGTTCGTTTGCATGGCATTCCAGAGAACATCGTCTCGGACAGAGGTTCCCAGTTTGTTTCGAGGTTTTGGCGGTCTTTTTGTGCTAAGATGGGCATTGATTTGTCTTTTTCTTCTGCTTTCCATCCTCAGACTAATGGCCAAACCGAACGAACTAATCAGACTTTGGAAACATATCTGAGATGCTTTGTTTCTGCTGATCAGGATGATTGGGTGTCCTTCTTGCCTTTGGCTGAGTTCGCCCTTAATAATCGGGCCAGCTCGGCTACTTTAGTTTCTCCTTTTTTCTGTAATTCTGGTTTCCATCCTCGTTTCTCTTCAGGGCAGGTTGAGACTTCAGACTGTCCTGGTGTGGATACGGTGGTGGACAGGTTGCAGCAGATTTGGACTCATGTGGTGGACAATTTGACATTGTCCCAGGAGAAGGCTCAACGTTTCGCTAACCGCCAGCGCTGTGTTGGTCCCCGACTTCGTGTTGGGGATTTGGTTTGGTTGTCATCTCGTCATGTTCCTATGAAGGTTTCCTCTCCTAAGTTTAAGCCTCGTTTTATTGGGCCATATAAGATTTCTGAAGTTCTTAATCCTGTGTCATTTCGTTTGGACCTTCCAGCTTCTTTTGCCATTCATAATGTGTTCCATAGATCGTTGTTGCGGAGATACGTGGCTCCTATGGTTCCCGCCGTTGATCCTCCTGCCCCGGTGTTGGTCGAGGGGGAGTTGGAGTATGTAGTGGAGAAGATTTTGGATTCTCGTGTTTCGAGACGGAAACTCCAGTACCTGGTCAAGTGGAAGGGTTATGGTTAGGAAGATAATTCCTGGGTTTTTGCCTCTGATGTTCATGCTGCCCATCTAGTTCGTGCCTTTCATTTGGCTCATCCTGATCGGCCTGGGGGCTCTGGTGAGGGTTCGGTGACCCCTCCTCAAGGGGGGGGGGGTACTGTTGTGAATTCTGTTGTCGAACTCCCTCCTGTGGTCGTGAATGGTACTTCGGCGAGTTCTCTCCATGGACTCCCTCTGGTGGCTGTGAGTGAAGCTGCTGCTTCTGAGGTTCCTTACACAGGTGACATGGTTTATCCTTTGGTTGGCTGCTCTATTTAACTCCACTCAGATCGTTACTCCTTGCCAGCTGTCAATGTTCCTGCATTGATTCAGTTCGCTCTTGGATCTTTCTGGTGACCTGTCTTCTCCAGCAGAAGCTAAGTTCCTGATAGTTATTATTTGTTCATTGTTTCCTTGTCCAGCTGGTTATCATGATTTTGTCTTGCTAGCTGGAAGCTCTGGGATGCAGAGTGGCATCTCCGCACCATTAGTCGGTGCGGAGGTCTTTTTGCACACTCCGCGTGGTCTTTTGTAGTTTTTTGTGCTGACCGCAAAGATACCTTTCCTATCCTCTGTCTGTTTAGTAAGTCTGGCCTCCCTTTGCTGAAACCTGTTTCATTTCTGCGTTTGTGACTTTCATCTTTACTCACAGTCAATATATGTGGGTGGCTGCCTTTTCCTTTGGGGAATTTCTCTGAGGCAAGGTAGGCTTTATTTTCTATCTCTAGGGCTAGCTAGCTCTTAGGCTGTGAAGAGGCGTCTAGGGAGAGTCAGGAACGCTCCACGGCTATTTCTAGTTGTTGTGATAGGATTAGGGCCTGCGGTCAGCAGAGCTCCCACATCCCAGAGCTTGTCCTGTGTGAGTTTAACTATCAGGTCGTGCCGGGTGCTCCTATCCACCAGGTCCATAACAGGGGAAGCACCGTCTGCCCAGGGGGCAACACTCGATTGACTGAGGTGGGGGCGACGATTTTGCCGAGTTCCTTTCCGTCACTGTATGCTTCCCAGACCTGGGCGGTCTGTATCAGTTGTTGAAAGACCCTTCTCTGGGGGGTTTGGTCATTCAATTGTTGCAGGAACTGTTCCGGGGACTCGTTGAAAACCAGGCTTCTGAGGTCTTTTAACACATTCATTCCCAGGGTCACGGTATGGTCTTTAGCTACCTCTCCATCCACCAGTACCACTCCTCTTCTCCTGAGGTCTTTTCCGCAGACCTCTATGTTCATCCATACCACCCCTGCGACCGGGATGGGTAAGTGATTGGCCGCCATGAGTTGGATCACAGGGCCCCATTCGGGCCGTAGCTCCTCTGTGAAGTGACGGCGGAAATACCTCTCAGGCATGGTGGTCACTTGTGAGCCGGTGTCTATCAAGCAGCGCACTGCTCTTCCATTGATTTCTGCCCAGACCAGAGGGCACGTGGAAACAAGGCTGTGGTGACTTGTACTTCTCCTCCTCTGTTCTTCACGCTCCGAGCGGTGCCCTTCGAGCTCAGAACCACCTAGTTTAAAGGAGGGCGCGGGGATGGTCAGCTCCGCCAGGAACACCATCGAGCAATGTGGCCGGATTCTCCACAAGTGTAGCATGTAAGAGGGCTTTTCCTCCTGGTAGTTTCACCCTCCCTTCGGGGGGCAGCTTCTCTGTCTTGCACCAGAGGGCCGGACCCTTCTGTCAGTTCGTCAAGAGGCCGCCATTGCTTTGCGGACCGGTTAAATCTCCATTCACAGGTCCACCACCCACTTGGGGATAATGTCTGTGGTGGTGGTTACCTCCCCACTCTGCACCCTTCCCACCAGCCCCGTCACTCCCTGTTCTTGTTCTCGCACACGCACCTCACTGCCAACTTCAGAGAAAGTCATGTCTGGCTTTACTCACATGCGCTCTCGCAGTGCCTGTTTCATCATTGCATCACGCAGTCCCGTCACCAGCTGATCTCTGAGCACCACATTAACGGACCCAACCCCTACACCGTCCTTTCGTCTGATAGCAGTGTGAATCTCTTGTAGGGCGTTTATGAATTGGGTCACGGTCTCCCCCTCCCATTGTACCCGGTGAAACAGTCGCATGCGAAGTTCCCGTACGTCAGTGGGGTCCTCATGCGTCTCCTCAAGTATGCCCAGCACTTTGTCCAGGGTATCTCTCTCCCAGGGAGACCTATGCATGACAGAATCCCGTGCCTCGCCCTCCAGGTCCATCAATGCAATTTCTGCCTCCAGGGCTGGTGTCATGGGATGCATCCGCATCATTCCCCAGATACGCTCCGTCCAACTCCACAGCATTACATTGTTCCCAGTGAACCTTGGTAAATTATTCAACATGGCTCCCAGGGAAATGCTAGGCCTGGGAACTTACCCAGCTGCTTGGTCTGCCCTGCCGACTATGCCAAATGTAATAGTATGCAGGTCCTGAGTATGTCACCACGGAACAGACAGACCAACAGTTGAGGGGTTTAATAACAGGAATCAGGTTCTCCTCGCAGGGAGGAAGCAATGGAATATAACTTGCAATAGAACAGTGCAAAAATAGGGGAGTCAAACAGTGTAACAAAAGTAATCAGGATTTTTTGAGAAAAGAACACATCAGTCTGATGAGGACTTGCTTGAAGTGTCATCTTCTCCAACGTAGGCGCCGAGAAACAGCGGCACTTGTCATCCCTCTGTTGTCCATGGGCTGAGTAGTCTCTAGGAATCCACTGCCTGGGGTTTCAGGAGTTAATGTGATATGCACAAGCTTTGAGTCTTTAGCTTTTACAGCCAAGTCTATCCCGGGAAAACGATGGTCAGTCTATTATTAAGTCTCTCACCAGGAATCAGGGGCTCTGCACTGATACCGTGGGTACCAGGGGTCACAGTCTCTGTATTGATACCGCGGGTATCAGGGGGTCGCAGTCTCTACACGGGCCAATGTCTCTACATGGGTCTGAAAGCTCCCCTCTCCAGTCACAGCAGAGTCCGCTTTCATGTACTCACAAGATGCAGTCTTTCTGGGCGATCTCCCTGTATTTGTCCTTTGGCCGGGAGGTCTCTCTCTCTCCCGGAGCGCAGCTGCACCCTGCTCTGACCGCAGCTCACGCTGCTCTGTTCCTTGCGTGTGTGCCTTTCCTACTCTCTGCCCGGCTTCCTTCCTGTCCCAGTCTCTAAGTCTGCCCCCTGGGGAACCTGTAGCACAGCTCAATGGTTCCAGGCACAGAGCCGAGAAGGTAACCTCCCCCGGACTCTCCTTGTGCTTCACCTCCTTACACTCTCTAGATTTCTCTGTCCTCTTCAGATGCTTCTGTCCTCTCTAGATTTCTCTGCTTCAGATGATTCTGTCCTCTTCAGAAACTTCTGTCCCCTCTAGATTTCTCTCCCCTCCAGATACTTCTGTCCTCTCTAGATTTCTCTGTCCCCTCCATATATTTCTATCCTCTCTAGATTTCTCTATCCCCTCCAGATACTTCAGTCCTCTCTAGATTTCTCTCCTCTCCAGATACTTATGTCCTCTCTAGATTTCTCTGTCCCCTCCAGATACTTCAGTCCTCTCTAGATTTCTCTCCTCTCCAGATACTTATGTCCTCTCTAGATTTCTCTGTCCCCTCCAGATACCTCTGTCATCTCTAGATTTCTCTATCCCCGTGTCCAAAAGGGCGGAGGCTGGAAGTAGCCTGTGTTCTGCTGGAGTTTCTGGTGGAGCAGGGAGCTAACTACAGCTCCTCTGCTTCTGTTCCAGGTGGCGCCACTCACTACAACTGTATTTGCATCTGACAGATGCAAATACAATTGACAGCAGGGAGAGCGCAACAGATGGCACGCAGGCAGAGAGAGGGGTGAGCGGTGTCAGTGATTGACACTGATCCCCTGTGTGTCTGCACACCGGCCATCACTGTGCTGAATGCCTGCGGTCGGTACAAAGTGCCATGTGTCCGCAGGCAATGTCAGTTGTTTTTTTAATTCGCCAAGGTGCGCCCCCCATCTGGAAAGAACCTGGTAGTGCCCTAGGCAGGTGACTATCCTGCCTAGCCCTCCTCCCGGCCCCGCCCCGGTCTCCATCCTAGCACTTCTGTATCTTTAAAGCTTTTCAGACTCCTCTCTAGATATTTTTGTCCCTCTGACACTTCTGCACCCTCAAGATTATTCTGTCCCCCTGCACACACTTTTTTCCAATTCTGACTCTTCTGTCTCCTCTGCCCCTTTTATACACTTCTGTTCCTCTTGACTCCCCCTTTCCCTTCCAGAAACCTCTTTACTATCTAGACTACTTTATCTCGTCCAGATGCCCCATACTTCCCCGTCACTCACACAGATATCTCCATCCTCTTTACCCTCCAGACACCTCTGTCTTTTGTCCCCTCTAAACTTCTCTGTTTAAAATTTATGCAGATTATTCCAGAATTCAAAACTTGACCCCAGATGTCTCCTATAAGTGAGCCCCTTCCTTGCTCTTTGTATAACATCCTTGCCAACTTTAGCAGATCCACCAGTGAATACACGTTACACCTAGTCCATGACCTGAGAAGGTGGAAGGTGACACGAGGATTCAAAGATCACCCCAAAAAGTCATGCTCCGCCCCTCCCAGCTCTGCGCTCCATATATCTGGTTTTCCAGAAGTGTTCCTTCATGAATAGTGATGGGATTAATGATATTCCATAGGGAGTGTTGAGGTGTCAGTATTTGCGCAGGTGAAGACGAGCAGGATGACAATATACCATATTTTATTTCCTGCTGAGCTTTATTATGCTGCTATTTAATTATTTAGGCTTCTATCTGCTTTATTGCTGTTTATCTCCACTCCAGATTTGTTTGCAGAGATTGTGCTGTCAATCAGATCCGCTTTCCTCCAACATTCATTGGAAGCGTTATTCCTTGCACTCAAGATTTCTGCTTCATAGACTGGAATAACTGGGCAGAAGGTGTTTTTGAGTTAATTATGTTAATTACAATTAATTAATCACTGTTCTGTCAGACAACCTGATCTCTTTAGATAGATAATGTGATAAATAGACAATCTGCAATTCACTTAATTTATAAATTATGTCGTCTTACCCTCAGAAAGATCACTTCAGAGCGCAAGCAACTGGGTGTTTCCCTTCTGTGCAACTTGCTGTCTTCTGCCTGCTGTCAAGTGTAATCCATCTCTAACAGCAGAGTTACAGGAATTGGGGACGGGTCATTATCTCATTACTGAAAATGGTGGCGGTTCTTTTCTCAATACAGGAAGTGTGGGTGGATCTATTCTCACTACGGGAAGTGGGGGGTCTTTTCTCACTACAGGAAGTGGAGGTAGGTCTTTTCTCATTACAGGAAGTGGGGGTGGGTCTTTTCTCATTACAGGAAGTGTGGGTGGGTCTTTTCTCATTACAGGAAGTGTGGGTGGGTCTTTTCTCATTATAGGAAGTGGGGGTGGGTCTTTTCTCATTACAGGAAGTGGGGGTGGGTCTTTTCTCATTACAGGAAGTGGGGGAGGATCTTTTCTCATTACAGGAAGTGGGGCCGGGTCTTTTCTCATAATAAGAAGTGGGGGTGGGTCTTTTCTCATTACAGGAAGTGGTGGCGGGCCTTTTCTCACTACTGGAAGTGGAGGCAGGTCTTTTCTCACTACTGGAAGTGGGGGTGGGTCTTTTCTCATTACAAGAAGTGGGGGAGGATCTTTTCTCATTACAGGAAGTGGGGCCGGGTCTTTTCTCATAATAAGAAGTGGGGGTGGGTCTTTTCTCATTACAGGAAGTGGTGGCGGGCCTTTTCTCACTACTGGAAGTGGAGGCAGGTCTTTTCTCACTACTGGAAGTGGGGGTGGGTCTTTTCTCATTACAGGAAGTGGGGGTGGGTCTTTTCTCATTACAGGAAGTGTGGGTGGGTCTTTTCTCATTACAGGAAGTAGGGGTGGATCTTTTCTCATTACAGGAAGTGGGAGAGGATCTTTTCTCATTACAGGAAGTGGGGCCAGGTCTTTTCTCATAATAAGAAGTGGGGGTGGGTCTTTTCTCATCACAGGAAGTGGTGGCGGGCCATTTCTCACTACTGGAAGTGGAGGTAGGTCTTTTCTCACTACTGGAAGTGGTGGTGGGTCTTTTCTCATTACAGGAAGTGGGGGTGGGTCTTTTCTCATTACAGGAAGTGGGGGAGGATCTTTTCTTATTACAGGAAGTGGGGCCGGGTCTTTTCTCATAATAAGAAGTGGGGGTGGGTCTTTTCTCATTACAGGAAGTGGTGGCGGGCCTTTTCTCACTACTGGAAGTGGAGGTAGGTCTTTTCTCACTACTGGAAGTGGGGGTGGGTCTTTTCTCATTACAGGAAGTGGGGGTGGGTCTTTTCTCATTACAGGAAGTGTGGGTGTGTCTTTTCTCATTACAGGAAGTAGGGGTGGATCTTTTCTCATTACAGGAAGTGGGGGAGGATCTTTTCTCATTACAGGAAGTGGGGCCGGGTCTTTTCTCATAATAAGAAGTGGGGGTGGGTCTTTTCTCATTACAGGAAGTGGTGGCAGGCCATTTCTCACTACTGGAAGTGGAGGTAGGTCTTTTCTCACTACTGGAAGTGGTGGTGGGACTTTTCTCATTACAGGAAGTTGTGGCAGGTTTTTGTCTCATCACAGGAAGTGGGGCGGGTCTTTATCTCATTACAGGAGGTGGTGGCGGGTCTTTTCTCAATACAGGAAGTGGAGGTGGGTCTTTTCTCATTACAGGAAGTGGGGGCGTGTCTTTTCTCATTACAGTAAGTGGGGGTGGGTCTTTTCTCATTACAGGAAGTGGTGGCTGGTTTTTCCTCATTACAGGAAGTGGGGGTGTGTCTTTTCTCATTACAGGAAATGGGGGTTGGTCTTTTTTCACTACAGGAAGTGGGGGGTGGGTCTTTTCTCACTACAGGAATTGGTGGCGGGTCTTTTCTCATTAACGGAAGAGGTGGCGGGTCTTTTCTCATTGCAGGAAGTAGTGGCGGGTCTTTGTCTCATTACAGGAAGTGAGGCGGGTCTTTGTCTCATTACAGGAAGTGGTGGCTGGTCTTTTCTCATTACAGGAAGTGGTGGCGGGCCTTTTCTCACTACTGGAAGTGGGGGTAGGTCTTTTCTCACTACTGGAAGTGGTGCTGGGTCTTTTCTCATTACAGGAAGTGGTGGCAGGCCATTTCTCACTACTGGAAGTGGAGGTAGGTCTTTTCTCACTACTGGAAGTGGTGGTGGGTCTTTTCTCATTACAGGAAGTGGTGGCGGGACTTTTCTCATTACAGGAAGTTGTGGCAGGTTTTTGTCTCATCACAGGAAGTGGGGCGGGTCTTTATCTCATTACAGGAGGTGGTGGCGGGTCTTTTCTCAATACAGGAAGTGGAGGTGGGTCTTTTCTCATTACAGGAAGTGGGGGCGTGTCTTTTCTCATTACAGTAAGTGGGGGTGGGTCTTTTCTCATTACAGGAAGTGGTGGCTGGTTTTTCCTCATTACAGGAAGTGGGGGTGTGTCTTTTCTCATTACAGGAAATGGGGGTTGGTCTTTTTTCACTACAGGAAGTGGGGGGTGGGTCTTTTCTCACTACAGGAATTGGTGGCGGGTCTTTTCTCATTAACGGAAGAGGTGGCGGGTCTTTTCTCATTGCAGGAAGTAGTGGCGGGTCTTTGTCTCATTACAGGAAGTGAGGCGGGTCTTTGTCTCATTACAGGAAGTGGTGGCTGGTCTTTTCTCATTACAGGAAGTGGTGGCGGGCCTTTTCTCACTACTGGAAGTGGGGGTAGGTCTTTTCTCACTACTGGAAGTGGTGCTGGGTCTTTTCTCATTACAGGAAGTAATGGTGAGTCTTTGTCTCATTACAGGAAGTGGGACGGGTCTTTGTCTCATTACAGGAAGTGGGGGTGCGTCTTTTCTCATTACAGGAAGTGTGGGTGGGTCTTTTCTCATTACAGGAAGTAGTTGTGAGTCTTTTTCTCATTACAGGAAGAGGGACGGGTCTTTGTCTCATTACAGGAACTGGGGGTGGGTCTTTTCTCATTACAGGAAGTGTGGGTGGGTCTTTTCTCATTACAAGAAGTGGGGGTGGGTCTTTTCTCATTACAGGAAGTGTGGGTGGGTCTTTTCTCATTCCAGGAAGTGGGGGCGGGTCTTTTCTCATTTCAGGAAGTGGGGGTGGGTCTTTTCTCATTATAAGAAGTGTGGGTTGGTATTTTCTCATTCCAGGAAGTGGGGGCCGGTCTCTTCTCATTATAGGAAGTGGTGGCGGGCCTTTTCTCACTACTGGAAGTGGGGGTAGCTTTTTTCTCACTACTGGAAGTGGTGGTGGGTCTTTTCTAATTACAGGAAGTGGTGGCGGGTCTTTTCTCATTACAGGAAGTGGTGACGGGACTTTTCTCATTACAGGAATTAGTGGCGGGTTTTTGTCTCATCACAGGAAGTGGGGCGGGTCTTTGTCTCATTACAGGAAGTGGGGGTGGGTCTTTTCTCATAACAGGAAGTGGGGGCGCATCTTTTCTCATTACAGTAAGTTGGGGTGGGTCTTTTCTCATTACAGGAAGTGGTGGCGGGTCTTTTATCATTACAGGAGGTGGTGGCGGGTCTTCTCATTACAGAGAGTGGGGGTGGGTCTTTTCTCATTACAGGAAGTGGGGGTGGGTCTTTTCTCATTACAGGAAGTGGGGCGGGTCTTTTCTCATTACAGGAAGTGGGAGTGGGTCTTTTCTCATTACAGGAAGTGGTGGCAGGTCTTTTCTCATTACAGGAAGTGGGGGTGGATCTTTTCTCATTACAGGAAGTTGTGCCGGATCTTTTCTCATTACAGGTAGTGGGGTGGTCTTTTCTCCTTACAGGAAGTGGGGGTGGGTTTTTCTTATTACAGGAAGCAGGGGCAGGTCTCTTCTCATTACAGTAAGTGGGGGTGGGTTTTTTCTAATTACAGGAAGTGGTGGCAGGTCTTTTCTCATTACAGGAAGTGTGGGTGGGACTTTTCTCATTACAGAAAGAGGTGGTGGGTCTTTTCTCATTACAGGAAGTGGGGGCGCGTCTTTTCTCATTACAGGAAGTGGGGGTGGGTCTTTTCTCATTACAGGAAGTGGGGGCGCGTCTTTTCTCATTACAGTAAGTTGGGGTGGGTCTTTTCTCATTACAGGAAGTGGTGGCGGGTCTTTTCTCATTACAGGAAGTGGGGCGGGTCTTTGTCTCATTACAGGAGGTGGTGGCGGGTCTTCTCATTACAGGCAGTGGGGGTGGGTCTTTTCTCATTACAGGAACAGGGGGTGGGTCTTTTCTCATTACAGGAAGTGGGAGTGGGTCTTTTCTCATTACAGGAAGTGGGGCGGGTCTTTTCTCATTACAGGAAGTGGGGCGGGTCTTTTCTCATTACAGGAAGTGGGAGTGGGTCTTTTCTCATTACAGGAAGTGGTGGCATGTCTTTTCTCATTACAGGAAGTGGGGGTGGATCTTTTCTCATTACAGGAAGTTGTGCCGGGTCTTTTGTCATTACAGATAGTGGGGTGGTCTTTTCTCCTTACAGGAAGTGGGGGTGAGTTTTTCTTATTACAGGAAGCAGGGGCAGGTCTCTTCTCATTACAGTAAGTGGGGGTGGGTTTTTTCTAATTACAGGAAGTGGTGGCAGGTCTTTTCTCATTACAGGAAGCGTGGGTGGGTCTTTTCTCATTACAGGAAGTGGTGGTGGGTCTTTTCTCATTACAGGAAGTGGGGGCGCGTCTTTTCTCATTACAGGAAGTGGTGGTGGGTCTTTTCTCATTACAGGAAGTGGGGGCGCATCTTTTCTCATTACAGGAAGTGGGGGTGGGTCTTTTCTCATTACAGGAAGTGTGGGTGGGTATTTTCTCATTCCAGGAAGTGGGGGCGGGTCTTTTCTCATTACAGGAAGTGGGGGTGGGTCTTTTTTCATTATAAGAAGTGTGGGTTGGTATTTTCTCATTCCAGGAAGTGGGGGCCGGTCTCTTCTCATTATAGGAAGTGGTGGCGGGCCTTTTCTCACTACTGGAAGTGGGGGTAGCTTTTTTCTCACTACTGGAAGTGGTGGTGGGTCTTTTCTAATTACAGGACGTGGTGGCGGGTCTTTTCTCATTACAGGAAGTGGTGGCGGGACTTTTCTCATTACAGGAATTAGTGGCTAGTTTTTGTCTCATCACAGGTAGTGGGGCGGGTCTTTGTCTCATTACAGGAAGTGGTGGTGGGTCTTTTCTCATTAAAGGTAGTGGGGGTGGGTCTTTTCTCATTACAGGAAGTGGGGGTGGGTCTTTTCTCATTACAGGAAGTGGGGGCGCATCTTTTCTCATTACAGTAAGTTGGGGTGGGTCTTTTCTCATTACAGGAAGTGGTGGCGGGTCTTTTATCATTACAGGAGGTGGTGGCGGGTCTTCTCATTACAGGGAGTGGGGGTGGGTCTTTTCTCATTACAGGAAGTGGGGGTGGGTCTTTTCTCATTACAGGAAGTGGGGCGGGTCTTTTCTCATTACAGGAAGTGGGAGTGGGTCTTTTCTCATTACAGGAAGTTGTGCCGGATCTTTTCTCATTACAGGTAGTGGGGTGGTCTTTTCTCCTTACAGGAAGTGGGGGTGAGTTTTTCTTATTACAGGAAGCAGGGGCAGGTCTCTTCTCATTACAGTAAGTGGAGGTGGGTTTTTTCTAATTACAGGAAGTGGTGGCAGGTCTTTTCTCATTACAGGAAGTGTGGGTGGGTCTTTTCTCATTACAGAAAGAGGTGGTGGGTCTTTTCTCATTACAGGAAGTGGGGGCGCGTCTTTTCTCATTACAGGAAGTGGGGGTGGGTCTTTTCTCATTACAGGAAGTGGGGGCGCGTCTTTTCTCATTACAGTAAGTTGGGGTGGGTCTTTTCTCATTACAGGAAGTGGTGGTGGGTCTTTTCTCATTACAGGAAGTGGGGCGGGTCTTTGTCTCATTACAGGAGGTGGTTGCGGGTCTTCTCATTACAGGCAGTGGGTGTGGGTCTTTTCTCATTACAGGAACTGGGGGTGGGTCTTTTCTCATTACAGGAAGTGGGAGTGGGTCTTTTCTCATTACAGGAAGTGGGGCGGGTCTTTTCTCATTACAGGAAGTGGGGGTGGATCTTTTCTCATTACAGGAAGTTGTGCCGGGTCTTTTCTCATTACAGATAGTGGGGTGATCTTTTCTCCTTACAGGAAGTGGGGGTGAGTTTTTCTTATTACAGGAAGCAGGGGCAGGTCTCTTCTCATTACAGTAAGTGGGGGTGGGTTTTTCTAATTACAGGAAGTGGTGGCAGGTCTTTTCTCATTACAGGAAGTGTGGGTGGGTCTTTTCTCATTACAGAAAGAGGTGGTGGGTCTTTTTTCATTACAGGAAGTGGGGGCGCGTCTTTTCTCATTACAGGAAGTGGTGGTGGGTCTTTTCTCATTACAGGAAGTGGTGGCGGGTCTTTTCTCATTACAGGAAGTGGGGCGGGTCTTTGTCTCATTACAGGAGGTGGTGGCGGGTCTTCTCATTACAGGCAGTGGGGGTGGGTCTTTTCTCATTACAGGAACTGGGGGTGGGTCTTTTCTCATTACAGGAAGTGGGAGTGGGTCTTTTCTCATTACAGGAAGTGGTGGCGGGTCTTTTCTCATTACAGGAAGTGGGGGTGGATCTTTTCTCATTACAGGAAGTGGGAGTGGGTCTTTTCTCATTACAGGAAGTGGTGGTGGGTCTTTTCTCATTACAGGAAGTGGTGGCGGGTCTTTTCTCATTACAGGAAGTGGGGCGGGTCTTTGTCTCATTACAGGAGGTGGTGGCGGGTCTTCTCATTACAGGCAGTGGGGGTGGGTCTTTTCTCATTACAGGAACTGGGGGTGGGTCTTTTCTCATTACAGGAAGTGGGAGTGGGTCTTTTCTCATTACAGGAAGTGGTGGCGGGTCTTTTCTCATTACAGGAAGTGGGGGTGGATCTTTTCTCATTACAGGAAGTGGGAGTGGGTCTTTTCTCATTACAGGAAGTGGTGCCGGGTCTTTTCTCATTACAGGAAGTGGGGTGGGTCTTTTCTCCTTACAGGAAGTGGGGGCGGGTCTTTTCTCTTTACAGTAAGTGGGGGTGGGTTTTTTCTCATTACAGGAAGTGGGGGTGGATGTTTTCTCATTACAGGAAGTGGTGGCAGGTCTTTTCTCATTACAGGAAGTGGGGGTGGATCTTTTTTCATTACAGGAAGTTGTGCCGGGTCTTTTCTCATTACAGGAAGTGGTGGCGGGTCTTTTCTCATTACAGGAAGTGGGGCGGGTCTTTGTCTCATTACAGGAGGTGGTGGCGGGTCTTCTCATTACAGGCAGTGGGGGTGGGTCTTTTCTCATTACAGGAACTGGGGGTGGGTATTTTCTCATTACAGGGAGTGGGAGTGGGTCTTTTCTCATTACAGGAAGTGGGGCGGGTCTTTTCTCATTACAGGAAGTGGGAGTGGGTCTTTTCTCATTACAGGAAGTGGTGGCATGTCTTTTCTCATTACAGGAAGTGGGGGTGGATCTTTTCTCATTACAGGAAGTTGTGCCGGGTCTTTTCTCATTACTGATAGTGGGGTGGTCTTTTCTCCTTACAGGAAGTGGGGGTGAGTTTTTCTTATTACAGGAAGCAGGGGCAGGTCTCTTCTCATTACAGTAAGTGGGGGTGGGTTTTTCTAATTACAGGAAGTGGTGGCAGGTCTTTTCTCATTACAGGAAGTGTGGGTGGGTCTTTTCTCATTCCAGGAAGTGGGGGCGGGTCTTTTCTCATTACAGGAAGTGGGGGTGGGTCTTTTCTCATTATTAGGCCGGCGTCACACACAGCGTAAAACAATACGGTCCGTATATTACGGCCGTAATACGCTGAAAAGTCCCGAAAATAGTGGTCCGTAGCTCCTCCGTAGGCAGGGTGTGTCAGCGTTTTTTGCGCATGGCATCCTCCGTATGTAATCCGTATGGCATCCGTACTGCGTGGTTTTCTCGCAGGCTTGCAAAACCAACATACCGCTATAGAAGTGATCCATGTGTCCCAAAAAGAAAAATATATATATATATACTGTCTATATATATATATATATATGTCAGTAGACACATATATGTATATATATTAATATTTTTTCCAGCGCTATACAGCTTGAAAGCCGGTAATTCAATTACCGGCTTTTTCTTTCTCCTTCCTAAAACCCGACATGATTTGAGACATGGTTTACATACAGTAAACCATGTCTTTTCTCCTTTTTTTTTGCAGATTCCACACTACTAATGTCAGTAGTGTGTATCTGCAAAATTTGGCCGTTCTAGCTCTTAAAATAAAGGGTTAAATGGCGGAAAAAATTTGCGTGGGCTCCCGCGCAATTTTCTCCGCCAGAGTAGTAAAGCCAGTGACTGAGGGCAGATATTAATAGCCTGGAGAGGGTCCACGGTTATTGGCCCCCCCCTGGCTAAAAATATCTGCCCCCAGCCACCCCAGAAAAGGCACATCTGGAAGATGCGCCTATTCTGGCACTTGGCCACTCTCTTCCCATTCCCGTGTAGCGGTGGGATATGGGGTAATGAAGGGTTAATGCCACCTTGCTATTGTAAGGTGACATTAAGCCTAATTAGTAACGGAGAGGCGTCAATTATGACACCTATCCATTATTAATCCAATTGTAGTAAAGGGTTAAATAAAACACAAACACATTATTTAAAATTATTTTCATGAAATAAAAACAATGGTTGTTGGAGTATTTTATTCTACGCCCAATCCAGTCACTGAAGACCCTCGTTCTGTAAGTAAAAAAACATAATAAACCAACAATATCCTTACCCTCCGCAGATCTGTAACGTCCAACGAGGTAAATCCTTCTGAAGGGGTTAAAACATTTTGCAGCAAGGAGTTCCGCTAATGCAGGCTGCTCCTCGCTGCAAAACCCCGAGGAATGAGGCTAAATATAGATCAATGATCTATATTTAGCTTCATTTGCGGTGAGGCGCCCTCTGCTGGCTGTTCCTAGATCGTGGGAACTTTCCTAGAAAGCTCCCAGGCTTCACCCTCTCCAGGCTACTAATATCTGCCCTCAGTCACTGGCTTTACTACTCTGGCGGAGAAAATTGCGCGGGAGCCCACGCCAATTTTTTCCGCCATTTAACCCTTTATTTTAAGAGTTAGAACGCCCAAATTTTGCAGATACACACTACTGACATTAGTAGTGTGGAATCTGCAAAAAAAATGGAGAGAAGACATGGTTTACTGTATGTAAACCATGTCTCAAATCATGTCGGGTTTAGGAAGGAGAAAGAAAAAGCCGGTAATTGAATTACCGGCTTTCAAGCTGTATAGCGCTGGAATAAATATTAATATATATACATATATGTGTCTCACTGACATATATATATATATATATATATATATACCTATTCTATGTGTACACATTTATTCTACCTATTCTACTGTAAGCTGTCAGTGTGATTTTACTGTACACCGCACTGAATTGCCGGCTTTTCTCTCTAACAGCGCTGCGTATTTCTCGCAAGTCACACTGCTTGTCCGTGTGTAATCCGTATTTTTCACGCTTCCATAGACTTTCATTGGCGTATTTCTTGCGCAATACGGTGACAAACGCAGCATGCTGCGATTTTGTACGGCCGTAGAAAGCCGTATAATACTGATCAGTAAAATAAGGCAGATAGGAGCAGGGGCATAGAGAATAATTGTGCCATATTTTTTGCGAGTTTTACGGACGTAGTTTCTGCGCTCTTACGTCCGTAAAACTCGCAAGTGTGAAGCCGGCCTAAGAAGTGTGGGTGGGTCTTTTCTCATTACAGGAAGTGGGGCGGGTCTTTTCTCATTACAGGAAGTGGGAGTGGGTCTTTTCTCATTAAAGGAAGTGGTGGCATGTCTTTTCTCATTACAGGAAGTGGGGGTGGATCTTTTCTCATTACAGGAAGTTGTGCCGGGTCTTTTCTCATTACAAATAGTGGGGTGGTCTTTTCTCCTTACAGGAAGTGGGGGTGAGTTTTTCTTATTACAGGAAGCAGGGGCAGGTCTCTTCTCATTACAGTAAGTGGGGGTGGGTTTTTCTAATTACAGGAAGTGGTGGCAGGTCTTTTCTCATTACAGGAAGTGGGGGCGCGTCTTTTCTCATTACAGGAAGTGGGGGTGGGTCTTTTCACATTACAGGAAGTGGGGGCGCGTCTTTTCTCTTTACAGTAAGTTGGGGTGGGTCTTTTCTCATTACAGGAAGTGGTGGCGGGTCTTTTCTCATTACAGGAAGTGGGGGTGGGTCTTTTCTCATTAAAGGATGTGGTGGCGGGTCTTTTCTCATTACAGGAAGTGAGGCGGGTCTTTGTCTCATTACAGGAGGTGGTGGCGGGTCTTCTCATTACAGGTAGTGGGGGTGGGTCTTTTCTCATTACAGGAACTGGGGGTGGGTCTTTTCTCATTACAGGAAGTGGGAGTGGGTCTTTTCTCATTACAGGAAGTGGGGCGGGTCTTTTCTCATTACAGGAAGTGGGAGTGGGTCTTTTCTCATTACAGGAAGTGGTGGCATGTCTTTTCTCATTACAGGAAGTGGGGGTGGATCTTTTCTCATTACAGGAAGTTGTGCCGGGTCTTTTCTCATTACAGATAGTGGGGTGGTCTTTTCTCCTTACAGGAAGTGGGGGTGAGTTTTTCTTATTACAGGAAGCAGGGGCAGGTCTCTTCTCATTACAGTAAGTGGGGGTGGGTTTTTCTAATTACAGGAAGTGGTGGCAGGTCTTTTCTCATTACAGGAAGTGTGGGTGGGTCTTTTCTCATTACAGGAAGTGGTGGCGGGCCATTTCTCACTACTGGAAGTGGAGGTAGGTCTTTTCTCACTACTGGAAGTGGTGGTGGGTCTTTTCTCATTATAGGAAGTGGTGGCGGGACTTTTCTCATAACAGGAAGTTGTGGCAGGTTTTTGTCTCATCACAGGAAGTGGGGCGGGTCTTTATCTCATTACAGGAGGTGGTGGCGGGTCTTTTCTCATTACAGGAACTGGAGGTGAGTCTTTTCTCATTACAGGAAGTGGGGGCGTGTCTTTTCTCATTACAGTAAGTGGGGGTGGGTCTTTTCTCATTACAGGAAGTGGTGGCTGGTCTTTCCTCATTACAGGAAGTGGGGGGGTGTCTTTTCTCATTACAGGAAATGGGGGTTGGTCTTTTTTCACTACAGGAAGTGGGGGGTGGGTCTTTTCTCACTGCAGGAATTGGTGGCGGGTCTTTTCTCATTAACGGAAGAGGTGGCGGGTGTTTTCTCATTGCAGGAAGTAGTGGCGGGTCTTTGTCTCATTACAGGAAGTGAGGCGGGTCTTTGTCTCATTACAGGAAGTGGTGGCTGGTCTTTTCTCATTACAGGAAGTGGTGGCGGGCCTTTTCTCACTACTGGAAGTGGGGGTAGGTCTTTTCTCACTACTGGAAGTGGTGCTGGGTCTTTTCTCATTACAGGAAGTAATGGTGAGTCTTTGTCTCATTACAGGAAGTGGGACGGGTCTTTGTCTCATTACAGGAAGTGGGGGTGCGTCTTTTCTCATTACAGGAAGTGTGGGTGGGTCTTTTCTCATTACAGGAAGTAGTTGTGAGTCTTTTTCTCATTACAGGAAGTGGGACGGGTCTTTGTCTCATTACAGGAACTGGGGGTGGGTCTTTTCTCATTACAGGAAGTGTGGGTGGGTCTTTTCTCATTACAAGAAGTGGGGGTGGGTCTTTTCTCATTACAGGAAGTGTGGGTGGGTCTTTTCTCATTCCAGGAAGTGGGGGCGGGTCTTTTCTCATTACAGGAAGTGGGGGTGGGTCTTTTCTCATTATAAGAAGTGTGGGTTGGTATTTTCTCATTCCAGGAAGTGGGGGCCGGTCTCTTCTCATTATAGGAAGTGGTGGCGGGCCTTTTCTCACTACTGGAAGTGGGGGTAGCTTTTTTCTCACTACTGGAAGTGGTGGTGGGTCTTTTCTAATTACAGGAAGTGGTGGCGGGTCTTTTCTCATTACAGGAAGTGGTGGCGGGACTTTTCTCATTACAGGAATTAGTGGCGGGTTTTTGTCTCATCACAGGAAGTGGGGCGGGTCTTTGTCTCATTACAGGAATTGGGGGTGGGTCTTTTCTCATTACAGGAAGTGGGGGCGCATCTTTTCTCATTACAGTAAGTTGGGGTGGGTCTTTTCTCATTACAGGAAGTGGTGGCGGGTCTTTTATCATTACAGGAGGTGGTGGCGGGTCTTCTCATTACAGAGAGTGGGGATGGGTCTTTTCTCATTACAGGAAGTGGGGGTGGGTCTTTTCTCATTACAGGAAGTGGGGCGGGTCTTTTCTCTTTACAGGAAGTGGGAGTGGGTCTTTTCTCATTACAGGAAGTGGTGGCAGGTCTTTTCTCATTACAGGAAGTGGGGGTGGATCTTTTCTCATTACAGGAAGTTGTGCCGGATCTTTTCTCATTACAGGTAGTGGGGTGGTCTTTTCTCCTTACAGGAAGTGGGGGTGAGTTTTTCTTATTACAGGAAGCAGGGGCAGGTCTCTTCTCATTACAGTAAGTGGGGGTGGGTTTTTTCTAATTACAGGAAGTGGTGGCAGGTCTTTTCTCATTACAGGAAGTGTGGGTGGGTCTTTTCTAATTACAGAAAGAGGTGGTGGGTCTTTTCTCATTACAGGAAGTGGGGGCGCGTCTTTTCTCATTACAGGAAGTGGTGGTGGGTCTTTTCTCATTACAGGAAGTGGGGGCGCGTCTTTTCTCATTACAGTAAGTTGGGGTGGGTCTTTTCTCATTACAGGAAGTGGTGGCGGGTCTTTTCTCATTACAGGAAGTGGGGCGGGTCTTTGTCTCATTACAGGAGGTGGTGGCGGGTCTTCTCATTACAGGCAGTGGGGGTGGGTCTTTTCTCATTACAGGAACTGGGGGTGGGTCTTTTCTCATTACAGGAAGTGGGAGTGGGTCTTTTCTCATTACAGGAAGTGGGGCGGGTCTTTTCTCATTACAGGAAGTGGGAGTGGGTCTTTTCTCATTACAGGAAGTGGTGGCATGTCTTTTCTCATTACAGGAAGTGGGGGTGGATCTTTTCTCATTACAGGAAGTTGTGCCGGGTCTTTTGTCATTACAGATAGTGGGGTGGTCTTTTCTCCTTACAGGAAGTGGGGGTGAGTTTTTCTCATTACAGGAAGTTGTGTCGGGTCTTTTGTCATTACAGATAGTGGGGTGGTCTTTTCTCCTTACAGGAAGTGGGGGTGAGTTTTTCTTATTACAGGAAGCAGGGGCAGGTCTCTTCTCATTACAGTAAGTGGGGGTGGGTTTTTTCTAATTACAGGAAGTGGTGGCAGGTCTTTTCTCATTACAGGAAGTGTGGGTGGGTCTTTTCTCATTACAGAAAGAGGTGGTGGGTCTTTTCTCATTACAGGAAGTGGGGGCGCGTCTTTTCTCATTACAGGAAGTGGTGGTGGGTCTTTTCTCATTACAGGAAGTGGGGGCGCATCTTTTCTCATTACAGGAAGTGGGGGTGGGTCTTTTCTCATTACAGGAAGTGTGGGTGGGTATTTTCTCATTCCAGAAGTGGGGGCGGGTCTTTTCTCATTACAGGAAGTGGGGGTGGGTCTTTTCTCATTATAAGAAGTGTGGGTTGGTATTTTCTCATTCCAGGAAGTGGGGGCCGGTCTCTTCTCATTATAGGAAGTGGTGGCGGGCCTTTTCTCACTACTGGAAGTGGGGGTAGCTTTTTTCTCACTACTGGAAGTGGTGGTGGGTCTTTTCTAATTACAGGAAGTGGTGGCGGGTCTTTTCTCATTACAGGAAGTGGTGGCGGGACTTTTCTCATTACAGGAATTAGTGGCGGGTTTTTGTCTCATCACAGGAAGTGGGGCGGGTCTTTGTCTCATTACAGGAAGTGGTGGTGGGTCTTTTCTCATTAAAGGTAGTGGGGGTGGGTCTTTTCTCATTACAGGAAGTGGGGGTGGGTCTTTTCTCATTACAGGAAGTGGGGGCGCATCTTTTCTCATTACAGTAAGTTGGGGTGGATCTTTTCTCATTACAGGAAGTGGTGGCGGGTCTTTTATCATTACAGGAGGTGGTGGCGGGTCTTCTCATTACAGGGAGTGGGGATGGGTCTTTTCTCATTACAGGAAGTGGGGGTGGGTCTTTTCTCATTACAGGAAGTGGGGGTGGGTCTTTTCTCATTACAGGAAGTGGGGCGGGTCTTTTCTTATTACAGGAAGTGGGAGTGGGTCTTTTCTCATTACAGGAAGTTGTGCCGGATCTTTTCTCATTACAGGTAGTGGGGTGGTCTTTTCTCCTTACAGGAAGTGGGGGTGAGTTTTTCTTATTACAGGAAGCAGGGGCAGGTCTCTTCTCATTACAGTAAGTGGGGGTGGGTTTTTTCTAATTACAGGAAGTGGTGGCAGGTCTTTTCTCATTACAGGAAGTGTGGGTGGGTCTTTTCTCATTACAGAAAGAGGTGGTGGGTCTTTTCTCATTACAGGAAGTGGGGGCGCGTCTTTTCTCATTACAGGAAGTGGGGGTGGGTCTTTTCTCATTACAGGAAGTGGGGGCGCGTCTTTTCTCATTACAGTAAGTTGGGGTGGGTCTTTTCTCATTACAGGAAGTGGTGGCGGGTCTTTTCTCATTACAGGAAGTGGGGCGGGTCTTTGTCTCATTACAGGAGGTGGTGGCGGGTCTTCTCATTACAGGCAGTGGGGGTGGATCTTTTCTCATTACAGGAACTGGGGGTGGGTCTTTTCTCATTACAGGAAGTGGGAGTGGGTCTTTTCTCATTACAGGAAGTGGGGCGGGTCTTTTCTCATTACAGGAAGTGGGAGTGGGTCTTTTCTCATTACAGGAAGTGGTGGCATGTCTTTTCTCATTACAGGAAGTGGGGGTGGATCTTTTCTCATTACAGGAAGTTGTGCCGGGTCTTTTGTCATTACAGATAGTGGGGTGGTCTTTTCTCCTTACAGGAAGTGGGGGTGAGTTTTTCTTATTACAGGAAGCAGGGGCAGGTCTCTTCTCATTACAGTAAGTGTGGGTGGGTCTTTTCTCATTACAGAAAGAGGTGGTGGGTCTTTTCTCATTACAGGAAGTGGGGGCGTGTCTTTTCTCATTACAGGAAGTGGTGGTGGGTCTTTTCTCATTACAGGAAGTGGGGGCGCATCTTTTCTCATTACAGTAAGTTGGGGTGGGTCTTTTCTCATTACAGGAACTGGTGGCGGGTCTTTTCTCATTACAGGAAGTGGGGCGGGTCTTTGTCTCATTACAGGAGGTGGTGGCGGGTCTTCTCATTACAGGCAGTGGGGGTGGGTCTTTTCTCATTACAGGAACTGGGGGTGGGTCTTTTCTCATTACAGGAAGTGGGAGTGGGTCTTTTCTCATTACAGGAAGTGGTGGCGGGTCTTTTCTCATTACAGGAAGTGGGGGTGGATCTTTTCTCATTACAGGAAGTGGGAGTGGGTCTTTTCTCATTACAGGAAGTGGTGGCAGGTCTTTTCTCATTACAGGAAGTGGGGGTGGATCTTTTCTCATTACAGGAAGTTGTGCCTGGTCTTTTCTCATTACAGGTAATGGGGTGGGTCGTTTCTCCTTACAGGAAGTGCGGGTGAGTCTTTTCTTATTACAGGAAGTAGGGGCAGGTCTTTTCTCATTACAGTAAGTGGGGGTGGGTTTTTTCTAATTACAGGAAGTGGTGGCAGGTCTTTTCTCATTACAGGAAGCGTGGGTGGGTCTTTTTTCATTACAGGATAAGGTGGTGGGTCTTTTCTCATTACAGGTAGTGGGGGCTGGGTCTTTTCTCATTACAGGAAGTGGGGGTGGGTCTTTTCTCTTTACAGTAAGTGGGGGTGGGTTTTTTCTCATTATAGGAAGTGATGGCAGGTCTTTTCTTATTACAGGAAGTGGGGGTGGATGTTTTCTCATTACAGGAAGTGGTGGCAGGTCTTTTCTCATTACAGGAAGTGGGGGTGGATCTTTTCTCATTACAGGAAGTTGTGCCGGGTCTTTTCTCATTACAGGAAGTGGGGGTGGATCTTTTCTCATTACAGGAAGTGGGGGTGGGTCTTTTCTCATTACAGGAAGTGGGGATGGGTCTTTTCTCATTACAGGAAGTGGGGATGGGTCTTTTCTCATATGTGCTCAGAACAAGTTTTACTTGATTTGTGGGATGGGGTAAAATGTAATTATATATTTTATAAATGTGCTCTTTAGTAAATATAACATTTCTTCAGTATGACAGGCCTAACAGATCTTCCTTGGATTTTATTTTATGTTTGTTAGTACATTTTCCTTGTGTGAGAATATTGATTGTCATATATACATTTATTACAAGGCATCGCACAGGCCGCCGATTAGCTTGTGGGCAGGTTATCAATGAGACAATAGGGAGCCTTTCTGTGGGATAATTATACATCTGACTTCAGAGATAGATTAAATATCTCAGATCCTGACAGCCAACATGATCCCTGGCCCGAGAGCACTTTCCAAGATACGGCCTTAACATTTCTCCCATACAGGAGATGATGCCATATGGGACTTAATTAGACCTAAAATGTAAACCTCAGGTAGAGGCAAAGTATAGTTTTGTATTTCTTTGATTATAAGGTCTGAAATATACAGTTAGTATCCTATGGAGTAGAGACGAGCAAACCGATCTGCATTGGATCCATTTTTAGTCCAATTTCTTGAAATTTGCAGCATCATGCGAATTCTAATGTTTTTAGATTCGATTCACAATTGGCAAAAAAACTAACATCCCCATCGCCATTTACGACACTGCTGAAGCATCAAAATGCCAGCTAATGTAATTTTTACATTGCTGCAGTGGTCTCCCCATGATGACCTGCAGAGTTTGGCACCGCAGGGGATGGTTTGCTATGGAGTCCTGGCTCTTCAAGTTATTCCCTTAATTCTTACTTTTGGCCGGGGCACTCAGGTAGCATCATTAATTTTTAGGAAGGCACTAAGGCGGGCATTAATACTTTCTAAAGTAGCCAAATTTATTCTAAGGGGACACTCAGAGGCATTATTATGGGGTTAGAGGGTGTAATAGTAGCCTTGCTCCAGGCACTGGTAACCCATGCCATGCCACTGCTCCAGGGAACTTGAAGGGAAGTCCAAGAAGAAGACCAATCTCTTTGTGGTCCATGTGCCCTAGAAGCCTCTAAGACAGTGTTTCTCAACTTCAGTCCTCAAGACCCACCAACAGGTTATATTTCCAGGATTTCCTTAGTATTGCATAGGTGATGGAATTAATGCTTGAGCAGGTGATGAAATTATCAATGCTAAGGATATCCTGAAAACGTGACCTGCTGGTGGGTCTTGAGGACTAAAGTTGAGAAACACTGATGTAAGAGGATGGTCCTGGTATTATAACAAAGATATCAGGGACCGCACTGCTGGCAGTGAAAGGGTTACATCGCAGGTGTACTATATTAAGTATCTGCATGTAACGTTACATTGCCTCCAGCAGGATAATGTTCTGCAGATCTATGGAACCGTTTTGTAAATTAATTATCTGTCTCCACTGAAGAAGTGAAACAGAATTGCCCGATGCGAGGACGACGACGCAAGAAGTCAATAATACGTTCAGTTCTCAGGAGAAACGTCCACATCCGTAACTTTTGCAACTGCAATGGTGCTCGTTAGCGAGAACTCAATGACGACACCTGCTGAGTGAATGTTACGTTTCTTAGGAGTCACACAAGGTAAGTCCCTGATCTTACTAAAACGGGGGTCCTGAGCATGGGTGGGATGCAGCTGCTGCATTCAATCCCCAAGGATGATGGAAAAAGATGAGAGCTGTTGGGGCCCAGTATTGAGGACATTTGGATTACTTGCATTTTTTGAGGAATGGAGGATTTATAATATGATTGTCGGCAGAAAACCTGAAAATTAAGGGCTCCGCTTTATTATCAACATAAGTTTAAATCTTTATATAAGTAAATTATGAAATTAATCAGCACCAAATTGTAGATAAGATCTATTCAGATATAAGAATATAACCATGTTCTCTTTTTTTATATTCTGATCATTCAGATTTTTTTAAATATATTTTCTGTTCATGATTATGGGGCAGCCAGTTTCTTTAGCTTCCCCTAACAGAATTTAGAGATGTGCTTTACAGCAGCCACCTGGACTATGGGCAGCAATAGACTGAAGATGTACATTGACATCCAGAGGAGAGTGTTGTGGGCATGCTCTGTGACCTGTGCAGAGGTTATTTTACAGGAGAGGAGGAGGTGAGCTGTGATATCACTTATTGTGAATGGTGGATCCTGTGTTATCTACTGTATATAGAGGTGTTATCAGTCATTGTACAGGAGGAGGAGGTGAGCTGTGATATCACCTATTGTGAATGGTGGATCCTGTGTTATCTACTGTATATAGAGGTGTTATCAGTCATTGTACAGGAGGAGAAGGTGAGCTGTGACATCACCTATTGTGAATGGTGGATCCTGTGTTATCTACTGTATATAGAGGTGTTATCAGTCATTGTACAGGAGGAGGAGGTGAGCTGTGACATCACCTATTGTGAATGGTGGATCCTGTGTTATCTACTGTATATAGAGGTGTTATCAGTCATTGTAGAGGAGGAGGAGGTGAGCTGTGATATCACCTATTGTGAATGGTGGATCCTGTGTTATCTACTGTATATAGAGGTGTTATCAGTCATTGTACAGGAGGAGGAGGTGAGCTGTGACATCACCTATTGTGATTGCCTGATCCTCTGTTATCTACTGTATATAGAGGTGTTATCAGTCACTGTACAGGAGGATGAGGTGAGCTGTGATATCACCTATTGTGAATGGTGGATCATGTGTTATCTACTGTATATAGAGATGTTATCAGTCATTGTACAGGAGGAGGAGGTGAGCTGTGACATCACCTATTGTGATTGCCTGATCCTCTGTTATCTACTGTATATAGAGGTGTTATCAGTCACTGTACAGGAGGAGGAGGTGAGCTGTGATATCACCTATTGTGAATGGTGGATCATGAGTTATCTACTGTATATAGAGGTGTTATCAGTCATTGTACAGGAGGAGGAGGTGAGCTGTGACATCACCTATTGTGAATGGTGGATCCTGTGTTATCTACTGTATATAGAGGTGTTATCAGTCATTGTACAGGAGGAGGAGGTGAGCTGTGACATCACCTATTGTGAATGGTGGATCCTGTGTTATCTACTGTATATAGAGGTGTTATCAGTCATTGTAGAGGAGGAGGAGGTGAGCTGTGATATCACCTATTGTGAATGGTGGATCCTGTGTTATCTACTGTATATAGAGGTGTTATCAGTCATTGTACAGGAGGAGGAGGTGAGCTGTGACATCACCTATTGTGATTGCCTGATCCTCTGTTATCTACTGTATATAGAGGTGTTATCAGTCACTGTACAGGAGGATGAGGTGAGCTGTGATATCACCTATTGTGAATGGTGGATCATGTGTTATCTACTGTATATAGAGATGTTATCAGTCATTGTACAGGAGGAGGAGGTGAGCTGTGACATCACCTATTGTGATTGCCTGATCCTCTGTTATCTACTGTATATAGAGGTGTTATCAGTCACTGTACAGGAGGAGGAGGTGAGCTGTGATATCACCTATTGTGAATGGTGGATCATGAGTTATCTACTGTATATAGAGGTGTTATCAGTCATTGTACAGGAGGAGGAGGTGAGCTGTGATATCACCTATTGTGAATGGTGGACCCTGTGTTATCTACTGTATATAGAGGTGTTATTAGTCATTGTACAGGAGGAGGGGGTGAGCTGTGATATCACCTATTGTGATTGGTGGATCCTGTGTTATCTACTGTATATAGAGGTGTTATCAGTCATTGTGCAGGAGGAGGAGGTGAGCTGTGATATCACCTATTGTGAATGGTGGATCCTGTTATTTACTGTACATAGAGGTATTATCAGTTATTTACAGGAGGAGGAGGTGAGCTGTGACATCACCTATTGTGATTGGTGGATCCTGTGTTATCTACTGTATATAGAGGTGTTATCAGTCATTGTACAGGAGAAGGTGAGCTGTGACATCACCTATTGTGAATGGTGGATCCTGTGTGATCTACTGTATATAGAGGTGTTAACAGTCACTGTACAGGAGGAGGAGGTGAGCTGTGATATCACCTATTGTGATTGGTGGATCCTGTGTTATCTACTGTATATAGAGGGGTTATCAGTCATTGTACAGGAGGAGGAGGTGAGCTGTGACATTACCTATTGTGAATGGTGGATCCTGTGTGATCTACTGTATATAGAGGTGTTATCAGTCATTGTACAGGAGGAGGTGAGCTGTTACATCACCTATTGTGAATGGTGGATCCTGTGTTATCTACTGTATATAGAGGTGTTATCAGTCATTGTACAGGAGGAAGAGGTGAGCTGTGATATCACCTATTGTGATTGGTGGATCCTGTGTTACCGATATCTTTATATTTATATATATATATATACTGTATATTTATATACCTCTCATATTAATACTGCCAGCAATAACAATATAAAGATGGTTGACAATTGATCTCTACAGAACTGAGAGTGATCATTACAGTGATCTCTGTCAGTCTGATTTTAGTGAAAGCTCAAATACTTGATTTAACAAAATTCTGTTTATTTCTAATAACATATATTTTACTTCCTCGCTATTTTCAAATCTCTGCTTGCTGTTGCTAATTACATTTTTATGTTCAATCTGTTTTACAAACAAGTAATATATTATATGAAAAATGATAATATAAAGAATCATAGAAAATATCTAGTATTAAAATGAGAATACCACTTTTAACATTAAGTCATACATAGACAATAACAGTAAACATATGACGCACTCCAACAAGGTATTCAAGAAAGTATCCTCTATATTATGTAGAAGAAAGATGCTAATTACATTTTTAAGTTTTTTTCCAAGCAGTCTGCTCACAATATTTTGATCCTTCTTATGGTGCACCTGTCGTTTTTTTTTACCAAACAAATGTGAAAGCCTCATCTAGCTGCCTTCAAACCCTTAAGGTGTGAATATCAGGAACTGGCCTGACTCTCCTGGTCTGTAACTTCCATCCTTTCTTTGTGAGCAATTTTTTTTTAAACTATTATTCTAATAAACTGAAATCATAACTTTTTATTATGCCCGTGTATGAATATGCTTTGACAGACAGGAGAGCATGAGCAGAGCAACAGAGAGGGAAAGAGAGAGAGAAAACATCTGCACCCTACTTCCTATGATCAGTCATGGTGTCTCTGCTGCTACAGGTAGGTGGATTACAGTTGGCAACAGGCAGTGGACAGCAAGTTACATAGAAGAGACTTTGGAGAGATTTTAGGGGGTAATACAATATAATTTTTACCTAAATTAATTTGCAGATTGTCTATTTAGCATATGTACCCCTGGAAGTAGAGTTGTCAGGAAGTGCAGGGACCATTTAAGGTGACCTCCCTGATAGTTTCCCTATTAAAACCTGTTATAATAGAGAATTTGTATTATGGCCGTTGTACTTTTTCATTACCATTCACATCTGCAGAGAGAAAAGTTGAGTACAGGTCACGTGACATTACCGGATACATTGTTGCAAGTTGTCTTTTATCTGTAGCCCGTTGCTCTTCCTTTGTCTTGTTTTCTTTCCTTCACTTTCCCCCTTTTGTAGTGATTGTATCATCTTCACTATATCTTCTCCTGGAATGTCTCCAGTGTCTGAAAACAATGTTACGTTCCCGATTAAGGACTTCAACAAAAATGCCCAGTCGGAAAGCACTTCATGTGATTGGCTCGAGCTGGCCCTCTTTGACCCAAAATACCGTACCCCCCACTGTTTCCAGACAGTAAACCGTCTCTCGTTTTAGCTAGGAGGGGCTCAGTCTTACCAGATATATTGATTTTTGGATCTTATGATGGTTCCGCTATATTCCGCATCCAACATTCCTGTGTGTCACGCGGATGGCGCCCATCGGGGAGATTAATAATTTTATATTATTTGATAAACACACAGTGAATGGAGTGTCTGCCAGACGGAGGATCTTTCAGGGGGGAAGGTTTATGAGTTGTTTTTTTTTTGTTTCCTCCGGATTTCCTGCACAGAAAGAATTTTCTTTGTAGACATCTAGACATAAACTACTTTCAATGGCCGCTTTTGAAGCCTCCATATAAAATGACGGCGAGCTGCACGGCGGCTACAGGAAACAATGCACACTTAATTTACTCCAGCATTAATGTGAAATGTTGCTGTTCAGCACTCATGCCTCCTGTCGGCTCTTGATAAATGGCCCCCCACTATGTGTTTTACCTGCAGTCCCTTCTTTGCTCAGCATCCCAGTCTCCATGGTTACTGGGATCTGATACCCACAAGGCGCTCTCTGTAATTGTTAACACTTTCTATCTTTAAGGACTCCGCAGGAGTTCTCGTCATCTGCCCATAACTTCATTCTGCCAAGGATTGCGGAGCCTGCAGGCAACGAAGGGTTAACGCTCGGAGATATCTGAAATGAGCAATTTTGCCGTATGGATTTTATATGTACAACTTGTTGCTGTAACTATAGCAGATCAGCCTTGGAATAGATACATAGGGGCTTTCTTATTTGTGAGTGGGGGTGGTAAACCTTCACTACAGTACAGGATTGCAGAGACTTTTTAATCTCCCTCCTAAGAGTAGTTCTGACTCCTCTACCTGGTCCTGTCTTCTTATCAAAAGCCCCAAAGAGCAAGGATGTTCTTCTACGGTCTGAAATTATAAATAAACTCATGGATGGTTAGTTTCCCTTTAAAAGGGCTCACCTGGAAAACTAATTATCACAGGTGTTTGAGATTGATTTCAGTGATCCAAAGACCCCGAGACACAAATCAGACCGGACAAACATGATCATCGTACTGTGAAGAGATTCATGCAAAAAAAGGCATAATAAGTAAGGTTTCTGACAGATAAATTCATCGAATTAAGAGAGCAGCCACACAAATACCTTTACAAAGTAGCAAACAGGTAAATGAAGCTTCTGAAGCCTCTGGAGTCCGGTTTGTGTCTCAGGGCTCTTTGGATCATTGAAATCAATCTCAAACACCTGTGATAATTAATTTGATAGGTGAAGCCACTGAAAAGAAAAACTACGGTACTTAAGAAGGATGTTCCACATTATTAAGCAGACAACAGGTTTCAAGCAATAAGGGGAAAATAAAGGACCTCTCTGTTACCTAAAAGTGTCTCATAGTGCAATGTCTTGGATATGGTATGAAAATATTAGATATTTCACAAAAACTTAAGTGTGATCTTCATACTGTGAATAGATTTGTGGCTGATGCAGAGCACAGATGGATTAGTGCAGATAAAGGCATGATGAGGAAGATTTCTGCCAGACAAATTCATCAAAATAAGAGAGCAGCTGCTAAAATACCATTACAAAGCAGCAAATTGAAGCTGCTGGTACCTCTGGAGTCCTGCGAACTTCAAGGTGCAGGATCCTCCTGAAGCTGCAGTTGTGCATAAGCCCACTATTCAGACATCCTAAACAGTGCTCACAAGTAGAAATTATTGCAGTGGGCCAAGACATACATGAAGACTAAATTTAAACCAGTGTTTACTAATAATGCCGTACAACCCTGAATGGTCCAGATGGATGGAATATTGAATGGTTGGTGGATGGTTTGCTGCGTTTTTTTTTTAATGAAGAAGGAAAAAAAAAACAGCAAAAACACGTATGAACATAGCCTAATGGTTGATGATTTGAACATTATACTGACTCAGCTGCGTAGATCATTTAGGAAAATCAGAGAAAAATAGCATGGGAATATATATTCGGAACGCGGTATAGATTTCTCTTTTGTTCATTCGCTTTGTATTTTGTTACTTAATCTAAATAAAATATTAACTCTTCTATTTTTTAAAGCATTCTTCTTATTGTGAAGCGTGTTTCCGCATTTGTTTTTATATGAGCTGAGAACAGCAAAGTGGGGGCAGCTCTGTGTAGTTCGATGCCACCTTACCCAACCACAAGTTGGCATTGAGCCCTGCAAGCAATAGGGCAACCCCTTTAAGAGCCTGCGCCCATTTAGTTGCTTCCAGACATGAAAACTACAAGAGACAGATTCATTTCTTCGCCATTTGTGGCTGACATGCCCTTACTTCTCTTGGGTCTGTTTTGACAAATGATGTATCACGATCAGAGACCGGGTCCATCAATACTCGTACATAAAGTCTGGCTGTCAGAATCCCTGCCTGAGTGACAGCTCGGAATCTCATACTGCTGATCAGGAAACCCCGGCCGACTGATTGATCCCTGCCCTATGAATCCCATGGGAATTGTATTTGAGGATATTTCACAGATATAATCTCCACCATATTCAGCAACGGTGACTAAAGGGGACAGAGGAGGAACAGAAGCATTAAGCCCCCATGCCTATAACCCCTAGATGCTATGCAGGTAGCACAATGGGGGCTGAGAAGGAACTGCACAGATCTATATTGTAAAGTAGATGGATCACCAGATTTCCCAGTGCAAACTGCATTTATTAATAAATATATCTGATGGAGCTGATGAAGCTGGTGAATAATCCATACAATCTCTGACCCCCCCAAGCATGATTGATAACCCCTGACTATCCCTCGCCCCTGCTGACGCACAACCAATCTTGCCTGATTGACAGCTCCTCAGTGTCCCTCCTCCCTGATGAGATCTCACACTGCTCAGTACAAGCTGCAACTGTCAGTAAGGCTGGGGGTGCATGACTCTCTATTTAGCTAGACATATAGCAGGCTCTTTTTAATATCAGCATTGTACAGCCATGCTTACTTGGGTTTTTAAGCAAGCACTCATGAGGTCTAAGGTATGTTTTATAATATTCGCAGCTTGTATTATGAAAGCTGGTGACTAATCTGCTTTATTGCTGGCTCTGTAGATGCTAAGGTACGTTAACATGGGTTGCATACTTAACTTGTAAGGTCCTGGTTTTACTTACAGAGACCCAGCTCATGTAGGAAATCTTTCTGGCAAGTGGAAAAGTATGCAGATTACATATCCTTAGGAAGAATACTGCACCTATAGGCCACTTATAGATAACTACCATGTATTTCTTGAGGATAGCGCATCTGCATGCCCTGCAATCAATAATGACGCAGGAGGCATTGTGCTAACTCTAGTGGAGGCAATGAGAATGTTATACGTTTCCTTCTATGTTTTTGAAGGGAATTTGTTGGTGAACACAGACAGAAGAGTGTAGGTTGCGACACAGCATTTTATCTTAATTAACCAGACGTCTATTTTCAATAAGCCAGGAGGAATAGACTTCTATCTATATGTTGACTTTTGAATTTATGTGTTTCTTTCTTGTTCGTCAAGAGTTTGAAATATTGACTCTTCTTGTAGGCTAAATTGATATTTGTAAATGGACGAATGGTTGTTGTTTACCTCTTATATCAGCTCCTACAGTTTATTATTATTATTTATTTGCAAAGCAGGGATGCGGGGTCACTGAACAATGATGCTTGCAGATATGTTGATTACACATTGTCCAGGCCAGCTAGCTTGTTGACTTGCAAAACAGAGGAGTAAAAACTATGCAAATTAATTAAATAATCAAACAATGTGAATTCATCACATCTTCTTCTTGACCTCTGGATGCTGGTTTGAAGGGCAACAGTTGTGAACTATAAGAAGAGGATATGCGCCTCTGTAGCAATATATACAGCCAAACATCCAGAGAGCCAAGAGATCCAAAGAACCAGAGACTCTTTACAAAACCACAGCTGGGAACACTCTACAGGATAGCTGCCAGATCATGGCTACATCACAAGGGACACAGATTTGTCATTCTACAGGATGCCTGCTTAGAGGACCACGGCCCCGGCTGAAAGAATACAGATCTACTCCATTGACCATCAGTAAACCATGGATACATTTGGGGTAGTCAGAATTTGGACCCACTGGTCACCTGAGCCCCATTCATACATTTGGGAAAGCCAGGAATGGGACTCATCAGTCACCTGGCTCCATGGAGATGTTCTGAGAAGCCAGGATCTGACCCTCCGGTCACCTGGCCTTGTACCTCAATGGACTGTCATCATCCTAAGCTTGTCATTACCTCCTCAGGTACATGCCACAGGTGGGGGTTGTCGGCTCTGGAAGCTCTGAAGTCACAGCTGCTCTTATCCCGGTGAGTCAGCGGAACGGTGAGATTCTGTAATGTGCACCATCTTGGGTATTTTGCTGGCACTGTTCAATGTATTATTTGCCTGTATTGTGGTTCAATAAAGTATTGCCACACTGTTATACCATCACCCTGTGCTGTCTGAGTACTATTACGCCCACAGTAAAAATAGAATGGGCATTCGGTGGGATGTGCCCTGGTCCATGTGGTTTCAGCTAGTGGGCGAGAGTACCCACTGCCCCCGACCCCTCTCCACGCCCCCACCCCCCCGTCTTCACAGTATTTGGGACAAATTTTATATGCTAGTGTGAATGTATGCTAATGCACAATTTCACCTGCTTTGGAGGTAGAAATGGGCCCCCTTACCTCTTGGGCCCCTGTAGATGTGTCCACCCTTATCTTTCCACATATTTTGCTCACGTTTCCAATTTCTCCCATTACATATTTGAAACATTCTCACACTGACTCATAAAGTGTAAACATCGCCCGACAGAGTAGCAAAAAAAATTACATTTTTAAAGCTACGAATCTTGAGATACCTGGAGTTAAGAGGAAAGGTAAGAAAGGACACGTATGTACGTAGCTCGCACCTCCAGCTGTTATACAGATATGTGCACCCTTATCTGTCCGCGTGTTTTGCGCTTGTTTCCAATTTCTCACAATACATATCTGATACATTTTAACAATGACACAGAAAGTGTAAACATCGCCCAACAGAGTAGCACAAAACTTATTTTTTTTAAAGATAATCATCTCGGGATATCTAGAGTCAAGAGGAAAGGTAAGAAAGAAATGATTGATGATACAGATCTGATACATTGTCACGCTGAAGTGGAAACATCACGTGACAGAGTGACAAAAAAAATAGTACATATAATAGGTCAAGGAAATGTCGGGATATGTCAAGGAAAGATCTGTAGGCGACGGACACCCCGGATGGGCAGTATGGAGGCGCCTGTTTATGGATGAGTAATGCCTTCTGCGGCATCACTTCTCATGTCGTGTGCCTCCTCTGATGCCCACTCCGCGCCGCCTTATCCCCATTTCCAATCACAGTTATAAGAATGACAAGAGCCCTCGTCTTCTGCCGTCAGGAAGCTTCTCTCCGCTCTGTCCTTTCGCTGCTTCCCCCTATCAGATCTATTCGTGCTTTGTGCCAGTTAAAACAGGTCACTGGACACAGTTTTGCTCTAATTCTCTCAATCTGCCGGATACGAGGCGGTAGGAGATTTCTATGCAGTCTGCACCGCTACTAAAGGGGTCAAGATCAGACTTTAAAATATATATCTATGGTAATAATGGCTAAGGACGCGGCGTGCAGACCCACGCTCATGGACCATCGACGGCGTCCTGATGACTAATTGTGGCCATTGTCTCAGGCATTCAGTACACAATGTTTTAATGCCATGGATGACAAACAAAAAAGCAAATGCGACACATTGACAGATACGTTTTTTTTTTTTCTTGTTTCTATAATTGCTCTCATGAGGAAGAAGGAGGGGAGATGTCTCCTGGAATATCTCATTGGTCTCCAGCAGAAACCTCACCTCCAAGCTGGCGAGGCGGCGGGGGAGTCGCACAATGATTAGCCCTGCCTTTTCCCTATGAGATAGTGAGGCAGAGGGTGCCTTTAGGGATTTACCGAGGTGGCTGACTAAGTAACACAAAGCCCAGGCGGCCCAGTGCAGATGTTCAGAGTTATCAGTCCAGCCTGGATTATTATTTTTTTTTTTTTCTTCTGTCCTTGCACACACACAAGTCCATCTTTATGCAGTTTGTGCAGGAATGTCATGTTCTCAGCAGCTCGACATGCAGATCCAATCCTGTAGCCAGATCTGCTGAAATATGTAGCCACAAAGGAATCAGGTTTCAAGAGTTTAGGAACTGGGCAGTTCACTGAGTCAGAATCAAAGTATTTTTTTTTTCATTTTTTTTTTATTTTTGGCAAAAGAGAAGTCAGTTAAGTTGATCTTAGGAAAATAAAAAAAATAGCAATAGTGGGTGCAAGGGGCAGCGGTTGAACCCAGGACCAGGGGCATGAGGGCCCCAGAGGTCGTCCTGCTACATAAGAAGGCACTAGATATAAATGGCACCTGGTAGGTGCGGGGGAGGGGATGCTGCGGATGACGTATTGGGGCCCCAGAGCTTTAAGTTATTCCTCTGTTCATACACTGGAGACTTCAGAAGGCCATTGCAGTCATTGATATACTTAGAAAGTCGCCGGTGACAGATGTGTAACCTGACTAGGGCACAGATCAGGGAAAAGGAGGAGGCTTTAACATGACAACCCCAAAAAGTGATAATTCCATTAAATATCTGTAGGATATCAGAGAAGTGTACATGAAATAGGGATATCCATACACACCCAATAGCTCTTGACCCAATGACTATTCACCCCATATCTTTCTAATTTGAGAGCCAGGCATTGCTTTTTTAGCAGTGAGGGCCATGTTCATTGGTCTCATCGGAGATTACGCCCGGAACCGCCACAAAACGGGATTTGGATGTATGCACCGTCGAGGCCATAGATTATAATGGTTCCTACAAAGTCTTTCTGTGCTCTGTCGTGCATCAGTTTTGGGGATATAGGTAAGCGGACACCCAAGAAGTAGTAGGCTGCATCTCGTTTTGAGGGTGTTCAAACGCAAGCCCCGATGGAACCAACAAATGTGGGCAAAAACTGTGTGAAAAGCCCTGTGGGGCACCGCTTATCTCCAGAACAATAAAAATTGTATTTTTCCTGATTGACAGCCACTGTAAGGCCTGGGTCACACTTGTGAGTTCAATGCGAGAAACTCGCGTGAGTCTCTCGCATCGAGTCCCGGCACTGCCGCCAGCACTAGGGACTGGAGTTTGCGGCTACATGTATTTCTATGCTGCTGAATGCCCCAGTTCCGAGTGCCGGTGGCAGTGCCGGGACATGATGCGAGTTTCTCGCAGGGACCTTGCAAGTGTGACCCCGGCCTTACAGTCCTATCTGTCAGGCCTCCGTAGACCTTATTCACATTAAACTAACATCAGGCAAAATCTGCAGAATCAGACGATAGTTTAATGTCTATGGGGGCAGATGATGTTCGAAAAACGAAACATCTGACTTCCGATGGCTGATCCTTTTGTTCTCTGGGAGACAAGCTTTAGTTGGAGGAGTCTACCAGTGGATCTCATGAAGAACACAGGAGCGCTTGACCGATTCTCTGTATGGAAGATTTACGAGAAATAATTATCGGCCAAACGATCTTCCAGATGATTGCTTGGCTAACAGCTGTCTTCTGTGTATTAGAGGTGGGGGGGGGGGGGGTTCAGATATTTATCAGATCCCATCTATGGATACCTTGAAGCCAGCCATACACATTAGAAGACTGTCGATTGAACAATGCTGCCATCTCCGCCAACTCTCTCATAGACAGGTGCTCTCCTTTGGCCAAGCACTCTAGAGTTCTCTATGAAAAATCCACGGGCTGACATATCGGCCAGCATCTTATCTCCAAGAGAAGGTTACCTACATTGTCCAGGCATTGGTTTCCAATTTTCATGATGATCATTTAGATTGAAAACGTTCTAAAATTCTTTCATGATTTTTCCCTTAAAATGTTAAAAATTAAAAAAATAAAAACTACAGATTGTGATTTTTTTCACCCATGAATATAGTTGTCCATTTTGATTTTTTTGCCCCTTTTGGGCAGTAGGACTACTATCACAGTTTGTTGAGACTCAAAATAACGTTTATGAACAAGCATAAGTTTGCTGAGTGATCAAAACATTGGAGCAATTGGGTAGGTAATATCCCAGAATGCTGCATGGCTGGGGTGTGCGGATCCATCTCATTTGGCCGGTCTCCAGTCATCTACTTCGTTTCTGTGATGCTCTTCTTTTGGCAACTGATGTCATAAACAAAGCTGATCATGAAATGTATTCACCAGTTATAGGGAAGAAGAAACAAGGGAATTTAATTGAAACATTGATTTATGTAACAGGTCTGGCAGGCACTTCTGTCCCAGTATAACAAAGAATCGGACAAGTTAAGCTGGCCATACACATTAGAAGGGTGCCGATATCGACAGATTTGGCCAACGGTCTAATGTGTGTGAGTGTGGCAGTCTACTGATGCTCGGGAGAGAGGTGGATCAGGCACCTCCGATTGCAGACCCATTGTTCTGCCGGAGACAAAATGCCGGCTAATACATTAGTCAGTGGCTTTCTCATAGAGAACACAGGAGAGCTTAGCCGAATGAGCGCCCCTACGTTCAAGGGACTTGGCTAAGATGACTGTTGGCCAAATGATCTTTCTAATGGTCATCTAATGGGTATGGCCAGCTTTAAGCTTCAGTTCTTCTTTATCTTTGGTTCAAGACATGAGGCGACAGTCCTCATACACTCAGGACTGTGGATCAATGGATTCTGTTGAAATTATCAAGATTTGTCAGATTGTTGGTGGATCCCATCAGAAGCAACTAGATCTGCAAACAAATGTCTGTATGGACAAAGGTGGCCATACACATTAGATCATCGTTGACTAAAACTGAGAGGTCAGTAGAACCATCTAACGTGTAAAGGGGTGTCCTGAGACTCTTTGATGGCAGAGGTCTGGGGAAAGAAAGATGTTGATTTAATTCATGCCTAATCATTTTGCTATTTGGTGACTACACGTAAATATCATGGATGGCCGGTCTGTGTCTGCCTTGACAACTTGAGCTTGTGTTGGTGCCTGGTTTGTGAAGGGGGTAAAGTTTACCCAACTTGTAAATTTCAGAGGGATCAGCTGACAATCAGATATGTATGGAAGCATGTTAACTTCGCTCCATGCCAAATTTTCAATTTTGTAGGAAAGAAGAATCATTGATTCCAAAACAAACGCTTGAGATAGGAGTTGTCGAAACCCGCTAACTTCTGCGGGATCAGTCTATGATCATGAACATTTCAGAGAAACATGAACGTGTGGTCAAGTGTCCATGTCTACAGTATGGCGGAGGTATCAAAGTGGCCTTTGGGCGAACGACTAATGGTCGACTTAGAAGTGCCACTGGGGGAAGTCGACACCATTCCTAAATAAAGATCATGACCTAGATTCATTAAATCTGAAGATATTTACCGATTATTCTCCCTTGTTTCACTCAGTGTCTTCTTCATTTGCCTTCACCTCCGCTGAGTGATATCATAAATAATCTTTTCGAGAATCCTAAATTTTTATCTTACGCTGTCGGCAGGTGAGATATCCATCATTCACTCCAAGCGGCAGTGACTTTGCAGCAGACCACCGTACAACCTTTCCAACTGTACTAAATAATTCTGGTCACCCCCTCTCCCCCGATGACGACATTACAAGACGTCAATCGTCCATCTCACAACGATGAGTTGACGTCGATCCTCCCTAAGTGTTCTTTCGGTGGACTTTTTTTTGGGGGGGGGCGTATGGCACCTTCGGCTCTCTTTGGCCTGCCAAGTGCCGCTTATAATATTTTAATGTGCGCGTACATTAGTGATGGGCAATGCCTCTAAGTCTACATGCCATCAGAGCGGCTTGGATGTCACCCAAACTCTGCATTAATTTTCTTGTCTTGTTACAAAAATACAGATATCTCCATCGAGTGTGGATCTTTTTCCTATCGGTCTGGCGTATTGCTCTTTTTTTTTTTTTTGTAGCGCTTCCTCTCCTTTTGCTTTTTTTTTTTTTTTTCCACCTCGTCTTTGCTGTTGCTTGTCTGTGTCTGTCAGCCTGCGTTAGAGCACAGTATGGAAGTGAGGAAAACGCTCTGTGATGCAGTATGCCTTGTCTTGGCGTAGGACACCTACAACCACTTCTCCCCGTCTGTCTGTCGTCCTCTCCGATCAAACATGTCTTACTTATCAAGGGTGCAATCAGCTTGTGGTTGCAGACCCCCGAGCCCCTATATTACCATATATGTATATCTCTCTCTATATGTACAGTATGTGGGTGTGCGTCACACGCTTGTTATTCATTGCACCCATTCTATCTTCCTCTCTCTCTTGCACTCTCTCTCTCTTGCTTCTCTCTCCCTCTCTCTTTCACTCAGGTCACTTTGACAAGCTCTCTCTCCTCCCACTAGCATTGCAATTAGCATATTAATAAACCACAGTACTGCCAGCAGAGAGAGAGAGAGAGGGAAAGGGAGAGGGAGACACACACAAGCACACATACAGAGACAGAATAAAATTCCTCCTGCCTGCTCCCTCTGAGGCCCAATTTCTGCCTTTTAGGGGGGCTTGTTTTGTTCTTTGAGATCTCACAAGGGCATTTTATGCCAGGAGCCTTAGCTGAGGGCAACCAGTACCTGCTCGTCTCCACACCAGGCATGTGAAGATGTCAGTGGGTTGCGCATGTCCTGGTAAGTGCCCCTCATTTCTTTCTTTTTTTTTTTTTTTCTCCTTCTTATGTCTTTTATTTTTTATTTTTGGGCTAATTATCTCGTAATCAATTAAGTCAAGATGTGTCGGCTTTGCTGCAGAAGTCGAGGCCTTTGTATTTTTATGCCATGGAGTCCATTGAATTTGCAAAAGTACCTGCTTGATTTTTTTTATTTTTTTTTTACCTGGTTGGGGGGAGGGGTGAGGGGGTGACAGAAAAAAAAAATTCCCAGAGTTCCTAAATGTCAGCCAATCAGAAGTGAGTCTGGACTTTTGACCTTAGGTCATGGGGTCATTGCAATAGGCTCATTTCTGACAATTGCTAATTGAATGACTTGGACAGATACTGTCATAGCATAGGGATGATTATAGTCTCCGTTGATGAGTGCGGCTTGTTTTTTGCCTTTCTGGGCACTTACCCTTAAAATCCATTATGCACCCCCCCCCCCCCCCCCTTCCCCTTCCTTTCCTTTCCTTTCCTTTCCTATCCTTACCTCCCTAAAATCCTGTGCTCCCCCCCCCAGAGGGTTACTAAAGGTTATTGCCAACCAGTGAAAGACCCATTTTGGACCTAGTTTGAATGACATGATTGTGCGTTTCCTTTTTCTGCTATTCTAAGTTAACTCCTAAAATGCTGGAGAGGCATGGCACCTCTGAGTCCCGCAATCGCCGGAGTTGCCTGTTGATCACCTTAGTGGCGAAACCCTAAAAGGGTGATCCTATAGGTATTATTCTAAGGCTGCTGTTATTGCAGGAGGATTGTAGAGCTTCACTTTAAGGCGGCCTGGATCTGTATAAAAGCAGTGGAGTTACTGCAGACTGGTGCACATTTCGTGTATACATATTTCTTGCCGTGTTTTGCAAGGACACCTTTCCGGAGTGGTGCGTGCACTGCGCTCATATCTGCAGGGACTCATTAGCAATGTCTTAAGGAAAGGCAAGAAAACATTAGCCAGTCATTTAATGCTGTAGCTGCTGAATTGGGGTTTCAATAGGGAACTCTTGTCTTTCTCAATACAATCCCCTGCTCCCTTAAGACTTAACTCTATAGCAACAACGTTACTCTGTGTTTGTTTTGGAGATCAGATGGATACATTGTATCACCATTTATAGGGTGGCGCAGAAAGTATCATTGCAAGAAGCAAAAAAAAAAAGATTGATACTATTTATGTAAACAAAAATGTAACTTCCTGGCGATGGATTCTTTTTGGTGGATCTGACCCCGGTTTCTCTAGATCAGAGTGAAGCAACCTGTGACTGATGTTGTGGTCTTGCATGATGATACCACAATCGGCTGGGGAAGACTTTGCACAATGTTCTGTTGAGAGAAATAGATCTGGGGCAGGAACCTTCATGGTTATGTCTGGCTCAATCATATCAGTAGATTTCCCACAGTTCTGGGTTGATGTTTTGGTCTAAAGCGCATTTGTTTTCTGTAGGGACGAAGGTTGATTTTTTTTTTTTTTTTTTTTTTTGGATCCATGCGACTTACTTGGTACATATTGTTTCGGTGGAAACTGGTGCAAAATGGCTTACGAGTACCTGGAGCTTATTATTGTGGATAAGAAATATTTTGTGCAACAACCGTATACTGAAAGGGGCTCACCGGGCATAGGATAGGAATAAGCTATCCTCAGGACAGATCAATACCAGATTGATGGGGGTCCAATACCTGAAACCCCCACCAATTGTTAGCGCCGGTGGTGGCCGGATGTAAACATTAAACAGAGAGGCTAGCAGGCGAACAGATTTGTGCCGGGTTTCGGACCCCCATCGATATGCATTTGAAGACCTATCCTAAAGATAGGACATCAATATCTTTTTATGTCTGGAGAACCCCTTTAATGATGGCCCCAGCAATGAACTCACATAGGCAACAGCAGAAAAGAATACAAAAACATACACGTTTTGCAGTTTGGGATTTCACAACTGAAGCTTTATAACATAGGAACCGTCACCACCACATCCCCATTTCAGAAAATTGACAATAAATTACTTCTTTGCTCCGTTTCCAATCATTTGCAGACTCAATGTTTTTTTTTTTTTTTTTTTACGTGCCACTATTATTTAATTCAATTACTGGAGGGCTATAAGTTTGAAGGGGTTGTCTAGAATGTTTAATTATTACAATAGAGATCTATCATTTATTAGCCAGAGCAGAAAGCTGCTATAAGGAGCGTCTCTTGCTCTGAAGGACCCAACTAGTGATGAGAGAGTATACTCGTTACTCGGGTTTTCCTGAGCACACTCAGGTGGTCTCCGAGTATTTGTTAGTGTTCGGAGATTTAGTTTTCATCGCCGTAGCTGAATGATTTACATCTCTTAGCCAGCGTGATTACATGTGGGGATTCCCTAGCAACCAGGCAACCCCCACATGTATACTCGCTCCTCACTAGACCCAACGTGTCAATGGATATCAATAAAAACTCTGTAATACCTGATTTCTCCTGTAGGGGCGCTGCAGGGAAATAGAACACCTGCTATTTGGTTGCAATCTCACAGATTACTGCTGATCGCCAGATGGAAAACCTGCCACCATAGAGAACTCCTTTAAGGAAAAGCTATATTAGGGTTAGCACTGCGAGTAATTTCTGAATATCGTACTTTATCAGATTTCCTCTTTTTTTTACGTAAATGTGATTCTTTTAATGAGCTGTCGAGGTTGCAGGTAAGGGGCCTAGCAGCCTGTATTCTGTGAATGGTCTTCTCACTAGGACACAGTCCCTATCATATGCACAGAATTCAGGCTGCTGTACATGTCTGCTACATTGCGGTGACAACCTGGGCTCCGATTTCCTCCAAGTTGTTAGAAAATGATGGCACGGTATTTGGGAATTATTTCTTAAGGTTTTTTTTTATGGGCTATGTTTTTAAGCCTAAAGAGAATGTTCAAGTGTTTTTTTTTATGTGTTTTTTTTTTAAACAGATCCACTCCAAAATTCACATGAAATCCACTCCAAATACTCTTTAAGGCTAGGGTCACATTGCGTTAGTGCAACCCGTTTAGCGCTAGCGGGTTGCGCTAACGCAATGTTTTTAATGGGGCCGCGTCCTGGGGTCGCGGTAACGTCCCCGCTCTCGCAGATCCCCGATCTGCGAGAGCGGGGAACGGACCGCGGGTGCGCCTCGGACGCTGCAAGCAGCGTCCGCGGCGCACCAGGAAACGATAGCGCGTGCCGAACATGGCACGCGCTAGTGCTGCACGTTCCCATTGCCGTGAATGGGCGCGCTAACGGACGCGTTGCACGGCGTTAATTTCGCCGTGCAACGCTGTCCGTTAAGCGCGTTCCCATAACGCAATGGGAACCCAGCCTTAGGCTATGTGCACACGTTGCGGATTTGGATTGTGGAATTTTCTGTGCAGATTTTGCATTTCTTGGCAGAATCTGCGTGTTTTTTGTGCTGATTTTGTGCGGGTTTTTTTGGGAAATTCTGTGCGGATTTCATGCGTTTTTCACCCCTGCGGATTTCTATTATGGAATGGGTGCAGAAACGCTGCAGATCCGCAAAAAGAAGTGACATGCTCCTTTTTTGAATCTGCTGCGTTTTCCGTGCGGAATTTTCCGCACCATTAGCACAGCGTTTTTTTTTTTTCCGATTGATTTACATTGTACTGTAAATCACTTGCGGATCTGCAGCGTTTCTGCGTGGAAAAAAACGCTGTGGATCCGCAGGAAATCCGCAACGTGTGCACATACCCTGAGGATAAGTTCTCACGTGGAGTATTTGGGGCAATTTTGACGCTGCATATTTTCGCTACTCCCCCAAAAAAACGGCAGTTCCAGCAAAGTGGACGGTTTTCCCTAAGGGCCTGTGCACATGTTGCAGATTTGTCACTTTTTTGTCACAAAACCTGAAGGGTTTCCTGACGCCAACAAAGTGAATGAGTCCTGAAATTTCGTGCACTCGTTGCTTTTTTAGACTTGCAGGTTTGGTGTCCATTCTTCCAGCGTTTTTGCTGCGGATTTCACCCAGACTAATGAATGGGGAAAAATCTGCACCAAAAATTAATGGAAAAAAATGCTGCAAGATGCACCTATTTTACACTGCGTTTTTCCTTCCAAGGGATGCAGAAACGTTTACAACAAATACTTAATGTGCGCACATGCCCTAAATCTCATGGCCACTGTGTTTTCTTCTTATACAGCATTAACTGACCTGTGGGGCGTTTTTACAATCAATTACTCTTGCGGTAAATCTGCGTTTTGTTTGCGGATCTTCCCCATAGACTTTAATAAAATTTTGAAGGTAAAAAAATTACCATAATGTAATGATTACAATTAAACTTTCATATATTATAGATTCATTATCCACCAACTGAAATTTGTCACGTCTTTTATTGTTTTAATACTGATGATTTTGGCATACAACTCCTGATAACCCCAAAAACCTGTCTCAATAAATTAGCATATCAAGAAAAGGTTCTCTAAACGACCTATTACCCTAATCTTCTGAATCAACTAATTAACTCTAAACACATGCAAAAGATACCTGAGGCTTTTATAAACTCCCTGCCTGGTTCATTACTCAAAACCCCCATCATGGGTAAGACTAGCGACCTGACAGATGTCAAGAAGGCCATCATTGACACCCTCAAGCAAGAGGGTAAGACCCAGAAAGAAATTTCTCAACAAATAGGCTGTTCCCAGAGTGCTGTATCAAGGCACCTCAATGGTAAGTCTGTTGGAAGGAAACAATGTGGCAGAAAACGCTGTACAACGAGAAGAGGAGACCGGACCCTGAGGAAGATTGTGGAGAAGGACCGATTCCAGACCTTGGGGAACCTGAGGAAGCAGTGGACTGAGTCTGGTGTGGAAACATCCAGAGCCACCGTGCACAGGCGTGTGCAGGAAATGGGCTACAGGTGCCGCATTCCCCAGGTAAAGCCACTTTTGAACCATAAACAGCGGCAGAGGCGCCTGACCTGGGCTACAGAGAAGCAGCACTGGACTGTTGCTAAGTGGTCCCAAGTACTTTTTTCTGATGAAAGCAAATTTTGCATGTCATTCGGAAATCAAGGTGCCAGAGTCTGGAGGAAGACTGGGGAGAAGGAAATGCCAAAATGCCTGAAGTCCAGTGTCAAGTACCCACAGTCAGTGATGGTGTGGGGTGCCATGTCAGCTGCTGGTGTTGGTCCACTGTGTTTCATCAAGGGCAGGGTCAATGCAGCTAGCTATCAGGAAATTTTGGAGCACTTCATGCTTCCATCGGCTGAAATGCTTTATGGAGATGAAGATTTCATTTTTCAGCACGACCTGGCACCTGCTCACAGTGCCAAAACCACTGGTAAATGGTTTACTGACCATGGTATTACTGTGCTCAATTGGCCTGCCAACTCTCCTGACCTGAACCCCATAGAGAATCTGTGGGATATTGTGAAGAGAAAGTTGAGAGACGCAAGACCCAACACTCTGGATGAGCTTAAGGCCGCTATTGAAGCATCCTGGGCCTCCATAACATCTCAGCAGTGTCACAGGCTGATTGCCTCCATGCCACGCCGCATTGAAGCAGTCATTTCTGCCAAAGGATTCCCGACCAAGTATTGAGTGCATAACTGAACATTATTATTTGTTGGTTTTTTTGTTTGTTATTAAAAAACACTTTTATTTGATTGGATGGGTGAAATATGCTAATTTATTGAGACAGGTTTTTTGGGTTATCAGGAGTTGTATGCCAAAATCATCAGTATTAAAACAATAAAAGACCTGACAAATTTCAGTTGGTGGATAATGAATCTATAATATATGAAAGTTTAATTGTAATCATTACATTATGGTAAATAATGAAATTTAACACTATATGCTAATTTTTTGAGAAGGACCTGTATAAGATATCTAAACTTTAAAAAGTGATTGGTGTTAATAATCATTCTTGACGTAATGGTAACTACTGATCCTAGCACGGGTTAGCACCGCCCAAAATTTTTAAGGGGTTGTCCAATTTTTCCAATCCCTTTTTGTATAATAGAAGAGTATTCTATGTATAAGCAGATCACAAACTGCTAGGACTGGCAGTGATCAGCTGGGATCTATGGAGGAACCTGGCCCAAAAAAAAAACCAAACACTTTCAGAGCAGTGCCACCACTGGTGAAATGGGGGTATTACACCATTTCTATTATTTTTCTTTTACAAAAGGGAGACCCCAGTCTTATGTATAAATGTTTTATCCCATCATGGTCTTCTTTTTTTTTTGCTTGCTTTTTTTCAGATAGAATAGTCAATGAATTGGTAGAAATGGTAGTAACACTCAGGACGCGGCAGATTACATTGTGTTGTTTTTAATGAGAAACTAGAAAACATTCATTATTATGTGTGAACTTCACACCCAAAATGTCGTCTGCCACCTCCGGCTCAGATTGTGTAACCGCTTATCTAAAATAGGATGGAGACAAAATAAATTGCTTTTTTTCCACCGTTACATGACGCAGTGAATATACTGAAAGCCAAAGAGAGTGGCTCTGTGCATTATAATGGTTGTACAGCTGCTTTACATATATCTTAGTGAAACATATGGATATCATGGAGGAGGATGACCCACTCAGGACATCCTCTGTAAGCAAAGGGGGAGCCATTAATAGCCAAGTGCTCTTGCTTTGGAGGACCCGACCTGTCCATTTATCACTTGGCCACCATGTAATACCACATTTGTCCTGTAGTGGCCGCTGCAGTAAAAAAGTACCGCATCCTCCCTGATCCGATCGGTTGGGTTTCTCAATCCGGACCTGCCTTGATTTGGTGATCACTTCCAAAAAGATATGTAACAATAGATGGTGGGGATAGGGCCCTGATTCTGGAAATTAGTCTAAAAATGTGGCTATAGATTGGTTGACATAATACCGTTATTGGTGCAAACACTGGTGGACACAAACAGAAGAGGCCCCAAGAACAATATATGGGCCCTTTGCAGCCCAATAGCTCATAATAATGCACAACCCACCCTGTTGTAGATGTGGAAATGGGCCCCCTTACCTCCCGGGCCCCTGGGGGGCTTCACCAAGGATGTGTCTGCCTCTGGGTACAGATATGTGACTGGTCCTGTAGGAAGCATGATTGTATCTGCCCTATGTCCTGTATGTAGTGACTTGTTCTGCCCCTTCACATGGAGCCTAAGGAGCCGAATCTCTGCTGTGATGCTGTCAGGGAATGGAAACAGTCATAGATTATATTTATACGCTGAAAAAAACACAAAACAACAAATCCATCCCTCTCCCTGCACAGCAGACACGTTCTCATAGGAAGATAAGGCCCATTTGGTTCTGGACGATTCAATTGTTAGAACGTCTGGAGCTCATTTCCCTGATACAAAGTTCCAAATCCCCAGCTCGCCAGGTGACGAGGAATGTGGAGCAATTCCCTGCACGTTCCGTGGTCAGAAGCCTCGCTGTCTATGTAATACTCTGCAATGGCGGACCAGTGTTCCCATTCACTGACAGCAGGCAGAGGGGTTGGGAATGATAAGATATTGAAATACAAAGTTGTCAGGGAAGTTATTACACTTTTTTCTAGTGTTTAAGCTTTATTTATATTATTATTATTTATTATTATAGCGCCATTTATTCCTTGGCGCTTTACATGTGAGACTAGACGATCCTGTGACTGTATCCAGATTACACAGCTCCGGTCCATATACAAGCTCCTAACCAGAGATCTCGCTAAGGCTACGTTCACATTTGCGTTGTGCGCCGCAGCGTCGGCGACGCAACGCACAACGCAAATAAAAATGCACCAAAACGCACGCAAAAACGCTGCGTTTTGCGACGCATGCTTCATTTTTTGCCAAAATTTCGATGCAAAAAAAATGCAACTTGTTGCGTTTTCTTTGCCCGACGCTTGCGGCAAAAAAACCGCGTGCGTCGCACAACAAAAACCGCGTGCGTCGCACAACACAGCACAACGCATGTCCATGCGTCCCCCATGTTAAATATAGGGGCGCATGATGCATGCGTCGCCGCTGCCTTTCCCGACGCTGCGTCGGGAAACGCAAATGTGAACGTTGCCTAACGTCACTCTCCTATCTATTTACACACAAATAATGGGGGAAGCACTGAAAGTATCTATTACTTATCTGTTTATCTATCTATTATCTATGAATTATCTATCATCTATCTATCTATCTATCATCTATCTATTATCTATTATCTATCTATCATCTATCTATCTATCTTGTCTATTATCTATCTATTATCTATCATCTATCTATTATCTATTATCTATCTATCATCTATCTATCTATCTTGTCTATTATCTATCTATTATCTATCATCTATCTATTATCTATTATCTATCTATCATCTATCTATTATCTATTATCTATCTATCATCTATCTATCTATCTTGTCTATTATCTATCTATTATCTATCTATCATCTATCTATTATCTATTATCTATCTATCATCTATCTATTATCTATTATCTATATATCATCTATCTATCTATCTATCTTGTCTATTATCTATTATCTATCTATCATCTATCTATCTATCTTGTCTATTATCTATCTATTATCTATCTATCTATTATCTATCTATTATCTATCTATCATCTATCTATCTTGTCTATTATCTATCTATTATCTATCTATCATCTATCTATTATCTATTATCTATCTATCATCTATCTATCTATCTTGTCTATTATCTATCTATTATCTATCTATCTATTATCTATAATCTATTATCTATCTCTGTATCTCTCTATTATCTATCTATCTTATCTATCTATTATCTTTGAATTATCTATCTCTCTGTCATCTATCTGTCTCTCTATTATCTATCTATTATCTATCTATCTATCCATCTATTTATCTATCATCTATCTGTTATCTATCTATTATCTATCTATTATCTATCTATCTATTATCTATCTATTATCTATCTATCTTATCTATTATCTTTGAATTATCTATCTCTCTGTCATCTATCTGTCTCTCTATTATCTATCTATTATCTATCTATCTGTTATCTATCTATCTATCTATTATCTATCTATTATCTATCTATTATCTATCTATCTATTATCTATCTATCTATTATCTATCTATCTTATCTATTATCTTTGAATTATCTATCTCTCTATTATCCATCAGTCTCTCTATTATCTATCTCTCTAATTCTCTCTCTCCGTCTATCTCTCTCCACATCATGCGGTGTAATTATGAATAATGTGGCTTTGTTAATGACACCACTTTGCTGGCAGCCATCTATACGTTGCTCTCCGTGGATTGCGTCGTCTGCTCTTCTATAAGGACCCACAGACGCCGGCTGTATACAGCGCTCCTCTCATTGTCCCAGGCTTTGCTTTACCTGCAGTTCTGGCGGAAGCTTTTACAGATTCTATTTTCAATTCTGTTTACATTGTCGTCTTCATGAACGAGCTGCTGCTGTAACCATGAAATGAAATACTACCTATATCATGGAGCCAGTGTCCAGGAAAGTGATAATTGAGGAATTGTCTGAGGTTACTAGAAATTTTGACTTCTTTTTCTTTACTACATGATCACATTCAGATCACAAACCACTGGCATATGTTACATCACTCAGATAAATAAAACCTTTGCATTATCCAGATGCCTTGCTGAATGACTGTGATGATAATTGTAAAACACAAGCTCGGTGCATGATGTACACACTGAGCCAGTTATAAAAAGTGTCACCGTGACAGCAGTTTTATCAATCCTGTACTACTTATCATAAGTTCCCTGCTTCCCTTCACACAGCCATAGAGGTAAATAATTACATTCTAGCTCCCGGCAGCCACCACTAGGGGGAGCTGACTGCATACAGATTTATCAATACCCTGAATAATACATTTGTCTGCAGTGAGCTCCCTCTAGTGGTGGCTGCAGGCAGCAATGATTTTATAAACTCAATGCTGGACTTATTCAGAGAATTTGGAGCTCTATAATGAGGAAAAGTATTAACCACTGAGCCACCGTGCTTGCCCACTTACAGTTCTCCATAGAAGTTTATGAGCACCAACTGTCATCTCCTATCTCAATAATGGGGAGCTCGAATTCACTGAAAACTGAGAATATTGAGAATAAATGATCAGTCCAGGAGGAGGAAGAAGCAGCAGATCTCTCCTATAAGATTTATTACCAAGCTTCTTATTTTCATTCATACTTTATGGGGAAAAAAAATTAAAATGGTGGATACTCTTGAAGGAATAGTGTGCAGAGCAGCTTTTGTAAAAGGATTAGGTCCTGGTGTTTTTTCTTTCTAGTAGCTTCATTTTATTTTTTTGGGGGAAAATTGGCGCAGAATTATATTTTAAACTGTTGTATACCATAATTTGCCCACACTGTAGTCACATGCGCATGGTTTAGCCAATGTAGAGGCTTTTTTAATAATTATTTTCCATAACGCGGCACCAATTATTATTATTATTATTATTATTATTATTTTTATTATTATTATTATTTAACTTTGCAACTTTATTAAGCCAGAAAAAAGTGCAAATAAACACATTTCTGCTGGAAGCGGTCAAGTCCAATAAGACAAAGGCTTCATTTCTAGTTTATCGTGGAAGTGGGGGGCAACGCGGGGGAGGAAAATCTATTATTTTTTTTTTGTTGTTGTTGTTGTTGTTGTGTGTGGAAGACAAAACAAGCTGATCCAGTAGAAATTCTCCGAAAATCGTGCGCTAATCAATCCCACAGGGATCCGACATTCAAGGAGCCTCACGTCATAGGCTTCTCCACGCATATTGTTCCGAATCAGATTTTGTCTGTGAGCTGCGGACCATCTCTGATGTCTGAAACAGAAGGAAAAAAAAACGGCTCTTTTTTTTCTTTCTTTTAATTATTCATCTGGAAGGCGACCAGGGCATTAGACTACATCTGGTATCAGGCATCTTGGATTGGTCTGGCCCATAGAGAATAGTGTGATCATTCCAGGCCAGCAGTCTTAAGAGCAGGGCAGTCCCTGGAAGTCGTGGTTTTTGTTTTTTTTAGCATCAGACATCTGCACGCTGTCGCGAAGTTAACACTTTATGATTGCAGCAAAAGACGCAAGATAAAAATTAGAATTTTTGCTGCTGCAATAATTAGGAATCAATTAACAGAAGTCTACAGAAAGTTATGGGGTAAATCTCACTCCCCACAGAAAATAGGGAGCTGTATAGGAGGGAATTCATCTAGCGTTTTGCGCATTTGTTTGGCGTCAAAAAGTCACAAATGTTGTTTTTGCACGCACGTTTCTAACATTTTGCAACTTTAGGCTGCACTTGCAACTTTTAAAAAAATCAATGGCTAAGGCTACTTTCACACTAGCGTCGTTTTGAATACGTCGCAATGCGTCGTTTAGCGTAAAAAACGCATCCTGCAAAGTTGTCTGCAGGATGCGTTTTTCCCCATAGACTAACATTAGCGACGCATTGTGACGCATTGACACACGTCGCAACTGTCGTTGTGACGGACCGTCGGCAGCAAAAAACGTTACATGTAACGTTTTTTGCTGCGTTGTGTCCGCCATTTACGACCGCGCATGCCCGGCCGGAACTCCGCCCCCACCTCCCCGCAACTCACAATGGAGCAGCGGATGCGCTGGAAAAATGCATCCGCTGCCCCCGTTGTGCGGCGCTTGCACAGTATGCGTCGGTACGTCGGGCCGACGCAGCGCGACGGCCCCGGACCGACGCTAGTGTGAAAGTAGCCTAAGTGTGCTTAGTTAGCTAGGCATATAGGTCTAAGAAAGATTTATGAACGGTGACTTTTTGGAAAGTCACTAAAAAGTCTCAATTCTCACTTTGGTAAAGGAGTTTGTGTAAAAAAATGGAAAAAAAACGCTCTAGACAGAAGAGTTATATCAAAAGGTGCGCAAAATGTATCAAATGTTGTCCGACACTTTTGATAAATTTGGAGCAGAAAAATGACAATGAAGCCACATGAAAAATTGACTTTAAAAATTCCCATCTTAATGAATTTCCCCCATAGTTTGTAATGTTACTATCCTGTCTGCTCTGTGTTTCCAGCACTAAAATAAGACTGTCGTTAAATCTGGTCATTCTGCTCCATTCTAAACAGCAAAGCTGTCAAGTGAGTTGAGTTAGACACAGAGTCTTATCTGTTTGGATATAGTACAATCCTGTATTATCGAGACTTCCAGCTGTACAAAAGTAACTCCTCTAATAATAATGAGATGACTCTGCACATAATGTTCCAATCTGTGCAGCAAAGCTGACTAGTGAGCTAGACACACAGCCTTATCTGTTTTTAAATAGTGCTACTATCCTGTATTATCTAGACTTCCAGCTGTTCAAAAGTAACTCGTCAATCCTCTAATAATAATGAGATGACTCTGCATATGGTGTCCAATCTATGCGGCAAAGCTGACAGGTGAGCTATGGTTCCTATGGCTCCTGTGCCAATGGTGTGTGAGAAGGAAAACAAGACTTTCTGCCAGATTCAATGCCCACAAGTCTATAGGAAGATCACTACTAAGAAAATGATTTAAAGGGAAACTCCATTTACATATATAAAATGTCCTATTTCTTCCGGTCAATACGCCAGATACATCTCTCTCCAACATCATCTGTTGGGGCAAGTCTGGAGGCACAATTCACATATAATGGACCATCAGACAAAAATATATAATGTGTACTGGGGGCCTTAGCTGTCCAATATGAAATAGTCCTTGGGTGTCCATCAATTTCACTATAAGTTCACTCTAGGCGTTTTTGATCAGCGTTTTTTGAACTGCAGCAAAACCTGACCTCTTGGCAGGAAATAAGCTGCAGAAAAAAAGCATGTTTTCCTTGCTTTTTTCCTTGTTTTTTTATGCATTTTTTTTATTTATTTTTTGATGTGGTTTTGGCATGCCAGATTTGACTCTTGTGAATGCTGATAAAGTTTAGTGTTGAAAAAAAAAAAGTTCTATTCCATGGAATCAGTTTTTGGCACAAAAAAGCAGCAAAACCTGATACCTGCATTTTTTTGGTGCGTTTTTTAACCACTCATTCATTTCAATGGGTGAAAAACGCTGGAAGAAGTGACGTGCTCCACTGTGCAAAAAAACATACAAAGCACAAAATCCTCATGACAAAAAAGTCAGGGTGTGTGCATGAGATTTCTGAAACCTCATAGACTTTGCTGTTACTGTAAAACGCAGTTGAAAATTTGCAAAAAAAAAAAAAAATGCATAAAAAAAAAGCTGCAAAATGTCAAATGTGAACTTAGCCTAATAATTGCCACAAGAAAAGCGATAAATCTCTCATAAGTGGATGTACACCAACTCTCACCATCACTGACAAGGAGGGGTTCCCTGTCTTGGATGTCCTCAATAGGAGACATCCCTGACTCCCTGAGCTGGACTTCCCAACGAGTCTACCGGACTGGAAAACCCAGACACAGAGACCCTTGAGATACTTCCGCCTAACCAAGGGGGCTCAATAAAGACCATGTGAATTCATTTTGTGCCATGATATTTTGTCCCACCTGATTCTTGGAAGGTGGTGGTTTTGCAGTGACCCACTTGTTGTGGCGAGTCTTTAGTTCGCTGGAAAAAAAAAAAAGTATGGAAATGAATTCTTCAAAAGGAAGAAAACTGTCTTTCGAGTGCCTCCTATTTCTCAATGTTTGACCTTTTTAAGAAGCTTCAAACCATGACTTGGGCTATAAGCCACATTTGAGACAACCATTTCCAGGCAGCATCGGTTTGGAGGTCTTGCTCTTCGTCGAGCCAGAGTAGAATGCTGGTTGGGTGCATGGTATGTTGGGTGGGCTGGGTCTTAAATTTTGTACTCCTTGTGAAGATTCAGCTAATGGGGAGTGTTCGCCTAAGGCCGGAGTCACACTACAGTGAGATACGGCCGAGTCTCGCAGGTGAAAAACAAGCTCTGGCACCGGCACTCCGGAGCGGAGCGTGCAGCTCCATGTAATGCTATGCGGCCGCACGCTCCGCTCTGGAGTGCCGGTGCCAGAGCTTGGGTTTAACCTGCGAGACTCGGCCGTATCTCGCTGTGTGTGATCCCGGCCTTAAGGGGGCACTAGAGTGACAGTTTTCTTCTTTGGAGAGGGTAGTAATCTCGCAGACCACCAGATCGGCATAATAAATGGAGCACATTGAGGGCTGATTGGTGGATCCAGGGTCACGCCCCTGAGGAGTAACTTCTATAACGTTTCACTATTTACCCAGGAAATAAAGTTGAGCCGTGATTCCGATATCTTCATATTTTTCCCCTATGAGTATTTTCGTCTTTTCATCTTGACAGTATAACATTGTTCCAAGTGACGACTGGCAGAGGAGCCCTGGCTGATCACCCATGTAAATAAATACGTAGTGTGGTAGCGTTGTTATGCTTTTTAGCCATGTAAGACATGCCACCGGATCTCATGTATCTGAGGTCTGATGTACCACCTGTCATCTCTATACGAGCTAAGGAGATTATCAAATTCTGCCAGCTCCTTTCCTTTCCCGATCTTTCTGAAATACGGCCAACAAGTATTGGTTCTGATGAAGTTTGAACGCTCACATTGTTCCGGGCAGAGGGGTAGATGACATCCTCCTGTCTATATACATGTCCTATGTACTATTTTTTTTTTTTTTCTTTTTTAGGATTTTGGGGCTGGGACCATACAATGAATTTGACTGCATGTCTAACACCATTGCCATAAGAATGAATAGAGTTGCATTTATTGACGGCAGCTTGAGTTAAATGCAGATGCTTTTTGAAAGACTACTTAAAGGGGTTGTCTGAAGTTCCCTTGTTCAGGAGCCAGTGGCCCCCCTCCCATCCTGATATATATGTCCCTTATCCTGGGCCCCATCCTGGTATATATATCCCTCATCCTGGTATGTATCTTCCTCTTCCTGCCCCCATCCTGGTATACAGTTAGGGCCAGAAATATTTGGACAGTGACACAAGTTTTGTTATTTTAGCGGTTTACAAAAACATGTTCAGAAATACAATTATATATATATATATAATATGGGCTGAAAGTGCACACTCCCAGCTGCAATATGATAGTTTCCACATCCAAATCGGAGAAAGGGTTTAGGAATCATAGCTCTGTAATGCATAGCGTCCTCTTTTTCAAGGGACCAAAAGTAATTGGACAATGGACTCTAAGGGCTGCAATTAACTCTGAAGGCATCTCCCTCATTAACCTGTAATCAATGAAGTAGTTAAAAGGTCAGGGGTGGATTCCAGGTGTGTGGTTTTGCATTTGGAAGCTGTTGCTGTGAGCAGACAACATGCGGTCAAAGGAACTCTCAATTGAGGTGAAGCAGAACATCCTGAGGCTGAAAAAAAAGAAAAAATCCATCAGAGAGATAGCAGACATGCTTGGAGTGGCAAAATCAACAGTTGGGTACATTCTGAGAAAAAAGGAATTGACTGGTGAGCTTGGGAACTCAAAAAGGCCTGGGCGTCCACGGATGACAACAGTGGTGGATGATCGCCGCATACTTAATTTGGTGAAGAAGAACCCGTTCACAACATCAACTGAAGTCCAGAACACTCTCAGTGAAGTAGGTGTATCTGTCTCTAAGTCAACAGTAAAGAGAAGATTCCATGACAGTAAATACAAAGGGTTCACATCTAGATGCAAACCATTCATCAATACCAAAAATAGACAGGCCAGAGTTAAATGTGCAGAAAAACACCTCAAGAAGCCATCTCAGTTCTGGAAAAGTATTCTATGGACAGATGAGACAAAGATCAACCTGTACCAGAATGATGGGAAGAAAAAAGTTTGGAGAAGAAAGGGAACGGCACATGATCCAAGGCACACCACATCCTCTGTAAAACATGGTGGAGGCAACGTGATGGCATGGGCATGCATGGCTTTCAATGGCACTGGGTCACTTGTGTTTATTGATGACATAAGAGCAGACAAGAGTAGCCGGATGAATTCTGAAGTGTACCGGGATATACTTTCAGCCCAGATTCAGCCAAATGCTGCAAAGTTGATTGGACGGCGCTTCATAGTACAGATGGACAATGACCCCAAGCATACATCCAAAGCTACCCAGGAGTTCATGAGTGCCAAAAAGTGGAACATTCTGCAATGGCCAAGTCAATCTCCAGATCTAAACCCAATTGAGCATGCATTTCACTTGCTGAAATCCAGACTTAAGACGGAAAGACCCACAAACAAGCAAGACCTGAAGGCTGCGGCTGTAAATAATAATAATAATTTTATTTATATAGCGCCAACATATTCCGCAGCGCTTTACAAATTATAGAGATTATATACAAATTGTAAAGGCCTGGCAAAGCATTAAGAAGGAGGAAACCCAGCGTTTGGTGATGTCCATGGGTTCCAGACTTAAGGCAGTGATTGCCTCCAAAGGATTTGCAACAAAATATTGAAAATAAAAATATTTTGTTTGGGTTATGTTTATTTGTCCAATTACTTTTGACCTCCTAAAATGTGGAGTGTTTGTAAAGAAATGTGTACAATTCCTACATTTTCTATCAGATATTTTTGTTCAACCCTTCAAATTAAACGTTACAATCTGCACTTGAATTCTGTTCTAGAGGTTTCATTTCAAATCCAATGTGGTGGCATGCAGAGCCCAACTCGCGAAAATTGTGTCACTGTCCAAATATTTCTGGCCCTAACTGTATATGTCCCTTTTCCTGGTATATATGCCCCGTCCTGGTGTATATGTCCCTTTTCCTGGTATATATATGCCCCGTCCTGGTATATATGTCCCCCGTTCTGCTGCTGCTCTTTAATGCATAGAGAAAATCAACAATTATACTCACCTTCCATCCACTCCCCCGCCACGTGGCATCCTTTTCAGTGTGCAAGCGACAGGAGCGCATGATGTCACCGCCATACGCCCCCAGTCACATGCACACCGACGTCAGCTGTTGGCCTCTGATTGGCCGGCAGCATATATAGCAGCGAACAGACCCGACTAGTCTCTGTGCCGCAGTACACTTCAGCTGAATGTGCGTCAAAGGACGCACATCCAGTTGAAGTTTGTGTATGCGTCGGCAGGCTCATCTCCCTAACGGGCTTGGTCGCATCCTCTGCAACCAGGGTCGTTACACCCCTGTCAGGAGCACACTACTCCCCAGCATCCTAAATTTCTGCTCACCACAGGGTGAGGCTCCTGAAGATTGACAGTTTGGGAAGGTGGCTGGCTCAAACTGTGCACTTTCCGAGGCTAGGAACAGAGGCTGGCCGCACCACAGTGATACTTGCAAGCTGTATGGCAAACAGCGTGCATGTGCATCCAGTCACCACTTAAAGTGGCAATGATCTGTGCACTAGAGAACTAAAAAGCCTTCTGTTCTTGAGGATGGAAAGGATTTTTTTAATTGAAGTAAATAGCAAAATTGCTCGATTTTACAAGCACTTTGCAATTTTATCAATTTTTCCTAAAAGGAGACAACACCTTTAAATGGGTTTTCTAGGACTTTAATATTGATTTTGGAATTTGTCATCAATATCAGATCAATGCGGGTCTGAATTTTCGACCTCCCCTGACCAATCCATTGATTGAAGGTGCAGCGGAATTGGTACAGCGCCGCCCATTGAGTAGTGGCTATGACAGGTACTGCAGCTCACTCTGATTCAATTGAGAAGCGCCGACACCAATCTGATATTAGTGACCCACCCTAAAGATAGGTAAGATCGGTCGCTATCATTAAAGTCACAGAAAAACCCTATAATATAGTCATCTGTAATGGGAGGACATATGACTTTTAGGTCAGACTACAGAGGGTTTGTTTGTAGTCTGAATCTGTGGAGACTTGTCAGTCTGCGTATAAGCTGCGTGCATAAAACAGTAAAAGGTTTTGTATCTATATTTATTGCTTTCCTTTTATTAGATAAGTTAAAATATGATTTTATCCTTGATTTTACTTTTTTTGCCCAAAGGTAAAAGGTATAAAATAAAGAAATTAGTATTACTTATTCATTAAATCCCCCTGTGCGCTAACGCCGCTGATCTGGTGATCCCTATTGGACAGTCACCTGACCACTCCAGCCAATCACTAGCCAAATATGCATGTGACCACTGAAGTCAGCGATTGGATGCAGTGGTCATATGACTGACAGATAAGAAGTCATCATCACTTCCTGTACTGATGGAGACCACCTTATAACTACTTTTTTTTTTTTTAGTGATGTCTGCAGCAATTTAGGTTCTTACACTTCTAAACTACTTTGTGAGTGGGTGAAAACAGGGGCCAGTGACTCCCAGTAGAACAGATTGGCATTCGTACACGATTGACCCCTCCTCCGTCCAATCAAATGACTTGACCTTGTGATTGGTGGGGACCCCCAACGATCAACAACGTATCCTGTGGATAGGTGATACGTTTTAATTGCGGGACAACCCCTTTAATTGGGCATAAACGGCACCACGCCCATGGACAGATGCAGGGCTGTTTCTGGTAAGGAGCATCTCCCTTTTCCCTAATCCATAAAGCTTACAATCTAATTACACCGCAGGTGACTACAGGCCCCGTGGTACGGTAGGCAGACCGGCTGATCTACATACAGAATCCATTCCCGCACAAGCAATTACTGGTTTGTTGCTGTCAATTAAATGGGAAGATAAAATTTACCTTGTCAAGGTCAAAGCAAAAAGCCATTAAATCAAGCTCCAGCCCAGCAGAAGGCCGGATCGCCCTTATAATGGGGTTATAATTTCTCTATGGTACTTAGGTTTTCTCAATGGAGGCCTGATTTAACCCTTTGCTTGCCTTCGACTTGCGTTAAAATTTTAAGCTGTGCTCAGGATCACGGCGGCGTCTTTTTTTTTTTTTTTTTTTCCTAGTGTAGTTGATTATGGAGTAGCAGGAAATATCATATTCGGTATCAGATGACATTATCAGATGTGTCATTCTGTAGGAAGCACTGTGAGACGCCGAGCAATAATCCGAGAGATTGGGAGATGCTGATTTTGTAGTTGACCTCTTCGGGGCTGAACATACAGGACACAGTCATTGCTGTGGATACTTAAAAGGTTTGTCCAGGCTTTAGGCTCAAGTATGCGGTCAATCTATATGACTGCGGACTTGTGAATCCTCAAAGCGCGCAATGGTGGATACCGTCTGGATTCGCCGATGCCTCAAGTGGGAGGGCGCGTGTCCCCAAGAGTACGATTTGCATGCATGCGGTCACGTGCTGACTAGACTTGAGTGGTCTCGCTCAATGCAAGTGAATTGAGTGAAGCAGGACACGTCTAGTCGGAATGTGGCCAGAAGTATGTACGGTAAATCACGTAATTGCGGTCACATGACTGCCCGCTGACGGCACCGGAGAATCCTTACAGTGCGCACTCTGTGGATTCATAAGTCTGCAGTCACGTAGAATGTATGCAGACTTGAGCCCCAAGCCTGGACAAACTCTTTAAGGACTTTATAAGTATTAATAAACCGTTCTTGGAAGACCTAATATGTCCAGTTATTTCAGAGGATTTCAGTATAACCTGTCCTGTGTGTGGACATGAGGATCAATGTTATTTCTTGCCATTATATGACTTGTAGCCTTCTTCAGTTTTTCCCCTCTGCAGATTGTTGCTCTAATTTTCATTTCTCTCTGAGCTAGTGAGTAGAGACTGGCTGCTATGATGTCTCCCATACGCAGCACACACAGACACGAGGGATTCCTGCTCCACCCTTTCTGTACCGAGTATTAAGAAGCAGCACAGTAGACATAATACAGCAGTACTGAGTAGAATTGGACAAATTTATTAGAGAGGAATTGAATCATGTTCAAAATTTTTCAAAATTTTCTATCCTCCAGAATGTAGATTCTATAGTTTTCTACCTTCTATGCTTATTATGCCTGGGGTCTCCCTAGGCCCCGGAGCATAATAGTGACTTATACTCACATGGTGAGGTGGATTCATGAAGCTTCAGGTCCGGGTGGGCACATGGACATCGGGCATTGGTGCAGCAGGCAGATAGGCAAGTGGGAGGAGAGGACTTTACTTACTAAAGACCATAGGAGGAAAGATGGACAGAGGACACAGCCAGTCTGGAGCCGCACTCAGATATAGGCAAAGGGATCACAGCTGTATAGCACAGCTGGGTGAAAAGTATGAACAAAGTCCAATATAGTCTGTGAACTATTGCAGCCGGAGGACAATGCAGGAGATAGCACTTGACACGTAACCACCAAGGCCGAAAGCGTGCAGCTACTCAGTGGTCCTGTAGGGTGAGAGCACAGAATGCACCAAGGATGAAGCACACCACAGACAGGACTAAGAGTCATACACTGGTGTGTGTCTTAGAAGATGACATCACAGAAACACATTAGACAAATTGCAAATCACAATGTGGGGAACAACAGAGGGCAGCAGCCCCAGAGGAAGGAGCTTGAGCCCGGGATACCCAGGACAGATGCGTAATAGGGACATTCAAGTCTTGGAGAATAAATTCGCTGTCAATCTAATTTCCCAGTAAAATCCGATGGATTTGTCAAATTTAAATCTCATCAGATCAGTTCATTTCTAGTACTGAGCATTGAAGCTGTGAATCCAGATCTTGGGTGCTGAAAAACCACTTACTAGAAAGCAGCAGCATGGCCAATGCGTGTTTGTGCCTTTCTTCTTCCCACATAGCTAAGCCCTTTCCTCATAAACTTTAATACGCTGCTGGGCAGCTACAATCTCATCCCTCAGTGAGCCGGCAGTCCCTCTAGTTTTTCAAAGTGAATTATGAGTTCAGAAGGCAGGGAAGGAGAGGAAGATGTGGCTCCTAAGTGGAGAATTAAGCATATTTTTCATATAAAATATATTTGTCACTATTCGTCCTATCAATGTGTCTTGACGCAGTGAATGACGGTTCTGCCGCCCAATCTAGGACAGGGGCGTACTGAGATGTCAGTATGGCGATTGACAGCTCAGTCAGATACTGGGCAGGCGTGCTGAGCTGTCAGTGTCTTGAGTGACAGTTTGGCTGTGTAATCATGACCAGGGTATGTCGGGGCTACATCCATGTGTCATCTGTTCACAGTAATTACCTGGCTATTTAGATTGCTGCCAATTGTATTTTTTCTCGAGAGATGTGTGTGTGCTCTGTGCTCCTAGTCTTGTATTCTGATCTTTGCTGCGGCACCTTGGATTTGCCTTGACCATCCGTTTGCCTAGCCCTTTTGTTGTGATCTGCTACCTTCTTGGAATTTTGACCTCAGACTGCTTCCTGACTTCGTCTTTGTTTCATCCTTCGGTCTATGACGCACCCTCCTGGCTTTTGACCTCGGAGGTCTTGACTACCACCCTCAATATTATTGTAATGTTCATTTGTATTATTGATTCATGATAAAGACTGTTGAAACGACAGTAACCATTTAGTAGGGTTGTTTTACTGTGATGGCCTCATCTGAACATGAAGCGTGATCCAGAGTCATAACTGTGGTCCCAGTGGTGTCTTCCTATGTATCAGAAGGGTCTTCGGGTTTATTAAAGAAACAGGATTTAGGGGCTACTGCTACCATTGTGTTCTATATAGCAAATTCCCTGGTTTGATCTCTTTGTGTCCTGCGCCTGAAGTCTCTGGCGGTCATCAGGAAAGGTCCAGTCATTCAAATAATTTGCATGTTTTCACCAAAAAACATTGTCCATAAAATTCCATAACTAGTTGGTCACCTTAAGAAGAAGGAAGATAGTTATTAAATATTTATGTAATTATTTTTTTTTGTTTTTTTTCCATTTTTGCCATAACTCAGAATCGAGTGATTATGAACATTTGGAAGACCAATTGTCAAGTATAAATGGGCTCAACCCATATAAAAAAATTAGAAAATTTTTTGCTTTAATTTATTAATGGCCACAATTAATTAATTCATTCATTCATTCATTCACTATTGATGAGCGCAAGCACTCAATACTTGAGTTTGCCGAGTTTGCCGACGGTGCTCGGGTACGCAATGAGTATCGCGGGTGCTCGAATGAAATGTTCACGTCCCCACGGCCTCATGTTTCGCAGCTGTTAAACAGCCACATTGTGGCTGGGACACGCGCAGCTTATTCAAGCACCCACGATACTCATTGCATACCCGAGCACCCTAGACAAACTTAAGTAACGAACACCCATCACTTTATTATTGTGATAGATAGCCCTGTTATTAGGGTATTGCGGTGGCTTTATTTGTGTACTGTATGGTGGTATTATTTGTGAATTTTAAGCTTTATAGCACACATGGAAAGCGCCATGGAATAAATGGCGCTATAATAATAATAATAACAGTAGTGATTCTGCATACGGCGGCTGCATATAATGATAATAATGGTCTAGCTGGACTGCTATAAGTTTTAGCATTGCGCAAGTATGAAGCGGTGCTCATCCTAAACTTCCAAAAGTTGTGTCAGACTGCATGCATTCACTGGTCGACCGCTATACCTCCCGATTACTATTACCGTAGCCAAGTTCTTCAGCTTTCATGGAGGAAAAAAGGGGTAGGCCACTGGCGGACACTTCCCTTGGAAATAAATGTTGAAATCCAACATGGAGATCCTTCATTCTCAAATATCTGCTGTCGAAGAAGAGGCTGGTGAGTCTGGTCTACACTACATTAGAAGGGCGGCTGATCCCGACCAATTCAGAAGTTTCGTCTTATGTTTTCCTATTGAACATGGCCACCTATGACGAGATCTTCGTCTGACAAGGATTGAATGACATTTGCTACATTTCTGTCTTTTGTCCTTGTTGATGACTGGCTTGTTACATTTCTTTCTTTTGTTCTTGCCGATGACTGGCTTGTTACAATGTATTTATGTCCATCCAGTCGACTATGACTTACTGGATAAATCTATGAGCCATGAAGTAACATATCTTACTCTGCTCATTAGCTATAGGACGTGAGCATCTAGGTTGTTCCCCAGGGCTGTTTAGTATGGATTCATGGTGATGATGTGATGTTATGTATCATCTTGACAGCAGTAAACAGACAAAACCTAATATGCTAAAAATGATAAAGTCAATGTGGAACGTATTTACCATCCACACAAAGACTAAATATGAAGACTTTAGGAATAATCCCAAACTAATTGGTGGTACGATAATTGAGGATATTAAAATCATGTTCTCAATAAGTGACTGACGCTAATAACGTGATTTCATAAGTGGTGATAATATTTCTTTATGGGGATAGAAAATGACAGGAGTTATAGCCAAGACTAATATAGGTAGGGTAAAAGAGGCAAATGCCTCTGCGGTGCGGCCATATTTTTGGGGCACTGTATGGTGCTATTTGAGCACTTAGGTTATTCTTATTTAAGTACTATATAGTTTAGCTATTTGTACACTGTATGGTGGCATCTTTGGCACTGTATGGTCGTATTATTTGGGCACTGTATGGTGGCATCTTTGGCACTGTATGGTCGTATTATTTGGGCGCTGTATGGTGGCATCTTTGGCACTGTATGGTCGTATTATTTGGGCGCTGTATGGTGGCATCTTTGGCACTGTATGGTCGTATTATTTGGGCGCTGTATGGTGGCATCTTTGGCACTGTATGGTCGTATTATTTGGGCCCAGTATGGTGGCATCTTTGGCACTGTATGGTTGTATTATTTGGGCGCTGTATGGTGGCATCTTTGGCACTGTATGGTCGTATTATTTGTACACTGTATGGTGGCATCTTTGGCACTGTATGGTCGTATTATTTGGGCACTGTATGGTGGCATCTTTGGCACTGTATGGTCGTATTATTTGGGCGCTGTATGATGGCATCTTTGGCACTGTATGGTCGTATTATTTGGGCGCTGTATGGTGGCATCTTTGGCACTGTATGGTCGTATTATTTGGGCCCAGTATGGTGGCATCTTTGGCACTGTATGGTTGTATTATTTGGGCGCTGTATGGTGGCATCTTTGGCACTGTATGGTCGTATTATTTGTACACTGTATGGTGGCATCTTTGGCACTGTATGGTCGTATTATTTGGGCACTGTATGGTGGCATCTTTGGCACTGTATGGTCGTATTATTTGGGCGCTGTATGGTGGCATCTTTGGCACTCTATGGTCGTATTATTTGGGCACTGTATGGTGGCATCTTTGGCACTGTATGGTCGTATTATTTGGGCCCTCTATGGTGGCATCTTTGGCACTGTATGGTCGTATTATTTGGGCGCTGTATGGTGGCATCTTTGGCACTGTATGGTCATATTATTTGGGCGCTGTATGGTGGCATCTTTGGCACTGTATGGTTGTATTATTTGGGCGCTGTATGGTGGCATCTTTGGCACTGTATGATTGTATTATTTGGGCACTGTACGGTGGCATCTTTGGCACTCTATGGACGTATTATTTGGGCCCTGTATGGTGGAATCTTTGGCAATCTATGGTCGTATTATTTGGGCCCTGTATGGTGGCATCTTTGGCACTGTATGGTCGTATTATTTGGGCCCTGTATGGTGGCATCTTTGGCACTGTATGGTCTATTATTTGGGCACTGTATGGTGGCATCTTTGGCACTGTATGGCCGTATTATTTGGGCCCTGTATGGTGGCATCTTTGGCACTGTATGGTCGTATTATTTGGGCACTGTATGGTGGCATCTTTGGCACTGTATGGTCGTATTATTTGGGCACTGTTTGTTACTATTATTTAGGTATTCCTTGATATAGTTTGTTTATTTGAGCTGTGTATGGTGGGTTTTTTTTTCCATTGTTTGATGGCATTATTTGCCCATTGTATGGAGCTTTTCAAACAGTGTAATGTATGTGATTTTTAGTCATGTGATGGTGGTATTAGGGCACTATATGTTAACATTTAGGCATAATGTATTTTTGTTATTTTGACAACATGGTGGAAATGGTAGTATTATTTAAGCAATGTAAACTGTTATTTGTGCACTGTATTGCGGTACTATTGTAAGGTAGCTTTATGTAGACATTTCATTTGGGCACATATGGTATTGTCATATAGACAATGTATGGTGATACTTTGAGCACTCTATTGTGATCTCATTTAAGGACTGTATATTGGTATAATCTGGGCACAGATCAGGCCGGACTGGCCATTTGGCAATTCTGGCAAATGCCAGAAGGGCCGGTCTGGTCATCGGCTGCCTTGTCTGCTACATTGTTAACAGAATCGGTGTTCTCAAGACACCCATATTGTTATGCGCTTTGACGAAGCACAAAGTTGCTGACTTACCCCAGTAGGCCTCAGAAATAGTGGACTTGTAGAAAATCTTCCTTTCCTCCATCCAGGGTAATATTAGTAATATATCCCATCTGGTTCATGGACGGGGACAACGTGGGCCTGTGTGATTTCAAATGCCAGGGCTGAATTCCAGTCCCAGTATGGTACTATTATGTAGAAGATGTATGGTGATACTTTTATTTGGACAATGTATGATGATATTATTTGAACATTGTATGGTGGAATGATTTAGACACATTTTAGTATTGTGATATAAATACTTTATAGTGGTATTATTTAGACATTGTTTAGTTGTATTTATGAACTGTGTAATTATTTATTTATATAATTTATAGTAATATTATTTGAACACTGTATATTTGTAGGCACTGTATGTTGATATTATTTAAACACTTTTTAGTAGCGTAATTTATGCACTCTGTAGCAGTATTATTTAGATGCTTTACAGTAGCATTATTTATGCATGGTTTTATTTAGTTACCGTGTAGTTGTATTATTTAGGAACTGTATAATTATTTATTTAGACAATTTATAGTATTATTTGAACACTGTATAGTGGCATTATTTAGGCAATCTCTGGTGGTATTATTTAAGCACGTTACAGCAGTATTATTTAGGCAATTTGTAGTAGTATTATTTATGCACTGTGTAATGGTATTATTTAGGCATTGTTTGGTTATATTATTTAGGAACTGTGTATTTATTTAGACAATTTATAGTAACATTATTTGAACACTGAATGGTAGTATTATTTAGGCATTGTATGGTGGTATTATTTAGGCACTGTATAGCGGTAATGCGTAGACCCCCGAATGGTGGTATTATTTAGGCACTGTATAGTGGTAATACATAGACCCAAAATAGTTGCATTATTTAGGCATGTATGGCGGCATTATTTGGACAGTGTATGATACTCCTATTTCTACACTTTACCATTTATGAGTTCTTGAAGACAATTGTTGTGATTCTACTACTGTCTATAATCCTTTAATACTATATATTCTAGCCGTATAATTTTCATGTAGTCCTGTTATTACACAGGCCGTGTCAGCAATAAGGATTTAAAGGTTATTTGACGCCGATATTCTCCTGTCGATTTACAGTTCTACAGGGATATTAACTGCATGTAACAATGTTGAGTTGAGGAATTGCTAGGTAAGCAGTTGTATCAATATATCCATTAAAGCGACTCCAAATCTGAGCTGCATGTGGCGAAGCGGAGATGACTGCGAATGTTTCTTCGTGTTACCGTTCCCGGCAGTTTTATTTATCTGGAAGGTCCGGACGACCTATTTGTCTGGGGACAGCACTATGAAAATATCCCACCTGTGTTTAGACAGACTATAAATAGGCTCTAAACTACTTCTACTAAAGGGCAGCGCTGGGGCTATGAGAAGTTCAAGCCTGGCTCGTAACCGCATCATTTCCACAGCAACAGAGTTGTGAGGTCACAAGCAGAAAATCATTAAACCATGGAGGATGAACGCGAAGGGGCAGTGATTCAGATGTAACAACATGGTGTAAGGGAAATAAAGCCCGCAGATCAGTATAGAGCCGCATCCCTCGAATGACTGCACCGTATACCGACATCTGCGCTGTGCCGCGCTGCATGGACGCTACCGTCTCATCCTGATCCAGGGAGGGGGCACTACTTTATTAAAAAATATTCATCTGAAAAAAAAGGCTGAACTTCGCCAGAATGTCATGACGTCTAGGCAGTGCATGGCGGTATTATTATTCCACTGTATGTTGTTATTATTTAGGCTTTATATTGGTTATTTGGGCACTACATGGCGGCATTATTTGAGCACTGTATGGTAGTATTATTTGGGCAATGTATGGTGTTACATTTTAGGTATCGCATAAGGGGAATAGTTTGGACTTTCTATGGCATTATTCAGACAGTATCTGGTGTTATTATGGCACCATTTTGTAGGCAATGAATGGCGGTATTCATTTGGACACAATGTATAATGTTATTTGGGCATTGTATAGTGTTATTATTGAGCACTCTATGGTCATAATATTTGGGAAATATATAGTGTTATAATTTGGCCAGTATACGGTGGCATTATTTGGGTATTGTACGGTGGCATTATTCAGACAGTATGTGGTGGTATTGTTTGGGCACCATATTACTATTTTGCACACAATATATGGTGGTATTAATTTGGACACTATTGTGTATGGTGTGATCTGAACACTGTATAGTGGCATTATTCAGACAGTATCTGGTGGTATTGTTTGGGCACACGTGTTACTATTTTGAAACAATGTATTCTGTTATTATTTGATCCCTGTATAGTTGTTTTGTTTTGACATTGTATCAGAGCATTATCCTGACAGTATTTAGTGTTATTTATTTTGGTACTATTATGTAGAAAATGTATGATGGTATTGTTTTTACACTTTATTGTGTGTGGTATTATTTGGGCATTGTATTGTGGTATTATTGGGGTAGTATCTGGTGGTTTTATTTGGTCATTGTATGGTGGTATTTTTTGGACATTGTATGGGAGCATTATTCAGATAGTATCTGGTGGTTTTATTTTGGCTCATACTGTGTTATTATGTAAACAATGCATGGTGGTATTTTGGGTCACTGTATGGTGGTCTCATGTATGCACCTTACAGACATGTGCATGGAGACTGAACAGCATCGCACTGGCACACAGTTACTATGGTTCCATATTACAGAGCTCCATAGGTACTTTGTGTGCTGCCACATGGTGCTAACCTGCTATAAAACCATGGATGTAGGGAAGTATGATACTATACTTTGACATGTTTTTTTTTCTTGCAGATATCCATGACCAAAATGCTCTTTTATCTCCGTATGAACTTGACTCTGTAATATGTCTGTTTGCAACAGACCTAAGAACGGAAAGAATATTTAGGGCAGTTCCAATCATAAATCTAAATAATGGAAGAAATACAGTTTGGAGTTGGATCAACTATCATTGATATCAATGTATATCCACGCATAAGACTGGTGTCTTCTTATGGATAAACTTTGAGACCCCACCAGGGCACCACTGCCTCCCTAGTAGCTACCCCCCAAGTTAGCAGATGTTATCATTGAAATGGCAGACGTTCACAGTTCTTATTAAAATCCACTAGTAAATACGTAATTAGGAGTCCACACATTTAAAGGAGCTTATTTTCACATAAAACATAGACTTTTCACTTTTGGACATTGGAGATATCACAAGTACAGTATGTCCTAATTCCAAGGAGACTTTTCATTGTGTGGACATCTTAATATGAGGGTCTACAGATCACTAATTGTCACTAATCTATTAGGTTGTATTTTTCTGCCCAACTCTATGTTATCCACCAAGATAAGTGGCATCGGAGGAGTCTGGCAACCACTCAACCCACTATCTCTATAAGAATTTACATGGGCATTTGGCCGGGTTTATGAACCTGTAATCATATAATGTTAAGCATGTTCAGGTTATTTTGTGATGTGGCCACAACATTTCTCCTAGAGGAGAATATGATTCCTCATGTGGGGCCATCAGAGGTTAAAAAAAATAACACTTCCCATTGCATTCTGTGTTCTATAGACCCCCTCTCCTGCATATGAAGCCAGACCCAACAGTGGTCTCTCCATCTGTCTTCCTTTGCAATCGGGACACATCGGAACGTCTGTTTCTTCTTTTTTTTACCCAACAGCCTTATTGAGAGATTATTTTAGAGCCCCTGGCTCCTCAATAATTGTGTCCCCTCTCCCTACAGAGGACTTGATCCCTGACTGAAGATCCCCCTTCCCTCCAGAGAGTCTATGGTCCTGGAACATTTTACTCCTTCACTTAGTTGCAGATCCCATGGGTAGATTGGGCCCCTTCCCCCCATAGGTACCTTGACTTGTGCCCTAGTATTTCTATACCCTTTGTCAATTGTTTATATTCCAACTATTTTCACTGGATAGGCTGAAAAGCCTGCTGAATGGTGTCTGGCTGTTGTGTCCTTACTGTTCCTGAAAATATGCAAAACTGGCCTGAGAAAATGCTACAAAAAAAACGGCCCTACTGACACCAAAAAAGAGAATGTGCTCACTGAGGTCAAAGCTTTTACACCAGAACTCTGTTGTAGACATTCGATAAATTTGATAAATTTTGATTGAAAAAAAAGTCGTCTTTTGGTGTTTCCACGCTATTGCCACATTGCAACCGAAACTTGTAAAAGTTATGACAAGCGGTGTTCGCTACTCCTCAATTCTTACTCCAGAAAGGACTGGATTTGTGGCGAGGCACACACAGAGGCACAAGCCCTCTTAATGAACCTGAAACCCTGCACTCCATCCCATCCCCTCATCAAGACCAGCGTGAAGATCACCGGTCTTGATTAATCAGGGGCCTGAGTCATTTTGCTGAGTTTTTGAACCGAAAACTAAACTGAAAAGTCAAAGTTTTTGACGAGTTTTGAGTTTTTGGAGAGTTTCCGCTCAGTTTCTGCTCTAAAATACTCCTAAATAACTTAGTGGGAACTCATAGTGTAAACACTTTAATAGAGGGAGGGTGGGGAGGGCGCATTCAACAGCTGGTTGGGAGGATGCATTCAATGGCTGATGAGGAGGGTGCATTTGAAGGGTTGGTGAGGCGGATGCATTCAATGGTTGGTGGGGAGCATGCATTCAAAGGGTTGGTGGGGATGGTGCATCCGAAGGGTCGGTGCGGAGGGTGCGTTAAAAGAGTTGATAGGGAGGGTGCATTCAAAGGATTGGTGGGAGGGTGCATTCAATGGCTGGTGGGGAGGGTGCATTTGAAGGGTTGGTGAGGTGGATGCATTCAATGGTTGGTGGGGAGCATGCATTCAAAGGGTTGGTGGGGATGGTGCATCCGAAGGGTTGATGGGGAGGGTGCGTTAAAAGGGTTGGTGGGGAGGGTGCATTCAAAGGGTTGGTGGGGAGGGTGCATTCAATGGTTGGTGGGGAGGGTGCATTTGAAGGGTTGGTGAGGCGGATGCATTCAATGGTTGGTGGGGAGCATGCATTCAAAGGGTTGGTGGGGATGGTGCATCCGAAGGGTCGGTGCGGAGGGTGCGTTAAGAGTTGATGGGGAGGGTACATTAAAAGGAATGGTGGAAAGGGTGCATTCAAAGGCTTGCATTTCTAGTTATGAGCCTGCTTACAGGTGCCTATGTATGTGATCTGACCTGAGGATAAACCTTAGATAAAAATTGCATGAATCAGCGATCGGCTGACGATTTAATTTATATGGAACTCTATGGACTTTCTCTGAGCCATAATAGATAGGGATAAAGATTGAACCGGCATGTTGGTAAGACTTATTCCCCTCTCCACCAGCGGTATTTGTAATAATAGGGTCATCTTTGTGGTAGAGGATACTTTGGGTCTTCTCAGGCAGCAAGGCTGGGTACAACTCCTACCTCTATACCCCCTATAGACCATCCCTTGGTATACCCTGCTTCACTTTCCCATAAACCACCCTCCAAAAAAGAAAAATACCCAAAATCCATGATTCAGTGCACCGCCTCTGCCACCAACCCTTCCTCAGATATAAAGTGCTAGATCTCCACCAGGACATAGAGATCTGATATAACCACATGGACTACTCTCCCTGTTGCTACCAAGCTATTAAAGAGAGTTGTCAAATAAAAAAACATATATTCTCTATCCACTGGGGACATAATTGTTTGATACCTAGGCGTCTACCTGCTGAGATCACCACTGATCACGAGAACATGGGTCCCAAATTCCCCCACATGAATGAAGCGTCAGTGAGCATGTGCGACCATTGCTCTATTCACTGTCTATAGGAGTGGTGGTCACACGTGCTCTCTGCCATTCACATAGGTAACTTTTGAGCCCCCGTTCTCAGCAGTAGAGCCCCGAGTGATCATACATTTATCATATATCCTTGCTTATTGGACAAACCTTTCATGTTGCATCTCTTGGTAGCTATATTTCAGGTTGCGGGATTTATTTCTGCTTTCTGACAGTGCTAAACCTTCTGTACCGCATTGATTCCCACCTGAAAAAAAAAATCCCCAAACCACATCAATCAGTAATTAGCTGTAATTTGTCGAGTGCGAGTGTCTAATTGGTTGCTATGGTTTAACGCTAAACTAGAAGCTAAATGCAATGTCTGAGTGTAGGATAGTGAGGGAGTAAATGGGACACAAAGAAACAATTAGAATAAACCTCACAGGATAAACCTTTTATTCACCCGCCATTGTTTCTAAGCATTGCCTTAACTGGGACATCTGAGAAGTTCTCAATTATTGGCATAGATTATGTTTGTTTTTTCTACACACAATTTGGCATTAAAGGGGCTCACCAAGATTTTTACCAAGAATGACCTAACATAAAGAGGCATACACACAGAGTTGGAAAGATTCTTTAAAACAGATTGATGGTGGTCCGGCCCTCGGCGAGTACCGTCAATCATCTGATTGAAGAGGCTTTCTGCAGGTTTTGCAGCTGGGTGCCATTTTTCAAAACCCATTCGCATGCTCACTTTCCATTAAGTGCAATGGCGCAGGATGTCCTATTTTCGGTCGATTTCACGTCTTTCATTGACACGGGTCCCCCTCTGCTTTCAGGATGAGGTTGCAGGGCCCCACTCTCAAGATTGCGGGTATTGGGTGGTACCAGCAGTCGGACCTCCAGCAATCAGAAATTTATCCCAAATCCTGCGACGGGGGATAACATCACTTTTTGGCAGTAACATTTTAATCTTTCAGTGTAACATATGCTAACAAGGCAGGACTAGTCCAGCAAGGTGTCTCTTCCCCTGGACTAGTCCTGCCTCATATCTTCTAAACATGCCTCCCTGGGTGTGACTGACTGCCTGCATAATCGTCCTACAAAGACGGTGAGTGTATGCTTAGAGGATCCAAGGCAGGACTAGTCCAACAAGGTGTCTCTTCCGCCTGACTAGTCCTGCCTCAGATCTTCTAATGATGCCTCCCTGGATGTGATTGACTGCCTGTATAATCGTCCTACAAAGACGGTGAGTGTATGCTTAGAGGATCTAAGGCAGGACTAGTCCAACAAGGTGTCTCTTCCCCTGGACTAGTCCTGCCTCAGATCTTCTAATCATGCCTCCCTGGGTGTGACTGACTGCCTGCATAATCGTCCTACAAAGACGGTGAGTGTATGCTTAGAGGATCCAAGGCAGGACTAGTCCAACAAGGTGTCTCTTCCGCCTGACTAGTCCTGCCTCAGATCTTCTAATGATGCCTCCCTGGGTGTGATTGACTGCCTGTATAATGGTCCTACAAAGACGGTGAGTGTATGCTTAGAGGATCTAAGGCAGGACTAGTCCAGCAAGGTGTCTTTTACCCTGGACTAGTCCTGCCTCAGACCTTCTAATGATGCCTCCCTGGGTGTGATTGACTGCCTGCATAATGGTCCTACAAAGACAGTGAGTGTACGACCAGATCTCTGGGGCGCTGCATATGCTTAGAAGATCTAAGGCAGGACTAGTCCAACAAGGTGTCTCTTCCCCTGGACTAGTCCTGCCTCAGATCTTCTAATCATGGCTCCCTGGGTGTGATTGACTGCCTGCATAATGGTCCTACAAAGACGGTGAGTGTATGCTTAGAGGATCTAAGGCAGGACTAGTCCAACAAGGTGTCTCTTAGACAGATCCTCATCCGTCACCTTTAAACAGCTGACATGTGCTTAACAGATGTCATCGGTGGGCTCTGTGTCCCGTGACCCCTGCCAAATGCTGAAATGAAGAGTTAATGACACTCTTTTTGAGTCAGTCTTTGAAATGCATTGTGCATTCAGCCCCATTGAAGTGAATAGAGAATTTCATCACCAGAGTCCAAAACGAAGACTAATTGCTCTCGGAGCCATGTCCCCTCCATTTTCGTGACCAGTGGGGATTCCACCGATTCCCCATTTATTACATCTTCGAACATGATACGGAAATTTGCACTCCCTCTGTAATACTAATGTACTCTGCCTGTGTCAGTCTTTACTGTCATACTGGTATTGTGTTCATTCACCCTACGGAATTGTATGAAGACACTTATTTGCATTAGTGATCAATTTTTAGATTCGTGGGTAACATTTATTTATTTTATTTTTTTTTAGAAGTAATCCATTGCATTGTCAAATTACAGGCTATCGGTCATCACCTCTATGACTACAATCTATGGGGCCCTCCTAGAATAATAGATAATCCGCCACATACTACAAGAAAATGGCTATATGTGTTCAATGGTCGTCCCTCCTCTCCGTCTATGGGTGGCGATACTGTGAGAATTAGTGGGCGACCCCCAGCCATAATTAAGTGATCGCTTCTCTAGATATCTGGAAATCCAGCCTGTATCAACGCTAATTAAAAACTCCTAAGCTCAGATAGTTAAGAGGAGAATCAGCCCGGGCGCTACCGCCTTCCTGAAAACAAAAATAAGGGATGCATTTGGGAACTCGGACTTAACTCTTTGACGTCCATAAGGCACTATCCCCCCCCCCCAAAAAAAAAAACCCAAAAAACAAAACCCGTCCATTTCACTCGTCCCTCTTCTTTTTTTAAATTTGCAGCAGGATATAAAAGCGACCGTCGAGCGCAACGAAGAAAATGACGCAGACGCTCGAACCGTTTCGCTTTATTTTTCTCCTTGCGCTTTAAATTTTTGGCCTGGCTCACGAGAAAAGTCATGTGACTTTCTGCTTGAGGAAGCAGAGCGCTGGCAGCTTCCAGAGGGAGAAAGAAGTAGGAGGAAGGTGGGGGAAGGGGCAGCTTAAGCTTAATGGGGAGCAGAGCAATGCAAAAAGGAACAAAGCAAGGAGAAAAAAAAAAAGAGAAAAAGAAAAGCCCTGTTGTGTTACAGATAGGGATGCTGAATCATAGCATCGCTGCACAGAACCTTGTAGGGAACGTGCTGCGAGTCAGGGGGTCAAGAACACAAGCTAATGCGCTATTCCCCATCGCTTTGTATTGGGGTCAGCTGTATTGCAAAATTAAAGGCGTCGAGGGTCCAAGCGAGGGCAAGATCTGCTCGTGTACAGCGAGGCCAGACGGCTGGGGAATAGCGGCAGCTGCATTACATTCTTGTTTGCTTTTTTTTTTTCCAGCAAATTATTTTTCCAGTCAACTAGCAAACGCGGGGGTCTAATAATTGCATTTCTGTGCAGTGCAGTTGACGGGGCACTTATGATATCATCCGGGGCCCTATGCACCATTCCAAGATAAGCTGCCATGGGAAAAAAAAAGAGGGCCCCAATGGCCACCAGTAATTCCCGGTAGCGCACTCGAATGGGGCTGGATTGCTATGAAGTGCAGTACCTGATGCAGCCACAACTGCATGAATGGCGCTGTGCCTGAAGAGCTACCGCCCCCCCTTTTGACTCCCTAAACACCAAAGATCAACTATTTATGGCCTGTATAGGGATTGAGAATCCACATCAAAGTCCTGGAAAAAATCTTTGACGAATGCTCTGCCTTTCCGCTAGCATTAAAATGTCGGCAAATAAGGAGAATAGAGGGGCAAACAACGCAGCATTCTTCATGCTATATTAAGGGTGTGAAGTTGGAACCCGCAGTGAACCTCTCTATTCTATGAATACCCCTGAATGCCGCATTCGTAACATGGCCCAATGGACCATCCTTTACAAATAAGACATTTTGGCACCAGTCCCTCCAAGAGGACTACAAAAATCTTGGGCACTGGGAAAAATGGTGAAAGCACCCTGGTATTGGCGCAGCGTAATGCTGGAAAAAGACATATCCACATGCTGGGATATAAGAACATAGGAAAAGAAAAGGTCACATGCTGGGATACCCGGACGTCCAAACGTTCTAGTGCAGACGTTTCAACCAGCTCCTCGGGTATGCAGGCACTGAAGAGGGCACACCTGCAGCACTGAAATGCGTTAGTGTATGCACCACATAGGGTACAGCACAAATCCACAGGGTGACTTTATTCAAATGGACATATTAGGTGTCCTGAATGAGAAGTTTGAGGGCCTAATGAACTTTTGGGTTGGTGGTGGTGATTAGGAAGGTTGACTTTGTGCATTCTGTGCTTCTGCACGGTGTATGCCTCTACGTGAATTACAATAATTAGCGTACTGCTATGCTAAAATACTCTGTGCTGCAGCAGGGCACTGCACTTTCTAAACTATAACGCTCACTCAATGATTTATCATTTGTATGTATTCTTCCCGTCTCACGTTGTGGCATGAATCTATGGTTGATCGATTGTTTTTCCAGAAGCTGAGTACTTCTTGATCCTCATGGGTGGGGAGCTGTTAATGAGGAGGCGTGAATACAGCCACATAAGGGTGCCCCTTGCTACAAGCCTTTCGATCCCAAGGCTTGTAAGTGAGGAGCAGTGGAGATTTAGAAGACATTATGAGCATCTTATCCAGTGTTTTCCTATGTGCATACTTAACAACGTAGCCAAAAATAGCAAGCGTCCATTCACTCCAGAAAAAAAGTTACTACAAACTCCACCCCTGAGGAGCAGAATGAGGATACATCAGAAAGTTGAGCTCTGAAACTATTGCAGGTTTAGAAAATAATGCAATCCCTTTACTTGCATTGCTTCTCTATCTTTTGGCTTTGATCAAGGGTATATGATATGTTCTTACTAGAGATAAGAAAAGGAGATTTTGGTAATAAGTGATAACATTATAGACAGAGAGATGCAGATGATGGGTATTTGCAGGTTTGCCCAATGGCTACTTTTAGGTGACTTAGGAACGGTGGCCCTGTACTGTGCTCCAAAAGGTCTAATTCAGACGTCAGTGATTTTTCTTGTACGTGAAAGAAACGGAACTAGTGATGAGCGAATATACTCGTTACTTGAGATTTCCCGAGCACGCTCGGGTGTCCTCCGAGTATTTTTTAGTGCTCGGAGATTTAATTTTCTTCGCTGCAGCTGGATTATTTACAGCTATTAGCCAGCTTTATTACATGTGGGGATTCCCTAGCAACCAGGCAACCCCCACATGTACTTATGCTGGCTAATAGCTGTAAATCATTCAGCTGAGGCGATGAAAATGAAATCTCCGAGCACTAAGAAATACTCGGAGGACACCCGAGCGTGCTTGGGAAATCTCGAGTAACGAGTATATTCGCTCATCACTAAACGGAACGATTTTTATTAACGTTTCGGAGAAGATCCGTGAAAATCACAGCTTGGACACGTACATGACTAACAGATGTCTGAATGAGGCCTAAATGAAGCTATAAATGGGGCATCGGGGATGGCACGGTTATATGGGCACTGATATGTTTGACCAGTATGCTCGAAGGTATCAGACGCCACATGTGGATTGGTAAGCCGCGATGCCTCTGTCCTCCTTGATATCTGTTGTAGAACTCTGCCCAGTCTATGGTCATCGCTTCCTTCACATCCCACGCACTGATCTTGTACAGCTATCCTCCCGCAGGTCAGAGTAAATTCAATTTCTCTGCTGCACAATCTGCCCAGCTCCCTCCCCGAAGCGCCTGTCGCACAGAGTTATGTACGGCCAAGCCTGAGCCGTGGATGGAGCACCAGGGACATGCAGCATAGCCTGGACCATGAGCAGAGATGACCTTTCATTAACTCATGGTTTTCAGCCATCCATATTGGCTGATGACGGGCACTTCATTCATTTTATTCATCTGCACCAATGACGATCTAGCAAGTTGTTATTTTGAGAAACTTGACATTTCTTAGTTATACCTATTGCCATCCATAATAATTATTACCCGCTTTAAATAGCGCAATTCATTGGCAATGGCATTTAAATAATTTTTTGTAGCCCATGTCTCTGCTTTCTCCAGCCATATACTGTAATAAAAAGTGCTTTGGAAAAATATTTGTGAGGTTGTTGACTATGGCAAGAACTCTTAGGGTGTGTTTCCACGTGCAGGAAACGCTGCGTGTCTGACGCTGCATAGAGCCGCAGCGTCAGACACGCAGCGTCCAGATGTTACAGCATAGTGGAGGGGATTTAATGAAATCCCGTCTCCACTATGCGTGGTAACACGCACGCGGCGGCCCTGCGACTCCGGACATGCTGCGCGTCTTTTCAGATCGCAGCATGTCCGTATATCTTGCGGCGATGCTCCGTCGCCGCAAGATATAGCACAGGGCCCTATGCTGGGGAGCGATGATGCCGGATGTGTGCTGTGACCACATGCGGCATCATCGCGTCCTAGAAAGGGGGCGGGGCTTACCGCAGAGCGGCTAAGCCGCTCCGACGATACCGCCGGCCATCCTGATCGTGGACACATACCCTTAAGGTACCTTCACACATAACGATATCGTTTACGATATCGTTGCTTTTTGTGACGTAGCAACGATATCGTTAAGGAAATCGTTATGTGTGACAGCGACCAACGATCAGGCCCCTGCTGGGAGATCGTTGGTCGCTGAACAAAGTCCAGAACTTTATTTCGTCGCTGGATCTCCCGTGGACATCGCTGGATCGGCGTGTGTGACACCGATCCAGCGATGTCTTCACTGGTAACCAGGGTAAACATCGGGTAACTAAGCGCAGGGCCGCGCTTAGTAACCCGATGTTTACCCTGGTTACCAGCGTAAAAGTAAAAAAAAAAAAAACACTACATACTTACCTACCGCTGTCTGTCCCCGGCGCTGTGCTCTGCACTCCTCCTGTACTGGCTGTGAGCGTCGGTCAGCCGGAAAGCAGAGCGGTGACGTCACCGCTCTGCTTTCCGGCCACTGTGCTCACAGCCAGTACAGGAGGAGTGCAGAGAAGCAGAGCGCTGGGGACAGAAAGCGCTGGGGACAGACAGCGGTAGGTAAGTATGTAGTGTTTGTTTGTTTTTACTTTTACGCTGGTAACCAGGGTAAACATCGGGTTACTAAGCGCGGCCCTGCGCTTAGTAACCCGATGTTTACCCTGGTTACCCGGGGACTTCGGGATCGTTGGTCGCTGGAGAGCTGTCTGTGTGACAGCTCTCCAGCCACCAAACAGCGACGCTGCAGCGATCCGGATCGTTGTCGGTATCGCTGCAGCGTCGCTTAATGTGAAGGGGCCTTTATATTGAAAAAGGACCCCTTCAAACCTTCCTTAAAGGGGGTTTTCCCAGGAACAAAAGTTCATTTTAATCAATAGATCTTGGAATAATAATAGGTTCTACGCTTGGATGTGTTTAAATAAAATGTTCCTGTGCTGAGATAATCTTATAAATGTGCCCCTGCTGTGTACTGTGTAATGGTCGTGTCTGACCGTACAGGAACATGGTCTGATCATACCACATCTCCTGGGCAGGGGAGGATGCAAACCAGTATACAGACATTAGAGCAGGGCATCACAGCTGATTCTTTCTTTGAAGTACAACATTGTTTAAAAACAGCCAGGGAAATGTTTTATCTCACAAAAAGAATCAGCTGCGATCTCCTGCTGTGAGGTCTGTATACTCTTTTGCGTCCTTCCCTGCCCAGGAGATGTGGTACGATCAAACCGTGTTCCTGTATGGTCAGACACAAGTATTACACAATACATAGAATGGTCACGTTTATAAGATTATCTCGGCACAGGAACATTTTATTTAAACACATCCAATTGTGGAACTTATTATTTATTATTAGTCCAAGATCTATTGATTAATACGAACTTTTGTTCATGGGACAACCCCTTTATCTCTCAGAACAAGAAGGCATCACAAGGGTCAGGGATTGAAGAGGAAAAGCAGGGCTTCCACTAGGGTTGGCATCACAGTGTTCTCCAGGACCTGAAGAATGTGACTAACCTGATTGCCATACATTCCCCCTATAGACCTTTTGAAGGGACATCCCATCAAGTCTATGTGCTGTGACAAGTAAGCACTAGTGATGAGCGAACCTGCTTGGATAATGTGTTATCCGACCACGCTCGGGTGTTATCCAAGCATGCTCGGGTGTGCTCCAAAAACATATTCGAGTCCTCGTGGCTGCATGTTTCGTGCCTGTTAGACAGCCGCAACACATGCGGGGATTGCCTAACAAACAGGAAATCCCCACATGTGACTGTCTAACAGCCGTGAATCATGCAGCGACAGGGACTCGAACATATTATTGGAGCACACTCGAGATACTCGGATAACACCCGAATGTGCTCGGATAACACGTATCTGTGTTTGGCACAGAGCTACATCTAGCAATAGCCATAATATATGGTCACCTGGTCATTCGTCCTCCTCGATGATGGTGACACATAACTGAAGCACCATTGACAGGCAGTAATCCACGTCCAGCAGGGGCGAGGGAACCGTTGCAACAGGAAATTAGTTTGGTAAATATAGCAGTACCGTAGGTTTCTTTTATTCGCTCATTTTTCAAAGGGAAATCCTCAAGAAAATCTCCGTGATTTCATGAAGATTTTTCCTGACACTTTCTGCACTATTGCGTCAGAAATCGTCTGCAGTAAATGCATCATATGTGAGCGTACTCTATCGGAGAAATCTAAGGCTGCCACGAGGGGAAGAGGGCGGTGACTTGGTCACCCTTTGGTGACTGGAGGGTAAGCGGTCTCCCCAACGATACACGGACAGATACTGGCTCTTAAAAACAGCGTGAATTTATTTACAGTTCTTCCAATATGGAGGTAATAGATTTAGAACATTACAGAAGTTGAAAAAGGAACAATAAAGACATCCAACACCTTTTCTTCTGCCCAACAGTTACATGTGGTGCATCTATGCTTGTGCCGTGTTGTAGCCTTTGCACCGGTCTCCTTGAGACCCTTTTTACTCACGCACGATATGTTCAGTGGTCACTATCACGGTACGGCTAGATGGTGCAGTTGGCCAAATACAGATGGAAATCTACCCAATGCAATGGCCATTTACTGTATAATTTTATGCCTTAGGCTACTTTCACACTAGCGTCGTACGACGCACGTCGCAATGTGTCGTTTTGCAGAAAAAACGCATCCTGCAAAGTTGTTTGCAGGATGCGTTTTTTCTCCATAGGCTTGTATTAGCGACCTTTGTGACGCATTGTCACACGTCGTGTTGTGGCGGACCGTCTGCACCAAAAAACGTTGCTTGTAACTTTTTTGCTGCGTTGTGTCCGCCATTTCCGACCGCGCATGCGCGGCCGGAACTCCGCCCCCTCCTCCCCGCAACTCACAATGGGGCAGCGGACGCGTTGTAATAATGCATCCGCTGCCCCCATTGTGCTGCGTTGTCACAGGATGCATCGATACGTCGGCCCGATGCACTGCGACGGGCCGACGCTAGTGTGAAAGTAGCCTTAGTGGCCTAGTGTACCCTTACCCTCTGTTGCATATACTCTCAACACCTCTGGTCTTCCATGACACCTCCGAGAGGTGCAAACCCACCTCATTGAGTCTATGCCCTATCCCGGTTACTCTCTGCTATCAGACTATTGTCTTATTTCAATAGCTTCTCCCTTGAACCACTGGCTATCTGCTGACAAGAGAGATGAGCAAATCGATTCTGAGGATTCTCTTCAGGTGGCAGCGTCAGGTGTCTACGGCCATCGGACAGAAGCACAATGAACTGCCTATTGAAAAACAAAATGATTTTTTTAAGACAAAACTCCTCCTCCTGTTTTGGGAAGTTTTTGAGGGCGTTTATCTTGTCCTGAAGCAGTTTTGGAAGACTTTTTTTTCTGAAGTGTTCATTGCAGCCTTTTGATTGAAAAGGGCCTAGTTTCCTTCTGCATCATCTACAAACAAGTGACATTCACTTAATTTCTTTCACCAGGCATTTTTCTAAATTTTTTCTGTAAAAAAAAAAAATCTCACTTGAACTGGAAGTGTATTTCCCATAGAAATGAATTGGAAAAGTTTCCAGTTTTGAAGGAGGATTTTGGCAAAGATCTGATTAAAAAATGTGAACATGACTCTTGGGCATGGTCGCACTGTGTCTTTTTCAGGCAGTCAAAACAGAAGATCCTTCAGGAAATGTTCCTTATCTCTGGAGGATTATAAATCTGAAGCATCTTTTCTTAGCTTTGTTTGATCTTTTTGGTCTGTTTTTCCAGTGATTTGGGGGCTTTTTTTAATGGCATTTTCCAGGCTATGTGCACACGTTGCGGATTAGCCTCTGGAATTCTTTGTGCGGATTCCGCATCTCTTGGCAGAAAAACGCAGGTGGGGATTTGAAGCGGTTTTTATGCAGATTTTGTGCGGGATTGCTGCGGATTTACTACGGATTTTGTGCGGATTTCATGCGTTTTTACTCCTGCGGATTTCTACAATGGAATGGGTACAAAAACGCTGCAGATCCGCACAAAAGAAGTGACATGCTCCTTCTTTTAATCCGCAGCTTTTCCGTGCGGAATTTTCCACACCATTAGCACAGCATTATTTTTTTAATTGATTTACATTGTACTGTAAATCACTTGCAGATCTGCAGCAATTCTGCACGGTAAAAAAACGCTGCGGATCCACAGTAAATCCACAACGTGTGCACATAGCCTTAAACTACATTCAACAAAGAAGCATCAAGCGTTTTTTAAAAGCTAAAACACAGACAAAATGATAAGAAAGACGCTCTCCACCTTTTCAGCCATCGCTTTGTATGTGTTAAAAATTATAGAGCATCCTCAGAGCGAAAAACGACTGAAAAATCATCCGCTCACTTCTTTTAAACGCTTGGCATCTTTGCAAACCTGAAGTCATTAAAAGACATAGAAATGCTTTCTTTTCATTCAGTTCATTCTTCCGAGCTTTTTGTTAGTGTTTTTTCAGGCAGACCCTCTCCAAAACCTATCTAAAAAAAATTCATGTGAACACATCCTTGAGTGACATGCACTTTATTTTTAGCCGCCAGGAGTTTTTCAAAAACTCTTCAGGAAAAAAATATGTTAAAAAAAAACTCATTATATACAAAACAAAGATTTTGTTTTACGAGGAGACGCAACATCTTTTATACTTAACCAAACCCAGTGAATTTTTACAAGTAGAAACTCTTCCGGAGACTCTGGATGTTTTTTTTTTTTTGAAGTGTCTTTGGTGATATTTTTCATTTTTCAGTTGTTCCCTGAGCATTTTTCAGACATTTTTCAGCCAGTGATTTTTGGGACTTTTTTTCCATGGTTTTTGTGAAGTCTTTATTTATTTTCCTTGTCTGAAAAAAAAAAACGAAGCAAAACCGATGACAAAATGCTGCAAAAAACATCTTTTCAGCTTTCCCATTGACTTGTTTTGTAAAGTACAGAGCTGAAAACGCCAGAAGAACGGTAGGGTGTCTATTCTTTTAACCTTTTGTCGGTTAGAAACCTGAAGTAGTTAGGGTACGTTCACATTTGCGGTTTGCGCCGCAGCGTCGCCGCCGCAACAAAACGCATGCGTCGTGCGGCCCTATCTTTAACATTGGGGCCGCATGTGCATGCGTTGTGTTGCGTTTTGTTGCGTTTTACGCCGCATGCGGCGTTAGGGCGCACCTGCCTGGGCGCGTCAAACGCAACATGTTGCATTTTTCGGGCGGCGCCGACCTTTTCAAAAACGCATGCGTCGTGCGGCCCTATCTTTTAACATTGGCGCCGCATGGGCCGCATGTGCATGCGTTTTGCTGCGTTTTTGTTTGCGTTGTGCGTTGCGGCGACGACGCTGCGGCGCACAACGCAAATGTGAACTTAGACTTAGTGAAATGTTCAAAAGCCTGAACATACGAACAGCGAGTAGTTTGACTTTGTGAGCAAAAACGCTAGTGATTGTATCCTCTTTTTTTCTGCCAGGGTTTTTCACGATCTCAAGAAACAAAAGCTCCAAAAACTCATTGAAAAAACTGTTCACATAGCCAATTAAGAATTGAATTGGAGGAGTTTTACAAGAGTTTTTGAATCGTTTTTTGAGGATTATTTGATGTGGATCCTGTGGAGTGAGGGTTAGATTTGAGGTTGAGGCCCACCATGGGACCTGTTTATACTGGGGCCCCATCACTCGGGCGGGAGAGTATGAAGATGCTCATGTTTTATGTTCCAATTACTTGCTCCCTGTAAATAGTGCCGAACATCTGCGCTCCATCTGACCTACAAAGGCTTGTTTACTGCCGCATCTATCAGGAACACCCTGGCTGGCCCTTGTCACATCTTCCAGGGTTGAGACATTCCATTCACCTGAAAGCATATGTGTAACATGAGTGTTTCAACACGCTGCTAAGCAGGAAGTGCGAGCACGCTCAGAAAAAAACGTGCAAGTCACTTCATGTGAGAGCGAAATACATCCACTCGTCACAGGGCCCTCATTTATTCTGAACAACTACTAAACAACGGCCCATACTGCGGGGTTCACAGACACTAGGCCTCATTTTATCAAAAGTACCTCAAAGAAAAAACCCATAGCAACCAATCCGAGTTCAGCTTTCATTTTTTAAACTGCTCTGGTAAAATGAGAGCTGCGCTGTGATTGGTTGCTATGGGCAACAAGACAGCTTTGATAAATGCCTCAGTGTTTTTAACAAGGTTTTTAGGTAAAACAAAAATCCCCTCACTGTGGACAAATGTTACTTTAAAGTCTACATCAAATTATTGAAAAGTCTACATACACGGAAGCAGATTTGTAAAAGCAACCAATCACAGCGCCGTTTTCATTTCGCAAGAGTAGTTTAAGAAATGAAAGCTGAGCCCTGATTGGTTGCTATAGGCAACAAAGACCAGTCTTTCGATAAATGAAGCCCTATGCATTTTAGTTTTTTACTTGCGTCTGTGTTATTATTCCCACAGGAAACAAAGCAGCAGAAAACTAAAAATGCATATCACAAAATGTATATAAAAAACTTCATTAAAAACACTTAACAATCATGTTTTAGTTTTAAAAGTTATCCACTTAAAAACACAACAATTTCTTATTTATTTATGTTTTTTTGCATCATTGTGTTGCCAGAATGATAACTTTTTTTTTCTTTTCTTTTTTTTAAAAGCACTTTTTTTGGGGGGAGGGGAAGAAAAAAAGCAACAATTTCACAATTTTTTCTTCTGACGGCTAGCACAGCAATATCAAGACTGTATAATTTATGTTTTTCTACTTCGGAAAAAAAAATTGTTTTGCAAAAATTGATATTCTGAGAGATGTAACGTCATTTTGTTCCTTTTGTGAAATGTTGACTTTTCTGGGAAAAGCTGTAGCATTTTTCATTGGTTTGGGGTAAATGTTTTTTGATCATTTCTTTTTTTTTTTTTTTTTAGAGTCGGAGTGAACAACAAACAGTAATTCTGACTTTTTTTTTTTGTTTGTCTTTTTCCCACCAAAATTTTAATTAGCATGATAATTTTAGAATTCAAGTCATTACAGTTGAGTTTACCAGTTACGTCTACTTTTTTATTATTATTTTTTTTTCACATAATGAAGGATCTTGTAATAGGAAAAAATATTTTTTCATCTTTTTAAACTTTTTTTTTTAACGTTTTGTAGGAATAGTCGCAGACAGAACAATGTCATCTCAACACTTCTGTATTGCGTCGTATTATGTGCAAGTCACTGTAAGGCCTCATTCAGACATCAGTGTTTTGACACTTAAATCCAATTTGCATAATAATTTGGAACACAGTGTACAGCAGAATGTCACTGCGGGTATCACCAGTTTCAAAGGTGGACATTCGCTTGAAAGGCTCCACAGAAGCAATGATTTTCTTTTTTCTCAACAGTAATCTACATCCTCTTTAGTAAATCTATAAAACAATTTTTTTCTGGTGCCGAAACCTGAAACCCTAACAATTGTTAAAACAGTCCTAAAAATCTCAAGAGCAGATGAGGCTTTTTCTTCTTTTTTGGTTCCACGATCAATAATAAAATATTTAGTCCCGAAAAGTCCTTGGAAGGAGCATGTCAGCCATGGCGGATGCTACTATACAGCTGCTTTATATTCTGCATCTTTAATTGTCCTTCAGTAAATCCTGCTCATCCAGAGCGGCATATATGGGCAAATAATCAATGATTTACACGGAACAGCCGAATAATCAGACACTGAATTATTTAGAGGACCCAGGAATTATCCAGATTATCTGCGTCTCCTGCTGCCTGCAGATACAGCCAAAGTCTTGGGCCTATTTGTAAAAATATGGAATCTGCAAGTACAGGAGAAAGAATTAGAAAATCTTTAGGCTATGGTCACAATAAGTTGAGGTTTGTTTGGTTTTTTTTTAGGAGTTTTTGGGGGGGCAGAAACTCTTTGTAAAACACCTAGTGGGAAAAAAATGAATGTCAATTTTTTTTCAAGTGGATTCTGAAGGAAAAGTCTCCAAAGATGGCACTTTCCAGTGAAAAGGTTGCAAAAACAAACTTAAGAAAAAAAAAAACATTCTAAAACAAATTCAGAAAAACGTTCAGGAATTCTAAAATCTCAGCAAAGAAAAGTTTTCTAATTCTGTGTGCACTTGGGGTCTTTTTGGAGCAGAAACTAAGAGGAAACTTTCCAAATAATCCTAAAAAAATTAGCAGTTTCTGCTTCAAAACCTCGTTAAAAAAACCTCTTAGGCTAGGTGCACACAATGTTTTTTTTTTCATATGGATTCCACCAGGAAAAAAACAAGAAAAGGCACAACATAAAAAGAACATACTGCACAACAATGCCAAAACGACATGTTTCTTCTCATGTAATGTTTGGAAACCATGAAGCATTTTAAAGAAGGGACGTGCTCATTCTTCTGGCGGTTTCCCAACGGTATTTCACGGTATAGAGGAAAAACCGCTGATGGTGGAGACTCTGCAAGAACGATGGCAGAGCCACTGGAGAAGCCGCTTCAGGAGAGCGACAAGCAGGTGCTTTGCTGAAACTGCTTCTCCTGGGATAACTAGGCGGCTGTGCCGACGTCTGAAGGGAGCCGTATGCCTATAGCCTAAGGGTGTGTTCACACTGAGTCTGTTTGCTGATTCTTTGGAGCTGAAACTGATCAAAAACTCAACATTTTTTAAAAGTTTAGAGTTTTTGAAGAAGAGTTTGCACACATAACCCAACTCTCTCCAAGCAATACATCTGTTTTTTGAACTTCTTGTGGTTTTTGGAGAGTTTTAAACTCCGCGTGGGCACACCCTCAGGCCTCACAAGCTTTTAGGCACTTATCAAAAGTTTGCAAGTGAACTATGTATGGTGGCACATGGAATCAGGACATAGCTATCAGATTTTTTTTTTAGGTGTTAGGGTTTGTAAGCTTACTATGCCTAATTTTGTAAGTTGCATCAGTCACCACTGGCTGAGTGGCCTCTCTGAGGAATTTGCGCTCAGCGATGATCGCAGGTAGTAAATAAGGGCCGCAGGTGTACGACATATGAACACCGGAGACTGTGAGATAATCAGGTGGTCGCTGTGTATAATCGGCGAGAAAATAACAGCCTAGGCCTCCAGGTTATAATTTTCTACCTGCTCTGATCACTCCAATCATAGAAGAAGTAAAAAAAATGAAATTCTAGAGGTTACCTTTCTTAAAACATCCATCGGTCATAAATTGTATTTTTTTTACCATAGAAAAGCAGGTTGTCTTCCGTAGTACTAATTTTCCTCTGATTGTTCAATTGCCCCACAGCACCTCCACAGGGGAAATAAAGTACTGCACATCTCATCTCAAATAAACCAATGGGCTGCTTCTGTAATCTATGGACATTTTCGGTCCTCCAAAAAAAACAAAAAATGCTTATTGTAGTCGGTTTGTCCTATCTCATACACATGTATGGTGCTTTTGAGGGGGTCGTATATTCTCCCTTAGAAACATTGGCCTAAAAGAATACCTTTGAACATATGGCGTCGGCCGGGGCATGCCATGATCATTTTTTTTTTCTGCATAGAAGCGTTTAACTATTTTATATGAAATTGGAGGAATCCACAGTGCAGTAGTGGACTCATGCACTGGAATCCTTTACATATAATGGTTCGCAGTTATTAATCAGTTTCCAAAAGATTTTGGTGTAAACTGAGCCCCTATAAAGTTTAAAATGGCACAAAAAAAAAGTTGCAAAAACACACAAAGTGTACAAACAAATTGTAAAAAGTCATGAAACTTAAACTATTCGTTTTCTCCAACATGTTCGGCAAAAATTGGATGGCTTTTGGCCCCCAAATATTTATTTTAGGCTGATTTGTTCAACTTAAATCCAGATAATAGTGCAAAATTTGGTGCAAATCTGTTCATAACAAGTGTAGAGACGCTACATTTTATTATAAATTTAATATACAATTTACAATCTTATTTTAGGCTGACCTATGAAATGCCAATCTTAATAAATTTGCCCCTCCAAGTTCTTAGCATTTATTAGTTGCAGTGGTTTTTCTTTATTTGGTAACATTTACAACATGCATTTTTTTTTCACAGAGAAGCCAAAGGGAAAAATGCCATGAAAAACACGACAGCCTAAAAGACTTTGTACGTAGTGCATTTTATATTTCACTGGAGACTTAGCAATTACATCTATCGTAGTATTTTTGGCCACAAAAACACAATGAAAGAATACAAAAAATGTGTTGTTTTTTTAGCAAAATGCTATGGGTAAAACAAACCTATAACAGCTTTATAACAAAAAAGGTATTAAAGGACTAATAGTTGAGAGTCCTAAATTGTGGATCTTTATAAGCACACAATTCCAAAGTGCAAATCTAGTTCTGTAAAACTTTATATAGTTAATGACACCTAATAAAGACTCATTGACTCAGTAACTGCACTTCCCAGGGCCCTTACTGTCTATGACCAATTAACACGATCTACTTGATGTTTCAGTTTTGAAAGAGAATTAAAAAGAGAGCCTTAAAGCATTATAGGACTTCAGGTATATCTTTCATTATACTACTTTTCATCATCTGCGGGCCTATTTCTAATTTTCAGTTGTCTCTGAGCTAGTGGGTGGAGACTAGCTGTTATAATGTTTCCCATACACAGCGCACCCACAGACATGAGGGATTCCTGTTCTTCCATCTCTACGTAACACATGTTTAGAAGTAGCAGCAGCATGGAGGTCATTATACTGTCATGAGGATGCCGCAACAAAATGGTGCCAGAAGATCGCAGCATCTGGTTACACATACATCTGTGCTGGTTAGAACTATTTCTCCTTCCTATTACCAACTCAGATTTTCCTTGCTCTGTTCTGGCATGGGTTAAACAGACCTGTTTGTTTCCTGTGACTCTCCATCCTAAGTTGTCTCAGCTGTTCTGAGTTAATCACTTCCCTCTGGTTTAAATACTCTCTGTAAGTGTTAGGTGTTGCCAGTGATAGCTTGCAACTACCTGGTTTGGTGCTGGAGGAGTGAACTGAGAAAGGAGCAGGCATTTAGAGTTGTTTCAGAAGATAGCTATGTGTAGTTGGTTTGTGTGTGTTTCCCAGTCTCTATTCCCATTTGCTTTGATTTATCCTCTCCTTCCCTATATACCACTCTATTGAGAGTGTTTTTCTATGATCGTGGTTTTCTTTTATCCCTAAAGGTACCGTCACACTAAGCGACGCTGCAGCGATACCGACAACGATCCGGATCGCTGCAGCGTCGCTGTTTGGTCGCTGGAGAGCTGTCACACAGACCGCTCTCCAGCGACCAACGATCCCGAGGTCCCCGGTAACCAGGGTAAACATCGGGTAACTAAGCGCAGGGCCGCGCTTAGTAACCCGATGTTTACCCTGGTTACCATCCTAAAAGTAAAAAAACAAACGCTACATACTTACCTACCGCTGTCTGTCCTCAGCGCTCTGCTTCTCTGCTCTGGCTGTGAGCGCCGGGCAGCCGGAAAGCAGAGCGGTGACGTCACCGCTCTGCTTTCCGGCCACTGTGCTCACAGCCAGAGCAGAGAAGCAGAGCGCCGAGGACAGACAGCGGTAGGTAAGTATGTAGCGGTTGTTTTTTTTTACTTGAACGATGGTAACCAGGGTAAACATCGGGTTACTAAGCGCGGCCCTGCGCTTAGTTACCCGATGTTTACCCTGGTTACCAGCGAAGACATCGCTGAATCGGTGTCACACACGCCGATTCAGCGATGTCTGCGGGGAGTCCAGCGACGAAACAAAGTTCTGGACTTTCTTCCCCGACCAGCGACAGCACAGCAGGGGCCTGATCGCTGCTGCCTGTCACACTGGACGATATCGCTAGCGAGGACGCTGCAACGTCACGGATCGCTAGCGATATCGTCTAGTGTGACGGTACCTTAACTGTTTCCCCTCTGTTTCTTTAAGTTAGGGCAAGACTAGCATTCCTGCTATCCTACTAACTAGTTAGGGTGATTCTTAGGGTAAAACAGGGATAGGAACGTGATCGCCACACGGGGTGAAAGAACCGGTCTAGGGATGCTGGGGAGCTCATGGTGGCTCAGGTCAAATATCAGGGGTGCCTCTTGTATCCTTCTCTAGTGGCAGAACTTCCTCCCCCTTCTGTCTCACCGTGCACCATTTTGCTTTGGGTAGAAACATGCCATATACAGCAAGTACTGAGCAGTTTAGCTGTGACCCCATCACTGGTTTTAGATAAACACTTACTAGAAAGCAGCAGCACCTTTCCCTTTCTCACATATTCCTTCCCCTCTGCTTAAACATCAATAGTCAGCTGTAATCTGATCTCTCAGTCCTCTGGCAGTCCCTTCTATTTTGTCGTTTTGACCAAGATGGATTTGTAGCAGGTTTTTAGAGTGCATGATGAGTTCAGGAGATTCGAGGCGGCAAGAGGAGAAGTGGCTCGTAAGTGGAGAAAGAAGCCTAGTTCTCTGAAAAGATATATCTTTTTTCACTTGTAATATCGATTTTATGCAAACGTTCTTGAAAAATTGAAGGGACTATTTAATGACCAGGTATTAAAAAGTGTATAAGATGGCATTTTTCTTTGGACAATACACCATCCATGTCATGTCTGTGCACCAAATGAGAAGAAGAAATCACGTCACAAAGTCCCTAAGTGTTCGGACCAAAATGTTACATTTTAATAGATTGTCTAATTAATATTGGAGGGCAGAGTTCTCCTTTACGTAGGTATATTAGATTGTGATCGTACTCGAGCACCCACAAGTACAAAGCCGAGTGCCGTTAACCCTGGGAAGGATGTTGGCGACCAACGCTGAACATATAATTTCTTCATCTTCCCTTTGCAGCTCTGAGATAAAACAAATCATAATGCGGTCTGATGGCAGGAGCGGAAACATTCCCAGTGGTGAGGCTCGTTCCACCTGTCTCTGGCGTTCTTCACTTGTCCTGTCATTATCAGCATGTCGCCAGGTGATCTTGACCTTGAAAAAAAAAAAAAAAAGGAAGTGATATCTTAAAATAAAACGTGTCCCTGAGTTCTTAGCTCTCAAGCTGGGAGCCATGTTTTTGTATCCTGCGGGGCGAGCCTCAGAGGAATATCAGCGGAGACATTAGGGGTGCGGAGAGACTTCAGTACATGTAAGATCTCATTATTCCATCGCACACCTACGCCTTGAGGTTCTGCTAAAATAGGAACCTGGTTGAAGATCAAAACCCCATTATTATAGCTGGTTCAGATCACAGGCAGGAATAAACCGTAATCAGGAGGAAATCTCCAGGTCGGTCAATGAACATTGCCGAGGACAGACAATTGAGCCGATCCCTTTAATTGAGTCATATATAAAGAGAAAAGGTAAAGATATGTGTTAGATGAGTTTTCGTAGCTCAGCCTCTCTTTATTATTTTCCAGGACTGCCTTAGGGGTCCGCGACTTGCAATTGCTCAGGGTAACTCATCTGATCCTTCTAAAGTGGGGCATCCAAGGCTGAAAACCACAAGTCCCAGCAGTTTTGAGTAGATATTGTACCAATTAGATTGTGTATAGGGGTTTTATTTAGACAATAATGTTCTTATTTGAGCACGGTATGGTGAGATATATATTGAATATCTTTGCTATTTAGGCACTGTATAATGTATTGTTTTCTATTCTTATGTTGGTGGCCTTGCATGGTATTATTTATTGATATTTAATGATATTTGGATGTTAGGATGAGGGGTAAAACGTAGGCCGATTCATAACCTATAAATGATATGCCTCTTATGATAAAGGATCGTACAGACAACCGTATTTTCGGTCCCACTGCGAATTGACTAAAGATTGGCTCGCCCTTGGACCAATGTTATTCTATGGGGATGGACCAAGAATACTCAAGTTGGAGCTCATTATCGGATCACATTCGGCCGTGCAAGTCCATGAGTATCTGTAAAACATCCAACTGTACTCGCATCATGTAACTTTTGATGATGGTCATGAAGTGGCCATGAAGGTGGTGCACTAGGTTCATGGACCCACTATGCCACGATGCCAGGCTTGCCTAGTATGGCACATAGCTAAGTGGCTACCTTGTGTTCACTGGAGATCCTGATGGTGGAGTCAGGCTTGAGCCGCGGGTAGCTGCCAGGTACCGCTCCTAGGCAGTCCCCGATACTGCGGCTGTTTACCCCAGTGGTCAGGTTCACTGACACAGACTCGGGCTCCGTTTATGCTTCTCCTTGGGCAGGATGGATACTGACATGGACTACTCTAATAGGTACATGTTCAGACACTCGTATCTCAGAAACTGGTTTTGGTACCATCAATGAGGTTTCGTACTTTGGTAGCTAGGGGTTCAAGTTCATGCACTGGCCACACTCGGACCAGGGGAGCAGGTTCAGGCTCTGGCCGCACAAGGACCAGGAGGTTCAGGTTCAAGCACTGGCAAAAGAAGGACCAGGGGTTCAGGTTCAGGCACTGAGCACACATGGACAAGGGGAGCAGGTTCAGGCACTGGCTGCACACAGACCAGGGGTTCAGATTCAGCACATGATCACTCCAAGACAGGAGACCTAACAACTCACTAGTACCTCTTTAAATCACCAATGAATACATGTTGTTTCAGCACTTCTCTGCTGCGGAGGTGCCTTTTATACTAAATGGTTCCATGCGATTTTCCATGTATGCGCGTTGCCTCTTTAAGAGCAGGGAAACTCATGCGTGCACTAGGCCCGTCGCACAGCCGGGGTGGTGAGTAAGCCACTGTCGGAAAAGGAACCATACAGGGGCGGCGGCATTAGCATTACATAGTGGTGTGTCTATCTTTGGATGAGTCTTAGGGGTGTGTCTTTCTTGGAATGAGTCCTAGGGGTGTGTCTATCTTGGAATGAGTCCTAGGGGAGTGTCTATCAGTGAATGAGAACATACACCAACCGTTCTTGTGTTCACCCCACTGGTCAAAAGTTTTGGATGATTGAATTCCAACCACCTGCTCCTCTTGTCCTCTGACATAACCTTCAATTGCGTGTACATCACGGCACTCCAAGTCTTTAGTGCACTGGTAGAGTCCTACCCCATATATTAGATATGAAGAATTAGAGACTTGCTTTAATTGAGGTGATATTTATTAGCAATCCAATATATAACGTTTCGGTCAATAACTTAGACCTTCTTCAGATACACAAACTGCATATAAGAAGCTCTACCCCTCACCACTGTGGCTAAGCCACCTTACTACAAGGCATCTAAATCATACACATCTCTTCTATATACAGCCCTGGTCAAAACTACTGTTATTGTGAACAGTTAAGCAAGTTGAAGATGAAATGATCTCTAAAAGGCCAAAAGTTAAAGATGACACATTTCCTTTGTGTTTTAAGGAAAAAAATATATGTATTTTCATATTTTACATTTTAAAAATTACAAAAAGGAAAATGGACTGATGCAAAAGTTTGGGCACCCTGCATGGTTAGTACCTAGTAGTGCCCCCTACTGAAAATATCACAACTTGGAAATGCTTTTGTAGCCAGACAGGAGTCTTTCAATTCTTGTTTGAGGGATTTTCATCCATTCTTCCTTGGAGAATTCTTCCCGTTCTGTGAGATTCCAGGGTCGTCTCGCTTCCTCTGCTATTTTGAGGTTTAGCCGCAGATTTTCAATGGCGTTCAGATAAGGAGACTGTGAGGGCCATTGTAGAGCTTTCAGCTTGCGCCTTTTGAAGTAGTTAATTGTGGATTATGACGTGTGTTTAGGATCATTATCAATTTGTAGAAGCCACCCTCTTCTCACCTTCAGCTTTTTACAGATGGTGTTATGTTTGCATCAAGAATTTGTTGAAATCTGTTGAAGAATCCATTCTTCCCTGTACCTGTGAAATGTTGGCTGTAACACAACCCCAAAGCATGAATAATACACCCCCATGATTAATGGTTAACTAGATGTTCTTTTCCTGAAATTCTTTTTTTCTCCACGCATACCTTTTATCATTATGGTCAAAGAATTTTATTTTAACTTTATCGGTCCACAGGACTTGTTTCCAAAATGCATCAGGTTTGTTTAGATGTTTGTATATACTTTTGTATACTTCCAACACTGAATTTTATGGTGAGGACGCAGGAGAGGTTTCCTTCTGATGACTCTTCCATGAAGGCCATATTTGTGCGGGTATCTCTGAAGAGAAGAACAATGTACCACAACTCCAGAGTCTGCTAAATCTTTCTGAAGGTCTTTTGCAGTCAAGTGGTGGTTCTGATTTGCCTCTCTAGCAATCCTACGAGCAGCTCACTGAAATTTTGCTTGGTCTTCCAGACCTTATCTTGACCTCCACTGTTCCTGGTAACTGCCATTTCTTAATTACATTTCAAACTGAGGAAATGGCAACTTGAAAACACTTTGCTATCTTCTTATAGCCTTCTCCTGCTTTGTGGGCCTCCATCATTTTCATTTTCAGAGTGCTAGGCAGCTGCTTAGAAGAACCCATGGCTGCTGTTTTTTTTGGCACAAGATTAGAGGAGGCTGGATTTTTATAAAGCTGGGAGATTTGTATCACCTGGCCTTTCCTAACGATGCTAGTGAACGAGTCATAACCAGAGGCGTAGCTAGAGCTTTTGCCGCCCGGGGCTGTTCCCGAGTTTGGCGCGCCCCCCCCCCATTCCCCCCCCCAGCTCAATACACACAAAGGTTACCAAAAATGGTTTTCCTGTTTTGTAGAACTTAAACTGGGCCTAATGGTGTCACCCCCACATGCCACACCTGTGACTTAATACCACCACACCATGACCAGGCCACATAGTGACCGAATAATACTACATACAAGGGACAAATACCACCGCACCATTTCCAGATCACATATTACCACCACATAGTGACTGAATACTACAATACTGATCAGTAATAAAAAAAAAACCACAATACTATCACCATAAGTGCCAGTATTCACAGGAGATCTGTACTTAGTATGCAGTGTCTGTGTAGAGGTAATACAGAGATCACTGGTGACATTATACACAGGACCTCTATATAGTATACAGTGTATAGTGTCAGTGTATAGGTAACACTGACTCACCAGTGACGTCTCTAGGTGAAGTCCTTCATCTTTCATCCAGCACAGACCGCCATCATTCCTTCCAGCCAGGACTCGTTTCTGCAGGAAATAACACAGTTATCTCGAGCTCCGCTTGCAGAACACATTACTTAATTTTTCACAACTTCTACATTACACCACATGAAGAAAAAAAGGTGATATAGTGTCACTCTGCACAGTAACAGGACCGCCCCCCCATTTAAAACAGTATACTCAAAAAATAAAATAAATACATCACTGCAGTAACAATATCCCTTAATTATCCCCTATGGTAATAATATTCCCCACCCTGGCCCCGTTTATCTCATTCCTGGCTCCAGCCATATGTTGTCGTATCCTGCCCTCATGAGTATCCATTCTACCCCATATGATCTCCCCATCCTGCCCCACCAGCCTCCATCGTATCCGTCCTGCCCCATGATCCAATCCTGCCCCGTGTCTCCAATCATGCCCCGTATCTACATTCTGCCCATGCCTCAAGTCCTGCCCCCAGTGTGTCCAGCATATTACCCCCATGTTGTCCAGCAATCTGCCCCAGTGTGTCCAGCATATTACCCCCATGTTGTCCAGCAATCTGCCCCAGTGTGTCCAGCATATTACCCCCAGTGTGTCCAGCAATCTGCCCCAGTATGTCCAGCATATTACCCCCAGTGTGTCCAGCAATCTGCCCTCAGTGTGTCCAGCAATCTGCCCCAGTGTCCAGCCTTTCCCCAGTGTGTCCAGCAGTCTGCCCCAGTGTGTCCAGCATATTACCCCCAGTGTCCAGCATTGCCCCAGTGTGTCCAGTATATTACCCCCAGTGTGTCCAGCAATCTGCCCCAGTGTCCAGCATTGCCCCAGTGTGTCCAGAAGTCTGCCCCAGGGTCTCCAGCATTGCCTCAATGTGTCCAGAAATCTGCCCCAGGGTCTCCAGTATTGCCCCAGTGTGTCCAGCAATCTGCCCCAGGGTCTCCAGTATTGCCCCAGTGTGTCCAGCATTCTGCCCCATAGTCTCCTGTACTGCCCCAGTGTGTCCAGCATTCTGCCCCATGGTCTCCAGTATTGCCCCAGTGTGTCCAGCAATCTGCCCCATGGTCTCCTGTATTGCCCCAGTGTGTCCAGCATTCTGCCCCATGGTCTCCAGTATTGCCCCGGTGTGTCCAACAATCTGCCCCATGGTCTCCAGTATTGCCCCAGTATGTCCAGAAGTCTGCCCCAGGGTCTCCAGCATTGCCTCAATGTGTCCTGAGATCTGCCCCATGGTCTCCAGTATTCAGTGTGTCCAGCATTCTGCCCCATAGTCTCCTGTACTGCCCCAGTGTGTCCAGCATTCTGCCCCATAGTCTCCTGTACTGCCCCAGTGTGTCCAGCATTCTGCCCCATGGTCTCCAGTATTGCCCCAGTGTGTCCAGCAATCTGCCCCATAGTCTCCTGTATTGCCCCAGTGTGTCCAGCAATCTGCCCCATGGTCTCCTGTATTGCCCCAGTGTGTCCAGCAATCTGCCCCATGGTCTCCTGTATTGCCCCAGTGTGTCCAGCAATCTGCCCCATAGTCTCCTGTATTGCCCCAGTGTGTCCAGCAATCTGCCCCATGGTCTCCTGTATTGCCCCAGTGTGTCCAGCATTCTGCCCCATGGTCTCCAGCATTGCCCCAGCCCCAGACAGTCAGAAATAAAAAAAAAAAAAAAAAAAAGTAAAATCCTCACCTCTCCCGTTCCCAGCGCAGGTCCGGTGCAGTCAGCGTCTCTCCGGCTCTGCGACGCTCAGGACAGAGAGGCAGAGCGGCGCGCACAGTAGTGACGTCATCGCGCCCTCTGCTCTGAGACGTCGCAGAGTCAGAGGACGCTGAAGCCGCAGGAACCAGGAGAGGTGAGTATTAGAGCGGGGGGCGGGGGCGGGGGCGGGACCCGGGGGTGGGGGGAGCTGGCCCTGGTCGTGGCGGCGGACGGCGCCGCCCGAAGATTTAAAGGGGCGTCTTTTTTTTTATTTTTTTTTTTTTATCTTCTTCTCCTGCAGCGCCGGCCGCCCCCAGCATTGTGCCGCCCGGGGCGGACCGCCCCCCCCGCACCCCCCTTCCTACGCCACTGGTCATAACCCTAACAGGCTAATTAAGGTGTGAAACCTTGGTCAAAGTTATCTGAGCACACAAATCTCCAAGGGTGCGCAAACCTTTGCATTGGCCCATTTTCCTTTTTATAATTTTATAATTTTTAAAATGTAAAAGATGAAAATATATGTGTGTGAATATATATATATATATATATATATATATATATATATATATATATATATATATATATATATATATATATATCCTAAAATACAAAGGAAATGTGTGATCTTAAACTTTAGGCCTTTTTAGAGATCATTTTATCTTCAACTTGCTTAACTTTTCTCAATAACAGTCATTTTGACCAGGGGTGCACAAACTTTTACATACCACTTTACATTATATCCCACAAAAATTGGCAGGTTCCACTGAATTATATCTAATGCGAATAGGGGTCTTAAGAATCATTCACATATTGACATAACCATAGACTCATTCATAGATCAACACATGCTTACAATTGTTGGCGACAATTTTTTTGCGTATATTTGAGACAAAAAAATGATTCTTTAAATTTAAGTTTCGTTAAAATTTTGCACTGTTTGTCTTCTATAGCTTCGGTATTGTATTGTCTATTTTTAAGCTGCAAAATGAGTTATCCGAGAATCCGCCAGTGAGTTCATTCTAAAAGAATGACCGGAAAGTTTTGCAGCTCTTTTATCTGTTCTTTTCTGACCTCAAAGTTGAATGTGCAGCGAAATTAAGAGCCTGTAAAAGCCAAACGGGCTCTCTGTCACCTGGGGCAAAGCTGCAGTGACCCTTTATAACTTTCAGGCACATTTCTGTAATGTATCTTCCTGAATGTCCCTATGAATGGGACTATTTATTTGGCTGTAAATGCCCCATCAGATCACCTTAGTAGGACATCTAGTCGACGGCTCAATGAAATCCAGTAATTTTTAGGATTTCTCTTTTCAAGATTATTTTACAGCTTCTCGTTTTTGTGCAAACAAATAATATTCCCAATAACGGTTTGACTGCCATGAAGGGAAGATAAGAAGCGTGCGAACGTAACGAGTGGCCAAATTACCCCATTATGTAATGAATATTACCAAATGCAACAATAACCAGATGGAATTTCCCACTTTAAAGTGTTTCTATCAGCATTATACTGCGCGCCGAACGGCCATTGTACTAAAGTTAAAAAGACTTTAATCTACAAAATAATTAACTGCAATTGTGGCTGATAATGATACAAATATATCAAGTATTTTTTAGCTTTGCGGTAAATAAAAGGAATAATTACTACATTTTTCTAATCCTATAATAATAACCATTCAACGTCTAAAAAAATGGGCAACATGCAAAACTCTCCTTCCTCGCCATTTTTAGGGTACGCTCCCACGACATCTTTGTTGGGCAAAGCCACTTCTTTTGCCGACTTTACAGTTTACAAACCCAAAAGACTGAACAATTCATTTTGACGTTGTTGCGCACTATGCTCGTTTCTTTTCGTGGTCTTCGACACTTTTTTAAGGAGGATTCTAGGATTTTTTTTTTATGCTCATACCCTTAAATTTTAGGTCCCCGATGGTCCAGGGGATTGTTATAATTAATTTTACATGCCCTGGTGGTCTAGGGCAGAAAGTGGTGAATGATAAATACAGGTTCTTGCTAGAAATGGCGAAGAGCTAAAAAAAACAAACAAAGGTCCTGGGCAAATGCCTGTTAGTGACACCCCCAATATCAGCCGTGCATCCGTGAATTGTGCTCAGGATGTTTAAGGATCAAATTAAAAGTCGAAAAAGTAGATTAAACAAGCCATCAAGATGTAAGGCGACTCATGAAATGACACAGTGTTAGCATACATTCACCGCCGGCTCAAGTCACCTTAGTGTTCCAGAATAAATGCATTATCTGGTGTAAGCGTTCCAAGGAGCCAGCCTCAGCACCAGATGCTTCCCGGCTCTCAGACTCGCTGGCTCCAGACTCATGTTACTACAGAGGGAGTGTGCGAGTCTGGATTCCTGTTCTTCATACTCGACAGTCATCATCTGTAAGTTATGTTACGGCAGGTCGATCTAGGGAAGCGTTCCCAGTCATGTTCTCCTATCTGGCCATTAGGCATTCTTCGTGATCTTTGGAAACACCTGAAAAGCTCTTTCCTATCTAGGGGTATGTGTCAGTAAAGCAGTCCGAAAATGTAGTGGTACATGAAAAACAGACCATTTTCCTATTGTTGGAGTAATGGATAATGGAGGAAAGACGCAGTTTGCCATCAAAGGAGATGCTGGAAGTGGTTCCCACCAGTGGATAATCAAAGTTGTGCCTGTAGAACCTTCTGTAACACCAATTGTTCCGTATTTCAGACATGAATTACAATTTTCTATTTCGGTTTTGGCTCTGTCTGGGGATTAGTTTCATAAACCCGACCCTTACTCATACGGGGAACAGTTGCTCATAGTTACTTCTGGTGATATTGGAGACCACAACTTTTTGCTCACTATTAATTTTATTTCCTTTTAATCACTTAGTTTAGATTAGATATTAGAAAAAGCTTTTTGACAGTTAGGGTGATCAATGAGTGGAACAGGCGGCCCCGAGAGATGGTGAGTTCTCCTTCAATGGAAGTTTTCAAACAGAGGCTGGACAGACATCTGTCTGAGATGGTTTAGTGAATCCTGCTTTGAGAAGGGGGTTGAACACGATGACCCTGGAGGTCCCTTCCAACTCTAACATTCTAGAATACTATGATATAGCGCCATTAATCACACAGCGTCTAACAGACATCATCATCACTGTTCCCATTGGGCTCACGCTAAAAGACCTCTAAAATTTTGGACTCACATCTGTACATCTATAACCAAGTACCAGATGCCAATCTTTGGATCATGTAGTGGTACAGCTAAGCAAAAAGATAAGGTGGACCCTAATCCAGAGATGCTGGAGAAGCTGCAGGTAGTAGAAAGTTTGCATGGTTCTAGCCCAGTGGCGATGGACTACTGATGTGGCCACTGGATCAGAGTTCTGCCAATCTACGTGCTCATCTCAATGCATAGGCTGTTGGGGCTGTTCTTGTGAATTGTTTGTGTACCCGTACCTATTGTTCTGAAAATTAATATACCCAAGAAGATAGAACCGCACTTCACTGGTCATGATGTAACAGGATGACCGTCTACCATCATATCGAGAAGACCAAGTACAAGGCACCACGTGCTTCTCTGTATCCCACAACTGATAGTCTGAAGTTAAAAGATTAATGAAATTCCTAGAAAAGACATTGGACGTTTAAAATGCTTTATAAATGGCTTCTATGGGGCTCCTTTAGAGATAGTTGACATACTTAGTGATTTTGAGGGTTGGTGTCCACCTACTCCTCATCAAAATAAAGCATAGCACCCTTGTCTCAGATGTGAATAGTGCCCTGTGAACGGGTCAAGAAATGCCCGCACCTCCTTCTGCATTTTGACACATGGCTGTAGCATATACGGGGTGAAGCCTTGCCTCCATGCATTTCTGGTGGTATGATGATGCTATTACCGATGCTCTTGGGTCAGTCTAAATTTAACGCATTACATCTTATATATAAATTACTCAGCATGCAGACTCTTACTGACGCGTCCATAATTGCAGACATATTTTATACCCTGACAGTCACTGGGCTCGTATAGATGTCTTAACGTTGGGTACAAAATGCTGTCAGAAGCTGAAAATGATCAGCGATGGTTCTGTAAGACATTAGGTATAATTCATAGTCTCCTGTAATGTAACGCCAAGCCGTTATCGGCAATGCCGAACATATGTCTCACTATAAAATATCACTAAGAACCTATTGATCACTAAGTGGAGGCTGATAATTATCATTTGTGGCCGGAGAAAAGGCTGGTACCAGCAGTAGGCTAAACTGGGCCAGTGCCAGAGCCAAGTGGGCTAGGAAACCCCTTGGGTAAGAATGCTCCAAACTTGTGAACCTAAGAGTTATGTAGGTTGGGTGCCAACGTGTGCACAAGGACCTGCCTAGACCTCAAGCCCTAAGAGAGCAGGACTTATTTTGGCATTTAGACAATATAGACAAGCATTTTGACATCAATGGTGCACCTTCTTGTTAGTAGACCCTGCGACTTCATTACGTTCACTTGATGTGTGGGCCTACTAATCAGAAGAGGCGTTGGGGATGCTGGTTTGGGTCGTTAACGTTGGTGTTAAAAACTTAACATTCTCGGCAGCTCATCGCACATTGTAAACAGGAGCTGTGCTACCGATAACTATGATATTCCATGCACATAAAGCGAGCGCTATAGGGTACCCGTCACTGGATTCATGCTGCTCAGAGCCAGCGACAAGAGTTATAGTCAAGGCTAATTCGGTGCTGCGCCTGGCCAGCTATGCTCCCTCCGCTCTAGGTGATTGACAGATATTTTCCAGGTGTGTACTTAGAGACCTTTCAATCGCTTTTCCCAGCGATTGACAGATATAGTCTTGTCTATGACTAGATCTTCAAACTATGTCTTCTCTGAATGTTTCAGAGAAATATATACCTGGTTGCATTTGTGTGGCCGGGCTCTGATGAATGTTGCTCGAGGTTTGGGCAGCATGAATCAACGGACAGGTTCCCTATTAATAATCATTCTCTGCACACATATATTATTATATATTATATCTGATCGGCGGGTGTTTTACGGCCGCGGTTGACAGGTGTAAATGCACCTTAAGCTTCGGATTTAGCGCTGCTCCGTCAGAAGGCATCACTTTACAGCGCAGACACAATTACAGGTTACCTTCTGCACGGAGGCGTGAGGATCCTGGCAATGTTATGACTTTACTTAATGGGATAACTGTGCCTCTCACAAGACGTGTAAGGTTACTCCACCTAAAACGTGAGAGGGGGAAACACCTTCTAAACGTTACTGCTCCACCTGCAGTGCTGTCACCTCCAGTGTAAGGATCTCCGGGAACACTACTCAGGCGGGGGCTACATGGCGAGTTTTCACTAGAAGTATGTGAAGCTACTCCTTCTTATAAGAAATCCAAATCTGCTGGATTTATTGTGACTTGTTTGCAGCAACTTGCTTATTGCATGGGCAAAATGCCATCTTATATTGCAACTAGAGACGATCAAAAAGATTTTCAGGATCTGGTAGAGCCGCCATGACGGTGACCCATGACCGCCGACCAGAGCATCGCGAACCACCTCCTACCTGACGCCAGCTCCTTCGTCTCTTCTGATTAGTAGGCCCTGCATGGCGTCATTGTTGCGTAATGCTGCATGCATAACGTGGCACCAGGCCTGTTCATCCTAAGAGGCGCCGAGGATGCCGGCAGGTAGGAGGAGGTTCGAAAGGCTCTGGTTACAACTAGAGTTGAGCAAAAAGATTTGCACCACCATGATCCAGCAGCATCCTTGGTAGTCTGTGGCCGTCGACCAAAGCCAGCGTGTAGCTCCAGCCTTACATGATCCAGCAAAGAGGCAAAAATACATTACAGTCTATGTATGGAGTAGCCACACCAAGAGTACCGGAACAAGTGCAAACTAAAAGAGCGTAAATTAACAACCACAGCCTGTAAGTGACCGCTGTGACCGCTTCTCAGGGACTACTCGCGTCACTTTGTTCTTTAGCATAATGTTGTAAAAATCTAGTTTCTATCCTGATTTTTCTAGCTGTTCCTTCCAGACTGGTATTAAGGTTACTGTAAAATGTAAGAAAAGAGGAGCAACAGAGAAGGAGGAGCGGGCAGGGGCCATGCAAAGTTTGGGTGACTTTTTACGACTTAATGTTAGCTCCATATTTGCTAAAAATGGCTGCTCCAAGCATAGTTTGGAATATTAAACAAGGGTCCGGACGTTACTTTGTGTCATTGTGTTCTCTCGTATTCTGTATTCAGCTTTTGCTTTGACGGGAGAAGAAAACCTCATGAAATGCTAACTTTTTATTAATAATGAGAAGTGGAACGTCCCATAATAGATTACTGCTGATTTTCTGAAATCTCCCCCTTCTGTGACGGCACCTTACCATTACCGACCCTCAGGGATTTTCATGGAGCTGCACACCAGATGCCTCGTCTTCGTAGATGAACACTCATGTAATCTGCCATGAAGACTACACGTAGCTGACTTCTGGTGAAATACTTGTCTTACAGATCTGATTATTTCCTGGGCAGATTAGTGCTTAAATAAAGTCTGCCCAAACATTATATAGCTAAAGTGCTGGGAGTCTATACTGTACAGAGCTGCATGCAGTCCCCGATTCTAGGAACAGCCCCGGGGTTTGGGGTAGAAATTTCAGATCTTGCTCACTTGACTTTGTAGGTTAAAGAGTAACTAAAGTTTGGTGCACATCGATTTTAAGGACACTTTACTAATACGAGTGTCTGGATGGAAGCGCTTACCTGATGACATCAGTGACTAATCAAAAGAAGTGCCACGGATGGCGTCAGGTAAGAGAGACGCCCGAGAGGCCACAGATTACTGACCGAGTCTTGCACATCGATTTGTACCAACTCTAAAAGTAACTAAACTTTAAAAAAAAAGTTTTGACATTTTTGAGTCACTTTCTACTAGACTTGGCAAATGAGAGCCTGAGTCCTAAGCCCCCACTGCTTATCTATAGACCTTCTATTGAGCCCCGTGCACCACTTTGCTCCATCTCGAGGATCAGTTGAGCGCTTCCGCCGCTTCCTATGAGCGAATAGAACTACTGCAAAAGTTCTGCTGCTACAAATTACTGTTGCGCTGTTCATGACTTATTACAATCTAAGTGACCGCCCGTGCGGTCCTCAATAAGATGGCACCCTACTTGGACTGGCATCGTTATTGCATTATTGGGCCGGGGATTGTAGCAAAGTCAACAAGCAATGGCTGCGATGCACAATCACATCCCAGGGAGGGTCAGTGTCCATGAACGTATAGTCGCTTAGTGGCTATTAAGAGCTGCACATGTGCTGCACGATTCCATCAAGGTGACCCCCTTAGGTGGGCAGGCTGTGGAATATTATTTTTTTTACTATTTTACGGCCTTCAGCTTGATCTCGAGCCATGGCGACTTGATGGATGAATGGTTTGTAGGAAGATCGATTTTGTCAAAGCCTAGATAGGTCCACCAGGGTCTCCTCCGTCCATATCTCGATTGTACCAAACCATCAGGGTTGTTGGTCTTTCTCTTCACCTTGTTCCTTCTATTCTTCTGCACATGATGTCCTTCTCCAGTGATTGCGCTCTTTGTAGGATGTGTACACAGTGGGCAAGTTATATCTTGATGGTCCTTGCTTCCAGTGTCATGTCTGGGTTGACTTGTTCCAGAATTAGTTTGTTCTTCTTGCCATCCATGTTATTGATAACGTCCTTCTCCAGCATCACTGCTGGACGAATCATCAACAATCTTAAATACGCGGACGATACAACCTTGATAGCAACAAGACTAGATGGAATGAAGGACTTATTGCGGAGTGTCAAGATGTTACTGCTCCTCAACACAAAGAAGACAAAGATATTGACTACTGCCAGGTACGACAGGGACACATTTGAGATGGACGGCGACGAACTGGAAGATCTAAAGGACTTCAACCTTCTCGGATCAATGATCGCTCAAGATCAAGTGATGACATCGGAAGTCAATAGTAGAATAGCCATGGGCAAATCAGCAATGAAGTCACTGGACAAGGTCTTCACATCCAGGAACATTTCACCGGCGACAAATACACGGCTCGGACGTAGTCTGGTCTTTTCTGGATGTTGTGGCATATTAGGGCAGGCTAACTTGTGTGCACGCATCGCTCTGGTGTAACCTGACCTAGTGCAAAGTTGTGATTCCCCAAAACTTTGTAAATCTGCTGAAGTGCAATGTCAGTGGCTTCTTTTTTCCCCTCATAAGTTGACTCCCTAAGATTTGTATACAGAGTGGAATCTTTTTTGGAATCTTTTAGGCTACGTGCACACGTTGCGGAAAGTCCTGCGGATGTTTTTGGTAAATCCGCACTGCGGATTACCTGCGGAATTACCGTGTTTTTTTTTTGGGCGGATTTTGTGCGGATTCCACCTGCAGTTTTACACCTGCTGATTCCTATTATGGAGCCGCTGCGGAATCCGCACAAAGAATTGACACGCTGCGGAATAAACAAGGCTACGTTTCCGCGCGTTTTTTTTTCCGCAGCATGTGCATTGCGGATTTTGTTTTCCATAGGTTTACATGGTACTGTAAACTCAGGGAAAACCGCTGCGAATCTGCAGCAAAATCCGCAACGTGTACACATAGCCTTAGGCTCCTTCGAGCCGTTATACATCGGGTATAACAAAGGGGACGACGCTGTTCCATATAGAGGCACCCAGAGGTGCGGTACATGTGGTTGGGCGATGGATGCCTATAAATTGTCATCCATGAGATATATATGGTATATATAGGAAATGATCCGATGGAAAGATGTTAATCCTAAATACTGGTAATATGGCAGCTGAGTCCGCGCTGTGGCGCCTCCGTCATGTCTCTGCACAGATTGCTCCACTTTTTTGTCGGCGGCTATGTTTAGTATGCACGCGGCATATCAGGATGTGAATGAATTCCTTGGAACAGTCTGTCTCCATGGGCACAGTCTGCACAGCTGTAGCATATGGGATATGTTTGTGCAGCATCCGTGTGTGTGCGAGCGAGTGTGCGCGCGGGGTTGTGTACATGTGTTTGCCGAATTCCCCGGCTGCCCGTGACGTGCGCTGCAGAGTTTCTCGCTGCTCACATGTATCTCGCATGTGACACCACGAACGGAGTTAAGAATTAACTCGTGCCCCATTTTTTTTTTTTTTGACCAAATACAAAGAGGGCGAGAGAGAAGGGGCTGCGGGCGTCTCGCTCTCTCTCCGTTCTGCAGACGCAGGCAGGAGAATCAATGGCTGCTGACGCTGTTTATCGCAGACAGATGTTTTGCAGCGATTACGCTACGGCTTTGATTATAAGGCGGGAGAGAAGAGGATGTAGAAATCCTTGGAAGAAATGAAGAGAGGAGGAGGAGGGGGGGTATTAAAATGTCTGCATGACTTTTATAGAAACAGCGCCACTACTGTTCGTGGGCTGAATCTGGAACTGCAGCATAAATGTGAATGGAGCTGAGCTGCAATACCAGACGCAGACTGCAGGCAATGGTGGCGCTGTTTCTGGAGGAAGAAAAAATATTTTTAAATAGATTTATATCTATATGGCTATGTGTCAGCCTTTACTGGAATGCATAAGCCAAAGAATTGCTCAACTTTTTGGACATTTTTTTTTTTTTTTAACTTAAAGGCATATACTTGGGGTTAATAAATCATTTTGGAATCATTTAGCTGATCTGTTCTGTAGTCCATAAATCAGCCAAGAAGAGCTCAGAAAAAGGCAGATGAAAGCGGTACAAATCAAAAGGAGCTCTCTGAAGGATTATCAGTTAACTCCTTTCACAGTCAACAAAGAAGCTATAGAAGGCGAAAAATATTTTCGCCCCCAATTACACGCATTTAAACGGGTGGATAGTAACATAGTAACATAGTAACATAGTTAGTAAGGCCGAAAAAAGACATTTGTCCATCCAGTTCAGCCTATATTCCATCATAATAAATACCCAGATCTACGTCCTTCTACAGAACCTAATAATTGTATGATACAATATTGTTCTGCTCCAGGAAGACATCCAGGCCTCTCTTGAACCCCTCAACTGAGTTCGCCATCACCACCTCCTCAGGCAAGCAATTCCAGATTCTCACTGCCCTAACAGTAAAGAATAATCCCTAATAATCCACTGCCCTAACAGTAAAGAATAAAGGATAATCCCTTTAATTATTTTTTTAAGGTTTCTTACAACTGGTGGAGTAATGCGGGATATAGAATTATGGAAAGACTGGTAAAATAAAATTCAATTGGAATGAACTTATTATTCTTAATTGGACAGAAATAGCGCCACTGTTTTTTCTCAGGCAGTGTCTGGAATTGCAGCTCAGCCCCAATAAAGTGCATAAAGCTGCAATACCAGACACATCCTATAGACGAGCTGTTTTGGGGGTTAAAAAAAAAATAGCCCATTTTTCTAAACCGATCCAACCCCTTTGACCTCCTCCTTCGTGGATCTAATTCTGGATTCTGTAACCCCGGCCTGAGTGATCTTGGAGTTCCTCTTTAAATCCTAAAAGGAAACCTGGATTTAGTAAGCAGGTGCGTCAGAATATTAATCCCTTGCATTAAGCCAGGGGCTGCTTCAAGAGTCCTGTGGTTGGGAAGATAAATATACTTTGGATGTTTCCACCTTTTCTATATAAGGAGGAAAGTAATTGCCCCTCCCAGCGAAGATCTGGTTGCATAAGAGGTTATTTTTGGCTCTTTGCAAGTTAAACCCCTCAAAACATCTAATTCCTATGAGCAAATCCTTACTTTTTTTTTTTTTTTTGGGGGGGGGGGGGTGGGGGGGAGAGGAGGGTCTACAAAATATTTGTACTTTAGCCAAATAACTGCACTTTTTTATCAGTAGCAGACATTTATTTTTAATAAAGGCGAATGCAATCTCATCAAATCAAATAGATCTCGAGTGACATGATAGAATCCTTGCTTCCTGCAGCCACCACTAGGGGGAGCTCACTGCACACAGTGATTATTGAATTCAACAGTATACAGAAAGCTCCTATGCTCCCCCTAGTGGTGACTGTAGGCAGCAACAATTTTATCATTCATTCTATTTTTTTTGCAGGGAATGTATTGCTCTGTATTACATCTCCGACTGCTAGAAAGTTATGCTTAGGAATAAGTCAGCACAGAATTTCAAGACATTCCGGACCTTAGTGCAAAATTTGTACTTGCTATGTGCCACTATGTGTCCCCTTTTTGTGGCAGAGGGTTCATGGGCCCCTGGGGGCAGCAGGACCTGGATCCACCAGCTATGACCATGCTTTGCATTTAGAATTTAGCCAATGCCAGACCTGATTTTTCTGTAAGATGAGGCATTTTTGAGACCATAAAATTTTGAAGGTGAATTTCGGTCCCCCACCTCAAGGTTTCTGCATTTCTCAGCAGTTCGGGGGGAGCTCCTGTATATGAGGAGAGGCCGCTCAGTACCTGGGATAATGAACACACATACCTGGGGATCTGCGGCAGAGCTGCTCTTCCGTTCCCTGGGCCCTTCACCTTCAGACAAGTATCCAGGCAACTGCCTCAAATAGGGAATTGGTTGTAGACAGCGTCCGGGCACAGGGCGTTATCTGGGCTTTACTGTAGTGCCAGCGCAACCGCCTGCATCTTGTAGAGAGATGGGCCCTGGTGCAAGATAAGGAATGGGGCCCCCCATCCTGATATATGTCCCTGGTCCTGACCCCATCCTGGTATATATATCCCCCATCCTGGTGTATATGTCCTTATCCTGGTATATATATCCCCCATCCTGGTGTATATGTCCTTATCCTGGTATATATATCCCCCATCCTGGTATATATCCTCCATCCTGGTATATATCCTCCATCCTGGTATATATGTTCCCCATCCTGGTCTATATATCCCCCATCCTGGTGTATATGTCCCCATCCTGGTATATATCCCCCATCCTGGTATATATGTCCTTATCCTGGTCTATATATCCCCCATCCTGGTCTATATATCCCCCATCCTGGTATATATATCCCCCATCCTGGTATATATGTCCTTATCCTGGTATATATATCCCCCATCCTGGTCTATATATCCCCCATCCTGGTATATATGTTCCCCATCCTGGTATATATCCTCCATCCTGGTCTATATATCCCCCATCCTGGTATATATATCCCCCATCCTGGTGTATATGTCCTTATCCTGGTATATATATCCCCCATGCTGGTATATATCCTCCATCCTGGTATATATCCTCCATCCTGGTCTATATATCCCCCATCCTGGTATATATGTTCCCCATCCTGGTCTATATATCCCCCATCCTGGTATATATATCCCCCATCCTGGTATATATGTCCCCCATCCTGGTATATATATCCCCCATCCTGGTCTATATATCCCCCATCCTGGTATATATATCCCCCATCCTGGTATATATGTCCTTATCCTGGTATATATATCCCCCATCCTGGTATATATATCCCCCATCCTGGTCTATATATCCCCCATCCTGGTCTATATATCCCCCATCCTGGTCTATATATCCCCCATCCTGGTATATATGTCCTTATCCTGGTATATATGTCCTTATCCTGGTATATATGTCCTTATCCTGGTATATGTATCCCCCATCCTGGTATATATGTCCTTATCCTGGTATATATGTCCTTATCCTGGTATATATGTCCTTATCCTGGTATATATATCCCCCATCATGGTATATATGTCTCCCATCCTGGTATATATATCCCCCATCCTGGTCTATATATCCCCCATCCTGGTATATATGTCCTTATCCTGGTATATATATCCCCCATCATGGTATATATGTTCCCCGTTCTTCCGCTGTTCTTTAATAGAAGAAACCATTGCACTCCTCTTCCCTCTGCTCCCCTGCGTGTATCGTCCTCTTCTAAAGCCGACAACTGACTTCAACGTGCAAGCGACGGGAGCGCGTGATGTCACTGCAATGCTGGCCTCTGATTGGCCGGCCCTTCACCCGCATACGTACGGTCACGACCTCTGCGACCCCGGTTGTTAACGCCTCTGTGTCTGTAGCATTTTGGGATCTGTAGTGCAACAAGACGGGCATGATTATCTGAATTTCCTTGTAACATAGTAACATAGTTAGTAAGGCCGAAAAAAGACATTTGTCCATCCAGTATAAAGTATTTCCAGTATTTGTCCATCCACTTGTATAAAGCTTATACTAAAGAGTTCAGTATTTTTCTACTATATTTTGAATATCACCTGCCCAAAATCAAGATCTCTCCTTGCTGTCAGTGAATAGAATCATTCACATTCATATTCAGAGGGTGAAAATCAGCTCCTATAGCCGGGCCCTGCTTTTTTGTAACTTGCTACAATGTAGCAATAATGATGCCTATATGGCTATGTTCACACGTTGCGTTTTTTGCTTCATGTTTTTTTGGTGCGTTTTTTTTTTCATGTAAATTAAAAGCTGCTTTTTACAGTTCCAGCAAAAGCTGTGAGATTTCAGAAATCTCCTGCGCACGCTTGTTCATTTCTCCCTGACTGAATAGGAAAACTTGCGTTTTTGTAAGTCTGTATCACGTCACATCTTTCAGGGTTTTTGCAGCATTTTTCACCCATATAAAGCAATGACAGGGTGCAAAAAAAGCATCAAAAGACCCGGGTTTTGGCTGCAGCTATTTTACTGCAAGAGAACAGGTTTTGGTTGCAGCAAAAAAAAAAAAAAAATCACGGTGTGAACCGAGCCTACTGAGGTCCGTCAGGTGCGTGCGGCGCTATTTCATCCTTGTAAATATGGCAGAATCCAATGAATTTACATGTTGTAGTCACATTTTCTGCAGTGGCTTTTAAAAAGGTTTCTCTTCAGTTTCCATTCAATGACAGCAAACTGAAATCATCAAAGTGGCAAAAAAAAAGAGAGAAAATGCATTCTTTTCACAGTACGGATGATAAGACCCGGCTTAGGTTATGACAGCTTATCATAAAAGCAGACCATTGTATCATAATGAAGTTTTATTTAAAGTAGAAAATAATTTAAAGAGAATCTGCCACTAGCTTTTTGCTACCCCATCTGAGAGCAGCATAATGTAGGGGCAGAGACCCTGACTCCAGCGATGTGTCACTTACTGGGCTGCCTATTGAAAAAGTCACTGTTTTATCAACAGATTATCACTACAGGACTAGTAAATCTGCTGCCAGGTAGTCTTACCCCACCTGCACCAATGATTGACAGCTTACTGCCTATGCACAGTATACACAGTATACACAGAGAGCTGCCAATCAGAGATGTGGTTATACAGGGCTCGGCATTGAGAAAACTGCTAGATCTGCAGCAGATAAAAAAAAAAAGTTTTGAATCAAAACTGCAGCAAAGTAAGTGATACATCGCTGGAATCAGGGTCTCTGCCCCTGCAATATGCGGGGCCTAGGTGACCTGCAAGATGCTCATCCCTCCTCCTTAGGGGTTTTGTCTCTTTTTTTGGCATTCTTCATGATTAACACAATTCTGTATTCATCAGGACATTATAAGGCAACAATGAAGGGTGTATTTATATTTATTGTTTGCTTTTTGCACCATTTTGCACTATTGATGCAAAACTGCAGCAGTGGTTACAAAACAAAACCAGTGCGTTTTTTTTTTTTTTTTTTTTGCAAAACTTCCAAAACGACATATGCAAATATAGCCTAAAGGAGACAGTAATAAATAATTGGAGGGAGACAATCGACTCCCAGAAATCTGTGCTGTAGACTCAGAAGGTGAGAATGAACACATAGCTTCCTGTACAGGAAAATGTGGGCTACAGCTTAATATCAAGGGCTTTGCTGCCCTCTAGTGGTGGATTTTTATTACTGCGTGTTACAACTTTTTTCTGCTGTTTTATATGAGGTACAATAACTTTACAATTATTTCATGATACTTTGCCCATCCTGAGCTGTGTTCTCACACTGGATGGACACAAACACATTCTAGGAGGCAGTTATCTTCTTGGTCCTGAAACTCTACAGCAGCAGTGGTATTATTTCTTGTGTGGGGGGAAACATTTTTCTAGGAGCGGATTTAGTTGGTTGTAGTCTTTAATTAAATTAGATTTTTCATAATAGAAAAATATTCTCTATGGACTGACCAAAAGCAGTGTAAAACATGGAGGACGGAAAAAGCAACACGTTTTGTGTTTCAGTTCTGTTTCTAAGAGCATATGCTTATTATTATTATTATTATTATTTATTCATTTGCTTTTGACTGCAGACAAAAAGATTGGAACTCGATTGACCCGTAAAAGAATTTTTAATATTATTATTGTTGGAAGTTTCTGTTTTTCTTTGTGGAGGTGCATCTAGTAGGGATTTGAAACAATGATCCCTGGGGAAAAAATATGTGAATCAAGATTTCTCCAGCTAGAAGAAAAGTGTCTCTCTAGTGCCCCTTTGTAGGTAATTATGTTGTAAATCAACGTTCAACACTTTTCACAGGCGTACACCCCTACACCATGATAAGGGGCTTCAGCCCAATCATGGAAAACTGGTCAGAAGGGATATGCTGTCTGACAAAACTATTGAACAGACTGTGATAATTAGAGAGATGTGCTTTTAAAGCACTCTTACAAATGTGGGGGCTAGGTATTAATCAGATTGTCCGGGGTAGTATATTCCAGAAAACTGGTGCAGCACAAGGGAAGTCTTGGAGATGAGGGTGGGAGGTTTGGAGGATGATAGTCTTAGATCAGTTGCGGAACAGAGGGCACGGCTATCAAGACGAAGATGAGGGAGGAGATATACAATTGTGGCCAAAAGTATTGACACCCCTGCAATTCTGTCAGATAATACTCGGTTTCTTACTGAAAATGATTGCAAACACAAATTCTTTGGTATTATTATCTTCATTTAATTTGTCTTAGATGAAAAAACACAAAAGAGAATGAAGCAAAAAGCAAAACATTGATCATTTCACACAAAACTCCAAAAATGGGCCAGACAAACGTATTGGCACCCTCAGCCTAATACTTGGTTGCACAACCTTTAGCCAAAATAACTGCGACCAACCACTTCCAGTAACCATCAATGAGTTTCTTACAATGCTCTGTTGGAATTTTAGACCCTTCTTCTTTGGCAAACTGCTCCAGGTCCCTGATATTTGAAGGCTGCCTTCTCCAAACTGCCATTTTTAGATCTCTCCACAGGTGTTCTATGGGATTCAGGTCTGGACTCATTGCTGGCCACCTTAGAAGTCTCCAGTGCTTTCTCTCAAACCATTTTCTAGTGCTTTTTGAAGTGTGTTTTGGGTCATTGTCCTGCTGGAAGACCCATGACCTCTGAGGGAGACCCAGCTTTCTCACACTGGGCCCTACATTATGCTGCAAAATTTGTTGGTAGTCTTCAGACTTCATAATGCCATGCACACGGTCAAGCAGTCCAGTGTCAGAGGCAGCAAAGCAACCCCAAAACATCAGGGAACCTCCTCCATGTTTGACTGTAGGGACCGTGTTCTTTTCTTTGAATGCCTCTTTTTTTCTCCTGTAAACTCTGTTGATGCCTTTGCCCAAAAAGCTCTACTTTTGTCTCATCTGACCAGAGAACATTCTTCCAAAACAATTTAGGCTTTTTCAGGTAAGTTTTGGCAAACTTCAGCCTGGCTTTTTTATGTCTCGGGGTAAGAAGTGGGGTCTTCCTGGGTCTCCTACCATACAGTTCCTTTTCATTCAGACGCCGACGGATAGTACGGGTTGACACTGTTGTACCCTCGGACTGCAGGGCAGCTTGAACTTGTTTGGATGTTAGTCGAGGTTCTTTATCCAACATCCGCACAATCTTGTGTTGAAATCTCTTGTCAATTTTTCTTTTCCGTCCACATCTAGCGAGGTTAGCCACAGTGCCCCACTAGACAATTCTGAAGGGGTGCTTTTTTAGGATTGTAATCTTTTGAGGAGAGCGGTTAGGCCGGGGTCACACTTGCGAGTGTAATGCGAGAAACTTGTGCGAGCCTCTCACATCAACACCCGGCACTGCCGCCGGCACTCTGGACCGGAGTGTGCGGCTCCATGTATTTCTATGCAGCCGCACGCTCCGGTCTCCAATGGGCCGACAGCAGTGCCGGGTATTGATGCGAGAGGCTCGCACGAGTTTCTCACATTACACTCACAAGTGTGACCCCGGCCTTACAAAGAGCGTCTCTCATACTGGAGGAATCGTCCTCTCCTGCATCACACAGGCAACCCTTGATGATAATGGGCACTGTGTAATGCTTCATTGCTCCTGTGGTGGTGCAGGAGGGGAACTGAACTCTTCCTATCTCAGCTGATCACTAGGAGCCAACTGGGGCATCAATTTGTGATCTTTTTAATTGTCAGTGGATCTTTTTAAAGACTGGGATTGCCAAACCCCATCACAGTGGCATCAACGGGTACCTACTATAGTGTCCTTCAACCTTTCTCAGTAGAAGCCATGTAAAGGCATCCATCCCTTCATACAGGCTGCTGTACTGCTGAACACATAGGGACAGACTCATGATACCCAGGGCAGGGTTTTTAGAAAGTGCCCCCTCCCCCACCCTCTGACCTCAGGTTACAGTGGGCAACTGTAACAGCCAGAATCATTATTTCCTGATGTGTGATGGGTAGGACTATTTCCATTGTAAAAAATAATAATTTTGGCAGAAGTTTGGGAATTTTATAATGAGGTTTTGTATCTTGTGCTGACCATGTCTCCTTATTCAGTGGATAGAGTGGACCCCTGCTGTGTATTTTAGGGGTAACAGACAAGTGAAGAAAATTATATCCACTATCATGGTGCTCTTACCTTATATTCGTGGTAAAAATTGGCTAACATGGTAGTTATACGTTTTATTTTAGACAAAAGGTTATGTACCCTTGTGCTGATAGGATACTTACTATATAGTGGTGGCGTATAGTAAGTGTTACAAGAAGGGGGCTCGCTAGGTGAGATGGATCCTCTAAGTCCAAGGTGCAGGTGGGCACAATGGTCTCAGTGCAACAGACAGGTAAGGCACACAAGACACAGACAGTTAACTGGGGGAGTGGAAGCCGCACAGTCAGGGGACATCCTGAAGACCGCAGACAGCTTGCAGAGTTACTAAAGTCCGCAGGCAAACAGGAGACTGTAAGACTGGAAGCCGCAAACAGCCAGAAGATGTCTTGGAGACCGCAGACAGGTTGCAGAGTTAATGAAACCTGCAGGAAAACAGGAGATTGAAGAGCTTAAAGCAGCAGGCAGACAGGTCGGAGACAAGACTCGGGAGTAACAAAAAAGTCTATATACCATAGAAGCTACATGCGGCTAGAAGACGTCCTGGAAACCAGCAGCAGACACGCAGAGGTCCTAGAAGACCGAGAACAGGTAGCAGACAAGGCAACTCATGGACTGCAAACCACAAGAGTCTTGGAGACTGTAGACAGCAGTGGTATTGAAAGCTGCAGACAGCCAACTCAGGGACTGGAAACCACAGGCAGCCAGGAGATGTCCTGGAGACTGTGGACAGGAACTGTGCACAGACAAAGTAAAAGCCTACTACAAAGTCTTAATACCAAGACACAAGTGTTTGTCTTTGGAGGCTTTAGGCTATGTTTGCACGTTGCGTTTTTGCTGCTTTTTTCTGCAGGCAAAACCTGCTCTCTTGGCAATAAATAGGCTGCTTACAAAAAGCACCTTTTGCTGCATTTTTTGCTGCATTTTTATTGCTGTGTTTTTGTTGCCTCCTGTGCATGTTAGGGCCCCCCAAAAAAGCATGATTTTACTTCTTTAGGGGTTTGCGTTTTTGCACTTACCCTTTGTTTCCTATGGGTGAAAAAACACTGCAAATACACTGAAAAAATGCCGACAGAAGTGACAGGCTGCAGTTTGCAAAAACGCAGCAGTTTTCCAAATCAGTCAGGAAAATAAAACCAATGTGTGAGCTTAAGATTACTGAAACCTCATAGATTTTGCCGGTACTGAAAAACGCAGCTTAAAATTTGCATGAGAAATGCAGCCAAAAAAGTTGCAAAAAAGCAATGTGTGAACATAGTCTTGTATAGGTCTAGGAAGCTTTGCACGCTGTCCGACATAGAGCATAAGAACGTTTAGTGGACCGGAGTATAGGGAGCAGAGCACTGATCCGGTGTGTAGCAGTAGGTATATCAGAGAATGATTCTGCAGCTCAGTCCTTTACAATACAATGATGCTATATGTGTTGTGCCTGTAGCTCCCGGCCCCCTTAGTGTCACTGAACCAAACTTATGATAGACCAAACTAACTAACATGTGGATTGGGGACAAACCACTGAGAACACCCCAACGATGCCCACTTTTGGGCAAACCTTTGCCATAAAGAACCATAAAGCTGTTCCTGTAAGTACTATTATTATTACAATTACTATTATTATTAGATGCCATCTTACTTTTATGTTCCCCTCACTTTCCCTTTAATGGCATTTTTTATTTCAGAGCCGTTGAAGGAAACCAATTTCAGATCTGATTTTATACCGCTATTTGCTCTTTACCGTATTTCCGATATCGGTGTATATTCATCTCATAATGCAGCGCATGGCTGGAAGCAGATACATTGCAAAAAATCCTCAATCTGCACTAAACAGCCATGAAATGTCAACGTAATGTAATAAAAAGCTGCGCTGTGTAACCATGAGATGACAGCTGAGACGCGGGCCCTGCCTGCACTCATTAGGAACTGTGTGTTATAACGTTCCTTATTACACCGTGTACTATTATCATTATCATCTTCCTGTCAATCTGTAATATACGTGTAAACGAGGTGTAAATCATTGCAGTGTTGTTTCTGACGTACGTTACGATCTGTAATTACATGTTACCAAACAGAAGACAGACTGCGGGAAAGAATTACAGTAAAAGAATGTGATAATATTAGTCTAATATAGAAGTAATACTGATATAAATACAATACTCATGTATTGATAGTACGGAAATAACATGCAAGTGGCAATATTTAATATGTAAATATCACTTTTCCACATTTTATCACGGGATTTTATGTGATACCAACACAAAGTAGAAAGTATTTATGAAGTGTAAAGGAAATGATACAGGGTTTTCTACTTTTTTTTAGAAATCTGAAAATTGTGAGGTGCATTTGTATTTAGCCCCTTGTAGTCCGGTAACCCTAAATAAAATCATGAGTGGCCGATGGCCTCCAGAAGTCACATAATTAGTACATTGAGTTCACTTGTTTGTAATTCATTATCAGTATAACTACAGCTGTTCTGTGAAGGCCTCAGAGGTTTGTTTGAGAACATTTGGGATCAAACAGCATGATGAAAACCAAGGAGCTCACCAGACAGGTCAGGGATAAAGTTGTGGAGAAGAGTAAAGCAGGGTTAGGTTATTTATAAAAATAGCCCAAGCTCTGAACATCTCACGCAGCACCGTTCAATCCATCATCAAAAAATAGAAGGAGTATGACACAACTGCAAACCTACCAAGACATGGCCGTCCACCTAAACTGACATCCCAAGCAAGGAGAGCAGTAATCGGAGAAGCAGCCAAAAGGTCCATGGTCACTCTGGAGGAGCTGCAGAGATCCACAGCTCAGGTGGGAGAATCTATCCACAGTACAACTATTAGTCTTCTACTTCACAGATCTGGCCTTTATTGAAGAGTGGCAAGAAGAACGCTATTTTTTTAAATGAAGCCCTAAGTCCCGTTTGTTGTTTGAAAAAAGACATCCAGGGTACACAGCGAGCATGTGGAAGAAAGTGCTCTGATCAAATGAGACCAAAGTAGAACTTTTTAGGCTAAATACAAAACACTATCTGTGGCGGAAAACTTAACACTGCACATCACCATGAAAACACCATCCCCACTGTCACACATGGTGGTGACAACATCATGCTGTGAGGAGGCTTTTCTTCAGCAGAAGCAGGGAAGCTGATCACGGATGGTGGGAAGATGATTGGAGCTAAGTACAGGGCAATCCTAGAGGAAAACCTGTTAGAGGCTGCAAAAGACTTGAGACTGGGGTGTAGGTTCGCCTTCCAGAAAGGATAAGGACCCTAAACATCCTGCCCGAACTACAATGGATGATTTAGATCAAAGCATATTCATGTGTGTCAACGGCCCAGTCACAGTCCAGACAAAAAATCCCATTAAGAATCTGTGAGAAGACTTGAAAATTGTTGATAACAGACGTCTCCATCTAATCTCACTGAGTGAGAGCGAGTGTGCAAAGAAGAAGGGGCAAAAATGTCTCCTCTAGATGTGCAAAGCTGGTAGGACAGACCCCAAAAGACTGCAGCAGTGATTGCAGGGAAACGTGGTCTACAAAGTATTGACTCAGGTGGGTCTGAGTACAAATGTATCCTATTTTCCGGCGTATAAGATGACTTTTTAACCCCTGAAAATCTTCTCAAAAGTCGGGGGTCGTCTTATACGCTGGGTAAGGCATGTGCGGAGTTCTGAGGTCACCGCATATGGAGCAGGGAGTGGTCCCGGATGGTTCCCAGGGTCTGGAGGAGAGGAGACTCTCTCCTTCAGGCCCTGGGATCCATATTAGTGTAAAAAAAAAAGAATAAAAATAAAAAATATGGATATACCGTACTTACCTTCCGACGGCCCCCCGGAGTTCTCCCGCTTCTCAGCGGTGCATGCGGCGGTTTCCATTCCCAGTGATGCATTGCGCGCTGCGAAGGACCTTTTATTATTTCTTTTCTTTTTTTTTTTTTACACGAATATGGATCCCAGGGCCTGAAGGAGAGTCTCCTCTCCTCCAGACCCTGGGAACCATACGGGACCGCTCCCTGCACACGCCGTATAAGATGACACCCGGTGTATAAGATGACCCCCGAAAAGTTGGGGGTCGTCTTATACGCCCAGTCATGTTATACGCCGAAAAATACGGTAAGTCAACAATTTTCAGATTTATATTGTTAAAATAATCAGAAAACCCTGTATCATTTCCTTTACACTGTACAAATACTTGCTACTTTGTGTTGGTAACTCACATAAAACCCAATGAAATACATTTAAGTTTGTGGGTGTAATATGAAAAAATGTGGAAAGGTTCAACGGGCTATAAATACTTTTTCAAAGAACGGTATATAACGCACGAGTGATAATATACATGACTATAATATGCAATTCCTAATTACATAAATATAATATAGAAGTGATGATAATGTAGAAAGAATACACAAGGTGAGCTAATAATGAAATCAATAGCTTATACATGGTAGAAGTGATGATAATGTAGCTATAATAATCAAGGTGAGCTAATCATGCTTATCAGTAGTTTATACATGGAATATTCCTGTGTTGCTACACAACCACTCCCACAACATTTATCATTAGCTGCTTTTCAGAAGCCAAATATCAAAACAAGTCCCTCGTTATGAGCCCAGATGTGCCTGATCCTATAGAGAGGGACCCTGCAAAAATTATTTCCACCCAGTGAAAATGGGCAGAGAACCAAGCAGGGATGGACTTCCTCACCCCAAGGCCCCATGGAGGAACAGACCTCAACCCTCTGTCCTGCTCCTGAATTCCATCCCTTGTGCTTTTTCTCTCGGTGTTTGGGTTCTGTTTTCTGGCTGCAGTCTGCTTAGCTTAACAAAGGTGTTTTCATTGCTGTGCCTATCACCTTTTGGGTGCAGCTTTATATTCTAGTTCGGTCATTTCTTTCTGGTGATAGAAAGTCAGAACATCCAAATGAATCTATTGATGTTTGGAGTCAGTGTGAGATCCCAGCTAAGGCTATGTGCACACGTTGCGGATTAGGCTTAGGAATTTCTGGTGCGGATTCTGCATCTCTTGGCAGAAAACGCAGGTTCGGATTTGACGCTTTTTTTGTGCGGAATTTTTGTGGATTTACTGCGTTTTTTACCCCTGCGTATTTCTATAATGGAATGGGTACAAAAACGCTGCAGATCAGCAAAAAGGTAGTAACATGCTACTTCTTTTAATCTGCAGCGTTTCCGCACGGAATTTTCCGCACCATTAGCACAGCATTTTTTTTAACCATTGATTTACATTGTACTGTAAATCACTTGCAGATCTGCAGTGTTTCTGCACCGCAAAAAAAATGCTGCGGATCCGCAGGAAATCTGCAACGTGTGCACATACCCTAAGGGTTTTCGCTTTCCTGTTTCTTTGCTTTGCTTTGCGCCTATCTTCTGCTTAGCATGAGGAAGCAGGCAGTATATTTGTTAACAGTACTTGCTTTAGGTTGCTTTCACAATGCATTGTGTCCCCGTCAGGGCATACATCCAAAATCCCCCGCATGCGCCGAAGGGGCCATAGACTGTAATGGTGATAGCAAAGCAAACGTGCGCTCTACCATGCATCATTTTCAAAAGTGTATGCCTATAGAAGTCAACTGTGTACACTCCCGAAAAAAGTGCACGTCAGAGCTCACGTTCGCTCTGCCGTCACCATTACAGTCTACGGTCCCATCAGCTCATGCATCCGGATCCCGTTTTGCAGGGGATTTCAGACGTATGCCCCAATGGGGACACAGAATGCAATGTGAAAGCACCCTTATTCTTTGATATTTCAATATTTACTTTACTCACTTTGGGATCTTTCCTTTGTTCAGCACACTTCTCTTCTTGTTGGTAATTCACACTCTGCTCTGCTCTCCAGTTCCCCTGGTTTGTACGCTACCCGTGTGCATGTACTTGTGCATTCATAACATCCTTCTGTCCTGGATGCTAAAATCCAGTGCTATGATTTCTGCCCATTTTATTTTATTTTTCTGCCCCTCTCTTTCATGTAAACCTTCAGCAGGGGGTCTTCTATATTGCACAAAAAAACGTTTGATTGCAGTTTTAGTGGTGGAGGAGCACAAACATCGTTATGTTAGGACATTGAATAAAAACCCTTCGTACTTTACATTTTCCAGCCCGATTCCATTTGGTCCAAGTTTTCCTGCATCTCATAAATGGGTTGCTGGCTTTGCAGGTTTTCTGTGGAGCACATGTGTGCCGTTCATTGTGAGGGAAAATAATAATATTTTATTGTATTTGATCCAGTATAAAGAATAATCAGTGGGAAACGCTGCAATCACGTAGGAGTCATACGGATAGTTCTCCGAGGGCGCTGAATAGTTTTTCTTTAAAGTGAAATTATACGCCATTGGAATCATTTAGCTTTAATTAATTAACGACCTTCAAACAATCAGTTGTCTTTCCAGCCTCCATTTGTTCTGTTGAATTGAACAGACGTGCCCCAATTATACCATACTCTACAAGTAATTTAATCACATAACAGAAAAAGGATCTATTAATGAAGGGTCCTTATGTGTTTCACTTGAGTGTAATTAAACACCTTTTAATCACTGCTAACACTGGCCACACAGGTCAGCATGTTATTGTGTATTACAATCTGATTTGTAGAGCATCCAATTGCACAGACCTAATTGGATTGGCGTGACCCTGTACCACTTCAGAACATCACCTAGTCCAGTCACCATTTCTGTCTTCCTATAAACCAAGTAACATTAAAAACTAATTCTTTATATGAACAGTTTAACATTTTCGCCATTCATCCAAAGGTCTATAGAAAGTTGAGTAACTTAGTACATACATTACATTACAGATCCTGTACTGATCCTGACAAACACCATGTACTATACTCCAGAGCTGCACTCACTATTCTGCTGGTGCAGTCACTGTGTACATACATTACATTACTGATCCTGAGTTACATCCTGTATTATACCCCAGAGCTGCACTCACTATTCTGCTGGTGCAAGCACTGTGTACATACATTACATTACTGATCCTGAGTTACATCCTGTATTATACCCCAGAGCTGCACTCACTATTCTGCTGGTGCAGTCACTGTGTACATACTTTACATTACTGATCCTGAGTTACATCCTGTATTATACCCCAGAGCTGCACTCACTATTCTGCTGGTGCAGTCACTGTGTACATACATTACATTACTGATCCTGAGTTACATCCTGTATTATACCCCAGAGCTGCACTCACTATTCTGCTGGTGCAGTCACTGTGTACATACTTTACATTACTGATCCTGAGTTACATCCTGTATTATACCCCAGAGCTGCACTCACTATTCTGCTGGTGCAGTCACTGTGTACATACATTACATTACTGATCCTGAGTTACATCCTGTATTATACCCCAGAGCTGCACTCACTATTCTGCTGGTGCAGTCACTGTGTACATACTTTACATTACTGATCCTGAGTTACATCCTGTATTATACCCCAGAGCTGCACTCACTATTCTGCTGGTGCAGTCACTGTGTACATACATTACATTACTGATCCTGAGTTACATCCTGTATTATACCCCAGAGCTGCATTCACTATTCTGCTGGTGCTGTCACTGTGTACATACATTACATTACTGATCCAGAGTTACGTCCTGTATTATACCCCAGAGCTGCACTCACTATTCTGCTGGTGCAGTCACTGTGTATATACATTAAATTACTGATCCTGAGTTACACCCTGTAGTATACTCGTATACTCCATAGCTGCACTCACTATTCTGCTGGTGCAGTCATTGTGTACATACATTACTGATCCTGTACTGATCCTGAGTTACATCCTATATTATACTCCAGAGCTGCACTCACTATTCTGCTGCTGCAGTCATTGTGTACATACATTACTGATCCTGTACTGATCCTGAGTTACATCCTCCATTATACTCCAGAGCTGCACTCACTATTCTGCTGGTGCAGTCACTGTGTACATACATTACATAGCAGCTCTAAAGTATAGAATAAGCAATTTCTGATGGTTGCTGTAACTTGTTGACAGACATTCCCCTATCTGACCTGCTATAATGCATAGGGTAGTTACCTTAATTCCTTTTATTGTCCTATTTTAGCTTGAATTGAACATGAATCTTCACTTTTTATCATTATGTTCATTTTAATTTAAAAATGTATCCATATGGCTCAGAGCTGAGTTTTCCTGCTAAAGATTTCCAAGTCACCTGCATAGAATAGATATTATTCTGATTGTTTTGCTATGGTTGTCAGAGGGGGGCAGAGTTAATCTGCTCAGTTGAGAGCTCCTGGAAGCTTTCCTGCTTTGATGGTCTCAGCTGTTCAGAGTTAGCCGCTCCCCTCTGCTAAATATACTCAAGCAGGCATTGTCAGTGTTAGTTCTATACTGCCTAATTGGAGCTGGAGGTGTTGGTTGTTAGGAGGTGCTTGGAGTGTTGTTTAAAAACTGTTGCTTGGCAATTTATCTTTGTGAATAGCCTCATCCTCTCCTATTTCGTTTTTCCTCTCTATACTTGCCAGTGTTCCACTCTGTTGTTTGTGGGTGCATATTAATATGAGTGGTATTCTCATTTATCTCTGTATGTCTTCCCCTGTTAGTCTGGTTTATGTATTCATATACACTGCTACTCTCCATGTCTCTGGGTGGGGAAGGGGACACATAGGGGCTAATTTAAGAGCCCAGTAAGGCACGTGTTCCAGGCATCTTCACCATCAGAAGTAATCCAGGGATCAGGGATAGCTATGGCACCCCTAGCTTTAGGTATAGGGAATGAGCCCCTAGCCCCAGGACCTCTGACGTCTGTGCCATGACATTGACACTGGCCCAAACCTTTTTTTTTATCCATCATGGATCTAGTGACTGCTCTGGCAGGGTAACTTCAGCAACTCAGACTGGTGGCAGACCTACACAGTGTAGTTTTGCAGCACCCAAACTTGTCTGGTGTAGGGCAGTGACTGACAGGCAACCCCTAGTGGAGTCCAAGATCGCTTCAACTGACAGGTCCTCTGAGGGGCGAGACAGGTTTGTTGTTTTCAGTAAGGCTTTAATTTACGTCCTCACTCCTCGTGACCCGAGGAACAACTGGTGGAGATTGTAATATCTCTCCTTCAGGGTATCCCCCAAACAGTTGCTTTGAACGGTTGAGGAATTTTTTAATGCGCTAGGTCATGTATAACCCTGACTGCTTCTCCCTAGCTGTGTCTACTGTATGTTATGTCAGCTTCAGCAGGGAGTATTGCTCTGAGCTTTGGAGACGGTCCACAGATACCAAGTGGAGTGACCCGTAGCTCCGTAGCCTGTTCTGCAAGGGCTATCTGTAAGAGTAAAGACTATGGGACTCCAGTTTCCCTGAGGTGGCCATGTCTCTGGCTATCCGTGTGGACCGCCATCTTCGCCAGAGACATAAAGCGGTACCCCAGTTTACGCGGGGCCCTGGGTCAAGGGAACCTTGGTCTGAATCTACTGAGGAACCCATGCAGTTGGGTGGAGCGACTCATTCTATTGCTCCAACTGTAATTCAGCATAAAGGGGGAGTGTGTTTTTTTCTGTAGTGTAACGGGTCATTTTGTGGATGCTTGTCCTTCCCTACCACACCGTAAACAACCTTTGGAACACTAAGGAGCCCGGGTTGCGGAGAGGTTGGCAACCCAGGCGTACATATTTCCTCCGTGGGTAGGTCACAATTCTTTTTACCAGCTGGGTAAAAATAAGGTGATTATTTCAGCCTTACTGGATAGTGGGGCGGGGTTTAACTTGATCGACACTAGGTTCGTCCAGGTCCAGGGCCTCAAACCACATACACTGTCTAGACCAGGGGTGGGGAACCTTTTTTCTGCCAAGGGCCATTTGGAATTTTATAGTAGCATTCAGGGGCAGTATAAAAATATTAACTTAAAATTTAACAAACTACCGTATATACTCGAGTATAAGCTGAGATTTTCAGCCCAAATTTTAGGGCTGAAAGTGCCCCCCTCGGCTTATACTCGAGTCACGGTAGCGGTGGGGTCGGCAGGTGAGGGGGTGAGGGCGCTGAGGTATACTTACCTAGTCCCAGCGATCCTCGCGCTGTCCCTGCCGTCCCACGGGCTTCGGCGCTGCAGCTTCTTCCTCTCTTCAGCGGTCACGTGGGACCGCTCATTACAGAAATGAATAAGCGGCTCCACCTCCCATAGGGGTGGAGCCGCTTATTCATTTCTCTAATCAGCGGTGCCGGTGACCGCTGATAGAGAAAGAAGCTGCAGCGCCGAAGACAGGAGGGGACAGCGCGAGGATCGCCAGGACTAGGTGAGTATGTTATATTCACCTGTCCTCGTTCCAGCCGCCGGGCGCCGATCCATCTTCCCGGCCGGCGCCTCCATCTTCCCGGCGTCTGCGCTCTCTGACTGATCAGGCAGAGGGTGCGATGACGCATATAGTGTGCGCGGCGCCCTCTGCCTGATCAGTCAGAGCAGAGACGCCGGGAAGATGGAGGCGCCGGAACGAGACGCCGGGAGCTGCAATCAAGGGAGGTGAGTATGTGTTTTTTTTTTTTTATTGCAGCAGCGGCGGCGGCAGAGATTAATGTGGAGCATCTATGGGGCACAGTGAACGGTGCAGAGCACCGTATATGGCACATCTATGGGGCACAGTGAACGGTGCAGAGCACCGTATAAGGCACAGCTATGGGGCACAATGAACGGTGCAGAGCACCGTATAAGGCACAGCTAGGGGGCACAATGAACGGTGCAGAGCACCGTATAAGGCACAGCTAGGGGGCACAATGAACGGTGCAGAGCACCGTATAAGGCACAGCTAGGGGGCACAATGAACGGTGCAGAGCACCGTATAAGGCACAGCTAGGGGGCACAGTGAACGGTGCAGAGCACCGTATAAGGCACAGCTAGGGGGCACAATGAACGGTGCAGAGCACCGTATAAGGCACAGCTAGGGGGCACAGTGAACGGTGCAGAGCACCGTATATGGCACAGCTAGGGGGCACAGTCAACGGTGCAGAGCACCGTATATGGCACAGCTAGGGGGCACAATGAACGGTGCAGAGCACCGTATAAGGCACAGCTAGGGGGCACAATGAACGGTGCAGAGCACCGTATAAGGCACAGCTAGGGGGCACAGTGAACGGTGCAGAGCACCGTATATGGCACAGCTAGGGGGCACAGTGAACGGTGCAGAGCACCGTATATGGCACAGCTATGGGGCACAGTGAACGGTGCAGAGCACTGTATATGGCACAGCTAGGGGGCACAGTGAACGGTGCAGAGCACTATATGGGGCACAGCTATGGGGAAATATGAATGGTGTAGAGCACTATATGGCACAGCTATGGGGAAATAATGATCTATTTTTATTTTTGAAATTCACCGGTAAATGCTGCATTTCCACCCTAGGCTTATACTCGAGTCAATAAGTTTTCCCAGTTTTTTGTGGCAAAATTAGGGGGGTCGGCTTATACTCGGGTCGGCTTATACTCGAGTATATACGGTATATTGATTCAAAGATTTAAATAAATTGCAGCTCCCTCCCACACACAGTATAGTGCAGCTCCCCAACACAGAGTAGAGTGCAGCTCCCCAAAGCACACAGTATAGTGCAGCTCCCCCAACACACAGTATGGTACAATTCCCCAACACACAGTACAGTGCAGTTCCCCCCAACACGCAGTACAGTGCAGCTTCCCAACACACAGTATAGTGCAGCTCCCCCAACACACAGTATAGTGCAGCTCCCCAACACAGTATAGTGCAGATCCTCCAATGCACAGTACAGTGCAGCTCCCCCAACACACAGTGCAGTGCAGCTCCCCCTAACACACAGTATAGTGCAGTTCCCCCCACACACAGTATAGTGGAGTTCCCCCCACACACAGTATAGTGCAGCTCCCCCAATACACAGTATAGTGCAGCTCCCCCAACACACAGTATGGTGCAGCTCCCCAACACACAGTATAGTGCAAGTGCAGCTCCCCCCACCACAGTATAGAGCAGATCCCCCCCAACACACAGTGTAAGGTTTTAGACAATTTGCTATATCTGCTGTTATTTTTTGTAGAACCTAGTTTTTCCTGTCGGCCATTTTGCTTTCTGTTCTGCTGTATCTACTTTGCCCTTAATCAGCATGGAGTTCTCAGTTTCAATGTTTCCGCCCTGTTCTCTGCTACTTGCCCTTTTAAACAGCATCAGCTGTTTAATCAGTGCTTCAGAATCAAGTCTGCAGTTTACTAGTCACCTTGCTCCTGGAAGATTTGGACTTATTATCCTAACCACCGTCTACTTCAGATCCTTGGACATGTGTGGACTCAGGAATCTCTCAGCTTACCATCAACATTGGCAAGGGAAGTAGAGAGAGAACCTTTAACCTGTTTCTGTGACTAGATGGACTTAAGGTTTATTCCTGCCTGTGTTGTATCCTGCCTGCAACTGTGTTAACCCTTACTTGTATGAAGTAATACAAGAACTACTTAAACAAGCCTGTGTCTTCTGTGTTTCCTGGCACCCAAGCACAAGACTCTATACAGACTGTATTTTATATTTGACACACAGTTTAGTGCAGGTGCAGCTCCCCCAATACACAGTATAGTGCAGTTTCCCCAACACACAGTATAGTGCAGCTCCCCACACACAGTATAGTGCAGCTCCCTCAACACAAAGGATAGTGCAGCTCCCCCACACACAGTATAGTGCAGCTCCCCAGCACACAGTATAATGCAGCTCCCCCAACACACAGTATAGTACAGCACCCCAATGCACAGTATAGTGCAGCACCCAACGCACAGTATAGTGCAAGTGCAGCTCCCCACCACAGTATAGTGCAGCTCACCCCACACAGTATAGTGCAGCTCTCCCCAACACAGTATAGTGCAGGTGCAGCTCCCCCAATACAGAGTATAGTGCAGCTCCCCCCTCACACACAGTATAGTGCAGCTCCCCCCACACACACACAGTATAGTGCAGCTCCCCCAATACACAGTATAGTGCAGCTCCCAAAACACACAGTATAATGCTGCTCTCCCAACACACAGCATAGTGCAGCTCCCTCCACACAATATAGTGCAGCTCCCCCCACACATTATAGTGCAGTTCCTCCCACACACAGTATAGTGCAGCTCCCCAACACACAGTATAGTGCAGCTCCCCCAACACACAGTATAGTGCAGCTCCCCACCAACACACAGTACAGTGCAGCTCCCCACCAACACAAGATATAGTGCAGGCAAAGCTCCCCCAATACACAGTATAGTGCAGACACACACACGTAAGAAGAGGCACCGGACCCGGGGTACCTTTCTTGCGCCAGGTCCAGAAGTGTAGGGACTGTCACCTTTGTTGTCCGGGGAAAAGCTTAGAGACCCGGATCAACCTTTCCACTGGACAGCAGGGGGCGTAGTTAGAATAAAAAAGGAGAGAGCGCACGAAAAGGAGAGGAGACTTGGCGGGAACACGCAGCGCGCAGCAGGGGAAGTTTGATGCTCCGTCCTCTGAGCACTGTGGCAGTGCAGGCCCATGCTTTATTATCCCTGCTGTGACTTACAGAGACTATAACTGGAGAACTATATTCTGCCCGACGGCTTCCACTACACCAGGTACCTGACGCTGCGGGCCAGTAGTGAACGCGTGCATGCAACCTAAGAAACCTAGGGTGACTTACCGAGAACTGAGCTCTTTCTCACCCGCCTGTTTCTGCCGAGCTGCGTTAAGCCCCGGCAGTGTTGAAGACCACTGTCCACCCTCAAACCACATCCTGGACCCAGGACCCCATGCAAGACGTCAAGGACCCATCGCCAGGAACCGGATCATCAACACCTGCAGGACGACACCGGATTCATCATGTGCTGACCACGTTGGCACCACCGTTAGAACCTAAGACTCTGCAGTCTGGAATCCGTCAGACTGATAAGTTTACTCTTTATGAACAGTTTTATATTTTTGCCCTCTTAACCTCCCTCAGCATACCTATTGTGCCTATATCACCTGCCATACCCCTGTCCCTACTTTTCCCTCCCTGCATGGAGTAAACCCCTGTATCGTTACTGCATCCCACCACCTGCTCATACACACACACACACACACACACAGTATAATACATACACACGAACAATATTGTATCATACAATTAGGTTCTGTAGAAGGACGTAGATCTGGGGATTTATTATGATGGAATATAGGCTGAACTGGATGGACAAATGTCTTTTTTCGGCCTTACTAACTATGTTACTATGTTACTATGTTACTATGATCGTTACTGCATCCCGCCACCTGCTCACACACACACACACACACACACACACACACACACACACACACACACACACACACACACACACACACACAGAGTATAATGCATACACACGCACTCACACAATACTCACCCCTCCTCCTTGTTCCCCGTGCTGATCCAGGCTCTGCTGGTCTGGTCTCATCGGCTCCACTACTGGTACAGCGTGGTGCACGATGAAGTGACGTCATCCCGCGCCTACTGAGTCACAAGCAGAGGGGAAGTGATGAGAGAGGGAGCGTCTAACGCTTTCTCCTCCATCACTGCTTTCATCTGTATCAGCATCTATGATGCCGATAAGTGGACAAAGTGGCTACGGGCCGCACCCCTGGTCTAGACCAATATCTGTCATCGCCATCGACTGTGCACATTTGAGCCAGTGGTATTATACTCAGGTCATCCGAGTGATATATCTACAGGTAGGGGCCATGCACTCAGAGTTTATTGATTGTTATGTGCTAGAGGGCTTGACCTCTTCGGTGACTCTTGGACTACCTTGGCTCAGAGGCGTAGCTAGAGCTTTTGCCGCCCGGGGCTGTTCCCGAGTTTGGCGCCCCCCCCCCCCCCCCAGCTCAATACACACAAAGGTTACCAAAAATGGTTTTCCTGTTTTGTAGAACTTAAACTGGGCCTAATGGTGTCACCCCCACATGCCACACCTGTGACTTAATACCACCACACCATGACCAGGCCACATAGTGACCGAATAATACTACATACAAGGGACAAATACCACCGCACCATTTCCAGACCACATATTACCACCACATAGTGACTGAATACTACAATACTGATCAGTAATAAAAAAAAAAACCACAATACTATCACCATAAGTGCCAGTATTCACAGGAGATCTGTACTTAGTATGCAGTGTCTGTGTAGAGGTAATACAGAGATCACTGGTGACATTATACACAGGACCTCTATATAGTATACAGTGTATAGTGTCAGTGTATAGGTAACACTGACTCACCAGTGACGTCTCTAGGTGAAGTCCTTCATCTTTTATCCAGCACAGACCGCCATCATTCCTTCCAGCCAGGACTCGTTTCTGCAGGAAATAACACAGTTATCTCGAGCTCCGCTTGCAGAACACATTACTTAATTTTTCACAACTTCTACATTACATCACATGAAGAAAAAAAGGTGATATAGTGTCACTCTGCACAGTAACAGGCCTGCCCCCCATTTAAAACAGTATACTCAAAAAATAAAATAAATACATCACTGCAGTAATAATATCCCTTAATTATCCCCTATGGTAATAATATTCCCCACCCTGGCCCCGTTTATCTCATTCCTGGCTCCAGCCATATGTTGTCGTATCCTGCCCTCATGAGTATCCATTCTACCCCATATGATCTCCCCATCCTGCCCCACCAGCCTCCATCGTATCCATCCTGCCCCATGATCCAATCCTGCCCCGTGTCTCCAATCATGCCCCGTATCTACATTCTGCCCATGCCTCAAGTCCTGCCCCCAGTGTGTCCAGCATATTACCCCCATGTTGTCCAGCAATCTGCCCCAGTGTGTCCAGCATATTACCCCCATGTTGTCCAGCAATCTGCCCCAGTGTGTCCAGCATATTACCCCCAGTGTGTCCAGCAATCTGCCCCAGTATGTCCAGCATATTACCCCCAGTGTGTCCAGCAATCTGCCCTCAGTGTGTCCAGCAATCTGCCCCAGTGTCCAGCCTTTCCCCAGTGTGTCCAGCAGTCTGCCCCAGTGTGTCCAGCATATTACCCCCAGTGTCCAGCATTGCCCCAGTGTGTCCAGTATATTACCCCCAGTGTGTCCAGCAATCTGCCCCAGTGTCCAGCATTGCCCCAGTGTGTCCAGAAGTCTGCCCCAGGGTCTCCAGCATTGCCTCAATGTGTCCAGAAATCTGCCCCAGGGTCTCCAGTATTGCCCCAGTGTGTCCAGCAATCTGCCCCAGGGTCTCCAGTATTGCCCCAGTGTGTCCAGCATTCTGCCCCATAGTCTCCTGTACTGCCCCAGTGTGTCCAGCATTCTGCCCCATGGTCTCCAGTATTGCCCCAGTGTGTCCAGCAATCTGCCCCATGGTCTCCTGTATTGCCCCAGTGTGTCCAGCATTCTGCCCCATGGTCTCCAGTATTGCCCCGGTGTGTCCAGCAATCTGCCCCATGGTCTCCAGTATTGCCCCAGTATGTCCAGAAGTCTGCCCCAGGGTCTCCAGCATTGCCTCAATGTGTCCTGAGATCTGCCCCATGGTCTCCAGTATTCAGAGTGTCCAGCATTCTGCCCCATAGTCTCCTGTACTGCCCCAGTGTGTCCAGCATTCTGCCCCATGGTCTCCAGTATTGCCCCAGTGTGTCCAGCAATCTGCCCCATGGTCTCCTGTATTGCCCCAGTGTGTCCAGCAATCTGCCCCATGGTCTCCTGTATTACCCCAGTGTGTCCGGCAATCTGCCCCATGGTCTCCTGTATTGCCCCAGTGTGTCCAGCAATCTGCCCCATAGTCTCCTGTATTGCCCCAGTGTGTCCAGCAATCTGCCCCATGGTCTCCTGTATTGCCCCAGTGTGTCCAGCAATCTGCCCCATAGTCTCCTGTATTGCCCCAGTGTGTCCAGCAATCTGCCCCATGGTCTCCTGTATTGCCCCAGTGTGTCCAGCAATCTGCCCCATGGTCTCCAGTATTGCCCCAGTGTGTCCAGCAATCTGCCCCATGGTCTCCTGTATTGCCCCAGTGTGTCCAGCATTCTGCCCCATGGTCTCCAGCATTGCCCCAGCCCCAGTCAGAAATAAAGAAAAAAAAAAAGTAAAATCCTCACCTCTCCCGTTCCCAGCGCAGGTCCGGTGCAGTCAGCGTCTCTCCGGCTCTGCGACGCTCAGGACAGAGAGGCAGAGCGGCGCGCACAGTAGTGACGTCATCGCGCCCTCTGCTCTGAGACGTCGCAGAGTCAGAGGAGGCTGCAGCTGCCGGCGCCGCAGGAACCAGGAGAGGTGAGTATAGAGCGGGGGGCGGGGGCGGGGGCGGGACCCGGGGGTGGGGGGAGCTGGCCCTGGTCGTGGCGGCGGACGGCGCCGCCCGAAGATTTAAAGGGGCGTCTTTTTTTTTTTTTTTTTTTATCTTCTTCTGCAGCGCCGGCCGCCCCCAGCATTGTGCCGCCCGGGGCGGACCGCCCCCCCCGCACCCCCCTTCCTACGCCACTGCCTTGGCTTACACTGCACAACCATGTAGCAGATTGGCAGACTCGGGAGATGGTAAGCAAGTTTTGTCAAGGACACTGCTTGGGCACCAGGCTGGCCAGGGTGGTTACCAATTTTTGCCTGAATACATATCTGACTTTGGGGATGTGTTTTTTGGAACAGGGGTGCAAAGAACTTCCTCCCCATCATCTTTATGATTGTGAGGTTAACCTTATTCCTGGGGCTAAGCTGCCAAAAAGCTATATTTTATCTCTGGTCGAGAGAGGCAGGCCATGAAGAACTATATTACCGAAAGTCTGCCAAACAGTCATATCAGACCATCCTCATCTCGCTTTGCTGCAGGATTTTTATTTGTTAAGAAAAACGATAGGGGGTTACACCCTTGCCTAGATTTCCACAAACTTAATTGGATCATGGTCCGGATCCTTATACTCTCTCCATCTCATCGCAGACCTTATTAACCAGATAATTGGAACAAAATTGTTTTCTAAACTGGATCTCAGGGGGGGCGTATAATCTCATTCATATTAAGGAGGGGAATCAGTGGAAGACAGGCAGGAAGACAGCCTTCAATACACCTGAGGGACACTATGAAAAACCTGTGATGCCATTTGGATTAATGCTTCTGCCGTCTTTCATCACTTTGTAAATTGCATTCTTAGTTACCTAGTAGGTACATATTTTTTATCTGTCTTGATGACATTTTAATTTATTCCCCTGACCTTGAGTCACATCATGTACATGTCAGGCAGGTCTTACAGATACTCAGAGAAAATTAATTATTTGTCAAACCAAAGAAATGTATGTTCTCGGTTCAGGAGATCCCTTTTCTGGGTTATTTCTTATCATCCAGCAGTTTTCACATAAATCCGGCGAGGTCTAGACGGTACTGGATTGGAATTGTCCTGAAGACTTAAAGACATTGGGTTTTGCCAACTACTACCGTAAGTTCATCAAAAACTTTTCAGTAGTGGCCAGACCTCTGACGGAAATGACAAGGAAAAGAACAAATTTTTCCAAATGGTCCAATCCGGCCAAAGAGGCATTTGATACTTTGAAAAACTGTTTTGCATCTGCGTCTATTCTCATACAGCCTGACATCACTCAGCCTTTCATTGCAGAAGTTGACGTGTCTGAAGTGGGGGCTGTATTGTCGCCGGGTGCATCTCCTGGTAAAGGGCAACCAAGAAAGAAACTGTTGTCCGCTGAGAAAAGATGACATTGGCAATTAAGTGGACTTTGAAGAGAGGCATCAATTTCTGGAGGGGCAGTTCATTCGGTCATGGTAATAATTGATGCTAAAAATCATTTAAAGTTAGAATTTGTGAAGCGTCTAATGCCTAGAAAGGCAAAATGGTCATTGTTCTGCACCATAGTTAACTTTTTTGTGACATATAGGCCAGGGAATAAGCACATTAAGGCAGATGCCTTATCCCGTAGTTTTCATTGTGATGTGGAAATAATTGTTAATCGGTTCCTATACTACAAAAAGGGGTGGTTATTGCATCTATAAGCTCTGATCTTGAGAAGGAGATTCTAGAGGCTCTGTAGGACGCCGCTGCTGGCTGCCCATTAGGTAAATTGTTCGTACCTATGAATCTCAGTTTTAAGTAAGCATCCTGATTCGATCTTGGCCAGAGATCCTGGAAGTAAACCCACCACAGATCTCTTTACTCTTTACTGTGTTTTTGGTGATGAGGAGTATACAAGGATGTTCGGGAGTATGTAGCTGCGTGCGGTGTTTGTGCGCATTCTAAGACCCCTCATACCTATCCGTCTGGGTCTCTCCAACCATTGGTTATTCCCAGTAGACCTTGGACTCCTTTATCTGACCTACCCATGCCTGCAGGTAATACAGTAATTTTGGTGGTGGTGGACAGATTTAGCACGATGTCTCATTTAATTGCGCTACCTGCTTTACCTAACACCAAGTCTTTGGTGCAAATTTTCATCAGAGATTGTAAAATTATATGGAATTCCTGCCGATATTGTTTGGAATGCGTTTTGCGCTTGTTTGAGGATCCATTTATTGTTTTCCTCAGCCTTTCATCCATAGTCTAATGGGCAAACTGATCGTGTTAACCAGAATCTTGAGCCTTAGGTGTTTTGTGTCTGAGAATCGGGAGGATTGGGTTACCTACTTTCCTCTAACTGATTTTGCGGTGAATAAGTGTTGTCATGAGTCTACTGGTAAGTCCCGATTCTTCGTGGCCTACGGGTTTCATCCTCAGTTGCTCTCTTTTAATAGGAATCGTTCCTCGGCAATACGTGAAGAGGAACGATTTTCATAATTTGTTACATCTGTGTGGCAAGGGGTTTTGAATAATTTGAAGAGGATGAGGTCCAAATTTATGAGTGTGACTGATCGGAGACGTTTGGTGTGTCCGGACCTGGGTGTTGGTGATTTGGGTGGTTGTCCTAGAGGGACATTAAGTTGGAGGTTCCTTCTTAGAAACTGGGACCCATGTTCATCGGTCCTTATAAGATTGTGGCCATCATCAAACCTGTAGCATTCCGACTTGCTCTGCCATCTACCTTTAGGATTCATAATGTGTTTCACTTAAAAAATATGTTGCGTCCTCTGAACCATCACCACCACCTCCATTCCCGGTCATTTCAATGGGAATTTGGAGTTTCAGATAGCTTGGTTCGTCCATCGCTTCAGTATCTGATACACTGGAATGGTTACTGTCCTAAAGAGAGAGTGTGGGCACCATAATCTGACGTCCATGCAGATGCATCCATCCGGTCTTTTCAAGTGGCACACCCTGATACACTCAGCTCTGAGGTTTCAGAGGTCTCTCATAGAAGGTTTGGGTACTGTCACGAGTTAACCGTGACAGAGTGGGCCAGAGGACCACGGGGTCTTTTTTCTTCTACTCTTGCACTCAGTTAAGCACTTCACTTTCATATTAAACAGTGCAGGTTTCTGCTAGCAGTGCAGGAGTCAATCTGTTCAGTTGAGAGCTCCTGGAAGCTTTCCTGCTTTGATGGTCTCAGCTGTTCAGTGTTGACCACTCTCCTCTGCAATATATACTTGCCTCTGGCATGCAAGCATTGCAAGTGTTCGTTTCATACTGCCTGGTTCTGGAGTAGGAGGTGTTGGTTGTTAGGAGGCTTTTAGAGTATTGTTCTGAAGACTGTTGCTTAGTGATGTATCTGTGTGTATACCCTCATCCTCTCTTATTTAGTTTTTCTTCCAATCTGTTGTTTGTGAGTGCATATTTGTATGAATGGTATTCTCATTTATCCCTGTACGTATTCCCCTGTTATTCTGGTTTGTCTATTTGTATAAACTGCTACTCCCCACTTCACTGCGTGGGGGAGGAGACAGATAAGGGCTGATTTAGGAGCTCTGAAAACAACGTGGCCCCGTTGTCTTCACCATCAGAAGTAATCCGAGGAGCAGGGATAGCTAGGTCGCCCCTAGCTTTAGGGATAAGGAAGGAGCCCATAGCCCTGGGATCTCTTGCATCTGTGCTGTGACAATGGTATTATGGTAACTCAATCTATACCTGTATGCGGTGTGCTAATAAGCTCCCCCTCGTGGTGACTGCAGGTATCGTATATTGAATAAATATTCAGAAAAATAAAAATATATGAAAAAATCTGAATAGAACTGTGAAACTATTAAGACTAAAGAAAACAAAAAAAGGTGTTAAGAGTGGAAGTTTATTTTATAGAGGTTGTGGACGATTATCAAATTGATTACTTATTCTTGGGTCATCTGACACCTGGCACCCGTATTGTTAGCTTAATGGAAAACACCTTTATGCTAAGGCTCACACAATACTTTTTTATGCTACTATTACTTAATTGTAAAAAAAAAATGGCAGAAATGTCACTTGTGATATTTTTCTAGTAGGCAGCAATAGAAATTGCTTGTCATTTGCATTTACGTATAAAATTTCTATTATTTCCTAAGAAGAAATTTTATATGAAATTTCAGAAAAAAAACTAAATTGCATGTGAAATGCTTGCAGAGTCACACAATTTTAATTGTCAAACTTTTATTTTAATTTTGATTTGTTATATACAGAGTTCTACCCATGAGATCAGTGTTGCAATAGAAAATTAGCAAAATGCAACAATTAGAGCATGCCCCAAAAATGACTGCAATTATAAAAATCTGCCTGGCAAACAATGTAACATCCAAACAAATTATATATATGTTTGGTAGCATGTTAGCCAGTTGAAAAAAGATTGCTCTCGGCAGGAAAAACAAAATAATAATCTTGTTATAAATCAAGCTTTGTACAACCTTCACTGATGAAAAGACACAAGAAGTCCCGAAAGCTTGTTTTGTAATATTTATTTTATTTTTGTTGGCCATTAAAAGGTAGCATAACTACAAGATTATTAATTTGTTTTTCCCACTGAGAACAAATATATAAAATCTCATGTTTTCTAAATGTATTACTTGTACTTTGTCAACAGGTGGCGCCATTCTTCTTGCAGAGTTCAGGGCTTGTTTAGTATCACTGCATGCAGATGAGCAGATCACAATAAATACATCATATCCTTAGATTTTATATTATTACTTTATATTAGGCATTTTCTAGTTTGCATTTTTTTTGTACTGTGCTCCTACAGTATATATATATATATATATATATACAGTGGGGCAAAAAAGTATTTAGTCAGTCAGCAATAGTGCAAGTTCCACCACTTAAAAAGATGAGAGGCGTCTGTAATTTACATCATAGGTAGACCTCAACTATGGGAGACAAACTGAGAAAAAAAAAATCCAGAAAATCACATTGTCTGTTTTTTTAACAATTTATTTGCATATTATGGTGGAAAATAAGTATTTGGTCAGAAACAAAATTTCATCTCAATACTTTGTAATATATCCTTTGTTGGCAATGACAGAGGTCAAACGTTTTCTGTAAGTCTTCACAAGGTTGCCACACACTGTTGTTGGTATGTTGGCCCATTCCTCCATGCAGATCTCCTCTAGAGCAGTGATGTTTTTGGCTTTTCGCTTGGCAACACGGACTTTCAACTCCCTCCAAAGGTTTTCTATAGGGTTGAGATCTGGAGACTGGCTGGGCCACTCCAGGACCTTGAAATGCTTCTTACGAAGCCACTCCTTCGTTGCCCTGGCGGTGTGCTTTGGATCATTGTCATGTTGAAAGACCCAGCCACGTTTCATCTTCAATGCCCTTGCTGATGGAAGGAGGTTTGCACTCAAAATCTCACGATACATGGCCCCATTCATTCTTTCATGTACCCGGATCAGTCGTCCTGGCCCCTTTGCAGAGACAGCCCCAAAGCATGATGTTTCCACCACCATGCTTTACAGTAGGTATGGTGTTTGATGGATGCAACTCAGTATTCTTTTTCCTCCAAACACGACAAGTTGTGTTTCTACCAAACAGTTCCAGTTTGGTTTCATCAGACCATAGGACATTCTCCCAAAACTCCTCTGGATCATCCAAATGCTCTCTAGCAAACTTCAGACGGGCCCGGACATGTACTGGCTTAAGCAGTGGGACACGTCTGGCACTGCAGGATCTGAGTCCATGGTGGCGTAGTGTGTTACTTATGGTAGGCCTTGTTACATTGGTCCCAGCTCTCTGCAGTTCATTCACTAGTTCCCCCTGCGTGGTTCTGGGATTTTTGCTCACCGTTCTTGTGATCATTCTGACCCCACGGGGTGGGATTTTGCGTGGAGCCCCAGATCGAGGGAGATTATCAGTGGTCTTGTATGTCTTCCATTTTCTAATTATTGCTCCCACTGTTGATTTCTTCACTCCAAGCTGGTTGGCTATTGCAGATTCAGTCTTCCCAGCCTGGTGCAGGGCTACAATTTTGTTTCTGGTGTCCATTGACAGCTCTTTGGTCTTCACCATAGTGGAGTTTGGAGTCAGACTGTTTGAGGGTGTGCACAGGTGTCTTTTTATACTGATAACAAGTTTAAACAGGTGCCATTACTACAGGTAATGAGTGGAGGAAAGAGGAGACTCGTAAAGAAGAAGTTACAGGTTTGTGAGAGCCAGAAATCTTGATTGTTTGTTTCTGCCCAAATACATATTTACCACCATAATATGCAAATAAAATGTTAAAAATACAGACAATGTGATTTTCTGGATTTTTTTTTTCTCAGTTTGTCTCCCATAGTTGAGGTCTACCTATGATGTAAATTACAGACGCCTCTCATCTTTTTAAGTGGTGGAACTTGCACTATTGCTGACTGACTAAATACTTTTTTGCCCCACTGTATATATATATATATATATATATATATATATATATATGTATGTATGTAAGACTGGACAATGACTATGCAAAACAAGGAAAAACTTCAAAAAGTATAGGATAAAGTGAACTGATCTGCAGGCCCCCATACCCATAAGATAAAAGTTATCTGAATTGGATTATTTCAACGTCGTCGACTGTTTCTTTTGACTGATTCCCGACCATCAAACAATCGTTAACATTCAAAACACCGATTGAAAACGTTGGATTTTTTTTTAGATTACCGACGATGAGTGACCGCCCAACTTTATCTTATGTACAGAATATGGGTGTCCTTATATTATATCCCCAGAACCAGACCACTAACTGGCCTGTTAGGGGGTCACTTTTTTCTATATCCAATGCTTTTCTTCTACTTATGCCTGTTATGTTGTGTAATTAAAGGGATTGTCCAGGACTTTGATATTAATGAATTTATCCTTAGGATATGTCTTCAGAATCAGATTGGTGGGGATCTGATAGCCAGCACCCATATTGATTAATGGTTAGCAATCCCACAAAGGCGAAAACAGGAACACTACACTACAACTCTGTGCGCCACATAGTGGCCATTCTCAGTTACTGCAGCTCAGATCACAGTCACTTCAATAGGAGTTGTGACGTTCTTGCTCTGTACACTTTGGACATCAATCTGCTGATCAATAGGCATGCCAAACACCAATTTGATATTGATGACCTATCCTGAGTCTAGGCTATCAATATTAAAGTTCTGGACAACCCCTAGGCTTAGTAAAAATTTACATCGAAGTATTAAAATATAACCCAAAAATGATCACACCATATGCCACCATCAGATCATATGCACCCTGCAAGGACTGCCTAGAGACCTGGCATGTACAGAATGGGAGCCTAGGCACGTAGAGTCTCTTAAGCTTTCCTCTCTATATTGCAAGAGTGTATATATATATATTTATACCTATATACCGGCTAAATAAGATTAAAATAGATAAATCTCTGGGTCCGGATGGCATACACCCACGAGTACTAAGAGAACTAAGTAATGTAATAGATAAACCATTATTTCTTATTTTTAGTGACTCTATAGCGACAGGGTCTGTTCCGCAGGATTGGCGCATAGCAAATGTGGTGCCAATATTCAAAAAGGGCTCTAAAAGTGAACCTGGAAATTATAGGCCAGTAAGTCTAACCTCTATTGTTGGTAAAATATTTGAAGGGTTTCTGAGGGATGTTATTCTGGATTATCTCAATGAGAATAACTGTTTAACTCCATATCAGCATGGGTTTATGAGAAATCGCTCCTGTCAAACCAATCTAATCAGTTTTTATGAAGAGGTAAGCTATAGGCTGGACCACGGTGAGTCATTGGACGTGGTATATCTCGATTTTTCCAAAGCGTTTGATACCGTGCCGCACAAGAGGTTGGTACACAAAATGAGAATGCTTGGTCTGGGGGAAAATGTGTGTAAATGGGTTAGTAACTGGCTTAGTGATAGAAAGCAGAGAGTGGTTATAAATGGTATAGTCTCTAACTGGGTCGCTGTGACCAGTGGGGTACCGCAGGGGTCAGTATTGGGACCTGTTCTCTTCAACATATTCATTAATGATCTGGTAGAAGGTTTACACAGTAAAATATCGATATTTGCAGATGATACAAAACTATGTAAAGCAGTTAATACAAGAGAAGATAGTATTCTGCTACAGATGGATCTGGATAAGTTGGAAACTTGGGCTGAAAGGTGGCAGATGAGGTTTAACAATGATAAATGTAAGGTTATACACATGGGAAGAAGGAATCAATATCACCATTACACACTGAATGGGAAACCACTGGGTAAATCTGACAGGGAGAAGGACTTGGGGATCCTAGTTAACGATAAACTTACCTGGAGCAGCCAGTGCCAGGCAGCAGCTGCCAAGGCAAACAGGATCATGGGGTGCATTAAAAGAGGTCTGGATACACATGATGAGAGCATTATACTGCCTCTGTACAAATCCCTAGTTAGACCGCACATGGAGTACTGTGTCCAGTTTTGGGCACCGGTGCTCAGGAAGGATATAATGGAACTAGAGAGAGTACAAAGGAGGGCAACAAAATTAATAAAGGGGATGGGAGAACTACAATACCCAGATAGATTAGCGAAATTAGGATTATTTAGTCTAGAAAAAAGACGACTGAGGGGCGATCTAATAACCATGTATAAGTATATAAGGGGACAATACAAATATCTCGCTGAGGATCTGTTTATACCAAGGAAGGTGACGGGCACAAGGGGGCATTCTTTGCGTCTGGAGGAGAGAAGGTTTTTCCACCAACATAGAAGAGGATTCTTTACTGTTAGGGCAGTGAGAATCTGGAATTGCTTGCCTGAGGAGGTGGTGATGGCGAACTCAGTCGAGGGGTTCAAGAGAGGCCTGGATGTCTTCCTGGAGCAGAACAATATTGTATCATACAATTAGGTTCTGTAGAAGGACGTAGATCTGGGGATTTATTATGATGGAATATAGGCTGAACTGGATGGACAAATGTCTTTTTTCGGCCTTACTAACTATGTTATGTTACTATGTTACTATATATATATGTGTGTGTATATATATATATATATATATATATATTATTTTTTTAAATAATAGTAATTCCACATACAGTTTTTGACATCTTTAATGGATTTGTTATACTGTAGTTGGGTCAAACCAAAGGCTGCAATGTGGGTGGTGGGGGGAAAAAAAATTACTCGAAAGTTTTACAAAAAAAGAACCCACCAAGTTAAGGGACCACCAGACGGTTATAGAGTCCTTTTGGATTTTCTTCTCTCAGCAGATTCTGGGGGATAGGAGACCGGGCATGGTGAACTTCTACATGCCCAATCCTGTTTTCTAACAAACGTTGCCAGACAGACACCTCTCTATACAGGCTTGGTGTACGGGGGGGTCTGGTGGAATAGTTGTCAGCAGAAACAACTATTTTTTAGTTTTTGTTGGCAGCAGTGTCATTTAAAGGGACCTTAAAGAGCAGGAGGTAAAAAAAAGATTGATTTAAATTTTTGTGGGAAAATTTTCAGTTAAACTTGCATTTGATAGACAGCCTTACCTTAATGACTGTGCATGCGGAGATAGCTGTCAATCACTGAGTAAGGACCGCCCACTGGACTCATATGCATATAAACAGCGGGGGGTCTTTACATACAAACTTATACCACATGTACAATGCAACAGATTCTCTTTAAAGTTTGGTGATGCCACTTGCAAAACATTTTGTTTATCTGCCAAATAATGAAGCCATCAGTATTCACATAACACAACCATAGCGGCCAAAATATTGCCATACAGTGCTTTACCGCAATCACCAAATCACCACCATAAAGTACCTAAATATCGCCACTACATGGTGCAGAAATATTACTATGTGCAGCCTATGTGCCGTAACTGAAAGCACATGCTAAATCTCCAACAGGGCCCCCAACTATCACAAGTCTCTAATAGCACTGATCTAACCACGGACCTTTTGGGACCCTCATATTCTCCAGGGTCTGAGGACCACCACATGCAGTTAAACCCCTGCCAACATCTGAAGTATCGGTCAAATCACAGGCCTCCTTGATCTGTCAGTTGCAGGCATTGCTCCCTGGGAAAATAAATATGCAAATTAGCTCTCCTTCCGAAATGTCTGTAACGTCCTGTAGGTGGCACTAGAGACAAGATTTTCTTTTTTCTAGGGCAGAGGCTCTTTAAATTATTTGCATTGTCGCTGTGGATCATTGGGGCCATAGGCCAAAATGCACTACGATTTATTTTTCCTGTTTATTTGCTGGGATTTTACACTGGTGTCTTAGATTAGTCAGTTTTACATTAAATCGCCCATTGTTTGCCGTTATATTGTGAGCAGGGATCCAATATGAGTACATTCTCCATGTTATACTGTTCGAAGGCTATGGAGGTAGCCTTCCTACACGTCGGTGTCTTGCCAATCTTGTTTTAGGATATTTGCAAACAACTGCTTCAGGCTTCTTGCCCCTCATCAGTGCAAAGTTTGGCATTGGATGGCTGGATGAGAGGCCTTTTGATGGCAATCTACAAGTAAAATGTTCTCTTCAGGAGGGCACCATGTTGATGTAGGGACTCCTGGACATATGGAGGCTAGGCAATGTTCCCTGGGAAGGTAAATGGATTTCTACTGCCACCTATTGGAGAGAGCAATAAATGTTGACCTCCTCCAGCTGGTGGAATTAGAAACCTTTCTTTGATATTTGCATGCATATAATGTTGTGAAATATGTTGGTATTGGCACTGGCCAGCGGGTATTGGTTCTCATTGAGGAGGTGGCACATGGAGACTGTCTTATATGCGATACTCCATGGGAAAAGCATGCAATTAGCTCTCTTCCAAGTGGAGGAAAACTATCCCATATTAGCCAAACTAGTCACCTATCTGGCCAACTAATACCCGGCTCTGTACTGCTGAGGGGCAAAAACCCTGAAACAGCCGTCTGCCGATTAATGTCTGGCTTGGCGAATCTTAGTTTCTTTCCTTCTAGAAATTAACTAGTTAGGGTACAGGGCTTAAACCCAAACCAGGGGTGTAACTACAACAGGTGCAGGGGTTGCAATATCACCCGGGCCCTGGAGCCTAGGGGGCCCTAAAAGTCCCTTTGGCCTATAGAAAAAAGACTATTGCTGTTAAAGATTTAAAATATTTGGGGGCCCGTTGGAGCTTTCGCATTGGGGCCCATGGCTTTCAAGTTACGCCACTGACCCAGACCATGTGCTGCTGATTGGCGCCTGGCATGACGGAAACATACAAGGCTTGCTTACAAGCGCCGCTGACTTGCTTTAGGCCTACGGATCTATGCACAGCGCCTTGCACAATAGACTTGGCCTTGTTCTAGCATTGAAGGCTTTGTCTTTGGCGAATGACCCCCATGATCTGTGAACACATTTAGGCTTTGTACCAAGGATGGAAAGAAGGTGGTGGTGGGGGGGGGGGGTCAGTAGCTCTTATCAATGTTGCTAATGCGGATTGCTGACTTAGTCCCTGGGGAGCCATTTCCCTCCCCCACCTCCTCGTTCTGCTGGCGGTGGTGAGTAAGGCTGGGCTGCTATCAGCTCTCCCTCAGGTTGAAGAGATGGTTTCCTGTGGTAGAGGGCGGGGTGTTCATACAACCCTCAGTATACAGACTCAACACGAGCTGTCACAGCCTGTCCCCATCCTGCTCTGTGCCATGATGGCCACTTGTGCACGACAAGGGTGAACACAGAGGAAATACGGGTTGTCCGGAAAATAATAATCCCCACTTCCTTTTTTTTGTTTGTTCATTGATGAAAAGCAACGTACAGGACCCTTTAACAAATGGCTGAAGACTTTGACATAGCAGGTAAGAAAAGTGACATTGGCAGTTTTAAGTATTTCCGGGAACGGCTAGACAAAAATTTGGAGACTTCCGTGGTCGTGGAAATGGTTAACGGGTTTTGCAAGACGTCACCAAATAATGGCTTCGTCGTAAAGCATCGCATGGCACTTCTCGTCGTCCTGTCTGGACGATGCAGCAAACCTTACAAAAGAAGTCATCGTCCTTTGTAAGAAGGGGAGCGACCTATATTTGCATGGTCCTAAGAAGAAAGGGTTAATATTAAGGAGGGTTATATGGCCGGGATGGGATCCGCTAATAATTCTTCCGTTATTACCGTAATACACATGCCGGGGGTTGGTTTGCGTAGGCTACGGGTGCATTATAAGTGAACGACGATCTTATTTGTGCCTCTCTGTCGTATATTTGTGTCGTATATTGCCCCCCCACTTTATCATATTACAGTGAGAGGATCATTCCTAAATTTATACCTCCAAAATAATATGGGAAAATCGCCGTTGGGTAAATAAATAGGGAGTGACGACAACCAGAGGAGACTGTCAAAGCAATGCTATCACCTGCTACTGGTTCCCATTTTAGCCAAACTTCACAGTTGCCACTGGACCAACACATGGCTACAAGTCCATATGATTGTCCATTTGGTGCAACCCAACAAGTGCTAACCGTCCAGTAGCTCCATCAATTTTGGTAACCACTAGTGTTTCTGGACCAATAATTCCACTCTTGATACTTTCCGCAAACTCTCCTAAGTTGCAACCCTATAGTTAGGGCTTGAAGGAAAGAGTTTTTTCTCCAGGAGGCTTTTTCCCCACTATTCATCCATGCCCCATTTCTTGCCCATAGAATGTTCCTCTGGACAGCGGGGCTGTGTCCAATGGTGGCACATTCTGATGTTTTACACAAGAAATCTCGAATCTCTTGTACTGGAGATGTCCAGGAGTTCCCAGGAGATGTGTCAACTCTTATCCTTGAGGGAGAAACTCCTAGTGAGACTCACGAACGTTCAGGCAGCATTGAGAAGTATGGGTAAGAAGTGAGAGCTTCATTGTCACTACACCTAAAAAATGAAATGCAGATTGACCACGCATGTCTAACAGTTGGAGGCGGTGGCTTTTTGCACGAGACATTTTTGGAAGTTTTCTTGAACATTTTGAAGGAATTGGAATATTTGTAACACTTGGTTACTGAGGAGATAGACATTACTGGCTAGAACCAACCACCATGGAAGGACCATAACTGGTGAAGATGGGGCTGGGGATAAGCAATAGTCATTGATGCAAGAAGAGGGGATACCAATGAAAAGTTCTTGGTGGAACATGGGTGGTCCAAATGGTCTTCTCTATCTCCATTCACAGCCTATTCAGGCTGTTTTTAATGATAAGGAAGCCTAGAAAGTGATAAAACGATGAAAAAAATGCTATGTCAAACATAATAACATCGACATCCCATTGCATGTATCTTCATCTAGCCTCAGCCAACAACTATCAGGCATAATTTCTCCATCACAAGTCCAACTCCGAACTTTGAGAGTAAATATGGCAGATATTTTATTGGAACATGAATGACCACCAGAGTTCTGCCACCAATTTTCTCCAGGGGCTCAATGCAATTGGACAATTTTGAAGCCTCAGTTTGTAGATTGGATGCTTCTGGTCCAATTCCATGCTTCGTAGGTCAACTTTATTTGTTGAAAATGAGTAGAATTTGTCATAAAAATTGGATTCCACTTGTGATAATTTTTAAAGGGAGCAGGTCACCTGATTCATACTGCCCCCCAAAAAAACAGACTGTAATCGTGCAGCCGGGTATATTTTTCTCTGAAACGCTCAGAAAAACATAGATAAAAGATTTGGCCAAGGGACTATATCCAAAGATGAGATCACTCCGGTGTCGGAACTAGTGGGCTTTTCCCAGTGCTGCTCCAAGTGATTGACAGGTCGCTTCCATAACGAGAGAGCTGTCAATCACATCTAACAGCGCTGGGAAGATCTGGTACATACATGCTAGCCAACTTAGGGAGAGACCCAAGTTGGGCTAAATGTAGCGGGACGAAAGAGACCGAAAAGCCCTCTACTTAAAGTTGGCTAGCATGTATGTATCGCTTGCTCACCGAGCCCCACTCCATACAGCCAACCAATTCCAGCCCTGTGCTGATGAGGGCCTAAAGCCCGAAACACGTGTCCACAGGTAGGAATTGGTTGGCTGTGTAAATTTAGAAACTAATCCGCAGCATTGCACGCTTGGCGGTTCCAAGCGCTGTGGATTAGACAGGGGTGGAAAGAGATGATTTGCATAGCTCCGCCTACTGCAAAGGATTCTGGGTAAACCTGCTATTCTTTGTATTATGCTGCTTGCAAGTACTTTCCGTTTCAGGAAAGCATCCACTAGGGAAGATCTGGAGCGTTTCAGTGAAAAATAGACATGCAATCGTGCTGCTAGGCTCTGATTTGTGCTGCCCGCGGTTTGGGCAGCATGAATCAAGTGACAGGTTCCTTTGAAGTAGGTCCTCAAGGATTGGGCCATCAGAAGTAACCTGAGCGTGGAGAACAAAAATGTTCACAGCCCTGAATTACTCCGAAGTCTAATACTTATAATTTCATCCAGAAAAAAAACACTGTGGCCCCATGGCCTGCGGAGAGGTACAGTATCTCTATGTTAGAAGCATGGCATCCTAACACGTGCTCCAGGAAGATTAGCATTATCATGTTTTCACCAGCTGTTGGTCTCCTCATTACCTACCAAACCCAGTCACAGTCTGTTTTGGGCTAGGAGGTGATAGTGCTTTCTTTACGGTCTCTCTTTTTTTTTTTGTGGTGGTAAGCCTATGTTTCATCATCAATATGTTAGAAGTCTTAGTTAGTGTTTGCGTGGGTTTCCTCCGGGTACTCCGGTTTCCTCCCACATTCCAAAGACATACTGATAGGGAATTTAGATTGTGAGCCCCATTGGGGACAGTGATGATAATGTGTGCAAACTGTAAAGCGCAGCGGAATATGTTAGCGCTATATAAAAAATAAAGATTATTATTATAAGTCTAATGTTAGATTGGTAGACCCTCCAGACAGTCATAGGATAGAACGTCATAAAACTTCCTTGTTTTCAGAAACAGCCCCACATCTGTCCATGGACTGTAACTGCAGCTCTCAGGTGAATACCACACACAACCTGCTGATTCAGGGCTGTCTCCAGGCTTATGTTGGCCTTAGGGGAAGCAGATTCTCTTTGCCTTCGATTTTTACTTCTCTCCTTCCAAGAGTTCTTTTTTTTCAGAGTTATATGAGGTCTTGATTTTTTGCACTACGAGCCGTAGTTTTTAATAGTTATTAAACTGAAATCTATTCGACTTCCTGATCTTATTTTGCTCCATTTTTCTGGGAGGCCAAGTGACCAAAAAAACAGCGATTCTGCCATTTAGATTTTTTTTCCACCATGTACATTTTTTGTAATTGTTAAATTTTAACAATGTTGTGGAGATAAGGGGATGATGTGAGCTTTCATGATTTAAAAAAAATATATTTTATTGTTTTTATCATAATATTTATTGACAGTTGTATTAGTTCCGCTAGGGGACACGAACCTGCCATCGCCAGTACAATACTGTGATTTTGCAGTGCATTATAAAATACATTTGTTCTCATATTAGTCCCAGCCACAGGCTTAATAGGTGTATGAACATGGCAGACACAGAGGCCTCCTGTAGGCCTCTGGCTGCAATGTCATCTTCACTCCATTACTAACCTCTTAAAGGGACACTGTCACCTGAATTTGGAGGGAACAATCTTCAGCCATGGAGGCGGGGTTTTGAGGTTTTTGATTCACCCTTTCCTTACCCGCTGGCTGCATGCTAGCTGCAATATTGGATTGAAGTTCATTCTCTGTCCTCCATAGTACACGCCTGCGCAAGGCAAGATTGCAGGCATGTGCAGGCGTGTACTACGGAGGACAGAGAATGAACTTCAATCCAATATTGCAGCCAGCGGGTAAGGAAAGGGTGAATCAAAAACCCCAAAACCCCGCCTCCATGGCTGAAGATTGTTCCCTCCAAATTCAGGTGACAGTGTCCCTTTAAATGCTTAAGTTATAATTGACAGCAGCATCTAAAGGTACCGTCACATTTAGCGACGCTGCAGCGATCTAGACAACGATCCCGATCGCTGCAGCGTCGCTGTGTGGTCGCTGGAGAGCTGTCACACAGACAGCTCTCCAGCGACCAACTATGCGAAGTCCCCTGGTAACCAGGGTAAACATCGGGTTACTAAGCACAGGGCCGCGCTTAGTAACCCGATGTTTACCCTGGTTACCAGCGTAAACGTAAAAAAACCAAACACTACATACTTACATTCCGGTGTCTGTCCCCCGGCGCTGTGCTTCTCTGCACTGACTGTGAGCGCCAGCTGGAAAGTATAGCGGTGACGTCACCGCTGTGCTCTGCTTTCCGGCCGGCGCTTACACAGTGCAGAGAAGCAGAGCGCCGGGGGACAGACACCGGAATGTAAGTATGTAGTGTTTGGTTTTTTTACGTTTACGCTGGTAACCAGGGTAAACATCGGGTTACTAAGCGCGGCCCTGTGCTTAGTAACCCGATGTTTACCCTGGTTACCAGTGAAGACATCGCTGAATCAGCGTCACACACGCCGATTCAGCGATGTCTGCGGGAGTCCAGCGACCAAATAAAGTTCTGGCCTTTCTGCTCCGACCAACGATGTCACAGCAGGGGCCTGATCGTTGCTGCATGTCAAACCGCACATGGAGTACTGTGTCCAGTTTTGGGCACCGGTGCTCAGGAAGGATATAATGGAACTAGAGAGAGTACAAAGGAGGGCAACAAAATTAATAAAGGGGATGGGAGAACTACAATACCCAGATAGATTAGTGAAATTAGGATTATTTAGTCTAGAAAAAAAGACGACTGAGGGGTGATCTAATAACCATGTATAAGTATATAAGGGGACAATACAAATATCTCGCTGAGGATCTGTTTATACCAAGGAAGGTGATGGGCACAAGGGGGCATTCTTTGCGTCTGGAGGAGAGAAGGTTTTTCCACCAACATAGAAGAGGATTCTTTACTGTTAGGGCAGTGAGAATCTGGAATTGCCTGTAGAAGGACGTAGATCTGGGGATTTATTATGATGGAATATAGGCTGAACTGGATGGACAAATGTCTTTTTTTGGCCTTACTAACTATGTTACTATGTTAAACTCAACGATATCGCTAGTCAGGACGCTGCAACGTCACGGATCGCTAGCGATATCATTCAGTGTGACGGTACCTTTAGGTGTTGAATTACAGCAATCATAGCTATCTCCGATCACTGCAATTAGACTCAAGTGCCGGCTGTACAACACATCCAGCACCCACACTGTATGGAGCAAGCTCAGCTCCATTCCATACGTGCTGTGTGCACAGGCACCTTTCAAGACCAGGAACATTTTTGTTTGTTTTTATATTTTTTCTCATTTGTCCATTCCAATAATTGTAGCATTTTTTGTGTAATATGTGGGGAATAATTTTACATGTTATTTTCATACTCACTTTTTTTGTTGTTGTCAATATCAGTGGTTAGCACTGCAGCCTTGCAGCACTTGGGTCCCAAATCCCACCAAAGACAACATCTGCAAGGAGTTTGTATGTTCTCCCCGTGTTTGCGTGGGTTTCCTCCGGGTTCTCCGGTTTCCTCCCACATTCCAAAGACATACTGATAGGGAATCTAGATTGTGAGCTCCATCGGCGACAGCGATAATAATGTGTGCAAAACTGTAAAGCGCTGCGGAATATGTTTGAGCTATAGAAATAAAAAGATTATAATATCGTTGGGAAGATAAATTAAATACGAGCCCTTTTTTTCAGAGTTTTGGATTTTTTTAATGACCTCAATGGACCTCTGAAATACATTTTAAAACTTGTTCCCTTTTCTGTAACAAATATTTTTATATATCAGACATGTTTTATTTCTTTCATGAGACATGGGTAGTAACGGAGATTCGGATTTAACAGGAGCTTTTTTTAATTTTTTTTTTTTTTTATTAATTTCACATATTGTGGCTCCCATAAGATCATAATAGACGTATTGGGGTAATTTCAAAATTTACCGTAAATACTTTTAAATCTCTGGTCTACTGTTATATTAGCCCCAGTTACAGTGGAAATTCAGCTGACTGGGCCTTCTAGAAACACAGGAGCTCCTGCTCTCCCTATACACAGTAATCAGATGATTGCTGGGTCCGGAGGAGGAAGCGCCGTTAGCACTTGCTATTACTGCAGACTCATTGCTTGTCCAGCACTGTATATACAACAGTTAGGAAGGCAGAGATGGTAATAAACCATCTGTGCCTTCTCTTTAAGGAGTCCACCTATGTCTCACAGCTGCGTCTTAATCTACCCTCAACCAGAATAGACAAGTACTTGGTTACGGACTATTACTGTCACCAAGTCCCCTCTGAAATGCCCCAGTCCTATCCTGTTTTGAGCATGAGCACCCACTTTTGGGAGCATTTGATGTCAATTCTGTCCTTTCTTAAGATCACTGACATGTCTGAATTCACCGGTATTGTGTTCGAAAATTTGGACACTTCCCTGAAAATTTGGGCCTGTTGGCAACTATGGGGATTTGGCAGTGATGCGGTGGGGCATTGTCAGCTGTTGTAAAAGATTTGGGGTTGGAGTTAAGCTTTTAATAGTTATTGTGTATGATTTAGTTACTTTACGTGACTGTTATGAGTACTTAGCTTGAGCATCGATGGTCCATGCTATCAGCTTATATCACCAGAGGAAGCCCTGGGCAGCGAAACATTTCTCCTGCAGCGGCCGCTACAGGACGAGCGTGGTATTACATGGACCCATTCAAAAGAATAGAAGACCAGCCGGCTGATACAGAATGGGAAGAGCCCTTTCCAGCTGGGGGTCTTAAAGGGGATATATATATATATATATGTGTATATGTGTGTGTGTATATATATATATATATATATATATACACACACCGGTATATGTGTGTGTGTATATATATATATATATATATATATATATATATATATATATATACACACCGGTGTATGTATGTATATATGTATATATATATATATATATATATATATATATATATATATACATATATACATACATACACACATATACACATATATATATATATATATATATATACACATATATATATATATGTGTATATGTGTGTGTATATATATATATATATATATATACATATATATATATATATATATGTGTATATGTGTGTATGTATGTATATATATATATATATACATGTATACATACATACACCGGTGTGTATATATATATATATATATATACACACATATACCGGTGTGTGTGTGTGTGTATATATGTATATATATATATATATATATATATATATATATATATATATATATATATATATATATATATATATATATAAATATATATATAAATTTAATCCTTTAATAAAACATTTTTTTTTATTGTAGAAAATATAAAAAAATTGATTTAAAGTTATTCATATTTTCCACTGATAGAATTTAGAGGGAGCAGCTGCTCATATTTGCCTAGAAAAGCAATAGTAATGCTAACTGGCATTAAGATTGCTGCAAAGATTGCGCCAACTGGCGTAATGTCACTCTTCCCCTCCCCTTTTGGGTTTTTGATAAAGGAGCAATTTGGTTGGCGACTCTTCATGATTCACACATGTGGACTGAATTATTATTATAGTACTTTTTTTTTTTTTATAGCGCCATTTATTCCATGGCGCTTTACATGTGAAAAGGGGACAAATATAAACAAATACAATAAACATGAGCAAAAAAACAAGGCACTTACAGGTACAGAAGGAGGGAGGACCCTGCCCGCGAGGGCTCCCAGTCTGCAGGGGATGGGTGAGGATGCACTAAGAGAGGGTAGAGCTGGTCGTGCGGTGGTTCAGTAGGTTGAGGATCACTGCAGGCTGTAGGTTTGTCGGAAGAGGTGGGTCTTCAGGTTCTTTTTGAATTGTCGCTGCATAGTGGAAACAGTGTGCAGGAGAGAGGCCGGTTTATTGGGGGGTTGCGCTGCCCAGCCGGAGCTAGTGAGCCCCTTATCCTTCTCGCTGCTCACAAGCTCCAGATGAACAGCGCCAATATCTACACCGCCACGACCCGTCAAGTCTCCTGTGCCTCTCTGCTCTCAAGCCCCAGTTGTGCAGAGCACAGAGCAGATATACACCGCCGTTGTCTTCAGCTACAAAGAGCTGTGCGCTGACCAAGTCCATCCTAGGAAATTGGTCCGATTACGCTAATCACACTCTGATTAGAGTGGAGAGAGGAAAAAAAAAGTTTCTCCACCATCTCCATTACTGTATGTCAGGCTGTGAAAATCAGAACCACACTCAGATGTCATCCAAGTGCAGCCCGATTGTTTTTCACGGACCCATAGATGTGAATGGGCGAGTACCGTCCGATTCACGGAGACAAAATGTGCCCGCTGCAATGTTTTTCTTCAGACCACTTGGTATACATTTGTGATTGAGGGTAATATATTTGCATGCAGATGCAGAGTAGCCCCCCAAAGTCAGTCACTGGTGGTCCCTTTGCACCCCAGTCCGACACTGTATACGACTACTGCCTATGATATAGGGTGGGAGTCCATCCCTTCTCTTTTATGCCCTTTGTGTGATATAGTTGCTATGTTTAAGTGTCGTAGAGCGAGAGATTATACAGAAGCTAATACACATAACCAGAAATATGGTGCACAAAGACCACAAAAAGAGTATAACACTAGAATTGAAATATTTATTAATAACGTATAAAAGTACACACCAATAAAATCAGGACGACTGGACACCATTTATTCAGGGACAGAATGTGTCCAACAAACACACTAATATGCCTATTTAAAACATTTTTTTTTTATTGTGCTGCAATACAACCTTCAGCATTAATATTTAGTAAAAGTTATATTAACACAGTGCAATATTTGTCTAGTAAATACCTACAAATCCATAGATTTAGCAGCAACCCATATTAATATAAAGTGCATAGTGCATGATTTACAGTCCAGGGTAGGCAGCACTGAATTAAGAAACTACAAAACCACACTCAATGCTAAAGGTAATGTAGTATAACTTACTAGTAAAGGAAGGCAAAAGTGCTTGGTGACACACCGTTCCCGCCGCCCCAACGCACGTTTCGTCAAGACTTCCTCAGGAGGCGCCTGGTGTGGTTTTGTAGTTTCTTAATTCAGTGCTGCCTATTGCTGCTGTTTACCCTGGACTGTAAATCATTCACTATGCACTTATTCGGGGGTTCATTTGCCTTAACGACAGTGGTTGTCTCCTTTAAATCTGAGACCGGCTTATAAATAACTGAATAGTTCATCCGGCTCAATCTATTTCGGATATTGATTAGTATTGATTTTCCCATCTAAAACCATCGTGCTTTACTCAGAGCATAGCCCTGCAGTGGGTACGGAAAATATTCAGACCCCTTTAAATTATTCACTCTTTGTTTCATTGCAGCCATTTGGCAAATTCCAAAAAGTTCATTTTCTCATTAATGTACACTCTGCACCTATCTTGACTGAAAAAAACAAAAATATAGTAATGTTTGTAAATTTATAAAAAAAAACGAAATATCACATGGTCATAAGTCTTCAGACCCTATGCTCAGACCCTCATATGTAAGTCACATGCCGTCCATTTCCTTGTGATCCTCCTTGAGATGGTTCTACTCCTTCATTGGAGTCCAGCTGTGTGTAATTAAACTGATAGGACTTGATTTGGAGCGGCGCACACCTGTCTATATAAAGGCCCCTTCACATTAAGCGACGCTGCAGCGATACCGACAACGATCCGGATCGCTGCAGCGTCGCTGTTTGGTCGCTGGAGAGCTGTCACACAGACCGCTCTCCAGCGACCAACGATGCCGGTAACCAGGGTAAACATCGGGTAACTAAGCGCAGGGCCGCGCTTAGTAACCCGATGTTTACCCTGGTTACCATCCTAAAAGTAAAAAAAACAAACAGTACATACTTACCTACCGCTGTCTGTCCTCGGCGCTCTGCTTCTCTGCACTCCTCCTGTACTGTCTGTGTGAGCACAGCGGCCGGAAAGCAGAGCGGTGACGTCACCGCTCTGCTTTCCGGCTGACCGACGCTCACAGCCAGTGCAGGAGGAGTGCAGAGAAGCAGAGCGCCGGGGACAGACAGTGGTAGGTAAGTATGTACTGTTTGTTTTTTTACTTTTACGCTGGTAACCAGGGTAAACATCGGGTTACTAAGCGCGGCCCTGCGCTTAGTTACCCGATGTTTACCCTGGTTACCAGTGAAGACATCGCTGGATCGGTGTCACACACGCCGATCCAGCGATGTCCACGGGAGATCCAGCGACGAAATAAAGTTCTGGACTTTCTTCAGCGACCAACGATCTCCCAGCAGGGGCCTGATCGTTGGTCGCTGTCACACAGAACGATTTTATTAACGATATCGTTGCTACGTCACAAAAAGCAACGATATCGTTAACAATATCGTTATGTGTGAAGGTACCTTACGATTTCACAGCTCACAGTGCATGTCAGATCAAATGAGAATCATGAGGCCAAAGGAACTGGCCAAGAAGCTCAGAGACAGAATTGTGGCAAGGCGCAGATCTGGCCAAGCACACATATACATTATAGTCTATGCTGCAGGTCACAAGTCCATTTTTTTTTGTGGACCTGGTGTTCACAAAAAAAAAAAAAATCATGGAAACGTCCATTTTTCAGGGGATCAAAATTATCCAGACAAGTGTATGGGTCTGTGGAAATCCAGTAGGGCGCACGGATGGCATCAATGTGATGTGTAACATGGCAATGGATAGGAGAAGCCCAAGTTTTGGTTCAGACGACCATAGTAGAAGAATTTGATGGCTTAACAACTACATCAGTGGCACACCTGGTGGTCTCAAGGTACTTGAATGCCACGTTGGCACATTTTCTTGTTGGCAAATTTGCTATTTAGGATATTAGGGAAACTCAAGGCACCACTCCAGCATTTTTCAGGGCTGGAGTGGTGTTTTAAACGTAAGCCCCCGGTCATATACTCATCCTCCGGCATCTTCTGCGTTTTTCGACAACTGCTCCTGTTCCATACCGCCATCTTGGGCCCATAACTTCTGACTGGCCAGAAGACAGAAGTTACGCCACGATAAGTCTATGACAACCACAACGAGGCCACTTGTATTGAAAAGCGACCTCCGTGCCACTCCATGAAACACTAGAGCGCGCCGGGGGGGGGGGGGGGGTCACTTTTCTCTGGAAACCAATGCGAGCGATGCTGGAAAATGATGAAGGCTGCGGCAGGTGAGCAAGAGACAGGGGGCAGGGGAATAACATTTAAAGCACCACTCCAGCGGTGCAATAACAAAAAAAAAAACACTGGAGTGGTGCTTAAATGATAACCCACATAGGAGTTGTAATGGTAGGACGCCTGAGTAACAGTCATAGTCAGCTTCTTTTGCATCCATCATTACCAGAAGACCAGTGGACTGCCCAAACTTGCTTAGTGTTGATGCCAACTCTTAGAATGGTTCATTAAAAGGGATAAGTAAAAAGTGTGTGATCCATGGGGGTTCTAAGGACTCGGAGTCCCTGGTCTCCTCTGTGAATGGAGAGGTAGTGCACATGCATGAGCACCACTCCATCCACTGTGTCACACATGCGCAGCACCACTCCCATAGAAGTGAATAGAATGGTGGTCACACATGCACAGGAACCCCCAACACATCATACCTTTACCCTGCGGATATGTGATAAAAGCTGGACATATTGTATACCGGCTTGTAGTGCCTGAGTATCCAGAGACCATAAGGTGGGCATCTTAGACCCCCACACATATCCACCAATAATAAAATGAGCCGCATAGCATTCCCACTGGGTTGCCCATATCCCCCTCTCCATTTTCAGAGTGGCACAAATCTAGGGAATCCTAGTTATTTTTATTTTTAGAATATGGATAATTCCATTTTTTACACCTTTATGACCACTAAGATCGCAATCATCACGAGGACGAGTTTTGTTATTTATTTATTTGGGATGCGGCCATCTGTCCCTTTTTTTTTTGTCACCAGATCGGTTTCGCTCCTCTGCCTGTGAACACGGATTACTGATGACCTAAAGGCAAATCTGTTGCTGGGGTTGGGATAAGATGGGCTGAATAACAAAGGATAAAAGTGTGTCACATCCTTGTCTGCTTCTCCAGGGCCGGCCGGCCACTGTGGATCCTCTCTATGAGATATTAGGGAGTGCGAATGTATCGGATCATCCAGGACACAACATTATTGTGGGTGTAGAAAAAATACTAAAACATTTACAAATTCCAACAATAGGGAATAAGACACGTGACGTGTTGAGGAGAGCAGCGGTGACCGGCAGCACGTGTCACATCCCATAGACGGAACAGATCTACTAAGTATCAGAGACACAGCAACCCAACAAGATCAGATCTGAGAGCAAAGACAGCGACGTCAACACTTGTCCGCCGCCCACATAGATCAGTGTATCATCAGAAAATCACCGACTAGGGGCTTACATGTTAAATGTACGTTTTAATTGTTTATATTTAGTTTATTATTTTATTTCAGTATCTATATAAAAAAATCTTGTAATTTTCACACTGCCCATTAGACCTAATATTAAACTCTTACTGTTCTTCGCATGGAAAAAAGCAGCAGTAAACGGAATCAGATCCAATGAGTATGAGTAGAAGAATAAACTGAGCTCTAATCTCGGCAAGTACAGGAGGAGGAGGTGAGCTGTGACATCACCTATTGTGAATGGTGGATCCTGTGTTATCTACTGTATATAGAGGTGTTATCAGTCATTGTACAGGAGGAGGAGGTGAGCTGTGACATCACCTATTGTGAATGGTGGATCCTGTGTTATCTACTGTATATAGAGGTGTTATCAGTCATTGTACAGGAGGAGGTGAGCTGTGACATCATATATTGTGAATGATGGATCCTGTGTTATCTACTGTATAAAGAAGTTATCAGTCATTGTACAAGAGGAGGAGGAGGTGAGCTGTGACATCATCTATTGTGAATGGTGGATCCTGTGTTATCTACTGTATATAGAGGTGTTATCAGTCATTGTACAGGAGGAGGAGGTGAGCTGTGACATCATCTATTGTGAATGGTGGATCCTGTGTTATCTACTGTATATAGAGGTGTTATCAGTCATTGTACAGGAGGAGGAGGTGAGCTGTGACATCACCTATTGTGAATGGTAGAGTTTGTGTTATCTACTGTTTATAGATTATTTCAAGATTATTGTACTTGTTTTATTATGTATACCCCTCCTCACATGTAAAGCGCCATGGAATAAATGGCGCTATAATAATAAATAATAATAATAATAATAATATAGAGGTGTTATCAAAAAGAACGTGAATGGACACCGGACCCGGGCAACGCAAATCAAATTACTCACCTTTATGAACGTTTTCACTTGATGATTTTCTTACTTTAGTGTGCAGATTTGATTTAAGATGTTTTTCGCTACATATGATATTGATGACCTAATATCAGATTGGTGAAGGTCTCACTGATCGGCTCTGAGAGCAGCCAGAGGTGAACATTGTATGGAGGGGTACGATTCAGCTCTGCACAATGGTAGTGCGTTGCCTTATAATTCCTACACTGAAGAATTAGAGCTGCACAGTTAACCACTGATGGGTGGGCATGCTTGGTGTCGGACCCCATCGTTCTGATATTGAAGACCTATCTCATAGATTGGTCATCAATATTATCTGCAGTGGAAAACCATTTTAATGCTATGTTCACACTAGGTAACATAGTAACATAGTTAGTAAGGCCGAAAAAAGACATTTGTCCATCCAGTTCAGCCTATATTCCATCATAATAAATCCCCAGATCTACGTCCTTCTACAGAACCTAATAATTGTATGATACAATATTGTTCTGCTCCAGGAAGACATCCAGGCCTCTCTTGAACCCCTCGACTGAGTTCGCCATCACCACCTCCTCAGGCAAGCAGTTCCAGATTCTCACTGCCCTAACAGTAAAGAATCCTCTTCTATGTTGGTGGAAAAACCTTTTCTCCTCCAGACGCAAAGAATGCCCCCTTGTGCCCGTCACCTTCCTTGGTATAAACAGATCCTCAGCGAGATATTTGTATTGTCCCCTTATATACTCATACATGGTTATTAGATCGCCCCTCAGTCGTCTTTTTTCTAGACTAAATAATCCTAATTTCGCTAATCTATCTGGGTATTGTAGTTCTCCCATCCCCTTTATTAATTTTGTTGCCCTCCTTTGTACTCTCTCTAGTTCCATGATATCCTTCCTGAGCACCGGTGCCCAAAACTGGACACAGTACTCCATGTGCGGTCTAACTAGCGATTTGTACAGAGGCAGTATAATGCTCTCATCATGTGTATCCAGACCTCTTTTAATGCACCCCATGATCCTGTTTGCCTTGGCAGCTGCTGCCTGGCACTGGCTGCTCCAGGTAAGTTTATCATTAACTAGGATCCCCAAGTCCTTCTCCCTGTCAGATTTACCCAGTGGTTTCCCATTCAGTGTGTAATGGTGATATTGATTCCTTCTTCCCATGTGTATAACCTTACATTTATCATTGTTAAACCTCATCTGCCACCTTTCAGCCCAAGTTTCCAACTTATCCAGATCCATCTGTAGCAGAATACTATCTTCTCTTGAATTAACTGCTTTACATAGTTTTGTATCATCTGCAAATATCGATATTTTACTGTGTAAACCTTCTACCAGATCATTAATGAATATGTTGAAGAGAACAGGTCCCAATACTGACCCCTGCGGTACCCCACTGGTCACAGCGACCCAGTTAGAGACTATACCATTTATAACCACCCTCTGCTTTCTATCACTAAGCCAGTTACTAACCCATTTACACACATTTTCCCCCAGACCAAGCATTCTCATTTTGTGTACCAACCTCTTGTGCGGCACGGTATCAAACGCTTTGGAAAAATCGAGATATACCACGTCCAATGACTCACCGTGGTCCAGCCTATAGCTTACCTCTTCATAAAAACTGATTAGATTGGTTTGACAGGAGCGATTTCTCATAAACCCATGCTGATATGGAGTTAAACAGTTATTCTCATTGAGATAATCCAGAATAACATCCCTCAGAAACCCTTCAAATATTTTACCAACAATAGAGGTTAGACTTACTGGCCTATAATTTCCAGGTTCACTTTTAGAGCCCTTTTTGAATATTGGCACCACATTTGCTATGCGCCAGTCCTGCGGAACAGACCCTGTCGCTATAGAGTCCCTAAAAATAAGAAATAATGGTTTATCTATTACATTACTTAGTTCTCTTAGTACTCGTGGGTGTATGCCATCCGGACCCGGAGATTTATCTATTTTAATCTTATTTAGCCGGTTTCGCACCTCTTCTTGGGTTAGATTGGTGACCCTTTGGCATGCTACATTTGTCTCTTGTGCATGCTAGTAAAGTTTAGTGTAAAAAAAAAAAATTTAATCAGGTTTTGGCACAAGAAACACTGCAAAACCTGATACCTGTGTATTATTAAGCTGATTTTCGGCGCTTTTTTTTTTTTCACCATCCATTACTTTCAATGGGTAAAAAACGCTGAAACAAGTGACATGCTCCATTGTGCAAAAGCAAAAAAAATACTGATGACTTAAAAAAGAAACAAGCTGTGTGCATGAGATTTCTAAAATCTCATAGTCTTTGCTGCAACTGTAAAACGCCGCTCAAAATTTGCATTAAAAATTACATAAAAAAAAAACACTGAACAAACGCCCAATCTGAAGTTAGCCTAAGGCTTTAATTTATTTGCAAATGTCTACAAGTTTTTACATCTCTCTATCCTCCCATTTCCATGTTGCTTTTATATTGTTGTATATCTCTTTTACATAAATCCACAACACGCCAATTATTTTTTGTGCATTTTTTTTTTTAGTGTGGATTTCACACATTGCAAAGTACAGGATAAAATTCACAGCAGATCAGCAACAGAATTTGCAAAATCTGCACGTACGTGGAGAAACTCTTCTATGTAGAGATGATTTTTTTATGACTTCATGGACCTCGTGTACTTTGGACTGTTGACAAAACTACAAGTCATGTTGGAAAACATTGGATATCTCATAGCAAAAAGGATCTTTCCATGTGAATGATTCTGGGTTGCATTCTTTGGTTTTAGCAAGCTTCTATGATATTTGGTCTATTCTCCGCCATGAGTAATGGTGATCTGCATTTTTTTTTTGTATTTTGGCCATATAAATACATCATCGTACCAATTCACACCATTTTAAATTGACAGAAGTCCCAGCGTGTTGCTATGGCAACTACAGTGATTTGCATCAACTAAGGAACTGGCATAAAACTCAGCGGAGAGGGAAATCGGCAAGCGGCGCACGCTATATAGAGTGTGGAGGACTACTTGTGCATGTTATTACCCGCATTTATGGATTCTAGCTTTTTTATGTATTAAATCTTATGTGTTTTTTAAAGTGCACCTAGTATAATATAAGAAGGCGACCTACGTGGGCGCTGCTTGGTCTTTGCACGTTGCTCACCTTGGAAATGTATATGGTCTCCTCATGGAACCATTTGCATGATGTCACATGTGGCTCGTTCTTCTTTTAATACATTCCAGTAGGGGACCGCGATGGGGCCCTTAGTCTCCTAAAATCAATTACAGATGATGTAGCAGTCACAGTGATGCTGCATGTCCCCGGTATTACATTGGAAGGTGACCCGTGCACAATCTGTTGGCACCGCACCCCTTGATGTGATGTACGATCAATGTGCAAGTCATCCCTATCATTCAGTATGGGGTCAGACGTTAGCCAAAGAAGTGTATTGTGCAAGTAATATACCGTGCGGTGCTATCGTAAGACCATACAGTGCTCAAATAACGCAGCCAAAGTTCACATGACTGTAAAAAAAAAAATATCCAATTTTCATGCTAAAAGCAATGACTATTTTCCATCTGTAATCTCATCCGTATAGCATTCATATTTATTGACTACTGCCAGGTATGACGGGGATATATTTGAGATGGACGGCGACGAACTGGAAGTTGTAAAGGACTTCAATCTACTGGGATCAATGATCGCTCAAGATGCAGCGACGACACCGAAAGTCAATAGGAGAAAAGCAATGGGCAAATCAACAATGGAGCCACTCGACAAGGTCTTCACATCGAGGAACATTTCACTGGCGAGAAAGACACAGCTCGGACATAGTCTGGTCTATTCTGAAGGAACATGTGGAACTGAAACCTGAACGACAAAGAAACCAGATAGAAGAAGGATTGACGCCTTAGAAATGTGGTGCTGGAGAAGGATGGTATCAATCAACCAAATCTATATTGGACCAAATCAAGCCAGACATGTCACTGGAATCAATAATCACCAAGCTATGACTTGCGTACATTGGACGCATCATTCGAGAAGAACAATCACTCGAGAAGGAGTTCATGGTCAGAAGAATAGAAGGAACAAGGCCAAGAGGTAGACCAGCAACCCAATGGCTTCATACTATGATGATATCGGTGGAGGAGACCCTGGTGGACCTTTCTAGGCTTGTACAAGATCGATCTTCCTACTGAGATTTCATCCATCAAGTTGTCATGACTCGAGAGTGAGCTGAATGCCGTTAAATAAGAATTTCACAAGATTAAATACAGTTTCCTACCTTTACCTACCTTTGCATGACATTGCCATCTCCATGTGCGGTTCCACCATTACTCCAAAGCAACATGCCCGCTGTCTTGGGGTCATACTTGATTCCGAGCTTTCATTCACCCCCCACATCCGATCACTGGCTCGCTCTTCTTATCTGCATCTCGAAAACATTTCTAGAATTCGCCCTTTTCTTACTTTTGTCTCTGCAAAAACTCTTACGGTTTCACTTATTCATTCTCGTCTGGACTATTGTAACTCTCTACTAATCGGCCTCCCTCTTACCAAACTCCCCCAGCTCCAATCTGTGCTGAATGCTGCAGCCCGGATCATATTCCTCACCAACCGTTACACCGATGCCTCTACCTTGTGCCAGTCATTACACTGGTTACCCATCCACTCCAGAATCCAGTACAAAACTACTACCCTCATCCATAAAGCACTCCATGGCTCAGCACCACCCTACATCTCCTCTCTGGTCTCAGTCTACCACCCTACCCGTGCCCTCTGCTCCGCTGATGACCTCAGGTTAGCATCCTCAATAATCAGAACTTCCCACTCCCATCTCCAAGACTTTTCACGTGCTGCGCCAATTCTTTGGAATGCACTTCCTAGGTTAATACGATTAATCCCCAATCCCCACAGTTTTAAGCGTGCCCTAAAAACTCATTTGTTCAGATTGGTCTACCGCCTCAACGCATTAACCTAACGATCCCTGTGTGGCCCATTCAAAAAAAAAAAAACATAATCAGGTTCCTCGCAACATATTCTCATACACTTTATGCCGTTATTAGCTCTCTGTGTCTGTACTGCTACATACTTAGGCAGTTAACTGGTTCATGCAGCTTTACATGAACACCTGAGCCTTACACTATGGCCGGTCCGAATAACTAAAGCAATTGTTACCATCCACCTCTCGTGTCTCCCTTTTTTCTCATAGTTTGTAGCTTGCGAGCAGGGCCCTCACTCCTCCTGGTATCTGTTTTGAACTGTGATTTTTGTTATCCTGTAATGTCTATTGTCTGTACAAGTCCCCTCTATAATTTGTAGAGCGCTGCGTAATATGTTGGCGCTATATAAGTAAAATTATTATTACTTCATAGTTAATAAGTTTAATGCATCTATAAAATGTGGATGCTATATGGCTGATGTGTATGGGACCCAATTTTTATGGCATACCCATAGACCGGAATAGGAGAGCCTCATCCTTCGTACGGAAGAGATTGGTGCGTGCTGCCAATTTATTTTCATACGGATGTTCGGTCATCTGGACAGCCCTATTAAATAATATTGGTTCAAGTGGTGTACATGTGAGTTTAGATTTGTTTGTTTTTTACTGAGAACACTCGGTCTGAAGGTAAGGTCAAATGAACGACCCTAAGACCTAATTCACATGTTCAGTTTTTTGGTGTTTTTCACAGATACCTCTTGTACTTATAATAGTGAATGAGGTCAATCACATGTCCGTGATTTCCTGTGGACCGAGTGGACTGTGCAAAATCACAGAGACATGTCTAATTTTGATCCGAGTGTCGAAATCAAAATCAGCAATGCAAGTCCATGAGTAATATCAATAAATCGGACAGAACTCGGATGTCATCTGAGTGTTGTCTGATTTTCAAAAACTGTTGGATAGGAAAAGAATAGAGAAACATTTTTTTTTTGTCACGTACTGTAAAAGCTGAAGAAACTCAGACCGAACTCTGGAGAAACTTGGACGAAACTCTGACCGAAATTACTGCTAAAATGGTAATTCAAAAGAAGACATTTGAATGAGGCATCCACATGATACGTCCTAGTATTGTCTTTTTTTCGTATTGCACATGGACTCACAGTTTCATTCATAAACACACACATCACTTGTAAAAAGAGGACCAAGTCTTCGGTCCAAGACTCCGAGCAAGTCCTGTTCTCATCTGATTTGCAGATTAGACTCGACCATTAAAGTCTATGGGGATCTGTGAAACACGGATGAAACGCAGTAGTCAGACATTGTGCTTCATAGTTCCATCTGAGTTTCATCTGTTTTTACTGATACATTGCTAAGAGTCAGTGGATAGGAAAAGTTCAGACAATTTATCTGCTTCAGGGAAAAAAAAGAAACATGAGCAGAACTTGGTGTAACTAGTTTAAAAAAAAAAATCTCTCCGTATCTATTAGATGGTAACTTTCACACCATGTGTGAATCTCGCCTTAAAAGGAACCTGTCATGTCCCAAAACGCTATTAACCTGTAGCTATGGGGCTAATCTGCAGGTTAATAGTGTTCTAAAGTTGTGTGGCCGCGCATTGAAAGCCTGGATAATGGGAAGAAATCAACTTTATTCCTCCCGGCAGCCTCCAGCTTTCAGTCACAGAGGCGCGGCTTCAGTCACCGCTCAGCACAAAGTGAGCGATGGCTATAAATGCACCTGACTGACTGACAGCCGGCTCTGTACTGATGCAATGCTTAGCCGGCTGTCAGTCAGTTCTGGGCACAGATACAGCCGCCGCTTACTGTATACTGACCAGTAACTGAAGCCGTGCCTCTACGACTGAAGGTCGGAGGATGCTGGGAGAAATAAAGTTTTTTCTTCCCAGATATAAGATTTTCAGTTAAGTGGCCGTACGGCTTTGGAACGATGTGAACCTGCAGATTGACCCACAGATTTGACGAGTTCCTTTTAAAGCTAATGCCTTTAAAGAACATAGTAATATTGTAGGTGGTATAAACCTTGATCAACTGACAGGTGCCCCTCAATGCTTACAAGTAGAATTTTAGTGGTTCATATAGTGAATGTATAAAACCTTCAATAGTAGATAAGGATGAGGGAGAGGAGGGGGATGCAGCAGCAGCAGCAATGTCTCTGTTCGGTCTATATTGTGACAGGGGAGAGAAGTACAAGTGAAAAGACTAAAGGACATACGGGCAGCAGGAAATCGTAGCAAAGTAGGAGCAAATATGCGGCCAGCAAGAGGCTGCTCACCCGGAATAGAGCAGGGGACAATGTTGAGCGTTGTATTCAAGTGTAAAATTAAAAATAAAACTAAAAAATCACATTATACTCACTTTAATACTTAATCCAATGAAGCCATTGTCCCCTGTAAACAAACAAAAATTAAAACCAACAATATCCCTCACCTGTCCAAAACTGAAAGAATCCATAGTGTCCCACACTGTAATCCTTCTGTACGACATTTGCTCATCAGCATAAGCGGTGGCAGGAGGCGACCGCTCACGCTAAAGAGCTGGGGAGAATGCGCCAAGACCGAGCCTCACGGTGAACTGCAGTGACCTCAGTGAGATTACCGCCAGAACTGTGAGAAAAAGTCTCACGGCGCAGCGCTGTGCTCATTGAGTTCACCGTGAGAATTTATTGGCAGCGCAGATGTGTGAAGGGGCCCTTATGCCATGCCTGATGAAAAGACCTAAGGAGTCTTGAGATTTTGCTTTGTAACATCACTTACTTAATTTTTCTTATCACAACTACAAGATTTGTGAAAATGAACCAAAAGAGAGGGGCGCTACTTGAGAAGAATGTCACAACAGGTATGCTGTGGGGGAAGAAGTGTTCAGCTTACCTCTGCTAGTTGTCCATGACAGATGTGCTGATGCTAGGCGGTGAATGACAGTGGTCCTGGCGCAGTGCACCGCCTTCTGCCGCTCCTAGGGTCCTGCACAGGAGCTGTGAAAGGCAGTAGAAATCCACAGGGCTCCACATTCTGAGTTAGGAACCACCCAGGTCAAATAAGAAAAGTTGATTTATTCAACACACGAGTTTCAAGGACGATCGTCCCTGATGAAGGGGACAAATCCTGTCCGAAACGCGTTGTGTGTTAAATAAATTGACTTTTCTCACCTGGCCTAGGAGGTTCCAGATTCAGAGCCTGGTGCCCTGAGGATTTCCACCACCCACCTTTCACTATAACTACAAGATTATTATTTTGTTTCTCCAACTGAGAACATTTTGTTTTTCAACTGGCTAACACTGTATCAAAACCTTTTTATTCTCCCCCCCCCCCCTGGTGTTACGTCTCTGGAAACAAATCCCTTGCCCAACCAGACAGGCATCCAAATACATATTTATGTAACATTACAATCTATTTATATATTTTTCCCCCCATACACATCGCCACCTTTGTCCAATAGACCGTGTCTCGTAGTGACATCTACTTTCTTTTCTGCCATCCAAACGCTTTTAAAATTCTGAAGCAGAAGAAGAAAAGAAACACTCAATAGATCTCCAAGACATCTCCCGTGCTGCGCCAATCCTCTGGAATGCTCTACCCCAAGATATTAGGACCATCCACAATTTGCATAGTTTTAGGCGCACATTTGTTCAGAGCGGCCTATCACGTTCACTAATCAAACTCATTTTATGTTGTGTGTGTGTGTAGCCCATTCACTATCCCCATCTATCCCCCACCCCCTGAAGATGGCTGGACCCTCATTGTAAATACATCATTGTAAATACACACCTGTGCTTTGTATCTCCCCCACCTCATTGTAGATTGTAAGCTCTCACGAGCAGGGGCGGCTTATTTCGCTTTAATTATTGTTTTGTTAATGTTGTTACTTATGACTGTTGTGTTTGAAACTAAAGCGCTGCGGAATATGTTGGCGCTATATAAAGATTATTATTATGAACATATGACCAAAGACTTTTTTGTTTACAATATATATTTTTATATCTATAAGCCTATGTTCCCACGATGAGCTTTTGATGTTACATATTTTCGGAACCATTTCTGCACCTACTATGTAGCATTTTTTTTTCCCTTAAAATAGGCAGGGTAAAAAAAACTCACCAAAAGTATTTCAAGCCGGTTTTGAGCAATTTTTTTTTTTTCTTTAAAGTAGCCCTTTAAAACTTTGGAGCCTTCCTATGGGGCTGCACTATTGCACTCACTATACCGCTGGTGCACAAGCCCCTTGCTGTACATTACCCTGGCAATTAGATTCTGCCATAAAGTGGGGTTCTCTCTCTGATTATGGGGGTTGCACTTGGAATATTTCCTTGCAAATCAGATTATGGTGACCAACCAGGGATCCCTACAGAATTAGGATTCTGCAGACCACTGTCAGTGACAGTAAAGTCCCATTTCCTCTGCACTACTCCCCCCATCCTCTCCAATGTATACACAATGAGAAAGCAGAGGAATAACCTCTCTCTCTTGTCTTTTGTTGTCCTCCCAGCCTATGACTGCTCCAGCTCCCTCCCAGCCTCTTCCTCCTCCTCCCCCTCTCTCTCTCCTGTATTCATGAGAGTCAGAGAGAGAGAGGAGTAGCCCTAGAGAGCAAGTAGCAAGGAGGAGGAGGAGGGGGGAAGGGTGCAGGACAGGCCACCTCCTGGGCCTCTTTGTGGGAGACATAGGAGTGGGGGGGATGTTAATGTGGGAGTGAGTGAGAGCAAGCAAGCACACTGCAAGCTCCTGCACTGAAGACTTCTGCAACAACCCATCAGAGGGCCCACAAGCCAGGAGCAGCCATTGTTGCATTGCAAACAAAGAGGGGGGGAAAAGAAGAAGAAAAAAAAAAAAAAAGAAGCAGGCCACCTTCCTCCTCCACCACCTTTCAGCCTTCCTGTTCCCCTCTGGCTGCCATTATCACCAGCTCCAGCTAGGCCTCCAGCTCCTGCCTGCAGTTTCTACATGACATTTCCCATTGGCCTGGACTCTCATACAGTCATGTTTTAGCTCCTTTTGGATTTTCGTTTTTTTTTTTTTTTTTTTTTTTTATTCTTCAGTTTCATTTCTTCAGGTAAGATTCCCTTGTGGGTTAAAACTTGCTTTGTTTTTCTATTTTAATATCTGTGTTTTTATTTTTTACTCTTTGCATGGGTGATAGGGCTGCTTGGAAGGGAATGTCTTGTTCCAGGCCTCTCTTACAATGAAGGAGGTGTTATCATTTTTATTTAAAGTTGCAGTGTTCAGAAAAAAAAAAAAGTGGCATTGAAAGTCAAGTTGACCCCTCAAAATGTCTAATCTCCCCCCCATATTGTCGCTGATCCAGCCCATTTTGCTGTTACTTCTGTGTTTACAAATATTACACAGTGTTTATAAATAAGATACATTGTTGCAATCCATTCACTGATCTGATACTGTTGCATATGGTTGGTATTGACCTGCTTTATAGACCTTTTTTTAGGTTATTTGCTACATATTGTGCATTTCCAGAGTTCTCTCCTCCTTTTTAGGTTTGTAATGAATCCATTTATTTATTACTTGAACTCCCAGGTCACCTTCTGTTGGTCAATTCATTAACCTTTTCAGAGAAAATGTGGGTCAATGCGACTGCAATCTTTCTTCCCAATTTATAAAGTTGTGCCCCCTCCACCTTTCCCTTTCCTATTCCATAGGTGTTTCTTGTATTTTGTATACCCATTCATTGTTATACAGTGGCACAGACACTTCCATGTGTATTGTAACTCATGCATATTGTCTCCCAGGCACGGAGGGGGTTAATGAGAAAGCTGGAGGAAGCTGATGAGAGTAACTCCCCCCTTTTTTTTTTTTTTTTTAAATTCCCATCCCCCCTCTTTACTGTTACTTTACAGCTTTGATAATCTCTGCCTACTAAAATAAATGATTGCTTCAAAGAAAATAAACAGTGGCATCCTGCGTGAAAAATGTGGATAAAATATGAAGAAAATAGCTATATATCGTAATTAAAAGGGAAAAAAAACAACCTGTGTGTTTTCTGGCTGGAGATACATATGTATATTATGTCTATAAAAATGCTATAAAAATGTATAATAATAATAATAATAATATATTTGGGGGTTTTATAGTCTATTCCCTTTTAAACATATTCTAAACCAAATATCAGAAATTAATTGATTTGTTATGGTTCCCCAAATAAATGTTTGTGTTTTGTTTTGCAAAATTTTAATAATTTTGTAGTTTTTCTTGTATTATTTCATTGTAAATATATATATATATATATATATATATATATATTTTGCTTTGTTTCTGTGATACTTGTCTTTAAAAGTTGACGTGGAGACCTACTATAGCGAGCCTTACGCCAAGGTGAACACATAAGGCCTCGTTCAGATGACTGTATGTTAGTGTTTAAGTTTACAATAAAAGAATGATATATTTCTTGGTACCAGCCAGTAGATAGAAAAGTATTTAGAATCGAGGACCACTGAGGACTCTCAATTCTAAATATTTTTGTGTTTACTGTAGGCTGTTATAGTGGCTCTGTCTCCAGATATCACTATGCAAACGGAATAAGGTCAGATCTTAGACCTGATGAGGCTGATGTACTTACTTTTAAAACCCACGTCTGAATGGCTGCATAAGGTTACGGTCACCTGTTCAGTATTTGGTCAGTGGGTGAAAAATGCAAACTCGATGACGTGTTTCAATCATTCTACTTTTTCCTCTCATTGTTCCACTCCTGGTTTTGGCTTACATACACTGATGTAAAATACTGACCAAATACTGCTAGTGTGACCAGAGCCTGATACTAAACTGAACAGTCTTCTTGACTCATAACATTTTCTTTAATGTAAAGGTGTATACTTTTAAAAAGTGTTTAAACAACCGTTTTGTCATTTTTGTACACCAGCCTTGCAAGGTTAATATCCTTACAGGGGATTTCACCCCTTTTGGACGTATATAACTTATTCATATGGGTATACTTGTGATAGAAATGTTAAACTAGTTCTACCTGTATGCCTCATATCTGCGGTCTTGTTGAGAAATTGTATTTTATTTCTGTATGCTAATGATTTCTTCCAAGGCTTCGGGGCGTGCAGTGCCTGGAAGAAATCTCTGCCTCCTGAATTAATTATCACCCCCCCCCCCCCCCCATGGGTGTCACAGTGCCCTGTGACCTGTAATAGTGGCCCCGGAAACCTGCGCCCTTATACTTTCTTACCTTTTCCGCCTTTCTAAGGGCATCGGGTTCCGAGTTCTGCGCGGCGGTAAGGTGCTCTCCCCACTTCCTTCCCCCTTGCCTAGTTAAGGACCGTTTCTGAGGCCCCTGTCACCCATCTATATGCATGGTGGGGAGAGCGCCTTATCGCCAGGCACGGACGTAGCGGCGACTCGCCGGCACCTGCGCAGAGGAACGCTGCAGCCGATCTCCATAGAAGGGCAGAATAGGTAAGTATAATCTCGTTATTGCAGGCGCGGTATTCCTGGACCGCCATTACACGTCATAGGGCACGGTGACGCTGATGGGAAGGAGGCGGTGGTATGATAGTGAAGACAGAAGGCAGAGATTTCTTCCAGGCACCGCACACCCTGGAGCCTGGAAGAAATAATTAGCATACAGAAATAAAATACGATTTCTCAACAACAAGACCATAAATGAGGCATACAGGTAGAACCAGTGTAACATTTCATTACCTGTATGCCCATATTAATGGGTTATATACGTCCCAGGGAGTGATTGATTCACTTTAAAGGGGTTGTCCGGCATTAGGCTAAGGCCGGGATCACACATGCGAGAAACACGTCCGTGTCTCGCATGTGAAATCCAAGCTCTGGCGCCGGCACTCCGGAGCGGAGCGTGCGGCTCCATGTGTTCCTATGCGGCCGCACGCTCCGCTCCACAGTGCCGGCGCCAGAGCTTGTATTTCACATGCGAGACACGGACGTTTTTCTCGCATGTGTGATCCCGGCCTAGAGGTCTGCAGTCACTCTATGGCTTCTCCGGCGCTGGGAGTATGACCGCAAGTATGTGATTTGCATACATGCGGTCACATGCCGACTAGCATGATGAGGGAGGTCAGACACGTTTAGTCGGAATGTGACTGGAAGTGTGCAGATCGCTTACTTGCTGTCCCGTGACTGCCTGACGCCGACATCGGGGAATCCTCACAGCGAGCAGCACATATTGACTACATACTTGTACCCCAAGGTGGGACAACCCCTTTTAAACAGTTTGTAAAGTTACAGATCTCCATTAACAAATCCAATAGTAACACAAACCATGACATGGGGCCATATTATGTGACAGGTTATTGTACAAATGGCGCTATAATGATATTACATCCATCTGATTTAAGGCCTTAGGATAAGGTTCGCTCCATTAGGTTTCCACGTAAATTTTGCAGACCCTAATATAGGAAAAAGATCTATTTAATTATGGATGCCGTTTATAGCGTGAAGGTTGACAAGCGATCATTTTAAAACTCGCATTTGGATGAAAATGTTGTATATGAAGTTGCAAAGTTTCTGGTGCATATTGCAGATGTTAGCATAAGCCTCCATCGACCTGAAGGAGACTGAGGGAGCGGCTTTTTGGCATCTGTCAGTTTTGTCTGCACTGGAAAACCTAAACTGTGGTCTTGATTCACCAAAGCTGTTACTATAGAATTCTGGCGTAAAAAGCTTTAAAAAGTTTCGAAATTTTGGCTGTGCTAACATGTTTCGATTTCTCGCACAATTTTCACTCAGAGCCAACAAAGTGGGCAAAGCTGGGGCGAGACGGAGGAGTGGCGAACCCCGCTGATCAAATTATTTACACCACAAATCTTACTCCAGTCCGTGAACTGGAGTAAGGTTTTTGGCGAGGAGCATGCCATTCTTCAGATGCTCCGGATTCATTAAGAAGGATTTTAATGAATCGGGAGCATCTAATTCCAGCATGCCTCCTCAAGATTGGCGTGAATGGGTGCCTTCATCTTTACGTTGTGGTTTTTGGCTAACGTATGCCATATTATAGTTATGTATCTCTAGTTTATAGACCAAGCGTGATATAATCTGCGACCAAGCGGTTGGAAAGTGATTGGATTTTTAGGCATGCGCAAAAATCGTTGTCGACAGCACATCGCCCCATGTGATCAGAGGATGTGCTGCCGATGACAATGGGGGCAGAACATATTAGCAACTGTTGTATCCCCCATCACTGTTCATGGGTCTGTGTAAAGAGGTCCGTAATCGGCGGACTCGTTGCTGGCCTGAGATCCGCCAGTGTAAATGGAGCAGTAGTATGTGCATACCGGACATAAACTGCGTGCTGTGCTACAATGCGTGTTGAGGAACACGTTTTTTTTTTTCATCAATTGCTATGTGTAGTGAAACATGGCAAGAAACTGCATCGGAAATCTGCGCTGCTCCAACACATCATTGTGGAAATGGTGCAGTAAATGTTTGACCCTTTTTGTTGTAACACGTGTGGACATTCCCCTAGTGCTGCGCTGGCCGATTTCCGCTGTAGATACTCCTTGCAGGCGGTACATGAGATTCCTTGAAATATCATAAACAAAAGTGTGGTGTATTTTTTTTTTTTTCTATGTGGGAATATACCCTAAAGATTTGTTCATCTTAGAAGCTGCACATTTTTCTGTAGGTTTTGTTGCAGTTCTGATCCCTTTGCAATGCATTCCGCCCCCCCAAAAAAGCAAAAATGATATACTGAGTATTTTCTTTGCAGGAATGTTGCTGACATTTGTTGACATAAATTGGTTAAAATATATATATATATATATATATATATATATATATATATATATATATATATATATATATATATATATATATATATATATATATTTATTAGTGGGGCAAAAAAGTATTTAGTCAGTCAGCAATAGTGCAAGTTCCACCACTTAAAAAGATGAGAGGCGTCTGTAATTTACATCATAGGTAGACCTCAACTATGGGAGACGAACTGAGAAGAAAAAATCCAGAAAATCACATTGTCTGTTTTTTTTTTAACAATTTATTTGCATATTATGGTGGAAAATAAGTATTTGGTCAGAAACAAAATTTCATCTCAATACTTTGTAATATATCCTTTGTTGGCAATGACAGAGGTCAAACGTTTTCTGTAAGTCTTCACAAGGTTGCCACACACTGTTGTTGGTATGTTGGCCCATTCCTCCATGCAGATCTCCTCTAGAGCAGTGATGTTTTTGGCTTTTCGCTTGGCAACACGGACTTTCAACTCCCTCCAAAGGTTTTCTATAGGGTTGAGATCTGGAGACTGGCTAGGCCACTCCAGGACCTTGAAATGCTTCTTACGAAGCCACTCCTTCGTTGCCCTGGCGGTGTGCTTTGGATCATTGTCATGTTGAAAGACCCAGCCACGTTTCATCTTCAATGCCCTTGCTGATGGAAGGAGGTTTGCACTCAAAATCTCACGATACATGGCCCCATTCATTCTTTCATGTACCCGGATCAGTCGTCCTGGCCCCTTTGCAGAGAAACAGCCCCAAAGCATGATGTTTCCACCACCATGCTTTACAGTAGGTATGGTGTTTGATGGATGCAACTCAGTATTCTTTTTCCTCTAAACATGACAAGTTGTGTTTCTACCAAACAGTTCCAGTTTGGTTTCATCAGACCATAGGACATTCTCCCAAAACTCCTCTGGATCATCCAAATGCTCTCTAGCAAACTTCAGACGGGCCCGGACATGTACTGGCTTAAGCAGTGGGACACGTCTGGCACTGCAGGATCTGAGTCCATGGTGGCGTAGTGTGTTACTTATGGTAGGCCTTGTTACATTGGTCCCAGCTCTCTGCAGTTCATTCACTAGGTCCCCCCGCGTGGTTCTGGGATTTTTGCTCACCGTTCTTGTGATCATTCTGACCCCACGGGGTGGGATTTTGCGTGGAGCCCCAGATCGAGGGAGATTATCAGTAGTCTTGTATGTCTTCCATTTTCGAATTATTGCTCCCACTGTTGATTTCTTCACTCCAAACTGGTTGGCTATTGCAGATTCAGTCTTCCCAGTCTTCTTCAGTCTTGTTTTGAACTGTATTTCTGTTATGCTGTAATGTCTATTGTCTGTACAAGTCCCCTCTATAATTTGTAAAGCGCTGCGGAATATGTTGGCGCTATATAAATAAAATTATTATTATTATTATTATTCCCAGCCTGGTGCAGGGCTACAATTTTGTTTCTGGTGTCCTTTGACAGCTCTTTGGTCTTCACCATAGTGGAGTTTGGAGTCAGACTGTTTGAGGGTGTGCACAGGTGTCTTTTTATACTGATAACAAGTTTAAACAGGTGCCATTACTACAGGTAATGAATGGAGGAAAGAGGAGCCTCTTAAAGAAGAAGTTACAGGTCTGTGAGAGCCAGAAATCTTGATTGTTTGTTTCTGACCAAATACTTATTTTCCACCATAATATGCAAATAAAATGATAAAAAAACAGACAATGTGATTTTCTGGATTTTTTTTCCTCAGTTTGTCTCCCATAGTTGAGGTCTACCTATGATGTAAATTACAGACGCCTCTCATCTTTTTAAGTGGTGGAACTTGCACTATTGCTGACTGACTAAATACTTTTTTGCCACACTGTATATATTTATATATATATAATTTTTTTTTTTTGCTGTAGATTTTCCAAGGGTGTGTTGACACGTAGCATTTTTTTCTGTTCACTACCCCCCCCCCCCCAAAAGAAAAAAAAAAAAAAACCATTGACAATATTTTGTGCCATCATGCTATATTGCACTAAAAAAAAAAAAAAAACATTAACAGCGAAGCCCCATAAAAGTTTATGGCTTTTTTTTAATCACTTTTCTGTACAAAACAAAGTTGTAATACAGCAATGGGCGTGGAGCGATAAGGCCGGGGACTTGCGCAAGTTTCATGTTGGTTTCTCAGCCCCAGTTACTCATCCAACACAAAGGATGTTTAGTTCTAAAATTTTCCTTTAAGCTGTTCTCTCATCCCATAAAGTAATGACGGTGGCCCGACTACAGGTACTAACACCACCAATTCTGAGACTGAAGGGGCCTGCGGTGCTTGGGCAAAAGCATTGCTCTGTTCAAGTGTATGGGGCTGGCTCCAGCCCTTCCATAGCTTGTGAATACCATGCCAGGGATAAAATCTACAGGATATTATGGGTCCTAAAAGTCGGACCCCCACCAATCTTGTGATTGTAGTTAAATCACCTAAATGAGGAATATGTGGCTGAGCTTAAGAGTATGAGACATGATCAACGTGGCACAAGATTATTAATCATGATGTAAAATCATCTACTATATAATTGTCTATGGGTCACTTCCGTCTTTCTGTCTTTCCTTCTTTCTGTCACGGATATTCATTGGTCGTGGCCTCTGTCCGTCATGGAATCCAAGTCGCTGATTGGTCGCGGCAAAACATCCGCGACCAATAAGCGATGGGCACAGTCCGGAAGAAAATGGCCGCTCCTTACTCCGCTGCAGTCACTGCCCGGGGCCCGCATACTCCCCTCCGGTCACCACTCACACAGGGTTAATGCCGGCAGTAACGGACCGCGTTATGCCGCGGGTAACACACTCCGTAACCGCTGCTATTAACCCTGTGTGTCCTTAACTTTTTACTATTGCTGCTGCCTGTGCGGCACCAATAGTAAAGAGATCTAATGTTAAAAATAATAAAAAAACAAAAAACCTGCTATACTCACCCTCCATTGTCCACCGAGCCCCTCGCGCAGGCCGCCATCTTCCGTTCCCGGCGATGCATTGCAAAATTACCCAGAAGACTTAGCAGTCTCACAAGACCGCTAAGTCATCTGGGTAATTTCGCAATGCATCCTGGGAACGGAAGATGGCGGCAGCCGCGCGCATATCGCCGGAGCTTCGGTGGATCCCAGGGGTGAGTATATAACTATTTTTTTTATTTTAATTATTTTTTTAACAGGGATATGGTGCCGACACTGCTGTATACTACGTGGGCTGTGTTAGATACCGCGTGGCTGCTATGTACTACATAGGCTGTGTGATATACTCCGTGGGCTGTGCTAGATATTACGTGGCCAGTGTTATATACTACGTGGCCTGTGTTATATACTGCGTGGCTGCTATATACTGCGTGGGCTGTGTTGTATACCACGTGGCTGTGTTATATACTGCGTGGCCACTGTTATATATTGGATGGCCTGTATTAACGCGTTGGGTATTCTACAATATCTATGTATATAGCAGCCACATAGTATATAGCACAGGCCAAGTAGTATTTCTCTGCTATATACTATGTGGCCTGTGCTGTATACTATGTGGCTGCTATATACATACATAAATAGATATTCTAGAATACCCGATGCATTAGAATCGGCCCACCATCTATTTTTGTAAATATTTGTTAAAAAAAAAAAGAAATTATTATATTTCTAAGATCTATCTATCTATCTATCTATCTATCTATCTATCTATCTATCTATCTATCTATCTATCTATCTATCGCCAAAGTTAAGAGACCACTGCAAAATTTTCAATTAGTCTGATTTTTCTCTTTATATGTATATTTTTGAGTAAAATGTAAATTGTTCTTTTATTCCATAAACTACTGACAACATGTCTCCGAAGTTCCAAGCTTTAAATTTTGTATTTTTTTTTCTGAAAATGAGAAATGGTCAAAATAACAAAAAAATGCATCGCTTGCAGACCTCAAATAATGCAAAAAAAAAAAGTTCATAATGATTTAGAAACAACAATACTAATGTTTTAACGCAGGAAAAGTTCAGAAATCAATATTTTGTGGAATAACCATGATTTTTAATGACAGCTTCCATGCGTCTTGGCATGCTTTCCACCAGTCTTTCACACTGCTTTTGGGTGACCTTATGCCACTCCTGGTCAAAAAATGTAAGCCGTTCTTCTTTCCTTGATGGCTTGTGACTATCCATCTTCCTCCTGATTACATTCCAGAGGTTTTCAATGGGGTTCAGGTCTGGAGATTGGGCGCCATGACAAGGATTTGATGTGGTGGTTCTTCATCCACACCTTGATTGACCTAGCTGTGTGGCATGGCGCATTGTCCTGCTGGAAAAACCAGTCCTCAGAGTTGGGGAACATTGCCTGAGCAGAAGGAACCAACTGTTTTTCCAGGATAACCTTGTATGCAGCTTGATTCATACGTCCTTCGCAAAGATTAACCTGCCCAATTCCAGCCTTGCTGAAGCATCCCTAGATCAACACCTGGTCATCTAATGGTTAGACAGAGACCTGGAGAGGCGGACAAGCCACAGTGTCTTGCACCCCCTATGAGATTTGGTGGAGGATCGGTGATGATCTGGGGAGGCTTCAGCAAGGCAGGAATTGGGCAGGTTGCTCTCTCCAAAGGACGTATGAATCAAGCCGCATACAAGACACTTGTGCCAGACACTGTACGATCCTGCGTGATAACGGCAGAATCAGGAGGTCCCCAATGAGGGTCACTTCCTGAAATCAGTTATTTTGGCAAATTTTCATCTAAGGCTTCATTTTTTATTGAGTTTCTCAGCCTGTGAGGGTACGTTCCCACGGTCAGTAAACGCTGCGGGTTGGACGCTACGTACATCCGCAGCGTCCAACGTGCAGCGTCCAGATGTTACAGCATAGTGGATGGGATTTCATGAAATCCCATGTCCACTATGCGTTCAGGGACTCCTCTGTCTTCCCTGCGGAGACGGACATGTGGCGCGTCTTTCCGGACTGCAGCATGTCTATTTATCTTGCAGAGACGCATGGAAGAAAGCTGTAGATGGTAAAAAAAAAAAAAAAAAAAATGGACTAATGGAAATCTGATCCAGCAGGCTGGAAATCGATCTGGTTTTTGTTTTGCATGCCAGAAAAATAAAGGCTGACGGAATGAGGCCTAAGTCGTACGAGTGCCTCTAGACTCGTTGTGCTATGGGTATGGTGATTCATAAGGTTATAGCTTCTTTCATTAGGGAAAATTAAAATGCGACCATCCAATTTCAGATGTCATAATTGTCTTTCTGATTTCAGATGCGTTTTGGATTTAAAAAAAAAAAAAAAACTCCATATGCCCCAGATTAAATGGATACCATTCCTAGGGACAGTTACCTGAACTTTTTTTCAGTTAAGACTTGGAAATGTTGTGCTCATTGGTTCTAGAGAAAAATATGGCTACGGGGGGTAACAAGAAACCAAACCTTGTGCATGATGCTGAAAGCTGACCCTATGCATATAATGGACGTTGTTTGAAGGCTCGCGTGGTTGACCTCCTGTTTCTCTTGGCTGACCCATTTGGCAGCTGCATATCTCCTCCTGGGAAGGGGGGGGGGGGAGGATCAGACATGTTCCTATCCAACATGTCTGATCACACCTTTCCCTGACAACTGCTGTCCGGGGAAAGATGGGAGCTGCACCGAAATTGACAGGTTTAGTCTTCTCTTATGTCCATTATTTTGCCTATTATATCTGAAAAAGATAATTGGCCAAGTTGTGGTTGGAATGTCTATCATTCTACTTGTTCGATCCTTGTGTTCCTCAGTGTGAGATGTTGGTGGCCAGAAGAGTATTTAGGGCATGCTTTTATATAATTTGAGTTATCTAATCTCTAAACACTTGTCCATAGTTTGGAGCTACTGTTCTACTTAGTGAATGATGGTCATAGTCGTAGTACTGTAGACTCATTGAGGCAGGTACACAACTTAAGAAACAAGTTTTTGATTTCTGGCTAAGAACTTTCATAGACTGTCAACCAATCGGGCAGGTTTCAATGTGTGATATCTATGTGCATTGGTTTTATGGTACCAGGGTCGTTTTTTATTTATTTATTTTTTTTTATTTTGTGACTGTCGCCGTTATTTTTAAATAATTGCGTAAAATTCGCGGTGTCTCCACAATAAGGCAAGTGAAGAATGCTGACCGTCGCCAGAAAGACCCGATGATTTGTTCTTTAGGCTGCTGATACGATATGTGGAGAGGGAATGCTTTGGGCTGTTAGCAATTACCACGAAGTTCCCATCCTTGATCACCTGGGTGTAGACAACACTGCCGATCATAAAGAATAAAACATGGCGGCTGTGATCCGCCCTGAGAACAGACGCCTAATAATTGGTGCAGCCATAAAGGTTACTGTCAGACTTGGGAATGTGCCATCAGAAAATCACCTGCTATCTAAATCGGGTTTTTGTGTTGGATGTATTTTTACAAATCTTTGTTCTGGTTTTTCATATCCTGACATGTGCTAAAAATACAGATATGAAATATTTCACACTGGCCACTGAAGCTTTTTTTTTTTTTTTTAGACTCTTCCTGTTTTTTTAAGGAACAGTTTTCAGCAGACTTATCAGAGGCAGAATAAAAATCAGTTAATGTCTCTATATACAGTAGATAACATAGGATCCACCATTCACAATAAGTGATGTCACAGCTCACCTCCGCCTGTACAATGACTGATAACACCTCTATATACAGTAGATAACACAGGATCCACCATTCACAATAAGTGATGTCACAGCTCACCTCCTCCTCCTGTACAATGACTGATAACACCTCTATATACAGGAGATGACACAGGATCCACCATTCACAATAAGTGATGTCACACAGAGTCGTACTGGCCCACCAGTATGCCAGCACTGACACCTGCTGGCATACTGGCCAGCAGCTGCCTAGGGCCCCCACTGCTCCAAGGGTCCCCAGACAGTGGCTATGGGGCCCCGAGTCAAGGGGGCCCGCCCTGTGCCATCGGAGCATCAATGTTGCAGCAGGTGACAGGAAGCCACACCTGTCCCCGCTGCTAAAGGGAAATGAATATTCACGCTTCCCCACGCCCCCATGGGCGTGGAGAGGAGTGAATACCATTTCTCCTTAATAGCGGGCAGCGTTAGCCGCAGGGTGAGGCTAACGCTGCCCGCATGTAAAGTCCCACCACCACCGCACAACATACACGCACACAGGCAGACAGACACACAGCATACGCACCTCTCTGCAAGTTCCCCACCGTACATCCCGGCGTCCTGTGTGTGAGTGAAGAGTGGTGTGGTGCTGTGTGTGTGTGTGAGAGAGAGTGGTGCTGTGTGTGTTAGTGTGTATATTGGAGATTGGCAATGATTGAGGTGGTGGGATGGGCAATGATGGGGGTTGTGGGGGAGAAGGCAATGATGGAGGTGAAGAGGGGATGCATTAGACCAGTGTTCCCCAACTCCGGTCCTCAAGACCCACCAACAGGTCATGTTTTGAGGAGTTCCTTAGTATTTCACAGGTCATTGAATGCTTTCCTGTCCAGGTGATGCAATTATTAATACTAAGGAAATCCTGAAAACATGGCCTGTTGGTGGCTCTTGAGGACCGGACTTGGGGAACACTGCATTAGACCATATGAGGGGGGCTGCATTACACTTTATAAGGGGGCTACATTATATTCTATGAGGGGGTTGCATTATATTTTGTGGGGTGCTGCATTATATTCTATTAGGAGGGCTGCATTATATTCTATTAGGAGGGCTGGATTATATTCTATGAGAAGGGGCTGCATTCTGTTCTATGAGGAGTGGGCTGCATTCTGTTCTATGAGGAGTGGGCTGCATTCTGTTCTATGAGGAGTGGGCTGCATTCTGTTCTATGAGGAGTGGGCTGCATTCTGTTCTATGAGGAGTGGGCTGCATTCTGTTCTATGAGGAGTGGGCTGCATTCTGTTCTATGAGGAGTGGGCTGCATTCTGTTCTATGAGGAGTGGGCTGCATTCTGTTCTATGAGGAGTGGGCTGCATTCTGTTCTATGAGGAGTGGGCTGCATTCTGTTCTATGAGGAGTGGGCTGCATTCTGTTCTATGAGGAGTGGGCTGCATTCTGTTCTATGAGGAGTGGGCTGCATTCTGTTCTATGAGGAGTGGGCTGCATTCTGTTCTATGAGGAGTGGGCTGCATTCTGTTCTATGAGGAGTGGGCTGCATTCTGTTCTATGAGGAGTGGGCTGCATTCTGTTCTATGAGGAGTGGGCTGCATTCTGTTCTATGAGAAGTGGGCTGCATTCTGTTCTATGAGAGGGGGCTGCATTATATTCTATGAGAGGGGGCTGCATTCTATTCTATGAGGAGTGGGCTGCATTATATTCTATGAGAGGGGGCTGCCTTATGTTCTATGAGGAGGCTACCCCAACCCTGCTACATAATTAAAGGGAACCTGTCACCCCGAAAATCGCGGGTGAGGTAAGCCCACCGGCATCAGGGGCTTATCTACAGCATTCTGTAATGCTGTAGATAAGCCCCCGATGTTACTTGAAAAAGGAGAAAAAGACGTTAGATTATACTCACCCAGGGGCGGTCCCGCTGCTGGTCTGGTCAGATGGGTGTCTCCGGTCCGCTGCGGCGCCTCCTATCTTCTTTCCATGACGTCCTCTTCTGATCTTCAGCCACGGCTCCGGCGCAGGCGTACTTTGCTCTGCCCTCTTGAGGGCAGATAGTACTGCAGTGCGCAGGCGCCGGAAAGGTCAGAGGCCCGGCGCCTGCGCACTGCAGTACTTTGTCTGCCCTCAACAGGTCAGAGCAAAGTACGCCTGCGCCGGAGCCGTGGCTGAAGATCAGAAGAGGACGTCATGGAAAGAAGATGGGAGGCGCCGCAGCGGACCGGAGACACCCATCTGACCAGACCAGCAGCGGGACCGCCCCTGGGTGAGTATAATCTAACGTCTTTTTCTCCTTTTTCAGGTAACATCGGGGGCTTATCTACAGCATTACAGAATGCTGTAGGTAAGCCCCTGATGCCGGTGGGCTTACCTCACCCGCGATTTTCGGGGTGACAGGTTCCCTTTAAGACGTGTACTACCTTATATTATACCCTGATATTAGCGTGTTTTACCACACAATTGGTGGTCTTGTATTTATTTCTATGTAGCTACATAGTGGGCCCCAATAATGATTTTCTCTGGTGGGCCCAAGGTGCTCCAGTCCAGCGCTGATATCACAGCTCACCTCCTCCTCCTGTACAATGACTGATAACACCTGTCAGTTAACACTGGCCTCCCCTCACAATGACCTTTTCACATATCTAATGAGCGTGTGAAAGGTCTTTGTGAAGAGAGGGGGAGGAGGCGAGCTGTGACGGCACCTTTTGTAAATGATGGACCCCTTTATCAGCTGTGCATGTGTATTATCTGTCACTGTATAGAAGGAGAAGGAGGTGAGCTGTGGCATAACCTATTGTGGTTCCTATGATATCAGCTGTGAGTAGAAGTGACCCGTCATTATAATCTGACCTCTGATGGTAAGGAGCCTGCTGAAAATTCATCTTGAAAGTGCAGGAGTTATACAAATTCAGAGACCAGTGTGAAAATTTGCTTAAAGGGGTTTTCCACTACTAGGGCAACCTTTCTTGAACTAAATGTTTGCCCCGGTAAAATAAGAAACCTATACTCTCCTCCAGTGCTGGCGCCGATCGGCTGTCCCTACCTTTTGTATGGATTGAATCTGAAGAGAAAGTCAGGGATCAGCTGCAGCCCGGCCTCCTCTTCATGGTCAATCAGTACGAAGTTGGGGACAGTGACGCCAGCGCTGATTGGGCGCTGGGCATCACATGTCACAACATCGCACGGGAGCTCCGGTACCGCGAGTGCTGACACTGTTGGAAGGTACCAGCATGGGAGGCGAGTACAGTTTATTTTTTTATCTGGGCCAAACATTTAGTTCAAGAATGGATTGTCCTAGTAGTAGACAACCCCTTTAGCACAACTCGTGATTTGAGAAAAAAATCGCCAACTTTTTTATATAAATACATGTAACACGAAAAACCTGATGTTAAAACAAGTCCTTTTCTGATGATGTAATCCATTTAAACCATGTTCCACGTCCCAGAATGCCTGACGTTGCAGTATATTGTTGGGTCATGGCAATTTTGATCGTCTGTTCACGAACGGTGACCTGTAAAGACCACAATCCGATGTGGCAGAATTTGGTGCAGACTTTGCAGTGATGTGCGGATCCTGTGGGTGCGTTTTTGTATCAAAATTTTGTGGATTTACAGTCACATCTGGGAAAATCTCCGCTACATCTAAATATTTGCGTGGACAAATTTGCTGCAAAGTTCCCATTCGTTACAGGCAGATTTTGCAGCAGAATTTACTCTGTGCGTCTACCAAAAATTCTGCAAGAGAGCATGTAAAATCCTCCACCTTCCCTGATCTGTGTGCGATTTCTCCCAAGCGCTGGCGATGCCCAGATTTCCCATTCCCCGTGTCGCTCAGGATCTCCGTGTTTACTGGCGTCTTCCTGGATAGCTGAGTTTTTATAGCTGGGAAGTTATGATGCCCGGAATAGATCTGCTAATCGTACGAGACCCTCCCACAATCTGCTCAGTCATATGTACAAAGGAAAATCGCATTTCTGCAGCTTTTAAGCAACCTCCAAGGTGTGGAACTGCAAGTCTCAGCATTCCTTTCATGCTCTGTAAGTATGAAGGATGGGGGGATTCCTGGGCCACCACTGCATTTGCAAATTCTGCTTGGAGGAGGAGTGGGGGCTGTTACTGGTTCATGACCCATAGGAAATGGGGGATGGGTGACTTGAGCTGACCCCTTCCTTATAACAAATGCTTTGTACGTGGTTGACCATAGATAAAAGATGGCTGCTGGATGAACGACCATTTGGCCAATGCTTATCTTTCCTCCTCTTCCTTCGTCCAATGAGCATAGGATCTCTTTGGGGAGATAAGCGGCTGATAAAATCCTATGGTTCTACTTATAGTGGGGGAACCAATCCAATAAGCAAAGTTTGAAGTCAATGGAAAAGTCTAGATGCCCCCATAGACTTGGGGTAATGCACATGGCCATATCACGTGGCCAACCTCGGAGTTTGGGTCATCTGTGTCCCTCTGACATGGTGCATCCGATCATACACCAGATGATGGACCAACCATATAAGCACATGTGGACTCCTACACAAGCTTCTTGCACAACGGCTTTACCTTCACCTGTTTGACATTGACCTGAATCCAGAAACCGTCCTTGGACTTCTGTGAATTTGAAATAATAATGTAGGATCACGGCTAATGAAAGAAAAAAAAACAGAAAAACGCTCACGTTGAATTTCATCAGAATCTCTTCCCCGTACGTTATAATTACTTTCTTTTATTACTTCAATTTGCTACTCTGCAAACAGAACGAAGATCTAATTAAAAAAAAAAAGTTAATATAGTTATGGCGTCTTCCCCCACCACAGAGGATCGAATATCTGATTGGAGGGAACCTTTCACCTTTTGGGTAGTTTTTTGTTTTGTCATCCAATGGAATTTTGCCATATTTGTTGGTAGATGAAATTCGTAAGATTTGTTCTCCTTCACATTTTTCAAGAGGAGCCGAAATACAAAACTTGTGCTCGAAACTCCACCACCACCTAATCTAACCCTGACTCTTATAAAGACCCCCATACACATTAGACAAGCCTGCCAAACTCCCTAATTTTGGCGTGGTCAGTCCACAGTCTAATATGTAAGGAGGCCTCCATACTCCTTCAGATGATGTTGGGGTACAGAAGAGTCCAGCTGTCTGAATTTAAGCTGCTGATCCTTTATCCTCTCCAGGAGTTGAGCCAATGCCCAAGGAGCAGTGGGGACATGTACCGAAGTGGTCCCCTTTTTAAGAACAATATATGGGCCGTTTACCTCCCAATAGCTCATCATAATGCAAAATTCCACCTCCTTTGGAGGTATCAGTAGGCCCCCTTACCACTTGCGGACCAGTAATGTGGACGGATAGTTCACGCTGACACTGATGCACCCTGAGCCTTCAGGACTTGGTGGATTTCTTTGGAACTTGATTATGGCAGCTTATCCACCATCCAGACAAGCCTACGTTGCAACCTTTTATCAATTTTTCTCTGTTGTTCACAGAGATTAGCTACCATGCCATGGGTTGTAAACTTCTTGATTACGTTGTGCACCCTGGACAAAGGAACATGAAGATCTCTGGAGATGGACTTGAGAACCAAAATTGTTGAATAACCTCAAGGTTACAAGTCTTCAGACTGTTCTCTTCTCCTCCCTCTGTTCTCCATACTTAATGTGGCACACACAATGGAAAGATTGAGTCATCTTCTCCCCTTTTTATCTGGTTTCAGGTGTGATTTTCATATTGCCCACACCTGTTACTTGCCACAGGTATGTTTGAACAATGATAACATTAATTTTTACCCATAATTTTGGAAAGGTGCAAGCAATTCTGTCCAACCCATTTTTAGGGTTTTGTGTTAGATAGTCCTATTCACTTTGTGTGTATTGAAATAAAAAGGAAATAAACATGTGTATAACAAAACATGTAACGACAATCATTTTCTGGAGCAATTTAAAGGGTGCCAACATTTCCTGCCATGACTAAAGGTACCTTCACACATAACGATTTCGTTAACGATATCGTTGCTTTTTGTGACGTAGCAACGATATCATTAATGAAATCGTTAAGCGTGACAGCGACCAACGATCAGGCCCCTGCTGGGAGATCGTTGGTCGCTGGGTATGATCGGGACCTTTTTTTTGGTCGCTGATCACCCGCTGTCATCGCTGAATCGGCGTGTGTGACGCCGATCCAGCAATGTGTTCACTGTAACCAGGGTAAACATCGGGTTACTAAGTGCAGGGCCGCGCTTAGTAACCCAATATTTACCCTGGTTACCATTGTAAAAGGTAAAAAAAAAAAAAAAGTACATACATTCCGATGTCTGTCACATCCCCTGGCGTCAGGTTCCCGCACTGACTGTGTCAGCACCGGCCGGCTGTGCTCTGCTTTACGGCCGGCCAGCGCTGACAGTCAGTGCGGGAAGCTGATGGCGGGGGACGTGACAGACATCGGAATGTGAGTATGTACTTTTTTTTTTTTTTTTAACTTTTACAATGGTAACCAGGGTAAATATCGGGTTACTAAGCGCGGCCCTGCGCTTAGTAACCCGATGTTTACCCTGGTTACCCGGGGACTTCGGCATCGTTGGTTGCTGGAGAGAGTTGTCTGTGTGACAGATCACCAGCGACCACACAACGACTTACCAACGATCACGGCCAGGTCGTATCGCTGGTCGTGATCGTTGGTAAGTCATTTAGTGTAACAGTACCTTTAAAGATGGGTCTCCTGACCTATTATTGCACTGTGGTTGAAGATTTTTAATTACGTAACTGTGTAATTGGACATTTACATTTCTGGCAGGGTCTAATTATGTGTTTGATATAAGGAGATTGTTGCAGAGGTAATGGCCACTGCTTATTATAATGTGGGAACTGTTCTTTGCCACTGTCCAGAAACGGGATAACAACTAGTCATCAGATGCATGAGCAGAGGTGCCGACTTGACTTTTTAATTTTTTTCTGGGCAGCTTATCAAAAAAATAAGACCAGCAATATATTGGCAGGGCACATTGTAAAACCGTAATAAATAATTCTGAAGTGATCCATATTCACAGCCCATAACTCTAATATGAAGTCATCAGCTGCATTCACTGTACTCTGTAAAATTATAAATACAGTTAAAATCGCCTAAGTTTCTTCAGCTTCAAAGACGCCTTAAGTTTGTTTTTTGCCCTTTTATTACAAATTACAAATTGTCCAGTAATATCTGGACAGTTAGCAACTAGTGATGAACATACAGGCTCGGATAAGGTGTTCGACAGCCCCAACACATTCAGGGATTGCCTAACAAACAGTTGGGGCAGCACGGTGGCTCAGTGGTTAGCACTGCAGCGCTGGGGTCCTGGGGTCAAATCCAACTAAGGACAACATCTGTAAGGAGTTTGTATGTTCTCTCCGTGGTTGCGTGGGTTTCCCCCGGGTTCTCCGGTTTCCTCCCACACTCCATAGACACACTGGGGAATCTAGATTGTGAGCCCCAATGGGGACAGTGCCGATAATATCTGTAAAGCGTTGTGGAATTAATGGCGCCATATAAATGAGTAAGATAAGTAAATAAATAACTCTATATACAGCAGATAACACAGGATCCACCATTCACGATAGGTGATGTCACAGCTCACCTCCTCCTCCTGTACAATGACTTTTGCCTTAATTGTGGCATGTTGATATTGGAATATATATATATATATATATATATATATATATATATATATATATATATATATATATATATATATATATATATATATACAGGTCCTTCTCAAAAAATTAGCATATAGTGTTAAATTTCATTATTTACCATAATGTAATGATTACAATTAAACTTTCATATATTATAGATTCATTATCCACCAACTGAAATTTGTCACGTCTTTTATTGTTTTAATACTGATGATTTTGCCATACAACTCCTGATAACCCAAAAAACCTGTCTCAATAAATTAGCATATCAAGAAAAGGTTCTCTAAACGACCTATTACCCTAATCTTCTGAATCAACTAATTAACTCTAAACACATGCAAAAGATACCTGAGGCTTTTATAAACTCCCTGCCGGGTTCATTACTCAAAACCCCCGTCATGGGTAAGACTAGCGACCTGACAGATGTCAAGAAGGCCATCATTGACACCCTCAAGCAAGAGGGTAAGACCCAGAAAGAAATTTCTCAACAAATAGGCTGTTCCCAGAGTGCTGTATCAAGGCACCTCAATGGTAAGTCTGTTGGAAGGAAACAATGTGGCAGAAAACGCTGTACAACGAGAAGAGGAGACCGGACCCTGAGGAAGATTGTGGAGAAGGACCGATTCCAGACCTTGGGGAACCTGAGGAAGCAGTGGACGGAGTCTGGTGTGGAAACATCCAGAGCCACCGTGCACAGGCGTGTGCAGGAAATGGGCTACAGGTGCCGCATTCCCCAGGTAAAGCCACTTTTGAACCATAAACAGCGGCAGAGGCGCCTGACCTGGGCTACAGAGAAGCAGCACTGGACTGTTGCTAAGTGGTCCCAAGTACTTTTTTCTGATGAAAGCAAATTTTGCATGTCATTCGGAAATCAAGGTGCCAGAGTCTGGAGGAAGACTGGGGAGAAGGAAATGCCAAAATGCCTGAAGTCCAGTGTCAAGTACCCACAGTCAGTGATGGTGTGGGGTGCCATGTCAGCTGCTGGTGTTGGTCCACTGTGTTTCATCAAGGGCAGGGTCAATGCAGCTAGCTATCAGGAGATTTTGGAGCACTTCATGCTTCCATCGGCTGAAATGCTTTATGGAGATGAAGATTTCATTTTTCAGCACGACCTGGCACCTTTTCACAGTGCCAAAACCACTGGTAAATGGTTTACTGACCATGGTATTACTGTGCTCAATTGGCCTGCCAACTCTCCTGACCTGAACCCCATAGAGAATCTGTGGGATATTGTGAAGAGAAAGTTGAGAGACGCAAGACCCAACACTCTGGATGAGCTTAAGGCCGCTATTGAAGCATCCTGGGCCTCCATAACATCTCAGCAGTGTCACAGGCTGATTGCCTCCATGCCACGCCGCATTGAAGCAGTCATTTCTGCCAAAGGATTCCCGACCAAGTATTGAGTGCATAACTGAACATTATTATTTGATGGTTTTTTTGTTTGTTATTAAAAAACACTTTTATTTGATTGGATGGGTGAAATATGCTAATTTATTGAGACAGGTTTTTTGGGTTATCAGGAGTTGTATGCCAAAATCATCAGTATTAAAACAATAAAAGACCTGACAAATTTCAGTTGGTGGATAATGAATCTATAATATATGAAAGTTTAATTGTAATCATTACATTATGGTAAATAATGAAATTTAACACTATATGCTAATTTTTTGAGAAGGACCTGTGTATATGTGTGTATATATATATATATATATATATATATATATATATATATATATATATATATATATATATATATATTCCAATATCAACATACTATAATTAAAGCAATAGCCATTGTACAGGAGCAGGAGGTGAGCTGTGATATCGCCTATTGTGAATGGTGGATCCTGTGTTATCTACCGTATATAGAGTTATTTATTTACTTATCTTGCTCATTTATATGGCGCCATTAATGTCCTGGCAAGAAACACTTACAACCCCTGTGGAATGGCCAAAATGTCTAACGGAAGTTCTTAAAATTCATGATATCTTACAAATATATTCTTCTCTACGGGGTGATTGTGTATAGGCCAATACTGTGTATATGCCCAGTGATCAGTGGGCACTTACAGAGCCAAGTGTCTGGACTTGTAAACCGATTCTTTTTTACTCGCATAGCAGTGAATATACTTTAATCCATAATATTTTAACCTATGTTGCAGATTTATAATTGTTTTCACCCCTTTATGTAGAAGGATAAAATTTGCAGGAAAATCCTGATTTTTATTTATTTATTTGCTATGGGCTTGCAGCAAACTCCTCTGCGTGTGCCTCCACCATCAGATCTCATTCACACTTGATTGTATTTTCCGTCTGACTGCCGTTTGTGACAGCAATAAATGGCACTCGGACCAATGTTATTCAGTTAGGTAGTGCAGATGCATTTTTAGTTTTTTTTTTTTTCCACTGTTCGAATCTGCATGTTAAAAAAAAAAAAAAAAAAAAGCATGCATCCGTTTTTTACAGATACATTGCAGTTCTGTAATATAGGAAACTGTAAATTATCTGCTGCTGTAAAAAAACGTATTGTACGCGGCTGACAAGTGCGATAAAAAATCGTACAAGGTTTTTTCAATGAAACGAAACTTTTTTTCAAAAAATTTATATGGATGTATATACCCTTTAAAGAACAGCTCCAGGTCTTTTTTTTTTTTTTCTTTTTTTTCCCAGTTTATTGCTGAAGTGCTTTAGATGCAGAGCCCTAGGGGTAGGGGAAGTGCCGACCCTCATACTCTCCAGCATCTTCCCGCACGTCTCCTGCTGCACCTGCCGGCTGCTCCCGTGTTTGCTGGATAGTGAAGGCACACTAGCGGATGCACCCAAAAATGTCCTTTTGTAGCCGAACACTTTGCATGTTCTGTTAAATTGAAGGGACACAACCAAACCTGGAACTGACCCCTTGTGTATCGCCTATTGTGAGCTGGCCGCTTCCCTTCCAGGACGCTTGCTACGTTGCTCATATTTATTTTCAGACTTCCCATCCTTCCATCAATGACAGCTGCGCTCGCTCGTTTCTGGCAGCCAACATCCCCATCTGGTCAGAACTCGACTGGACTCCGACTAGAAGAGCTGTACAGTAATAATTCCCGAAATCAGTCTGTGATTATTTTAGTCTCGCTGAAAAATAGAAAAAAAGAAATCTAATCTTAAGACATTTTCACTAGAGCAATCTTTCGACCTTTTGGGTATGTGCACACGTTGCGGATTCCATTGCGGATTTTTCCGCGCGGATTCTTCAGAATCCGCAGGATCTACTGCGGATTTTGTGCAGATTTCGCCTGCGTTTTTACACCTGCGGATTCCGATTATGGAACAGGTGTAAAACATGCTGCGGAAAACAAACCGCTGCGTTTCCGCGCGGAATTTTAAACAGCATGTGCACTGTGGATTTGGTTTTCCATATGTTTACATGGTACTGTACACCAGAGGTCCCCAACTCCAGTCCTCAAGGCCCACCAACAGGTCATGTTTTCAGGATTTCCTTAGTCTTGCCCAGGTAATAATTGCATCACCTGTGCAATGCAAAGGAAATCCTGAAAACATGACCTGGGCCTTGAGGACTGGAGTTGGGGACCTCTGCTGTACACCACATGGAAAACTGTTGCGGATCCGCAGCCAAATCTACAACGTGTGCACAGACACTTTGGGTCAGATCTGTTCCCCTAAGAAAGCACAGGGGGAAAAAAACTGACTAAGGCTACGTTCACATTTGCGTTGTGCGGGGCTGCGTCGGCGACGCAACGCACAACGCAAACAAAAACACATGCAAAACGCATTGTTTTGTGACGCATGCGTCCTTTTTTTGGCATGATTTTGGACGCAAAAAAATGCAACTTGCTGCGTCCTCTGCGCCCTGACGCTTGCGCCAAAAAAGACGCATCCGTCACAAAACGCAAGACATGTTAAATATAGGGACGCATGCGTCGCCGCAGCCCCGCAAAACGCTAATGTGAACTCCTGGGTATTGGGCAATGTCACTTCTTATAAGTACTTGGCATCTTTGAAAGCCTGAACATAAGAAAAATAAGCAAAAAAAAATGAAGTTTCATGTTATCGTGCATTTTTAGCAATCTGTTTTCCTTGCAAAAATAGAAAAAGGAAGTGTGAACATACCCTAAGAACAAAAAATTTATTTGCCAAGAAAGTTGGTAGACCCATTGTTTTCTGGGATTTGATTAGCTTATTGGCAAAATGCAACACGGTGTGAATTTTTTTTTTTTTTTACAAATTTTGAGGTTTTTTTTCTTCTTCATGGATTACTCTATTTTGAAGATTAAAAAAAGTGACTGGTGTTATAGGCTGAGTCCACAAATTATGTAAACTGTATGACACGTTTGTGGGACTTTCTTTAATCCCTGCATTTCAGCCATCATTTATCTTTTTTTTTTTTTTCCCTTCCATTAGGGTTGCATCTATTACGGTATATAATTACTCTGTGAGGTTTTGTAAATTTGTCGGGCTTAGTGGATGTTCCCGCACCGTACATCAGACCAGCCTTCCTGTTTTCCCATGGAGTGTTTGCTTTAGATTTGCAGAAAACCACATAGAGTTAAGGTTTTTAAAAGGTTTCCGGTAGTAATATGGAAATGGCCAACCAGCTAATGAGATGCAGCTCCCCGCGGACCGTAGGGGGATGCGCGAGCGCTGATGTATGATGGATGTGTTGTACTACGGTAATATGGAGCATATTGTAAGAATGAGGCGTGTGTAATTTTTATCGAACGTTTATTTTAACTTACAGTAGTTTAATGTTCTCCAGACCCAGATAAAATCATGTGGAGCCATATGTATTAATTCTCAGGACTTAATACAAGGGAAGAGTCTTCAATTTTTTAGAATCTTTTTATATTGGGACGGATGTCCTTTTTTATGGGAAAGTTCTCATAATAAATGATGACTTGTCAATTTAAAGTATGTTCCCACGATCCGTGTTTGTTCAGGCTTTCACGCAGCTGAATTTCGGCACCTCAGCTCACATTTTTTTTTCTTTGCGTTTTTGGCATGTATTTTAGATCTGGGATAGATATGACCTGCCCCCCAGATATATACCATATTTTTCAGACTATAAGACGCACCTAGCTTTTAGAGGAGGAAAAGGGAAAAAAAATTGAAGCAAAAAATGTGGTCATGACTCACTCTTGGGGGAGGGGGGAGGAGATATGTTATACGAGTAATATCCCCCATCCTGGTGTGTGTATACACATATATATATATATATATATATATGTGCTCATCCTGGTATACATGGCCACCTCCATCACCATTCCGGTATACATGGCAACCTCCATCCCCATTCCGGTATTTATGGCCCCCTCCATCCCCATTCCAGTATTCATGATCCCCATCCCCATTCCGGTATTCATGGCCCCCTCCATCCCCATTCCGGTATTCATGGCCCCATCCATCCCCATTCCGGTATTTATGGCCCCCTCCATCTCCATTCCGGTATTTATGGCCCCCTCCATCCCCATTCCGGTATTTATGGCCCCCTCCATCCCGATTCCGGTATTTATGGCCCCCCTCCATCCCCATTTCGGTATTCATGGCCCCCTCCATCCCCATTCCGGTATTCATGGCACCATCACGCTGCATACATAAAAACATAAACCATGCTACTTGCCTTTCCTCAGCTTTCTCGCATAGTCCTATTCTGATGCCAGCAGTTGATTTCCACTTGTAAGCAGCACATTGCAAAGATGTCAGGCGCTGCTTACAAGCCGAGGTCAGCTACCGGAATACTCACTGCTCCCCACGCCCAAGACTATTGGTGTGTGGAGCATTGAATATTCATCTTATTTAATAGCGGGCACACTGTTAGCTGCTGCCGCCGACTTCCTGCAGCAGCTGGGCGAGCACCTGTTCCTGTTATTAAAGAAGATGAATATTCACTGCTTTCCACGCCCAAAGCCCCTCACACCTCTCAGTGACTTCTTCAGTGCACTGAGGTGGGTGGGATTGTGGGTGTGGGAAGAGCAGTGAATGCTCCTTTTCTTAAACAATGGGCATAGTGTTACCCTCAGCTGATGGCTCCTACCTCCTGTGACCTGCTCATCTGGTGCTCCTACACCCCACCTTCCTCCAACCACCGCACCGTTCATTTTCCAACACAATTTTGGAGTTAAAAGTGCATCTTATAGTCTGAAAAATACGGTAATTAGTGCCTTGCGTCTACTGCACTTGTTAATAAATTAAAAAAATAAAGTGGGTTCCCTCTATATTTGATATTGAGCCAAGGTAAAGCAGACAGCTGGGGTTTGATATTATCAGGTTGGAAAGGTCACATGGCTGTTGAGCGCTTCCCAGCCTAAAAATAACCAGCTTGCAGCTGCCCCAGAACTGGTGCATCACATTAGATGTGCCAATTCTGGAGCTTTGCCCAGGTCTTCCCGATTGTTGTGGTAATCGGAGTAGTTTGGGTTGATTACAGCTGTGATTTATCAAAAATCACAGCTGGCTTCAAGCCCTGGGGTTAGTGAAAAAACTTAGTGTTTTTCTTTCTGTGTTTTTATATGAATAAAGACCTTCCCCCTCCACACACTATCCCTCGCTCACAAATTTATTAAAAGCAAAAAAAAAGATACCTGAAAAAGATAAGGCAGAAATAAATATGAGACAGTCCTTCGGTCACCAATTTGTAATAATGTTCCCACAAAGCTCCGATGTAGTCCATGTTCCTCGATTTCGGTGCCTGTGAATAGCGGTAACTTTACTGCTATTCACAGGTGCCAGAGCCGGATTTGAGGAACATGGACTACATCTGAGCTTTGTGGTGACATTTTTACAAATTGGTGAACGAGGGACTGTCTCTTGTGTTTATTTCCATCTTATGTTTTTCAGGTATCCTTTTATGGATTGCATCGAATTTAGTAGATTACAACGGACCTGCATGTACTTTTTTTTTTTTTTTTTTTAAATTACCATAATTGGTAAGTTAGGGATAGTGTGGAGGAGTCTATTCAAATGGTGTGTGTGTGTAATTTTAATTTTTTATTGCCGTGTTGAAAATAAGGGTGTCTGATAGACAGCTCTCCATTTCTAACCCCAGGGCTTGATGTCAGCTGTGATTTATGACAATTCACAGCTGTCATCAAGCCCAACTACCATTACCCCGAATGGCACTGCACCAGGGCAATCTGGAAGAGCCGGGCAAAGCTCCAGAATTGGCACATCTAATGTGATGCGTCAATTCTGGAGCGCCTGAACCTGATAATATAAGCCCACAGCTGTCTGCTTTACCTTTGCTGGTTATCAAAAATGTGAGAGACCCCATGTTTGTTTGTTTTTTGTTGTTGTTTTTTTAATAGGTTAAACAAGGGTAAAAACACTTTTTAGTTCCACATGAAAGGCACTAAAGGGTGTAAGTGTATATGTAGGGGGGGTCGGACATTACTTTACTGAACTCTTTGCTTTGGACAACGTCTTTGTTCTGCTGCCTATTTTAGATGTTTTGTAAGTGTGTTTATGCTCCAAAAAATGTGCTGCTTTTTTTTTTTTTTTTTTTTTTTTTTTTTAAACTGCGGATTTTTACCATTTAATGCAAGTCTATGGTGAAATGCCGCACTGAAGACGCTGCGTTTGCTCTAGAGTAATTGACATTCTGCGTCTCGGGAAAACGCACCGTAGGTGAGTTTACGCAGCATAAAAAGAATCAATGGGCGTGAGATTTCTATTAATCCCATCCGCAGTTTGAATGCAGTGGAAATATGCTGAATCCAGAACACTACGAATGCTGATCGTGGGAACTCGCCCTAAGGGCTCATTCACAAGTCAGTTTTTGACGTACAAGTGCAATCATTGTGTTTTAATGGCTGGCACTCATACCTGTGATAGTCTGTGGGGCTGTTTACATGTCTGACGTTTTGCAGAATGAGTGGTCTATGCTAAATCGCAGAGACTTAGGCCGGCTTCACACTCAGCGTATGAAAATACGGTCCGTATATTACGGCCGTAATACGCTGAAATGTCCCGAAAATAGTGGTCCGTAGCTCCTCCGTAGGCAGGGTGTGTCAGCGTTTTTTGCGCATGGCATCCTCCGTATGTAATCCGTATGGCATCCGTACTGCGTGGTTTTCTCGCAGGCTTGCCAAACCGACATACCGCTATAGAAATGATCCATGTGTCCCAAAAAGAAAAAAAAATATATATATATACTGTTAAATATAAATATATATATATATATATATATATATATATATATATATATATATATATATATATATATATATATATAATGTCATTAGACACATATATGTATATATATTAATATTTATTCCAGCGCTATACAGCTTGAAAGCCGGTAATTCAATTACCGGCTTTTTCTTTCTCCTTCTTAAAACCCGACATGATTTGAGACATGGTTTACATACAGTAAACCATGTCTTCTCTCCATTTTTTTTGCAGATTCCACACTACTAATGTCAGTAGTGTGTATCTGCAAAATTTGGCCGTTCTAGCTCTTAAAATAAAGGGTTAAATGGCGGAAAAAATTGGCGTGGGCTCCCGCGCAATTTTCTCCGCCAGAGTAGTAAAGCCAGTGACTGAGGGCAGATATTAATAGCCTGGAGAGGGTCCATGGTTATTGGCCCCCCCCTGGCTAAAAATATCTGCCCCCAGCCACCCCAGAAAAGGCACATCTGGAAGATGCGCCTATTCTGGCACTTGGCCACTCTCTTCCCATTCCCATGTAGCGGTGGGATATGGGGTAATGAAGGGTTAATGCCACCTGGGAGCTTTCTAGGAAATTTCCCACGATCTATGAACATCCAGCAGAGGGCGCCTCACCGCAAACGAAGCTAAATATAGCTCATTGATCTATATTTAGGCTCATTCCCCGGGGTTTTGCAGCGAGGAGCAGCCTGCATTAGCAAAGCTCCTTGCTGCAAAATGTTTTAACCCCTTCAGAAGGATTTACATCGTTGGACGTTACAGATCTGCGGAGGGTAAGTATATTGTTGGTTTATTATGTTTTTTCTTTCACAGAACGATGGTCTTCAGTGACTGGATTGGGCGTAGAATAAAATACTCCAACAACCATTGTTTTTATTTCATTAAAATAATTTTAAATAATGTGTTTGTGTTTTATTTAACCCTTTCATTCAATTGGATTAATAATGGATAGGTGTCATAATTGACGCCTCTCCATTATTAATTAGGCTTAATGTCACCTTACAATAGCAAGGTGGCATTAACCCTTCATTACCCCATATCCCACCGCTACACGGGAATGGGAAGAGAGTGGCCAAGTGCCAGAATAGGCGCATCTTCCAGATGTGCCTTTTCTGGGGTGGCTGGGGGCAGATATTTGTAGCCAGGGGGGGGCCAATAACCGTGGACCCTCTCCAGGCTATTAATATCTGCCCTCAGTCACTGGCTTTACTACTCTGGCGGAGAAAATTGCGCGGGAGCCCACGCCAATTTTTTCCGCCATTTAACCCTTTATTTTAAGAGCTAGAACGGCCAAATTTTGCAGATACACACTACTGACATTAGTAGTGTGGAATCTGCAAAAAAAATGGAGAGAAGACATGGTTTACTGTATGTAAACCATGTCTCAAATCATGTCGGGTTTTAGGAAGGAGAAAGAAAAAGCCAGTAATTGAATTACCGGCCTTCAAGCTGTATAGCGCTGGAATAAATAGTAATATATATACATATATGTGTCTCACTGACATATATATATATATATATATATATATATATATATATATATATATATATATATATATATATATATATATATATATACCTATTCTATGTGTAGACATTTATTCTACCTATTCTACTGTAAGCTGTCAGTGTGATTTTACTGTACACCGCACTGAATTACCGGCTTTTCTCTCTTAACAGCGCTGCGTATTTCTCGCAAGTCACACTGTTTGTCCGTGTGAAATCCGTATTTTTCACGCTTCCATAGACTTTCATTGGCGTATTTCTTGCGCAGTACGGTGACAAACGCAGCATGCTGCGATTTTGTACGGCCGTAGAAAGCCGTATAATACTGATCAGTAAAATACGGCAGATAGGAGCAGGGGCATAGAGAATAATTGTGCCGTATTTTTTGCGAGTTTTACGGACGTAGTTTCTGCGCTCTTACGTCCGTAAAACTCGCAAGTGTGAAGCCGGCCTTAACAGACACTGATTTGAGTGTCGGAACAAACTCTCCATGAAAGTCTATGGGTCTGTGAAAAAAAGAAATCAAAACGGGACTTGGATGCCGTCCATGTGCTGTCCGATTTTCATGCACTGTTAGGAGAAGATGTAGAAACAATTCTTTGAACAGTTTTTCAATCATGGAAAAAAAAAACTCTGATGAAACTCTGACCGATGTTCTCGCATGAGAAAATCATATGTTTTCATTGCAGCCCAATATCTAATGCCTCATTCAAACTACGGCATTTTTTTTTGTTTTGCCATATGAAGTACAGTGAAATGTTGGTTGCAAACCGCATTGACTCGATGGGTATAAAATATCTGCAGCCTATCCTAGACAAGCTGTGGATTTTCAGATTCATACATGTTACGGAATTCTGTGTATTTTTGTGAAACCTGTGGCCATATTTATGCCAAAATCGGCAACGTTGTCAAATTTTTCGCAAATTTTGTAAGCGGATTCAACAATATGTTTTGTTTACGTCATGCGTTCACTTGTGTGTGTGCGACACGTCTAACATGTATAGTGGGGAAAATAAGTATTTGATGCAAAATCAGCAGGATAAGTTTTCCCACCTACAAAGAATAGAGAGGTCTGTAATTTTGTATCGTACGTACATTTCACCTGTGAGAGGCAGAATCCAAAAATAAAAAAACAGAAAATCACATTGTATGATTTTTTTTTTTTTTACATAATTAAATTGCCATTTTATTGCCAGAAATTAATATTTGATCACCGACCACCCAGCAAAAATTCTTTCTTTTACAGACCTGTTAGTTTTTCTGTAAGAAGCCTCCTACTCTGCACTCGTTTCTTTGGAGGAAGAAGCTTGAGTACAACCCCAAGAACAGCACCCCAACTGTGAAGCATAGTAGGGGAAACATCATACTTTGGGGGTGGTTTTCTGAAAACAGGACGGGATGACTGCACCGTATTGAAAGGAGGATGGATGGGGTCATGTATAGTGACACTTTGGCCAACAACCTTCTTCCCTCAGTAAGAGCATTGAAGATTGGTCGTGGCTGGGTCTTCCAGCATAACAATGACCCAAAACACACAGCCAGGTCAACTAAGGAGTGGATCCGTAAGAAGCATTTCAAGGTCCTGGAGTTGTCTAGCCCAGGGGTCCCCAACTCCAGTCCTCAAGGCCCACCAACAGGTCATGTTTTCAGGATTTCCTTTGCATTGCACAGGTGATGCAATTATTACCTGGGCAAGACTAAGGAAATCCTGAAAACCTGACATGTTGGTGGGCCTTGAGGACTGGAGTTGGGGACCCCTGGTCTAGCCAGTCTCCAGACCTGAACCCAATAGAAAATCTTTGGAGGGAGCTGAAACTCAACGTTGGCTAGCGACAACCCCGAAACCCAAAAGATCTGGAGAAGATCTGTATGGAGGAGTGGGCCAAAATCCCTGCTGCAGTCTCTGCAAACTTGGTCAAAAACTACAGGAAACGCCTGACTTCTCTATCAAATACTTATTTCATGCAATAAAATGCGAATTAATTGTGCAAAAGTCATACAATGTGATTTTCTGTTTTTTTTTTTTTCTTTTTACATTCGGTCTCTCACAGGTGAAGTGTACTTACTATAAAAATTATAGACCTCTCCATTCTTTGTAGGTGGCAAAAGTGTATCAAATATGGTACTTATTTTCCCTACTGTGTGTCTTCTGACTCCCCCCCCCCCCCCCCCCCCCCCAACAGTTAATGTATGGTCACAGAATGATTTGGCGTATTAGGCTATGTTCACAGTGGTTTTTTTGAGTGGACTCACTCACGTTTTCTCCAGTTACGCTTGCCAAGCTTTTCCTATTCAATTCTCTGGGATATCCACTTCATTGTTCATATTTTTGTTGTTGTCTTGAAGAGTTTTTCAAAACACCTAGTGGGGGGAAAAATGCTTCTTCTTTGAAGCGGATTCTGCTTTTACATTTACGGTACTTATTCCATTTCATCAAACTTCTGGTGAAAATTTGCTCTTTAAAGAAGTGAAGCCCATGTATATGGTCTGGAAACCCATTTAAGACTGGTGTTTTTTCATTGTATTTTTGCTAGTTATTCTTCGATTTGTGCCATAGCATGAAGAGGATGCAAAAAATGCCATCAAAATGACACAATATGAAAATGCAATGTTTATTGGCCTGCATATTGCAATGTGAGAAACAAAATCGACAAAATACTATGTTAAAAATACCATGAAAAGCACAGTATGGTAAACTATTTAAGTTTGTGTACCGCCATACTGGGTGTTATGGCGTCAATAACATCTATGGAAATGGCTGGTAGTTTTTGAAGGTGAAACTGTTACCAAATGAGGTTCACATTGCGTTAGTGGGTATCCGCTAACGGAATCCGTTACATAGCGCCACTAACGCAATGTAACGGATCCGTTAGCGCACCCATTGACCGCAATGTAACTAACGCATCCCTAACGCATGCCATTTTTGGCATGCGTTAGCGATGTTCTGTTAATTTGTGACGGACCTCGAACGCTGCTTGCGTTTTTGGGTCCGTTCTTGCTAGCGCAGATCGGGCATCTGCGCGATCGCTAAACGCGATCACTTTTAAGACATTGCGTTAACGCAGTCCGTTAGCGTATGCGCTAGACGGACTGCACAACGCAAATGTGAACCTACATTATATGGCCATTAAAAGGTATTGTCTGCTGAAAACAAGTTATCACATTTTCGCAGGATATCTAATAACTTAGTGATTTGTAGATATCCCTCCTCTGGGACCTGCATTGATCAGAAGAACAGGGTACTTTTATCCCCATACGAATTGATCAGGGTTGCCAATGGTCCAGAAATTCCAATACCGTCTGTAATAATAAGAATTATGTGCTTTAGACATGGATCACTTATAATAAATTTATTATGGTTTTCTAATGTGTCCGTAATAAAAAAAAAAAATTCTGTCCATGATTTTTTTGGTAAGCTGTCCACAAAAAATAAGTCATGTTGGCAACCTTGGAATGAATCTGCAAAGTGCATATTCGACAACTGCTCCATTCAACCCCTATGGGGCTGCCAAGCATCATTTACTTTTTCTAGCAGCCTCCTGGAGGATGAAGAGTGGACGGAGTGCCAGTCGAGCGTACAACTGCTGCTTAATTTTGTAACAGATTAAAGCGCCTGGTCAATTTTAAAAGTTCTCTCTGCTGAAAATATGTGTGGTTCCCAGCAGTCAGACCCTCACCGATCAATACATTATCGCCTATCCTTTGGATAGGCGATAACTTGTTTTCGCAGGACAAGCCCTTTTTAACCTTTGTCCGGCTAAGTAGGTACAATTGTAACTAAAATTGCAATAATTTTTTTTTTTTTTCGAAAAGCCGTAGACGGCTGAAATTTCGTGACATCTCTGCAGTTTTAGTCCAGAATATATTGGCCAAATTTCAATAAAATATATATGAAGGTACAATTGTACCTCTGCAGCCTGTTAACGTTGTAAAATTATGCAGCCTGACGAAGGTTAATACTGAATTTGGAGAATACCGTAGTTTTCTAGGTGCACTTTCTGCTTGGGTGCTGTCCATGTACAGTAGTCAAAGGCACAATTCACATTAACAATTTTTAACAAGGACTATGGGCTCATTCATCAGAGTTTGTCAGAGATCTGCCATAAATTTGATTAAAAGGTCACAACATTTTTCTCACACCTGCACTGAAGCGCAAAAATTTGGTGACTTTTGGAATTTTACACCAGCTCTAAGGTTTCGGAAAGTGGGAGGGACGTGGCCAGGCATGATTAACCAATAAATCATAATTTACTACACAAAAGTGGTCAAAATGTGACTACAGTGCTGGGGCGCAGAGTCTGACGCGAGGGGCGCAGGGGCTGAAAGTTGGGCTGTATTTGATAAAAAGCCACACATGCCTCTTAACGAGTTTGGTACATCTTACTCCAGCATATCTTGGATCAAAACTGGTGTACAAAACAATGTCCCTGTATTAAAAAAAAAAAAAAAACAAAAAAAAAAAACAGCATACACCATTTGACTGAAATTACAGACGCTATAGCTTAAATTGGGCTAAATTGCATGCATTTAACTGCTCACGGAGTGCAAACACATCCCCGTGGTGTGAATGTGGCTTAACCTAATGTATTTTTGGTTATTTTTGCAATTTTACTATTTTTTTTTTTTTTTTTTTTTGCTTTTTGTGAAGTCAAATTGTTTTTGTAATTGTAGCTATGTGTTCTTACATGATTGGATGTTAAGCGGTGCAGTGCCCGGGACGATTGATCAGACTATTATCAGTAATGGCTTGTCTGCTTAATCTATGTGCGGAGCTTGTGGCCTCATGCAGGCACAAAGAAGCACAAAAGCTGGTGAGGTGTCCCTACAAGCCGCCCTGCCAGGGAACAAAGGATGTGGGTCACCCTGCTGGGGGAGGGGTAACCTCAGTCTGTCACATGCCATGAAGATGTGCAATGGGCTAGTGACTTTTTTTATTTTTTCAGGGAGTCTGCTTCCAGGATAGAATTGTTAAAACTGTCCTAAATTTTAGACAGCATAAAACTAAACCAGGCAGAGCTGGTTCCATCTTTTACACCAAAACACTGATGTGTACTACTAAAGCATAAGATGCATTGCTCGTTGCGCTAGGCCTCGTTTCCCATGGCGACCAATCAGAGCTCTGCTTTCACTTCCTAACCAACTTTGGGCTCCATATCAACCAATTACAGTACGGCTTTCATAGTTCAAGAGCAATTCAAGAAATAAAAGCTGAGTACTGATTGGCCTTGTTGTTGGCCATAGCAACCAGCTAAAATAATGCAGCAGCTTAACCTGCAGTCCTATATAAAACAATGATGGCGCTCTAAAGTTGTAAAATGCAAGATATTTGTCCCTGTTTTCTAATGAAAATGCATCATTTTGGGGATCGCATATCCGTCTCCCCTTCTAATCGCCCTTTTATGACAAAAACTGTAGTAGTTTGTGCCGATTTATCTCAAGCGTCATTGTGGGTGTGGATTGAAGCTGTTGTGATGAGGCATAAAACTACGCCCATGAAATTTATTACTTTAACCACAGAGGTGAAAAATTGGTTTAAAAAAAAATTGAGTATAATAAAATGTATTTGGTTTTTACACTTGTGTACATGAGAGCAGTTCCTGCCACCTTCCCCTTTCAATGGAGAGGGGTGTATGCCACGGACTCCTGGTGGCGTCTTATCTCCCATAGAACCCGATGCTCCTTGTTAGGCTATGTGCACACGTTGCGGATTTGCCTGTGGAATTTTCTGTGGGGATTCTGCATCTCTCGGTAGAAAACGCAGGTCAAAATCTGCGTGTTTTTTTTTGTGGATTTTTGTGCATTTTGGTTGCGGATTCTATGCGGATTTCATGCGTTTTTACCCCTGCGGATTTCTATTATGGAATGGGTGGGTTAATCCGCTGCGTTTTCCATGCGCAATTTTCCGCACCATTAGCACAGCATTTTTTTTTCCATTGATTTACATTGTACTGTAAATCACTTGTGGATCTGCAGCGTTTCTGCCCGGAAAAAAACGCTGCAGATCTGCAGGAAATCCGCAATGTGTGCACATAGCCTTAAGGTCACCACACACATTAGGTCTCCTTCACACGTCCGTGTTTCCAGTTCGTGTTGTATCTGGGTTTTTTTATCATGGACACCAAACTTGCCCATTATAATCTATAGGACTATGCATATTTCTGTGTTTTCCGGGTGTCCATGCAAAACACAGAGACGTCAGTTTTTTTTTCCGGCAGCACGGATGACCAGGGCCAATACAAGTCAATGGGTCTGTGACAAACACGCACCGCACATGGTTCGCGTCCGTGTACAATGTCTTAACATTGTATAGGAGAAGCTTTGTAATGTAATTCTTTCTTTAACAATACTGGAAAAATATTTAGGCTATGTGCACACGTTCAGGTTTTTTCGCATTTTTTTTGCGGTAAAAACGCTATAAAAACGCATACGTTATGCATCCTATCATTTAGAATGCATTCTGCATGTTTTGTGCACATCAGAGGTGTCAAACTGCATTCTTCGAGGGCTGCAAACAGGTCATGTTTTCAGGATTTCCTTGTACTGCACAGGTGATAATTTAATCACCAACTCATTATTTGTGTAGTTGATTAAATTATCACCTGTGCAGTACAAGGAAATCCTGAAAACATGACCTGTTTGCAGCCCTCGAGGAATGCAGTTTGACGCCCCTGGTGCACATGATGCGTTTTTTTTTCCGCAAAAAAAAGCATCGCGGTAAAAAAGCAGCATGTTCATTAATTTTGCGGATTTTCTGCGTTTTTTTCCCGCTATTCTATGCATTTGGGACAAAAAAAACGCACCAAAAACGCATGAAAAAAACGCATGCGGATTTCGGCAGAAATGTCCGGTTTTTGTCCGGAAAATTCCTGCCAGAAATCCTGACGTGTGCACATACCCTTATGGTAAAAAAAGACACACGATTGACACGCTGATGAAAGATGGTACCGGATTTGACGTGTGAAAGAGGCCTTAGATGGTGGCGGGCTTTGTCCCTTACACGTTTTCTGCTGAGCTCTCCAGTGTTCTATCAGAGAGCCGTTGCCAGACATTTCTGGCAGCGACTTGTCTCCAGAGAAAATACAGTTTGCAGTCTGAAATTGGGTGTGCCGGATTTTTTTATTTTAAATATGGATTGTAGCTATAGGGTTTGGCTTTTGGTTTATTTCTGCTGAAATAACCCAGTCCAAAAAGTGCACATTTGCAGCAATGTACATGTGGAAAACGCACAATTTACATGCTGCTTTTTTTTTTTTTTTTTTAAGGATATGTTCACTTTTTTTTGCGCAGATTCCATGCGTAAAATAAAAACCGCCTCAAATTTGTTTGCAATACACTTTCCATTTGAACTAGAAAACGCATCCACTTTGCAGTTTTCATTTGTGTGAAGAGAAAAAGAGTGCAAATTATTTGGCACCTTTTCCCCCTCAATTTTTAGCTTGGCTTTTGCAGTGGAAACTCTCCAAAACCCACACTGTATTATTACAGCCCCATAATGAAATTAAAACGCATAAAAAAAATCATTAAAAAGTGTCATTTTCTAAATGGCACCAAGTAAAACAAGAACTATTTTTTGCACAATTATTTTTATGGCTGAAAAATCCATGTAAAGAAAAAAAAAAGCTGTGAACATAGCCTTACTCATGTTTAAAAAAAAAAAAAAAAAACAGGATAAAAAATGTGCGCTCTTGATACATTTTCTTATCCAAATGAATGAGAGGTTGGTTTAATTTTTTTTTTTTTTTTGTCGAATTGGGCATGGACTTGGTCAAAAACCATGTAGCCAAGACTCCTTGTGAAAATACCCAACAAATCCCCTCAAAAGTAAACCATAGTTTGTTGTAAACGTTGTATTTTCTTTTAAAATTTTTTATTTTCATTTAACAATTAACTTTATCATCTTTTTCTTTTTTTTTTTTATTTTATACAGGCTGTTCCTCCAAGTCATTCAAACTGTACTCGCCAAAGGAGCCCCCCAACGGCAACGCCTTTCCCCCCTTCCACCCAGGCACAATGCTGGATCGAGATGTGGGGTAAGTTCTCTTCTGTCCCTTACTGTCCTGTGCTTTCCTACCGTTATAATAAGCCATAAGTGTTGGGTCAATATTCATTCCCTTCATTGTTTACACGGGCACAGCGGCACTTTCATTCCCTTCATTGTTTACACGGGCACAGCGGCACTTTCATTCCCTTCATTGTTTACACGGGCACAGCGGCGCTTTTAGAAAGGTGACTGTGCCTGGTGCTACACGTGTCCCATATAGAAAGCTGTGCCGCTGCATTACCAGCACTATCTGTACCGTGATGCGCCTGTTTAAACTAAAGTCAACTTGCAAATATTGGATTTGCTGTGGATATTACTTTCAGGTTTGCGCTGTTGATATTCACAATGGATACAGCAAGTGGATGATGATCACAGCACATAAGGACATTTTCCCATGCAGAAGAACGAGCGCATTGTAGACTTTTGTTGTGGATTTTGCTACTTTCGATGTAGTTGGAGCGAAACGCAGATCTGTGGCAAGATCAGGGGCTGTACATAAAGGCTGGTGGTTACAAGGGGACAACATGTCTTATAAAACACTGCGCGGTGTCACACTGTGACATTACATTGAATCATTTCATGTCGCACTGAACCCATAACTGTGACAGTCTCCGATATTTCCAAATATGTTGGAATATAATAATAATAATAATACATTTTTATTTATGTAGCGCCAACATATTCCGCAGCACTTTACATTATAGAGGGGATTTGTACAGACAATAGACATTACAGCATAACAATAAATACAGATCAAAACAGATACCAGGAGGAGTGAGGGTCGTGCTCGCAAGATTACAGACTATAAGGAAAAACGGAGACACGAGAGGTGGATGGAATATGTCGCAAATTGCACCCGACTCGCCATAGACTTCTATGCAAATCGATGTGACTGCGTATTGTCACATATTTGGTTACTTGCTGCAGAATCGCGGCTCTAGTAGAAGCGCTGCAGGAATTTGCGCAGAATTTTTTGGTAGTGAAATTATTTAGTTGCACGACACATTGCCGCGGAGCAAAATGTCACAATACTTACTCCTCCGTTCTGCTAATTGTGAAACCCACAGATATTGTAGATTGTGAGCCCTCGCGGGCAGTGTCCTCTCCTCCTGTATCCTCACCCATCCCTTGTAGATTGTGAGCCCTCGCGGGCAGGGTCCTCTCCTCCTGTATCCTCACCCATCTCTTGTAGATTGTGAGCCCTCGCGGGCAGGGTCCTCTCTCCTCCTGTATTCTCACCCATCCCTTGTAGATTGTGAGCCCTCGCGGGCAGGGTCCTCTCCTCCTGTATCCTCACCCATCCCTTGTAGACTGTGAGCCCTCGCGGGCAGGGTCCTCACTCCTCCTGTATTCTCACCCATCCCTTGTAGACTGTGAGCCCTCGCGGGCAGGGTCCTCACTCCTCCTGTATTCTCACCCATCCCTTGTAGACTGTGAGCCCTCGCGGGCAGGGTCCTCACTCCTCCTGTATTCTCACCCATCCCTTGTAGACTGTGAGCCCTCGCGGGCAGGGTCCTCACTCCTCCTGTATTCTCACCCATCCCTTGTAGACTGTGAGCCCTCGCGGGCAGGGTCCTCACTCCTCCTGTATTCTCACCCATCCCTTGTAGATTGTGAGCCCTCGCGGGCAGGGTCCTCTCTCCTCCTGTACCAGTTATGACTTGTATTGTTTAAGATTATTGTACCTGTTTTATTATGTATACCCCTCCTCACATGTAAAACGCCATGGAATAAATGGCGCTATAACAATAAATAATATTCATATTTCACTGGTATTATGGATGCTCCAAGTTAGAAATGACCGTGCTCACTGTGGTTGTTGCCAGTAGAGAAAAGAAAAGCAAACTTGGATTCCTTCATTCATGTACACAAGTGATGTTTCTTTATCAGCCTTTGACGAGAAAGTTAATTTCTGAAATGTTACTTGTTTACGCGGATTTAAAAATAAGTTTGTTTGTTTTTTCTCTACTGTTGCAACCCAGTGAGCATAATTTTTATTTATTTATTTTTATTTTATTTTGTTGCTCATGCGACTTTGAGAGCGCTGTGGAAGTTTTTTTTTTTCTTTCCTTGATCCAGAATACCAAGTCCATTAAAGGGAACCTGTCACCCCCAAAATCAAAGGTGAGGTAAGCCCACCAGCATTGGAGGCTTATCTACAGCATTCTGTAATGCATTCTGTAATGCTGTAGATAGGCCCCTGATGTATCCTGAAAGATAAGAAAAAGAGGTCAGATTATACTCACCCATGGGTGGTCCCGCTGCGGTCCGGTCCGGGGCCTCCCATCTTCTTACGATGACGTCCTCCTCTTGTATTCACGCTCTGGCACAGGCATACTTTGTCTGCCCTGTTGAGGACAGAGCAAAGTACTGCAGTGCACAGGCGCTGGGCCTCTCTGACCTTTCTCGGCGCCTGCGCACTGCAGTACTTTGCTCTGCCCTCAACAGGGAGACAAAGTACGCCTACGCCGGAGCGTGAAGACAAGAAAAGGATGGCATCTGATGAAGATGGGAGGCCCTGGACCTCGACGCCCATCGTACCGGGACCGCAGCAGGACCGCCCCTGGGTGTGTATAATCTAACCTCTTTTTCTCATCTTTCAGGATACATCGGGGGGGGGGGGGGGGGGGGGCTTATTTACAGCATTACAGAATGCTGTAGATAAGCCCCTGATGCCGGTGGGCTTAGCTCACCTTTGATTTTGGGGGTGACAGGTTCCCTTTAAAGGCCTCCGAGTCCATACACCTTAGATCTCGTAGGATCGTCCAACAACCGGTATGGACTGGGACTGACATTCAGCTCTGGCATTTGAAATCACACAGGCCCATGGTGTCCTCATCCCCAAGCACCAGATGGGATATATTACTAATATTACCCTGCATGGAGGAAAGCAAGATTTACTACGAGAACCGATATTTCTAATGATGCCTACGTCACAACTCTTAAAAGTATGGGTGCCTTGAGAACACAGATTCTGTGTTCAGCCCACCACCAGACAGGCCCTTCTAGCATTTGCCAGAATTGCCAGATGGCCAGTCCAGCCCTGTCCAACAATCTATTGTTTTGGGGGGAGATGTGGGTCGGGCAATTTGATTTTTAACTTCTGAATAGACGATAGCCGTCTGTTACTGCACTTGTATGGCCAACTTTAGGCCTCCTGTACTGACAATCTCCTGCTTTTTTTTTTTTTTTTTTTTAAATAAACACATATCTACCAGGTACATTATTGGTGAAACACAGAGGCTTGGGCAGATATGAATAAAATGTATATTTTTATTATCAATTTCATAAAATAATACATAAAACAAGACAAGGAAGTTTCATGAAGATATTTAATTTTTTTTTTAATCTGATATTAAATTGAGTCTGAGTTGACATCTTTATTTGATGATGGACAACATTGGTGGCATACAGAATAAACACATTCCGCACATTTAGTTTTTTATTTGTTTATATTTTAAATCTATTTTTGTGCACTGTTGAACCAATAAGTTCTCATAGAGTGGTTAATTTCTGGTCTGTTTACCAGAGCCATAAAGTTTGTGAAGACTATACACATCTCTGTGCCCTCTGTTACAGTATGGTTTCTGCATTGTATCAGCGGTGGAGGTTCTGTTCTGCAAACAAATGTGTCTCCGTGCGGTTTTATTCCCAGTCTGAGTCTTTGGTGCCGGCTGATTGTCTCCTCCTCATTGCAGTAAACATGGACTTTAACCGAGATGATTTTGTATTTCTATGAGAAGGTTGGGCAAGATGGCTGTTGGCGGCATCAGCGTTTGGCAGCTAACAATCTTATGTGCATGATCGATGTTGGTTGTATTTGGGGTCTTGGCACAGGAGGAATTTGTACCATGAGTTTAGCTAAAATAATCCTTTCTAAGGGATAACAAGTCTTCACCCCTATTTCAAATTACTTCTGTTTCACAAAAATGTGTAATAACTGATGTCCAGTGCAGTATATTTAGGCACGCTATGAGCAGAAAATTACCTATTGTTTAAATTAGGTTTTTGTGTTGCATGTATTTGTACTTTTTTTTTATATTTGCCATTTTTTTTTTCTATATATGTCTGTATTTGAAAAACAAATATAATATAGAAATCTTGCAATTCTCACACTGGCCACTGAGGCTTTTTTAGACCGGTTCCGGAAATGCACATGTACATTAGCCACAATGGTCAGACTCCGACCCTATCTTTTGTAGTGAAGCATCTAATGAGCGTGTGCAAAATGTTATTGTGAGGGAAGCGGGCAACAGAGTCAACTGAGAAATCTCCTAGTCTCCTAGTGGTCTCTGTGAAAATTAAAAGATGGTTATTATTATTATTAGTATTTAATTTTTTACTTATTTATTTTTTAAGATTGCAATATGAAAAAAAAACCCTGCTAAAAATGTTTTTAAAAAAATACATGTAACAGACTGATTTAAACAAGTGATTTTCTGAATTTTCTATTCTTATAAAATAGTAAGAAGAGGCGGCTTTTACAAGGGATTTTACTATATATACAGTAATTCACTTTTTTCTGCTATTGTTACCTAAAAAAGAAAAAAATATATATTTTTGTGTCTTTAGACCGACTCCGATGTATCCTCCCACATATCTGGAGCCTGGGATAGGGTATGTATAGTAAGATCTTTTTTTGCTTCTTTCATGTATACATGCTGCATTTACTGCATTTAGCTAAAAGATTTTCTTAAATTTTATTCTTTAAAAAAAAAAATCTGATGAATACAGGTAGAGATGTGAAGTGTAGTGTAACTAATGAGGGCCTGATAAATCTTCTCCTGTGCTACATATGTACAATGATAGATTTGAGAATTGCGCTAGTCTCCATTTTTCTAAAGCTCGCGTAATACATTTTCTTGTATGTGGAAAATCAAAATGCAGTTTTTAATTTTTTAAATTTTATTTAATGTAAGCTTCCACGTTTCACAGTCCAGGTATGATCTGGTTTCGGGTCTCCTGACCCGTAGTTAAAAGCTTCGTGTTCTCCTATGCTCTTTTGATGCTTTGCACAAACTGAATTTTCTCTGAACTTGGGACCGCAGTGTTTTCTGACATATTAATCCGACTTTTCTAATGGATGTTTTTTTTTTTTGTTTGTTTTTTACTATCACAAGATTTACAGATACATTGTTGAACTAAACTTAAAAATTATGGACACTTTTTATGGGGAAGGGGGAACAGCAATTTTTTCATTGTTAGCTAGTAACATTACACTAGCTTTCAGTCTGCAATCTTTAATTCATTGTTTGAGCCCCTGATATGCAGTTTGAAGCCTGGAACAAGTTTCTTTCCCAGTAGTATAGTCTGGATGTGATCTCTGTGTATCCAGGGTGCTGCTTTCTTCACTGCTTATGTATCGGCACAGCTTCTATCCTGCACTTATTTCCATTTTATGTGCTTTCCTTCTTTCGAGAGCCTATTTTCTCTGCCCTCCCTGAGACTGCATATACTTTCTTCCCTTTCAACATTCTGGTGATCTGTGTACAATACTCCTTTCTTTATCTAACAGAGAGGGAAGAGCAGATAGATTCAATTCAGAACTATTGCTTCTATCAGTTTTGAAAAAATCACTGAGCTAAGAAACCTACAGTCTGTAGCAGCACAACTGTAGATGATTGTTAATGAAGACTAGTTTTAGAAAGTTGCACAACTTGACATTTAGAAAATTAAATTGTATGCAAATAAACACACGTAGGTTTTTTTTTTTTTTTTAAAGAATCACATTTTTGTCAGCTTACTTTTGCAGTAGCGTTTCACTATACATTTTGTAGCTTTTATCTTTCTACAGCCTTTATGTATCACAGCACATAGCAGACTGCAGAAATGTTTAAAGGTCACATCTGTCCTTGAAATTCTTTGACAGCGGTGCCTGTGAACCTTACAACCATATAACTTTAAACTGGTCCTAAATCGGCCTGGGAGATTTATATATATATATGCTGTTATAGGCTTTAAGATCTGTGTTATACCTAGCGCAAGGTTAAGAGAGAATCTGTCAGCAGGTTTTTGCTACGTAATCTGAGAGCGCATGATGTTGGGGCTGAGACCCTGATTCCAGCGATGTCACTTAATAGGTTGTGTGTTGCTATTTCAATAAGATCAGTGTTTTATCAGCAGGAGGTGATCGCTAGAGGACTAGTTTTCTCATGCCTCCTGGTCCATCTCGGCCCACGCCACCGATTGGCTGTCTTTTATGTACGTTGTCAGCAAGCTGCCCATCAGTGGTGTGGGTGGGGTTATACATGGCTCAGCATTCTGCGCTTTGCTAGATCTGCAGCAGAAAAAGCAGTGATTGTATCACAGCTCCTGCACCCAGTAAACTTAATGATGCGTTACTGGAATCGGGGTCTCTGTCCCTACATCACGCTGCTCTTGGATTACATAGCTAATCCTGCTGACAGATTTCTTTTAAAGGGTTATTCAATAACGCCATCCAGCCAGTCACTTGAGATTTCTCATTTTTTTTAAATTTTTTTTTTGGTTGCCTTTTAATTGCTTTTGTCATAGTCCACCATTTAGTGTGATTGGGAAGCTTGATGAAGTTTTTTTTTCTTTTCCCACCGTTCTGCTACCAGGAGACATACGCCGTATGGGAACCAGACAGATTACAGAATATTCGAACTGAATAAACGTCTGCAAAATTGGACGGAGGTAGGACGCCCGATCACGGAACGTTTTCCTTTGCCATGAGAAGTTTTGCGTGTTTTTTTATGCTTTTCTCTAGGTTTTGTGACTACTAATAATTCTATAAATCCTCATCCGTTAGGAATTGTAATTAATCCGAGCTTCTGTTTGCAGGAATGTGACAATCTCTGGTGGGACGCCTTCACCACAGAGTTCTTCGAAGATGACGCCATGTTGACCATCACTTTCTGTTTGGAAGACGGACCAAAGAGATATAGTGAGTCTTGTAAAGTATCGTAGTTGTTCGGGGTGGAGGGTGCGTTGTCGCACACGATCTAAGTTTGTTTTCATGGCGGATTTCTTGCACTAATGGAGTCGCTCTTGTCTGTGGGATGTGCTTGATAGTTCTGCGCAACGGTGCACACATCAGTAGAGGAGCACGGCAATACCACGGCGCACTGTAAAGCGGTCTCTGCAGGAAAGCCGCCATTCTTGATAATGGTCTTGGACTATATGACTGGACGGCCCATGTCCTTGGTTCTTTAATAATCTACCCCATCGTGGCCCCATCTTGTAATTGGAGTGCCCCCCCGTGTAGGGCAATGGGGTACTCGGTACCGGGTCCTTCTGTTCTCAGTGGGGATGTCACGGTGGCTGACCCGGTCCGTGGCCCTAGGGACGTCCGTTGAAAATGAGGGAAAGGTCTTTAAAGGGATATGTTTGTGACGCCACCTGTGGTATTCGGTCAGGGTGACCGACGCTGCTTAGTGGTCCGCTGGGGTGATGTTATGGCAGCTGGATGGTATACCTTCCCACAGGTGAAGTGTATCCCCAGGGCTTCCCGGTGTGTAGATGGTGATGGTGGATGATGTAAGGCGCTGTGAATAACGAGGACACAAGGTTGCAGTCTCTTTACCGTTACTGAAGACTTCAGCATCCACAGTCCAGAGCACCAGATCACAGGGCAGGCAGAGGCCGGCCGGTCTGAAGGCAAATCCAGAGTCCCCTTATCCAGGTGGAATTCAATAGTCTTCCTCTAGTGCCTGGGCGTTGTAGTACCTCCCTGTTGAGCAACTCGGTAAGGTCCTCACAACTATTGTAGATGTTAAGTCTCTTCTCTCTGTCCCCCTGACGGATAGGACAAACCCGTATGACTGGTGGCCTGAGGCTTTTTATAGGGACCCTAGAGACGCCCTGGCACCCACAAGTTGCCACCCTGCCTCCTGGGTATATGGTCGGGCAGCCAACGTGGAATCAACTGTCCTGCCAGTCTCTGAAGTAAAGCATAGAGATCCTTACTCCCTCGGTGTTCTGGCTATCAGTACTGCGCTTCAGAAGGAGGCAGCCTGCTTCTAGCTGGTCTCCCTCTGATATTCCTCTCCTGTTGCTATGACTTCATTTCTCACTCACTGCAACACAATTCCTTTCAATGTCTTTCTTGGGATGCTGCCGCATGGGATGCAGGCGCAGCTCCGCGTACCCTCGCCTTCCGCAGGTCGCGGTCTGGAGCTGGCTGGAACTCACTCCAACCAGCCTCTGCCAACTCGGTCGGGGCTGACTGACTAAGGGTACGTTCACACTAGCGTTGCGCCGCCCTGCGTCGGCGACGCAACGCGCGACGCATCGAAAAACGCGCGCGTCGTTTTTGACCAAAATCGGACGCACAGAAAATGCAACTTGTAGCGTTTTCGTGCGTCCGACGCCAGCGTCGGAAACGACGCACACGGCGAAAAACGCAAACAAAAAGACGCACGCGTCCCCTATGTTAAACATAGGGGCGCGTCGCCGCTGCGTCGCCGACGCAACAGCGGCGCAACGCTAATGTGAACGTAGCCTTACTTCCTATCCAACCCACCAGTTTTACCCAAGTGTGAGGAATGCCCTAGTAGATAGAAGCATGGCTCCCCCTGGCGGACTGGAGTGCGAGTGTGTTTTGTGGTTGTGATACCTGGACAGAAGATCTCATTCATTGCCTTCAGACGTAACATCACTCCCCCTGGTGGAAGAATAGCATTACTGCAACGACCAGGACTCTGGGGCGCTGCATAGTAATAGCCTTTGTCCTCGGCCCTTTATTTAATAATGGTCTCCGTCCTGGCGCTCTCCTCATTGACCATCTTACCTGTCCTCGGGCAGGCAGAGCCCTTTGCATCTTCCAGAGTCGGTGCAGGTGTCGGGCGGTACATGATAGGACGATATCAGCTGCCGACTTCTGATAGGCCGGCAGCCACTTTAGCTATTGCGGTGCAGGGACCTGGTGGATCTCTGCGACACAATACATATCTGATGATGCTCATTCATCTGAAAATAGGGCTGCCATTCTCCTGCACGGGCCTCGGGGTGACTGCGATTCCTGTGATGTGAATGCTTCTATTTTATTTACAGCTTGTTGCCTAGGTGACAGACCACCACCGCTGGTTCTTGTCTAAGAGCTATTCTGAAGCTGGCCGAGATTAGGAGGAAACGCCGAGCTCCAACGATCCTGGCCAGTGTGAAAACGGGACATACAAGCTCAATAGATAAGGGCTTGTAAGCACTGCTTATGTTCTTCTGTCTCCCAGCAGTGGTCGTTCTCCAAGGCAACGAGCTGTAAATAATAGAAAAGTGTTACTCTTTAAAGAATGACTGAAAATGTGATTTGCAGTACCCTGTGGACTGTCTGTGGCAGGGGTATGGTGTATGAGCAGGCCCTATAAGCGGACCCCCACCTAATAATAATGGGGTGTTATGTGGCTCTTGGGCCCCGGTGAAGTTGCTCTCATGACTTGTCGCCTCCTCATTGTACATGGAGACTGACGACTGCAATAAACCCCTTTCTCGTTTTCTATCACTTCAGCGATTGGACGGACGCTTATTCCCAGGTATTTCCGCAGTATATTCGAAGGTGGCGCCACAGAGCTGTATTACGTCTTGAAACACCCCAAGGAGTCTTTCCACAATAACTTTGTCTCTCTGGACTGCGATCAGTGCACGATGGTCACACAGCATGGAAAACCCATGTTCACACAGGTATGACGGCTGAGTTAGCCGTGGAGATAAAATGGCGCGACTCTTTCAAAAAATATCTTTTGTTCAAAATCTTTCCTTGCTGTTAGTGAATAGAGACATGTTGTTTCCATGAGGAGCCTATAAAAAAATAAAATTCCACGTTTTTAGGCCCGTAGTAAACAAACAAACAGGCAGGTAGCTTGTAACAGCATCATTACTACTCACGGACCTCAAAGAGGTCATAAGAATATGATGGACAGGAAAAATAAGGATGTATTCACACTGAAAAATTTCTGCCACACATTTCAAGTGACCCTAGGATTTCTGACGGAGACTTGCTGGAAGAACTGCCGCGGGTCCACTTGCCCCATTAGAGGCCCCTAATATAAGGACCAATACCTACTAGACATTTAGGGAATCACGTGAATGTGCCATCTAAGGTGGAAGTAGCCCTTTAAAAAAAGGCATGTCTGCTCTCTGGACTTGTCTGTTTCAGGGATCATATTCCCCATAATATAACAATTCTGGGGCCTCTTTTTCCAGATCTTTGCAATCTGGGAATGCAAAGTTGTAAGAAAAGATTCACCAGAATTTTATTTTTCACACGTATTTATTGAAATAAACTTTCCTATAGAATTAATTGGGGCTGGGTCTGTAACACCACGTACAACCCCTTTAAGTATTGATATCCATTGAGGGAGGAAAGAGCATGAATCGCTTGTAAACTGGGTGACCAGGTCACCATAGATTATGTAAATACAAGTTGGAAAAATAAGTTAAATCAGTCTGTTTGCGAATATTCACATGGCGCAGTTTGTTGCCGCCGTTTTGCGCCAATTAACCGCTATTTGTCTGCACCCTTTAACTGTAAAGCACATGATGCCATCTAGTGGCCATCAGTGAGTATAGCCGCCTTGTATTTTGTGTCTTCCTGTGTTACCGTGTATAACCTGATCTGTTCACATTAGGTTTGTGTAGAGGGGAGGTTATACCTGGAGTTCATGTTTGATGACATGATGAGGATAAAAACGTGGCATTTCAGCATCCGGCAACATCGAGAACTCATTCCCCGCAGTATCTTAGCCATGCATGTAAGTCGAAGCCCAGTATTCATGTTTACGAAGGCGAATGGTGTCATGAAAGCTCCTCGTATGTCAGCGATGTCCTATCTTCTTACTTAAATGCATGTTCTGCTGAAAAACCGATCGGTTCTTCTACCATTCTATTTGTTTTTTAGGCCCAGGACCCCCAAATGTTGGACCAGTTGTCAAAGAACATCACAAGATGTGGTCTATCGAACTCCACGCTCAACTACCTCCGGGTGAGTAAAGCTTGGCGATGAGGTCCCCGATCACACAGGGCAGAAATGCCAGCAGTCATCTGACGCTGCACCTAGGGCTTACACCCTGGATCAAAGCAGGGGAGGACGCCAGCAGTTGAGGGGCCCCGTCACCGAGACCCTTTCATCCGCTCATGGTGCCATGTCTCATAGCTGTGCAAATCCACCAGTAGTGTTTGAGGGCGCTGTTTAAAGGGGTCATGGGGCAACATCATCAGTCTCTAGGTTCAACATGAAATGCGCGTTGTCGGTGACATTACGTCCCGTGCAGCCGCTGAGACCCTTGCATGATCACATGGTCTTAACCTGTTGAATAGGTCACTTACCCGCCAGTATGTAGTTTTGGATGTCGCTGAATAACCCATTTTTTATTTACCATTACCTTTTTTTTATACTGCACAAATGTAAATTTTGTTTTGCGGGTCAAGACGTTTTATGAAAATAACAATTTATATATTTTTTAAAAAATTTTTATGTTGTAATATTTTGAAATAAAAACAAAACCTTGTAATATTTTACAAACTGATACAAAATAATTTTTGTTATATATTTATTATGACGCCCCTCATTAGCCGCCTCGCTGCTGATACAATGTATCGTCGGCACTCTGTGATCCTGTTCGGGGGTCAGTGTAGCTGGGGGGCTGAGGACGCTCACTCCCTCTATCTAACCTCTTGGATGCTGTGGTTTCAATTGACCATGCGATTAAATGGCAGCGATCCGAGCTCCAAGCATCCGAGCAGGTGCAAGATGTGCAGCAAAGCCAGCACCCGCTGTATATGAACCTGTTATATGGCTGCAAACCGTGGGCTCCATGACTTCCTAGCCCCCTGTGCAGCAGCTGTACAGGTTGCACGGATGGTGTACCCAGCCATTTATCCTAATTTTTCTGCCCTTTTTTTCGTCACAGCTGTGTGTAATTTTGGAGCCCATGCAGGAGCTCATGTCCCGGCACAAGACGTACAGTTTAAGCCCCAGAGACTGCTTAAAGACATGTCTATTTCAGAAATGGCAGAGGATGGTAGCGCCACCCGGTGAGAAATGATAGCAACTGCACTTCGCGTCTGTCGTGTGCGGAATGTCCGTATCATTCTGACCCGTGTTGTGTCATTCCTGCAGCTGAACCGGCTCGACAGGCTCCAAATAAGAGGAGGAAAAGGAAGATGTCTGGGGGGAGCACAATGAGCTCTGGAGGGGGCAACACAAACAACAGTAACAGTAAGAAGAAAAGTCCGGCCAGTACCTTCGGCCTCTCCAGCCAGGTACCTGTAAGCATCACCTTTTAATTTTTTCTTTATACCCCAAGTGCTTGACATTTGATTTATCTGCACTATTAACTGTCGGCGATGGTGAGCGTGGTCTGGCGGTTTTAAGAAACCGTGCAATAATATCGGCACCGGCAACCAGGTCTCCGTTTTCATTTTCCTGCTTGTGTTAAATGTGAGCTCTGTAAATTAATTGGTGGCTTTGGGCAATTCCATCATTTGATTTGTTCTAGACTTTATGAAATTTTTAGTGAGAGGGAATTCTGTTCTCTCTCTTCTCTTGGCGAGGGATCGTCCTGCTATGTCCCCGTATCCAGAAGAGCGGCTGTAGTGTATTATCGCATTACATTGTATAGCAATGTTAGACGGATTCCTGTATATTGTGGTTCAGCTGCAGAGGTAAATCCAGAAGGTACAAGCCTTCTCTTCTGTGTGTTATGGCTAATGCTGGCTCTAAAGAGATTTGGATTGACCCTTTACAAGCAGCTGTGTCCTCTCTAGAAAGATATACTGTATGTTCTTCTCCTGCAGATTAGCCCTTTATAAGCAGTTGTGTCCTCTTACAGATAAAAATTGTTCTCATCTTGAAGATTAAGCCTTTACAAGCTGCTATGTAATCTTCAACTCTTTAGTCAGTCTGTAGAATATGCATGTCCTGGTTGAAGGAGGGAATATTTTTGGTCTGATTTTTACATTTTACATTTCACTGATTAAAGCAATTTAGCAACATCTGAAGGGTTTGTATGAACACACATTGAGTTGCGCACACATCGATTTTAATACCTGGGACTTTCTAATATCAATGTAGAGAAGTGTGATTTTTACATCAGGGCTGTGTAACCCTTTATTATTAATAATAGGTTTTCATTTTGGTGTGAGCCCCTGCCTGACATTGTGCAATGCTCTCCGGAGCCAGTACTAGCACCAGAGTCACATCGCCATAGGAAGCTGGATCACAATTCCTGGAAATTAATGACAAACTGTTTTGTTCTCAGCTGGGAGCATTTTATTTTTTTATGGAATGTATGCACATATATGTACTTGCACCTTTGGACTCCATTTACAGTTTATAGCTTTATATGGCCGATCCTATACTGATCCTGCATTACAGACTATGGAATGGTTCATTCACAGCTGCTTTAACTTTCTGCAATGCTGTTCCACAGCATTCCCTGCTCCATCTGTGATTTTCTTTTTGTTTTTTGCATACAGCTTACTGATTTATTTCCAGCAGAATAGTAAGTGCAGCTCTGGGGTATAATACAAGATGTAACTCAGGATCAGTTACATCCTGTATTATACCCCACCGCTACACTCACTATTCTGCTGGTGCAGTCACTGTGTACATACATTACATTACTGATCCTGAGTTACATCCTGTATTATACCCCAGAGCTGCACTCGCTATTCTGCCAGTTTGAATACGGTCAACAAATGTAGTCAGACATGCCCCCAACAGAGTAGTTTGGAAGACCATATTCACAGTATGCCCATTACATTAGGTAAACTGGATTTGAAGCAACTGTAAATGAGTTTTAATGTGCAAAAGTTTTTAGAAAATTGCATTTTTCTTTTTCCCTATGGTATCAATGTCCATTTTGCTTTGTGATTTATCTCCATGCTCCCAATCATAACGGGGCAGCCCTAAATTCTTTGGTCTTCATTCATTATAGTCTTGGTCTCCTGTTTGCTGAACTCTTCTAGATGTTCCTAAAAAGATTTGTAGGACCGTGGTCAAACCACCACATCTATGGCCGCTGGACAGGAGTCCCGCAAACCACCACCCACCTACCTGCCTCCAATCTAAAGAGGCGCCGTGGAAGCTGGCTGGCAGGAGGAGGTTCGCAGGGCTCTGGTTCAGCAACGTGGCCGCTTGACCCAAGGTCTTGCCAATCTTTTCGATCAGCTGTAACGTTTAGAGTATGATGGGGATAATAACTTGCATCCGTGATATGGGTCCCGTACCGGGAGTAGATATGGGTAATGCATTGCTTCTTTGTAATGACCTCTAGGGCGTTAATCCTACATCCCTTACGTTACATGCATTTTTGCAGGCCTCCGCTTTCCCCTGACCTCCAAGAAGCCGCTTCTGACCACGCGTAGTAGTGGAAGGAAGGGACACGCCTCTGCCTTGATTATGTTTCTGGAACTCTTCCCTTTCAGGATGTAATGGTGGTGGGCGAACCAACCCTTATGGGAGGAGAATTCGGGGATGAAGATGAGCGACTGATAACCCGCCTGGAGAACACTCAGTTTGACGCTGCCAATGGAATTGACGACGAGGATAGCTTCAATAATTCCCCCGCACTGGGCGCCAACAGCCCCTGGAACAGCAAACCACCTTCAAGCCAAGAAAGCAAATCGGAGAACCCAACCTCACAGGCTTCACAGTAAAAAAAAGAAAAAAAAAATAGAATAAAATATATATATGTGTATAACAGGCCAATGTGGAGGAACAAAATGTTTTTGTTTTAAAATAAAAGTTCAAGAAAAAGTTTAAAAAAAAAAAAAAAGAAAAAAAAAAAGTTGAAACTTATCTACCTGTAAATTGAAATGAACTAAAAAATGACATTTTAAGAACTAACCCCTGTGCTATAGGCATAAGGGGTTACTGCGAGAGGAACTGAGGTACTGTGGACCCGTAACTGCATATGAACAAAGGGCGAAGGGGGGTATACACATTTTAAGTCGGCACTAAGATGCCAGCAGGGCGTCCTGTTTGCTGCCCAAATCATTGGGCTTATGGGCATGTAAACGAATCATCTGAATTTTAAAAAATGCAAGTTTTTCGCGTAATTATTGGGGGAAAAATAGAAAAACCCACAAACAATCCAGAACTAATAAACACACCAATAAATGATTAATTGGTATAAACTTTAATATATGGGAGGAAAAAAGGAGTTTATGCTATAGATGGCGCCGTGGTTCCTCAATAGGGCAGATGTAACGATGGGGGTATGTAGTGTTCCTGGGTATGACCAGTACGGGTGCTGTCACTAATCATTTCTTTATGTAGTCTCATAGTTGTTACTAACAGATAAGATTCTATTTCCACCATAGCATCCACTTGCCATTGATGGTACACTTCGATGACCTTCACTACAAACATAATCTATTTTTCATGGAGGCATTAAATTGTCTTTTAATACCACATTGTTTTTAACATTTTTTTTTTTTACTGATTAATTTCTTAATATTTACATCGGTAGAACCTTTATTTTATTTTATTTTTTTATTTATTTTTTTAACTTGGACGTAAAAATTTAAATTCTGCCTGCAACTACCAGCAGAGGGCGCTCACTGCATACATATTAATAATTGAGTTAAATGAATAAACAGTATGCAGTGTGCTCCCCCTAGTGGTGGCTGCAAGTTGCCGGTATTATCAATGAATTACATCTATGCATAGGATTTGGCACATGGATCATAAATTTATGTCCAGAATTTTTTTTTTTTTTGTGCTCTGCTATTGCTGTTTCTTGATGTGCAGCCAAAGTAGAATATTGGGCATACGCTGATACAATTCTTCCTACATGGGGAATAGGGAGAATGCCATCCATTTCTCATTTAGGTATAAGTATATAGTCCTATTCAATGGCGGACTATTTAAACTTCACACCTTTTGTAAAATGTATTGAAAAATATGACCACGCCGGAAATGTACCCTCTGCATGACGTGGGCATTCATTATTGTATTGTGTAATGCATTCATCCATTATTTTGTTGTTTGGTTTTTTTTAGCTCATTGTACATATTCACCCTATTTCTTTCACGTATGTAGCAGTTGCGACCTCCACAGTGCCTCGTTCTTTTTCTCGCTTTTCTAAAACAAATTTTTTTTTATTTTATTTTATTTTTTTTTTATTTTTAAATAATATTATTAAAAAAAAAAAGTAAGTTAAAAAAATGCTGTCCTGATTTTGTACTGGCTTATTCTATATCTCTGGGGCATCTTGTTTTATACAGTTCCAAAAGCTTCAAACCAAGGAAAGACTTTGCCGAATTCCTTTGTAATCCCTCGGAGTGGATGAGAAGGGGCCGATAAGCCTCCCGCTCTTCCCTTCTCTGTAAAGTTGTGTGATAATACCTCCCTCTCCTTTACCAACCTGTTCTCTTCGCTTGGGTTTCTGTATCTTGTGCCTGTACATTTCCGCTCAGTAGAAGCCGTGTGTAATTCTAGTCTTAATGTATTATCATTTTAGAAAAGTTTATTCATTTTATTTTTATTTTATTTTTTTTTTTATAATCTGTATAGGTATTATGATATTTGGGGTGGGCGAAGGGGTATTTTTCTTGTGTCCCCATAATGAGGACTGTAATTAATAAATGGGGGTTAATTTTCGGTCACCAGTTCTCTGTAACCATGTAATGTTCAATGGTCAAGTTTGCCTTCATGTGTGTGTAAATGGGCGGAAGCTCCTTATATCAGGAGGGGGCCGCAAGTCCGATCTAGTTTTTGTTTAAAGCAAAAGAATGAAAAGGGTAGCTTTAAATTATAAAGGAATAGTCTCCTAATTGCTGCTTTTATGTGAACTGCCACTTAAAAAATAAAATGTATATGGTATCTGGTGTAAATGCCGCTGTTCTCATGAATCTGACGCTGTTTTTCTTTTTTTCCTGCGACTCACTGTTTCTGAGATATGGCGTGATCCTTAACTCTTCTGTGGGCTCCTTCTTGAACGCCACGCCCACATAGACAGAGAGAATAGATTTACCGTATATTCAGGGAAGAATGGGCCATATCTCAGGAATGGAGAGGCGCAGGAACAAAAGGAAAACATCGCCGGATTCGGGAGAACAGCGGGATTTATACCAGGTTAAAAACAAAAAAAAAAAAAGCCTATTTTTTAAAATATTATTATTTTCTTAAAGGATGTTGATTGTTTGCAATCGTGATCAATTCCTTTAAATTTTGGAATATAATTCATCTTATGTTTGTTTTTGCCCTGGAGAGTAATTGAGAATTCCTACATACATAGTGGGGTCTGATCTGATACAAGTCTGTTGTATTCAAGGACATTTTAAATGAGAACTTGCCAGAAAAAAAGCTATGTCTTTGTTATTCATTAACACACAGCCTATTTTTCATATCCCAGCAACTTTTTGCCCCTTTATCAAATATATTATTAGTGGGGTGGGTCACCTCTAGATAATTTAGAAATAGTTGTGTAGACTTTATTTTAACATTTTTCGGTTTTTTGTTTTTTTTCTGTAAAATTGGCAGGGTCCCTCACCCGAAATAGATCGACTGTGGTGGTATATGATACAAATACTATTGTTTTCACTAAAAATAAATTGCAGCAAAAAAAAAAACAAAAAAAAAAAACAACCCAAAATACCAAAACAAATATACAAAAAAATCATTGTTTTCATATTTTTCAAAAATCGTAGCAAAAACCCTTAAAAGGCTACCAAAAAAAAAAAGAAAAGAAAAGACCCATGGGTGAGTGCAACCTAAAGGTACCGTCACACTCAGCGACGCTGCAGCGATATAGACAACGATCCGACCTAAAACTAGATCGCTGGAGCGTCGCTGTTTAGGTCGCTGTAGAGACGTCAAACACGGCAACTACAGAACGATGCAGGAGCGATCCAGTGACGTAACGGCGACTCACTTCTCGTTCTCGCTGGTTGTTAGCTCCATGTCAAACAGCCGGAGTGTACCGATCCGACACATTGCAGCGTAGCCAGATAGGCGTGTTTCTCCACAGAGACACCCAGGATGTGACGTTCCAGAATATAAACCGCGACTCTACAGCGATTCAGTCGTTCCATATTTTTTGAGAGTTGCGTCTTCACGTTCTGCCTTTCCAGCGTCCTGTCCGGAACGACCCTCCGCCAGCTACGATCCTCTTCTCCCGGGAGCGTTCTGTCTGGAACGCCGTACTCTGTATACTGCAGGCGTCTTCATCGGTTCTTTTCTTGCTCATCAACGGTATGAAATATCTTTGAGTTGTTGTTTGTTTCTTCTGTGCATAGTTATGGCTATGCAGCAATGCTTATCTATGTACAAGGTAAAATGATGTATAAAACATCTCTGGCAGCCATCTTGTGCATCTGGCAAGCGGAGGCACAAGATGGAGGCACTTTAGAATGCGGTTAGCAAACTCTTTTGCGCTGGCTGTCATTTTGTGCGCACACTATATGGAACGGTAAACCAACTCTTTTGTGTCTGCCTTGGCTTGGCTGGCCTTGGCCGGCTCCGCTAGTTAATTAAAACAGCACACAACATAACGGTAATATAAAACTTTTTTTTTTTTTTTGAACAACTATAAAACAAAACAAAAAAGGAAAACACAATCAAATCCTCCCACGGCGGTGGGCCAACAGGTGTCGCAGCGTGCGGCCCTGCTGCTTCACTTGCTGGGACATGTTTGTTGCGGCCTCCAGCAGGCGCGCTGCTGTCCTCTCCAGCCGCTTCTGCTTGGCCAGCAGCTCTCTCACGGTGGGCGATTCTGTGGATAGAAGAGGTCGGAGAACGGACGGTGATTACGCTGCAAATACGGCATGTGTGAACATACCCTGAGATTTACTACACACTCAATGTGGTCCTGTCCCAGAGGGCGAGAACGTTTTTTTTTCTCGCTGTCAAATGTGACATCTCACCGATAACCCCTCCCACTGTCTGTATACTTACGGAGAAGGGACGCCGGTTGTTCATTCCCGGAAGAAGCGGAAGAGCTGCTGACCTGCCAACCCCTCGCTCGGGCCGCAGCTAAAAGGAAGCAAATACATATCTGGTTAACAATTGAACACGCTATGGGGAACAGCTCGCAGTTTTGGTCACTTACGAATGCTCGCCTCTGGTGAGAATACCGCCAACCCGGGGGAAGAAGACGAGTGGCGGAAGGGCGGTGTTGCTGCTTGCGGAGGGGTGCAAGCGCGCCTGGTCCTTACTGCATCTGTAATGTATACAATATTTCAGCTCCCCTCTTATGTCCCGTATGCAGTAATAAAATTGCAATGAATGATGGTTAACATACGTGATGACCCGGGCTGTTGGCTGCCGCTGGTGGCGGATGAAGGGCTGCTGGCTGGTGCCTGTTGCCGGCGCCGTCTCTCTACACAAACATTATAGAACCGCAATATTTAGACACCAAAAGTACAGGGCTCCAGACTAAAAAAAAAAAATACCTGGGCGGCAAAAGTTAGGAGCCAAATGAACGTACATATATAGAAAATAGAGATCACTCTTCCCAGTGATGCTATACTCTGCATTGTCTGGGGGCTCTGGTGTTCAATGCTCTGCGTGGCCTGGGACACGTATTATTGCATCACTAGGAAGCGCCTCACGGCAGCGCGCGTCTCTTGATTCCCCCTTCCCGGCAATTGCGGACATCCCCAAATTTTATATGTTGGTGGAGATTCTGGAACCCCTGACCTGACCATTTTTCACATTCTCCCCTCCCGGCAGCGTGCGTCACCCGTTTCCCCCATACTGGTACTTGCCTTGACTTGTCTCCGCCCGAAACTCTGCCAGAGGCTGTGGGGTCTTAAATTTCAGGTCCGCCCACTTCTTACGCAGCTGGAACGCACTGCGGCGGATGCTGAACCGCCTCTCCATCTGCCCAGCAATGCGGCGCAGCACCTCCTGCTTGTACTGGTTTTTGTGGGCAGGTGCTGTCTCAAGACCCTCATAGTCCCAGGCAGTCATTTTGGAGACAAAAAAACGGAGCTCTGTCTGGCCAAGGGGAGCACAACGCTGTCTCGCCGCCATTTTACCTGGAATGACGCTGAACGGCACCGCCTAACCACACCCAGAGGAGGTCCGCGATCCGCATCGCTATAGCGTCGCGGTTGTGGCGCTGGCTCCTGAAATCGCTCTTTGGCGATCCCGGTTTCAAGCCGCAGCTCTCATCGTCCTGGTTTCAGCGTTTCAGCGGCTTGTACAGTGATTTTAGGGAATCTATGGGGAACGGCTGTTGCGTCAACGCTGCTTATTAGCCCTGCGTATTTAACGGACGTATAATATGCGGCAAATACGCGATGTGTGAACGCTACCTTACAGTATTGGATGTCTTGTGTCAGTTTACCAATCATAAGTGTTAATTCTTTTTTTGGCTTTTTCAGGTTGCCATGTCTATTACAGATGTACCGGTGATTGTAGCGGCTGCATTGTTGGTTGAAGCTCACCGCCAGCTGGAGGCTCACGTGCGGAACACTCGTACTAAGCGACAGCGCCGCATATGGACCAGACAGTGGCTGCAGAAGAGGAATCAATTGTCCCATATGGGCCTAATAAGGGAACTGCAGGAGACCAACCCGCATGATTTCAGGAACTACCTGCGAATGTCGGAGGATTCCTTTAATGTGCTACTTGCTGCTGTGGAACCTTCAATCAGGCGGCAAAATACCAGGATGCGAGCTGCTGTCCCTGTGGATGAGAGACTGGCTGTCACGCTGCGGTTCCTGGCGACTGGCAGGTCTATGCAAGACTTGCATAACTGCGCAGCTATTTCCCGATCCCTGCTCAGCGTCATCATCCCAGAGACATGTAATGCAATCGTCTCAGCTTTACACCGCACTTACATGCCTTTCCCGGAGACCCAGGATGATTGGAAACAGATTTCCCATGGATTTCAGCAGCAATGGCAGTTCCCAAATTGCGGAGGGGCCTTGGATGGGAAACATGTCCGCATCACCCAACCACCACACTCCGGCTCATTTTTCTACAATTACAAGGGTTATTTCAGCGTAATTCTCATGGCCCTCGTTAATGCAAACTATGAATTTATAAGTGTGGCTGTAGGGATCAACGGTAGAGTATCTGATGGAGTTTTGGAGCACACCGATTTTGGGGAACGCTTGAAAGAACACAAACTGGCCTTGCCGCCCAACAGCGACACTACTGGAAACATGAACTTTGTGTTTGTCGGAGATGAGGCGTTCCCTCTGCATCCCAACCTTCTGAAGCCCTACTCCCAGAAAACTTTGACACCGGAGCGACGCATTTTTAATTACAGACTTGCCAGAGCTCGACGCGTTGTGGAGAATGCTTTTGGTATTATGGCAAACCGATTTCGGGTTTTCCACACTGCACTCAACATGAAACTCTCGTCTATTGACTCTGTGGTGCTTGCCTGTTGCGTCCTGCACAACTTTCTACGCCGCTGTGATGCCAGTGCATACAGCCCTCCACAATATGTAGACTCAGTTGACCCTGATGTAACCCAGGGCGAATGGCGTCTAGACGAGCACAGGGTTTCAGGCTTGGAAAGTCTTGGATCCGAAAAGAACTCTGATGATGCGACGATTTGCAGGGAGAAGTACTGTGACTTTTTCAATGGGCCAGGGGCTGTCCCATGGCAGCATCTCCAGCAGTAGTGCAAATGTTCCAATTTCCATTTTTTTAGGGTTGATGTGCTCTCGTGTACCATTTTGTTGATCACCCATGCAATTCCTTTTTCTGTCTCAATGTCTACATAAAAATATCTATATGCACATACTCTAGTTCTGTGTATATGTATGTATGTATATATATATATATATATATATATATATATTCACTTATACATTATGTAACTATGTAAACAATAAATCTAAAGAGAAGAGACCATGTGAAGCTTATAAAGGTTATTAACATATAGTGAAAAATGTGGCCCACGAAGCTAACTGTAAATGAAGAACAAAAAAAAAACGGCAGTGTGAACACATAAAGTGCCTATAAAACAGAAGTCTCTATCGTTTACAGTCCAAGAACACTACAGATGTTGATAGTAGGTGTCCATCTCGCTGTACTGGTGTGTGGCCGTAGAAGGTCCTTGCGAAAAGTCACCAAAAGAAGGGGGTGGAGGTGGTGTCTGGAACTGCAAATGATGTGGGGCCGGTCTGCGGACAGGAGTGCTGTGCATGGGCTCCTGCTGGTGTCCCCAATAAAACTGGCCACTGGGCTGACGGTCGCTGATGGTCACCGTTGATGTCTCACTCAGTTTGCCAGCGGCTGCCGCGTTCAAAACCTCAAACATTAATCTCTCCGCGTGCGTTCGCTGGGTAATGTCCAGTCTGTTTAAACCGTTCCGCAACGAAGGATGGGAATCTCGTGAGCTGGGTTGTGGCATGCTGGGTCATAATGTTGTTGGCCAGTGCCAGGAGATCCACAGGTGTGCCCGCATGTCGCCTTTCTTTTGCGAGATGGGCGCTGTGGACGTGTCTGCTCCTCGACACATGGGCTTATGGAGGACTGAGGGGTCTCGTCATCGTTCCCTTCCGGTGTATGGAGCTGTTGAGGAGGCACCTGCGAGTACAGGAAAAAAATAAATAAAAAGTCAATAACATACAAACAAATTAGCCCTAGAGAGCCCCCCACCACCTCCCCAACACCTCTATGCCCGACCGTGGGAAGCTTTGAGGAACAGTTATCTAGGTAGCAAACCACAGGGGTTACAGAGCTGAGCTGAAATACTTTTGCCGGCTATACTGTACGAATGTGCGGAAGACACAAAATTTAAATTAATGTTAGACTTTTGAAATAAGACAGCATTTAAAGGAAGGGAAGGACTGTCTGGACATACTTATCTGAACAGGAAGTGGCAACTGTTATTATCTGGGGGATTAAACATGAAAAACGTGAATTATTCTTATTGGGAACCATGCAGTCTCATAAACATACAAGACACACGGCATGCTACAAGAAGGGAAGCTAGGGGGTACTTACATGCTCGTCAGGAGACTGGGGCAGGATCTCTTCAGCAGATGGCGCACAAAGGCTTGTCACGGTCTGGCACGGGCGAGGGATTTCCTGGTCCCGAGTGAACTCCAGCAGGTCATAGCACCACAACTTGGGCACATGGAGGTCGTCCGTTCCGGCCCCAGACTTCATGGACTTTTCCACCTTGTTGACCTCTTTTTTTGTACACTGTGTGGAGAGCCTGGATCTTCTTCCGCACAATGTTTTCATCCACCGTCTCAGTGGGATGATGCTGCTTGTAGAGGGCCACCAGCTTCTCGGACGCAGCTTTCTTCTTGTAGCGGTTGCTGTAATCCGCAGACTTGATCTTCCACAAGCAGGGCAGGGAGCGGTACATATCGATGAGTGCCCGAACAAACTCCTGGTCATTGGCAGACATCTGAAAAAAAGAAAGAAATAGTTGTTACAGCAAGCAAGAAAGTGAACGCTCAAAATGGCTGCCAGCCAGCGCAAAAGTGTATTTGTTTACCTTTCCATAAAGCAAACGCTCAAAACGGCTCGTTAAGGGAAGAGACATGTAAAACAATGTAAAAGGCTTATGAAGTTGTGTGGAATGCCAGAAGGGGGGAGTTTACAGCCCCTGGAGTGGAAGATTGTCGTGAAAAATAAAAAAGGTATCCTAGAAGATAATGGATTGTTGTCTGCTTGTGCATGAGAAAAAGTCTCTGAAAGTCTATATAGAGGAAATTGGGTAGAAGAGAAAAGGAATAAAAAGAAAAGAGTTTTGAGTTGTTTATTACAAAAATATATCCTGTGAGGGGCCACCACCGTATAATGGTGGCCCTGAGCCATGTGCTTTATCTGGTGGCAGCCATTTAGTGGGTGGGCCGTGTGCTTTTTTCCTATTAGCAGCCATTTTGTGGATGGGCCGTGTGCTTTTTTCCTATTGTTAGCAGCCATTTTGTGGATGGGATGGGCCGTGTGCTTTTTCTTATTGTTAGCAGCCATTTTGTGGGTGGAAAAAGTGTTAATTGTAATGGTGGCTATTTTGTGGATGGCAAATGTAAATTTGGCGGTGGCCATTTTGTTGGTGAACATCTTAACATCGTAACGCACCACATCACCAAATCCTTGTTACCCAGTAATGACCACTAACGGCCAATACTACAGCACAAAAGTGTATTTGTTTACAAACTTGCAAGCTCAAACAGATCTCTGCAGAGATGCAGTATACATCACTCTACAATACACTTTTCATAAAGCAACAGCTCAAAATGGCTGCCAGCCAGTGTAAAAACGTATTTGTTTACCTTTCCATATAGTGATAGCTCAAAGTGGCTGCCAGTCAGCGCAAAAGCGTATTTGTTAACAAACTTGCAAGCTCAAACAGATCTCTGCAGAGATGTAGTATACATCACTTTACAGTACACATAAATTAGCATTGCTGCATGGCAGATGAAACGAACAGCACAAAGATATATACTTACCGTTGATAAGCTGAAAGAGATAGAGAACGAAGACGATGCAGAGTTCTGGATTTCCAAACAGGACGCTCACGAGAGGCTTGTAGATGGCGGAGGACGCACAAGTGATTGCAAAGGAGTAGAGTCTTGGTTTATATTTCGGAACGCAGCTACAGATGATCCTGCTGTGGCCTATCAGCGTTCACAGGGAGACGCCCAGCTACCATTGTTCCTGGTGCAAGGTCCCTCCCAGGCCGTCGCGGCTGGGGGCGTCTCCATTTGGAATGTAACACGCCTACCTGGCTAGAAGGAGACGCTGCGACGCCCCCTATGCTCCTTGCTCGTTGCTTTTTATGTCAAACATGACGATACACGCCGACCTGATGACGAAATAAAGTTCTGGACTTCTAGCTCCGACCAGCGATGGCACAGCGGGATCCAGATCGCTGCTGCGTGTCAAACACAACAAGATCGCTATCCAGGACACTGCAACATCACGGATCGTTGTCGTTCCCATTGCAAAGTTGCTGAGTGTGACGGTACCTTTAGAAAAAGGTCCCTTAAAAGAAAAAAAGCCATTTGGCCTTCTCCAGAAGGGAGGAAACTCTCTAGTGACACCTATATGTATCTATATAAAAATATCCCTGCTCTGTACTAAGAGGACTTAACCCCCGAAACAGCTTTGGTTTGGTTGAAATCCAAATTCAAGTCGATTAAATGGATTAACTGCCAGTAGGTGGCAGTGGAGAGACAGATTTCTCCCTTCTGGAGGGGAGCCAAGTTTATAGTTTATTTCCTTCTAAAGCAAAGGTATGAAAATCCTAGGGTGTTCTGTGTTAGGAGGAACAGGTAATGTTAGTCTGACACCCGAAAAGTATTGTTGAATTAAGGTCCGTGCACATGTTGCATTTTTGTCGCCTTTTTCTTTGCAGATTTGTCACAAAATCTTGAAGGGTTTCCTAGTATCAGCAAAGTGAATGAGATTCCTGAAGTCTCATGCACACGTTGCTTTTTTTTCCTTGCAGATTTAGATCTGCTGCATGACAATTCTCTCTGTGTTCTTGGTGCAGATTTCATCCATAATAATGAGTGGGGAAAAAATTTGCAACAAAAAATGCATGTAAAAAAAAAGTGTATTTTTATGCGGCAAATCCTGAACATGTGCATATACCCCTAAACTAAATTTCTGTACAATGTATTGTCCCATGCACTTTTTTTTTTTTTTTTTACTTTAAATGGATGATGTCGGACGGATTTGAGTATTTGTGAACTTTTTGGCCACTTGTCACAAATGTTCAAAAATTATCTCTTAAAGGGAAGTTGTCAACCTGCTCGTTCTTATGAATAGAGCTCTTTCTGCCTTTTGTACGTTTCCAAGGATGGGACAGAGACCGTTCTCTGAGCTCAATGATACTATATGATTAGTAAGTTAAAGGACCTGTCACTTAAAATAAATATATATATATATTTTTTCACCTAGTGTAAATGCCGCTTTGCTCCTGAATCCGTCCTTGTTTTTCTTTTTTTTCCTACTCCTTTCCGTTACTGAGATATGGCCCTTTCTTGTATATAAATCTAGTCTACTTGGCCAAGTGGGCGTGATCATCACAAAGACGCCCACTGAAAGATTTGACCTCGGCCGTATCTTGAGAACGGAGAGGCGCAGAAACAAAAGAAAAACCACGCCGGATTCAGAAGAAAAGCGGCATTTACATTGGGTAGAAATTACGGTACATATTTTTGACAATAAAGGGGTAATTAAGGATCTCAATGTTGATGGCTTTGTCCTGGTGCAGCTGGCCGGCCAAATTATGACTGTGGCCACTCAACTTTTTCTGCAAAAAAAAAAACCATCAGCGAGGCATCTTCTCCTTGGGCTCAATTCCCGCTCAATTGCGGAAAATGCGCTGATATTTACAGTGCCAGCAAAATCTGAAATGTATCCGCTACCTAAATCTATAGAAGCTGCGGGATTGAGATCCACAGATGTAGGTGCAAGTTTCTCCCTTCTTTATGCAAAGAATGAAAGGCGCGGGTTCCCTGGAACTTTTTTGCAGTGATATCCACAGCGGTAAACACGACTTCTGGTATTGCCCCGCTGCACTAAATGCGTCGTGTGGGAACATAAAATTAATGAGCGTTGTCCAGGATCAGAAAAACATGGCAGCCTTTTCTACCACATTTCCTCCCCCCTCGGGTGCAGGTCATGTGTGGTACTGCAGCAGTGCCAACAAGAAGCCAGCCATGATTTCCCTAATCCTGAACAACCCCTTTACCCAGAGCAAATTTGTTTTGTTTTGCATGTTTAATAATGAAGTCTTCAACTTCATAACCCTCCAAGGGCAACGGTATAATGGTTCAGCGATGTTTAGTGCCGAGGCCCAAAAGCCGAACCTTGAGTCATGGAGAGGAAGAGTTCATTACTAGTGATGAGCGAATGTGCTTAAAGTGTTATCTGAGCATGCTCTGGCGTGCTTGAAACATATGTTCGGTATCCTTGCCGGGAGATCTTTCAACATGACCCTTCTCTGCAGTTCTCTATATATTATATTATGGCTTTTTTTGGCTACTACCTGCATCATTCTTTTGCTTCTAACACGTTTTCTCGCTCTTTTTCTTTTTAGTTCTGTCTTCCCTATTTGTAATCTACAGCAATACATTCATTGTAAGCCCATCTTTCTCTGTATAGCTCACCTGGGGTGGTAATGGAGGAGACCTGTAGAATATATATATGTATATATAAATTTGTGTGTGCGTGCTACATTATATTTTTTTGGTTCTTACGATGTACAATGAGGTCAGAAAATGCCATGAACCCTTTTTTTTTTTCCTGTTTTAGGATTTTTTATGTTGTGAAATGGTGACTTTTTTTTACCCTTACCCCCCTCCACTACCCATCGCCCTGTAGACTTTTGCCAACGATCAGCGCACTCACATGACAATGCGTATTTTGTGCCATTGAGTCCTGTATGGTACCAATAAAAAAAAAAAAAAAATCCAGTTTCATAATGTTCATTTGAGTCATTGTACCCGCACCCTATCCTCATTATTTGGGCCTCTGACTCGGAGGTTGTTCTTTATAAATATATTGTATAATAAACTCTACCTGGGTTTCTATGTGTGAACGTTTCTGCTCTGGTTTTCTCCTTTATTACTTGAGACGTGTTTTCCTGTTGTCTAATGCGAGTTGGATGAATGCCGACGTAGATCTAGAGGACTACAACCCCCAACATGACCGATCATTGGCCCTGAGTATAATACAGTTCTGTTATGTGCGATACATATAACCACCTTATACATAGACGACTATAACCCCCAATATGACCGATCACAGAATATGATCATAATTCATGATTAACTACACAACTCCCAACATGACCAGAATACAAATTCATTAAAAATCCCCAACATGACCACAATACAATTCTATCAAACTCTATACATGCGAAACTACAACTCCCAGCATGGCACTGGATATGACTAATTACATTTTTTTTATCCTCTGTATAGCACACTACAACCCCCAACATTAATAGAACTATGATATAATGCTATTATTCTGTACAACCATCACTCCGACAATAATACACTTCTATTTGTGTCGATCCCTAAATGACCTGTTGATATAATAATTTTTATCCTTTGGGACAAAAGGCCAATTTGTGCCTATGGTAGGTATGGAAATATTAATTATGTGGTCCTCTGTGTTTAAAACATTACCTAAAGTTGTGGCACGTATTTTGTGTTTCACAGTTTGCTGCTTCAGTGTTTTAAAATCTTTTCATTGGATGTTTCTGTTGTTTATTGAAGTACAATTAAGAAAAGTTTTTAAAGTTTTATTGACATACATGAAGTTTATATACACTACCGTTCAAAAGTTTAGGGTCACTTTAAAATTTCCTTGTTTTCAAAGAAAAGCACAGTATTTTTCCAATGAAGCTAACATTAAATGATTCAGAAATACACTATGCATTGTTAATGTGGTAAATGACTATTCTAGCTGCAAACGTCTGGTTTGTAATACAATATCTTCATAGGTGTATAGAGGCCCATTTCCAATAACCATCACTCCAGTGTTCTTATGGTACTTTGTGTTTGCTAACTGTGTATGAAGGCTAATGGATAATAATATAATAATAATAATTTTTATTTATATAGCGCCAACATATTCCGCAGCGCTTTACAAATTAGAATACCCTTGAAAACCCTTGTGCAAGTATGTTAGCACAGCTGAAAACAGTTTGGCTGATTAGAGAACCTATAAACCTGACCTTCCTTTGAGCTAGTTGAGAATCTGGAGCATTACATTTGTTGGTTCCATTAAACTCTCAAAATGGCCAGAAAAAAAGAACTTTCATATGAAACTCGACAGTCTATTCTTCTTCTTAGAAATAAATGTTATTCTAAGCGAGAAATTGCCAAGAAACTAAAGATTTCTTACAACGGTGTGTACTACTCCCTTCAGAGGAGAGCACAAACAGGCTCTAACAAGAGTAGAAAGAGAAGTGGGAGCCCCGCAGCACAACTGAGCAACAACACAAGTACATTAGAGTCTGTAGTTTGTGAAATCGACGCCTCACAGGTCCTCAACTGGCAGCTTCATTAAATAGTACACGCAAAACGCCAGTGTCAATGTCTACAGTGAAGAGGCGACTCCGTGGCGTTGGCTTTCAGGGCAGAGTGGCAAAGAAAACGCCATATCTGAGACTGGCTAATAAAAGGAAAAGATTATTATGGGCAAAAGAACACAGACACTGGACAGAGGAAGATTGGAAAAAAGTGTTATGGACAGACAAATGCAAGTTTGAGGTGTTTGGATCACACAGAAGAACATTTGTGAGACACAGAACAGCTGAAAAGATGCTGGAAGAGTGCGTGATGCCTCCTGTCAAGCATGGTGGAGGCAATGTGATGGTCTGGGGTCGCTTTGATGCTTGTAAAGTGGGAAATTTGTACAAGGTAAAAGAGGTTTTCAATAAGGAAGGCTATCACTCCATTTTGCAACGCCATGGCGTGCCCTGTGGACCGCGCTTGATTGGAGCCAATTTCATCGTACAACAGGACAGTGACACAAAGCACACGTACAAATTATGCAAGAAGTATTTAGGGAAGAAGCAGCAGCTGGTATCTATCTGTAATGGAGCGGCCAGCGCAGTCACCAGATCTCAGCCCCATTGAACTGTTGTGGGAGCAGCTTGACCGTATGGTGCAAAAAAGTGCCCATCAAGCCAAACCAACCTGTGGAGGGGCTTCTGGAAGCATGGGGGGAAATGTCTCCAGATTACCTCCGCAAATTAACTGCTAGAATGCCAAAGGTCTGCAATGCTGTAACTGCTGCAAAGGGAACATTCTGTGACAAAAGCAAAGTTTGAAGGAGAAAATTATTTTTTCAAACCTTGTCAATGTGTGGACTAGATTTTGAACTCATTTGATTAATAGAAGTATGAGTTTTCATGGAAAACACTAAATTGTCTGGGTAACCCTAAATGTTATGGACCTGGTGGTTAGGAGCACCCGGAACGACCTGATGGGTAAACTCACACAGGACAAGCTCTGGGAAGTGGGAGCTCTGCTGACCGCATCCCCTAATCCTATCACACAACTAGAAATAGCCGTGGAGCTTACCTAACTCTACCTAGATGCCTCTTCACAGCCTAAGAGCTAACTAGCCCTAGAGATAGAAAATAAAGCCTACCTTGCCTCAGAGAAATTCCCCAAAGGAAAAGGCAGCCCCCCACATATATTGACTGTGAGTAAAGATGAAAGTCACAAACACAGAAATGAAACAGGTTTCAGCAAAGGGAGGCCAGACTTACTAAACAGACCGAGGATAGGAAAGGTATCTTTGCGGTCAGCACAAAAAACTACAAAAGACCACGCAGAGTATGCAAAAAGACCTCCGCACCGACTCACGGTGCGGAGGTGCCACTCTGCATCCCAGAGCTTCCAGCTAGCAAGGCAAAATCATGATACCAAGCTGGACAAGGAAATAATGAACAAATAATAACTAGCAGGGACTTAGCTTCTGCTGGAGTAGACAGGTCACCAGAAAGATCCAAAAGCGAGCTGAACCAGTACAAGAACATTGACAGCTGGCATGGAGTAACGATCAGAGTGGAGTTAAATAGAGCAGCCAGCCAAAGACTAAACTAGGTCACCTGTGGAAGGAACCTCAGAACCAGCAGCTCCACTCACAGCCACCAGAGGGAGTCCATGGACAGAACTCGCCGAAGTACCGTTCATGACCACAGGAGGTAGTTCGATAACAGAATTCACAACAGTACCCCCCCTTGAGGAGGGGTCACCGAACCCTCACCAGAACCCCCAGGCCGATCAGGACGAGCCAAATGAAAGGCACGAACCAGATCGGCAGCATGAACATCAGAGGCAACAACCCAGGAATTATCTTCCTGACCATAACCCTTCCACTTGACCAGGTACTGGAGTTTCCATCTCGAAATACAAGAATCTAAAATCTTCTCCACCACATACTCCAACTCCCCCTCGACCAACACCGGGGCAGGAGGGTCAACGGAGGGAACCATAGGCGCCACGTATCTCCGCAATAACGACCTATGGAACACATTATGGATGGCAAAAGAAGCTGGAAGGGCCAAACGAAATGACACAGGATTGAGAACTTCAGAAATCTTATACGGACCAATGAAACGAGGCTTAAACTTAGGAGAGGAAACCTTCATAGGAACATAACGAGACGACAACCAAACCAAATCCCCAACACGAAGTCGGGGACCAACACAGCGCCGGCGGTTAGCGAAACGTTGAGCCTTCTCCTGGGACAATGTCAAATTGTCCACCACATGAGTCCAAATCTGCTGCAACCTGTCCACCACAGTATCCACACCAGGACAGTCCGAAGGCTCAACCTGCCCTGAAGAGAAACGAGGATGGAAACCGGAATTACAGAAAAAAGGCGAAACCAAAGTAGCCAAGCTGGCCCGATTATTAAGGGCGAACTCAGCCAAAGGCAAGAAGGACACCCAATCATCCTAATCAGCAGAAACAAAGCATCTCAGATATGTTTCCAAAGTCTGATTAGTTCGTTCGGTTTGGCCATTTGTCTGAGGATGGAAAGCCGAGGAAAAAGACAAATCAATGCCCATCTTAGCACAAAAGGACCACCAAAACCTCGAAACAAACTGGGAACCTCTGTCCGAGACAATGTTCTCCGGAATGCTATGCAAACGAACCACATGCTGGAAAAACAATGGCACCAAATCAGAGGAGGAAGGCAATTTAGACAAGGGTACCAAATGGACCATCTTAGAGAAGCGATCACAAACCACCCAAATGACCGACATCCTTTGAGAGACAGGGAGATCTGAAATAAAATCCATGGAAATATGCGTCCAGGGCCTCTTCGGGACCGGCAAGGGCAAAAGCAACCCACTGGCACGAGAACAGCAGGGCTTAGCCCGAGCACAAGTCCCACAGGACTGCACAAAAAAACGCACATCCCGTGACAAAGAAGGCCACCAAAAGGATCTAGCCACCAAATCTCTGGTACCAAAGATTCCAGGATGACCAGCCAACACCGAACAATTAACCTCCGAGATAACTCTACTAGTCCATCTATCAGGGACAAACCGTTTCTCCGCTGGACAACGGTCAGGTCTATCAGCCTGAAACTTCTGCAGCACCCGCCGCAAATCAGGGGAGATGGCAGACAAAATTACCCCCTCTTTGAGAATACCCGCCGGCTCAGGAACACCCGGAGAGTCAGGCACAAAACTCCTTGACAGGTCATCAGCCTTCACATTCTTAGAGCCCGGAAGGTACGAAACCACAAAATCAAAACGGGAGAAAAACAGCGACCATCGAGCCTGTCTAGGATTCAACTGTTTGGCAGACTCGAGATAAGTCAGATTCTTGTGATCCGTCAAGACTACCACGCGATGCTTGGCTCCTTCAAGCCAATGTCGCCACTCCTCGAATGCCCACTTCATGGCCAACAACTCTCGATTGCCAACATCATAATTGCGCTCAGCAGGCGAGAATTTTCTAGAAAAGAAGGCACATGGTTTCATCACCGAGCCATCAGAACTTCTTTGCGACAAAACAGCCCCTGCTCCAATCTCAGAAGCATCAACCTCGACCTGAAACGGGAGCGAAACATCTGGCTGGCACAACACAGGGGCAGAAGAAAAACGACGCTTCAACTCCTGAAAAGCCTCTACAGCCGCAGAGGACCAATTGACCACATCAGCACCTTTCTTGGTCAAATCAGTCAACGGTTTAGCAACACTAGAAAAATTAGCAATGAAGCGACGGTAAAAATTAGCAAAGCCCAGGAACTTCTGTAGGCTCTTCACAGATGTCGGCTGAGTCCAATCATAAATGGCCTGAACTTTAACAGGGTCCATCTCGATAGTAGAAGGGGAAAAAATGAAACCCAAAAATGAAACCTTCTGAACTCCAAAGAGACATTTTGACCCCTTCACAAACAAGGAATTCGCACGAAGGACCTGGAACACCATTCTGACCTGCTTCACATGAGACTCCCAATCGTCCGAAAAGACCAAAATATCATCCAAATATACAATCATGAATCTATCCAGGTACTTTCGGAAGATGTCATGCATAAAGGACTGAAACACAGATGGAGCATTAGAAAGCCCGAATGGCATCACCAGGTACTCAAAATGGCCCTCTGGCGTATTAAATGCTGTTTTCCATTTGTCGCCCTGTTTAATTCGCACAAGATTATACGCCCCTCGAAGATCTATCTTGGTGAACCAACTAGTCCCCTTAATCCGAGCAAACAAATCAGACAAAAGCGGCAAAGGGTACTGAAATTTCACTGTGATCTTATTAAGAAGGCGGTAATCAATACAAGGTCTCAAAGAACCATCCTTCTTGGCCACAAAAAAGAACCCTGCTCCCAACGGTGATGACGACGGGCGAATATGACCTTTCTCCAAGGATTCCTTTATATAACTCCGCATAGCGGCGTGCTCTGGCACAGATAAATTGAACAGTCGGCCCTTAGGAAACTTACTACCAGGAATCAAATCAATAGCACAATCGCAGTCCCTATGAGGAGGTAGGGCACTGGACTTGGGCTCATCAAATACATCCTGGTAATCTGACAAAAACTCAGGGACTTCAGAAGGAGTGGAAGGCGAAATTGACAGCAATGGAACATCACAATGTACCCCCTGACAACCCCAGCCGGACACAGACATAGATTTCCAATCCAATACTGGATTATGGACCTGTAGCCATGGCAACCCCAAAACGACCACATCATGCAGATTATGCAACACCAAAAAGCGAATATCCTCCTGATGTGCAGGAGCCATGCACATGGTCAATTGAGTCCAGTACTGAGGCTTATTCTTGGCCAAAGGCGTAGCATCAATTCCTCTCAATGGAATAGGATACTGCAAGGGCTCCAAGAAAAAACCACCGGGCCTATCAAACTCCAAGTCCATCAAATTCAGGGCAGCCCCTGAATCCACAAATGCTATAACAGAATAGGATGACAAAGAGCAAATCAGAGTAACAGACAAAAGAAATTTAGACTGTACCGTACCAATGGTGGCAGACCTAGCGAACCGCTTAGTGCGCTTAGGACAATCGGAGATAGCATGAGTGGAATCACCACAGTAAAAACACAGCCCATTCCGATGTCTGTGTTCTTGCTGTTCAGCTCTGGTCAAAGTCCTATCACATTGCATAGGCTCAGGCCTATGCTCAGATAATACCGCCAAATGGTGCACAGCTTTGCGCTCACGCAAGCGCCGATCGATCTGAATGGCCAAGGACATAGACTCATTCAGACCAGCAGGCGTGGGAAATCCCACCATGACATCCTTAAGGGCTTCAGAAAGAACCTTTCTGAAAATTGCCGCCAGGGCACACTCGTTCCACTGAGTAAGCACAGACCACTTTTTAAACTTCTGACAATACACCTCCACTTCATCCTGACCCTGACACAAAGCCAGCAAGATTTTCTCTGCCTGATCCACTGAATTCGGTTCATCATAAAGCAATCCAAGTGCCAGAAAAAACGCATCTACATCACGCAATGCAGGATCTCCTGGCGCAAGGGAAAATGCCCAGTCTTGAGGGTCACCACGCAACAAAGAAATAATGATTTTTACTTGTTGAACGGGGTCACCAGAGGAGCGGGGTTTCAAAGCTAGAAACAGTTTACAATTATTTTTGAAATTCAGAAATTTAGATCTATCCCCAGAAAAATCAGGAATTGGAATTCTAGGCTCTAACATCGGATTCTGAACCACAAAATCTTGAATGTTTTGTACCCTTGCAGTGAGATGATCCACACAAGAGGACAGACCTTGAATGTCCATATCTACACCTGTGTCCTGAACCACCCAGAGGTAAAGGGGAAAAGAAAGACAAAACACACTGCAGAGAAAAAAAATGGTCTCAGAACTTCTCTTATCCCTCTATTGAGATGCATTAATACTTTGGGCCAGCTGTACTGTTATGGACCTGGTGGTTAGGAGCACCCGGAACGACCTGATGGGTAAACTCACACAGGACAAGCTCTGGGAAGTGGGAGCTCTGCTGACCGCAACCCCTAATCCTATCACACAACTAGAAATAGCCGTGGAGCGTACCTAACGCTACCTAGACGCCTCTTCACAGCCTAAGAGCTAACTAGCCCTAGAGATAGAAAATAAAGCCTACCTTGCCTCAGAGAAATTCCCCAAAGGAAAAGGCAGCCCCCCACATATCTTGACTGTGAGTAAAGATGAAAGTCACAAACACAGAAATGAAACAGGTTTCAGCAAAGGGAGGCCAGACTTACTAAACAGACCGAGGATAGGAAAGGTATCTTTGCGGTCAGCACAAAAAACTACAAAAGACCACGCAGAGTATGCAAAAAGACCTCCGCACCGACTCACGGTGCGGAGGTGCCACTCTGCATCCCAGAGCTTCCAGCTAGCAAGGCAAAATCATGTTACCAAGCTGGACAAGGAAATAATGAACAAATAATAACTAGCAGGGACTTAGCTTCTGCTGGAGTAGACAGGTCACCAGAAATATCCAAGAGCGAACTGAACCAGTACAAGAACATTGACAGCTGGCATGGAGTAATGATCAGAGTGGAGTTAAATAGAGCAGCCAGCCAAAGACTAAACTAGGTCACCTGTGGAAGGAACCTCAGAACCAGCAGCTCCACTCACAGCCACCAGAGGGAGTCCATGGACAGAACTCGCCGAAGTACCGTTCATGACCACAGGAGGGAGTTCGATAATAGAATTCACAACACCTAAACTTTGGAATGGTAGTGTAAAGTCTCGATAGTCACAGTATTGATCTCTGTATGATTAAGACTTCTGCCTTTCTCCCTGGCATGTGGGTATCCAGAAACTCCTGACTCATGACCGACCACAGCTTCTCATGGGATGGAGATCTGGGAGAGTTTCTTGTCCATGGACCCAAAATTTCAATTTTAGTTCATTGTGACACTTGGTTATCACTTTTGCCTTATGATACAGTCTCCATCATTTTGGAAAAAAATCAATGTTTATCACCAAATTACTCCTGGGAGAAGTTTCTCTTGGATGATATTTACACGACTGTACAAAATTCACAAGTCCACAACTCTGCTTAATATAAGCTTCATTTGTTTACACATTAAGCGATTGTTGCTCTTCACGCCGAGGTAGAAAACGCACGGCAAGTAATGGTTCTAAAGGTTCTAAATGGCAAGCAATGGGTCTAAAGTAATAATCAAATGATATTTGTATCCTCATACTTTCATGTGATACGCAAATAATAGTCAAATATTAGATGATTATTAAACTAAAATATTTATACACAAATCAGACATTGCATACATTTTCTTAGATCTCTCCTATCTCAGTAATGTAACAATCTGTCTTTACTGAATAGTTTTTAACCATGAATTGAGAATTTAGAAAATGAAACATCCGTCCAGAAGGGGAACAAAGTTCTTCTGATCAAATATATTAAGTTGCTTATTGTCAGGTCCAGTCTGGCTGACTGTTTCTATGCAGCGTTGTTTTGTTTTTTTGTTTGTTATTTTTTTGCTGCTTTATTATAGACATTAAAACCTGATTTTTACAGTACCAGCAAAATCAGATTTCAGAAATTTCAGGAGATGCTTGTTTTGTTTTGTTTTTTTCTTTCAAGACTGAATGTGGGAACAGCAGCGTTTTTGCCATCTGCAGCCGGTCAGTTCTTTTAGCATTTTTGCAGTGTTTTTTTTTTACCCATCAAAAGCAATGAGAAACTGAAAAGAAAGTAACAAATGTTTTTGTGGCGCTTTTGGTGAATAAAACCTAATGTTTCTAAACATGTACAGTAGCCAAATCTCACAGGTAATCCACACACTGCAAAAAATGTATAAAAAATGTCATGAAACGCCACCAAACGAATGTTTTAAACGCAGTGTTTCTACTGCTAAGAGCAGGTTTTGGCTGCAGAAAGACGCAGCAAAAATGCGTGTGAACGGAGCCTTAAGCTATTTTTATTATGTTAGTAGAATTCAGTATATCTTGTAGGTGATATATTTAATACATATACTTTAGAACACTTCACTTCCCAGCATGACCCAACCATGATATCTATACAATTCCTTTTCACCCATGGTTTAGCTAAGCTTCGTAGACGGAAAGGAGCATTGCAAAATTATCCTCATATATCTACATAGTGATAATAGTGCTGGAGAACCAGATCCGAAGAGCTGCTCCTTAGTCTTCACCAGTAAATGAAAAGTGGAGGGTTGATTAAGAAGTGGTACTAACTGTGCCAAGTAGCCGTATGAATGTTCACTGATATTGTATCAGGGCACTAGATAATTTGTTACTATTGGTTGATTTTTTTTTTTATATCTTAATATTTCTGTTATGTTTTTCCTATAATTATATCTGTAACTGGCTACTAGTCCTAATACTAGACTCATGCTTCCTGTCCTGTACAGATGACTTTTTAGCAGTTTCATCATCAAACTGCATTACAATGACTGATAACAACCTCTATATACAGTAGATTACACAGATCCATCATTCACATTACATGACATCACAGCTCACCTCCTCCTCCTGTATGTACAATGACTGAAAACCGCTCCTATATACACAGGTTACATAGGATCAACCATCTGCAATATGTGATGTCACAGCTCACTTCCTCCTCCTGTACAATGACTGATAACACCTCTATATACAGTAGATAACACAGGATCCACCATTCACAATAGGTGATATCACAGCTCACCTCCTCCTGTACAATGACTGATAACACCTCTATATACAGTAGATAACACAGGATCCACCATTCACAATAGGTGATGTCACAGCTCACCTCCTCCTGTACAGTGACTGATAACACCTCTTTATAGTAGATAACACTGGATCCACCATTCACAATAGGTGATGTCACAGCTCACCTCCTCCTCCTGTACAATGACTAATAACACCGTTATATACAGTAGATAACACAGGATCCACCATTCACAATAGGTGATGTCACAGCTCACCTCTTTCACTTCACAATGATCTTTGTCCTGGTGAGAAGATGCACAGATTAGAAGCTCAGCGCAGGCCACTGTTGAATTTCTGAAGAACACGGTGAAAGTGAATCTGCAGCCAAGTAAGTGTCTCCTTCTCTGACCCCATCTTTTCCCATCTGAACACCTATGGGGGATTCTGAGGAGACAAGTTACCATCACTCTCCATCCAGCCTCTAAAAGATCTCGTTCTTGAAAAATACAGATGTTGCAATATGTCGTCAACTTGTTTATCCCAGGCCTGGAAGACTTGATGTTGTCCTTAAAAATCATATGTAATAGTTTTTGATGTGGGGTGTACTCATTTTTGCATCAACTAATTTGAGTAGAATTGAAGATTTTGTGCTGAATGTTATATTAACCTTATTTTCATGTAATGGGTTAAAATAAGCAAACTATCGTTGATGTACAAACATAAATAGTAAAATATGCATCACACCCATACAGTGCTAAGCATAAATGAGTACACCCCCTTTGAAAAGTAAGATGTTAATCGATATCTCACTAAACGCAAGAACATTTTCCAACATTTTGACGTGACGGACTTTCAGAGAACATATTTTTGTTGCTATTTGCATGTTGTAGCTTTTGCTGCATTTTCTTCCATTGAGATCTATATTTCCTGGAACCCAGCGAAGCTACAAGGGACACGTCATCCCCAGGGGCTACAGCATTGGCAAGGTGACTCAGAAATTAGCGTGCCAAGTGAAAGGCACCCATGGAAACCAAATAAATCCCATGGCATGTTTACTCTGAATAGCGGTAGCTCGTATCGCTCTCGGGTAAACCACACGGTCAGGTTGACGGCTGCTCTGTACGCTTCCTGAGTTATGGATTGTGTGACGATGATAAACTATCATCTATGTACAGGTTGGATGACAAGTTATTGATCGGTGAGGGTGTGACTGCTTTGACCTGCACCGATCAGCAGAATGGGGAACTTTTATCCCTGTTACATTGGATCAGCAGTGACCGATGCTCCATTCATTCTTGGGAAAAGCTGAGCGCAGCACTCGGCGGAATTGATGGTGCAGCAGTTGACCATGCGCAATGCCGCTCCATTCTAAGAGCGCCGTATAAATCAGATAGAGATTGGATCACAGAACTCAAACTTACCGGCGGTTCTCCCGACCCGAACGTGACAAATTCATATATTTCTATGCAGCTGTCACGCTCAGTTTGAGAGAGCCGCTGGCCAGTCCTTGCCTACAACCTTCCAATCCCGGTCCAATTTATACAGACGTCTGACTGCGCCCTAACAGAGATGAATAAATGTCCCATTCTATGGATTAGTGCAACTCCCAGCGGCCCGAAACCTACTAACCAATAATTTATCGCCTATGCCAGGGATAGGGGATAACTTGCCATCACTGGACAGTCCCTTTAAGATGGTGACTTTGGCTGAGCAGATATTCTGTATGCACTGGAGCGCTTTATTGTAATCTATTTCATGCAGCTGCTGTGAATATGCAGAACTTGCTTGTTCTCTCAATTGGTGAACTTCTCAGAGAAACTCGCTCCAATCAGTCTCTTCTGGAACATCCTGTACTCCCTAAGGCTATGTTCACATAGAGTTTTTTTGCCATGAGGTTTTTCTAGATGCAAGAAAGTCCACGTGTCCATACAGTTGCAATCAAAATCATTCAACCTCCCCTCATAATGGCAGGTCAGTTTTAGCATTTAGTGAACCAAGTAAAAAAGCCAAACAAAAAAACAAGTGTGGGATTGCACTTTTTTTTTTTGCAAATTCACCGCATTAGAATTTTTTTCCCCCATTTTCTAGTACACGACATGGTAAAACCAATGGTGTTGTTAAAAAGTACAACTCGTTCCGCAAAAAATAAGCCCTCACATGGCCACAATTACAGAAAAATAAAAAAAGTTATGCCTCTGGGGAGAAGGGGAGCGAAAAATGAAAATAACTCCAGGGAGTTAAGCGGTTAAGTTGCTTCTTTTTTTTTTTTTTTTTGCTTCTTGTTGATATGTCATGTTTTTAATAAAGTTGCTTTGTTTTTGATACTTCATGGTACTTGGATTTGACAAGACTTTATTGATACAGTCATGTGCTGATTCCAATCAGTATTTCATATGTGGATTTTCAGCATCGAATGCAATTTTATGGGGAAAATCCACATTAAAATTGATGATCATATTTTAATGTCTGACAATTTCCTTAGCCAAGCAGCAGGATGTAAATTTCGAAGATCTGTCATTAAGGGTATGTGCACACATTCAGGTTTTTTCACGTTTTTTTCACGATAAAAACGCTATAAAAAACTCATTAAAAACGCATACATTATGCATCCTATCATTTAGAATGCATTCTGCATGTTTTGTGCACATGATGCTTTTTTTCCACGAAAAAAAACGCATCGCGGTAAAAAAAAGCAGCATGTTCATTAATTTTGCGAATTTTCTACGTTTTTCCCGCTATTCTATGCATTTGGAAAAAAAACGGCCAAAAACGCACCAAAAACGCGTCAAAAACTCATGAAAAAATGCATGCGGATTTTTGGCAGAAATGTACGGTTTTTGTCAGGAAAATTTCTGCAAGAAATCCTGACGTGTGCACATACCCTAAAAATAGTGCAACAATTCCTGATGTGAAATGCAAAAAAACAAATTGTGCAGAACAATATGACAAATCTCTTGCAAACCATCACATGAGTCCTGTGTGCCACAACTCAATGTATGGGCTTGGACTGTGATTGATTGGTGGTGCGCCAAGGGCCACATTGTATATTTTTTTTTTTGGATGACCTTACATTAGCGACATCATCTGTAGGAGAACCAGATTTGTCACTAAAAGATCCAGAGCCAAAAATACATTATCTAATCTTTCACCTTAATCTAAGTAGGAAGTGTCTGTAGAAAAATCTAAATTTAAAAAAATTCCCAGGTTAAATTCTTGAGACATTCTGATGTGCCAAGTTGTGAAAAATGACGTACAACCTAAGGCCAAGTGTTTGTGAAAAGCGGACTGAGCTCTGATCACTATACTTGGTCTCATGACTTGTGCTAACTGACCCATAGACATAAAGGTGGCATTCAGTTCTGGTCAGGAGATCCAGTGGTTGATGGGTATTGTGATCCATCATGGTCTGTGTTTCACAAATGTGTAAACTGGTCTGAAAATTCTGGGTGGTAGCTGTAATTTGTCCATTCAATTTTTTACAGTGGACACTTAGATTTCCTACTTAGTTTTGAAAAAAAACAAACAAACATATATACAGCAGATGAAATAAGTATTGAACACATTGCGAATTTTCTAAGTAAATATATTTTTAAAGGCGCTATTGGCGTGAAATTCTCACCAGATATCATTAATTACCCATCCAATCAACACAGGTAAAGAAATCTTGCTTCAAGACACCTCCTGTATGGAGAAACTAGTTGCAGGCATTGCTCAGGTGTGATTTTGGCTCCTTCTTCCTTCACATCCTGAAGGTCCCGTTGGCTCCTATGAACTCTGAGCTTTAGTTCCTTCCATACATTTTCGACTGGATTCAGGTTGGGCCAGTCTAGCAGCTTTATTTTCTTTCTCTGAAACCTTGGCTGTGTGTTTGGGATCATTGTCTTGCTGAAATGTCCACCTTTGTTTCATCTTGGTAGATCATCCAAGATGGATGGTACTTCACCCTGGTAGATGGCAGCAGATTTTTATCATGAATATCTCTGTACATTTGTCCATTCTTCCTTCCTTCATGTCACGCTGTGATGGTCTTCGGTATGCCTGTTGAAATCATGCTTTTTGATGGCCACCTTCCCGCTGTTAAGCAGCAGGGACTTGGCTGTGAATCATCACAACATCGGCAGACACACCACATGAACAGAGTAGAAGAGAAGCTGTTGCTCTGTCGACGTGATGTCAGCGCAGGCCGCAGAGTCACCGGCAGTATCGGTCTGTGAGCAATCTGTGCCGGCAGAGATCTGAGCTGGGCAAGACAGGCAGGACGTTAATAACTACTTGCCTGCAAGTTCTTAGGCCCATAGTGGAAAAATTTTATAGTCCTGGATAAACCACTTAAGGCAAGATGGACACTGTTGGAACAGAAGTGATTCCATCTTTCCCATTATATTGATTGGTTTCTCTGGGACTCCATCGAGGGTTCAACCCCATCTTTATAGGAATTAGATGGGAACCGCCAAGCAGTGCTCAGCAAGAACAAAGTTTAATTGTGAAGTCTAAAAGTAATGTTAACAGAACCTTACCCCCCAAGAATACACTGCTCAAAAAAAATAAAGGGAACACTTAAACAACAGAATATAACTCCAAGTAAATCAAACTTTTTTTTTTAATCAAACTGTCTACTTAGGAATCAACACTGATTGACAATCAATTTCACATGCTGTTGTGCAAATGGAATAGACAACAGATGGAAATTATTGGCAGTTATCAAGACACCCTCAATAAAGGAGTGGTTCTGCAGATGGGGACCACAGACCACATCTCAGTACCAATGCTTTCTGGCTGATGTTTGGTCACTTTTGAATGCTGGTTGTGCTTTAACACTCGTGGTAACATGAGACGGACTTTACAACCAACACAAATGGCTCAGGTAGTGCAGCTCATCCAGGATGGCACATCAATGCGAGCTGTAGCAAGAAAGTTTGCTGTGTCTGTCATCGTAGTGTCCAGAGGCTGGAGGTGCTACCAGGAGACAGGCCAGTACACCAGGAGACATGGAGGCGGCCGTAGGAGGGCAACAACCCCGCAGCACCGCTACCTCAGCCTTTGTGCAAGGAGGAACAGGAGGAGCACTGCCAGAGCCCTGCAAAATGACCTCCAGAAGGCCACAAATGTGCATGTGTTTGCACAAACGGTTAGAAACTGACTCCATGAGGATGGTCTGAGTGCCCGACGTCCACAGATGGGGAGTTGTGCTCACAATCCAACACCTTGCAGGACGCTTGGCGTTTGCCACAGGATTGGCAAATTCGCCACTGGCGCCCTGTGCTCATCACAGATGAAAGCAGGTTCACACTGAGCATATGTGATAAAGTCTTGAGACGCCGTGGAGAGCGATCTGCTGCCTACAACATCCTTCAGCATGGCTGGTTTGGCAGTGGGTCAGTGATGGTGTGGGGTGGCATTTGTTTGGAGAGCTGCACAGCCCTCCATGTGCTCGCCAGAGGTAGCCTGACTGCCATTGGGTACTGAGATGAGATCCTCAGACCCCTTGTGAGACCATATGCTGGTGCGGTTGGCCCTGGGTTCCTCCTAATGCAGGACAATGCCAGACCTCATGTGGCTGGAGTGTGTCAGCAGTTCCTGCAAGATGAAGGCATTGAAGCTATGGACTGGCCCGCCCGTTCCCCAGAACTGAATCTGATTGAACATATCTGGGACATCGTGTCTCGCACCATCCACCAACGTCACGTTGCACCACAGACTGTCCAGGAGTTGGCAGATGCTTTAGTCCAGGGTTGGGAGGAGATCCCTCAGGAGACCATTCGCCGCCTCATCAGGAGCATGCCCAGGCATTGTAGGGAGGTCATACAGGCACGTGGAGGCCACACACACTTCTGAGCATCATTTCCTTCTCTTGAGGCATTTCCACTGAAGTTGGATCAGCCTGTAACTTCATTTTCCACTTTGATTTTGAGCATCATTCCAACTCCAGACCTCCGTGGGATATTAGTTGTGATTTACGTTGATCATTTTTATGTTTTATTGTTCTCAACACATTCCACTATGCAATGAATAAAGATTTACAACTGGAATATTTTATTCAGTGATATCTAGGATGTGGGATTTTAGTGTTCCCTTTATTTTTTTGAGCAGTGTATTTATAGCTGACACTAGTAGTTAACACTTAACAGTATGACATCCAAAAAGTTCAAAATACCCCAAAACTGAACCCTATAGAGATATGCTCTATTTAATTAGTAGTTAACTAAATTTTGCACCTTTTCCCTGTATTTCCTTGGGTATTTTAGAAGGTTTTTGCAGATTTTTTTTAAGGTACGGAATCTTCCAGGCACTAAACGACAAGAATGACCTGAAGAACCACAGAAGTGTAAGAGGTAATGTAAAAGGCCGAATGTATCGCAGGGAACTAACACGGAGCCCAAAGCCTTTCATAAAGAAAATGAGGTCACGTCCCCGAATAAAAGATCTGAAGCAGAAACCAAATCAATAATGGGCAAACAAATCCAGACGCACCCAGGCCGACCCTGGCAACCTCACACAGGTTCAATCTGTGACCGGACACAAAGGAAATCTCTGGCTGTATTACCAAGCAGCCAGCTGAAATGCCATGGACGTGCATCCTGTGATTTCTTTTTGAGGGTTCATCTCATGAGTTAATTTGTTATTAGGATATAAAGATATGAAATAATTAATTCTTTTTTTAATGCACTCCTTATTTAAAAAAAAAAAAAGAGTAGCTTCCCCACGTTACTAACGACCTTCTTGAAATTTTCATTTTTGCACTTTTGTTTTTCCCTCCCCTTCTTCCAGGAGGCATACATTTTTTTTTGTTTTTTTCCATCGAGACAGGACAAGGAGGATTTGATTGTAGTTTTGAATGACACCATTTATTTTACCGTACAGTGTTCTGAATGAACATAAAAATTCAAGACATTTTCGCTCCCACAGCGTCGCCCGCCGAACGTGACACTTCATACTCTGGAAAAAATTAAATCCCGTCCTTTTTTGTGTGTCATTTTTTACAGTATTGATTGTGCGCAAAAATGTTCCTAGAAACCTGATTCTCTGAACCTGTATAATTAGAGATACTAATTTTGAAAAGATTTTCTAGCTTGAATTTTTTTCAACGTTTGGAAGCAAACAAAAATGTTATTTTGTGTTTTCCGAGACCAATAATGCTTTTATCATTTTGTCAGTGGAGCTGTACGAGGACTTAATTTCTGCAAACTGATGATTTTTTGTTATATCATTTTGGGGTACAAAAACATTTTGATAGTTTCTTACTGCATTTTTTAGGGAGTGGTGATGACTATAAAACTGGAATTCTGGCATTTTTTATTTTTTTGCTCTTTGCATAAGTTTTCCATACTGGTTAATTAATTTTATATTTTGATAGATCAGTCTTTTAGTGACGCAATCTTACTAAAGGTTATTTTTTTAATTGCTTTATTTTAAAAGGGTGGAATGGAAGTGATTAAAATTTTTCTTTTTTTTTATATGTTTAAAACCTTTTGAGGTTTTTATTATACTTTGTTCGTCCACTTACGTGACTTGAACTTATGATTTTCGCTTTTCAGTATTGCACTACACAATCTCCTACAAAGCGCAGCTTCACGCTCATCGTCACAGGAGCACCAAGATGACTCACGGCTGCCATTGTTGCACATCGGTGTCCTGAGATCCATTCCGGTACCACTGTCGATAAGTTGGATAATGGTAGAGATGTTCTCAGATTTTAACTGCAGTGTGCGCCCATTCTGGTTAAGAGTTCGCATGAGAAGTTCATTCCTACAATTTCTGTTTTTCCCAGACATAAGGAAATAGGTGAAAATTGGCAAAATATAATACGTGGCCACAAAGAAACAAAGACCAAACAGTCATAATCATATACGTCATTGGGACTGCATAGCCGGCAATGGAAGTTGATACAGTAGAGTAATTTCTGTCAATTTCTAATGGGAAATTTTTTTTTTAGCGATGCAAAAACGATAAACTATAAAAGCAAACTACAAGGATGGATCATAGATTTTGGAGAGAGGAGATCCAGCCTTGGTTTTCTCCCATCCACTTTGCTACCGGGTTGTGGAAGTTTGTGCAAGACTTCTCTCCCCCGAAGAGCTACATTGTTAGCAAGCTGGGAAATAAGGCATTGTTCCAAGACACGGGCCCTTCTGTCTTGGGTGGCAGAACGTATACCTATAATGTGGGGTCATTTTGATCTATCAGATGCAGAATTATCACGCCACATGAGCATTTTATTTTGCATTATATTTCTAGAGACTTTCTACACTTTCCTGATAAATCCACAGGATATGGCATAAATGCCTGATCCCTCTTTACGAATCCTTACCCATTTAGACATAACCTACAGATAGAGCGGTGTTTGGCGAAATAGTGACGTGGAGGGGAAGAGTTTTAGGAAGGAGCAGAAGCATCCAAGAGAGAGTCGTTTCTGCCCTCCGCTAGTCTGCCGGTGTGTGGCACTGGAGTTGGAGCAGCGGAGAGTGGTGGTGATGGCAGAGCCACCTGTAGCAGACCAGGGCCAAGAGGCAACAGAGCGAGGGCAGAGATGGCGTACAGGTCCACACTCCATGCTGAGGCTGACACCCACAATGGTGGACTACAGCAAGCCAAACCTCTCCTCGTTGGGTTCTACAATAAGATTTTACAATGAGATTTATCCCCCGCGTGCTTTCTGTGCTTTGGTCTACAAGTATGCAGCAAAGTGAACTTCTGTAGACCCTGTTACTTCCCGTTTTGAATAGTTCTTACATACATTGCATTGTTAAGTTACACATGTAAATAAACTTGACAATAAACATCACCAGGACAAGGATGTGGACAGTCTGCATTACAGGCGTTATTATACACAATAGCATCAGCCCCGTAATGGAAGGCTCGGTATTAGGAAAGTAGAAAATAGCCTCACTGAGACAATGGGGTGAGGGCTGAGAAATTTACACAATGGGTTAATAAGCTTGGGGTACATTGACGACTCTTCTTTGAACATGTCATGTAGCCCTTAACTTCAGAACAATGGTTCACTTCCTTAACTCCTGTGTTACCAAGCCTTGGTGTTATGGGGATACTGATTGTATCTAATCATTACTGCAACCCTGATTAATGCACACAGTCATATCACAGCTCTGGTGTTATGGGGATACTGAATGTATCTAATCATTACTGCAACCCTGATTAATGCACACAGTCATATCACAGCTCTGGTGTTATGGGGATACTGAATGTATCTAATCATTACTGCAACCCAGATTAAGGGCTCATGCACACAGTCATATCACGGCTCTGTCCAATTTTGTGAGTTTGCAGCACAAACCCATAGGACCACGCTGTAGATCCAATTCCAAGGATCTGTCAGATACATACTATATATTGGCATGCCAAGTGGACACAGAAGTATATTACCAAACCATACAGACGCTGGGTGCCACCATTCAGGCTGTAGGCACATGGTTATGACATGTGTATTAGACTTATTGTGTATAAAAAAGCAAAAAAACAACAAAACTACCATGATACACAATGGCTCATTCACACGTCCAATGTTCTCAAAGTTTTCATGGATAGCACTCATACCTATCACAGTCTATGGGACCATTCGCATGTCCATGATTTTTCTCTCTGTTCATGGAAATTCGCAGAGTCTTGTCTGATTTTGATCAAAATTGGCAATGCAATTCAATGGGTACGTGAAAAAAAATGTAGCACACTCAGATAACTTTAGAATGGAGAAGGTGGAGAAACTTTCTACGTTATTTTTCCACGTATGAGAAAAACAGATGACACTCATACTACACTCTGATAAAAACAATTGGTCCGTTTTTCTCGTAGATTGAAAAATCAGACGAGTCAATGAGCCCTAAGGCTGCATATGGGTGAAAGCCTACTTAGCATTTTCTTCATTATAACTAATACTGGTAAAACTGAGGGACAAACAACCATCATTTCCATCATACTCTCAAAGTGTTGGTCAATTGTTACCCAGCTCAGGCAAATCTGGAATGCCGTGTGACAACCTACTTCGTTCCCCGAAGTTTTTCGCCGAGTGGCTAAGAAGCATCCTTGGAGAAAGCCCACTTCCTTATATCAATAATCCGGAATCGGCAAGGTAGGATACAAACCCCAACTGGATCAAAAAGCTAGATTATCCCTCTTGTATGGCAAAGATTTTGTTTCTTATTCTTGGAGTATGTGCACTGAACGTCTTTTAGATGTCAAATTTTCAATTGTTTTTTTGCAACGTTTTTTCCGACGACATTTTTTTTTTCACTTGTACTGTATAAGCTAGTGAACGGCTAGCTGACTAGCTGACTTTTTTTTGCTTTCCCATTGACTTGTATTAGAAAGTCTTTCTGAGGTCATAGTTAAATGGCTGTATGAATCAGAGCGAGATTGGAACGCAGTGCATGGACTGGCTGGCTGCTCTCCAGCTGTCACACTCGGCTCTAGAGAGCCGCCAGCCAGTCCGTGCTTTCCAATCTCGCTCTGATTTATACGGCAGCCAGTCTGCATCCTAAAATTGTGAAATAGCTAGATAAGGCTCACCAAGTCTCAAATAGAGTTGAGCGAATTTTTAAAAATTTGGTTCCGATTACGATAAATATTGAATATTGTTTTTGCAATATTCGCCGAACACAGCCGGACGTCGTTGGAGTCAATGGAAGTAGAAATGAAAGAATGTGTTCAGGATCGATCGTCAAACATAAATTTGTCACGATTAAGGTACCAATATGGCATGGATATGGCAAATTCAGATTCGGAAATTGATTCTGAACATATTCGCTCAACTCTAGCTCTCGAATCTGTGTACAAAAATGAAAATTCTGAACAATCCAATTAGTCTGTGAGCCAAAGAAAGGGTGCCAATCCCGGTGTGTGCCTTCAACTCACAATATGAAGATGGTGGAGCAAAACCAGCACTTCCTAGAAGAAAATGCCTGAAGAATGGTCTGCTCACTTCTCTTCAATACTTATAGTATTTGAAGTGGTTAAAAGATGGACAAAAGACCAAACCAATGAACAGCGAATAGTTTTACATAGAAATGCTTCTGTTCATTTTTTTTTGGAGTATTTTCTGAGCGCTTTTTCAGGTGAGTTTCAGAGCGGACTAAGTGAAATAGAAGTTGTGTTCTCATACCCTTACCTTGTATTCAAATACCCCGGCCAAGGTAGATTGGAGGTATTTACTGGTTATCCAACATTTGACCCCTCCTATCTCCTAGACTGGACAATGATTTCATGTCCTAGTTACGTATAGCCTTGTAGATTGTAAGCTTGCGAGTCGGGACCTCACCCCTAATATCACTGTTTAAATTGTCTTAACTTGTACTGAATTTATTGTCTGTACATGTCCCCGCTTAATTGTAAAGTGCTGCGGAATATGTTGGCGCTATATAAATAAAAATTATTATTATTATTATTATTATTAGCCCACATTTTCTGCCACCAGTACTATGTAACACTAGTACAAACCCCAAAACTTATATATAAACTGCTCAAAAAAATAAAGGGAACACTAAAATCCCACATCCTAGATATCGCTGAATGAAATATTCAGGTTGCAAATCTTTAATCATTACATAGTGAAATGCGTTGAGAACAATAAAACCTAAAAATGATGAGAACAAAAAGCCAAAAAAGGATGAGAACAGAGAAATGGTCTGTGGTCACCCCCTGTAAAACCACTCCTTTTATAGGAGTTGTCTTGCTAATTACCTATCATTTCTAACTGTTGTCTGTTACACTTGCCCAGCAGCAGGGGAAATTGATTCACAATCAGTGTTGATTCATAACTCGATGGGTTGATCTCACAGAAGTATGATTGACTTGTAGTTACATTGTGATGTTTAAGTGTTCCCTTTATTTTTTGGAGCAGTGTATAAATAAAATATGCCCCAAAAAATGACAAAGCAAGAAATTCCTTCCAATGTGAGCTTTTAGTCTAAAGCTGACTGTGTATGGAGAAGAAAAATTTTCAATCACATACAAGTTAGGCAAGAGTAATTGTTTAGTTCAATATACTCTAATTAGAGAGAGTGTATTTCATGGTTTGGGTTGTCAGTACTTGGAAGACTTCCTCAAGATCGATTCTGCTGATGTCTGAACCTTTTCAGAAACACATGGTGAGGTCATTATTATTGTCTTGGTCTGGGAGTAGACCTCTTATCACAAGACGGCAGGTTGTTTCCTTTCTTTTGTGATGTTCTTGGTGTAAACTGAACTTATTAATGTTGTACTTTTCAGGACAGACTTGTTCTTGGAAGACAAGATAAGGACATGCTAGATATTTTTTGCAATATTTTACGATTGGAATTTACAAACCAAGTCTATACATAGGCACCCAACTGGATGTCTAAGGCATTCATGGTTCTCCATGCCACCTAATCTCTGCCTCGGGACTTAATGCCAAGCCATTCCTCCACACTTTGGCCAACTATTCACTACGAGAAGTGCAACAGGATGCTCAGTGTTGCGGTACTGGTGGAGTGAGCCCTATGCAGGTTTTGGTTACTCATGAAGAAGCATGATGAGTTTTTCTTCTGGAACATACGTGCCCCTTTTTGAATCTTATGATCTAAACCAAAACTGGGCACCAATTCAAGGTTCCACTGCATAGACTTGTCCAAACCCACGATCTGACCACTCTCCACCACTTTTGTCAAGTGGATATTTTTATCCATAATGCTTTTTTGTTTTGTGCACCATTTTAGTAGTGATCCAATTCTTTCAATATGCTTGGACAAATCCAGCACAATTCACCCGTATTATTCCCCTCCGCCACAGTTAAGGTAAAGCTACTCATATGCTTCCATGAATAAGATGCCCAAATCTGGCACCATGCTTGATTCTATGGATAGTGTCTAGTGGGGGTGGAACAAGATGTAATAAGAATGGATCTATTTTTGGTGGCTATGGGCCATGACAACAAAAAGTCAAAATTAGGACAGACAATTGAGAGTTGAAGAAAGAGCCTGGGACACTGGAACGTAGACAAAAAGGTCAGTAGTAAATTGAAGCGGTTAGATAACACTAAGCATTGATATAATAGTTTTGTGAGTGTAGTCAAGCAAACCAACGTTCAGCCCCTGACAATGGAGCACAAGAAAAGTAAATTCATGATACACTCTCTGTACATCATGGACAGGGCCGCCATCAGGGCATTACAGCCATTACTGCTGTATGGGGCCCGGTCAGCAGCAGTACACAGAGGGGCCCGCAGATCCGGGGCCCCACTGTTGTGCTTCTACTGATCGGGCCCCATCATGTAGTAAAATACTGTGCACTGCGGCGCTGGGGCCCGGGAGCCTTCTTGGAGCTGTGCACGGCCGTCTCACCTAGTCGGCTGCACAGCTCCTGCTCGGCTGTGGCTAGAATGTATGGGCTCCCTGCAGGTCCTGACTACAGCCCATACATTCTAGCCGTCTCAGTAGTGAATGTGCTAGAATGTAGGGGCTCCTGTCAGGTCCTCTCAGCAGCCCATACATTCTAGCTGCTGCTTCACTGCTGGAAACACTAGACGCCCCGGGAACGACTGAGGTAAGTATAAAAAACATTTTTGTTTTTTTAATAGGTGAGGTGAGGTGGGGGGGAGTGAGACTGCAGATGATGGGGTGTGTTTTAGGGAGTACTGTACATGATGAAATAATAGGGGGCTGCAAATGATAAAGTGTATTTGAGGGGGTACTACACATGAAATGATTGGGGCTGCAAATGAAGTAAGGGGGACTGCAGATGAAGTGAAGGGGGGATAGGGGACTGCAAATGATGATGTGGGGGTGATGGGGACTGCAAATGATGTGGGGGGACTGCAAATGATGTGGGGGGACTGCAAATGATGATGTGGGGGTGATGGGAACTGCAAATGATGTGGGGATGATGGGGACTGCAAATGATGTGGGGGTGATGGGGACTGCAAATGATGTGGGGGTTATGGGGACTGCAAATGATGATGTGTGGGGGATGGGGACTGCAAATGATGTTGGGGGACTGCAAATGATGATGTGGGGTGATGGGGACTGCAAATGATGTGGGGGTGATGGGAACTGCAAATGATGTGGGGGTGATGGAGACTGCAAATGATGTGGGGGTGATGGAGACTGCAAATGATGATGTGGGGGTGATGGGGACTGCAAATGATGTTGGGGGACTGCAAATGATGATGTGGGGGTGATGGGGACTGCAAATGATGTTGGGGGACTGCAAATGATGATGTGGGGGTGATGGGGACTGCAAATGATGTGGGGGTGATGGGGACTGCAAATGATGTGGGGGTGATGGAGACTGCAAATGATGATGTGGGGGTGATGGGGACTGCAAATGATGTTGGGGGACTGCAAATGATGATGTGGGGGTGAGGGGGACTGCAAATGATGTGGGGGTGATGGGGACTGCAAATGATGTGGGGGTGATGGGAACTGCAAATGATGTGGGGGTGATGGAGACTGCAAATGATGTGGGGTGATGGAGACTGCAAATGATGATGTGGGGGTGATGGGGACTGCAAATGATGTTGGGGGACTGCAAATGATGATGTGGGGGTGTTGGGGACTGCAAATGATGTTGGGGGACTGCAAATGATGATGTGGGGGTGATGGGGACTGCAAATGATGTGGGGGTGATGGGGACTGCAAATGATGTGGGGGTGATGGAGACTGCAAATGATGATGTGGGGGTGATGGGGACTGCAAATGATGTTGGGGGACTGCAAATGATGATGTGGGGGTGATGGGGACTGCAAATGATGTTGGGGGACTGCAAATGATGATGTGGGGGTGATGGGGACTGCAAATGATGATGTGGGGGTGATGGCAACTGCAAATGATGTGGGGGGACTGCAAATGATGATGTGGGGGTGATGGGGACTGCAAATGATGTGGGGGTGATGGGAACTGCAAATGATGTGGGGGTGATGGAGACTGCAAATGATGTGGGGGTGATGGAGACTGCAAATGATGATGTGGGGGTGATGGGGACTGCAAATGATGTTGGGGGACTGCAAATGATGATGTGGGGGTGATGGGGACTGCAAATGATGTGGGGGTGATGGGGACTGCAAATGATGTGGGGGTGATGGGAACTGCAAATGATGTGGGGGTGATGGAGACTGCAAATGATGATGTGGGGGTGATGGGGACTGCAAATGATGTTGGGGGACTGCAAACGATGTGGGGGTGATGGGGACTGCAGATGATGATGGGGGGTGATGGGGACTGCAAATGATGTGGGGGGACTGCAAATGATGATGTGGGGGTGATGGGGACTGCAAATGATGTGGGGGTGATGGGGACTGCAAATGATGATGTGGGAGATGGGGACTGCAAATGATGTGGGGGTGATGGGAATTGCAAATGATGTGGGGGGGATGGGGATAGGTAATGATGTGGGAGTGATAGGGACTGCAGATGATGAAGTGTGTTTGAGGGGGTTCTGCACATGATGAAATGATAGGGGGCTGCAAATGATGAAGTAAGGGGGACTGCAGATGAAGTGACGGGGGGGATAGGGGACTAAATGATGATAGGGGACTAAATGATGAAGTGGGGGTGATGGGGACTGCACATGAAGTGAGTGTGAGGGACGTGGACAGCAATTGAATTGAACTTGGGGGTGGGAAGAGCAAATGATGTATTGAAGGTGGGGAGAGCAAATAATGAATTTTGAGGGTGGGGAAGATCAATTGATAATGAATAGAGGGTGGGAGAGAGAGAAGACGTGGCAATGAATTGAGGCAGAAGGGGCATGTAACTATAATGAATTGGGGTAAGGGTTAGAGCGGGAGGTACATAGTGGGTTCGTTGAGGATAAAGTAACTGGTAATAAATTGGAAGAATACAGGTGCTAATTAATTTATATATTAAATGAGGAAAGTGGCTATATACAGATAGTGGGGGCACAGTGGCGGATTATAATTTATATTTGGAATGGTGGGTTGCATAATAACCAATTATATATTAATGGTGGGTGAACGTCTGTAGTCAGATGTGTAGTGTAGAAGAAAGGGAAAAAATGGGGAATGTGCTCTGGAAGCGGTGCTCTAGATAACTGTGTTATTTTATGCAGATGAGACGAGTCCTGGCAGAAAGAAGTGATAGCGGTCTGCGCTGGATTAAAAAGAAACGCAAAGATGAAGGACTTTAGCTAGAGACGTCACTGGTGAGTATGTTACCTGTACACTGACACCATACACTGTATACTGTATACAGTGCTCCTGTGTATAATGTCACTGGTGATCACTATACTATCTGTACACTATACACTATATACAGAGCTCCTTTGTATAATGTCACTAGTGATTGCTGTATTACATGTACACTGTACCCTATATACAGAGCTCCTGTGTATAATGTCACTAGTGATCACTATATTATCTGTACACTATACACTATATACAGAGCTCCTGTGTATAATGTCACTAGTGATCGCTGTATTACATGTACACTATACACTATATACAGAGCTCCTGTGTATAATGTCACTAGTGATCGCTGTATTACATGTACACTGACACTATATGAAGAGCTCCTGTGTATAATGGCATCGGCGACCACTGTATTACCTGTACACACACTGCATACTAAGTACAGATCTCCTGTGTATAATGGCACTTATGGTGATAGTATTTTTTTTTTTATTAATGATCAGTATTGTACTATTCAGTCACAATGTGGTGGTAATATGTTGTCCGGCCATGGTGTAGCGGTATTTGTTCCTTGTATGTGCTATTATTCGGTCACTGTGTGGTGGTAATATGTGGTCTGTTCATGTTGTGTTGGTATTTGTTCCTTGTATGTAGTTGGTCACCATGTGATGGTAATATGTGGTCTGGACATGCTGCGGTGGTATTTGTCCCTTGTATGTGATATTGTTCAGTCACTGTGGTGGTAATATGTGGTCTGCACATGGTGTGGCGGTATTTGTTCCTTGTAGATAGTATTATAGGTCACTATGTGGTGATAATATGGTGTCTGGTCATGGTGTTGTGGTATTTGTCCCTTGTATGTGGTATTATTGGTCAATTGAAAAATAAATAAAAATACACCTAAATTGTATTGCATATTTTAACAAATGTTTAATAGATTAGAGTTGTCGTTTCAAATTTAAAAAAACCTTTTGGCCAAAACAAAAGCTGCTGGCTATGTGTTTGATCTGGTAATGGGAACTGTTAATGTGTGATTTGTGAGAAGTGGAGTTTTGGCAAGAGACAGCGGTGGGGCTGTTGACAGTTCGAGGGGTGGAGGCGGGGCTGGGGTGGAGCCTGGGCGGAGTCTTAAGGGGCCCTGAAAATTTTGCCAGTATGGGGCCCTGAAATTCCTAGTGGCAGCCCTGATCATGGAGACCGATGGACTAAGCATCTCAGGAGACAAAAAAAAGTCTAAAATTCTCAATTCACCTTACCGGTTTTCTGAAAACATTTTCATGTTGCGCTACAAGGACCGGTAGCATGGCGATACTTAGAATTTGCATATACAGTGATGATATCCATGTTATATATCATGTCAACCATGTTGATAACCAGTTTCTGAACTAACTTGGCACATCGTCAAGAATTTTTGTTTACGTGGGTGCGCAGTTAAACAAGCATGTAAAAAATGTACAGTTTTCTCCCAAGATTAAAAATTTACTTGAATGAAATCTGAAAGTGGAGAATATTCTAAATATTTTTCTTCATATTTTGGTGACCTTTTTATGTGATTTTTATTAACAAAAACTGAATTCAGTTTCCGCAGTAAGTCGAAGAGCAGACATTATGCATAATTGGCTGTCCCGGGTTTTCAGCAACTAACGTGTCAACTTTACTGTGTAGAATGGGATAGAGTCTGCAAGGTAACTTCATTATTATTGGAGGGGGAAGGATTTAGTGACAGGTAACAGCTCAATAAAACTATTGAACAGCAATGAACTTATATTTCGTGGGACCACCAAAGGAGATAATTTTGAGGGTCATCCTCCATCTGTACACAACATGCACAATTATCATTCTACGTATGGAATTATTATCCATAAGAATGAAAGGTCGTGTATACAGTATCTCTCTGACAATTCCTAGTCTCTGACTGAGGAGACTATTCTCTGTCCTTTCTGGAAACTGTATTAGTCTTTGAACACTTTTCTTTCCATTAAAGGGGTTGTTTAAAGTTTGGAAGTTATCCACTATGTATAGGACAGGAGATAACTTACTGATTAATGGGGATTCTGATCAATCTCATTAATGAGGATTCTGATTAATCTCAAGAAGCGGGACTCTAAAGAGCGTTGTGTAGATTGGTGGTCGATCTTGAGCAGTGCCGCTAGATTCATTGTTAATGGAAATGCCTAAAACCAGCCATACACTGAGCTTGATTCCTTCCAGTGGTACCTTAAAGAATGAATAGAGCGGCAAAGCGCATGATCGACCTCCACTCCACCCGGGGCTCTTCAGAGTCCCAGTTATTGGGATCGGTGGGGGTCGCATTGATAGGGAAATGATAACTTCTAAACTTAGTACAAGCCCTTTAATTGCAGTTGCCATAAGGCACACACTCCCTGCCATTCTGTCTGCACAGGTCTCGAACCATGGCAACTGCATGGATGAACGATCTGTAGGAAGATTGATCTTGTGCAAGCCTAGGTAGGTCCTCCACGGTCTTCTCCGTTATCTTGATATTTTCAAGCCATTGGGTTGCTGGTCTTCTTCTTCACCTTCTTCCTTCTATTCTTCCAACCATGAGGTCCTCCTCCAGTGATTTTTCTCTTTGTATAATGTATCCAAAGTAGGCAAGTCATAGCTTGGTGATCCTTGCTTCCAGTGGCAAGAATTGATTTTTTTCTTCTTGCCATCCATTGTATTGATGGCATTCTTCTTCAGTTCCACATTTCGAAAGCTTCGATACTTCTGTCTTGTTTCTTTATTATCCAGGTTTCACATCAGTATGTTACCACAGAAAAGACCAAACTATGTACGAGCCATGTTCTTGTCGCCAGTCAGAACGTTCCTCAATTTGATGTCCTTGTTCCGTGACTTTATTGTGGATTTGCCCATCACTATTGTCCTATTGACTTCCGATGTCGTTACTGCATCTTGAGTTATCGCTACGAGTAGATTGAAGTCCTTTACAATTTCCAGGTTATCACCGTCCATCTCAAATATGTCCTGGTTGTACCTGGCAGTAGTCAATATCTCTATCCTCTTTGCACACTCTTTGTACACTGACTAGCAAAAGGTAACAATGTTTTGAACTATTGACTTTCAGGCTCCCCTCTCACCATCCGCTACTGCTCAGAACGTGAGACTGACATAATTTTATAGACCATCGTCTTGGCTATCCTATCTCATACATTAATTTGACTTGCAGCTATTTAGCATATGATTATTTATGCAGATTCTTGTCATGTCACTGCTTTGTTACTGTTTTGCTACATAAAATCTAAATTCTAATATTTTTGTTAGTATTTTGTAAATTCACCTTTTGGCTTTCAACACTGCCTGAATCCCTCTGGGCATGCTCTTAACCAGGTTCAAACATCTCTACCAAAATCTGATCGCATGTCTATTCTACACGTTCCCAAAGTTGATGCATACTGGTCGAATCACTTGGGTATGTATAGAGATTTTTCTTCAACTTTACCCACAAGTGTTCGATTGGGTTGAGATCTTGGGACTGTGAGGGTCAATCCAGCACCTCTACGTCATTGTTATTGAACAATTTATTTGCCAATCTCATATCAATCTCATCATATGCTATGTGTTGTTGTCCTGCTGGAACACTATGTCATCCTTTTCATACCCATAGTACTCGAGTGTACGAAGTAACTCGTCTTGTAGGATACTCACATAGAGCTCAGCATTGAGGCAACCATCGATCCTGGTCAAGTGTCCAACACCTTTGGCTGTGAAACAACCTCGTATCATCAGGATTCCTCCACCTTTACAGTTCCTTCAATTTCTCGATCCTTTTACCCCCTCTTTCTCTTGTTTCTTCCAGATTCATTTGCACCCATCAGAGCCTAGTCTATTGACTTTCATCTCATCACTGCAAATCACCCATTTCTAAACTTCTACTGTCCATAGTTACATAGTTACATAGTTATTAAGGTTGAAGGAAGACTTTAAGGGTACCGTCACACTATACGATTTACCTACGATCATGACCAGCGATATGACCTGGCCGTGATCGTAGGTAAATCGTAGTGTGGTCGCTGGGGAGCTGTCACACAGACAGCTCTCCAGCGACCAACGATGCCGAGGTACCCGGGTAACCAGGGTAAACATCGGGTTACTAAGCGCAGGACCGCGCTTAGTAACCCGATGTTTACCCTGGTTACCAGCGTAAAAACAAACAAACAGCACATACTTACATTCTTGTGTCCGTCAGGTCCCTTGCCGTCTGCTTCCCACACTCACTGACTGCCGGCCATAAAGTGAAAGTGAAAGCACGTCACTGCTGTGCTCTGCTTTCACTTTACGGCCGGCAGTCACAGTGCGGGAAGCAGACGGCAAGGGACCTGACGGACACCAGAATGTAAGTATGTGCTGTTTTTTTTTTTTTAGTTTTACGCTTGTAACCAGGGTAAACATCGGGTTACTAAGCGCGGTCCTGCGCTTAGTAACCCGATGTTTACCCTGGTTACAAGCTAACGCATCGCTAGATCGGTGTCACACACACCGATCTAGCGATGCCAGCGGGAGATCCAGCGACAAAAGAAAGTTCTAAACGATCTGCTACGACGTACGATTCTCAGCAGGATCCCTGATCGCTGCTGCGTGTCAGACACAGCGATATCGTAACGATATCGCTGGAACGTCACGAATCGTACCGTCGTAGCGATCAAAATGGCAGTGTGTGACGGTACCCTAAGTCCATCTAGTTCAACCTAACATAGTAACATAGTTAGTAAGGCCGAAAAAAGACATTTGTCCATCCAGTTCAGCCTATAACCTATAGCCTAACCTAACATGCCCTAACATGTTGATCCAGAGGAAGGCAAAAAAACCATGTGGCAAAGAGTAAGCTCCACTTTGGGGAAAAAAATTCCTTCCCGACTCCACATACGGCAATCAGACTAATTCTCTGGATCAACGCCCTATCAAGGAATCTAGTGTATATACCCTGTAACATTATACTTTTCCAGAAAGGTATCCAGTCCCCTCTTAAATTTAAGTAATGAATCACTCATTACAACATCATACGGCAGAGAGTTCCATAGTCTCACTGCTCTTACAGTAAAGAATCTGCATCTGTTATTTTGCTTAAACCTTCTGTCCTCCAGACGTAGAGGATGCCCCCTTGTCCCTGTTTCAGATCAATGATTAAAAAGATCATCAGAAAGGTCTTTGTACTGTCCCCTCATATATTTATACATTAAAATAAGATCACCCCTTAGTCTTCGTTTTTCCAAACTACATAGCCCCAAGTGTAATAACCTATCTTGGTATTGCAGACCCCCCAGTCCTCTAATAACCTTGGTCGCTCTTCTCTGCACCCGCTCCAGTTCAGCTATGTCTTTCTTATACACCGGAGACCAGAACTGTGCACAGTATTCTAAGTGTGGTCGCACTAGTGACTTGTATAGAGGTAAAATTATGTTCTCCTCATGAGCATCTATGCCTCTTTTAATGCATCCCATTATTTTATTTGCCTTTGTAGCAGCTGCCTGACACTGGCCACTGAACATGAGTTTGTCATCCACCCATACACCCAGGTCTTTTTCATTGACTGTTTTGCCCAGGGTTTTAGAATTAAGCACATAGTTATACATCTTATTACTTCTACCCAAGTGCATGACCTTACATTTATCCCCATTAAAGCTCATTTGCCATTTATCAGCCCAAGCTTCTAGTTTACATAAATCATCCTGTAATATAAAATTGTCCTCCTCTGTATTGATTACCCTGCAGAGTTTAGTGTCATCTGCAAATATTGAAATTCTGCTCTGAATGCCCCTACAAGGTCATTAATAAATATGTTAAAAAGAAGAGGGCCCAATACTGACCCCTGTGGTACCCCACTGCTAACCGCTACCCAGTCCGAGTGTGCTCCATTAATAACCACCTTTTGTTTCCTATCCCCGAGCCAGCTCTCAACCCACTTACACATATTTTCCCCTATCCCCATTATTCTCATTTTATGTATCAACCTTTTGTGTGGCACCGTATCAAAAGCTTTTGAAAAGTCCATATACACTACATCCACTGGGTTCCCTTGGTCCAATCCGGAACTTACCTCTTCATAGAAACTGATCAGATTAGTCTGACATGAACGGTCCCTAGTAAACCCGTGCTGATACTGGGTCATGAGGTTATTCCTCTTCAGATACTCCAGTATAGCGTCCCTTAGAATGCCCTCCAGGATTTTACCCACAGTAGAGGTTAAGCTTACTGGCCTATAATTACCGAGTTCAGTTTTTGTCCCCTTTTTGAATATTGGCACCACATTTGCTATACGCCAGTCCTGTGGTACAGACCCTGTTATTATGGAGTCTTTAAAGATTAAAAATAATGGTCTATCGATGACTGTACTTAATTCCTGCAGTACTCGAGGGTGTATCCCATCCGGGCCCGGAGATTTGTCAATTTTAGTGATTTTTAGACGCCGCCGCACTTCCTGCTGGGTTAAGCAGATGACATTTAATGTGGAATTTTTGTTATCACTGATCATATTGTCTGCCAGGGAATTTTCTTTTGTAAATACTGATGAAAAAAAGTCATTTAGCATATTGGCTTTTTCCTCATCCACCATTTCACCCAGACTATTTTTAAGGGGGCCAACACTATAATTTTTTAGTTTCTCACTATTTATGTAGGTAAAGAATATTTTGGGATTATTTTTACTCTCTCTGGCAATGAGTCTCTCTGTCTCAATCTTTGCTGCCTTGATTTGCTTTTTACAGACTTTATTTAATTTTCTGTATTTATTTAGTGCCTCATCACTACCTACTTTCTTCAATTCACTAAATGCTTTCTTTTTGTCACTTTGTCCACTTTTTGTACTTTTTTGCAAAGTCAAACCGACGCTTCCTATGACAATTTTGAAGTTGAGGCTTCTTCACCATTTTTCAGGCCACCATTCCAGACTTGTGTAATGTACGTTGCTCGGTGCTTCCATGGACGTCTACGATCTCACTATTATGAAGCACACTTGCCACCTCCACTGCCGTGTTTGTCGCTCCAGAAATGATAGACCTTGTGATGAGGCAACTTGTTGACTCTGATATTTTGCCTGGATGTCCACCTCTTGGCTTTTGAATGGATGGAATGACTTTATTTCATAATCTTCCAACTATCATGGCGTTCACGTGATGCAGTTTGGCAATTTTCGTGGCCGAGAGACCCGTTATCAATGCGCTGGATGACCCTGTTTCTCTTTTCTTGGGAAATCTTCTTCACGGCTCATTGATTCGAACCAGTGACCTTTCACTTGGGAATCAACCTAATAACACACTGAGCCATTAGGGAATGAGAAAACAGGTTGAGTTTGGCAATATTCAGGAAGAAAAAGATTTTTATGCCATCAGGAGCAAAAAAGTAAAAATGCAGTGACATGACGAGAATCTGCATAACTAATATGATGAAAAGTTGAAAATCAAATTTATGAATGAGATAGAAAAAATGATTGTCTGTAAAATGATGGTGGTCTCGCGTTCGAAGCAGAAGTGGAGGATGGAGCGATATGGAGCCTGAAAGTCAATGGTTCACCATAGGAGATGGAGCCGCATATTCATCACTGTAATAAGCGGCACCACGTGACCGCTCATACAGGAAGAGCTGCAACGCTGAGAGGATGGAAGCGCTGAGGGAGCTGGGTAAGTATTTTAATGCCAGCGGGCGGGCGCACGGGGGGTGGGAGGGGGGAGATTACCGGGAACTTTACTTTAAAAACAAAAAAAAATTAAAAAAATGATTTTTCATTCCTTCTCTCCAGCGAACGCTGCTGGGAAGAAGGAATGAATTCTGGATTCAGCACCCAAAGCAGGGGACAGCGCTTAACTCTAGCGCTGTCTCCTGCACGGTGCATGTGGTACCCAGTCGGCACACGGCTGCCGCACGTGTGCCACACTGATGTGCCACATGAGCACACGGACACGGATAACTCCGGTACCGATTTTTCCGGTACCGGAATTATCTGGACGTGAGGGACAGGCCTTAAAGCAACTCTCCATCTCTTATTATCATGCACTTTTAGATACAAAATCCTCTACGGTGTATTCTCTTAAATCCTCGATTTTGCTTTTTGTTTTTTTATCTCCACTTCTTCCAAGAGCCCTAACTTCTTTTTTTGAGGGCTTGTATTTTTATGCATTGAGCTGCAGATTTTGGTCCTACTTCAGGGTGCACGCAATGTTTTGTTCGTTTTGGTTTGCATTTGTTGGGATAAGTTCATTGACTGAAAAATGGTCATTCTGCTTCAATTCCATTTTCTTTACCATATAAGTTTGATATCTTGATTGATTGGATTTTTTCTGATGCGGCAATACCAAAGATGCTTCTTTTTATTACATTTATTTATATTAAATTTCAAGCCTTTATTTTTTATATTTTTAAAAACTTTAACATTTTACTTATAAGTTTAACCTCCCCGAAAAAAATAAATTTCTTAATTGCCCTGGTGGACTTTTTTTAAAACATTTTTTTACATTGCACTTATTCTTATGGGACATTTTTTTAAGATTTTTAAAAGCTTCCTGTTAAGATTCTATTTTTTTTTAGTCCCCTCTTTTTAAGGGTATGTGTCCACTTTCAGGATGGCCGGCGGTATCGTCGGAGCGGCTTTGCCGCTCTGCGGTAAGCCCCGCCCCCTTCTGGGACGCGATGATGCCGGATGTGTTCATAGCACACATCCGGGATCATCGCACCCATCGCATAGGGCCCTGTGCTATATCTTGCGGCGACGCAGCGTCGCCGCAAGATATACGGACATGCTGCGATCTGAAAAGACGCGCAGCATGTCCGGAGTCGCAGGGCCGCCGCGTGCGTGTTTCCATGCATAGTGGAGACGGGATTTCATTAAATCCCCTCCACTATGCTGTAACATCTGGACGCTGCGTGTCTGACGCTGCGGCTCTATGCAGCGTCAGACACGCAGCGTTTCCTGCACGTGGAAACATACCCTTAACATTTTTTAAAACTTTTTTTTTTAAATTTTACTTATTATTTTAATCCCTTTTATGGGGCATTTTTTAAAAATATTTAGGATTAAAATGATGTGAAATACTGAACGTGTGATCGTGGCCAAATGAGCAGAATGGGCTAATGCATCAAGGCCGGCATTCGACTTATTTATACTGTAAGAAAAATCATATAAAAGTAAGAAAATACAACCATAAACTAAGCAACAAATATCACCAAGGTGAAAACTGCATAAATCTGAAGCCTGGAGAGTAATTTGACTTTATGGAGCTAAAGTACACATCCTTGGATAATTATATACAGGGGTGAAGCACAAAACACGTGAGGGCAGAGGATGAAAAGAAACCATTAAAAGTAGAAACTTCCGGTACACTGAAAACACCTCATCAGATGCAAGAAAAGTGACGTGTAGCAAAGCCTAATGGAATATTACTCCTATCCATCGTGTAATAAAAAGTGATACAATTTCCTGATGTACTTTCTATAGCAATTTCTCTGCTTGCTGTCATTGTACCGTCCTGACCACGTGCTGGATTACAGCCGTGCACCTGTGCGGACATCTCGTCACCTGGACACTTTTTAGAAGTAAAATAATGAAGGTTCCTGTTCAGTGACAGCAAGCAGAGATCTTGAAAATGTGAGCAATGAATGCAGAACTGTTTACTGGAAAACTTCAGAACATTAAATCAGCTTCATTTGTTGAGACTGGAATACCCTTTTTTAATCATCACAAAAGTAACCTTTTTGCAACCTTGATGTCACTGACCCTCTGTCGTTCCTCCTGGAAATTAATAACATCATCCTTTGCATTGTCAGTAGGGTGTAAGTCCAAACAGTACGATGAGATCTGATTGGACAGAGTGTGAAGTGTGGCCGGATTTGTTGTTTTTCGTTCTCCTCTTTATGATTTATTTGTGTAACTTGAAGTATTTCCCATCTTTTGCCTTCCTATACAATGGTGTGAACCCATAGTCACACATCACCGAGTGTTTGCTGTATCTGTCATGTGATGATCCTGGACCATTACTGACTCCATGTTTCCATCTGTAGGACTCTCCCGACCCACTGATATGTTTACAGTGAATGTTTCCCCAACGCAAGTAAACGGCAAAAATCCCATAAAGATGTGTTCTATTTAAACAACCCCCTTCCACATGTGCAGTTAAGCTGTACCCTAATCATAAGTCCGTACAATTTATAATCCAATTTATTTATATTCTAATCCTGATTTATAGTGCAGCACCTCTCCTCTCACGAGAGTAAAAATATGATCTCAGTGCTTTCATCATCTTTGGTGCAAAAATCAGCCTAATATGTCTAAGAATTTCTCAGATTCTCCTCCTCTGTAACTTGCCATCCACACCTTTTGAGTAGGAGGATCCTCCTCGGTACCATTCTGCCAGCACTATAGGTGCTGTAACTATCTTTCCACTAACTTCTCAGCATGCATTGCTCCTACCATTGTCTAATGGCTTGCCTGACTTGAAAGCCTGCCTATTTATTATGCCTTTATGCTGTTCCATGGAAAGAAGAGCAGGAACAGAGAGACAAAGACCTGTCCCACTTCCTGTACAGAATCAATGACCTGCACCCACTTCCTGTAGAAAGACAATGCCCTGGCTGCACCCACTTCCTGTAGAGAGTCATAGACCCGCACCCACTTCCTGTAGAGAGTCATAGACCCGCACCCACTTCCTGTAGAGTCAAATACCAGCACCCACTTCCTGTACAGAATCAATGACCTGCACCCACTTCCTGTAGAAAGACAAAGCCCTGGACCCACTTCCTGTAGAGAGTCATAGACCAGCACCCACTTCCTGTAGAGTCATAGACCCGCACCCACTTCATGTACAGAATCAATGACCTGCACCCACTTCCTGTAGAAAGACAAAGCCCTGCACCCACTTCCTGTAGAGAGTCATAGACCTGCACCCACTTCCTGTAGAGAGTCATAGACCTGCACCCACTTCCTGTAGAGAGTCATAGACCTGCTCTCACTTCCAGTAAAAAGACAAGTAACCACTTCCAGTTGGAAGACAAAAGCCTGAACGCAGAAGCAAAGTCCCACCCCCTGACAGGGAGACAGACCAATCCCGACTTCCTGTATAGAGGAAAAGACCCACCCTCACTTCCTTTAGGAAGACAAAGAACCCTCACAACTTCTTCTAGAGACAGCTGCCCCCACTTCCTGTAGGGAGACATAAACCCGCTCCCACTTCTTGTAGAGAGACAGACCAGCTCCCACTTCTTGTAGAGAGACATAGATCCACCCCCACGTCCTGTAGGGAGACTGTTGTGAATTCTGTGGCAGAGCTCCCTCCTATGGTCACAAGTGGTACTTCGGCTGGTTCTCTCTGTGAGCTTCCGTTGGTGGAGGAAAGTGGTACTGCGGCTTCTGAGTTTCCTTCCTCAGGTGATGTGGTGAAGTCGTTAGGTGCTGCTCTATTTAACTCCACCTAGTGCTTTGATCCTGGCTTCCAGTCAATGTTCTAGTATTGGACCTGTTTCCTCCTGGATCGTTCCTGTGGCCTGCTGCTCTGCATAGCTAAGTTCCTCTTTGCTATTTGTTTGCTGTTTTTTTCTGTCCAGCTTGTCAACTTGTTTTTTACTGCTTGCTGGAAGCTCTGGGACGCAGAGGGTGTACCTCCGTGCCGTTAGTTCGGTACGGAGGGTCTTTTTGCCCCCTTTGCGTGGTTTTTGTAGGGTTTTGTGTTGACCGCAAAGTTACCTTTCCTATCCTCGCTCTGTTCAGAAAGTTGGGCCTCACTTTGCTAAATCTATTTCATCTCTACGTTTGTCTTTTCATCTTAACTCACAGTCATTATATGTGGGGGCTGCCTTTTCCTTTGGGGTATTTCTCTGAGGCAAGGTAGGCTTATTTTCTATCTTCAGGCTAGCTAGTTTCTCAGGCTGTGCCGAGTTGCATAGGGAGCGTTAGGCGCAATCCACGGCTGCCTTTAGTGTGGTTGGAGAGGATTAGGGATTGCGGTCAGCAGAGTTCCCACGTCTCAGAGCTCGTTCTTGTTTTTTGGGTTATTGCCAGGTCACTGTATGTGCGCTGACCTCTATGTTCATTGTGGTACTGAATTACCTTTCATAACAGTACTGGAAGCCAAAAGTACTAATGATTCCCAATAGAGGGAAAAAAAGTTCTGAGACCATTTTTTTTTCTCTGCACTGTGTTTTGCCTTTTTTTTCCCCTAGACATTTGGGTGGTTCAGGACACAGGTGTAGCGATGGACATTAAAGGTCTGTGTGGATCAGCTCACGGCAAGAGTACAAAGTATTCAAGACTTTGTGGTTCAGAATTCTATGTTAGAACCGAGAATTCCTATTCCTGATTTGTTTTTTGGAGATAGAACTAAATTTCTGAGTTTCAAAAATAATTGTAAACTATTTCTGGCTTTGAAACCTCGCTCCTCTGGTGACCCAGTTCAACAAGTTAGGATCGTTATTTCTTTTTTGCGTGGCGACCCTCAGGACTGGGCATTTTCTCTTGCGTCAGGAGATCCTGCATTAAGTAATATCGATGCATTTTTCCTGGCGCTCGGATTGCTGTACGATGAGCCTAATTCTGTGGATCAGGCAGAGAAGAATTTGCTGGCTCTGTGTCAGGGTCAGGATGAAATAGAGGTATATTGTCAGAAATTTAGAAAGTGGTCCGTACTCACTCAGTGGAATGAAGGTGCGCTCGCAGCTATTTTCAGAAAAGGTCTCTCTGAAGCCCTTAAGGATGTCATGGTGGGATTTCCTATGCCTGCTGGTCTGAATGAGTCTATGTCTTTGGCCATTCAGATCGGTCGACGCTTGCGCGAGCGTAAATCTGTGCACCATTTGGCGGTATTACCTGAGCTTAAACCTGAGCCTATGCAGTGCGATAGGACTTTGACCAGAGTTGAACGGCAAGAACACAGACGTCTGAATGGGCTGTGTTTCTACTGTGGTGATTCCACTCATGCTATCTCTGATTGTCCTAAGCGCACTAAGCGGTTCGCTAGGTCTGCCACCATTGGTACGGTACAGTCAAAATTTCTTCTGTCTGTTACCTTGATCTGCTCTTTGTCATCGTATTCTGTCATGGCATTTGTGGACTCAGGCGCTGCTCTGAATTTGATGGACTTGGAGTATGCTAGGCGTTGTGGGTTTTTCTTGGAGCCCTTGCAGTGTCCTATTCCATTGAGAGGAATTGATGCCACGCCTTTGGCCAAGAATAAGCCTCAGTACTGGACCCAGCTGACCATGTGCATGGCTCCTGCACATCAGGAGGTTATTCGCTTTCTGGTGTTGCATAATCTGCATGATGTGGTCGTGTTGGGGTTGCCATGGCTACAAGCCCATAATCCAGTATTAGATTGGAAATCCATGTCTGTGTCCAGCTGGGGTTGTCAGGGGGTACATGGTGATGTCCCATTTCTGTCAATTTCGTCATCCACCCCTTCTGAGGTTCCTGAATTCTTGTCTGATTACCGGGATGTATTTGATGAGCCCAAGTCCGATACCCTACCTCCGCATAGGGATTGTGATTGTGCTATCGATTTGATTCCTGGTAGTAAATTCCCAAAAGGTCGACTGTTTAATTTATCTGTGCCTGAGCACGCCGCTATGCGGAGTTATGTGAAGGAGTCTTTGGAGAAGGGGCATATTCGCCCGTCATCGTCGCCATTAGGAGCAGGGTTCTTTTTTGTAGCCAAGAAGGATGGTTCACTGAGACCTTGTATAGATTACCGCCTTCTAAATAAGATCACGGTTAAATTTCAGTACCCCTTGCCATTGTTATCTGATTTGTTTGCTCGGATTAAGGGGGCTAGTTGGTTCACCAAGATAGATCTTCGTGGTGCGTATAATCTTGTGCGTATTAAGCGAGGCGATGAGTGGAAAACTGCATTTAATACACCCGAGGGCCATTTTGAGTATCTAGTAATGCCATTCGGACTTGCCAATGCTCCATCAGTGTTTCAGTCCTTTATGCATGACATCTTCCGAGAGTACCTGGATAAATTCCTGATTGTGTACTTAGATGACATTTTGATCTTCTCGGATGATTGGGAGTCTCATGTGAAGCAGGTCAGAACGGTGTTTCAGGTCCTGCGTGCTTATTCTTTGATTGTGAAGGGATCAAAGTGTCTCTTTGGTGTTCAGAAGGTTTCATTTTTGGGGTTCATCTTTTCCCCTTCTACTATCGAGATGGACCCTGTTAAGGTCCAAGCCATCCATAATTGGACTCAGCCGACATCTCTGAAAAGTCTGCAAAAGTTCCTGGGCTTTGCTAATTTTTATCGTCGCTTCATCTGCAATTCTTCTAGTATTGCTAAACCATTGACCGATTTGACCAAGAAAGGTGCTGATTTGGTCAATTGGTCTTCTGCTGCTGTGGAAGCTTTTCAAGAGTTGAAGCGTCGTTTTTCTTCTGCCCCTGTGTTGTGTCAACCAGATGTTTCGCTTCCGTTCCAGGTTGAGGTTGATGCTTCTGAGATTGGAGCAGGGGCTGTTTTGTCGCAGAGAAGTTTTGATTGCTCGGTGATGAAACCATGCGCCTTCTTTTCCAGGAAGTTTTCGCCTGCTGAGTGAAATTATGATGTGGGCAATCGAGAGTTGCTGGCCATGAAGTGGGCATTCGAGGAGTGGCGTCATTGGCTTGAAGGAGCTAAGCATCGCGTGGTGGTCTTGACTGATCATAAGAACTTGACTTATCTCGAGTCCGCCAAGCGGTTGAATCCTAGACAAGCTCATTGGTCGTTGTTTTTTGCCCGTTTTGACTTTGTGATTTCATACCTTCCGGGCTCTAAAAATGTGAAGGCGGATGCTCTGTCTAGGAGTTTTGTGCCCGACTCTCCGGGTGTATCTGAGCCGGCGGGTATCCTCAAAGAGGGAGTAATTGTGTCTGCCATCTCCCCTGATTTGCGGCGGGTGCTGCAAAAATTTCAGGCTAATAAACCTGATCGTTGCCCAGCGGAGAAACTGTTTGTCGCTGATAGGTGGACGAATAAAGTTATCTCTGAGGTTCATTGTTCGGTGTTGGCTGGTCATCCTGGAATCTTTGGTACCAGAGAGTTAGTGGCTAGATCCTTTTGGTGGCCATCTCTGTCGCGGGATGTGCGTACTTTTGTGCAGTCCTGTGGGATTTGTGCTCGGGCTAAGCCCTGCTGTTCTCGTGCCAGTGGGTTGCTTTTGCCCTTGCCGGTCCCGAAGAGGCCTTGGACACATATCTCTATGGATTTTATTTCAGATCTTCCCGTCTCTCAAAAGATGACAGTCATTTGGGTGGTCTGTGATCGCTTCTCTAAGATGGTCCATTTGGTACCCTTGTCTAAATTGCCTTCCTCCTCTGATTTGGTGCCATTGTTTTTCCAGCATGTGGTTCATTTACATGGCATTCCAGAGAATATCGTTTCTGACAGAGGTTCCCAGTTTGTTTCGAGGTTTTGGCGAGCCTTTTGTGGTAGGATGGGCATTGACTTGTCTTTTTCCTCGGCTTTCCATCCTCAGACTAATGGCCAGACCGAACGAACCAATCAGACCTTGGAAACATATCTGAGATGCTTTGTTTCTGCTGATCAGGATGACTGGGTGTCCTTTTTGCCTTTGGCTGAGTTCGCCCTTAATAATCGGGCCAGCTCGGCTACCTTGGTTTCACCGTTTTTCTGCAACTCTGGGTTCCATCCTCGTTTCTCTTCAGGGCAGGTTGAGTCTTCGGACTGTCCTGGTGTGGATACAGGTTGCAGCAGATTTTGACTCATGTAGTGGACAATTTGACTTTGTGCCAGGAGAAGGCTCAACGTTTCGCTAATCGCAGACGCTGTGTGGGTCCCCGACTTCGGGTTGGGGACTTGGTTTGGTTATCTTCTCGTCATATTCCTATGAAGGTTTCCTCTCCTAAGTTTAAACCTCGTTTTATTGGTCCATATAGGATTTCTGAGGTTCTTAATCCTGTGTCTTTTCGTCTGACCCTTCCAGATTCTTTTTCCATACATAACGTATTCCATAGGTCATTGTTGCGGAGATATGTGGCACCTATGGTTCCATCTGTTGATCCTCCTGCCCTGGTTTTGGTGGAGGGGGAGTTGGAGTATATTGTGGAGAAGATTTTGGATTCTCGTGTTTCAAGGCGGAAACTCCAGTATCTGGTTAAGTGGAAGGGTTATGCTCAGGAAGATAATGCCTGGGTCTTTGCCTCTGATGTCCATGCTCCCGATCTTGTTCGTGCCTTTCATATGGCTCATCCTGGTCGTCCTGGGAGCTCTGGTGAGGGTTCGGTGACCCCTCCTCAAGGGGGGGGGGTACTGTTGTGAATTCTGTGGCAGAGCTCCCTCCTGTGGTCACAAGTGGTACTTCGGTTGGTTCTCTCTGTGAGCTTCCGTTGGTGGAGGAAAGTGGTACTGCGGCTTCTGAGTTTCCTTCCTCAGGTGATGTGGTGAAGTCGTTAGGTGCTGCTCTATTTAACTCCACCCAGTGCTTTGATCCTGGCTTCCAATCAATGTTCTAGTATTGGACCTGTTTCCTCCTGGATCGTTCCTGTGGCCTGCTGCTCTGCATAGCTAAGTTCCTCTTTGCTATTTGCTTGCTGTTTTTTTCTGTCCAGCTTGTCAATTTGTTTTTTACTGCTTGCTGGAAGCTCTGGGACGCAGAGGGTGTACCTCCGTGCCGTTAGTTCGGTACGGAGGGTCTTTTTGCCCCCTTTGCGTGGTTTTTGTAGGGTTTTGTGTTGACCGCAAAGTTACCTTTCCTATCCTCGCTCTGTTCAGAAAGTTGGGCCTCACTTTGCTAAATCTATTTCATCTCTACGTTTGTCTTTTCATCTTAACTCACAGTCATTATATGTGGGGGCTGCCTTTTCCTTTGGGGTATTTCTCTGAGGCAAGGTAGGCTTATTTTCTATCTTCAGGCTAGCTAGTTTCTCAGGCCGTGCCGAGTTGCATAGGGAGCGTTAGGCGCAATCCACGGCTGCCTTTAGTGTGGTTGGAGAGGATTAGGGATTGCGGTCAACAGAGTTCCCACGTCTCAGAGCTCGTTCTTGTTTTTTGGGTTATTGCCAGGTCACTGTATGTGCGCTGACCTCTATGTCCATTGTGGTACTGAATTACCTTTCATAACAGGAGACATAAACCCGCTCCCACTTCTTGTAGAGAGACATAGACCCACCCCTGCTTCCTGTAGGGAGACATAGATCCACCCCCACTTCCTGTAGGGAGACATAAACACGCTCCCACTTCTTGTAGAGAGACAGACCCGCTCCCACTTCTTGTAGAGAGACATAGACCCACCCCCGCTTCCTGTAGGGAGACATAGATCCACCCCCACTTCCTGTAGGGAGACATAAACCCACTCCCACTTCTTGTAGAGAGACAGACCCGCTCCCACTTCTTGTAGAGAGACATAGACCCACCCCCACTTCCTGTAGGGAGACATAAACCCGCTCCCACTTCTTATAGAGCGACATAGACCCACCCCCACTTCCTGTAGGGACACAAAGCCCCTCCCCCACTTCCTGTAGGGACACAAAGCCCCTCTCCCACTTCCTGTAGAGAGACCAAGCCCCGCCCCCACTTCCTGTAGGGACACAGACCCGCCCCCACTTTCTGTAATTCCTCTTGGATATTACACATGACAACAGATATGGGAAAGGAGGCTAGACATAAGGGAGAACTTGTGGACAGCACTTTGGAGTAATTCCTCTGATGAAACATTCTACGAATATAAAGTAATTTGGAGTTAATTCGCTGTTGCATTGGACATCAGATGACAAGCCTAGTAAATCCTTGTGTAGTTTCCTGTACTGGTGGTTGTAGACAGCCTGACAGGATCAGTAAAACAAGGTTTTCTTCCAGGAAACAGCGCCACACGTATACATGGGTTGTCCTTGGTATTGCAGCTCAGCTTCAATAAAGTCAATGGCTGTTGAGTTGCAGTAGCAGCCATGTTGTCCTAAAATTTCATACAACCGCTTTACTTCTATGACTGAGAAGCAGATAGAAATGGTTGATTATTAACAGTATTCTGTAGTCCATTGTACAGGCCATTAAGCCTAGGAATGTGGAGACCCTCTCCGATCAGGAGGTGACGGATTCTTCTGGGGATGATCACTACTAACCCTCAGCAGAATACAGCGGGGGTCACATGGATGACATTTTTCTAATCTCGTCTACAATGGATTTTTACTTTCAGGCTGAAAATTTACCTTTTTCGCAGATTTCATGTAAATTTTTCCTGCGTAGAAGAGAAAAGACGACAAGAAAACTGATATGATAAGAAGCTTATTCATAGAGCATTTGAAGCGATTTTTCATGTGTATTTTGGAGCAGAATTTGTTCCAAAATCCATGTAAAAAAAAAAACTCCATGTGAACATACCATAAAGCCATGTCCAGATTTATTTGATGAGTTTTTTGAGTGGATTCTCTCCAAAAAACACTACAAATATGCAAAGAAAAAAAAAAAGTTGATAGGCTTTTCCTATTCATTTCAAATATTAATTTACTTTGTTGATCAGATGAGATGTTTTTCGCATTTTTTTTTTTTTCATTTCACACTTACTGAAACTTTTCACCAAAGCACCCTTGTGCTGCTACGGTTTTAATTTTTTTACTGTATCCCTGCACAATTGATTTATCTTGCAGAGAAACAGCTGTTTCATCTACAAAATGGCGCCACTGATTGTAATGGAAACAGCTGTTTCCCTGCAAGATGATATGAAAGACAGGATTGCTGCGATTACAAGCTGTAGCATGACCGCTGAGTGTGAGTTTAGTCTACAGGTTTTGAAAAATATCCCGGGGTGGAAAGAAGAAAAAAAATAAATGGGGCACTGTCAAATCAAAAAATATAAAAAAAATTAAAAAAAATTAAAACTTTTTCAAAGTCGCTTCAGGAAAATAAAAACTCAACAAAGATTTCCAGTCGGAAAACTCATTAGATTTGATTCATCAAGAACTAGCGCTTTTCATTGCGGTCTTCATAAAGGGGCGACCTGGAGTCAGACGCCCCCTGATTTTTGAAGCGGTGCACTCCTCTTTATGAATTGGGAGCGTCTGACAAATGGTGAGCAGTAGTGAGTGAAGGTGCTCGGATAAGGTGTTATCTGAGCATGCTCGGGTGCTAACTGAGTGCCTCCAGTGTGCTTGCAAAATATGTTTCGGTCCCCGCGCCTGCATGTCTCGCGGCTGTTAGACAGCTGCAACACATGGAGGGACTGTGTAACAAACAGGACTGCCGAACAGCCACAAGACATGCAGCCACGGGGACTCGGACGTATTTTTTGAGCGTGCGGAATACACTCGGATAGCACTCGAGCATGCTCAGATAACACCTTATCGCACGTTCGCTCATCACTGGTGTGCTGGAGTGAGATTTCCGGCATATGGAACTCTCCAGCTCGCCATGAAGTAGACCAACTGTGGCGTCACTCCCTCGTTTGCCATGAGAACTGCAAAACTTGCAACTCCAAGTTGCGCCTAAATTTTGAGACTTTTCAAAGTTTTTACGCCAGAATTAGGGCATGAAAGCTTTGCTGAATCGGGCTCCTTTTTTTTGACCGCCGATAAAAAAAATAAAAAAAAACTCTCTAATTCTGCACCATGCCTGCCCGCATTTTGGTCTCTCTAGCACCAGTGCTACCGCTGCCCTCCCTGTATATATGGCACAGCCTTATTACACAGGCACAATACGCTGTGCCCTATTATTTGCCGCCACATCACATAGAAAACCACATATGGAAATCCTGAATCAAAACAAAAGGCTGAGGAATCATCCAAGCTGCAGAGCTGCCAGCGCCTATTAACCGCCTGTGAGCTGGAATGGCCACATTATGACAAAGGTGGTGGTGGAGGGGACTGGGCCAAAGTTTTACTACACTCTGAGGTTGGAAATTAAGTTCTGTCACATCCCAAAAAGCCCCAGGTCCTGCCCAGCATGGGAGGGGGCCCCAGCAGACACTAATGAGCGCAGCAGAGGTTTCCTCCTCACTAGACCTGTGCAGCTGAGTCACATTACACCCTGTTTACTTCTGCCCAAGGCACAACCTTCCCACCATGTATAACCCACGGTCCCACACCCGAAAACCAAGGTAGGAGCCTAGTGCACAGCCCTGGCTTTCCTTCCATTGTTCTCCTCTTTTATGCTTTATATTCATTGTGCTGTTTGTTGCCTTTTTTATGCCTTTTTTTTTACTTCTTTAAAACCTCCAGACAATAGAGCCGAGAAGCGCTGTGGATTCCGCTCCTTGGAGTTTCCGTAGCTTAGGGATGGAAAGCGCACGCTGCTCTTTTTTCTTCTACTACCTGCGGAATAATAAATCCTAGATAATGAAACATCAAGCTGGGAAATATAAAAAATGTTTAAAAAAAACGACAAAAGCCTTTTTAAATTATACAAATGTAATTTTTTTTAAACTTTTATCTTTTGCTATTTCTTGCAGCCATGCAACGTATGCCGAAAACGGCCCCAAAATATATATATATATATATATATATATATATATATATATATAATCTAAATCAGAAAGATAATTTATTTTATATGGGTGAATATACGTTGTACGCAGTTTCCCATACCCATGTGTGTCACGTACATCGTCTCATAAATGAAATATCCTCTTGCATTGTTGCATCTGACACTTGGCTAAGGCAACGTTCACATTGATGAGGTTTTGGTGAGTTTTTGATGTTTCAGTTTTTCTGCAGCTGTCAAGTAAAATACACAGTTAAAAAAAAACAAAAAATTTAAGATATATATATTCTTAAATTTTTTTTTTTTACCATTTCTGATATGTATACTTGAAATGGATGCTGCTTTGCTTGGAAACATTGTATTATATAGATGAGATATGAGATCGTTGGTGTGTAATGATGATACATTGACATGAGGCTTTGCTTTTTTTTTTTTTTAAACTATTTTGAAACTATAAAAAAAACAACTTTTTTTACCTTGACTTGTTGCAGTGTTTTAAACATTTGAAAGAAAAGTTTCACCCATACAAACTTCACTGGGTAAAAAAACAAAATATCAGACTGTTACTGTTTACACCTGTATTGGATAATATCAATAAAAACGTAGCGTGATCACCGGGTGTGAACAGACCCTTAAAGCCACGTTCACACATTCAGTATTTGTAATCCAAATACAGAAGAGATGATATGTTTCTATTATACTTTTCCTCTGATTTTTTGGCTTCTAAATACTGATGTAAAATACTGAACGTGTTCCGTTTCATTCATCTGAGTGGCATGTGAACATCTGTTTGCTTTGGATTTTCTGCAGCACAATCCGCCAGTGTGAGGCCTCATTCACACGTCTGTTTTTCTCGCACACCTTCTTTCTGTGTTTTTCACGGACACTGCTCACACCTAGGATAGTCTATGGGGTCATTCTTATGTCCGTTTCCTCCCTTGCTCTGAGTGGTCCATGTAAAATCACAGTCCGATTTTTGATCGTAGTGTTCCATTAGAATCAGTAATACAAGTCTATGGGTGCGTGAAAAAAAAAATCGGAACAGCACTCTGATAACATCCGAGTGTGGTCCGATTTTCACACTGTTGCGTAGGAGAAGATTTTTACCTCCACGTACGAGAAACTGACGCATTCCGTACAAACTCTGATCAAAATAATTTGTCTGTTTTTTTTCGGACCCGAGAGTAACTGCCGTCTGAACGAGGCCTTATGTCCAGATTTACTTTACATCCTATGCATTGAAATCAGGGTAAAATGTGCAATGAAAAAATGTCATATTGTGGATTTTTGGCGTCCCTAGTAATGTTCGTTCCCCGATCGTTGGCTTCTTTACGTGGACCGTTGTGCAGTGGATTTTCAGCTCACTTATCCTCCCTGTTGGGTTCACGTGACAATCTGAGTCCTGTCTATAAAGAAAACTGACCGCACCCTGACCAATGTTATTCAATAAAGCGGTTCAGATGCCTTTTTTTTTTTTTGTCCCATGGATCAAATGTCCACATGAATAAAATCAGTGCATGCACTACACTCACCGATTCAAGTCTATGGGTACGCCCCAAAAAAACGGATCCCTTTCATCTATATTTTTTCATATGATCTTAGCCTTAGGGCGCGGTCAGACGGCCATTTAGGTTGGACCGAGATCAGAACGTAAGGCACGGCCTGGCCGGCGACTCTCCCAACCCGAGTGTGACAGCTGCATAGAAATACATGACGCAGTCACGCCGGCTTGGGAGATCTGCTTGTCCTTGCGCTGCTGTCCAATTTGTATGACCGCCTGACTGCGCCATTAGACGCAGCGATTTTTCGCATTTGGTCAGTGTTTCCTTTTTTTTTTTTTTTCCCCGCGTCATCAGTTTGGTCAGTGTAAGGTTTTTACTATCAGTTTGGTCAAAGTTTTTCATCAAGTTTTTCTTGGATACAGAAACAAAGAAAATAACCCTCTGATAGGAGAAGCTTGAGAAATCTCCATCAGGCAGTCCATGAAATCGGGTAGCACATGGATCGCATATGAGTGCTGTCTTTTATTTTATGTTTTTGACATACTGCTATTTTGTGTAGTCTAAGAATGCACAGATGTGTGAACAGCTGCACAAACTATACTAAAAACAAGTTTTATCCGTATAAATCAATCTGCGTTCTGACATCTGAATGACTCTTCCTAAGAAGTCTAATAATGCTCGTTTCCTGATGGTTTGCCTGTTTAAACAACCCTTCAATCGCCCTACAAATGAGCAAAACACTTGCTTAAAAAACATTGTTCTCAGCAGCACAACATCATGGATCAACAGGTGATGTGCTGCCGAAAAATCAGACAATCTGCCTGTCTGAATGACCATCATCTTAAATGTAGCCAATCGCGATCATTTAGTAGCCGAGGTCGGTGTTCCGAAATTTGACCTAAGGGCTCATGCAGACATACGTGGATCTCGGTCTGGTAAAGGACCACGGTGCTCTGACTGGCGGAACATTGCTGTCCTTTACCAGACCAAAATCCACGTATGTCTGCATGAGCCCTTTGTTTTTATTTGTTTTGTTTCTTTAAATTGGGACACAACAAAGTAAAAATGTAAAAACTTTTTTTTTTCTCCAAGAAAAAGAATGAATGAAGCTATATTGTGACCATGAATTGTGTCCGCTCCGTCCAAAGCGCTGCCGGCTTTTGATTCATTGAACCATGGGGAATTACCTTGTCCTGTACATAGGACGGAGATATTTGTCTTGCGAAGACTGAGCGTCTCCGCAAGATAAATAGACGTGCTGCGGTCTGGAAAGTGGTGCCGCATGTCCGTCTCCACAGGGAAGCCGTGGGCACCAGTGCACCCATAGTGGAGATGGGATTTCTTCACATCCGATCCCATCCACTATGCTGTAACATCTGGCCGCTGCAGGTTGGATGCTGCGGATGTACGCAGCGTCCAACCTGCAGCGTTTACTCTCCGTGGGAAACATACCCTATGAACTTCTGATAATGGAGTGGGCAACAAGTGTCATGGCCCCTCCGATTAGGAATGATGACCCATCCAAAAGTAGTTACCAAGCTCTTCAAAGCACTATCGAGTGGGAGTTTACTGGTTCCTATTACACTGGAATAGCCTTTTTGTTAGCACTCGGTCACATGGGTGTATTAAAAATTGTTCAAAGTTTCATCTAGAAAGCTTGAATGATTTTTTTTTTTTTATACCTTGTCATCTGTGTACAATCCTTTTTTTTTTTTTTTTTTTTTTTTTTGTAGCCGCTATTTACCAACTGTGGCTCTGATGGTGTCTGTTTTTTTTTTCTTCCCTTCCTTTTTCCCAGATATGCAGATTCGGTCAATGTTAAAAAAAAAAAAAAAAAAAAACCTGCATTTCCCCATTGAATAACATTGGACCGTTTATTCCACAAACCGCACTCAGACTGAAAATACAGTCATGTGAGCGATCCCTAAAAGTAAGGAGTTAAGTGGCATTAAAAATATATATTAAAAAAAAACAGACTAAAACATAATTAAATACCCCACAGTAAATAAATAAATAGCGTAGTGCAGTAAAATAATAAACAGTATTTATTAATTGATTTAAAAAAAAATAAATAAATGCGGAAGCCATCCGCAACTTCACGGTGACCATAATTGGGACAGTCCTAACTCTAAAAATATGTAGTATAGTCGACAGTGTACGCGACTTATTAATTTTTTATTTATTTTTTATGTTCAGAATTTGTGCATTTTTTTTTTCTCTTTTTTTTTTTTGTGCATCAGAGCAAATCTATTCTGACCTGTTACGTTCTCTCCATCCCAACATGGATACTTCTAGGGGAAGACTTGTCACCGCCCCGACTAGGTTATTTCTGGAATTGATTGCATCTTGATTTATTGCCCGCCGACTCATGTCATGTGGGGGCCTCACGATTTCCTGCATGCATACCCTGGGATCAGTTCCATGAGAAGTTTTATTATTTGCTTTCCGTGGCTAAAACTGTGTCCCGGTCATGTGATGGACACACAGCTGCACGGCTCGTTACAAGGCAACAAACTGTGCCGTTCCCATTGATTGACAGCGAGCAGAGACATTGAGACGTGTGAGCGACGTATAGAATTATTCAAGAGAATTTCTATATAATGTTTCATATAAACAATAAACTTTTTCCCGAAACCGAAGTACTTGTACTACTCGTCCAGCCATCCTGGGTCTATAGTTTCCCTGCGCTGTTTGGCCCTTTGTTCTGGTAACTGATGTCTGAAGTTTCTGTGGTTTCACGTCACAGCCCTGCAGCTTTGTGTAGGAAATAACAGGATGGAGAACAAGCCGAGGGGGACTGTAAGGTGAAAGCGAGTGAGAAATGTACAATCCCTGAGTGTAATAGTGTTTGTTCACACGCCATGTAATTTATTTATTTTAAACCATTGCCATTTTGCCTTAATTTTGGAAAAAAAATTTAAGTAAATGATACCTCTGGTGCAACATTTTAAAATCATTGACGGGTGGTCCCACTCTTCTTTACATCGTAGACATTTCCTTATACACTGCTCACTTTAAGAGGTTTTTCATTGGCATCATTGTCGTGGTACATGGCCCAGTTTCGGCCAATCTGTATCTCTTGGATAGATGGCCTCATATTTGACTCTAGAATTCTATGGTATATAGAGAAGTTCATGGTCAACTCGATGACTGCAAGTTGTCCAAACTTCTCCCCCTTCACCACCGTGCTTGCCAATTGTTTTGAAGAGTTTGTGTTGCTATGCGCAGGGCATTATGGACAAACCTCTCCTCTTTGGCGTCACCAAAGGTCTGTGTTCCAGAAGGCTTGTTGTTTGTGCAAATACAACTTTGTAAACGTTATCCCTGCTGCCATGTTCTTTTTAGACTGAGGCTTTCTCCTGGAAACCCTTCCAAACACCCCACACTTTTTAGTCATTTTCTAATTGTACTGAGGCCTTTAGAATCTGAGCTGTAACTCTTGAGTTTTATTTTCAAGTTCTTCCTGACCATAGAGTGAAATTGCTGCAACGTTAATGGTCTTGAATATTTCAACTTGTGAATAATCTTTCACTGTAAACAAACAGGATCATGGGGTGCATTAAAAGAGGTCTGGATACACATGATGAGAGCATTATACTGCCTCTGTACAAATCCCTAGTTAGACCGCACATGGAGTACTGTGTCCAGTTTTGGGCACCGGTGCTCAGGAAGGATATAATGGAACTAGAGAGAGTACAAAGGAGGGCAACAAAATTAATAAAGGGGATGGGAGAACTACAATACCCAGATAGATTAGCGAAATTAGGATTATTTAGTCTAGAAAAAAGACGACTGAGGGGCGATCTAATAACCATGTATAAGTATATAAGGGGACAATACAAATATCTCGCTGAGGATCTGTTTATACCAAGGAAGGTGACGGGCACAAGGGGGCATTCTTTGCGTCTGGAGGAGAGAAGGTTTTTCCACCAACATAGAAGAGGATTCTTTACTGTTAGGGCAGTGAGAATCTGGAATTGCTTGCCTGAGGAGGTGGTGATGGCGAACTCAGTCGAGGGGTTCAAGAGATGCCTGGATGTCTTCCTGGAGCAGAACAATATTGTGTCATACAATTATTAGGTTCTGTAGAAGGACGTAGATCTGGGTATTTATTATGATGGAATATAGGCTGAACTGGATGGACAAATGTCTTTTTTCGGCCTTACTAACTATGTTACTATGTTACTGTAGGATAATGGACTTCATAATGTTTGGAAAGGGCCTTATAATTAGAGATCAGCTAATCGATTTACAGGGTCCGGGTCCAGCTGCCACATGGATATTCCATGACCACCGAACAGGAGCCCTGCTATCTGCTTCTATCCCCGGGTCCTATTTTGATTAGTCGGTCTGGCATGACGACATGTGTGCGTGTTGCTGCAACGATGACATTACAAATAGTAAGTTCTTAAAACTGATGTGATGGAAGCAGTAAAAATAGCCACTTTAGGGTTACTCAGATCAAATAGTAATGGCTAAATGACTGGGCTAGAGTGCCATCAAAATGGACGGTCTTGTCGAGTGTCCCAGTATGTATTAATACCTTCTAACAGTGGTCCATGGAAGTCAAACTGGTGAACCAGCAACAGGGTCACTGGCACCCAAGACTTGATCCATGGAGAACCCACCTTCCATCTAACATTGTGGTGCCAGATAACACAAAGCTGTCATAGGAATAGACAAGTCTGTCTCAACAGGTCATAGATGTTTTGATGGGGACTAGTGATGGGCAAAGGTTCTCAGATAACGTCTTATATATGCCCATATATTATGTTCGAGTCCCCGCGGCTGCATGATTTGCACCTGAACACATGAGGGGATTGCCTGTTTTATGAAATCCCCACGTGTCCAGGCTGTGTAACAACCGCAAATTGAGCAGCCGCAGAAACTTAAACATAATATACGAGCACATCCGAGCATGCTCAGATAACATGCAGAGGAGATGGAGACAGTAATATCTCCATCTCCTCCGTTGCCTATATATCGGACAATGACACCCTAGTGCAGTCCGATGTTTCACTCTTGCCCATAGACTTGTATGGGTGCGAGTGAGTAGAGTTTTGCTGTCAGCCATGGCATGCTCGGATACAACATTATACCTGCAGGTAATAGGGACCTATACAATATTAGGCTGGTGATTTTATTATCATGGTTAAGTATCAATCTAATTTAATTAGAATTAGATCAGGGACTTTTGTGTTGCATTTTTTTTTCTGTTTTCTGGTGAATCTTCCTTTTTTCTCAGGTGTCCTTTAGTTGCTTAGCAAAATATGTGACCTTTATCTTCTGAACTTTTCTTACAACTTCTAATTTACTGCTGTTAACTAGTTAGCAAAATCTTGAGGAAACATTAGGTGCAGTTTTCATAGCTCCAGCCGAGATTAGACAATCCACCGTAGGACTGACTAGTAAGTCCTGGATAAACATTACCTACATGTGAGCACATTTATGGCTCCGTACACACAATGGAGGGGTGCTTAACCCCCTGAGCCTAGAACTACGTGAGATGTCCAGTTGTGCAAGAATTCCTGCACAGTTCTCAAAGTAAGGCTGGAAAAGACTAGTGTATGGGATCCGATTCGGTAAGCTAATGAAAACGTGTAACACTTTGCTGTGGTTGACCCTATCGGTTTTGATGTCGGTGCACCAGGTGTCCTCTCACGTTCCTCTCTTGTTGTTCTTGGCCATCTATTTTGATTGTACTGTTTAAGAGTTCATCTCGAACACAAAGTTTCATCCATCTTGTAGGTGCTGTTGGTGGATCATCTGTGCCCACTTACTAGTTCTTCTCCAGCTCTGGTCTCTTGCGGGAAGCTCTGCCGTCTCAACCACTCTACGCTGGTCCAACTCAAGCGGCCACATATCGGCATGCTGGGGGAGTGGAAACTGCAGTCTTGGACTTTTTCCTTCCTTTCTACAACTGTTTCCTCAAACACTGCTTTATCTGTAGGTTATGTGAAACTTCCAAATAAGATTACTAGACTGATCTGACTTTGAAGTCATCTCCTGGTGATCTGCTATGAAAAGGTAGAAAGGACAGGGCAAAATAATATGCTCATGAGGCAGGGATGGCCACACTGGTCCATTTCTACCTCTGAAGCAGGTGGAATTGTACATTATGAGGAGCTATTGGACTGAAAACAGCCCATATATTCTTGCACAGGGGCACGCTCTTCTAAGTTTTGCCACCTAGGACAGAGCAGTTCAATGTCTTTTCTTTCTCCTTCATAACTCTTAGGATTATCCCCATATCCCCCTCAATGCTAACAAAGCAGTTCCCCAGCAAAGTGATGTCCTGCATGCCCAAGATCTCACCACCCAATAGGGAAAAGGATAAACCAGAATTGGACCCCCTCTCTCCAAGTCCCTAAATTGGCCACATAGTCTGCCTCTATAATTTGTCCTTTTATTGTGCCGCTACAATTGATTTTCTGCCGCTAGAAATTGGTGGAAATATTACTCTACTGTGTCAACTTCCTTTGACGTCTGACTATTCGGTCATCACATTTCATTGTGGCCACATATGTGTTGACAATTTTTACCGATTTCTTGGAATACTCGCCTTGTGTACGAGAGAACTAGAAATTGTAGAAGATGTCTGCTCATACTTAGTTATAACCAGGACGGGCGCCCCGGGTGCTCAAAATTGAAGAACATTTCCACCGTCATCCAACTTATAGGGATCATTTTGACTTGGAAACCAAGAGCAAGAGTGGAAAGACCATAAAAAAAAAAATAAAACCCATAAAGGGAATTTATGGTCTTGAGATAGCAAACTTTTATCCCAAATTTCCATCGTATGTAGGTGAAGTGCAAATTTTCTGGGTTTGAATAAAGCAGTGATGCTCTGAGATTAGTTGGGGAGGAAATCTAAAGTCTGGGTGACCTCCTCCATATTTTCCCATGTGTGATATGACTCTAGAGTTGAGCGAATATATTCGGGATCAGTCGCCGAATCTGAATTTGCCATATTGTTACCCTCTTTGTGTCGAATTTATGTTTGACGATCGGTTCCGAACATATTCGGTCATTTCTACTCCCATTGACTCCCATTGACATTCAGCTGTGTTCGGCGAATATTGCAAAATCAATATTTGCTGCCGATCCTAATCGGAACCGAATTTTAAAAAATGTGCTCCACTCTAGACATGACCCAGTAAAGGGCTACTTCTCACTAAAGGCAGAAATGAAGGAATGGATTTTGTTTTTGAAAAATTTTGAGATTTGATTCACTTGAATAGATGCAAGCTGGCGTTACTTTGCTGAATTCTTTTGGGATGGGAAACTGTAAAAAAAAAATGAAGAAATTACAAAAAAAATTTGAAATGCATTGAAGCATGAGATGGTGGTGACCTTTATGGTTTGGGGTTTTTTCCACCTTTTAGTATGACTTTATATTTTCCATATACGGTATACAAATGTTTATTTTATTTTTTTTATTGCTTGCTTGCTGTGATAGTGATGGGTAACATTGAGTAGGAAGAAGGCAGAGCTGTGAACGCAATGGAAACATTCAGTTTGGGGTGGTGTGTTTTTTTTTTTTTTTAATTTTAATCTCTCCATCTTCTCCTCATCTGAGAGGTTCAGGTCAGTGTGAGTGGCATAATTGAACCGATTTCTCTCAGATGAGAGATTTTACGCTCGCGTGACCCTTCATGTGCCTAATAGAATTTGTCCAACAGCTCATCGCGACCACCTTTTTGTTTTTAAGAAAGCTTGGGTCAAAAAGCGACCAAAAATGGTCGGTCCTATATGCACCAGATTATCCATGTGTGCACGCGTGAAAAACAGAATGCGGGTCTAAAAAACAAAAACACTATAAAAAAAATATATTCTATAAGTTGTCGGACACATACGCTGTAAGAACAAGTGTTTGGGCAGCAGCTAGCACCTGTGCGGCCCCCTTTGTGTTCGCCATTTGTATTGTGAAATCTGGTAACGGATCCTCTGCAGATTTGGTAACTGGTAATACTACGTATAATGGAGGTAGCGCGCCCATTTACCGCCCAGCGGATGATTTCTAAGTAATAATTAAGTGAAAGTGATCTGTAAAACATGAGTCGCCATAAAATGATCAAGGAAGTAAAACTCAACCGAAGCACAAATGTCGCATTGTGCGGAACCTACAACCATCCGGACACGTAGTATATTCTATGTCTGCTGTTCCCATTGTCTCCTGTGTCGGGTGCTCGGGGCACTGCTAGGGGGCCGAAGGTGGCGGGTATTTATAGATACCTTGGTTTAGGTGACCAAAGACGACGCGTCCTACAGAGCAGGAAACTAACACCGTGGAGTTCTTCTTTGTGTATCTGATTCTTGAATGTGAACATTTTTAGAGGAATTTCCCCTTTTCTATTATGTAAATTCAGTAGAAAAGTTTCCTCCTAGAATAAGAAGCCGTATAGATGAGCCAACCTGGGCTAATAAAAGCTGATTAATGGCCTTTCTAGACCAGAAATCTATGCACACAGAATGATTTCCTGCTGGCCATGGGGCAGGGGCAGTGGCAGTGCGCTCCTGATGATTGACAGTTTATTCCTGTAGCACAGCACAGAGGTTGGTCCTAATGGTGCGCACTGTGGTGCAGCTAACAAAGGCTGCTTTGCCTGTGCAGCCTGGGAGAAAGGCAGGTGCGCGGAGTCTGGCTTTCGGCAGGTGCGCGGAGTCTGGCTTTCGGCAGGTGCGCGGAGTCTGGGATTGGGAGCAAATAGAGTGCTCCAGCAATTCGGCCAGCTTCAGAGCTGCGCTGACAAGCTGTATAGCAAAGAGTTTGAAAGGGCTGCACTCCTTACATAGGAGATCGGTCACCACTCATACTTTAGAACCTTGACAAAGTATTTGAGAATGGAGATGATTTTTACTAGGCAATAAATTGCAGAATTGCTACTATTGCAAGCCATTTTGCTCACTTAATAAGGTGAGAAAACCACCCCTTTAAGGCCAGATGAAGCCGTCGATGGTCCAGTTGGCAGCCACTGCGGTTTTTGAGATGTTAGGTGCAGGATTTTTTTGGGAGAACACCTGTTTCACATGACACCAAGCATTAGACTTTAGTTACATTTTGAGGGTCAGAGTAGAGTAGTACAACACTTATTATGTATTCATCATATCTGTCATGGCGTCTGTAACAATGATGATTAAAAAAAAAAAAGTTTGGCATTGGAATGCAAGTTTAAAGGGTTGTCCGCTACTAAACTCATAGCCTATCCTTAGGATTGGTTGTCAATATCGGATCAGTAAAGGTCCGACACCCCCACTGATCAACTGTTTACCATTGTGGCAGCCACTAGATTTGCAGAGCCAGATCAGCACAGCTCCGCACTCTGTGTAGTGGCCGTTCTCAGGTACTGCAGCTCAGATCACACGTCAATGGATTTGAGCTGCAGGACCCAAGTGATTTCAATGAAGATCAAAACAATTTTTCTGTTATCACAGACAGGGCCGGACTGGGACTAAAATTCAGCCCTGTCATTTGAAGTCACACAGGCCCACTTGTCACATGGTGACTGTATAATATCTTTGTACACTTGTAGGTTACAAGAAGTGAGGGGAGTGTAACACGACTATATAACATATAATTACAGCTGTATCCAGCATTACAGCTCAGCCCCCATAGAATGTAATGCAGCCAGCCCCCATAGAATGTAATGCAGCACAGCCCCATAGAATGTAATGCAGCACAGCCCCCATAGAATGCAATGCAGCCAGCCCCCATAGAATGCAATGCAGCCAGCCCCCATAGAATGCAATGCAGCCAGCCCCCATAGAATGTAATGCAGCCAGTCCCCATAGAATGTAATGCAGCCAGCCCCCATAGAATGCAATGCAGCCAGACCCTATAGAATGTAATGCAGCACATACCCCATAGAATGTAATGCAGCACAGACCCCATAGAATGTAATGCAGCCAGTCCCCATAGAATGTAATGCAGCCAGTCCCCATAGAATGTAATGCAGCCAGTCCCCATAGAATGTAATGCAGCACAGACCCCATAGAATGTAATGCAGCACAGACCCCATAGAATGTAATGCAGCCAGTCCCCATAGAATGTAATGCAGCCAGCCTCCATAGAATGTAATGCAGCCAGCCTCCATAGAATGTAATGCAGCCAGTCCCCATAGAATGTAATGCAGCCAGCCCCCATAGAATGCAATGCAGCCAGACCCCATAGAATGTAATGCAGCACAGACCCCATAGAATGTAATGCAGCACAGACCCCATAGAATGTAATGCAGCCAGTCCCCATAGAATGTAATGCAGCCAGCCTCCATAGAATGTAATGCAGCCAGTCCCCATAGAATGTAATGCAGCACAGACCCCATAGAATGTAATGCAGCACAGACCCCATAGAATGTAATGCAGCCAGCCCCCATAGAATGTAATGCAGCACAGACCCCATAGAATGTAATGCAGCACAGACCCCATAGAATGTAATGCAGCACAGACCCCATAGAATGTAATGCAGCCAGCCCCCATAGAATGTAATGCAGCACAGCCACCATACAATATAATGCAGCGCTGCCCAGCCCCCATAGAATGTAATGCAGCCATGCCATGTGATAATAAAAAAAAAAAAAAAAACACTGACTCTACTCACCTTTCCTCTTGCCCCGCGCTGCTCCTGGCTCCGGTCTCAGCAGCTGCAGTCTGCCCGCCCGGTCACACAGCAGGTGTGCGATGATATGACGTCATCGCGCACCCGCAGTGTAAGTGGCAGGCAGAGTGGGGAATGATGTGAGAGGGAGCGACAGCAACAGCAGACGCTCTCTCCCCATCATTGCATTCAACTGTACCGGCATCTATGACGCCGGTATAGTTGAATGCGGGGCCGGGAGTGTGCCGACAGTGGGGGGGGAGTGTGCCGACAGTGGGGGGAGTGTGCCGACAGTGGGGGGAGTGTGCCGACAGTGGGGGGAGTGTACCGACAGCGGGGGGAGTGTGCCGACAGCGGGGGGAGTGTGCCGACAGCGGCACACTCGAGCGGCCCACTACTGCCATCGGCCCTTCTGGCATTTGCCAGAACTGCCGGATGGCCAGTCCGGCCCTGATCACAGATATTTATGATCTCCAATGACTAACACCGTGTGTACAATTTGCTCGGATAACTTAAAGGTAATGTGATGTTTGACTTACTGGGCTGCTAACTGTAGTTTTGATAAAATAGTGATTTTATTTGTTGCAACTCTATAAATACTGAATTCTGTATAACCCGGTCTACGCCACTGTCCGATCTATGTACACTGTGCATAGGCAGAAAGCAGCCAATCAGTGCTGAGGGCTGGATTATAATGTGCTGAAGGTTTACTAGTCTGCTAGTGATAATTATCTGCTTACTAAAACAAAGATTTTATCAAAAACTGCAGCAATCAGCCCAATAAGCAAAATAGGTGCAGATACCGGCACTAGATGAACAATTCTGTAATTAAAGAACATCAACTACAACGCGCTTTAAGTACAGGAGACATATAGTCACACAAAGCACAGATCACATTTAATATTTGCATGAAGGACACCAATCCCTGCCACATACAGTAATACTAAGAATTAAATGTTATAAAACAATTTTAAAAATCATTAAACATATTAAGTGTAAAATGTCTTTTTTTTTAATCAAAATTTCCAAACTGTTAATGTTGGATTTATGTGTATGGTCAATAGGTGTAACTGTAAAAACTGAAAAATCCCTTGTGCAGGTATCGAAATGCTATGTTTGACGGAACAATTATTGACCTTTGAGGAAAGCTTGTTCACCATAGTATGTATATTTTTGGGTGGTGCGTCCCACGAGGTACGTTCCATGATGTCACCGGTGTTGCTGCTGGAACAGACCTTACTGAATGGGTGATATTGGAGGAGCATTTGCAGTTGTTCACACTACACCTAAAACTCCCCTTTTTCAAAGATGGAAGCCTCACCAGATTGTTTTAGTTTGTTCTGTCTTCGTCTGTTATGTGGAAAGGTTACATACGTGTCAACTACATTTTCATGAACGTGTCCCTCACCTAGAGAAACAATGTAGATTACTATGGCACCGCAACGTGATGGGATCTTCAGTCACAGACTTGAACACATCATCGGAGTTCTGTTATTTTATATCTGTGAGTTCACTGCCACTTCTTATACACTGCTCAAAAAAATAAAGGGAACACTAAAATCCCACATCCTAGATATCACTGAATGAAATATTACAGTTTTAAATCTTCATTCATTACATAGTGGAATGTGTTGAGAATAATAAAACCTAAAAATGGTCAACGAAAATCACAACTAATATCCCACGGAGGTCTGGATTTGGAATGATGCTCAAAATCAAAGTGGAAAATGAAGTTACAGGCTGATCCAACTTCAGGGGAAATGCATCAAGACAAGGAAATGATGCTCAGTAGTGTGTGTGGCCTCCACGTGCCTGTATAACCTCCCTACAATGCCTGGGTGTGCTCCTGATGAGGCGGCGGATGGTCTCCTGAGGGATCTCCTCCCAGACCTAGACTAAAACATCCGCCAACTCCTGGACAGTCAGTGGTGCAACGTGACGTTGGTGGATGGTGCGAGACATGATGTCCCAGATGTGTTCAATCGGATTCAGGTCTGGGGAACGGGCAGGCCAGTCCATAGCTTCAATGCCTTCATCTTGCAGGAACTGCTGACACACTCCAGCCACATGAGGTCTGGCATTGTTCTGCATTAGGAGGAACTCGGGGCCAACCACACCAGCATATGGTCTCACAAGGGGTCTGAGGATCTCATCTCGGTAACTAATGACAGTCACACTACTTCTGGCGAACAAATGGAGGGCTGTGCGGCCCTCCAAAGACATGCCACTCCACACCATTACTGACCCACTGCCAAACCAGTCATGCTGAAAGAGGTTGCAGGCAGCAGATCGCTCTCCATGGTGTCTCAAGACTCTGTCACGTCTCACATGTGCTCAGTGTGAACCTGCTTTCATCTGTGAAGAGCACAGGGCGCCAGTGCCGAATTTGCCAATCCTGGTGTTCTGTGGTAAATGCCAAGCGTCCTGCCCGGTGTTGGGCTGTGAGGACAACCCCCATCTGTGGACGTCGGGCATTCAGACCATCCTCATGGAGTCGGTTTCTAACCGTTTGTGCAGACACATGCACATTTGTGGCCTGCTGGAGATCATTTTGCAGGGCTCTGGCAGTGCTCCTCCTGATCCTCCTTGCACAAAGGTGGAGGTAGCGGTCCTGCTGCTGGGTTATTGCCCTCCTATGGCCCCCTCCACTTCTCCTGGTGTACTGGCCTGTCTCCTGGTAGCGCCTCCAGCCTCTGAACACTATGCTGACAGACACAGCAAACCTTCTTGCCACAGCTCGCATTGATGTGCCATCCTGGATGAGCTGCACTACCTGAGCCACTTGTGTGGGTTGTAGAGTCCGTCTCATGCTACCACGAGTGTGAAAGCACAACCAACATTCAAGTGACCAAACCATCAGCCCGAAAGCATTGGTACTGAGATGTGGTCTGTGGTCCCCACCTGCAGAACCACTCCTTTATTCAGGGTGTCTTGATAATTGCCAATAATTTCCATCTGTTGTCTATTCCATTTGCACAAGAGCATGTGAAATTGATTGTCAATCAGTGTTGTTCCTAAGTGGACAGTTTGACTTCACAGAAGTTTGATTTACTTGGAGTAATATTCTGTTGTTTAAGTGTTCCCTTTATTTTTTTGAGCAGTGTAGTTGGACTTCCAATGTTTTACTTAGTGTTCTATAAATTCTTAGTCTTACATGCCCGTGATTGGGGCCTTATACAGAGGGTCTTTGTTTTGTTTAATATTTGCTGCTTTTACTTGACAAAGACCTGAGAGTTCTGTAACTTAATGGTTTATCTGTCCGGTGGGCATCTGTATATCGGCGTCCTCTTGGACTGAATAGTACCATGTCCCTTTTGCCTTTCCACAAGCATTTCCGACTGAGAATCCCGCACACTTGCAGCGATCCTTCCTTCTTGCTCTAATTGGAGATGTGCCCAAATCCTCAAGGCCTTTTTCAACTATTCTGTACATATGAGCCACTTTCTGCTATCATCGCTGGAATCTGGGTCTCAGTCCCTACATTATGCTGGTGACCAATTCCCCTTTTAAGAATTTCCAGATTTCATGCTCTGTTTAGTCGAAACCCAACATCTTCCTTATGTTCATGAGCAGATAGCAGGATTGTTATTGTAAAACAGAAACCTCGCAGTACCTGATACCGGCAGGTATCGACATTCGGACGTGTTCCTGGAAGCTGTCGGCTTGGCACGCCGCCGTTCTCTCCTTCATCTGCTTAACAGCAAGTGCCAACTTTTTATCCAGCAGCCACGTTCTTAGCGCCGGTATGTGAGAGCCGTCCTTGTATGTACCAGTCTATCTCTACTCGTAAAATTGCATCATGGCTGCAACATATGAACAATAAGACTCTGCCCCAAGAATAATAATGTACCTCCAGATGCTCTTAAATCTAGACATACGAATGTCTTAGGCTACTTTCACACTAGCGTTTTTTTTAAATCCGTCACAATGCGTCGTTTTGCAGAAAAAACGCATCCTGCAAAAGTGCTTGCAGGATGCGTTTTTTCCCCATAGACTTCTATTGACGACGCATTTGCGACGGATTGGCACACTTCGCATCCGTCTTGCGACGGATGCGTCGTGCTTTGGCGGACCGTCGGGAGAAAAAAACCCTACATGTAACGTTTTTGTCTCCCGACGGACCGCTTTTTCCGACCGCGCATGCGCGGCCGGAACCCCGCCCCCACCTCCCCGCACCTTACAATGGGGCAGCGGATGCGCCGGAAAAATGCATCCGCTGCACCCATTGTGCAATGCAGCAAACGCTAGCATCGGAATCTCTCCCCGACGCATTGCGACGGGGAGATTCCGACGCTAGTGTGAAAGAAGCCTTAGACTACTTTCACACTTCGTTCTTTTTAGATCCGTCACACTGCGTCGTTTTGGGAAAAAAAAATGCATCCTGCAAATGTGCCCGCAGGAAGCGTTTTTTTTTTTCCATAGATTTGTATTACCGACGGATCGCGACGTATGGCCATACGTCGCATCCGTCGTGCACTGGATGCGTCGGTATTTGGCGGACCGTCGTCATGAAAAAACGTTCAAGGGAACTTTTTTTCGTACGTCGCATCCTGCACTTTGGAGTGCGCATGCCCGGGCGGAGATCTCTAGCTCCTCCCCGGGACTTTAGAATGGGCAGCGGATGCGTTGAAAAACTGCATCCGCTGCCCACGTTATGCCGAATTTTAACAACGTCCGTCGGTACGTCGCACCGACGCTTAGCGACGGCCGCATACCGACGGAAGTGTGAAAGTAGCCTAACAGGGAACCTGTCCTTCCCCAAATGCTGTCAATCTGCAGGTTAGGCCTCTTTCACACTTCCGTCTTTTAGCTCCCATCGAAATCTGTCGATTTTTGAAAAAACAGGATCCAGCAAATGTTTCTGCTGGATCCTGTTTTTTCCCATAGACTTGTATTAGTGATGGATTGTGACGGATGGCGTTCCGTTTCATCCGTCATGCACTGGATCCGTCAGAAAATCGCTGTCCGTCGGGCAGAGAAAACGTTCAGAGGAACGTTTTTCTGCACGTTGGAAAATCACTCAGTGACGGGTCCTGCGCTGCCCGTCGTTGGCTATAATGGAAGCCTGTGGGCGCAGGATCCTTCGCTGACTGTCAAAAGCAGGAATCCAGCAACTGGTTCCGTCTTTTGAAACTGAGCATGCGCGGAAGAATTTCCAGTCAGGGAAATTCTCTCTCTTGCTCTCTCTTTTTACTATTGATGATCCCTATGCAGCATCAATAGTAACAAGATATAAAGTAAAAAAAAAAAAAAAAAAAAAAGCGCAATATTCTTCTCACCGTCCAGCGTCCCGCACAGCGTTACCGATGCTCCAGGCAGCTAGCGTTTCCAGTAATGCCTTGCGAAATGACCCGATGATGTCGCGGTCTCGCGAGACCGCGATATCATCAGAGGTCATTGCTGCGCGGGACGCCGGAAGGTGAGAATATTGCGTTTTTGTTTTTTTTTTTAAATTCTTTTTAACCTGGGTTTTTTTGTTTATGCGTTTTCGCAGCATAAAACCGTTGCGAAGATGCATACACTACAGGTGCACATAGCATCGACGGGTCCGTCAGAAAAACAGGCCCAGTGCACCCGTTTTTTACAATCTGCACAGGATCCGTCTTTTCAACATTTTGATGGATCCTGTGCAGATTGTTAAAAATGGAAGTGTGTAAGAAGCCTTAATAGCGTTTCCATACTGTATGGTTGCCTTGCTGAAAGTGCAGCTACCAGGAGAAAATGATCTTTATTCCTCCCAGGAGCCGCCGGCTTTCCGTCAGACGTGTGCCCGGATCTTCTACAGTCACTGCTTGTTACGCAGGGAGCAGCGGCTGTACTGTCACTTTCTCAGCTCACTCATGTACTGCACGGAGACCTGTCAATCAAAGTGCTAAAGTGTGCTTGCCACTCGCTGTCTTTCTTAGAGCAGTGACTGTAGTTGCTTCGGCCGCACCTCTATGACTGAATGCTTGTAGGTTAATGGATTTGGGGGCATGACCTGTTCCCTTTTAAAGAGTAACAACTTTTGCTATATAAATATATATTTTTTTACATTTTGGAGCCCCTTTAATTTCCTTGTAGATCAGAGGGGTTCCAGGTCCTGAGATGCTCAAACCAATGATCAGAAGGGCTGAGCATATGTGTGAGGAGGTGGACAAAGGGAAGATTTCCACAGTTAATGCATATAATACCAGAAAAAGTGGAAAAGATTTCAGGAACTGCATAATGAAGTGTTTGATTCCTGAGGGGAAGAGATTGAAGGAGGCACCAGGTCATGTTGACAGCTGTGGTGCAGTTATTATTAATAATGTCTCGTGTCAGAATTATGAACTGTAGAGCTGGATCACTTATAATCATAATGATTTATTATGGTTTTCCAATATATGCTGAAAAAATATTGTCAGTGATATAATTTTAATAGGCTATCCTACAAAAAAAATAAGTCAATTTCGGCAACTCTGTTACAGAGTTTGATTACTCAATGTAAATTTAAGTTTATTTCTATAGTTTTGATCTGAACTTGTTTTTGACGGATGATATGCTTGTGCAAAGCGATCCAAAGGGTACGTGTACATAGAACTTATCCTCTGTGGAATTTCTGCTGAGTAATTCGCAGATGCAAGATTTGCACAATTTTGGGGATTTTGTAGCTGGATTACTGTGGATTTAAATGTTTACATTTTAAAGGTTTTAATCCATAGTGATAGTCCGCAGGTAATATTGACATATTGCAGATGCCGGATCTGCAGATCTCCTCCGCAGTGTAGGGGTTGAGATTCCGAAAAAATACACGGCAGGAGAATTCTGACAGAAGAACTGCGATGTATCAAATTTACATTTTTGAATACTTTATAAAAAAATACACTTAATACTTCATATCTATATAAACAAAAAGATGAAAACCTTGCCATTTTCACCCTGGCCGCACATACATTAGCAGCAATAGACTGACTCAGATCATATTATCTTTTGTAATGAGGCGTCTAATGAGCATGTGCAAATATCACTGCACAGGAGGGGGAGGAGGTGATTGGTGGATCCTGTGTTTTCAGTTATTTTAATCCTGTCTGTGATGATAATGAAACATCTGAAAAGTTTTTTTTTTTAATTCCTAATTTTTTTTTTTTGTGCACACAAATTTTGTTAGCATTTTTTATGATGAGGACGTGACTTCAGGGCTTGTCTTGTGTCCGGAGTAAGATTTGTTGCAAGATGCCACTCTTTAAAAAATCCGGCGCCTCTGACTTCAGCATGTCCACTCATCAAGTTCACGCCTGTCTTGATGAATTGGGGGGGCTTTGAATCTAAATTGGACCAAGTGGCAAGTGTGAAAATTGTAAGGTGTGTTTTTTTTGTTTTTTTTTGTCGAAAAAAAAATATAAAAACTGCATTAATCACAAACCTGCAAACCTGATTAGATAATTTTCTGCTGATGCATATTCTATATAAAAAAAAAAAGGATGTTGCTGCTGCCTCTAAGGTCCCAGCAGACCCTGCATGGAGGCCTCTGGCTGTGAGTGTGGAATGCAGGGGCGGTGGTGGGGGCTGATAAAATAAGGTTTATCTGTTAAATTCTTAAAGTATCTCCATTTTGCAGATAATAGAGGGGTGAGAGCCTTCTATTCCTGATCCTGCAGCACTGGCCAGGACAAACAAGCAGAATATATATAATCTAATATATATTATTATATATTTTTTTTAATATATATTTTTCACCCCTCAACTCATTATTTTTCTTTTTCTTTTTTCTTGCAGGACATCCTAGTATTCTGTGGAAGGATACCCCATGTACCCGAGGAATTGAAAACTTCTTGCAATTTGTGGAATTATTTATTTGCACAGTTCCTTCAAATCTTTTTTCTTTTTCATGGATTCATAATTGGAAACTGACTTTTTTTTTTCTCACGTGATACAATATGTTCCAGGAAACCTGAAGAACTTTTTTTTTTTGTTTTTTTTTTTTTGTGTGGAATCTATGGTGGTAAAAGACTCTGACCTCAGAGAAAACAAATCTCTAAACAAAAACGAGTTCGGTGACTCTGTAAAACACGTGTCCTGTGAGATCTTATAACTTGGGATCCTTGCCCTTTAAGAAGGATTTTTTTTTTTTATTAAGTAATTTTTGGCTTCATCAGCCTAATCCAGAAATAGGAAAATGGAGTATGGGAACCTGACAAACCCAGTGTACCGTCCTGAAGCCGCCCCTGAGGAAGGAGCAATGAAAGTCTTCAGCAGCATGGTCCATTCATATCTGGATCTGGTCCAGCGAAACGCCTTCCCGCCTGGTCAGTATATTGGGAAGGGAAATCCCTAAAATTCCCCAAAGTTCCTTTTTAAGGTGTTTATCCCGTTTTTCATAAATGGATATTATTGGATAGTGCATGTATAAAAAAAAAAACATTTTTGCAATCTACTGCTTATTAAAATGAGCTAAAATGACCCTGCAGGGTGCCCTCTCCTGCCCTGGTGGCTGATGTCCTCCTGGGATCAGTTCATAGACGCGGCCTAGGTCTCTAGGGCAGAAGCGGGCTCCCGTGTACGACCCCTGTAATTGCTTTTGGGTGCACACCCTGTGCACCGTGTCTGTCCCAGGCTGCAGGGGCGTTCAGCGGCTTTGTACATTTGGTTAGCTCTTTGGCACCGCTGCAGCACTTTACACATTTGGGTCCTATTTCCATTACACATTTTCATATTTACATGGTATCTTCATTTGTTCATGCAAATATCCCGAGCCGGGCACAGAAGGGGAACTTGTCAAAATCCTGTAGGCACAGCTATTTTTAATCTTTAAAGGGACCCTAACCCCCCCCCACCCCACCCCCTGTCTGTTCTGTGCCGAGTGGTTTAATGTCATTGTATCCTGATCTCCACATTTCAGTCTGGGAAACTAGGAATGACGCTCTGAAACCCAGTTAGATATTTCTCTTCTATAATGTGGGGGCCCTTTTTTTTTCCTGGCCTTCATTTTTTTTTTCTGGCCCTCTCCTTTTTTTTTTTTTTTTTCTGGTCCTTTTTTTTTTTTTTCTGGTCCTCTTCTTTTTTTTCTGGCCCTCTTCATGCTCTCCTCCCTCTGCTTCCACATTTCAGTGTTGTATCCTCACTTATTTCTTTTCTTTCGCCTTTCTCTCCGCTACAAAAAATAAGTGCCAATACTGGGTTTTGTGAAGAGCTGCTAGATGGCAAATAAAGCCCCCATTTCCTACTGAGTTTGGAACCCCCTGTGTACAAACCCTTGACTACTTTAGACCACCATAGAATGTAAAATTATAACACAAACACACGACTAACATTGTCTGAATCCGCCAATATCCGTAAGTTCAACTGACAGTCTAATGTGTATGGCGGCCCCCAACAAACGATTGTTGTGAGGAAGGGGGGCTATTGATCTGGCTAGTGAAATCTCAGACTTCCGATCCTTAGGGCCAGTGGAGTCTTGTAGCATGTGTGGTATAGAGAACACGTATGCTCGCCAAAGTGGGACAGTCGGGTGAGATAGCTGCCAGCTGAACAATCGTCCAAAGCATTTTTTGGACAACAGCCTTTTAATTTGTGTTAGGGGTGGGGAGAGGTTAAACCTCGATGACCTTGGGGGCGTGGCCTAGCGACGAATGTGAGCGGACGTGCGAAGGGTCTCTCTCCCTGCACCGCTCCTTAAACCTACCCTTTCAGGCGCCGCCGAACGCCGAAAACCGGGCAGAGGGACCCCGCAAGTCCCCGGCGAGGGGAAGAAGGCTCCGGAGTTGATAAGCGGTGAGGAGCGGAGATGCCGCGCCGCAAACAGTCGGCGCCTGCAGCCGGCGCGAAAATTCAAGATGGCGCCGTGGCCGAGGAGGAGGCGGCCAGGGCCAGCGCTACGTACCGCCGGAGGCTGGAGGTAATAGCCCGGCTGGAGCGATTTGCCCGCACGGAGGAGGGGGGAGCCCTGCTGCTGGGTCCAGAGGGACTTGAGGTGGAGGAAGCCCTGATGAGGCAAGAAAGTGGAGGGGACGCTGGGACCGGTGAAGTGGAGGTGCAATGTTCCCCAGGGAGGGCGCAGGGAGCGCACAGTGCAGAAAGTGTGACACCTGCTGCTAGCCCTGTGCAGACCAATGACTCTGATGTGGTACAGCAGCCAAGGATGGGGGAACCAACACTGCAGGACATTTTCTCTGTCGTTATTCACTGCAAATCTGCCTTGGCCGCGCTGAATCTGAGGGTGGATGATCTGACAGTTGAAATAAAGTCCCTTAACTCTGCTATGCGCAAAGTGGAGAAAAGAGTGGAGGTGGTGGAGGAGCGTGTGGGCAGTGTGGAGGATCAGACAAAAGAACTGTTAAAAAGAGAAAAGAAATATATTCAACGAATTGCAGAGCTGGAATTTAAGACAGATGATTTGGAAAACCGATCTCGGAGAAACAATTTAAGAATAATTGGGGTGCCGGAGAAGGTGGAGGGAAATAATTCCACTGAATATATTGAGGCATGGCTCAAGAACTCGGTGGGAGGAGCAGACCTTACCAAACATTTCTCGGTGGAAAGGGCTCATCGGGTCCCCACTCGCCCTCTGCCGCCCGGCTCGGCCCCTCGTGCCATATTGGCAAAAATTCTGGACTACCGGGATCGGGAGACTTTACTGAGAAAGGCCAGGCTGAGTGATGGCCTGAGCATAAATGGGAATCGGATCTCCATTTATCCGGACTACTCGGCATCGGTGCAGAAACTTAGAATGAAGTTTGGGGAGGTCAAGCGACGGCTCCGTGAACTGGACCTAAAATATTCAATGCTCTACCCAGCTAAGCTTAGGGTGGTGGCGCTGGACCGTGTTCAATTTTTTCAAAATCCGGAGGAGGCGATGCAATGGCTGGACACCAACGCCAAGAAGATTGGCACTGAGCGGAACCGTTAAGAATGTTTCGGAAGGATTGTGACTCTGCTGGTTCTGCCTCTCTTCGTTGGAGGGGTCCTTTCTGAATGTTACTGTTGCAGATGGTTCAACTGCACCTAACGTTTACAGTATTATGTTCGGCGGCGTAATGAATATTTCATATTGGTCGCGGTGTGGGGGGAAGAGATGGACGGCAAAAGACTTAGTTCTAGGGTATACTAAGTGCCCTCGGTTCTCATATAGAGAAAGAAAGTTCGGAGTATCTGAGTTATCTTGAGTTTTAGATGGGGAAGGTTGGGTTAGTTGTTGGGATGGGGGGTGGGAAGGGGGGGGAGGAGGGCATTGGGGGAGACCTGGGAGAGACAATTCTTATTTTATACCTTTTTCTAAGGAAATGGGAGGGAAGGTTAATATTATAAGTTGGAATGTTAGGGGGCTAGCGGACGCTACTAAACGTGCGGCAATATTTCAGTACTTAGTGAAACAGAGGCCCTCGGTGATATGCCTGCAAGAAACTCACTTAGTGGAGGAAAAAGTAGATATGTTACAGAAAAAATGGGTGCGCAGGGCATATCACTCGACTTTCTCTAATTATGCAAGGGGGGTGTCTGTTTTGATCCATACTAGTACTCCATTTGAGGAAGTTGAGGTTAAAATTGATAAAGATGGTCAGTATGTCCTTTTGGTGTGTAAAATTCTTAACCGTCTGATTTGCATTGTTTCAATATATATACCCCCGCCGTATTCTGGTAAGAAAATTCAAGAGATTTTGGAGCATATGAGAGGGTGGGTCGGGGTTCCTCCTCTGGTGGTTGGAGATGTGAACAATATTGCCGACGACCATTGGGATAAGAGTAATCACGCTCCGCTACGTAGGGACGGTAATGGCACTCCTTTTGGGAATTACCTTAGAGAAATAGGCTGGATTGACTTATGGCGGGTTCGAAACGCTAATACTTATTCTTATTCCTGTTACTCGACCACGTATGGTTCTATGTCTCGTATCGATGTCGCCATGGGCAATGATGGGATGAACGAATTGTTAAGTGAGGTGGAATATAATCCCAGGATTCTATCAGATCATAGTCCAGTTCGGGTCTCATTAAAATTATCTGAACAGGTTGGTTCACGGAAGATGGGATGGAAGGTTCACCCCTCCTGGTTACAACTCTTGGACATGGAAAGGGTGGGGGCTGAAATAGAGGAGTTTTTTAGGATTAATGACGGGAGTGCGGAATGCCACGTAGTATGGGACACCATGAAGGCGTATTTAAGGGGGATTCTGTTTCGTGACATTTCACGACACAAGACTAGGACTAGAGTACAGGATCAAGCTATTCTGGAAGAACTGAAGGCAGCTGAGGCAGCATTGGGGGCCCATTGTACTAAGGAGTCTCAGAGTCGGATGAGGAAGGCCCAAGAGGAGGTCAATCAATTATATTTGAGAAGGGCGGAGAGATTGCGGGCCTTTCAAAAAGCGTCTTTCTATTCAGAGGGGGAAAAGGTGGGGCATTTACTTTCGGTAGTGGCGTCTGCACAGAGGGACTCCTCTCATGTCTACTCCATTAGGAGGGAAGATGGAATATTGGTTACTCAGGGGGAGCAGATTTTGGAAGTGTTTAGGAAATTCTACAATAAGCTATATACTTCAAGTGTGGACAGGGGGGCTGAGGACATGACGGGCTACTTGGAGGGGATTGACCTGCCTAGGTTGAGTAAAGAAGACTGTGAGTTGTTGGAGGAGCCGATTGGGGAGGAAGAATTGGGGGCCGCTTTGGCGGGGGTTGCTGGGGGTAGGGCTCCGGGGGCGGATGGTATTCCAGCTGAGATGTACAAGGTATTGAAAGAAACTTTGTTGGCCAAACTGTCGGAGGTGTATAATAGGTCATTGGAAAGAGGGGAGTTACCTGTTTCAATGAGAGAGGCTATCGTGGTCGTTATCCCTAAGGCCGACAAGGACCCACAATTACCAGAATCCTATAGACCAATCTCACTTTTGACGGCTGACATTAAGATACTGGCAAAAGCTCTGGCAAACAGGTTATCTAGGGTGATTGACAGACTGGTTCACCCGGATCAGTCAGGCTTTATGCCCAATAAATCAACGGCACTTAATCTGAGAAGGTTATTTTTAAATTTGCAAATCCCTTCTGACAATGTTGGCAAACGGGTTGTGGTATCCTTGGACGCTCATAAGGCTTTTGATTGCGTGGAGTGGAGTTATTTGTGGTCAGTACTGGAACGAATGGGGTTTGGACCTAAATTTATCTCATGGGTGCGGCTGTTGTACTCTTCTCCGGTGGCCAAAATTAGAGTGAATGACGCTCTCTCTGAGACTTTCTCTTTATCTAGAGGTACTAGACAGGGCTGCCCTCTGTCCCCGCTGCTCTTCGCCTTGGCGGTGGAACCCCTTGCCGCAAAGATCAGAGGGTCCCGGGAGGTGAAAGGTTTTATGTACGGGGAGGCGGAAGAAAAAGTAGCGTTATACGCTGATGATATCCTGCTCTTCTTGGAGGATTCCGAGGGGACCTTGGTAAAGACGGAGGCCATTATTGAGGAATTCGGGAGTTATTCGGGCTTAAGGATCAATTGGGACAAATCGAATATGATGTTGATAGATGGGGATAGTGGGGACGGTGATGGGGGGAACTCTGTCACAAGGTTGAGGCTAGTTGAGAAATTTAAGTACTTGGGGATTCAGATCGCACTCCCTCTGACTAGCTTTGAGGAACTGAATTTGGCACCTCTTCTGCGTAAGATACGTACCAAGGTCCAGGCGTGGAAAAAGCTACACTTATCGGTAATTGGTAGGATAAACCTGATAAAGATGATTGTGATGCCGCAGTTACTCTGTGTTGCACAATTCCCCTATATGGATATCGCAGAATAGGTTTCGGAGGATTAGATCTTTGTTTGGTGAGCTGATCTGGGGTGGGAAGAGCCCCAGATTTAAACAGGAAACTCTACAGAGACCAAAGACGGAGGGAGGGGTGGCATTGCCCAATCCGTGGTTGTATTTTTTGGCCTCACAGTGTCAGCATTTCAAGGGATGGGGAGATGGGTCAGGTGGGATGCGGGCACCTTGCAGCCTGAGATCATTGATTGGGACAAAGGTGTTGAGTGAGGGCCTAGAGGGGGGACATTTCCGTGAGAAAGGTTCTAAATTTTGCACTGTAAGGCTCATTCACAAGGTGTGGGATAAAGTTAAAGGAATTAGGGGTGTACGGGCACTCACTAGATTCTCACCCATTTGGAACAACTGTGTCCTACAGGAGTTTAGACAGATGGAGGGATTTCATATTTGGAGGGAGGCAGGCATCTCTCGGATGGGCCAGATTTTACATCAGGGTAGAATTAGAGACTTTGAGATATTGCAGGAAGAATTTTTACTCCCGGAGTCTGAGATGTACCAATACCGTCGTCTTTCTCATGCGTACCGGGCACAGTGTAAGAGAGGGCCTGTTGAAATCCAGGTGGATCTTATGCTGGATTTTATCCTTGAAGGGGGAGGCACGAAGGGGGTGATTTCGGGTATATATGAATTCCTTCTATTTTCTTTTCTGGCGGAGCACCCTATTAGAGCAAGGGCGAAATGGGAGGCTGACCTGGGGGCGATTGATGATGACCGATGGGAATCAGTATTGGATTATGTGCCCAAGATATCAATGAGTGAGCCTGGTAGGCTGTCACAATTATTTGTCATTCATAGGGCTTACAGAACCCCAGACATGTTATTTAAAGCCGGATTAAGGCCTAATTCAGAATGCCCTAGATGCTCGCAGTCCGAAGCGGGCATCCTTCATATGTTGTGGCAGTGCCCCAGGCTGTCCTCCTTTTGGGTGGTGGTGTTGAATAAAGTGGGTTTGGCATATAGTTGTAATGTGCCTCGGGATCCTCTGGTATGTGTTTTGGGCTATGTGGAGGAGGTAATAACTGATAAGCTGTATAAAACGGTTATAGCTAGACTGTTATTTATTGCGCGAAAGTTGATCGCCAAATTCTGGATTAGGGAAGAGCCACCAACAAGGAGAGACTTTATGAAGCAAGTGGACCATATCATTGCTTTGGAGAAGAGTATCTACGTTAGGAGGAACAAGATGGACCTCTTTGACAGGTTGTGGAGCCCGTGGCTTGAATCAATGTGACCTGAAGACCTTTTGCCCCTATGGAAATATTTTTTGACAAGTCATCTTCCTCTTCTTGTACTTTTGTATGTGATAATTTAGTGGGGGATGACTCTTGACAGGTCTCTAGTGGGTGGGGGGAAGGGGGGTGGGAGTTTGGTTTGGGACTAAATAAGTTTTCTAACAAAAAAAAGTATTGTGTATTTGTATATTGCTGAAAACAAACTATTCCTTTTATTGTTTATGCACAATTTTGATGGTTTAATAAAAATATCTGATTAAAAAAAAAACCTCGATGACCTTTAGACAAAAAGGATCTTTATACTTTTCTACCATAGACTATCATGCATATTGCAGTTATAAAGAAAGCCATGAAACTAACCCTGGGGCTTACCTGTTATGCTCCTCCTCCCCTCTCACAGCATTAGTCTCAGCAGGCACTGAGGGAGAAGTACTGCAGCTGCATCCCCCTCCTCCTCCATGTTTTGTAGATATGTTTTTTTTACTAGATTTATTAATAATATTTTTGGAGTGGGAGGCAGGAGGATTGGATTGGTGCAAATGAGGTTTCAAATTACTTAAGAGACAGGGAATTTGGACAATTTACACTGTCTGAGCGCTGCCGTTTAACGGCCACCGATGGCTGATTACCAAATCTGTTCAGACAGGCCGACCGCACTCCCATGCGCACAGAGCAATTGTTCATACGATGGTATTTGGATGTGAATATCATTCACTGCCCATCAATCATTTTTTTAAGCAAACTTAAAAATCATCTCGCTGGACGAACAAACGACATGGGTTCTATTAAAGGAAGACTTGTTTTGTCTGTTTCCCAGAAGTCTGCCAGACTGTACACCGACAGATTTGATAACTGATTTTACTTTTTATTTAACCCTCTCCCCATACACACCATTTCCTTAGTTTCTGGGTGCATTGGTCATTTTATTAAAACGAATAAAATATGGGTGCACTGGATGCATTTGTTGGAGGGCGGCGAATCCAGCCGGTAGAGGACAGCCAAAGTGCAGAGAGGAAAAAAGATTTCGCCTGCACGTCCATCCGATTAAAAAAAAAACATTCTGGTCTGATTGCCGCCCTTAATCATAGCATTCCTAATGGTCCCAAGAATCCACTTACTTTAATCTGTTGGTTGGGCAATCCCTGCACGTGTTGCTGCTGTCGAACAGCCATGAGACATGCAGCCGCGGGGACTTTTCGAGAACGCCGAAGACACTCGGTTAGCACCTGATCCCTGCACGTTCACTCATCACCATTAGTTAACACTACTTTAGAAAAAAAAAAGGTGTAAAAACCATCCCACAGCGACAAGGTGTACCACATCGGGACAGGACCTACCTCTTGTAGTTCACCTTGCTTTGTCAGCAGATGTTAAAATAGATAATGTAAAAGTAGGACCTGAGTCCCGACTGTGCAGCCACCCGCCCGAGGGGAAAAAAATAAAAATTATATATCTCTATAAGTTACCTATTGATCCAGTCACTCATAAACTCTGACATTGTAGTCAAATTCCCCTAGAATACTAACCACAGTGATGTTTAGAGTGCCCCTGTGCTTGTGGTGCCCCTGTGCTTGTGGTGCCCCTGTGCTTGTGGTGCCCCTGTGCTTGTGGCGCCCCTGTGCTTGTGGCGCCCCTGTGCTTGTGGCGCCCCTGTGCTTGTGGTGCCCCTGTGCTTGTGGCGCCCCTGTGCTTGTGGCGCCCCTGTGCTTGTGGCGCCCCTGTGCTTGTGGCGCCCCTGTGCTTGTGGCGCCCCTGTGCTTGTGGCGTCCCTGTGCTTGTGGCGTCCCTGTGCTTGTGGCGTCCCTGTGCTTGTGGCGTCCCTGTGCTTGTGGCGTCCCTGTGCTTGTGGCGCCCCTGTGCTTGTGGCGCCCCTGTGCTTGTGGCGCCCCTGTGCTTGTGGCGCCCCTGTGCTTGTGGTGCCCCTGTGCTTGTGGCGCCCCTGTGCTTGTGGCGCCCCTGTGCTTGTGGCGCCCCTGTGCTTGTGGCGCCCCTGTGCTTGTGGCGCCCCTGTGCTTGTGGCGCCCCTGTGCTTGTGGCGTCCCTGTGCTTGTGGCGTCCCTGTGCTTGTGGTGCCCCTGTGCTTGTGGTGCCCCTGTGCTTGTGGTGCCCCTGTGCTTGTGGCGCCCCTGTGCTTGTGGCGCCCCTGTGCTTGTGGCGCCCCTGTGCTTGTGGCGCCCCTGTGCTTGTGGCGCCCCTGTGCTTGTGGCGCCCCTGTGCTTGTGGCGCCCCTGTGCTTGTGGCGCCCCTGTGCTTGTGGCGCCCCTGTGCTTGTGGCGCCCCTGTGCTTGTGGCGCCCCTGTGCTTGTGGCGCCCCTGTGCTTGTGGCGCCCCTGTGCTTGTGGCGCCCCTGTGCTTGTGGCGCCCCTGTGCTTGTGGCGCCCCTGTGCTTGTGGCGCCCCTGTGCTTGTGGCGCCCCTGTGCTTGTGGCGCCCCTGTGCTTGTGGCGTCCCTGTGCTTGTGGCGCCCCTGTGCTTGTGGCGCCCCTGTGCTTGTGGCGCCCCTGTGCTTGTGGCGCCCCTGTGCTTGTGGCGCCCCTGTGCTTGTGGCGTCCCTGTGCTTGTGGCGTCCCTGTGCTTGTGGCGTCCCTGTGCTTGTGGCGTCCCTGTGCTTGTGGCGCCCCTGTGCTTGTGGCGCCCCTGTGCTTGTGGCGCCCCTGTGCTTGTGGGGCCCCTGTGCTTGTGGCGCCCCTGTGCTTGTGGCGCCCCTGTGCTTGTGGCGCCCCTGTGCTTGTGGCGCCCCTGTGCTTGTGGCGCCCCTGTGCTTGTGGCGCCCCTGTGCTTGTGGCGCCCCTGTGCTTGTGGCGCCCCTGTGCTTGTGGGGCCCCTGTGCTTGTGGCGCCCCTGTGCTTGTGGCGCCCCTGTGCTTGTGGGGCCCCTGTGCTTGTGGCGCCCCTGTGCTTGTGGCGTCCCTGTGCTTGTGGGGCCCCTGTGCTTGTGGGGCCCCTGTGCTTGTGGCGCCCCTGTGCTTGTGGCGCCCCTGTGCTTGTGGCGCCCCTGTGCTTGTGGCGCCCCTTTAATTGTGGCGCCCATATTCTGTATTAGCAAACAGAAATCATATATTTCGGGCTCCACTGGTTTAGTGTAAATGCACATTCTCTCCTCCCGTCTATTCTAGGTGTGATGTCAGAGCTATGCTCTGAGCCAATCAGAAGTCTCCAATGTAGCCCCTACTTCCTCCTCCAGATCGGACCAGCTTCAGCTGCATCCCCCTCCTCCCTCATTTTATATTTTGCGTTTTACTGTAGACAGATCTTGTTGTTGGTGAGGAGGTTTAAGAACTTTTACAGAGATCCAGAAGATGAGAAAAGGGGAAGAAGTTGACGGAGAAGCTACTATCCCTGAAAACAAACATATTGCAAAGTTTGATATATTAATTTGTAGCCTCATTTTTTTTTTTTTGACAGTTACATTTTCTTTTTCCAAAGATTAACAGTTACATTTTTTGCCCAACTTTCCCTGGGAACAGAAAGTAAAGGACCCCTGTTAAATGAAATCACCGCTATTGACTTCATCGGTCATCAGTCTTACGTGTACGGGGGGCTCCCCACTTTCTCCTGATAGCTGATGTAGGGCAAGAGAAAGTAGGAGTCTGGCAGCGACTTTCTCCGCTCTCCTCTTTGAAAGCACATGAATAAGTCTGCCGAGAGTCATCTAATGTAGAGAATATGGAGACATCAGCTGACGCAGACACCACAGCATTTCCTCAGGGAAAACCAAAAGATTGGGCATGAAAATTCCACATGTCCAATCCTCTTTCCCAACACTCTGCCAGTAGAGAGCTGGAGGCCCCATACACCGATGGTCAGCTAGTCGGGCAGAAATTGGCGAGTTCAGTTGCCTTTTTTTCCCTTGTGTGTGGGGTCTTTAGACTGTTTGTATAATGAGACATGTGAGGAATGACTGTTTCAGATAACACAGGCCGATTTCTGCTGGTCAATGGCTGACGTATTCCCTGGGTTATAAATGAGCCTTGAAAGCAAACACTGAAACAAAGCAGCTATACACAGGTGTTATACGCCACATGGACCTGTACAAAAGCCGTGCAAACACCCCCTGATAGGACCCGCAGCGACGCTGAAATAACAGTTATAGGTTCTGTTCTTATGGGAAGACAAGACATCATGAATTTTCACTTGCAGATGATAACCCTAAACCCCACCATTTTTTTTTTTTGCCCTGATTTTCATTTTGCAAATTCCGGACAGTCGCTATATATGTGATGGTTTTCTTGATTGTCACCCAGTTTTCCCAGAGGAAAATACGGATACAAAAAAAGTTTTTCAACAATTTGATCAAAGAACAAGAGTTTATAATCGGAGCTCATCGGCTAGAAATATAACGACATCAGTGTTTGAAAACCTAAATTTCCACAGATCTAAAGAATTCTACACATAATGAAATGCCAGGAACTAGGCCACGGTTTATTGCTCTTTACAGGCTTGATAAATCATTAACGCTTAGAAGAACAGCTAGTAGAGCGGTATAGAAGCTGGCACCACTGTCCTGCTTTCTGCAGGGCCTAAAGGGAGCCGGAAGGCAATGCTATAAACTAGTTTTGAACCAAGATAATGTACCGGTATGTGTCTCCACGGTGACAGACTACAAACAAACCCTGCGTAGTCAGATCCCGCAATCGTAGACACGTCCACTTGTCTTGCACGTCTTCTAACGTAATTGTCATAAGCGAGAAGTCGAGAACAGAAGACGGATCACAGGATCCGACTGCACAGGATCAGACTGCACAGGATCAGTTTTGTAATCATGGACACGCATAAGCCTGCATAGGAGCTGTATACCCAAAGCGGGTGAGGCCTTTTAATCAGTGATTTGTCCAACTTTGAAATAAAATTTACAAAGGGCATGGATGACTAAATAATCTGCTGTCACCCTCGTGGATCCAGTGCAGGCTTTTTTTTTTCCAGAACTGGAAGCAATGATGTCCTGTTCTTCCCTTTTTTTTTTTTTTTTGTTTGGTTTGAGAGTGAACATTCTCATTAATATTAATTTAATATTAATAGGAATTGCAACAATGGCTTTGCAGTCTTTGAGTACACGAGGGTGACATTTTTTTGACTAGCTTAAGACTTTTTTTTTTTTTTTCCACTTGTTACCGAGCACATTTTTTTAATATACCGTACACAGAATTTTAAAGAGCTCGAATATATATATATATATATATATATATATATATATTTATTTTCATCCTTTTCTGTCACGTGGGGCTTAACTATTGTTACATTTATATAGAGAAACTCTTTCACTTTTTTTATGATCATAAACGACCATTAAATATTCCATATAAACACATCTCCTTTCCATAGCAATTATTCTTACATATCAGACACATAAGGATAGTAAAATTAAAATGTGAATTTGTATACTTTTTATTTCCCCCAGTTTTTTGTATTATTCATTTTATTTAGTCCTAAAACAAAAAAATAAAACATGTATTTTACGATGTTGTAATGCCTCCCAAAGGTCTTTTTTGTCTGATTTCCTCTGTAACTGGGGCTGGCGTCTTGGCCCCATGGTAGCTTGGGACACAGCACAGATCTGAGCGGAGCCTTTCTCTATCTCTGTGATTAAAACAATGGAATCCACTGCGATCCTTCCACATTTACCCTTTTTTTCCATCTTGTTTGCAGCTTTCCTTGAAAGGGTAATTAAAGAAGAACCTTTTTCTGCTGATGAAGTTAGAGAGGTAAGTGCTCATCTTTTAATTGTGCCTTAATATTGCTGATGCTAATTGTCTGAAGCGCACTACTCCTTTCAAGTGACTTTTCAGAATGGCACTGAGCTGTGTAGCTGGGAATCCAGCTCTGGAGTGATACACACAGATTGTGCTGCTGCTTTCTAGATGGTTCATCCGGAGAAGCAAATACACTATCTGAGAAGGAAATAGGGTCATGAAAGAAGCTGTGGGGACAATTTATTTTTCTACTTAAATACATATATTAGGGTCTGAAACTTCTTTTTTTCAATTTGTTTCACTATTTGTCTTTTTTCAGGCCCTGTGCTTCATTGCACATTTTCACTTTTGATGCCGTTTGCGCTCATAAATTAACTATGAGGAGCTCAGAAATGGGGTGAGAGTTTGTATCTCATTTTAATCTGAATGCGCTCCCTGGCAGATTCTCACTTAACTCATTCTGCAGCCAACAATAGAAAGTGCAACACAGAGACTACAAAAGGCAAATTATAAAATGTATAAATATATTTAATGAAATCCTACTGTAAAAATAACTTTTAGCCCCAAATACTTGCATTTAAGTAAAAAAAATAAAAAAAAAGTCCATCTTTGGGGACTTTTTTTTTTTTTTTTTACGCTCTGCCCCTAGAACTTTTTTACTTTGGAACAGTCAAAATTGGACGGGAATGCTCACTCTTGGGAGGGGCTTGTGTAAACTTTTAGCCTCTTTGGCACTAGGACCTACCAAATTTGCCAGACTTGGAACTGTGGGCAACTTTGCTAAGGGAAGCGGAGGCAGCGGTCCACTTGGAAAAACGGAAATGTCACTTAATGCAGCTGGCGGACTACAGCTCCCAGCATGCAGATAGATGATATACCTGTCTAGTGTTTACACTTTGTTTTTCATTAGATTTTTTTTTTAGCATTTTTGTTTCCTGAAGATGTTTGTATGATATCTATCTATCTATCTATCTATCTATCTATCTATCTATCTATCTATCTATCTATCTATCTCCTCTACAAAGTAAGGACTGTCAAAAAATAAAAGGCAAAGAAAAAAATCTTAAAAAAATAAATTAGATGGAAAATAATCTTTAAAACTTCTTTAGGAAAAGAAAAAAAATCCTCCAAAAATTCCCTGAAAAAAACTTCATTTCTTCAAGCTTAAAAAAACTGCGCCTCGCCTGATTCATTGAGTGCATCTGCCTCTTAATGAATCGGGCGCCTCTCGCTCCTCCCCCGCTATCCTCCTACAGCAAAACTGGCGAGAAAAATACATGTCTTGATGATTCAGGTCCTTAATTTTTTTAACGCTTCAAAAAACTGCAATACCTTAAACCACCTACTGACAAAAGTGGCGCTGTTTTTCAAATTTTTAAATTCTGACGCACCCACTGTGCATACTGGATAGAGCATTCTTTCATTTTCCATATTTAGCAAAAAAAATTTTTTTTTTTCTTCTTCTGGAAAAGTCCCGAATTATTTAATGACCATTTTTTATTTTTGCTAAGCTGTAAAAACACATTGACGGATAATAAAGCCATTACGTTGATGATCCATACTCCAGAATTCATTGCTGTTGTATGAAAATTAATCTGAATTTTTTTTTTCCCACCATCGGGTTGATAATAACTTTACGATATGTATGAAGGGTCAAGTGTGATCACACCACCGTAAATGATTACTATTGCTGTTTTCTATAGAAGCGTGTAATTGCTGAGAAGCGTAAGCCAGGCGACATTATTCAGGACGGAATTAATTTATGGAGAGTCTGATGAATATGTATCAATGACGATGCATTGTTAATTTATCCTGTTAAACCGAACTCGCTGACTGATTCTCCGTTAACTCATTCTGCAGCCAGTCCCAATTGCAAAAAAATGATTCTTGGCCCCCAAATACAAAGTAAGAGCATAAATTGGCCCTCGTCCATACAAGGGACTGCACCTGGTTCTGTAGCTCAGCTCCTTTACTTGCCCGGGACAAACAGAAACACCCGGTACAATGCCTAGATGAGCCGCCGTGCCAATGTAAACGGTGAAGGTGGCACATCGCCTGATCGATGGCGTCACCATGAAGCAGAAATTACGACTGCTGCGCTTAAACTCCATCTTGATGTGGTCGTGCTCTTTGGGGTCTACTCTTCGTTTGCGGGGAGTTAAAGAGGTCGGGCCCCTAACCAGTCTAACATTCATCCGTTAGAGGTGTTTGGCCTTAACTACATCATCTCAATCATTGGACACCTGCGCCGTGCTCCGCTGTATCTGTCAAACCAGGATGGAGATGCTGAGCATGACTCTTCAGGAAAGAGGCCCCGCCTCCATGACTCTTTAGGGAATATTTGGCATGTGTCAATCATCGCGTTTTATAATGTAGAAACACGAAATGAGTGTAGTTAGAAACATTCTCCCCTGCACCATAAAGCAGTTTTGGCTGTTTAGTGGGGTGCAAAGTGATGAGGTGGTGAACCGGTTCCCCATAGTTTAAAAGGACATCAAACAAAAAGCGAGAGCTACAATCTGATTGGTTACTCTGGAAAAATTCCTTCTTTTTTTTGCCTTTTTTTTTTTTCCTTTTGCAAGTTCCAAAATATTTTTTTTTAGAGATCCATTAAACCTGGTGCTGAGTGGTAAGCTATTTAGCAGGGTTCCCAGATTACCGGCGCAGTAGTAGGTGTTTATTCTACGTGTCCGCGCTCTTAGAAACCCTTGCTCTGACCGCTTTCCTTTTGTATGTTTTGGTCTCTGTTTCTCGTAGGTGTAGACCTTCTTTCATATTTGCTTTTGGTTTTGTAAATATTTTACCCTGGATTTGGTTCCGTGAGCGTCACGTGGCTGGAATTGTCTGATAAGAGCGGGCGTTTTCCTCCGGCGTCTCGTTCTCCGCTCATTTTCAGCATTATATGTCCATGGCGCTGTTCTCTGCGGTCCTGAACGGTGCCCCAGCCATTGACTGAAGTGGCGGGATGCACCCCTGACCACCGCTCCAATCTTCTCCTATATGGTCCTGTGGTTTGCCGACCAGAGAGATCCTATTTTTTCTTTTTTTCTATCCAGGCAATCCATGGGATCCAAGTGATCATAATCCCTCCTAACTGACATTTATCACCTGTCCAGTGGACGGGTCAATGCTTTGGACCAAAATACCCCTTTTTAAAGGGGACCTTACAGCTTTTCTAAGGATCTGATCTTGTGTCCGCCCAGACATTGTTTGTCTCTTCTGTTTTCAGAGTACACAAAATAAGTGATCCATAACATCAGATATTCAAATAGAACTGGAGGATCCCCATTAATTATTATTAAAAAATATATATAATTTAATTTTAAAAAATTGGGCATACGAAACGTAAAAGGAATCCCAGATGGTCCTCCTTATTTATCAGTGGGGCCGCTGTGCTCTAATATTTGCACAACTGATGATCATTTATTCTGTTTAAAATGAAATATCAGAACCGACATGTGAACAGGGACTAACAGGTCAATAGTATTTAATACTTTTTTTTTTTTCCCTTATGAATTAATTTTGGAGCATTCTTGGAACTTGTTTGTTAACTCTATTACACCTCCTAGAAACAAGCGGACAACACAGGGTTACCATTTTCTGGGGGTTGAGGTGTCCCCTACACTCCAATCACTATGCAATCCATGCTGACTCTTTAGTGGGATGCAAAACGCCCGGTTGTCAAATTTTGTATGTTACCGAAGAGTAACCTAAGATTACTTCTGTATGGAATCTGCCGCCTCTCCGGCTCTGCTGATCCAGTGGTGCCTTCTAGCCTTGTATCTATTATTACCGTGATCGCCTGCAGCCAATCGCTGCCTTCAGTGGTCCCTTTCTGTTGACCGTTGAGGCCAGTGATCGGTACCGGTGATGTCTGTGCGGGACCGTTGGATCCCACTGGATCAGCAGAGTCGGAGAGGCGGGGGATTCGGTGAAATCGCTATTTCTAGATTTTAGCACTTTCCCTGCTCGTTAGCGATTTTGCTAAAATCCTTCCCCGAACCCCATATACTTTTGTAAACGTTTTACTGTCCCGATTATTTTCCCATGTTTGTATTGACATCCTATAATAAATGGAAATCCGTTGGCCATGATATTAAGGACGTGCTTTTTATTTAGGTGCTGGTGTATGAGGTCGGCTACCTCGTGGCTCTGGCCATCGGCGTGGTCTTCATCGTACTAATGACTCTGGTCGGCCTATTTTTCGCTTGCTGTCGCTGCTGCGGCAATTGCGGCGGAAAAATGTATCAGAAGCAGACGAAGAATATCAACTGCACGAGGCGATTTCAGTATATCTTCCTGTTCTGCGTCACTCTCGTCATCCTGTGAGTATCCAACCGTCTCTATACCTACAAACATGGATATTTCAGTACGTCTTCTGTAACCTAAATGTGACCTGATATTATAATGCATGTCCCTGCAGCGAGTATACGGCCAGCCGCAACTTTCCCCATGTGATATCCACTTGCTGAAAGTGTTTGAAGCACCTTTTTAAAAATGCTGATCCTCTGGTGATCAACTGATCGCCCCATGGTCAGCTAGGCATTTCTCCTACAGCGGCCACTGCTGGCGAAATGTGGTATTACATGGTAGAGATTGAGATGAATGTTCATCCAAGAGAAACAAGCCAAGGCTTAGGTTCAACAGAAAGGGAGCCCCCTTATATAGCGTCAAGAGAATGGGCCTGGGACCCTCTATGACTTCCATGTGTTGTAAAAGGGTCTTCAAAGGATCATCCCTTAAATCTTACAATGGCAATACTATAACGAGCCATTTTCTTGTGTGTCCTTCACATGACCAAGGAGGATTCTTTTACGCCAAAAGTCGACATTAAGCGTTTCTATTCAATGACCACAAGCTGAGATCTGTGAGAAGTGATCCTGGAGGTATATTGGGATATTGTGTCACTTTTTACTACATAATGAATAACCTTTTATTTGCTGAAACTAGACGTTTTCTGTGCATCAATACTACCATAAAACTGAGCACTGTAACTTCAGAACTGATGACGTCTTCTCCGCGGTCTCCATTTCCTCCTCAGGGCCGGCGACATTTGTGCCTTTTATAGCAACAGTAAAATAAACCAGGCAGTCAGCAACGGTTTCAAGTCTGTAAACGATACGGTGGATAACCTGAAGACCTATGTGAATTCGGTGCCCCAGGTACAGTACCCAGTGCCGAGCCGGCAGTGTGCCAGCCAACTACACTGCCTGGAGAGCGTCCATTATGGAAGTCCACCATCTGCTGAGACCACGGAGGGATTACACGGATCCCTGAGAACAAGGCTTTTATGGCCGTTTAGCAGCACAATGCTGTAAAGATTTATAGGGCATGTAAATAACCTGAAACCACAGCAACAGGGAACTGGAAAACTATAGACGTAATGTAGAAATACATGTTCATTAATGCACAGACACTAAAGGCCCTCCATAAACATTAGATTTAAAGGGGATCCTCAGGGGTTCGGAGTGTTATTGTCAAATTCCTAAATACTTTTAATTAGCAAATCTGATTCACTTTGTTTAGTGCTCCATATAGTGTAATGCACTCCCATAGTCCTCCATTTAGTGTAATGCACTCCCATAGTCCTCCATATAGTGTAATGTACTCCCCATAGTTCTCCATATAGTATAATGCACCCTAGTCCTCCATATAGTGTAATATACTCCCCATAGTTCTCCATATAGTGTTATGCACTCCCCATAGTCCTCCATATAGTGTAATGCACTCCCCATCGTCCTCCATATAGTGTAATGTACTCCCCATAGTCCTCCATATAGTGTAATGTACTCCCCATAGTTCTCCATATAGTATAATGCACCCCCCATAGTCATCCATATAGTATAATGCACTCCCCATAGTCCTTCATATAGTATAATGCACCCAATAGTCTTTCATATAGTATATTGCACTCCCCATAGTCTTCCATATAATATAATGCACTCCCCATAGTTCTCCATATAGTGTAATGCCCTCCCCATAGTTCTCCATATAGTATAATGCACCCCATAGTCCTCATATAATATAATGCACCCCAAAGTCCTCCATATACTATAATGCACTCCCCATAGTCCTCCATATAGTATAATACACTCCCTATAGTCCTCCATATAGTATAATGCACTCCCCATAGTCCTCCATATAGTATAATACACTCCCTATAGTCCTCCATATAGTATAATGCACTCCCCATAGTCCTCCATATAGTATAATGCACCCAATAGTCTTTCATATAGTATATTGCACTCCCCATAGTCTTCCATATAATATAATGCACTCCCCATAGTTCTCCATATAGTGTAATGCCCTCCCCATAGTTCTCCATATAGTATAATGCACCCCATAGTCCTCATATAATATAATGCACCCCAAAGTCTTCCATATAGTATAATGCACTCCCCATAGTCCTCCATATAGTATAATACACTCCCTATAGTCCTCCATATAGTATAATGCACCCAATAGCCTTTCATATAATATATTGCACACCTCCTAGTCCTCCATATAGTATAATGCACCTCATAGTCCTTCATACAGTGTAATGCAACTCCCATATAGTATAATGCACTCCCTATAGTCCTTGATGGAGTATAATGCAGGCCCCATAGATTATGATGCACACCCCATATTACACCAGTACTATGGCCACCACATACTCATTGATTTGAAAATTTAAAAAATCACTGCTCCGGTCTTTTTTTCAGCCCTACTGCTTGGCATAGCGTGGTGGATTATGACGTGATGTCTGAAGCAGAGGGTGAATGATGGGAGAGGGACTGTCACCTGACGCTCTCTTCCATCATTTATTTCAACTGTATCGGCATCTATGATGCGGGGAGCCGAGCCAACGCTGGCATCGGGGGACCCCCCCCCCCACTCACGGGCCCCATAGTGGCCAGTTGCTGGGGACCCCTGGGGTAGTTGGGGGGGCCCTGGGCAAATGCCTAGTTTGCCTGCCCCTAACGTTGGCTCTGACCCTATGATGAGACATTTTAAGCCTAGCCCACAATACCTGCAGAAATCTCCTAAAAACGTTCACTTTGGAGACCTGTTATTTACACTTGAAGTTTGTCTGGTGGAACAATCTTGCACAAAAGAGAGAATTACTGGATACATTTTTCTTTTGTCTTTCAGGACGTTGACCTTATTATCAATTCAAGCAAGATTCCCATTAGCAAGGCCAACAGCAGCGCCACTGGTAAGTCCACGTGTGCCACCGGTCAGGCCACTGCTTCTTCTTAACCGACATGCAGGACCCTTAACGGGAAGTTTTTAGCTTAGAAATCCTGTGCAATAAGTTAGCAGAGCACTATAGGGCAGGAGGAGCGGATATATAGCAATTGGGGGAAATATAAAAAAAACTCAAATAAATATATATATATATATTAGTCTAGCTCATTGCATGCTTAGGCGTCCAGTGGGTGGTATTATCATAACCATCCATGTGAAATCATAATTAATGAATGGACCGCCCACTGGACTCCTAAGTATGAAACTAATAAAATACACATTCGGTTTATTCTTTTCCTACAAAACTATATATCGATCTGCTCTGCTCCTCCTGCTCTATAACATGGTGCTGGTCACACTGCTTGTTCAATGTGGCGGGTTCCTTGTTCACTAGAGTTTGTCAGGACAATATGACTGTTCAAACCAAGCACAGGCTCTGTGTGAACCCCTTGCATAGTGGAGCAGTTCAATGCGTCTTCTAACCTACTTGTTTTTCATTGATCTCTGCAGACCTGAATCAAAAGCAAGTGTGAAGACACAATGAACTGCTTGCCCCACAGCAGGGGTACACAGAGCGCCTGTGCTTGGTTTGAACAGTCATTTTAAACTGACTGATTACATTTAATGCGTTTAAATAACAGATCAACTGTACAATAATAACTTGTTAAACGCTAAGATATCTTGGTTACATATCTTACAGTGCTGTGCAGATATTTTCAGCATTTCTGTGACTCCCAAACCTCAGAACCCAGGAAGCAAATTTAACTTTCTAATAAGTTTTTGCAATATGAAAGTATCTTGGAGAGCCTGCAGGTAACCCCCCAAACATGGGGAGAAAGCACAAACTCTCCACCGTTGTCGTCTGACGGATCCCAGGGCTACAAGCAACTGTCTTAACCACTGAGCCACCATAATCCCCCATTACAAAACCATGCGCCCCTCCGCTGTAGATGTATCACATGGGCCACGTTACCACATATCCAGATACATTTACTGTTCTAGGAAAGTGTCTCTACATGCGATGTAAACTAAGAAGCCCAAATACATCAATGTACTGATGAGCCGGACTGGAAAGTTCTGCTCCGGACTGGAAAGTGTCGTATCTGGCTACAAGTTATTAGTTGACTTTTTTTATTTTTATTGTGTCATTTAGGGATTGGAGCAATTCTTGGAGGAGCGATTAAAAGCGGCATCGAGATACAAGCAAATGACACCCTGTATACGATTCAGTCAACGGTGAATGGTAAGAAATCAGTTGTTCACCGAGTACATGATACCTGCGAAATGTTACAAATACAGAGACTTTCTGTTGGAATGACGCTTCTTATAGATGTCCAAATCCTGCATGTCCAGTGCTTTCCTCCCTCTCCGCACAACATAGTAGAAAGAAGGATCAGACGTGTTGGCATTTACTAACATGTTGATATCCAACATGCTTTGTCTTTTATCTCCTGACATACAGTATAGACCAAAAGTTTGGACACACCTTCTCATTTAAAGATTTTTCTGTATTTTCATGACTATGAAAATTGTAAATTCACACTGAAGGCATCAAAAATATGAATTAACACATGTGGAATTATATACTTAACAAAAAAAGTGTGAAACAACTGAAAATATGTCTTATATTCTAGGTTCTTCAAAGTAGCCACCTTTTGCTTTGATGACTGCTTTGCACACTCTTGGCATTCTCTTGACGAGCTTCAAGAGGTAGTCACCGCGAATGGTCTTCCAACAATCTTGAAGGAGTTCCCAGAGATGCTTAGCACTTGTTGGCCCTTTTGCCTTCACTCTGTGGTCCAGCTCACCCCAAACCATCTCGATTGGGTTCAGGTCTGGTGACTGTGGAGGCCAGGTCATCTGGCGTAGCACCCCATCACTCTCCTTCTTGGTTAAATAGCCCTTACACAGCCTGGAGGTGTGTTTGGGTTTTATTGTCCTGTTGAAAAATAAATGATGGTCCAACTAAAGGCAAACCGGATGGAATAGCATGCCGCTGCAAGATGCTGTGTATTGCCATGCTGGTTCAGTATGCCTTCAATTTTGACTAAATCCCCAACCGTGTCACCAGCAAAGCACCCGCGCACCGTCACACCTCCTCCTCCATGCTTCACGGTGGGAACCAGGCATGTAGAGTCCATCCGTTCACCTTTTCTGCCTCGCGCAAAGACACGGTGGTTGGAACCAAAGATCTCAAATTTGGACTCATCAGACCAAAGCACAAGTTTCCACTGGTCTAATGTCCATTCCTTGTGTTCTTTAGCCCAAACAAGTCTCTTCTGCTTGTTGCCTGTCCTTAGCAGTGGTTTCCTAGCAGCTATTTTACCATGAAGGCCTGCTGCACAAAGTCTCCTCTTAACAGTTGTTGTAGAGATGTGTCTGCTGCTAGAACTCTGTATGGCATTGACCTGGTCTCTAATATGAGCTGCTGTTAACCTGCGATTTCTGAGGATGGTGACTCGGATAAACTTATCCTCAGAAGCAGAGGTGACTCTTGGTCTTCCTTTCCTGGGGCGGTCCTCATGTAAGCCAGTTTCTTTGTAACGTTTGATGGTTTTTGCCACTGCACTTGGGGACACTTTCAAAGCTTGCCCAATTTCTCTAGTAGCCTTCCACGACAGCCACCAGGAGGTTGTCTCCATTCCCTAATGGGGGACAGGAAGCACAAGAGGTTAAAAACCCCTCCCACCTCCCATTAACCAGTGTCTTTTCTGTCCCCCATGGGGCATGGAGAGGTTCCTGGTGCGCTGCTGCGGCGGCTCTAGCAGAGTACCTGTATTAATTTTCTTGCCGGGCACTTAAGGTCGGGCCCCCCGCGGCTTCCTCCTGCGCTGTGCCTCCCGTCTCCTCGGGATTCTGGGACCGCATTCCCCGGCCTCCTGCGTCCTCTTGCGGGGACAAAGCTGGTCGGGGTGCCCGCCGGAGGCCTCCCTGAGCTCTCCGGCGTCTCCCCCTCCAGCGCACGCTGTTCGGCGACCCGGAAGTCAGGTGGCGCTCCACTTCCGAGTCGGCGCTCCTGTGCAGGAGCGATACAGACCAGAGTGATGGATCACCGAACGGCGTGCGAGGCACGCTGCATCCTCGCACGCCTGCCTGGGACTCCGGAGGGGGAGGGGCGGCTAATTGCCACGCGCTGGTGCAGGCTTATTTTCTATATAAGCTGCGAAGACGTCTCAGGTAAGCTGCTGTAAGCATGGATGCGTCTTGCCCTGCAGCTGCAGAGCCCAGCGCTCCCCAAGTCCTAGTAAGTACCTTTTTTCCTCTGAATATATTGAGGAATTGGTATCTGCAATGAGGAACACTATGGGGCTAAAAGAGGAATCAGTTCCTCAGTCTATACAAGACGAACTGTTCGGCATACATACTGAAAAACAACCCGGTTTCCCCGTCCATAAAAGCATAATTGATATGATTAATAATGAATGGGAATTGCCTGAGAAACGGCTAACAACGCCTCCAGACTTTAAGCATCGGTTTCCTCTTGATGAGGACCTAATAAAATGGGACATTCCAAAAATTGATGTCCAGGTGGCTAGAGTGGCTAAAAAGACGGCTCTGCCATTCGAGGATTCCTCCCAATTAAAAGACCCCTTGGATAGGAAGATTGAGAGCCTTCTCAAAAAGTCCTGGGAAACGTCTACCTCAGATTCAATATAGCATCCACCTGCGTGGCCCGCTCTCTCTTCCGTTGGATAGAAGAGTTAGGGTATGTTCACACGTTCCTGATTTCCATCCTTTTTTTTTCAGGACTGAAACCGCAGCTCTTGGCAGAAAACGCAGGTCCTTTTTTTGGTCCTTTTTTTGTGCTTTTTTTTTGTGCGTTTTTTGATGCGTTTTTTGATCCTTTTTTTTATGCAGTTTTCTATGCAGAGTCTGTGTGTTTTCTAGGAAGTTTTTTTAGGGTTAAAATGGCTGAAAATACCCTAACCCTAACCCTAACCCTACCCCTAACCCTACCCCTAACCCTACCCCTAACCCTAACCCTACCCCTAACCCTAACCCTATTCTAACCTTAGTGGAAAAAAAAAAAAAAATTCCTAATTTTTTTATTGTCCTTACCTATGGGGGTGACAAAGGGGGGGGGGGGTGTCATTTACTATTTTTTTATTTTGATCACTGAGATAGGTTATATCTCAGTGATCAAAATGCACTTTGGAACGAATCTGCCGGCCAGATTTGGCGGGCGCACTGCGCATGCGCCCGCCATTTTGCAAGATGGCGGCGCCCATGGAGAAGACGGCCGGACGGACACCGGGAGGCCGGGTAAGTATAAGGGGGGAGATTAGGGCACGGGGGGGGGGGGACATCGGAGCACGGGGGGGGGGGGCATCGGAGCACGGGGGGGCATCGGATCACGGGGGAGGGTGGGATCGGGGCAGCCACACTCCGCCCACGCACTTCCGCCCGCTTCCCCGCACTTCCTGCTGCAGCGGTTCGGCACCACAAACCGCAATAAAACCCGCAGATATATTTTTGATCTGCGGGTTTTACTGCGGGTTTGACCTCACAATGGAGGTCTATGGGTGCAGAACCGCTGCGGCTCCGAAAAAAGAAGTGACATGGTACTTCTTTTTTACCGTGGCTATTCAGCGCGACTTTTTTTCCCGATTCCCGCATCATGTGCACAGTGGTTCCTGTTTTCCATAGGGTACATTGTACTGTACCCTGCATGGAAAACAGCTGCGGAACCGCAGCGGCAAAAACGCTGCGGTTCCGCAGAAAAAAACGCACTGTGTGAACATGGCCTTAGAAAGCCACATCTCTCAGGGTACCCCAAGAGAGGAGGTACTGGACTCTTTGCCTATCTTACACAGAGCAACAGGTTTCCTTGCAGATGCCTCACTGGAATCTATCCGGGTGGCCGCCAGATCCTTGGTCCAGACAAATTCAGCCAGAAGAGCTCTCTGGTTAAAGATGTGGAGCGGAGACGTTACGTCAAAAATAAAACTGTGTTCTATTCCCTTTAAGGGTGACTACGTGTTTGGGCCCTCCTTAGATGACATCTTAGAGAAAGCCACAGACAGAAAGAAAACCCTTCCTGAACAGAGGCCTCCCAGGAAGCGTTTTTTTCGACCCTCCCAGCCCCAGCCCTCCCAGGGTAGAGGGAAAGGAAAAACAGGGAGGTGGAGTTATGCTAAGGGGAAGCCTAAAAACATCCTTATTCCCCAACAAACACAACAAGAAAAGCAATGACTCCGATCCGGTGGGGGGGAGGCTTTCGAACTTCGTTCACAGTTGGCAGAATATCTCCAACAGCCCCTGGGTGGTGAGTGTTATCCAACAGGGTCTGCTGATAGAGTTCGATGCGCCTCCTCCCAGGATCTTAAGAGTCACCTCCCTGTCATCTTGGGAGACTCAAAAGTCGATGATGGCCGGAATACAGGACTTGCTAAACTCAAGAGCTATTTCCATGGTCCCGGTGAACGAGCAGGGGGAAGGACACTATTCCCGTATCTTCATGATAAAAAGCCTTCCGGGCAATCTCGGATTATAATAAATCTGAAAGCTCTCAACAAATACATAACCTACCGCAAGTTCAAGATGGAGTCAGTAAAAACAGCCATCCCTCTAATAGCTCCTCATTCATATATGGCAACAATAGACCTCAAGGATGCCTATTTCCATATTCCAATACATCCTCGGCACAGGAAATACCTGAGATTTGCGGTCCAATTCAACCAAAAAATCTTACATTTCCAGTACAATGTTCTCCCCTTCGGGATCTCCTCAGCCCCAAGGGTGTTTTCCAGAGTCATGGCGGAAGCAGTTGCCCATATCAGGAGCCAAGACATCGCTATAGTACCATACTTGGACGACCTGTTAATAATTGGTCCTTCCGCCGAAGTTCTCAATCAGAGAATTTCCAAAACTCTGAACATCTTACAGGAGTTGGGTTGGATTCCAAATCTAAAAAAGTCTCAGCTATCACCATCAAAGGTGAGGAAATTCCTCGGAGTCCTCTTGGATTCAGAAGGTCAAAAATCCTTCCTACCAGAGGAACATCGGATGAATCTAATTTCCAAGGTCTCACACTTCAGAAAACAACGTTCTCCGACCTTACGGGTTGCGATGTCTCTTCTGGGTTCGATGACGGCCTGTATACAATCAGTCCAGTGGGCTCAGAGCCACTCCAGAGTTTTGCAGGCGCACATCTTAGGAAACTGGAACGGGAATCCAAATTCCCTAAACAGAAGAGTTTACACTCCAGGGAAGGTAAAAACCTCGTTAACCTGGTGGGCGATCCAATCAAACCTACTGAAGGGAGTAGACTGGGTGCAAGATCCGCTAATTACGGTAACAACGGACGCCAGTCAAAAAGGTTGGGGAGCAGTGGTCTCGCAAATCCCATTCCAGGGTCTCTGGAATCAGAAAGAAAGCTCCGGTTCCTCCAACTCCAGAGAATTGTTGGCAGTGGAGAGGGCCCTTCTGGCAGCCAGCAGTCTCATTATAGGTCAACATGTCAGAGTTTACTCGGACAATATGACGACTGTTGCGCATCTAAAACACCAGGGGAGTCCAAAGTTCAACCAACTAAGAGCAATATCAGACAGAATATTTTGCTGGGCAGAGAAACATCTCCTCTCACTTTCAGCGATACACCTCAGGGGGTCGGTGAACGTTCAGGCAGATCGCCTAAGTCGTCACGTCTTGCATCCAGGAGAGTGGAGTCTGAAGGCGGACGTTTTCACAATGTTGACAGACAGGTGGGGTCTTCCCGATATAGACCTTCTAGCGTCCAGCCAGAATGCACAAGTCGAGAACTCCCTAAACCCCAAGGACAGGTCTCAGGGAGTAGACGCCTTCGCTCATACTTGGAGGTTCCATCTAGCATACGGGTTCCCTCCAATACCGTTACTTGCGAAGACCCTCCGGAAGATCCGGGACGATCAGGTCCAGACTATCTTAGTAGCTCCAGCATGGCCGAAGAGGAGCTGGTACCACCTCATCGAAGAACTGAAGGTGGACGGTCCAGTCTTTCTTCAAGTATCAGAAGATCTCCTCTGCCAGGGCCCCTTTTATCATCCGGAACCACAGAAGTTCAAACTGGCAGCCTGGCTATTGAAGCCCAGGTACTAAGAGCTAGGGGCCTTTCAGAGTCGGTAATCTCTACTCTACAGAAATCTAGAAAACCTATTACCAATGCCATATATGGCAAAATCTGGAATAGATTCTCCTCGTGGTGTCATCCTCATAAACCTGACCCTTTTCATCCTAATATTTCACAAATATTAGATTTTTTACAAAAAGGATTAGAGTTGGGGCTGAAGCCAAGTACCTTGAAAGTTCAAGTATCAGCCTTGAGTTCCGTCTTTGATCAGGACCTTGCGGGTCATCGTTGGATAAAGAGGTTTATGGTCGCAGCATCAAGACACTGTCCAAGAAGACAAATTTTCGTGCCATCTTGGGACTTAAACATAGTCCTAAAAGGTCTTACGGCTCCTCCATTTGAGCCATTATCATCTTGTTCCTCGCAACTTCTGTCCTACAAGACGGCCTTCTTGGTTGCAATTTCTACCTCAAGAAGAGTAGGGGAAATACAAGCCCTTTCAGTAAGAGAGCCTTATCTTACCATAAGAGATGATTCCATTGTGTTCCGTCCAGATCCTTGTTTCCTACCGAAAGTAGTGTCAGAATTTCATCGATCACAGGATATAGTCCTCCCATCGTTCTGTCACAATCCTTCAAATCCGGAAGAACACAGATTTCATACCTTGGATGTACGACGTATAGTGTTATACTACTTAGAACATACTAAATCGTTTAGAATTGACAAAAATCTCTTCGTTCATCTTTCTGGCAGAAACAAAGGCAAGAAGGTAGCGAAGAGTACCATTGCCAACTGGATAAAAAAGGCCATTTCTGAAGCATACTCAACTCAGAATATTGCTGTTCCTGCGGGCCTAAAAGCCCATTCCACCAGATCTACTTCCGTCTCTTGGGCTGAAAGGGCTGGCGCTTCATCGGAGCAGATTTGCAGGGCAGCAACATGGTCTTCCCTACACACTTTTACTAAGCATTATAGATTGGACTTCTGGTCCAATCGGGATCTTGCTTTTGGCCGAAAGGTTCTTCAAGCTGTGGTCCCTCCCTAAATACAGAATTGGTTGGCATTCCTCCTGGTGGCTGTCGTGGAAGGCTACTAGAGAAAATAGAATTATTCTTACCGTTAATTCGGTTTCTAGGAGCCTTCCACGACAGCATTAATTCCCTCCCGATGTTCTTGGATATTTTTTCTGAGAACCTAAAGGTAACCGGTGCTATGGGTTCAGTTGTAAGTCACTGGTTAATGGGAGGTGGGAGGGGTTTTTAACCTCTTGTGCTTCCTGTCCCCCATTAGGGAATGGAGACAACCTCCTGGTGGCTGTCGTGGAAGGCTCCTAGAAACCGAATTAACGGTAAGAATAATTCTATTTTTTCGGACTGACTGACCTTCATTTCTTAAAGTAATGATGGCCACTCGTTTTTCTTTACTTAGCTGCTTTTTTCTTGCCATAATACAAATTCTAACAGTCTGTTCAGTAGGACTATCAGCTGTGTATCCACCAGACTTCTGCACAACACAACTGATGGTCCCAACCCCATTTATAAGGCAAGAAATTCCACTTATTAAACCTGACAGGGCACACCTGTGAAGTGAAAACCATTCCCGGTGACTAAATCTAGAAGCTCATCAAGAGAATGCCAAGAGTGTGCAAAGCAGTCATGAAAGCAAAAGGTGGCTACTTCGAAGAACCTAGAATATAAGACATAATTTCAGTTGTTTCACACTTTTTTGTTAAGTATATAATTCCACATGTGTTAATTCATAGTTTTGATGCCTTCAGTGTGAATGTACAATTTTCATAGTCATGAAAATACAGAAAAATCATTAAATGAGAAGGTGTGTCCAAACTTTTGGTCTGTACTGTATATATAAAATTCCAGCATTCAAGCATTCAATCAGCTCATTCTGCCATTCGTGCAAATCCATCCGATCACGGAGCACAATGCACAGACTCCCGTCCGGAGCATGGCGGCTTCATGTATTTCCATTACGCTGTCACGCTCAGGTCGGGAGACTCGCGGTCAGTCCGTACATTGAGGTCCTAAGACATCTGCATGAGCCCTTATAGCAATTAGTAGTCTCCGATAGACTTTACTAGATGTGATATGTGAATCCAAAATCGTACTCTTGGCCCCGAACTGACCCAGATGCCGTAAAGGAATTCTTTAATATTATGTGACGTCGGGTTTATTTTTTTGCTTTTCTTCCTTGCTGCTCCCGGGAAGGGAAGAAATTTGACGGCCCGAGCGTTTAATAAAACAATAATAGTCACCAATTAACTATACAAAGTGGATGAATCGCAGCCTTCGGTCTTGTATCATGTCCGGAGGTTGTAGGAGGAGGGAACAAACCTGAACAGTGAAAAAGCCTTTGTTCCATTTATGACCCGTCAGACGGTTGTGCATTGTCATTTATAGCCAGGATGTGTTCACCCCATGGACACTCCGTGTATTTTTAGCACTTAATTGCTGGTACCATAGAGCCATAAAGAAATTAAAATACCGCATTGAGGTTGGATGCAAAGCTTGGCACCACGTTCCGGGGATATGCACCGGGTAGAAGTAGTGATGTGGTTTTTACAGAATTAGATCATTTCTATATTAAGGTGCGGTTACATCAATGTTTTCCTGCTTCTGCAATAAGAATATCCAGCTTTGCATTACAAATTTGATGGTCAGATACTGCGAGTCCGTCCAGGGTCTGAAAGTGGGGCCCCAAATGCTGACATATTGCCCCATCACACTCAAACACTTACACTGCATTTACTGTTGTGAATTCTGAATTGGACTGGAATTGACTGGAAGGTGTTGTGAATTCTGTGGTCAAGCTCCCTCCTGTGGTCATGAGTGGTACTTCGGCTGGTTCTGTCTATGAGCTTCCTCTGGTGGATGTGAGTGGGGCTGCGGCTTCTGAGTTTCCTTCCTCAGGTGACGGGGTTAAGTCGTTAGGTGCTGCTCTATTTAACTCCACCTAGTTCTTTGTTCCTGGCCTCCAGTCAATGTTCCAGTATTGGTCTTGCTTTCTCCTGGATCGTTCTTGTGGCCTGTCTGTCCTGCATAAGCTAAGTTCTGCTTGTGTTATTTTTGTTTGCTATTTTTTCTGTCCAGCTTGCTATTTTGGTTTGTCTTGCTGGCTGGAAGCTCTGGGACGCAGAGGAAGCACCTCCGTACCGTTAGTCGGTGCGGAGGGTCTTTTTGCGCCCTCTGCGTGGTTGTTTGTAGGTTTTTGTGCTGACCGCAAAGCTATCTTTCCTGTCCTCGGTCTATTTAGTAAGTCGGGCCTCACTTTGCTAAAATCTATTTCATCTCTGTGTTTGTGTTTTCATCTTTGCTCACAGTCATTATATGTGGGGGGCTGCCTTTTCCTTTGGGGAATTTCTCTGAGGCAAGGTAGGCTTATTTTTCTATCTTCAGGGCTAGCTAGTTTCTCAGGCTGTGCCGAGTTGCATAGGGAGCGTTAGGAGCAATCCACGGCTACCTCTAGTGTGGTGTGATAGGATTAGGGATTGCGGTCAGCAGAGTTCCCACGTCTCAGAGCTCGTCCTTTGTGATTAGCAACTATCAGGTCATTTTCTGTGCTCGTAACCACCAGGTCCATTGTGGTTCTGAATCACCTGTTCATAACAATTTACATGCGCTGAGTTCAGGCCGTTAAAGGAGCACAATCGACAATATTGAAGTCATTCCGTGCTTGTTTCCCGGCCTCTTTAACACCAGCTGAGGAACAATGATGGGGACAGAACGATCACTAGTAGATCAATCTGTCCCCATACAGCATCATGTTATCTGCAGCTTACACCGACCATGTGCTGCTGGGAACAATTAATTGATTATACCGGAAGAAAAATCAATCACCCGATGAATGAGCTGCATTTTGATCATTGGTTGTGCGATTGCTGACATGTTTACACCTATGGACACGTGTATGTGTGTGTCGCCCACCAAGGCTTGGGGTACTCAGTACCGGGTCCGGTCGCACTTAAAGGAGATGTCATGGTGGCTGCGACCCGGTCCGTGCCCTGGGACTCAAACTGATGGGGACGGTCTTTTAAGGGGAATTGTACATAAAGTCTATTGCTCGTGACGCCACCTGTGGTTCTCAGTCAGTAAGGACCGATGCCGCTTAAAGGGGTCCTCTGGGGTGATGGTATGGCGGCTGGATGGTGACGCTTCCCACAGGTGAAGCGGGGTCCCCATGGCTCCCAAGGTGAATGGCAGGGATGATGTGTTGCCGGTGAATAACAGAAGACACAGGGTTGCAGTCTTTACCTGGTTTACTGGTGATAGCAGGCCACAGTCCAGGGTACCGGCAACAGGTACATTAGGAGTCCAGGCAGCCCAGAAACAAGTGGAAATCCCCTTTGACAGGTCAGGTAGGGAGCCTTCCAGTATGCGCTGCTTTTCTGGTCTCTTGCTCCCTGAAGTTTGCTGGCAAGGTTTCTCTCCTGTCCTGGGACAGTACCTGCACGGTAGGCAGCTTGGGCCGTTCTCTTGGGGTCTCAGGCACGGTGACTCCAGGCTCTGACTGCTGTTGTACCTCAGATGTTGTACGGGCAGTTTGCGTATAGTTCTATGCCCTCCGGTTCTGCTGTGGGGCTTGCAGCTCCCCACAGCCTCGGGCTCCCGGTGCCCGGTTTCTGCGCTCTGGTTCCTAGGAGGCCCAATCACAGCCTCCTTGAGCCCTCAATCTCTCTTCTGCTTCTAAACACTCCTCTCCCTTCACTGTCTGCTACAGACTGAACTAACTCCTCCTCCATACCATGATGGATATCAGGGAAGTTCCCCTAAAACAGGGTTTTGAGCTCCCCCTTCTAGCCTGGAGGTAGAACGTGTTGTGTGTGAGATTTACCCGCCAAAGGGATCCCTCTTGTTTCCAGGCATAGCACTACCCTCCCTGAGAGGAAGGCAGCACTACTGTGGTACCCGAACTCCTGGGGTGGCACATGTGCATGCCCACACACATACATATACACAGAGCACATACATACAGACACACGTATACACAGAGCACAAATATACAGACACAGGTATACACAAAGTACATACAGACACACAGGTATAGACAGAGCACATAGATACAGACACACGTATACACAGCACGTATATACAGATACAGGTATAAATAGAGTAAATTCAGACAGACACAGGTATAGACAGAGCATGTACAGACAGACACACGTATACACAGCACATAGATACAGACACGTGTACACAGAGCACATACATGTAGACACAAGTATACACAGAGCACATACATACAGACACCCATATACACAGAGCACATAGATACAGACACACGTGTACACAGAGCACATACATACAGACACACGTGTACACAGCACATACATACAGACACAGGTATTCACAGAGCACATAGATACAGACACGTGTACACAGAGCACATACATACAAACACAGGTAAACACAGCACATACAGACACAAGTATACACAGCACATAAATACATACATACAGACACAAGTATACACAGAGCACATAGATACAGACACAAGTATACACAGAGCACATACATACAGACACACGTGTACACAGAGCACGTACAAACAGACACAAGTATACACAGCACATACATACAGACACAGGTATACACAGAGCACATACATACAGACACAGGTATACACAGCACATACAGACACAAGTATACACAGAGCACATAGATACAGACACAATTATACACAGAGCACATACATACAGACACACGTGTACACAGAGCACGTACAGACAGACACAAGTATACACAGCACATACATACAGACACAGGTATACACAGAGCACATACATACAGACACAGGTATACACAGCACATACATACAGACACAGGTATACACAGAGCACATACATACAGACACAGGTATACACAGCACATACATACAGACACAGGTATACACAGAGCACATACATACAGACACCGGTATACACAGAGCACATACATACGGACACCGGTATACACAGAGCACATACATACAGACACCGGTATACACAGAGCACATACATACAGACACAAGTATACACAGAGCACATACATACAGACACAAGTGTACACAGAGCACGTACATACAGACACCGGTATACACAGAGCACATACATAATTGCACACACACTATGGAAGATTTGCCAGGCTCTTCTAGACTTTGCATGGTATAGGACCTGTAGTGACTTCACTGTCACATCTGGACATGTCACCAAAAGTCCTGTAAAGCGCTGTGGAATATGATGGGAAAATATAAGTGAGCATAATTTATTAAATATGTCCTGCAGCACTCTCCGCATGAAAAGCTGCACTAATAATGAACTGCTGTTTTTTATGCAGTTTCTGCTGTAGATGCTGGGGGGCCCTAACAAAGTGGTGGCGCTGAGCAATTGCTTCCTCCCTTCCCTAATGCCCCTTATCTGCCCTGGATGATTATATTATGGAATACTTTCATTTTTTTTTTTTGTTCTGAGTGTCTGCTTCTTGATAAGTCTCTGTACTGAATAGTATTTGACTCCTGAAAATTAATCCTTGAGCAAATGTTCGTATCAAAAAATCTTGCATCATGGTGCAGATAGTTACAGTAACGTGTAGCTGAGATTACGGAAATGATTCTGTTGATTATTTGCACAGTAGATTGATTTCAGTTGCATTCGGCCTGAACCAGTCCTGTAATAACTTCCTGTACCCTCCTTAACTAAATAACACCAGCTTAGCTTATGTATTGTATCTATATACTGAATACTGCAAATATAAGACAAAGTTATTAATAAGAACTGTAGGAGTCGATATAATCTGTACGATAGAAGGGTAATTCAGTCCTTGTTGTTGGAAGGATTCTTTACAGTAAAAGTGGCTAAAATGGGAAATGTCCAATTCAGAAAAATCAAGTCGTATCAATATAGCAGCCTCCTGATCCCCCACCAATGGCAGACAACATGGGGAAGTGGGTATTGGGTATTTGGGCACCATATATGTGATCTTCACCCGTGATATAGGCTGGTATTATATAGATCTGATAAAGCATCAATTTTCCTCTTCCTATTGAAAAAAACAACCATGCACGCTCATCTAGGCATGTATGTTTATGGTGTAATTTTTTTGAGGAGGGAAATAAGCTGCTTTTGTTATAACTTTTATAAAAAAAAAAAAGGGGATTGTGCATGTTGGATATCAATATGTCCAATCTTTTTTTTCGGTTTCCATTTCCCAACATCTGCCATAAAAAATAAAGAGCTGGAACAGTTGAATCGAAAATTGGTGGAATATAGGCAGCATTCATCTATGGTGTATGAGCGTCTTGACCCCATGGCGGTTCCTAAATTGATAATGCAATGTAAAATTAATGGGGTGGAAGAAAACAAGCGGAGCCTTCAAAGGTTGATGCTGGTTGTAACGTCCATTGTATCAATGGGTTAAATTAAAGTTTCTGTTATCAGGAAGTAAGATTGGGAAAAACTATTTGCAGTCATGTGTAGAGAGGCGTTCTCATTCCCGGAACACAGACTGAAAACAGAGTAATGACTCAGGCTTGGTAGAGCCGGTCGGACTGGAGAAATCGCCGTCTCTTTATAAAGCAGGAAACCTGCGTGTTTGATCAAGATAAATCCCAGTACAACAAGGGAGGTCGGGTTTATGTCCCTGCGGTGACGCGCAGATCTGTCATGATCCCAATGGCAGGGGATCACAAAAGGACAAGCACAAAAAACAAAACAAGCTCTAGGGTGATGGAAACTGAGCTGACCGCGATCCTGAACCTAAACACACAACTAGCTGTAGCCGGGGAACGTGCCTACGATGATTCCTAGACATCTCGCGCCAGCCGAAGGACTAACTTCCCCTATTAGAAGAAACACAGACCTCTCTTGCCTCCAGAGAAACACCCCACAGAAATAGCAGCCCCCCACATGTAATGACGGTGAAATGAGAGGAAAGCACATACGTAGTTATGAAAACAGATTCAGCAAAATGAGGCCCGCTAAAGCTAGATAGCAGAGGATACAAAAGTGAACTGCGCGGTCAGCGAAAAACCCTACAAAAAAACCATCCTGAAATTACTTGAACTCATGTGCCAACTCATGGAACATGAGGAGTAATATCAGCCCACTAGAGCAACCAGCAAAAAGGAATCACATATCTGCAAGCTGGACTAAGACAAAAATTAAGCAAAACGTGGAACAGGAAAATCAAAAACTTAGCTTGTCCTGAAGATTACAGAAGCGGGAAGCAGAGGTAACAAGACACACTGATTACATTGATAGCCGGCGAGGAAATGACAAGAAAGCCAGGTTAAATAGGAAACTCCCCTATCCTGATAGAACAGGTGGACACCAGAGACCGCAGAAAACACAAGTCACCCAGTACCATCTGTAACCACCAGAGGGAGCCCAAAAACAGAATCCACAACACAGATCGCTACATCATGATCCTACGGTCATTGGTTGTGGTTTTGGGAATAACTCTTTAAGCGTATCCCCTATCCAGCCAAGTCCCACCAGTAACATTGATTCTTGGGGTCCACTGTTCAGCTTCATGCAAAGATAACTAGACCCTAGTACACAAATTTTTACTTTTGCTTCTGTTTAATATTACTATAACTTGTTTAATAAATGATTAGATAATTCAGAATTTGCAGAGAAAGAATCAAGTGTAATAGTGCTGCTCATTAGTACTCGTTCACAGGGGTGGCCTACCGGAGGATTTTCCTGTCCCCCTGTGGGGCCAGTCCTTGCCTGCCCCTATCCATTCAATAGGAGATATCTTGCTCATCGTTAGGGGTCTGACTGATGGCACCCCCAAAGACCCAAGATCGAGGAACTGAACTTTGCAGACACCCCATAAATGTTTTCATTGTCAGTGGGACTTCCAAAAAATGGCTCAGTGTACAGCGCTTTCCTATGGGACTGTCTTAGAAAGTCAATGTCCATTCAGGACATGGCCGCAGATTCTTGTTCTAAGGGTCCCAGAGCCCTGACCTTGTGCTACATGGGGGTCCTGGCTGATGACATCCAGCGCTCAGAAAGTTACCCCTTATCCAGGTGAGTGAAATCTTCTGATTTTGGGGGTAACCCTTCATTTTAATTGGACAGATAGTGGTACAGACAAGAGGGTATCTGTGCAAAAGCACTGGATGGCCCACCTAGTTTCCAACCAATGATGTACACGGAGAATGGGGGCTTCCATAGGAAAGAAAAAGGTTCCTGTGAGGTTCTGCTTGGTGTCGCTGTAGAGGTCAGCCAGGGCCGTAGTCGTAGCGGAGCTTATCATGTTTTGCGTGCCCTGACCTCCCTCCTCATACAAATCGTGTTTCACTTTCAGCTTTCTTGTCTCTCCATATGCTGTGCCGTCAGGGCTCTTCCTTAGTTCTCCAGGGTCTCCTTTAGCCATTTGTGTAATAACAGAGACACAGTCCAGTAGTAACTGATAACACAGAACTTTACTTTCATAGCTTCGCAGTACATCAAGGCTCAACACAGCATTCTCAGCAGATTTCACATTACATGTCATTACAGCCTTCCCCTTGCTTTTGTTCCTGTCACACAGCTCAAGATCATGCCTTACCGCATTGTACATTTTCTCAGCATCCTTCCTGTTCAGACTACCTTCCACTTGGTGTTCCTTCAGCCGTTTCGCCCTGATCTGAGGGCATCTACCCAGGCTAGAATCTGCCACATGGTGAGCGACCAGACTGTCTATCCTGCCGTGTCCACCTTTATAGCTTCCATACTTGAAGCTCAATCTTCTGTAACTCCTGTAGCTGCATCTGTGTTGTTTCCCACACACTGGATAACTGGGCACTGCTTTGTGAACAGCGATACGGGGTTTTACAGTTGCCCGGGCCTAAAGCCCACCCGAGCTCTATGGGCACCCTCGCCCTACTCACTCTAATCGGGAAGATCCTTTCCTCTTACTACAGTGACCCCTCCTACAGTTAACTATTCACAGTGCTATAGCTAAAACTATGCTATACACCATCTTGTGGCAAAACTAGGGTACTGAACTTTCCCTATAAACAATAGCAACAATCACATATGAAATATTACAAATGACTACACATATGTTACGTATCAAATTACAGTTACAGATCCCTAAAATAACTATTTACACAGAATGTCCAAAGGGAATATTCTTCAACCTTCTTACATCACCATTTAAGAGCATAAAGTCCTGGTGCCCGCACCCCATTTTATGACTTTACATTTGCCACTTCCTTATTTGCTGACCTGGTGGCTCTTGTATGGCCCAAATTACTTTTGCAGGTTCCCAACTATTACATAGGAGACTAAACCCTCTTGGAGTTGCCCCCTCTCTACAGGGTTTCCTTCTTGGGATGTATGCCCTTGTTTCCATCTCCTAGTTATGGAGAACTTGGTCAGCCACTAAATTTAGTAATTGTGAGCCATCGGTGGGAGGTATTCTCATGTGGGTGGTCTCATGGACCATTTACAATATCCGTGCACCATTGGCTTCCAGCCGCATAAATTGCAGAAATAGTATTTTTGCCCCTTGTATTTGGTGTTCGGTGAAACAATTTTTTGGCTTCTATCGCTTTTTCTATTTCTTCTGCTATTTGCTCATCTCCCAAATTATTTTTAATTATAGGAATACGTTTTTCGTCATCTGGTAACAACCTGACGTACTGAATTCTGGCCTCTGGGTACTTGCAAGAATGAGTGTCCCATTCACAACCCTCAAGGTCACTATTTCAGGCTTGTGACACTTTGTTGGTTGCCCCCCCTAAATAGTGGGAAAAAAGCCTCACAATCCGTGATCACAACCTCCAAGACTTCATGACTCAATTTCAATCATCACAAAAATTCTCCTGGACCTGGTTTCCCGTAATGAAAAATGGAGATTCGCTCGGATATCACACGTCGATGCTGAAGAATACTCTTTATATAAAGGCTTTCAGGACTTCGAAGAGGAGGAAATGACCCTTCTATTGTGGGGAAGGCTGAATCATTCAATCTATCACTAGGGGACAAACGTAATTTTATGACCTATCGTTAAGTGTTTTTATAGCGCAAGTCCCCCACCAACTCGGTCACAAAATCTTACCATAATGATACTCGGCTGTTTGGAGAAAGTGTGGCGTTCCTCACCACAAAGTGTGCCATCTATAGCTTTTATTGCCTTGAAAGATGATCTAGATAGAAAATATATAAAGAAATTGATGTAACCCTTTATGTTGGCTTTTTATACCAGGATTGTGATAAATGTAAAGTATTTAGCTAAAAGAAAGTTGGATGAACATAAGACGCTATGTAAAATTATCTAAAGTTGAAAGCCATTGTGATTTATCCGAGCAATATGCAGTGATTTAAGTGCCGTACTTTGTTTTGAACGGTTTGTTTTCACTTTTTTTTTCTTCATAGATCTAAATCTTTTTATAGCGCAAGTCCCCCACCAACTCGGTCACAAAATCTTACCATAATGATACTCTGCTGTTTGGAGAAAGTGTGGCGTTCCTCACCACAAAGTGTGCCATCTATAGCTTTTATTGCCTTGAAAGATGATCTAAAAAATATATAAAGTAATTGACATAACCCTTTATGTTGGCTTTTTATACCAGGATTGTGATAAATGTAAAGTATTTAGCTAAAAGAAAGTTGGATGAACATAAGACGCTATATAAAATTATCTTAAGTTGAAAGCCATTGTGGTTTATCGGAGCAATACGCGGTGATTTAAGTACTTTGTTTTGAAGTGTTTGTTTTCACTTTTTTTTCTTCATAGATCTAAATTCCACCGCAATAGCCTTGAGACATGTGAATGATTCCTTCAACACTTTACTAGACACCCAACATCAGCTCGCCCAGAATCTCACCGCGATTAGAGATAACATTAACCAGACGCTGACCAACTGCGGGAGCCCCTGCGCTTCTGCTCCCTCCGTCAGCGAGCTGTACATGGATGCCAACTTCCAGAGTGTAAGTTCCGTTTCACCACATCCTTTTTACTTCCCTCATAAAGTAAGACCTGATGGGCGCGCAATACCGGACTTGTCTTATTCTGTCACCACTGTTAATAAGCAAAAAGTTAAGAATTTGTTTAAAAATTTGTTTTTTTGCGGGACAAGTTGTACTTTTGAAAGACACCATTGGTTTTGCCATGTTGTGTACTCAAAAATGTTTTTACCATGTTCAATAGATGCTAAAACTGAGCTGCCATTATGATTCTCCAGATCATTACGAGTTCATAGACACCAAACATGTCTACGTTCTTTTTTATTTAAGTAGTGAAAAAAAAATCCCAAATTTGTTTAAAAAACATAAAAACATTGCACCATTTTCTGGGAACCGCAGCGTCTCCACTTTTTGTGATCTCAGGTCAGGTGAGGGCTTATTTTTTGCGTGCTGAGCTGACGCTTTTAATGATACCATTTTGGTGCAGATATGTTCTTTTGATCACCTGTTATTGCATTTTAATGCAATGTCACAGCGACCAAAAAAACGTAATTCTGGCGTTTTGACTTTTTTTCTCGCTACGCTGTTAAGAATCAGGTTAATTTTTTTTTTGTGTGATTCTGAACACACAAATGCCAAATATGTGTATGTTTTGATTTTTTTTATTATTTTTATTGTTTTATTTTGAATGTGGCAAAAGGGGGGTGATTTGAGCTTTTATATATTTTTTTATATTTTTCAAATATTCTTTTTTTTTTTACTTTTGGCATGCTTCAATAGTCTCCATGGGAGGCTAGAAGTTGCCATAACCCGATCGGCTCTGCTATATGCAGGCGATGATCATATCGCTTGCTATGAGCACCGACCACCGGGCGGCGCTCATAGCAATGTGGCAGTGACAACCATAGAGGTTTGCTAGAGACCTTTGGTTGTCGTTCCAACCCATCGGTGACCCCACGTGACGTGGGTCACCGATGGGCGGGATTTCCAGCACGATTGCGGGAAACCCATGTTAAATGCCTATGTCAGTTTTGACAGCAGCATTTAATGGGTTAATAGCCGTGGGTGGATCGCGATTCCACCCATGGCTGTTCCGGGCACATGTCAGCTGTTCAAAATAGCTGACATGTGCTGTGAATGATGTGGTGTCGCCTCTGGATCCCACATCAAAGGAGGAGACATGTGTACTAGTACGGCGCATGCCGTCAAGGGGTTAAAGGGATTGTCCTTGTGGCAAGGCTCATTAAAGGTGCCGATATTGACTTTTAGGATTTCTGCTTCCAATAGCTGGCACTAGAGTGCATTGTCTTTTTCCTCTCTGAAAAGGCAATTTGCAATATATACCACATTCACCGCCATTACTATTATATTCCACACTCTCCTATTATATACTGCATTCACCTCCATTACAATATAAAGAGCATTAGCCTATTATATACTGCATTTATCTCCACTGCTATTCTATACCGCCTTCACCTATTCTATACCGCCTTCACCTATTCTATACCGCCTTCACCTATTATATACTGCATTCACTTCCATTACAATATATACCGTATTCACCTATTATATACCGTATTCACCTATTATATACCGCATTCACCTATTATATACCGCATTCACCTATTATATACTGCATTCACCTCCATTACAATATATACCGTATTCACCTATTCTATACCGCCTTCACCTATTCTATACCGCCTTCACCTATTATATACAGCATTCACCTCCATTACAATATATACCGTATTCACCTATTATATACCGTATTCACCTATTATATACCGCATTCACCTATTATATACCGCATTCACCTATTATATACTGCATTCACCTCCATTACAATATATACCGTATTCACCTATTCTATACCGCCTTCACCTATTCTATACCGCCTTCACCTATTCTATACCGCCTTCACCTATTATATACAGCATTCACCTCCATTACAATATATACCGTATTCACCTATTATATACCGCAGTCACCTATTATATACCGCCTTCACCTATTATATACCGCCTTCACCTATTATATACCGCCTTCACCTATTATATACCGCCTTCACCTATTATATACCGCATTCACCTATTATATACCGCCTTCACCTATTATATACCGCATCCACCTATTATATACCGCATCCACCTATTATATACCGCATCCACCTATTATATACCGCATCCACCTCCATTACTATTGGCTTTTTCAGATTTTCAGAATGTCTGCATACCACCTTTTACCCCCTAATTTCTAGGTTTGGGTTTCCCCCTATTGATTTCTAACTCTTTTATTTGCAGATACCAAGTTTCACAAATCAGCTGAATGACATTGATGACTTTTTGAACTCGGGCGTTGGAGACACGATCCAGAAGGTAAACTCGATGTCGTCACTTTAGCAATTATAATTGCCTGAAAAACAAACAATAACATTATTGTATTATTATTATTATTATTACTCTTCATTATTAGTTTTACGTTAATAGATACTGTATAATTGAATATTCTGATCAGACCTGAGTGTGACTGTAAGGCCACTTCCTGCAGCTGGAGCCTCCCCCCACTGCTGTCCCTTCAGTCATGCAAACTTCAAAAGGATTAACCCCGTGTTCTCTGCAAGTCTTTCACGATGCTGTTACTCTAAGGAAAATGGAAAATCCTGCCGACTGTGGACAACTCTTTCTTTGTCTACATTTATCATATGACTTTTCCTTTAGCTGAATGTATTGGGGGCGAGTGCAGAATTTCGGGCAGGACCTTCCGGCCTAGAGCAGGTTCCGGGAGTCTTACTGATTTACTTCTCTCGAGTTCCTGGTGGCGCAGAATCAAGAATAACACAAGTGATTTATGACAAATGTCCTAGTGGAAGTATAATGTGAGGAGTGGTTTTATGTACTCACTTTGTGATTTAAAAAAAAAAAAACACACTTAAAGGGGTTGTCCTTTTTGGGTGCATTTTTTTCTTTTTTCTCAAATGCATGTAATTGAGGCAAAAAATTATTTTTGCAATTTTAATGACAATTTTTTGTACCATTTTGTGTCTATTGCTGACTGCAGAATGAGTTAACTGAGGGTCCATCAGTGAGCTTGCTCTGACACGAGAGTCTGGGCTCCTCTCATTTACAACATTTTAAATAGATCTTAATTTTAAAAATTAATAGTGGATAACCCCTTAACCCTGCTGTTCTGTTCGGTCTGGGGAGACCTATTTTGAACTTTGGTATTTTTTGGGGTGTTCAAGATGCGGTTCTGAAACTTGTGGTTGATTGACTTAAATGAGGATGGGTCGGTCGGCCACGGGTTTCAGAGCCGCATCTTGAATATTTTAAAGAATATTGAAGTTCAAAGTCGGTCATTTTTGACCAACAGAACAGCAGGGTTAAATGACTCCTCCCAGCAAACTCTATTTAAAGCAATTATCTGTCTTGCCATCATCATATTCCCAAAAACCCTTCTAATAGGTAGAGATTGTCCACTCTGCCCCCTGCTAGGATCTCAGTGATTGGCTATAATGTGTGCAGAAACCTACCAGTAAGTGATTAATTTCCCCACAGCACCTCCGCAGGTGAAGTGGAGTATTACACCATGCCCATTCAAATCAAGTCCTCCAGAGACCAAGAAACGCTGCTTGTATCTGCTTTGTTGTCAGATCAAGTGATGAGGACCCTGAACAAAGTAATCCCCCCATGTTTGTCCGTCCTCCATGCTTTACCCTGCAGCTCTTCTTGCTTCTTGATGGGCTGCATAATCTAAATGCATAAATTCTGTGCATGGAGAAACTGCTGCTATTAAATGGAGATATGTGTTAAAGCGCAAGAAACTAAACCAATACTTATTAATTATAGACTAATTACTATATCTGCCGCCTCCTATTAACGCAACCTAATAAGGTCGATGGAACTGGCTTATGTAAGCTGGACCACCCCTTTAAAGGCTGAGATGAGAATGACCCTTTAATGATTGAAGTGGGAATGATTTTGTTTAGGCGCCGGACTTAGAAATCTGGAAACGGACGATCTCGGCCGAGCAACGTTGTATCAGGCGGTTTCTGTAAAATCCATTAATGTGTTAGGGAAATGGCGCCATAACGTCAGGTCACATGGAAGTATTAGAAACGAGGAAAAGGGAATAGAAATTCTGAGACATTCTGAACGCCCCTTTAATATCATCTATGGTCCATTATGTATCTTTGTATATACTGATTGCTATTAATTTGCTTTTCAGGCTCGTCAGACACTTGATGACATTCCCCAGACTGTACAAGACCACACCAAGACTTCTGTGCAAGGTAAGAGCACCGAGCGCCAGACGTCTCCCTCTAACGTCAAATTTAGGAAATTGGTTAAAAACCGAAAAACTTAAAAAAAAAAAAAAATCCATGTGATGGCACTGGGCCAAACGCTTCTCCCGTACACAGAAATGCCTGACTTGACCCACGTAGGAATGAGTGAGGAGACGGCAGCCGCCGGACGGCTCCAGGGGCGACTTAACCTCTTTTAAACGTACACCCCTTGTTGTTGATCTCAGTCAGGTGAAAATTTGCAGGACTCCTGTTTGATACTTAAAATTTGCACTCCTATTTTGCAGAGGTGCAAGATCAGCTGGGGAAAATACAGCAAAAAATCCAGGATGCCCGGAGCAGCATCTCCATAGTGGATACTCTGGATCAAGTCAATTCTTTTCTTGATTCAGTAACCAGCAGTTCAAAAATGTACGAGTCTGACGTGAAGCAGTACGAGTATTACAGGTGAGGAGCGGCTCAGTCATTAGGCAGAGGGTGCGGATTATTTCTGACAGTGTTCCTGGGTGGAATTATGTAGTGTGGGGGGAGGAGGTGAGCTGTAATATCACCTATTGTGAATGATGGATTCTGTGTTCTCTACTGTATATCAGTCATTGTACAGGAGAAGGAGGTGAGCTGTGACATCACCTATTGTGAATGGTGGATCCTGTGTTATCTACTATATATAGAGGTGATATCAGACATTGTACAGGAGGAGGAGGCGAGCTGTGATATCACCTATTGTGAATGGTGGATCCTTTGCTATCTACTGTATATAGAGGTGATATCAGACATTGTACAGGAGGAGGAGGTGAGCTGTGATATCGCCTATTGTGAATGGTGGATCCTGTGTTATCTACTGTGTATAGAGGTGTTATCAGTCATTATACAGGAGGAGGAGGTGAGCTGTGACACCACCTATTGTGAATGGTGGATCCTGTGTTATCTACTGTATATAGAGGTGTTATCAGTCATTGTACAGGAGGAGGAGGTGAGCTGTGACATCACCTATTGTGAATAGTAGATCCTGTTATCTATGTATATAGAGGTGTTATCAGTCATTTTAATCCGGTCTAATAATGAAACCGCTGATCAGTCTTGTGTACAATTTGAAATTTCTCAGAAATTTTAGCTACTTTTGTTTTTTTGAAAGTCTTGACCAGCTCCGCAAACATTTTTTACAACATGGACACCACTGTCAGAAGGCCAAGTTTGTTCGACAAATTCACCATAACGTACACCACGAAGGTGCGCTGGCTGCCATCTGGAGTAACGTTCCTGCCCGGGGTGCGTCTTACTCCAGTGCTCCCTCCATTATATTATGACTGGCAGGCAGTGCAAAATGACAAGACCTTCAGAAAGCGCTGATTTCCATGAGACCCCTGCGTCGCTGTCAGATTTGCCGTCTCTTCCCGTTGTGTTTTGAGGTCTCCCATTTTTTTGCGGGGTGCAGTGGGGAAGTAATATGTCGGTAATACAGGCATCAATTACTGGTGGGGAGTTTGGTAGCCGTTACGTCCGCCATCCCCTCCGACACCGATATTATACACAAATATATTCTCATGTTTGGAAAGCTCTAACCCACCGCTGTCTGATCCCTACAGGTGGATCGTTGGGATCTGCCTTTCCTGCATCATCCTCCTGGTCGTTCTATGTAATCTGTTTGGGTTGCTGCTCGCGCCGTGTGGTCATAAGGCGAACGTGGATCCCACAGACCGGGGCTGTGCCTCCAATTCAGGGGGAGACTTCCTTATGGCGTGAGTAGACATGGAGACCGCTTCTATTACCCAGCTGTAGATGAACGTGGTCTTTATATATGTACGGTGCCTGGGCGAGGGAGTTGTGGGCGAGGAGCTGCTCCCGCTCGCTCTGGCACCCTACAGACAGAATGTGTCCCTGTCCCCGTGTGCTGCTGAGTGTGGGCTGCATCACACTGACTTGTGGCCCCTAGGCCTCCACTGGCTCCAGGCTTCCATCTCCCAGAACCTTCGCAACCAACAATCCAGCACTAAGAATTCTTCACCACCATAAGCCGTGCACCCTGATTCCATTACCTCCTGCCTCTTAGAGTTTGAGTCCATCTTTCCCTGAAGCTCTGCAGGCTTAATGCGCCAAGGGCCCCAACGTCCATCTTGAGGTTCCCAGGCCGACAGACTGATTTGCACAGAAGTGTTCTATGGCAATCCACTGCCCTGAGTAACAGTCTCGCGCTGTCCCTAGCAGCCCATTGCCTATGACCACTGCTGTCATTTCACCACACTTTCTCTAAATGAACTTGACACTTGCTTAACATGGCACCAACTCTAGCTACCCCTCCCTAGTCTGGGCTGATCGTTACAGTTAAGCCTGTTTAGGATAAACTGCAGACCCAGAGAGTTTTACTTTCAGCTAACAACATACATTACTATAAAATACATTTAATCATGTGGGTGTCAGAGAGTAGAACATCATCTCCACCACTCCTAGATATAGAAAGGTCAGAAAAGGTCTGTCTACAGTTGTTCTCGTACTTGCTCCTTTTCTCGTACTTGCTCCTCTTTTCGTTCTTGCTCCTCTTCTCGTTGTTGCTCCTCTTCTCGTTCTTGCTCCTCTTCTCGTTCTTGCTCCTCTTCTCGTACTTGCTCCTCTTCTCGTACTTGCTCCTCTTCTCGTTCTTGCTCCTCTTCTCGTTGTTGCTCCTCTTCTCGTACTTGCTCCTCTTCTCGTACTTGCTCCTCTTCTCGTTGTTGCTCCTCTTCTCGTTGTTGCTCCTCTTCTAGTTGTTGCTCCTCTTCTCGTTGTTGCTCCTCTTCTCGTTGTTGCTCCTCTTCTCGTTGTTGCTCCTCTTCTCGTTGTTGCTCCTCTTCTCGTTCTTGCTCCTCTTCTCGTACTTGCTCCTCTTCTCGTACTTGCTCCTCTTCTCGTTGTTGCTCCTCTTCTCGTTCTTGCTCCTCTTCTCGTACTTGCTCCTCTTCTCGTACTTGCTCCTCTTCTCGTACTTGCTCCTCTTCTCGTTGTTGCTCCTCTTCTCATTGTTGCTCTTCTTCTCGTACTTGCTCCTCTTCTCGTACTTGCTCCTCTTCTCGTACTTGCTCCTCTTCTCGTACTTGCTCCTCTTCTCGTACTTGCTCCTCTTCTCGTTGTTGCTCCTCTTCTCGTTGTTGCTCCTCTTCTCGTTGTTGCTCCTCTTCTCGTTGTTGCTCCTCTTCTCGTTGTTGCTCCTCTTCTCGTTGTTGCTCCTCTTCTCGTTGTTGCTCCTCTTCTCGTTGTTGCTCCTCTTCTCGTTGTTGCTCCTCTTCTCGTTGTTGCTCCTCTTCTCGTTGTTGCTCCTCTTCTCGTTGTTGCTCCTCTTCTCGTTGTTGCTCCTCTTCTCGTTGTTGCTCCTCTTCACGTACTTGCTCCTCTTCTCGTACTTGCTCCTCTTCTCGTACTTGCTCCTCTTCTCGTACTTGCTCCTCTTCTCGTACTTGCTCCTCTTCTCGTTCTTGCTCCTCTTCTCGTTCTTGCTCCTCTTCTCGTTCTTGCTCCTCTTCTCGTTTTTGTGCCTCTTCTCGTTCTTGCGCCTCTTCTCGTTCTTGCTCTTTCAACTTACAGGGTTATATTCTCCCATAGGTATGGTTGCAGAGAGCCTGTAAAAACACAAGCACTTTTCCAATTTACTGGTTATTAAAAATGTTCAACCTTTCTTAAGATATTAACACTTTACAGTCCGTTGCCTAGGAGACCGACCACCTATGCAGTCTAGCTTGTCGACCACTCCAATGATCCTGCTTCAAACGGCACTTACAAGCTCAGTAGAAAATATACTGTAAGCACTGTGCGTTTTTTGCTGTCTGCAGCGATGGTCTGGCTCCAACTCAACGAGATGTAAACAGAAGTAAAGTGGTAATATTTTGAGAAGCGCTAAAAATTTTAAAAGGCAGAAAATTACAAAATTGCTTGTATTTGAAGAGGAGAGTAACCCTCCAGGATTTAGCACAATTTATGGACCGCAATCTATTCAATTCGTTAAAGTAGTTTTTTGTTTGTTTTTTGAGCTCCCATAGGCAAAATGTTCCTGTATCTAACACTAGGTGGCAGTATAGGCCAGGTCCAGTTTTGATCTATTCTGTATGTGATGTTTTCTTGCAGTGGAGCCGGATTCAGCTTTATATTTGCTTGGCTGCTCATGTTGGTGACGGCGGTGCTGTTTGCTGTTGGAGGAAATGTCTACACGTCTTTGTGCAAGCCCTGGAGAAATCAACAGCTTTATCAGGTGCTGTATTTAATAGTGCTATGGCTGTATTATATAGTATTTGGCACTATTATGGCTGTATTATATAGTATTTGGCACTATTATGGCTGTATTATATAGTATTTGGCACCAGTATGGCTGTATTATATAGCATTTGGCACCAGTATGGCTGTACTATATAGTATTTGGCAGTAATATGGTGTATTATATAGTATTTGGCACCAGTATGGCTGTATTATATAGTATTTGGCACCAGTATGGCTGTATTATATAGTATTTGGCACCAGTATGGCTGTATTATATAGTATTTGGCACCAGTATGGCTGTATTATATAGTATTTGGCACCAGTATGGCTGTATTGTATAGTATTTGGTGGTGGTATGGCTGTATTATATAGTATTTGGCAGTAATATGGTGTATTATATAGTATTTGGTGGTTGTATGGCTGTATTATATAGTATTTGGCACCAGTATGGCTGTATTATATAGTATTTGGCACCAGTATGGCTGTATTATATAGTATTTGGCACCAGTATGGCTGTATTATATAGTATTTGGCACCAGTATGGCTGTATTGTATAGTATTTGGTGGTGGTATGGCTGTATTATATAGTATTTGGCAGTAATATGGTGTATTATATAGTATTTGGCACCAGTATGGCTGTATTATATAGTATTTGGCACCAGTATGGCTGTATTATATAGTATTTGGCAGTAATATGGTGTATTATATAGTATTTGGCAGTAATATGGTGTATTATATAGTATTTGGCAGTAATATGGTGTATTATATAGTATTTGGCACCAGTATGGCTGTATTATATAGTATTTGGCACCAGTATGGCTGTATTATATAGTATTTGGCACCAGTATGGCTGTATTGTATAGTATTTGGTGGTGGTATGGCTGTATTATATAGTATTTGGCAGTAATATGGTGTATTATATAGTATTTGGCACCAGTATGGCTGTATTATATAGTATTTGGCGGTGGTATGGCTGTATTGTACAGTATTTGGCACTAATATGGTGTATTTTATAGTATTTGGTGGTTGTATGGCTGCATTATATAGCGTTAAGTTATTTTGCTCCTTTTTATTAGATCTGCCACATTTCTCTTTATTTCCAGCTAATTGATGAAAACGTTAATCTAAGCAAGTTGCTGAACACGGACCTCAATAACCTGAACCTGACGACTCTGTATCGGTATGTACACAGAAAGCAAATTGCCGCATAGAAAGCCCTACTAAATCCAATTTTCTGTTATTGAACAGACTGCATTGCCCACTGTTACACATGGAATTATGCGCTGATTACATTAATCGTATATTCTTATAGGGAAGATGGATTTTGTGACTTGCTCCATTCTGGTAATCCTAGTTGCAAAATACAAATTTTATACAGCCACCACTAGGGGGAGCTCACCGCAAACCCAGTGAGAACTGAACTGAGAGCTGTAAACTAATGTATGTAGTGATCTCCCCCTACTGGTGGTTATATAAACTTGTATACAGTGATCTCCCTCTAGTGGTGGTTATATAAACTTGTATACAGTGAGCTCCCTCTAGTGGTGGTTATATAAACTTGTATACAGTGAGCTCCCTCTAGTGGTGGTTATATAAACTTGTATACAGTGAGCTCCCTCTAGTGGTGGTTATATAAACTTGTATACAGTGAGCTCCCTCTAGTGGTGGTTATATAAACTTGTATACAGTGAGCTCCCTCTAGTGGTGGTTATATAAACTTGTATACAGTGAGCTCCCTCTAGTGGTGGTTATATAAACTTGTATACAGTGAGCTCCCTCTAGTGGTGGTTATATAAACTTGTATACAGTGAGCTCCCTCTAGTGGTGGTTATATAAACTTGTATACAGTGAGCTCCCTCTAGTGGTGGTTATATATACTTGTATACAGTGAGCTCCCTCTAGTGGTGGTTATATATACTTGTGTACAGTGAGCTCCCTCTAGTGGTGGTTATATATACTTGTGTACAGTGAGCTCCCTCTAGTGGTGGTTATATATACTTGTGTACAGTGAGCTCCCTCTAGTGGTGGTTATATATACTTGTGTACAGTGAGCTCCCTCTAGTGGTGGTTATATATACTTGTGTACAGTGAGCTCCCTCTAGTGGTGGTTATACAGTGGGGCAAAAAAGTATTTAGTCAGTCAGCAATAGTGCAAGTTCCACCACTTAAAAAGATGAGAGGTGTCTGTAATTTACATCATAGGTAGACCTCAACTATGGGAGACAAACTGAGAAAAAAAATCCAGAAAATCACATTGTCTGTTTTTTTAACATTTTATTTGCATATTATGGTGGAAAATAAGTATTTGGTCAGAAACAAAATTTCATCTCAATACTTTGTAATATATCCTTTGTTGGCAATGACAGAGGTCAAACGTTTTCTGTAAGTCTTCACAAGGTTGCCACACACTGTTGTTGGTATGTTGGCCCATTCCTCCATGCAGATCTCCTCTAGAGCAATGATGTTTTTGGCTTTTCGCTTGGCAACACGGACTTTCAACTCCCTCCAAAGGTTTTCTATAGGGTTGAGATCTGGAGACTGGCTAGGCCACTCCAGGACCTTGAAATGCTTCTTACGAAGCCACTCCTTCATTGCCCTGGCGGTGTGCTTTGGATCATTGTCATGTTGAAAGACCCAGCCACGTTTCATCTTCAATGCCCTTGCTGATGGAAGGAGGTTTGCACTCAAAATCTCACGATACATGGCCCCATTCATTCTTTCATGTACCCGGATCAGTCGTCCTGGCCCCTTTGCAGAGAAACAGCCCCAAAGCATGATGTTTCCACCACCATGCTTTACAGTAGGTATGGTGTTTGATGGATGCAACTCAGTATTCTTTTTCCTCTAAACACGACAAGTTGTGTTTCTACCAAACAGTTCCAGTTTGGTTTCATCAGACCATAGGACATTCTCCCAAAACTCCTCTGGATCATCCAAATGCTCTCTAGCAAACTTCAGACGGGCCCGGACATGTACTGGCTTAAGCAGTGGGACACGTCTGGCACTGCCGGATCTGAGTCCATGGTGGCGTAGTGTGTTACTTATGGTAGGCCTTGTTACATTGGTCCCAGCTCTCTGCAGTTCATTCACTAGGTCCCCCCGCGTGGTTCTGGGATTTTTGCTCACCGTTCTTGTGATCATTCTGACCCCACGGGGTGGGATTTTGCGTGGAGCCCCAGATCGAGGGAGATTATCAGTGGTCTTGTATGTCTTCCATTTTCTAATTATTGCTCCCACTGTTGATTTCTTCACTCCAAGCTGGTTGGCTATTGCAGATTCAGTCTTCCCAGCCTGGTGCAGGGCTACAATTTTGTTTCTGGTGTCCTTTGACAGCTCTTTGGTCTTCACCATAGTGGAGTTTGGAGTCAGACTGTTTGAGGGTGTGCACAGGTGTCTTTTTATACTGATAACAAGTTTAAACAGGTGCCATTACTACAGGTAATGAGTGGAGGAAAGAGGAGACTCTTAAAGAAGAAGTTACAGGTCTGTGAGAGCCAGAAATCTTGATTGTTTGTTTCTGACCAAATACTTATTTTCCACCATAATATGCAAATAAAATGTTAAAAAAACAGACAATGTGATTTTCTGGATTTTTATTTTTTTCTCAGTTTGTCTCCCATAGTTGAGGTCTACCTATAATGTAAATTACAGACGCCTCTCATCTTTTTAAGTGGTGGAACTTGCACTATTGCTGACTGACTAAATACTTTTTTACCCCACTGTATATACTTGTATACAGTGAGCTCCCTCTAGTGGTGGTTGAATAAATTTGTATGCAGTGAGTTCCCTATAGTTAGATTCCAAAGAAAACCATTTATCAGAGGGATTTTCCAATCATTTATTTTTTAAAATGGGCTTAGATTGGAAACCATGACCTTTCCCCTTTATATCCCTTTAGCTGTATTCCTTCCTTTTCAGCAGTCTCAATCTCTTCTGCTCGTGTCTTCCAGGGACTGTCGGAACGATAACTCTCTATGGAATACGCTAAATCTGAACTCTATGTACAATCTGGACAGCTATCTGAATATCAGCGAGGTAAGGCTATCCTCCTTAACTGCACAAAGGTGGTGAGGTAGCTTAAAGGGGAGGTCATGTAGCTTAAAGGGGATCTCTCACTTGCCATAAATGTCCTATTTTAATTTTTTTTTTACCTGGTGTAAACGCCGCTGTTCTCCTGAATCCGGCGATGTTTTTCTTTTGCGTGTACGCCTCTCTGTTCCTGAGATATGATCCTCTCTTCTCGGTATAGAATTCTACTCTTGTTGTCCAAGTGGGTGTGTTCTTCAGAGAAGACGCCCACACAGGAGAGGAGCACGCCCCTTTGTATAACAAGGCTGGAATAATACACAGAGAAGAAGAGGCCGTATCTCTGGAACGGAGAATCACAGGAACAAAAGAAGAACATCGCCGGATTCAGGAGAACAGCGGCGTGTGGATTAGGTAGAAAATTACATTTTTATGGCAAGTAATGGGTTCCTTTTAAAATGGAATGCTGAGCATTTATGGGATGCTTTGCTTTGGTCGATCCCTTTTTGTCACTGGGTGTTAGGTTGTCCTGCTGGTGGGACCGCTCTGTTGTCTTCCATCCTGGGAACGTTGAGTAGATTTTGTATCCCGCAGATACTGACTCCACTGTATGTGATGCCGGCTGTACGCGGCACGTCGCCCACCTCGGAACATAATTAGCGCTTTCCTAATCGATCACTAACGACTTGGTTTGTTCTCTGGTGGCGGTGACCTGAACGTGTCTCCGGGGTCCTGTAATCTCTCCGCAGTATACGGGCGACGTGAACTCCACGCTACAGAACACCGACATCAAGATAGACAACATCACTTTCCTGAGCAGCGGCCAGAAAGACAAAGTGTCCGCCATCTCCACCTCCGGAATAGAACTCTACGACTTCTCCGACTTTACCCTGCAGGTACAGAAACGCCGTCATGGAGGGGGTCAGCAGGGCGGCTGCACAGGGTGGTCCCATCTCATACACTTACCCAGGGGAGACACCCTGCATATATAGGATACATGCCCATCCCCACTAATGGGGCATCTCTGCTAATATGTGCACACAGGTTGTGGAGGCAAGATTTCTAGTGGAAACTTCTTCTCTGGGAAATTTTTAGCAAGAGTTTTTTTTATTTTTTTTTCTTCTGAAAAGTTTTGGAAACCTCTCCCTTTTTTTATTTTAAAATGACTTTTGAATTGGCACCAGCTTGGAAATGGGTCCTGATAAGGGTCGTGCTGGAGTCGGACGCTCCTAATTCACGAGCAGGTGCGCGCCTCACCGGAAAACTCACTCCAGTCACTAGTGAAGAGTTTTTTCCAAGAGTTTTTTGTTTCCCAGCAGACCATCTTCAAAACAATCCTCCATGTGCACATAGCCTTAAAGGGGTTGTCTGGGTATTTGGTAGGTCATTAAATACCTTATCGGTGGGGGTCCGACACCTGTCACCACCTCCGATCACCTATTTTCTACTCCTGCGGCGGCCGGATGTAAACACTTTGTCTCTGCTCCGATTGCTGTGTCCACTACCAGAGACTGCCGCACAGCTCCCGTCCTCAGGAGTACAAGCTGTTCTGCAGCAGCTGCTACACGCTGTTAGCATTCAGTGTTTACATTCGCCTTCACGGGCGCAAAAAATATCTGATTAGTGGGGGCACTGGGTGTCCGACTGCTACTGACCCGCTGTTGATGACCTGTCCAGTCGATGGCTAATCAGAGAACTATCCCAGACAACCCCTTCAGAGGAATCGGACACCTAGAAAACCCCTATGTATTCAGTTCTGCCCTCTAGTGGAGCAGTGGAGGGGCACCAGACACAACGGTGGGGCTCAGCTATAATAATAACATTCTAATTGCAGTCGTCCAAGAACATCACTAAAATGAATCTCACGTTATTTGCAAGCAAGCTGGACGATGTGGCCAACAGCGCGGTAAGTTTTTTTTTTTTTTATATAAATAAACCTTCGAGAATCCCGTCGTAATTTTCATATAATGTCAAAATATTCCAGGACGCGTTTCGACCCACAGCCCGAAATGCAGCGTTTTCCAATGACGGACAATTACGGGCGTTCTCTTGTTACATTGCGGCATGGCACATGTGGGAAAGGGCCGCAGCGCTCCATAGAAGTGTCGGCCGTACATTAACCCCTCGGTGACGCCGGCCGTGCATGTACGGAAGCGTGTGACCCTTTATATGAAGAAGTCTCAGGAGCTGAGACCGCACCAGACCCCAATCCTTCATGTTAACCCCTTGAAACCTGCAGCATATAGAGGAAACTATGAGACCGTCCATCACCCTAATGGGACTAATAAACCTGAACTGCTGGAAGTTGCAATACCCGACCCGACCCACTGAGTGGCGCTGTTTCTGTGGGGGGGAGAATAAGGCCGTCTAAGGGTGTGCGCACACAGTGCGTTTTTGCAGAACCAAAACTGCTGCATTTTCGATAGCAGCAAAATCAATGCGACTTCTTTAGTCTCGCCCGCATGCGGCTTCGTTGTTCCTTGCAGTTTCCGATCTGCGGCGTGTCGATTCTTTCAGCGGATTTTCAGCTTATTTCGCCCATTGCAATAGGAGGGAGAAAAAAAGATGCACTAAAAAAAATGCACGCATCGTACGCAGCGTTTTTCCTGCTAAGAGGCAGAAATGTCAGGGGATCGGGGCATTAATTACACGATCCCTACAGCTCCGGAGCGGATCTCTGGGTCTGGCGCTGCTGGGTGGAAACAGTTTAAGACGCTGAATTTTTATTTTTCATTTTTTTTCTACAGCCAAGTGGAAGTCAGAAGGAACTTCGGGACGAGGCCGTCGCTCTCCGCAGCCTCCAATCCTCTATTAACGCCATAATGGTCCCGCAGATTGTGAGTCCTTCACATATTAACTATACACACGTAGGATTACTAAATCCTCTATACGGTATTTTCTAAACCATACATTTTCTACGTTGCAGAACAATCTTACTTCAAGTATAGGCGACTTACAGAACAAAGCCAAAGCGTTACCGGTGAGTTATTCTAATGACTCCTACTATGGGAACAGCCAGGGGGGGCGCTGTTGCATTGGTATCTATGGAACGCGTTTCGCCTTCAGTCGTGGCGAAAAATAGTACTGCAGGCAAACAGAACCACAGAATTGGAAAATATTGCTTATAGATATTTTTATGAAGGTACAATGTCCTTTTAAAAAAAAAAAAAAAAAAAAGACTAATTTGATGTTATTTAAAATTATATATATATTTAAAATTAATATTTATGTAATTAAAAATATTTTTATATAAAGATGCTTTATATGATTTTAAATATATTTGATATGTTGATATTTAAAATTATGTATATATAATAAAATAAATATTAAATATTTTTATATTTTTTTTTATCTGAACATACTTAATATGATTTTAAATATACTATATTATATATGTGTGTGTGTATATAATATATATGTATAATAAAAAAAGGATATATAAATATTGTTAATATATACAATTTTTTTTCATTGTAGCACAACTTAAATGTAACACTTAAAAGCATCAGTGCAGCTCAGACCTTTGTGGACACCCAAGTGGTTGCCATTGTAAAGAATGTAAGTTCTGTGTTGGAAATATATATATATATGTATATAACCGTGCAGGCTCAGGTCCTGCACCCGCCAATGTAAAAATGTAGGACTTTTATGGCATAGAAGCCGGCAGTGTATTGGGCAATAACATATACTGCCCTCCCCGCTGGACTTATGTCGTACGCACAGGTCTGACAATTTGGGTATCTCCAGGGTAGATGGACTTTAAAGTGGTCGTTCCCTCTCCACGCGCATTGTTGCCCTGCTGGACTCTATGGTCATGAGATCGTGTGGTCCATAATTCAACAATGGCGCCATCAGTATTACATTTCCCCTGCAGACACAACATGGAACCTAAACAGTTTGTTCCCAAAGTAGCAAGTTACGTCCAGATCGCTGGGGTCTGATCCTAAGACCATAGGTGCCCTCCACGCTCTCCACGCTCTATGGCCGAGCTTTCCTGAACCATAAATTGTTGGACTATCATTTTTCTCTCTCCTTTTATAAATGCAGGAGACCATAAACTATCTAAACACCATCGTGGGATACTTTACGTCGTACATTGATTGGGCGAAGACCATGGTGAGCGGGGTCGTTTATCATCGTTTTCATCTCATTTAAAGTTTTTGTAATATTGCAAAAAGTAAAAAAAAAAAAATTTTAGCAATAAATGGTGAAATTTCATTCTTTTCCTTATATAAATCCGGCCGCCGATTTCTTTTGATTCACTCTATCCTTTTATTTCATTAGCTGACCCAGAATTTGGCTCGGTGCGGACCCCTGGCCGGCGCCCTGAATTCTGCGGAGGTTATTGGGTGCCAGTATCTGGTGGACTCGCTGGTAAGAATACTGACGTGTACCTGTGGTGGCCCCTGTAATGACCAGTCTGCATACTGGGACGTATCGAGTGTGAATTGCGCCCTGTATAAGCGGCTGGCTCGGGATCACTTGGCGCACCGTGAAGGATTTTGGTTATGTTCTGCGGCGCTCGCTGATTGTTTTCTTCTTTTTCCTAGAATGCCTTCTGGTTCAGCCTGGGCTGGTGCACGATTTTCTTCCTTCCCAGCATTATCACAGCAGTGAAACTGGCGAAACACTACCGGAGGATGAAAACCTCGGATATCTACGAGTAAGGAATGCAGAGATGCAGTCGTGTCTTTTGGGGGACTCTGTGTGACTAGATCTTATATCACATTTATATAGTCATTTTTGTGTTTTATTTATTTATTTTTGGTAATACTATTTGTTTTCTTTCCACAGAAACCCCAATAATCACATGGAGATGTAAGTGCTACGCGCATGTTCTGTACCATTTCTATCATTTCAGGGGTAATCTTGCTTATATTGACAATACTATTTCAACATGTAACTATTTGAAGCCCCCCGGTCTGACTCACGATTTAACCTGTGTTATGACAATGAACAATGGGGGTCACGACATAACAGCGCGCGTCGCGGCGGTGACGAATATCCTCTGGAGGCTTGATTGCAGTAGATGCAATTTCCTGTCTCGCCACTAGAGGGCAGTCTGCAGATCTACGTATTCCTCACTGTCCTGCCTCCAGGGAGGAGAAGGGTTAATTACACGGTGACGGTGATTCTTGATCACTTGGTGGAAATGAAAATTTTCCAGCATTTTGATGGTGACATGATGATAACTAAATTATCAAAAAATTAATTTTTTTTTTTTTTAAACAATTTGAGTTTAACATTAGCAGCAAAAATCAGATTTTTTGAAATTTCATTCGCTTGATGCTTTTTGTTACTTCCTTAAAAAAAAAAAGTTACATCCATGATTCGGATGAAAATCCGACGCGTCTCCTTGATTTGGTGCAGATCACTCGATCAAAAAAAAACCCCGGAATTGTGAACTAAAGGGTCGATATTGACGTTTAGGATTGCTACTTCCAGTAGGAGGCGCTAGAGTCCTTGTCATCTTCCTCTCCGAAGAGACAAATTACGATAGAAATGGATAAAAGCCAATTGGGAAATTCCCCGATTTTCGGTGCGGTGACGGCCTCCGCCCTCCGCTCTGAATTCCCCCGTTGTTCTGTGTTATTAGGTTATACGTAGGCAGCAGTTTGGCGGTCGGCCCGGGGCAGGCGGAGCGCCATTACTTATTATATTAGTATATGGGGTCCAATAAGAATGTTTGGAAAAAGAGGCTGGCGCACCTTTCCAGGACACACATGTTTCAGGGCAAGTTAAAGGGGCGCTCTAGATAACACTAAAATACTGTGCTACTCATACAGCGGGACGTAAATGGCACCAATGAGATGTGCCGATCGTGCACCGCCCCCTTATACTTTGCAAAGTTCCTTTAAGACTGTCTTAAAGGGGTTGTCCACTTTTGGTAACTTTTTTTTTTTTTTTAACTAAAATACATGTATTTGGGTGCAAACATATTTTTGCAATGCGGTTTCATCAGTCTTTGCGCAGTTTGGCTTTTACAGGCTCTTTGTTTCCTGCACATCCAACTGTGATGCGGTCACAATTTATCATAAACCATCTGAGAAGCTCAGAAAAAAACGTTAGATAAGTTACAAACTGCCTTAAGGCGCTCACTAACCGATTCTAAGTTAACTCCTTCTGCAGCGAACTGACAGCGCGACATGGAGGCTTCAGAAGGCAAACTGTGCAACGTTTTTCATGAAAACCCAATTGCAAAAATAGTTTTTTTTTTGTTTGTTATTATTGAGAAACTTGCCATAATTACCCGTGTATTTCCTTGCAGGTCGTCCACATCCCAGCAGTTCCTAATTCCTCGCGCAACTGCAAAATCCTGATGCGCTCGCCCCCATTGGTGATGAACAAGACACTACAGTGCACTGTGTACCATAACACCGCCCTCCCGGAGACTCCCTGTGCTTTCCTTTCCGAGAGGGCGTATTTATTGATGAATTCTATGTTGATTTTCCGATCCCTTTTACTTTTGACTGAAGAATTACATTGTGGGTGAGAAGAACCCACGGACGAGAAAAAAAAATCCTCATAAGGTCCTGATTTCTGATTTGTGCGGTGGAGGGTCCTCCTGTATAGCTGTACGGTGCCGCCTCCGGCCACCAATGACTGTAAACTCTACTGACGGTGTCCTGGCGCCACCGACCTGTGAAAATTATATTATTTTCTTTTTATACAAGATGTAAAATATTTTCTTCTCTATTTTTGGTCTTTTTTTTAAATTGTAAAAATGTGATTTAAGTTATTTGCAAAAGTGTTCTCGATAAAGTGCATCTTTTGCGTAGAAGAGTAGTCGTGTGATTATTTTACTGCACCGCGACCCTTGAATAATGCGTCTGTAGCATCAAAACCGTGTGAAGTTTACTCCAACTTTTCCTTGTTACCTATTTTTGGATGGAAATCCGCTCTTCTCTCCCTCTTCTGACTACAAATTCTGTCCGAGTGCTAATTGCGAAACGCGTGGAATGTCACCGATGGAGGATGACGCCGCGGGCACGTTCCTATCAGAGTCTCATTGTCTTCTAGTAAGAACGGGCTGATTGTGACGCGGCTGCTTCCCCGTCCGTGAGGCCTCATGTGATCCTCATCCACAGATCAGATTTCATTAGGGGAAACCATCAAAACTGCAACTGGAGGCCGAATACGAAGACACAGAGGGGATGACGATGCAATAACGAGCGGGAGTAGCAATCCTATTTGTAGGAGGTGCGTGCGGGCGTAGATCCTTGGCAATTGATCCGGGCACAGGTCGCTAATGCACGGACTGACCGCGGCTCCCAGACCCGAGCATGACGATGGCCGCCCGTCCAGTTTAGCAGTCCGATCTCTGTCCGATTTGCGCAGACGTCTGCTCGAGCCCTTAGTTGTACTAAACTCGTGTGTCGCCCCCTCCAATAATTGCACTGATTCAATAACTGCATAAATATGCAATTGCTATTTTTGCTTTCGAAAATTTGCGCAGGAGGAAATTTTTTATTGATCACATACAAAGAAAAAAAATAACTGATTTCCATCATTGCATCGGATCAGATTTTCATGTGTTATGGTAAAAAACAGACCAAAGTGTTTCATTTTTGTTTTTTTTACATATATGAAAAAGAAAAAAAAAAAACGCTGGAGCTTTCTCAAGCTTCTCCTAGCAAACAGTGAAAAATGGAAAGTCCTAGGACGCCATCCGAGTGTTTTGTGGAACAGGCGGCCACGGGAGGTGGTGAGTTCTCCTTCAATGGACGTCTTCAAACAGAGGCCGGACAGACATCTGTCTGAGATGGTTTAGTGACCCAGGAGGTCCCTTATAACGCTAACATTCTATGACTATAATGGGTTTACGTCTGTGTTTTCCTGCAGACCAAGTAGCTGCGGAAAAAAAGTAAGACGTGTCCATTTTTTTGCCCATGTGTTAAGGATCAACTTGCCGAAAAATAGATGAACCCATTTGTCTATGGATATTCACGAGTTTTATCCATGAAAAACATGAATAGAACATGTACGTAAGACAGGGAGAGTATGGGATCCACCATGAGGCTGGGGGGATACTGTACCAAAATCAGGGTACCGATGGCAAGTACGGATCCTTATGGCACTTTCCCCACAGCTTCATCCATGATGATGATGATGATGATATGAATCAGATGCTATGATTAGAATCAGGAGCGATGGCGTCTGTTGATTGGGAACAGCTATTGAAGGTGTGTTGGAACATGTAGAGGCTTCAGTAACCTCATTTCTGGTTGTTTTCACGTCTTCAAATTAGATTGTGACCTGAAAATACAGTTATGTGAAAAAGTTTGGGCACCCCTATTAATCTTAAGCTTAATGTTTTCTAAAAATTGTTTTTTTTTGCAACAGCTATTTCAGTTTCATATATCTAATAACTGTTGGACACAGTAATGTTTCTGCCTTGAAATGAGGTTTATTGTAATAACAGAAAATGTGCAATCTGCATTCAAACAAAATTTGACAGCTGCATAAGTATGGGCACCCTTATCGTTTTCTTGTTTTAAATACTCCTACCTACTTTTTACTGACTTACTAAAGCACTTTTTTTGGTTTTCTAACCTCATTGAGCTTTGAACTTCATAGCCAGGTGTATGCAATCATGAGAAATGCTACTTAAAGTGGCCTCTTGCAAGTTGTTCTGTTTGAATCTCCTCTGAAGAGTGGCATCATGGGCTCCTTAAAACAACTGTCTAATGATCTGAAAACAAAGATTATTCAACATAGTTGTTCAGGGGAAGGATACAAAAAGCTGTCTCAGAGATTTAACCTGTCAATTTCCACTGTGAGGAACATAGTAAGGAAATAGAAGAACACAGGTACAGTTCTTGTTAAGGCCACAAGTGGCAGGCCAAGAAAAACATCAGAAAGGCAGAGAAGAAGAATGGTGAGATCAGTCAAGGACAATCCTCAGACCACCTCCAGAGAGCTGCAGCATCAATTTGCTGCAGATGGTGTCACTGTGCATCGGTCAACTATACAACGCACTTTGCTCAAGGAGAAGCTGTATGGGAGACTGATGCGAAAGAAGCCGTTTCTGCAAGCACGCCACAAACAGAGTCGGCTGAGGTATGCAAAAGCACATTTGGAGAAGCCAATTTCTTTTTGGAAGAAGGTCCTGTGGACTGATGAAACCAAGATTGAGTTGTTTGGTCATACAAAAAGGCGTTATGCATGGCGGCCAAAAAACACAGCATTCCAAGAAAAACACTTGCTACCCACAGTAAAATTTGGTGGAGGTTCCATCATGCTTTGGGGCTGTGTGGCAAATGCTGGCACCGGGAATCTTGTTAAAGTTGAGGGACGCATGGATTCCTCTCAGTATCAGCAGATTCTTGACAATAATGTTCATGAATCAGTGACAAAGTTGAAGTTACGCAGGGGATGGATCTTTCAGCAAGACAATGATCCAAAACACCGCTCCAAATCTACTCAGGCATTCATGCAGAGGAACAATTACCCTGTTCTGGAATGGCCATCCCAGTCCCCAGACCTGAATATCATTGAACATCTGTGGGATCATTTGAAGAGGGCTGTCCATGCTCGGCGTCCATCAAACTTAACTGAACTGGAATTGTTTTGTAAAGAGGAATGGTCAAAAATACCTTCATCCAGGAACTCATTAAAAGCTTCAGGAAGCGACTAGAGGCTGTTATTTTTGCAAAAGGAGGATCTACTAAATATTGATGTCACTTTTCTGGTGGGGTGCCCATACTTATGCACCTGTCAAATTTTGTTTAAATGCAGATTGCACATTTTCTGTTAGTACAATAAACCTCATTTCAAGGCAGAAACATTACTGTGTCCAACAGTTATTAGATATATGAAACTGAAATAGCTGTTGCAAAAAAAACAACAATTTTTATAAAACATTAAGCTTAAGATTAATAGGGGTGCCCAAACTTTTTCATGTAACTGTATGACGGGCGGCTTCGACAAGTCTGTGTCACCGGTCAGCAGGTGATGGGAGGCCTCAGATGTGTAGATCATATAAATTACCAATAATGACCTTTGTACGATTATGCAAGATTGGGAGGGAGGATGGTTCAGATAAGACGCCGCGCTCGGCACAGGGGAAACGCTTCCTTCAGGCTGGACTTGCAGGGCTTAGTGCCAGGTACTTACCGAAACCTTGAGCAGGTGAAGCCACATACTGGATTTCCTTGTTGTGTTCCAAGGTCTCTATGTGATTTTTTTTTTTTTTTTTTATCCACCTCTCATCGAGGAGTCATCGCCTCTACTTGGGAGGCAGCCATTGTGCCTCGTAATTAGTCCTAATACAATGTATAAAGAAGGCAGGATGGAGACGTGGCCCTGTCCTTTCCAGTCTTGCCTAAGATCCACGGTGTGTTGTTTGTTTTACAGTGTTCTGGGTCAGTGGTGGGGAACCATCGATACTTCACGCCCAAGCACTGGAATCAGTGACTCTTTCCCCATGTGACCTTTTTTTTTTTTTTTTTTATTCCTCCTGCAGCATGCAAGGACCCCACAAATCAGAACCCCGTAGTTCAGTGACGGAGCACTTAGCAGTGCCGCTGGTCGCAACTCGGCACACTGGGGCGAGGTGTTGCTGCTGTTTTTTTTTTTCTTCTTTGTCGGCATAAAACAATCCGATTATCCAAAGAATGAACACTTGTTTGTCTGGTGAGCACTCTAAGTTTATATGGGCCAAAAATCCTACAGTTCGCCAATTACCAACTCATCAATATTTACAGTTTAGTGTAAAAAAATAAAAATTGAGTAACAGCAGGCACAGCTAAATCGTGGGCTTTAAAGTGGGAGTTCGGCCGGTATGTTTTATTACAAAAAAAAAAAGCCCAGGATAGTTTTAGAATGTTTTTTTAAATAGGGTTTTGGGACTGGTAAGGAGACTATTAAGTTATTTTTAACCCATTTAATAAATGCATTTAAAACAACCGTGAGCATAAAATGACTGCACTGGACAAACCAAGCACAGGCACTTGCTGCACCCGCGCCATGGCTGAGCGGTTCACTGCACCTTCCTGCCACCTTGGTTTCCGTCTCTGCCATTCTCTGTAACACTAGAGCTGTCAATCAAGGAAGAGGACGGTGGAAAACAAGTAGGCGAGAAGATGCACCTAAGGGTATGTGCAGACATAGTTTTGAGCTCTGTGGATTTTATGTGGATTCCTATTATGGAGCAGGTGTAAACCGCTGCGGAATCCGCACAAATAATTGACATGCTGCGGAATACCCGCAGCGTTTCCAAGCGTTTTTTTTCCGCAGCATGGGCACTGCGGATTGTGTTTTCCATAGGTTTACATGGTACTGTAAACGCATGGAAAGCTGGTGCGGACCCGCAGCAAAATCTGCAACGTGTGCACAGAGCCTGTTTGGCCACGCCCTGATGCACCGAGCGCCTGTGCTTGGTTTGAACAGTCATTTTGTGCTGACAAACTCCCTTTAATATCTACTTTAGAATGTATGCTTTCTGGGGTGATATAATAGACCCAGCTTCTGTAAGCATGGAGTCAGATATTTTCCCGCTTCACTTCATCAGCTCTGATAAAATACTGCGTGGCTCCTACCGCACCCCATTACTCCGCACGGACGAAGCGGTCGCACATCATCCGCCTTATGCAGAAGACGGCGTCGAGGCCCCACGTAAAAAAAAAAAAAAAAAATGGTCGTTCAGAGCTCACGTCAGGATCTACAGACCACACTCATCCTCTTGTCTTCTCGCCTCCAGGAATTTCCAGAATGCTTTTTGTAAAATCCCCCATCTTATTATACAGGTCACACAAACTGCGACTTCCGGAGGAGCTGGAGAGTCAACACTTCTGCCTTGGGGACGAGTATCCCCAAAAAGTAAAGACCATGATTCCACATAACGTTGGGTACAACATGGAGAATCCTAAGACTCCATCTGGGCACATAATCAAAAATGCTCGCTGTCTAACAGGTTGTAAAATTTGCTCAAAATATTCTGCCGTAGATAAAAATTACTGCTGGGGGGGAGAGGAGCAAATTAATTGTGCACATTTTAAAAAAAAAGTTGAAATTGATGAATGTGTCAAGAAAAAAAAGTCCAACTCGTTTTGATTTTTTTGCTTCTTGTTTATCCTTAGGATTAAAGCAGCGATTTCTGTAAATGTCAAAGTCGCTGTGTAGCCCCAGAATAAGGGCAAGTTCACACTGGGTGTTTTTTTTTCAGCAGCAAAATCTTATCACTTGGCAGGAAGAAGCTGCAGAAACAAAACAGGGTTTCTTTTGTTTCTCCTGTGTTTTTTGTATTTTTTTTTTTTTTGCACCATGCACAAGAGAAAAGTACTATTCCACGGATTCAGGTTTTGGTACAAACAAAAAAAATACATCGTAAAACCCGATACCTGTGTTTTTCAGCATTTTTTTTTTTTACAACTCATTCATTTCAATTGTTGAAAAATGTGGAAAGAAGCGACATGCTCTATTGTGCAAAAAAAAACAACCCTGCAAAGCACAAAATCAGTTTTCGTGTCGGTAGGTTCTTGCTGTGTGATCGGAGCTGGGAATGTGGCGGAGAGGTGGCAGAATGTTGGAGGAATGTTCGCAGTCCATGCGGTGTCTGGTGGGCGCGGTGCCGGACAGGTCGGGACCCTCAGTCCTGGGAGCAGTCATCAATCCGGCTGCATTGATCCGTGCACATTATCCGCCAACACTCAGAGCCGTTCTTCCCTACAGCAGTTCCCGGCAATTGATTTCTGGTCACATTTCCTGGAAAGCCATTATTGTCTCCTTGGGGGAAGGTCACATTCCCTCCTCCCAACAGTCGAATAACAGGGCATGCTGGGAGTTGTGGTCTCTGCAGTCCTGCTCTAGAGAATAGTCCTCCTTCATCAGTAGCAGGGACGCTCCTGGTTAGGGGTCTTCTCCGCCCATGTAATAAGTCATTGTTGGTACAATATTCCACTTAGTAGAGCTGCAGTTTATACCCCAGAGCTGCGCTCCATGTTGTGACAGAGCTAAAACCTGTGTTGGGCATGGTTGGAAGCCACGAGCCGTTACCCCTGACCGATGATTGCAAAACCCACAATTCCCATCATCATGCCCTTGCCTGCTGCATGTTGGAGACCACCGTGGTCTTAATGGGACAGGCTGCAGACAATCACCACACAGAGAAACTTACATTTAAAAGTATTTATTGATCATAATACCATAAAAAACTGAAATATTAAAAATGTGCATCATCTACAAGCTGCACCGCACGCTGCTATACACAGCCACAGCCCCCAGCGGACCCTCGTAGAACAGGAAGACAAGTGCAATTAGTATTGTATGGTGGTCTCTGGGAATCCATATCTCACAGAATAGTCTTCAGAAGAGCCCACGTCCATGAACAGCAGTTTGGGGGCTTCACGTAAATAAACAGCTTTATGTATTAATTCGTCTCTGTCTTCAAGATCTCTGCTTGCTGTCAGTGATCTAAACCAGACCTAATACTTCTTACAACTGAGGGTTTTGTGCCAGTGAGACCAGTCTGTGCAACCCTCTATATGTAGCATATACTTTTCTACCATAATTGTTTGCTACAATGCATCAGTGCAGGTAGAGACGCTGATGCATTGATTGTGTAGGATGGATGCAACATACCCTCAGCTGTGAGATGCTTATTTATTTGCAGAGCTCTTAAGCCCTATAATATAAACCACAACTACAAGCGTTCCCCCGGTAGCAAGCAGAGATCCTGAGAACAGCAAGGAATTGAAATAGGACGTATACATGGAAATTCTGGAATTGCTGCAATACAACTATTAATCTTTATTTCCATAAAACACTTAAAAAAAAAAAAAAACAACTAACAATACTGATGAGAAAAGGTTGGGTACCGCCAAGGGGGTCCACCCCTGCCATCAGAGCAAATCTAAACTTGATCAGAAGACCCCCGACATACAAAGGGGGGGGGGTCACATATTGCCAGTCTATGGTCTCACGAGTCAGATCAATGCTGGATTGTCTCCGTGATACCAGCAAAGACTGCCCGGCAGCAGTCACGCCATCACATGCCGAACGATTAGAGTCTCCAACAAATACATTAAAAGTGACTTTCCCAAAAAAAACAACACCATTTTGTTCTTTTGGATATAAATTTACCAGATATTTGTGTTTAGAGCTTTGTTTTTCTGGCACAGAGCTCCAAATCCTCCACACATACAATTGTCTGCCCGCTGCCACCACTAGAGGGAGCACTTTGTCCACATGTCATAAAAGGTAAGAGTAGCACATCTGTTTTTAAAGGTGCTCAGAACAATGAGGACGCAGACCCCATTAATCAGGCGATCGGGTGGGGTCGGACCCCCACAATGTGACAATAGGCCATAAATATCCCGCTCCTGTGCTATTGGCATTTATCTCATTGCACGGGTTCCATCTCCGCTGTAAACATTGAATAGGAAACTAATAAAAAAGCAGAACACTGACAAAATGGAGGAGATTGACATTAACATGGGTGATCCCTCCTTGGAAATTTACTGTTTTTTATTTAAAGGGCAAGACGACCACCAGATCCAGGCGGGGTGGTCGAGTGCAGAAGTGGTTGTGAACCTCTAGGGCGCTCTACGTTCACTTTCATGAGAGTTACAGAAAACTTTCATTGCAATCGCAAGTACAACTCCCATAGAGGCGATTAACACAGTAACCCCACTGTGCAATACTGGGGTATAGGGACCCCCATTCTGGGGATAGGTCTGGGGGTCAGAGCCTCATGTACCAGTCATTTAGACATATGTTGTGGCTGCCCAAGTCTGGATCCCCCATTTAATACTGTCACCATTTTGGCTGTAATGTCCGGGCCTTTCAGTGACCCGACCTTGTTCAGATTGCGAGCGATTAGGACAAGGATGCAACGGAAGCTGAAAACAAGACCTCACAGCAAGCAGCAGAGAGCCCTTTAGTAATGAGACCCCCGCTACGACGACATAAATAATGCAATAACTTATAAAGCATAGGGGGAGTAGATGTCGGTGGGCGACGGCTCGTCCCCGTTCTGTACAGGACTACCGGTTACACACATGTCCGCCCGTTGCGGAGCGGCCGGAGGAAATGTTAGCGTTGGGAACTTCCCGTCCCTTCTCATCTGGTTCTGCAGCACTTTATTTAGGATAGGTTTGAGTAGCCCGATCGTCAGATATTCCGCGCCGCAGCAGATTGGAAGAGGATTAGACTCAAGTGTGGGTAGATTATGTAGGACAATCCTCAAGATGTCAGTGGCCGTCATGTCTTCTGGACAAATCTCGCACAGCTCTTCGATGTAAGAGTCCAGGTGCCGGTGCCTGACGAACTCCGTCAGGAGGGTGACGAAAATGTCCTTAGTGATGCGGGGACTGAGCCGCGAGAACTTCAGCGTCTCCTCCATCACCCGTGACCATTGTTGTAGGCCGATGAGTACATGTATGGCCTGGACGATGGCCTGTGGCCGCCCGCTGCACAGCAGGATGTCCACCTCCAGGTCCATATTAGTGTTTTTCTTCCACTTCCGCAGAACAGATAAGGCCCTTTTATACAGGGGCGCACCTTCACAGTTATCTTTGGGCGTAAAGTTCCAGGCTAGCCCCGTGCAGTCCTGGGCATGCTCGACGAAAACAGGAAGCCACTTAGGTTTAAAGGTGCACAGAGATTGACAGACTACCTCGAAAAGTGGGTACACCCCGTTAGGAGAGCTGTCCCTAGACCCCGTCGGGAGCGGGCTCAGCACCTTCTTCCATAAGTCGGCGGTGGCTCGGACGACGAGTTTACCGTCTCCGTTATGAAGAAACTGAAAGTTATTCCTTACGGACATCCAAGCCGCCTTTGGAAAGGTGCGGAACAAGGAGTTAAAATACACAAGGCAGTCCCGGTCCATATCGGTCTGGAAGAGCCGAGTGACCTCGTGATCCACCAGCTCCTCGCAGTACTTTTCGATGTCGTCTCTGGACACGGTAATGATGCAGGTCTTGAGGCGCTCCAGACTGATGAAGCTTTGCAGCTCATTGCTTATGTTTCCCATCAGATCCGCATACTGCACTTGGTCCATGGATTTGCCATCTTTCTGGTAGTGGTTTAGGATGGCAGACAGGGTGATGGGGGCCTGGAATATCTCCCCTTTCTTTAACTCCGCCACGGTCAACTTGGTGTTGCTCAGGCTTCTTCTTTGGTAGTACTTACAGGCCTCCTCATAGACCATATCCAACAATGAGGGCTCAGACTTGCCATCGTCTTCAGGGCCGGTGGTGGAGCTCATGGTATAGATGCCATCTCTTGTGAGCAGCTGGACATCTTCAGTATCCAATACCCGCAGGAAGAACACTTCATCGACGTGGAGCATCTGCTTTGCCAGGAGTCTCCCGGTATTGAGCTCTATGAGGAAGACAGTTTTATCCACGGCACAAGCCAACGTCTGCCCAAATATCTGCATTTTAACTTGAGCCTCCGCCACAAGCTCGATATCGAAGATCCGTCTCACAGCCCCATCGTCATTCACCAGATATATCCGCCCAGCGGTGGTCATCAGCAGCAGTTGCCCGTCCCCGGTAACCACCGAGTGCTGGATTGCGGAGGCCGTTTGAGAAGACAGTAAGCCGGCGTATTCCAGAAGCATCTTCTTATAGTCACCCTCAGCGAGAGCCTTGCTGTGGAGGAGCCCTGTGGTTGGGGTGGTCATGGTCATCTGGTCTTCCAGGAGGGAATATATGAGAAGAGGATGATGAGAGTCACTGAGTGGAATCATGAAGACGTGGTTGGAGGAGGAGAGCATGGAGTACAAGGGGCTGTGATGGAGGACGATCTTCATGCTGCCCAAGGTCACCTGTGGTCCAAAAGAGAGAAAAAGAGAAGATTGTTCAGAAACTCTTCACGATTATACCGAGACAAGCAAAGACAGCGCTAGACCTTGTGCTTACAACACGTAGGTAAAAATGGTAACTCTTTAAAGGGCTTGCACATCTCCAAAGCTAATATGGATTTGTGTTCCCATGGGGTCAGAAAATCAGTGTTATTCCACCCCCTCTGTGGCTCCCATTACCACGTATCAGTAAAAGCTCTTCATTACTTCTTTGGCAAGACTAAATTAGTCAGCTCTGATCTCCACCAGATCTACAGGACAGCAGTACGTATAAGATGGGACACCGAGGGAGGCAGCAACATACGGAAGGACGGCATGGTCTACAGGGCCAGTCACATAATCACAAGGATGGGGCAGATGCCCTATAGGTCAGGCTACATGAGGGGGCACAAGCTACAGGCATAAGGTGAGGGGCGGAGGGAACTCCAACATATTCTGTACTGTGCAAAAGTTTTAGGTAGGAGTACAACAAACGCTTCAGAATAAAAAATGCTTTCAGAAATAGTGTTCATAGCTTATCAATTAAATTGGAAAGTGAATGAACAAAAGCGAAATCTAAAAATCCCATCAGTATTTGGTGACCGCCATTTGTGTTGACCACTTCTTGTCATATGTACATAGTTTATTAATGATCTCAGCAGGAGGTTGTTCCAAACATCTTGTAGAACTGACCCCAGATCTTCAGTGTATGAGGCTTGTGCAGATCCATCTGACAGACTAGATGATGCGAGATCAGGGCTCTGCGGGGGCCGGATCATCCTCCCCAGGACTCCTTATTACTAATCACATTGGCTGGATGTTTGGGCGTCGTTGTCAGATTGCAGAATCAAATTTAGTGAAAATCACATGCCTCCCGAATATTACATGATGGATAATTATCTGCCCGCATCTCTCAGCATGAAAACATCCAAAAAATAGCCAACATTGAGGACCGTAGACGCATTGGTCGACCAAGGAAACTTAGTGCAGCAGATGACAGACCCATCATGCTCCTTATATTCTAAATCACACGTCCAACTGTACCATCAGCTCAGAACTTGCAGCAACCAAGAGGCACCCAACTAAATCAATCTACTGTTGAGTGAAGTCTGCCCCAAAGTGGTTTTTATTAAAGAATTGCAGAAAAAAAAAATAAAATAAAATAAAACCACGACCTTTCACAGTCTCTGGACTGACTGGTCACAATGTGAATATTTGGCAGTAACGAAAGGAAATTTGTTCTCCTGAGGTTGCAAAGTGGCACAATAATATATGTGTGTCTGTAAGAAACAGTAAAGCATGGTGGAAGGTCCTGCATGGGGCTGCATTTCGGCAAATGGACAAGCGGTCAGGATTAGTAGTGTCTCCAGCATTAGATACTTATCCATCATGTAATATCAGAGGCGTCTGATTGGACAGATGTTTGGGGTCGTTGTCTGGCTAAAGAATAAACTAGGGGCAATGTCATTAAGAACTAGGAGTCCTGGGAGTGATGATTTGGGCCCCAAGGAGCCCCGATCTCACATCATCCAGTCTGCAAGTCATTAGTTAATGATCCAAGGTGTTTGGAACAACCTCCTGCAGAGTAAAAAAAATAAAATAAATAAATATAAATAAAAACTAGAACACACTGCAAGTGACAAGAAGTAATGGAGGCAAAGAGCATTCACCAAATAGTGATGAGACTTGTCTCTTTTATTCACTGCTAGGCCAGGGTCACACTAAAGCGTAATACGGACGAGTGCTAGGCGATATATTTAAAAAAAAAAAAAAAAAAAAAATCGCATGGCACTCGGACCAATGTTAATCTATGGGGCAACTCCCATCATCCGTTTTTTTTCTCGGCTGTATTATACTTGTGAGTGAAATGGCAGCATGCTGCGATTGTCCGTGTATCTCAGCCGAGAAACGCCAATGCAAGTCTATGGGTGCGAATAAAAAAATAAGATGCACGGCACACGGACCATGCGTGTGACTTGCGAGAAATTCTCAGGCATTGGGCAGGTGACAGGAAAGGCTCGGACATTATTTGCTCATTTTGCAAGTGTGTAAGAAAATCTCACCATACGGATGACACACTGATACTTTTTTTTGAGAAAAAAAAAAAAAAAAAGCGCATCCTGGCATTATACATGGATGACATACGGATCACCATACGGAGAACATTTGTGCGATTCTCGGCAGACAAAATCGGACAGATGTTTTATAAATTGTGTGTGACTCCAGCCTTACTGGTTTGTATTTTGGTAACTGATAAATGCGTATTACTGAGAGCATTCTTACTACACAGCAGCCAGCAATCCCTGTCTTATATACGGCAATTACACGCAAAGCTGGACCTGTAGTGGATATAAAGAGTCATGAAGGCGCCTCTTAAAATGTCAGGGTTTTTTTTACTTGAAGGAATCATACCACCAAGCCATACCATTTTAGAAATTTCCCCACCACATTTATTTTGGCTTGTTACGCAATGGATTTGACCAGATTATAGTAAACAGAATGGTAAAAATTTTACATGACAAAAACCTGACATTTTATATGGGGTGTGTAGACTCGGTATCCACACACTTGGCTGCTGCGCCTCCTCCTCTGACCTGCTGTGCCCAGTACTGTATATGCAGATAGAAGGTGATACCTAAAGTATTCTGCAGCCTTTGTAAAAGGTCCTTAGCAGTGATATCAGGACACATCAATTGTTACAAAAGCTTAAAAGTACAAAGGCTCCGAGACTACAAGACATTCCCCATTGTATTACAACCAGAGGCCATTTACACACAGAGGGAGCACCCAATAATCAGGATGTGGCCCCCTGGGGGCAGTTACATTATCATGGTGCTGGTGGTGAAGGTGCGCTCTGTCCTGCATCATTTTCAGGTCTGTACTCCTACTGATGGTGACACCCAGACATCTACTAACCCCCAAAAACGATGCACATCAGGACGCAGGCACACTGTTGGCACCAGTTTAGTCTATGGCCCCATAAGCACATGCGCACAAATCCCATTATGTGGGGGACCCCTAAGGAATTAATCTGTGTTTTAAATGATTGCTACCTGTTTTATTAGGGCAGCACGGTGGCGCAGTGGTTAGCACTACAGCCTTGCAGCGCTGAGGTCCTGGGTTCTAATCCCACCCAGGACAACATCTGCAAAGAGTTTGTATGTTCTCTCCGTGTTTGCATGGGTTTCCTCCGGGCACTCCGGTTTCCTCCCACATTCCAAAGACATACTGATAGGGAATCTAGATTGTGAGCCCCATCGGGGACAGTGATGATAATGTATGCAAACTGTAAAGCGCTGCGGAATATGTTTGCGCTATATAAAAATAAAGATTATTATTATTAATCACAAATATGGAGCCAACCATATATACATGTACAGCCCCCCCATATATACACTGTACATCCCCCACCATATATACTGTATACAGCTCCCCGGCCGCTCCATGTACTGTGTGTGCCGGAGGGCGCTGTGCCTGTGTACGAGACCGATAAGAGGAGGAGATGTACTGTGTACATGTTATATACCGCCCCCATAAATACATGTACACAGTACATCCCCCCCCTCTCACCTGTCTCGCACACAGGCACAGCGCCCTCCGGCACATGCAGTACATGGAGCGGCCGGGGGGCTGTATACAGTATATATGGGGCTGTACAGTACATGTATAGAGTATATATATGGGGGGCTGTACAGTACATCCCCTCCCTCTCACCTGTCTCGAACACAGGCACAGCGCCTTCCGGCACATGGAGAGGCCGGGGGGCTGTATACAATATATATCGGGGGCTGCACAGTACATGTATGCAGTATATATGGGGGGCTGTGCAGTATATGGGGGGCTCACCTGTCCCGCACACAGGCGCAGCGCCCTCCGGCAAACCGCAGTACATGGAGCGGCCGGGGGGCTGTATACAGTATATATGGGGCTGTACAGTACATGTATACAGTATATATATGGGGGGCTGTACAGTACATCCCCCCCCTCTCACCTGTCTCGCACACAGGCACAGCGCCCTCCGGCACACGCAGTACATGGAGCGGCCGGGGGGCTGTATACAGTATATATGGGGCTGTACAGTACATGTATACAGTATATATATGGGGGGCTGTACAGTACATCCCCTCCCTCTCACCTGTCTCGAACACCGGCGCAGCGCCCTCCGGCACATGGAGAGGCCGGGGGGCTGTATACAATATATATGGGGGGCTGCACAGTACATGTATGCAGTATATATGGGGGGCTGTGCAGTATATGGGGGGCTCACCTGTCCCGCACACAGGCGCAGCGCCCTCCGGCACACGCAGTACATGGAGCGGCCGGGGGCTGTATACAGTATATATATGGGGGGGGCTGTATACAGTATATATATGGGGGGGCTGTATACAGTATATATGGGGGGGCTGTATACAGTATATATATATGGGGGGGCTGTATACAGTATATATAAAGTATATGGGGGGCTGTACAGTATATATGGGGGGCTCACCTGTCTCGCACGCAGGCGCAGCACCCTCCGGCACACGCAGTACATGGAGCGGCCGGGGGGCTGTATGCAGTATATATGGGGGGCTGTATGCAGTATATATGGGGGGCTGTATGCAGTATATATGGGGGGCTCACCTGTCTCGCACACAGGCGCACCGCCCTCCGGCACACGCAGTACATGGAGCAGCCAGGGGGCTGTATGCAGTATATATGGGGGCTGTATGCAGTATATATGGGGGGCTGCACAGAACATGTATACAGTATATATGGGGGGCTCACCTGTCTCGTACACAGGCGCAGCGCCCTCCAGCACACGCAGTACATGGACCGGCCGGGGCGGCTGTATACAGTATATATGGGGGGCTGTACACAGTATACATGGGGGGGCTCACCTGTCTCGCACACAGGCGCAGCGCCCTCCGGCACACGCAGTACATGGAGCGGCCGGGGGGCTGTATGCAGTATATATGGGGGGGCTGTACGCAGTATATATGGGGGGGCTCACCTGTCTCGCACACAGGCGCAGCGCCCTCCGGCACACGCAGTACATGGAGCGGCCGGGGGGCTGTATGCAGTATATATGGGGGGCTGCACAGTACATGTATACAGTATATATGGGGGGGGGCTCACATGTCTCGCACAGGCGCAGCGCCCTCCGGCACACGCAGTACATGGAGTGGCGGGGGGGCTGTATGCAGGATATATGGGGGGCTGCACAGTACATGTATATATGGGGGGGCTGCACAGTGTATATATGGGGGGCTCACCTGTCTCGCACATAGGCGCAGCGCCCTCCGGCACACGCAGTACATGGAGCGGCCGGGGGGCTGTATGCAGTATATATGGGGGGCTGTATGCAGTATATATGGGGGGCTGCACAGTACATGTATACAGTATATATGGGGGGCTGCACAGTACATGTATACAGTATATATGGGGGGCTCACCTGTCTCGCACACAGGCGCAGCGCCCTCCGGCACACGCAGTACATGGAGCGGCCGGGGGGCTGTATGCAGGATATATGGGGGGCTGCACAGTACATGTATATATGGGGGGGCTGCACAGTGTATATATGGGGGGGCTCACCTGTCTCGCACATAGGCGCAGCGCCCTCCAGCACACGCAGTACATGGAGCGGCCGGGGGGCTGTATGCAGTATATATGGGGGGCTGTACAGTATATATGGGGGGCTCACCTGTCTCGCACGCAGGCGCAGCACCCTCCGGCACACGCAGTACATGGAGCGGCCGGGGGGCTGTATGCAGTATATATGGGGGGCTGTATGCAGTATATATGGGGGGCTGTATGCAGTATATATGGGGGGCTCACCTGTCTCGCACACAGGCGCACCGCCCTCCGGCACACGCAGTACATGGAGCAGCCAGGGGGCTGTATGCAGTATATATGGGGGCTGTATGCAGTATATATGGGGGGCTGCACAGAACATGTATACAGTATATATGGGGGGCTCACCTGTCTCGTACACAGGCGCAGCGCCCTCCAGCACACGCAGTACATGGACCGGCCGGGGCGGCTGTATACAGTATATATGGGGGGGCTGTACACAGTATACATGGGGGGGCTCACCTGTCTCGCACACAGGCGCAGCGCCCTCCGGCACACGCAGTACATGGAGCGGCCGGGGGGCTGTATGCAGTATATATGGGGGGCTGCACAGTACATGTATACAGTATATATGGGGGGGGCTCACATGTCTCGCACAGGCGCAGCGCCCTCCGGCACACGCAGTACATGGAGTGGCGGGGGGGCTGTATGCAGGATATATGGGGGGCTGCACAGTACATGTATATATGGGGGGGCTGCACAGTGTATATATGGGGGGCTCACCTGTCTCGCACATAGGCGCAGCGCCCTCCGGCACACGCAGTACATGGAGCGGCCGGGGGGCTGTATGCAGTATATATGGGGGGCTGCACAGTACATGTATACAGTATATATGGGGGGCTCACCTGTCTCGCACACAGGCGCAGCGCCCTCCGGCACACGCAGTACATGGAGCGGCCGGGGGGCTGTATGCAGGATATATGGGGGGCTGCACAGTACATGTATATATGGGGGGGCTGCACAGTGTATATATGGGGGGGCTCACCTGTCTCGCACATAGGCGCAGCGCCCTCCAGCACACGCAGTACATGGAGCGGCCGGGGGGCTGTATGCAGTATATATGGGGGGCTGCACAGTACATGTATACAGTATATATGGGGGGCTGCACAGTACATGTATACAGTATATATGGGGGGCTGCACAGTACATGTATACAGTATATATGGGGGGCTCACCTGTCTCGCACACAGGCGCAGCGCCCTCCGGCACACGCAGTACATGGAGCGGCCGGGGGGCTGTATACAGTATATATGGGGGGCTGCACAGTACATGTATACAGTATATGGGGGCTGCACAGTGTATATATGGGGGGCTCACCAGTCTCGCACACAGGCGCAGCGCCCTCCGGCACACCCAGTACATGGAGCGGCCGGTGGGGCTGTATACATTATATATGGGGGGGCTGCACAGTACATGTATGCAGTATATATGGGGGGCTGTATACAGTATACATTGGGGGCTGCACAGTGTATATATGGGGGGCTCACCTGTCTCGCACACAGGCGCAGCGCCCTCTGGCACACGCAGTACATGGAGCGGCCGGGGGGCTGTATACAGTATATATGGGGGGCTGTATGCAGTATATATTGGGGGCTGCACAGTACATGTATACAGTATATATGGGGGGCTGCACAGTGTATATATGGGGGGCTCACCTGTCTCGCACACAGGCGCAGCGCCCTCCGGCACACGCAGTACATGGAGCGGCCGGGGGGCTGTATGCAGTATATATGGGGGGCTGTACGCAGTATATATGGGGGGGCTGTACGCAGTATATATGGGGGGCTCACCTGTCTCGCACACAGGCGCAGCGCCCTCCGGCACACGCAGTACATGGAGCGGCCGGGGGGCTGTATGCAGTATATATGGGGGGCTGTATGCAGTATATATGGGGGGCTGCACAGTACATGTATACAGTATATATGGGGGGCTGCACAGTACATGTATACAGTATATATGGGGGGCTCACCTGTCTCGCACAGGCGCAGCGCCCTCCGGCACACACAGTACGTGGAGCGGCGGGGGGGCTGTATGCAGGATATATGGGGGGCTGCACAGTACATGTATATATGGGGGGGCTGCACAGTGTATATATGGGGGGCTCACCTGTCTCGCACATAGGCGCAGCGCCCTCCGGCACACGCAGTACATGGAGCGGCCGGGGGGCTGTATGCAGTTTATATGGGGGGGCTGCACAGTACATGTATACAGTATATATGGGGGGGCTGCACAGTACATGTATACAGTATATATGGGGGGGCTGCACAGTACATGTATACAGTATATATGGGGAGCTCACCTGTCTCGCACACAGGCGCAGCGCCCTCCGGCACACGCAGTACATGGAGCGGCCGGGGGGCTGTATACAGTATATATGGGGGGCTGCACAGTACATGTATACAGTATATGGGGGGCTGCACAGTGTATATATGGGGGGGTCACCAGTCTCGCACACAGGCGCAGCGCCCTCCGGCACACCCAGTACATGGAGCGGCCAGGGGGCTGTATACATTATATATGGGGGTGCTGCACAGTACATGTATGCAGTATATATGGGGGGCTGTATACAGTATACATTGGGGGCTGCACAGTGTATATATGGGGGGCTCACCTGTCTCGCACACAGGTGCAGCGCCCTCCGGCACACGCAGTACATGGAGCGGCCGGGGGGCTGTATACAGTATATATGGGGGGCTGTATGCAGTATATATTGGGGGCTGCACAGTACATGTATACAGTATATATGGGGGGCTGCACAGTGTATATATGGGGGGCTCACCTGTCTCGCACACAGGCGCAGCGCCCTCCGGCACATGCAGTACATGGAGCGGCTGGGGGGCTGTATGCAGTATATATGGGGGGGGGCTGTACGCAGTATATATGGGGGGGAGCTGCACAGTACATGTATACAGTATATATGGGGGGCTCACCTGTCCCGCACACAGGCGCAGCGCCCTCCGGCACACGCAGTACATGGAGCGGCCGGGGGGCTGTATACAGTATATATGGGGGGCTGCACAGTACATGTATACATTATATGGGGGGCTGCACAGTGTATATATGGGGGGGCTCACCTGTCTCGCACACAGGCGCAGCGCCCTCCGGCACACGCAGTACATGGAGCGGCCGGGGGGCTGTATGCAGTATATATGGGGGGCTGTATGCAGTATATATGGGGGGCTGCACAGTACATGTATACAGTATATATGGGGGGCTGCACAGTGTATATATGGGGGGCTCACCTGTCCCGCACACAGGCGCAGCGCCCTCCGGCACACGCAGTACATGGAGCGGCCGGGGGGCTGTATACAGTATATATGGGGGGCTGCACAGTACATGTATACATTATATGGGGGGCTGCACAGTGTATATATGGGGGGCTCACCTGTCCCGCACACAGGCGCAGCGCCCTCCGGCACACGCAGTACATGGAGCGGCCGGGGGGCTGTACGCAGTATATATGGGGGGGCTGCACAGTACATGTATACAGTATATATGGGGGGCTGCACAGTGTATATATGGGGGGCTCACCTGTCCCGCACACAGGCGCAGCGCCCTCCGGCACACGCAGTACATGGAGCGGCCGGGGGGCTGTATACAGTATATATGGGGGGCTGCACAGTACATGTATACAGTATATATGGGGGGCTCACCTGTCCCGCACACAGGCGCAGCGCCCTCCGGCACACGCAGTACATGGAGCGGCCGGGGGGCTGTATACAGTATATATGGGGGGCTGCACAGTACATGTATACATTATATGGGGGGCTGCACAGTGTATATATGGGGGGCTCACCTGTCCCGCACACAGGCGCAGCGCCCTCCGGCACACGCAGTACATGGAGCGGCCGGGGGGCTGTATACAGTATATATGGGGGGCTGCACAGTACATGTATACATTATATGGGGGGCTGCACAGTGTATATATGGGGGGCTCACCTGTCCCGCACACAGGCGCAGCGCCCTCCGGCACACGCAGTACATGGACCGGCCGGGACGCTGAGGCGTTGCGGGCCTGCTCGGCGCCCTCTCCTCGCACCACACCAGCTCTCCTCCTCCGCCGCCGCCGGTCACCGCCACCACCCGGGCCCGCGGACTGTTGCACAGCTCCAGGCTCCGCAGGAGGAGCCATGTCCGGCCGCCGGCCCCCCGCGGAGGGCTCCACACATCCGCCCGGCCGCTCTCCCACACCAGGCACAGCAGCCAGTCCTGCGGGGAGTACTGCGGGAAGAGCAGCCCGCACAGCTGCGGGGAGTCCCGGGCCGCCCAGCTCTGCTCCAGGTGCGCCCCGGGGAGCGGAGTCTCGGCCGGCAGCCGCGGGAAGGACAGCAGCCTCCTCTGCTGCAGCAGCCAGAGGAATAGGTGTCTCCGGTCCGGGCTGCAGAGCAGGCGGCCGTCCCCGGGCCGGGCATGGAGCGCCTCCCGCAGCAGCTGCTGACGCCCGAAGTCCGTGTAATCCGAGGCCAGCAGCGGAGGCCCGAGCTGCGCCATCCCGCTCAGCGCCCGTTATCCCGGCATGTCCGCTCCCGTCTGCTGCCTCTTCTCCTCATCACGAGACCAACCCCCGCCTGACTTCCGGATCACCTGTAAAAGGGAGGGGCGGAGCGCTCAGCAACGTTTAACCTGATTGGCTCAGTTCAGCCCAATAGGGTTTGACTCACGTGACTAGTGACCAATGGCGTCGTGGTTTTGTAGACCTGAAGGCGTGGCTTGGAAAAAATATTTTGCCGTCGTCAGTTGACGGGCCTGGAGGGAGTGGTCTTTTTGGAATGTACCATGAAACTTGTAAACAGGGGAGACAGTGTGTTGATGGGAGAAGGAAACATCCTCAGCATGACTGGGATCACCCCTCTTCCTGCACTTGCCGGGTTCCAGTCCTGTATCCTGGCTGATGCCCGGCCGGAGCTGCGGTGCTTGTGCCGCCAGTCGGGGGATATATTGCGCTGGTGAGTAGTGTGCGGGGAGCCGGCTGTGGAGGCTGAGCTCTATGGAGGAGCCGGGGGAAGGGGCAGAGGTCGGAGCCCGTGCTGGGAGGTGTAGGCCGGGAACCATGCTGGGCAGCGTGTGGCTTCCTGTCAGGGAGAACCACAAGTCCCAGCAATTCCTATTACCACATATAGTCTCTGGTGTGATCTGTAAATGAGTACACCCCCAACAGATTAGCTTCCCTTCAGAATCAGCATTTTCTGTGGGATATTGTTCTGCGAGTGTGAGCCGGTGATTGTGAGCAAGCTTTGTTATTTTACAACCCGGAAAAGTAAATTTTCCTATCAAGTTAATGCAAGACTGTGTTGCAAAAATGAATACACCCCAATGAAAGTGGGGAGCAAAGTTAAAGTTTAGCAAATTAACAAGAGTTCATCCACAGGTAGGTCTGATCATTCATTACACAGGTGTGCGGCAGACGGAGGACTGTAAAAGGGCCTACATATCAAATAAAACCCCTTCTCTTTCCACGCTGTCAGCAATGGTGCCATATGTAAGAGAAATGCCACAAAACAGCAATGGCACCACACAGAAGAAAAATGTCACAAGACAGCGATAGTACCACACAGAAGAGAAATGTCACAAAACAGCAATGGCACCACATTGAAGGGAAGTGTCGCAAGACAGCAATGGCACCACACAGAAGAGAAATGTCACAAAACAGCAATGGCACCACACAGAAGAAAAATGTCACAAGACAGCGATAGTACCACACAGAAGAGAAATGTCACAAAACAGCAATGGCACCACACAGAAGAAAAATGTCACAAGACAGCGATAGTTCCACACAGAAGAGAAATGTTACAAAACAGCAATGGCACCACATGGAAGAGAAGTGTCGCAAGACAGCAATGGCACGACACAGAAGAGAAATGTCACAAAACAGCAATGGCACCACACAGAAGAGAAATGTCATAGAACAGCAATGGCACCACACAGAAGAGAAATGTCATGAAACGGCAATGGTACCACACAAGAGAAATGTCATAAGAGGAATGGCACCACACAGAAAAGAAATGTCATAAAACGGCAATGGCACCACACATGAGAAATGTTATAAGAGCAATAGCACCACACAGAAGAGAAATGTCATAAGACAGCAATGGCACCACACAGAAGAGAAATATCTCCAGACCAAGAAAGGAGAAGGTTACAAGATCAGCAAAGCTTTACTATCAGTCCGATACTGGAGTAAAAGTGATCCAGAAATGTAGCAAAGATGGAACTGCAACCATCGTATAGAGACGAGGCGACCACAGAAGTTACCACCTAAATAGGAGCATGTTCTTATGAGAAGGGTTGAAGAAAATGGACATGCACATTCACTGCAGGTGATTGTTTCCTGTGACACAATAAAGCTTACACTGCAGAGAAACGTGATGCATGAAGGAAGCCTCTCCTAAAGCCCATGTACAAAAAAGCCGCCTACAATGTGCCAGGACCCATGCTGAAAGCATGAATAGCTCTGGGACTCTGGAGTAATGAGACCAGAGTTATTGGACCTGATGTGTTCACAATTGTATGGTGTCACAAAGGTGAGGAGTGCAAAAAAAAAATGCCTGATGCCTACAGTGAAACATGGTGGTGACCGCATCCTTATGTGGGGCTGCATGAGCTGCTGGTGTCGGGGGCTACATGTCATTGATCATGAACTCACAGATGTGCTGCTGTATAATGAGAGAGAAGATGCCGCCATCACTCCGTGCCCTTGGTAGACGTGCACTTTCCCAACATGACAATGATAAACAACCATCTGCTCTATTTCTGAAGAAGAGCAGGGTGAAAGTGACTCAGTGGCCAAGTGTCTCCTGATCTGACCCCAACCGAACACCTATGGGGGGTTCTGAAGAGACAAGTTGTCATCACTCTCCATCCATCATCCAGGCTCTAAATCAGCTCGTTCTTGAAGAATGGAAAAACAATTCTTTTTTTCTAAGAGGTTTTTATTGTGTAAAAGCAGCAAAACATAAAAAAGATATAACTTTGGTATCGCTGTAATCGTACTGACCCGAAGAATAAAGCTGCTTTATCAATTTTACCACATGGTGAACGTAACAAAACAAAAGAACAATTTTCTGAATTGCTGGTTTTTGTTCATTCTGCCTCCCAAAAATCGGAATAAAAAGAGATGTCATTTGCCCAAAAATGGTACCAAAAAAAAAGTAAACTCATCCCTCAAAAAAACAAGACCTCACAGGACTGTCTGTAGAAATCCGGAAAAATTAGAGCTCTCAAAATATGGTGGTGCAAAAATCATTATTTTTTTGTATAAAAAGCATCTTTCAGTGAGTGACAGGAGCCAAACATAAAAACCCAATATAAATCTGGTAATTGCACCGACCCGAAGAATAAAGTGACCTAATCACGTAGACCACATGAAGAACGACGTAAAAATAAAACCAATACTTCACCTGCTGTTGATTTGTTCTTTTTGCCTCCCAAGGATCACGGTAAGGCTCGGCGCACCTTTATCCTGCACTCTGCACTGAGCGCGTGCACTGGGGTTTCCGTGTAAATCCGGAAATACGTGAGTCAGACAGAACCCCCAGCGGAAGATTCCCTATAATGAGGCAGATGGAGGCACTGTGGACGCCATCTGACCTGTGATCCGGCGGTGTCCGTCTTGTAAGGTGTGCATAAAGGCGCGGTCTGCCACAGTTTTGTGCACTTCTGAAAAGAAGGACAACACTGAACAGAGTCCAGACGGAGTCCAGAGTAACTCTGCTGCCTCATTATAGTGAATGGATCCCTCGGAGGTTTCATTTGAATCACGTCACTCAGAGATTTAGATGGAAACCCTAAAGTAAGTGCTCAGCTCAGCATAGAGCACAGGATAAATGGGATCACAAGCGTTATGTGAAATGTTCCCAATAGACGCTTCAACTCAATCCACAAAAAAAAAGCAAGTTCCCTGTCATCTGTGAATGGAAATACAGGGGGATTCCATGTTACTGTTAGTACAAAGGCTCCGGAAAAGCGCTACAGCTTCTCGCCCCCACAACCCCCCCCCAAAAAAAAAAAAAACCCCAGCAAACTCTGCACTGAAATCATGTTGCCCCACTATGCCTAAACCACATATAGGGTCCACATGTTTGGCTTTCTTGTAGCTTTGAGAGCCCGCCTAACTTACGGGTGCATGAGCTGGGCACAACGTACTGGTCACTACAACGTACTGGCAACTACAACGTACTGGCCACTACAACGTACTGACCACTACAACGTACTGGCCACTACAACGTACTGGCCACTACAACGTACTGGTCACTACAACGTACTGGTCACTACAACGTACTGGCCACTACAACGTACTGGCCACTACAACGTACTGGCCACTACAACGTACTGGTCACTACAACGTACTGGCCACTACAACGTACTGGCCACTACAACGTACTGGCCACTACAACGTACTGGCCACTACAACGTACTGGTCACTACAACGTACTGGCCACTACAACGTACTGGCCACTACAACGTACTGGCCACTACAACGTACTGGCCACTACAACGTACTGGTCACTACAACGTACTGGTCACTACCACGTACTGGTCACTACAACGTCAGTTTGCAATTTTTACTTCGTAACATTCACTGCTGCTTCTTTCTGGAAAACATCCATGGAGTCAAAACTGTCCCAGAGTGATTTCATTTTCATAGTGGGTTCACTTGAGGGGGGATTCTGCCCTTCTAGCTCTTAGGGGCTCTGTATATGGAGTCCGCAAACTATTCTAGGAATATCTGCTCTCCAAGAAGCAAGTAGCGCTCCGTTGTTCCCAAGTCTCTCCGTATGGGAAAGCAATACTGTACAGCCACATACGGGGAATTTTCACCTTCAGCAGAAATTGTGGGACAACATTTTGGTGCTATTGTTACCCCTTTTCCCCTTGTAAAAATGTGAAATCTGCGGCTAAACAATTTTTTTTTTTTAGGTAAAAATGTGAATTATTTTTTCTTCTCCACCCAATGGTATAATAATCTATGACACACCTGCAGTCCAACATGACGCGTTTTCCCTTCTCAGATTTCCTCTGTGCCTCAAAAATAGTTTTCAAACACTTGTGGGGAATTGATGTACTCAAGAGAAACTGTGTAAGAAATAGTTTCGTCCATTTTCTCCTTTCATCCCTTTTGAAAATTTCCAACTTGGAGCCAAAGAAACATTTTTAGTGGAAAAAATAGTAATATTGCATTTACTCAGCCCAACGTTCTAAAAGTCTGTGAATCACCTGAGAGTTAAAAATACACACCACTCTCCTAGATGAATTCCTTGAGAGGTGTAGTTTCCAAAATGGGGTCATTTGTGGAGGTGTCTGCTGTCTTGGCACCTTGTGGGCTCTTCTAATGTGACGTGGCGTCCGCAATTTATTCCAAAATTACATTCCTTACCTTCCGAGCCCTGCCGTGCACCCAAACAGTAGTTTTCCTCCACATATGGGATATCTCTGTACTCTAGTTTCTCCTGTTACACGTGTGAAAATTAAAAAATTGGGGGCTAAAAGAGCATTTTTTTTGTAGCAAAAAATGTGATTTTTTTTGTGCTGTTTTCCTTTTTTATTCTATTGTTGGAAACCATTGGATTATTGGTTGGGAAAACTCTGCATATCGTCTGAGGTCATACTTTGATGCTGTTACAATTTTTATCTATCTATCTATTATCAATCTATCATCGATCTATTATCTATCAATCTATCTATTATCTATCTATCTTATCTATTTATCTATCAATCTATTATCAATCTATTATCTATTTAATCTATTTATCTATCAATCTATTATCAATCTATTATCTATCTTATCTATTTATCTATCTATTATCTATTATCTATCTATCTTTTTTCTATCTATTATCTATCTAATCTATTTATCTATCAATCTATCTATTATCTATCTATCTATTATCTATCTATTTATCTATTATCTATCTATATTTTCTATCTATCTATCTATCTATCTATCTATCTATTATCAATCTATCATCGATCTATTATCTATCAATCTATCTATTATCTATCTATCTTATCTATTTATCTATCAATCTATTATCAATCTATTATCTATTTAATCTATTTATCTATCAATCTATTATCAATCTATTATCTATCTTATCTATTTATCTATCTATTATCTATTATCTATCTATCTTTTTTCAATCTATTATCTATCTAATCTATTTATCTATCAATCTATCTATTATCTATCTATTTATTATCTATCTATTTATCTATTATCTATCTATATTTTCTATCTATCTATCTATCTATTATCGATCTATTATCTATCAATCTATCTATTATCTATCTTATCTATTTATCTATCAATCTATTATCAATCTATTATCTATCTTATCTATTTATCTATCTATTATCTATTATCTATCTATCTTTTTTCTATCTATTATCTATCTAATCTATCTATTATCTATCTATCTATTATCTATCTATTTATCTATTATCTATCTATATTTTCTATCTATCTATCTATCTATCTATCTATCTATCTATCTATCTATCTTATCTATCTATTATCTCTCACAGTCACCTGGATGTACCAGTGCAACTCTTTTCTGGTATTGGTACATGGTGTCAGGAAGGGGTTAAACAATAGATTATATTCTGATGTCACATTCCCTTTAACCACTTAAAGAGACATTCCGCGATGTTAATATTACTGAGGCTAGGTTCACATCGCGTTAGGGCATTCCGTTTAACGGATCTGTTAACGCGCCCATAGACTTCAATTAGCGTAACACATCCTAGCGTCGGTCCGTTACTTTGTGACACACCTTCATACGTGGACTACCGCGTTTTGGGGTACGTTACGGCGAACGCACCGGGAACGGAAGCTTTCGCTGTGCATTGAACTCTATTGCGACGCAATGCTACCATGCGTTAGCAAGGTCGCAAGAATAAGGAGAATTTGGGGCTCATCGTTAGCGCATCCGTTTAACGCAATGCCTTAACGCGATGTGAACCTAGCCTGGCTCATTCTTGGGCTAGGTCCTCGGTGTCAGATTAGTGGGGGTCTGACTGTGCCGGGTAATGATGATGAACGCCGTAGAATCCGCCGCTGCGATATGTAAGATGTACGGAGTCTATAGATCGGGGGACAAGTGAAAATCATTTAGTTTTTTTTAATATATATTTTTGAATATTTGCAAAAATCCTCTTGTGACTGCAGATCTGATGCAAATGAAATATTTGTGTGATTCACGTCCTGTGTGAACGCAGCCAAAGGAGTTCAGTAGAATCTGTGTTTATTTGCAATGCTGGTGAATACATCTACTGCTCGCTGTTATCAGCCGCTTGGTGGACTCCAGTGTTTTTCAGTAGCATATCTCATGCAGAGCCCCCCCAGGACTGCTGATCAGTAACCGCTGATCTCTCCTTGATTACATTTGTGTAATCAGATTATGGGATGTCGTTATCTGGGGGGGGGGTGATCTGATCTGCGGACAAGTAATCCTCTGTTCTGTGAGTGTCCTGACCGCACGTGGCCAATGGGGGGGCACAGAATAATGGCTGCGTGCAAGCATGGGGGCTTATATATCTAAGCCTCAGTGTGTGATACTGTCTACTCAGATGGTGTATCTAATCCGATCATTAGCAGTGTATCTAATCCTATCTTGCATGATGCTATCGGTTGAGATGGTGTATCTAAGCCTGTACATGATGATTTCTACTGATCTGTGTATGTAATTCTATCATTTATAATTCTGGTTTATCAGTGTATCTAATCCTATACCTCCGATAGAAGCCTTCGCCTGTGTGTGATACTATCTGATCAGCAGTGTATCTAATATATTGGCTCCTGATCCAGTGTATCTAAGCACATCACGTGTGATACCGTCTGCTCAACCACTTCATATAACCCTCCATCTGATACCGTTTGCTGGGCCGGTGTGTCTAAGCCTGTCACTTGTGGTACTATCTGCTGAGATACTGCATCTACATCTATGCTTTGTGATTCTATCAGCTGAACTTCTGTATCTAAGTCTGTGAGGTTTGATGACGTTTGTTAAGCAGTGTATCTGAGCTAGTTGTGTGATACACTCTGTGGTGCAGCTACATCTATTATGTGTGATACACTTAGCTGAGGTTAATGTATCTAAGCCTGTCAGGTGTGATACCTTGTCACAGAACCATAAAGCACTACATGGAAGGTTACAAAGCTGGTGCTGTCGGAATCCTGACGTCTGCTTGAAGGGTTAATCTGCATTATATGAAAAAAAGTGCAATTTTCATAATCGCCACTAGATGTCAGCGCAGTCTCTACAATAACAGCTCACTTTACAGCCTGCCGTGAACCTGAATGTAATAACCTGAGTGACATCCCTGCCTGAGCCTAGATAAGCAGGCTGCCCCGCTCATAACAGCAAGTGATGACGGGCGATACGTGATAAAAGTAAAATTCCTTTTTCTTATGGGATAAATCCGTCGTTGCTCCATTTGGTCTTCGTTTGCTTGTCTGCAGCGATGACGTCACATCGATAATTCTCTTGCTTAATTCCAGCGTTTTCCTTTATTTCTCCAGATTATGCGTAAACCATGGCGCAAGTAGAGAAGAAAGTCGGGCTCCTCCGAAAATCCTCGGCCAACAAGAAGCCTTTGAAAGAGAAGGTGGTGCTGATGTACGATGAGATCTTTACGGTAAGCTGCTTTATTATTATTATTATTATTATTATTATTATTATTATTAATATTTATTGTGAAGTGAACCCTTTAAACCTTTTCCTGCAAAAAGACGTCCCTTTATGGCCCAATTGTGATGCTCTTACCGGACCCTATGTCGGCGCCGTTAACAGGTGGTGCCGGCGGTAACCTGTACCGGCATCCTGCTGTAATGACCGGAATCAGAGGTATCCCTGTTCCTGGTCATGTAACCCTTTAACCCTCAGAACTTTTTTCCTTTCTGCATTTTTGTTTTTCGCTCCCCTCCTTCCCAGAGCCATAACTTTTGTTATTTTTCCGTCAATATGGCCATGTGAGGGCTTATTTTTTGCGGGACGAGTTGTACTTTTGAACGACACCATTGGTTTTGCCATGTCGTGTACTAGAAAATGGGGAAAAAAAATTCCAAGTGCGGTGAAATTGCAAAAAAAAGTGCAATCCCACACTTGTTTTTTGTTTGACTTTTTTGCTGGCTTCACTAAATACTAAAACGAGTTCATAGACACCAAACATGTCTAGGTTCTTTGGTGAAAAAAAATTCCAAACTTTGCTAAAAAAAAAATAAAAAAAAATAAAATAAAAAATTGCCCGATATTCCAAGACCTGCAGAGTCTCCATTTTTCGTGATCAGGGGTTGGGTGAGGGCTTATTTTTTGCGTGCCGAGCTGACATTTTTAATGATACCATTTTGGTGCAGATATGTTCTTTTGATCGCCCGTTATTGCATTTTAATGCACTGTCGCGGCGACCAAAAAAACCGTAATTCTGGCATTTGTAATTTTTTTCTTCCTACGCCGTTTAGCGATTGGGTTCATTTTTTTTTTTTTTTATTGATCGGGTGATTCTGAACGCGACAATACTAAATATGTGTAGGTTTTATTTATTTTTTTTATTGTTTTATTTTGAATGGGGCGAAAGGGGGGTGATTTGAACTTTTATATTTTAAATTTTTTTCATATTTTTTAAAACGTGTTTTTTTTTTTGTTTTTTTTTTACTTTTGCCATGCTTCAATAGTCTCCATGGGAGGCTAGAAGCTGGCATAGCCTGATCAGCTCTGCTACATAGAGGTGATGCTCAGATCGCGCCTATGTAGCAGATTTACTGCATTGTTATGAGCGCCGACCACAGGGTGGCGCTCACAGCAATCTGGCATCAACAACCATAGAGGTCTCAAAGAGACCTCTGGTTGTTATGCCAACACATCGCTGATCGCGTGACGGGGGTCAGAGGTGCGCGCATTTCCGGCCAGATGGCCGGAAGCAAATGTTATGACAGCGGCATTTAACTAGTTAATAATCGCGATCCACCCACCGCTATTGCAGGCACAAGTCAGCTGTACAAAACAGAAAGGGGTTAAAGTTGTTTCACAGAGGAAGGGGCTCTGTCATAGATATCTACTTCAAAAGCAAACAATGACTGTGCAAACCAAGCACACGTGCTATGTGCACCCTTGGTGTGGCCAAGCAGTTCAGTGCACCTTGCCACCAGCTTATTTTGTATCTCTGCCCTTCTCAGCCTCTATAAAGCTAGAACTGTCAATCAAATAAGACGAGGGCGGGCAAAGATGATTTTTTTTTTTTTTAACAACCATTTTTATTATTATTATTTATTGTTATAGCGCCACTTATTCCATGGCGCTTTACATGTGAGGAGGGGTATATATAATAAAAACAGGTACAATAATCTTAAACAATACAAGTCACAATTGGTACAGGAGGAGAGAGGACCCTGCCCACGAGGGCTCACAATCTACAAGGGATGGGTGAGAATACAGGAGGAGAGAGGACCCTGCCCACGAGGGCTCACAATCTACAAGGGATGGGTGAGAATACAGGAGGAGAGAGGACCCTGCCCGCGAGGGCTCACAATCTACAAGGGATGGGTGAGGATACAGGAGGAGAGAGGACCCTGCCCACAAGGGCTCACAATCTACAAGGGATGGGTGAGGATACAGGAGGAGAGAGGACCCTGCCCGCGAGGGCTCACAATCTACAAGGGATGGGTGAGGATACAGGAGGAGAGAGGACCCTGCCCACGAGGGCTCACAATCTACAAGGGATGGGTGAGGATACAGGAGGAGAGAGGACCCTGCCCACAAGGGCTCACAATCTACAAGGGATGGGTGAGGATACAGGAGGAGAGAGGACCCTGCCCGCGAGGGCTGACAATCTACAAGGGATGGGTGAGGATACAGGAGGAGAGAGGACCCTGCCCGCGAGGGCTCACAATCTACAAGGGATGGGTGAGGATACAGGAGGAGAGAGGACCCTGCCCGCGAGGGCTGACAATCTACAAGGGATGGGTGAGGATACAGATGGAGAGAGGACCCTGCCCGCGAGGGCTGACAATCTACAAGGGATGGGTGAGGATACAGATGGAGAGAGGACCCTGCCCGCGAGGGCTGACAATCTACAAGGGATGGGTGAGAATACAGGAGGAGAGAGGACCCTGCCCGCGAGGGCTCACAATCCACAAGGGATTGGTGAGGATACAGTAGGCGAGGATAGAGCTGGACATGCAGCGGTTTGGTCGATCGGTGGTAACTGCAGGTTGTAGGCTTGTCAGAAGAGGTGGGTCTTCAGGTTCTTTTTGAAGGTTTCGATGGTAGGTGAGAGTCTGATATGTTGTGGTAGAGAGTTCCAGAGTTGGGGTGATACGTGGGAGAAATCTTGTATACGATTGTGGGAAGAGGAGATAAGAGGGGAGTAGAGAAGGAGATCTTGTGAGGATCGGAGGTTGCGGGTAGGTAAGTACCGGGAGACGAGGTCACAGATGTATGGAGGAGACAGGTTGTGGATGGCTTTGTACGTCATGGTTAGGGTTTTGTACTGGAGTCTCTGGGTAATGGGGAGCCAGTGATGGGACTGACAGAGGGAAGAGACCGGGGAATAGCGGGGGGACAGGTGGATTAGTCGGGCAGCAGAGTTTAGAATAGATTGGAGGGGTGCGAGAGTGTTCGAGGGGAGGCCACAGAGCAGGAGGTTACAGTAGTCAAGGCGAGAGATGATGAGGGCATGGACTAGGGTTTTTGCAGATTCTTGGTTTAGGAATGTACGGATTCGTGAAATATTTTTGAGTTGAAGGCGGCAGGAAGTGGGAAGGGCTTGGATATGTGGTTTGAAGGAGAGATCAGCGTCAAGGATTACCCCGAGGCAGCGAGCTTGTGGGACTGGGGAGAGTGGGCAGCCATTTACTGTAATGGATAGGTTCGTTGGGGGGGTCGCGTGAGATGGGGGAAGATGATGAATTCTGTTTTGTCCATGTTAAGTTTCAGAAATCTAGTGGAGAAGAAGGATGAAATAGCAGACAGACATTGAGGGATTCTGGTTAGAAGGGAGGCGATATCTGGTCCAGAGATGTAGATCTGTGTGTCATCAGCATAGAGATGATACTGAAAGCCATGAGATTCTATGAGCTGTCCCAGGCCAAAGGTGTAAATGGAGAAGAGCAGGGGCCCAAGGACTGAACCTTGCGGGACTCCAACAGATAGGGGGCGAGGTGAGGAGGTGGTGTGTGAGTGGGAGACGCTGAATGTCCGGTCTGTTCGGTATGATGAGATCCAGGATAGCGCCAAGTCTGTGATGCCAAGGGATGAGAGGGTTTGTAATAATAGGGAATGGTCCACTGTGTCAAAGGCAGCCGACAGGTCCAGGAGGAGGAGGACAGAGTAGTGTCGCTTGCTCTTGGCGGTTAAGAGGTCATTGGTGACCTTAGTTAGAGCAGTTTCGGTGGAGTGGTGTGACCGGAAGCCAGATTGTAGGCGGTCAAAGAGGGAGCAAGAAGAGAGATGGGAGGACAGTTCAAGGTAAACGTGTTGTTCCAGTAGTTTGGAGGCAAAGGGGAGAAGTGATATAGGGCGATAGCTAGATACAGAGGATGGGTCAAGAGAGGGCTTTTCGAGGATAGTGTGATGGAGGCATGTTTAAAGCTTGAGGGGAAAACACCAGTTGTTAGTGATAGGTTGAAGAGGTGGGTTAGGGTTGAGATGAAGACTGTGGTGAGGTTTAAGATGAAGTGGGATGGGAGTGGGTCAAGTGCACAGGTTGTGAGATGCGATCTTGAGAGTAGAGTGGAGAGTCGATCTTCTGTAATGGTGGAGAAGTTGGTTTTGGAGGTGGAGGGCTGGGAAGTTGGGGAATTTATCACCGTGAGAATAACCCTTTAAATGAATCTAATTTTTACTCAAGCACTAATAGCAAAAAATGAAATAAAAATAACACATTGGATATCAATATTTCGAACTAATAAATTCTTAAAATATTTATTTATTGCACACAGTGAAAGTGGAAACAGAAAAAAAAATCATAATGTCAGTATTGCAGATTTCTGGTAAAATCACTTCCTATAAAAAAATAATTAGAAAAAATTAGAAAGCTGTATGGATGCCCAACTAGTCCCAATAAAACTAAACCTATAAACAGACGGAAGCATCTGCTAAAAATGGTTTAAAAATAACATTTTTATTAAACAATTACTAAGAACATAAATTGCATTCAGTGGGTGAATACACAAAAAAATGGAGCTGGTAACACAGGGACGATTACTCCAAATATTTGGTTAGGACTAAGAATCAATAGCAGAGCAAATATCCATTAAACAATGTTTCTATTTAGATAGACCCTAAAGTGGGTACAGTTAGTGCCTATAAGGCTCTATGTATAAATGTATTATAGCCTTATTGCTCAAATGTATAAATTATGATATCTAAATATATATTGCTGTAAAAGAAAGTTATTGGACTTTTTTTTTTTGCCACAAAATAAGTAATGGAAAAGAAAAGACGACAATGAAAATGCTGTTCCTTCTCAATTTCACATCATTTGGAATTTTTTTTTTTTTTTGCTCAGTTTTCAATAAAATGAATAGTGCGATACAAAACTACAACTCAGCCCACATAAAAAAACAAACAAACGAAAAATAAGTCGTATGGCTATAATGTAAAGTTATGGTAGTTGGTTAGGGAGTAAAGAAAGTACAAATGCAAAAGCGAAAAGTGTCCGCGTCTCTAAGGGGTTAATCATTACCTGCGATTTTCTGTGGACGGGTGAACAATGTCAGCCGGACTTTTGTGCCGCTGCTCAGACTAATTTCTACTGGTGCGTATTCTGACTCGCTTCATGTGCATATGCAAAATATACAAATTGCAATTGTCAAAGGTATCCATGGTAACTAGAACTTTTAGATCCTCTTGTTACCATGGTATTTGTTCATTATTAACATAAATGATAGGTTTGATGGCGCGTCGTTCACATGATGAGCAGACCGATTCAGACTTCAAAAGTGGCATTGTTCTGTGCTGCTACAATAATGAGAGTTGCTGTCCTGCATGTGATCCTGAGAACGGCCAGAGCTGTTATTATATGTTATTAGATCAGTCCACTTATGGGACAAATTAGAGGAATTCATTCTACATAGGAATTGGTGATCTTCAGATGTCGAGGAACTACAACTCTCAATGTGCTGTAAAAACCAGTGCTGCACATAAACTGGTGGCTTTACAGATTTATTTATTTATTTTTTTTTAGAAGCCCACCATAGCATTACATTATAAGCTGTCTCACACCTCCTGCTGTTGTGAATCTACAACCCCTAACATGCTGGGATCTGTCATATCCTGTGTGGTGCAGTATATAGAGGACGTGTCCCGTGTGGTGCAGTATATAGAGGATGTGTCCCGTGTGGTGTAGTATATAGAGGATGTGTCCCGTGTAGTATATACAGGATGTGTCCCGTGTGGTGTAGTATATAGAGGATGTGTCCCGTGTAGTATATACAGGATGTGTCCCGTGTGGTGTAGTATATAGAGGATGTGTCCCGTGTGGTTTAGTATATAGAGGATGTGTCCAGTGTGGTGTAGTATATAGAGGATGTGTCCCGTGTGGTGTAGTATATAGAGGATGTGTCCAGTGTGGTGTAGTATATAGAGGATGTGTCCCGTGTGGTGTAGTATACAGAGGATGTGTCCGGTGTGGTGTAGTATATAGAGAATGTGTCCTGTGTGGTGCAGTATATAGAGGATGTGTCCCGTGTGGTGTAGTATATAGAGGATGTGTCCAGTGTGGTGTAGTATATAGAGGATGTGTGGTGCAGTATATAGAGGATGTGTCCCGTGTGGTGCAGTATATAGAGGATGTGTCCAGTGTGGTGTAGTATATAGAGGATGTGTGGTGCAGTATATAGAGGATGTGTCCCGTGTGGTGCAGTATATAGAGGATGTGTCCCGTGTGGTGTAGTATATAGAGGATGTGTCCCGTGTGGTGTAGTATATAGAGGACGTGTCCCGTTTGGTGTAGTATATAGAGGATGTGTCCAGTGTGGTGTAGTATATAGAGAATGTGTCCCGTGTGGTGTAGTATATAGAGGACGTGTCCCGTTTGGTGTAGTATATAGAGGATGTGTCCCGTGTGGTGCAGTATATAGAGGATGTGTCCCGTCTGGTGTAGTATATAGAGAATGTGTCCCGTGTGGTGTAGTATATAGAGAATGTGTCCCGTGTGGTGCAGTATATAGAGGATGTGTCCCGTGTGGTGCAGTATATAGAGGATGTGTCCCGTGTGGTGTAGTATATAGAGGATGTGTCCCGTGTGGTGTAGTATATAGAGGATGTGTCCCGTGTGGTGCAGTATATAGAGGATGTGTCCCGTGTGGTGTAGTATATAGAGGATGTGTCCCGTGTGGTGTAGTATATAGAGGATGTGTCCCGTGTGGTGCAGTATATAGAGGATGTGTCCCGTGTGGTGTAGTATATAGAGGATGTGTCCCGTGTGGTGTAGTATATAGAGAATGTGTCCCGTGTGGTGTAGTATATAGAGGATGTGTCCCGTGTGGTGCAGTATATAGAGGATGTGTCCCGTGTGGTGTAGTATATAGAGAATGTGTCCCGTGTGGTGTAGTATATAGAGGATGTGTCCCGTGTGGTGTAGTATATAGAGGATGTGTCCCGTGTGGTGTAGTATATAGAGGATGTGTCCCGTGTGGTGTAGTATATACAGGATGTGTCCCGTGTGGTGCAGTATATAGAGAATGTGTCCCGTGTGGTGTAGTATATAGAGGATGTGTCCCGTGTGGTGCAGTATATAGAGGATGTGTCCCGTGTGGTGTATATAGAGGATGTGTCCCGTGTGGTGTAGTATATAGAGGATGTGTCCCGTGTGGTGTAGTATATAGAGGATGTGTCCCGTGTGGTGCAGTATATAGAGGATGTGCCCCGTGTGGTGCAGTATATAGAGGATGTGTCCCGTGTGGTGCAGTATATAGAGGATGTGTCCCGTGTGGTGTAGTATATAGAGGATGTGTCCCGTGTGGTGCAGTATATAGAGGATGTGTCCCGTGTGGTGTAGTATATAGAGGATGTGTCCCGTGTGGTGTAGTATATAGAGGATGTGTCCCGTGTGGTGTAGTATATACAGGATGTGTCCCGTGTGGTGCAGTATATAGAGAATGTGTCCCGTGTGGTGGAGTATATAGAGGATGTGTCCCGTGTGGTGTAGTATATAGAGGATGTGTCCCGTGTGGTGCAGTATATAGAGGATGTGTCCCGTGTGGTGTAGTATATAGAGGATGTGTCCCGTGTGGTGTAGTATATACAGGATGTGTCCCGTGTGGTGCAGTATATAGAGAATGTGTCCCGTGTGGTGTAGTATATAGAGGATGTGTCCCGTGTGGTGTAGTATATAGAGGATGTGTCCCGTGTGGTGCAGTATATAGAGGATGTGTCCCATGTGGTGTAGTATATAGAGGATGTGTGGTGTAGTATATAGAGGATGTGTCCCGTGTGGTGTAGTATATAGAGGATGTGTCCCGTGTGGTGTAGTATATAGAGGATGTGTCCCGTGCGGTGCAGTATATAGAGGATGTGTCCCGTGTGGTGTAGTATATAGAGGATGTGTCCAGTGTGGTGTAGTATATAGAGGATGTGTGGTGTAGTATATAGAGGATGTGTCCCGTGTGGTGTAGTATATAGAGGATGTGTCCCGTGTGGTGTAGTATATAGAGGATGTGTCCTGTGTGGTGCAGTATATAGAGGATGTGTCCCGTGTGGTGTAGTATATAGAGGATGTGTCCCGTGTGGTGTAGTATATAGAGGATGTGTCCCGTGTGGTGCAGTATATAGAGGATGTGCCCCGTGTGGTGTAGTATATAGAGGATGTGTCCCGTGTGGTGCAGTATATAGAGGATGTGTCCCGTGTGGTGTAGTATATAGAGGATGTGTCCCGTGTGGTGCAGTATATAGAGGATGTGTCCTGTGTGGTGCAGTATATAGAGGATGTGTCCCGTGTGGTGTAGTATATAGAGGATGTGTCCCGTGTGGTGTAGTATATAGAGGATGTGTCCCGTGTGGTGTAGTATATACAGGATGTGTCCCGTGTGGTGCAGTATATAGAGAATGTGTCCCGTGTGGTGGAGTATATAGAGGATGTGTCCCGTGTGGTGTAGTATATAGAGGATGTGTCCCGTGTGGTGCAGTATATAGAGGATGTGTCCCGTGTGGTGTAGTATATAGAGGATGTGTCCCGTGTGGTGTAGTATATACAGGATGTGTCCCGTGTGGTGCAGTATATAGAGAATGTGTCCCGTGTGGTGTAGTATATAGAGGATGTGTCCCGTGTGGTGTAGTATATAGAGGATGTGTCCCGTGTGGTGCAGTATATAGAGGATGTGTCCCATGTGGTGTAGTATATAGAGGATGTGTGGTGTAGTATATAGAGGATGTGTCCCGTGTGGTGTAGTATATAGAGGATGTGTCCCGTGTGGTGTAGTATATAGAGGATGTGTCCCGTGCGGTGCAGTATATAGAGGATGTGTCCCGTGTGGTGTAGTATATAGAGGATGTGTCCAGTGTGGTGTAGTATATAGAGGATGTGTCCCGTGTGGTGTAGTATATAGAGGATGTGTCCCGTGTGGTGTAGTATATAGAGGATGTGTCCCGTGTGGTGTAGTATATACAGGATGTGTCCCGTGTGGTGCAGTATATAGAGAATGTGTCCCGTGTGGTGTAGTATATAGAGGATGTGTCCCGTGTGGTGTAGTATATAGAGGATGTGTCCCGTGTGGTGTAGTATATACAGGATGTGTCCCGTGTGGTGCAGTATATAGAGGATGTGTCCCGTGTGGTGTAGTATATAGAGGATGTGTCCCGTGTGGTGTAGTATATACAGGATGTGTCCCGTGTGGTGCAGTATATAGAGGATGTGTCCCGTGTGGTGTAGTATATAGAGGATGTGTCCCGTGTGGTGCAGTATATAGAGGATGTGTCCTGTGTGGTGCAGTATATAGAGGATGTGTCCCGTGTGGTGTAGTATATAGAGAATGTGTCCCGTGTGGTGTAGTATATAGAGGATGTGTCCCGTGTGGTGCAGTATATAGAGGATGTGTCCCGTATGGTGTAGTATATAGAGGATGTGTCCCGTGTGGTGCAGTATATAGAGGATGTGTCCCGTGTGGTGTAATATATAGAGGATGTGTCCCGTGTGGTGTAGTATATAGAGGATGTGTCCCGTGTGGTGCAGTATATAGAGGATGTGTCCCGTGTGGTGTAGTATATAGAGGATGTGTCCCGTGTGGTGTAGTATATAGAGGATGTGTCCCGTGTGGTGCAGTATATAGAGGATGTGTGGTGTAGTATATAGAGGACGTGTCCCGTGTGGTGTAGTATATAGAGGATGTGTCCTGTGTGGTGTAGTATATAGAGGATGTGTCCTGTGTGGTGTAGTATATAGAGGATGTGTCCCGTGTGGTGCAGTATATAGAGGATGTGTGGTGTAGTATATAGAGGATGTGTCCCGTGTGGTGTAGTATATAGAGGATGTGTCCCATGTGGTGTAGTATATAGAGGATGTGTCCTGTGTGGTGTAGTATATAGAGGATGTGTCCCGTGTGGTGCAGTATATAGAGGATGTGTGGTGCAGTATATAGAGGACGTGTCCCGTGTGGTGTAGTATATAGAGGATGTGTCCCGTGTGGTGTAGTATATAGAGGATGTGTCCCGTGTGGTGTAGTATATAGAGGACGTGTCCCGTGTGGTGTAGTATATAGAGGATGTGTCCCGTGTGGTGTAGTATATAGAGGATGTGTCCCGTGTGGTGCAGTATATAGAGGATGTGTCCCGTGTGGTGTAGTATATAGAGGATGTGTCCCGTGTGGTGCAGTATATAGAGGATGTGTCCCGTGTGGTGTAGTATATAGAGGATGTGTCCCGTGTGGTGCAGTATATAGAGGATGTGTCCCGTGTGGTGTAGTATATAGAGGATGTGTGGTGTAGTATATAGAGGATGTGTCCCGTGTGGTGTAGTATATAGAGGATGTGTCCCGTGTGGTGCAGTATATAGAGGATGTGTGGTGTAGTATATAGAGGATGTGTCCTGTGTGGTGCAGTATATAGAGGATGTGTGGTGTAGTATATAGAGGATGTGTCCCGTGTGGTGTAGTATATAGAGGATGCGTGGTGTAGTATATAGAGGATGTGTCCCGTGTGGTGCAGTATATAGAGGATGTGTCCCGTGTGGTGTAGTATATAGAGGATGTGTCCCGTGTGGTGTAGTATATAGAGGATGTGTCCTGTGTGGTGTAGTATATAGAGGATGTGTCCTGTGTGGTGCAGTATATAGAGGATGTGTCCCGTGTGGTGTAGTATATAGAGGATGTGTCCCGTGTGGTGTAGTATATAGAGGATGTGTCCCGTGTGGTGTAGTATATACAGGATGTGTCCCGTGTGGTGCAGTATATAGAGAATGTGTCCCGTGTGGTGTAGTATATAGAGGATGTGTCCCGTGTGGTGCAGTATATAGAGGATGTGTCCCGTGTGGTGTAGTATATAGAGGATGTGTCCCGTGTGGTGTAGTATATACAGGATGTGTCCCGTGTGGTGCAGTATATAGAGAATGTGTCCCGTGTGGTGTAGTATATAGAGGATGTGTCCCGTGTGGTGTAGTATATAGAGGATGTGTCCCGTGTGGTGCAGTATATAGAGGATGTGTCCCGTGTGGTGTAGTATATAGAGGATGTGTCCCGTGTGGTGTAGTATATACAGGATGTGTCCCGTGTGGTGCAGTATATAGAGAATGTGTCCCGTGTGGTGTAGTATATAGAGGATGTGTCCCGTGTGGTGTAGTATATAGAGGATGTGTCCAGTGTGGTGTAGTATATAGAGGATGTGTCCCGTGTGGTGTAGTATATAGAGGATGTGTCCCGTGTGGTGTAGTATATAGAGGATGTGTCCCGTGTGGTGTAGTATATACAGGATGTGTCCCGTGTGGTGCAGTATATAGAGAATGTGTCCCGTGTGGTGTAGTATATAGAGGATGTGTCCCGTGTGGTGTAGTATATAGAGGATGTGTCCCGTGTGGTGTAGTATATAGAGGATGTGTCCCGTGTGGTGTAGTATATACAGGATGTGTCCCGTGTGGTGCAGTATATAGAGAATGTGTCCCGTGTGGTGTAGTATATAGAGGATGTGTCCCGTGTGGTGTAGTATATAGAGGATGTGTCCCGTGTGGTGCAGTATATAGAGGATGTGTCCCGTGTGGTGTAGTATATAGAGGATGTGTCCCGTGTGGTGTAGTATATACAGGATGTGTCCCGTGTGGTGCAGTATATAGAGAATGTGTCCCGTGTGGTGTAGTATATAGAGGATGTGTCCCGTGTGGTGTAGTATATAGAGGATGTGTCCCGTGTGGTGCAGTATATAGAGGATGTGTCCTGTGTGGTGCAGTATATAGAGGATGTGTCCCGTGTGGTGCAGTATATAGAGAATGTGTCCCGTGTGGTGTAGTATATAGAGGATGTGTCCCGTGTGGTGCAGTATATAGAGGATGTGTCCTGTGTGGTGCAGTATATAGAGGATGTGTCCCGTGTGGTGCAGTATATAGAGGATGTGTCCCGTGTGGTGTAGTATATAGAGGATGTGTCCCGTGTGGTGTAGTATATAGAGGATGTGTCCCGTGTGGTGCAGTATATAGAGGATGTGTCCCGTGTGGTGTAGTATATAGAGGATGTGTCCCGTGTGGTGTAGTATATAGAGGATGTGTCCCGTGTGGTGCAGTATATAGAGGATGTGTGGTGTAGTATATAGAGGACGTGTCCCGTGTGGTGTAGTATATAGAGGATGTGTCCTGTGTGGTGTAGTATATAGAGGATGTGTCCTGTGTGGTGTAGTATATAGAGGATGTGTCCCGTGTGGTGCAGTATATAGAGGATGTGTCCCGTGTGGTGTAGTATATAGAGGATGTGTCCCGTGTGGTGCAGTATATAGAGGATGTGTGGTGTAGTATATAGAGGACGTGTCCCGTGTGGTGTAGTATATAGAGGATGTGTCCTGTGTGGTGTAGTATATACAGGATGTGTCCGGTGTGGTGTAGTATATAGAGGATGTGTCCCGTGTGGTGCAGTATATAGAGGATGTGTCCCGTGTGGTGTAGTATATAGAGGATGTGTCCTGTGTGGTGTAGTATATAGAGGATGTGTCCCGTGTGGTGTAGTATATAGAGGATGTGTCCCGTGTGGTGTAGTATATAGAGGATGTGTCCCGTGTGGTGTAGTATATACAGGATGTGTCCCGTGTGGTGCAGTATATAGAGAATGTGTCCCGTGTGGTGCAGTATATAGAGGACGTGTCCCGTGTGGTGTAGTATATAGAGGATGTGTCCCGTGTGGTGTAGTATATAGAGGATGTGCCCCGTGTGGTGTAGTATATAGAGGACGTGTCCCGTGTGGTGTAGTATATAGAGGATGTGTCCCGTGTGGTGTAGTATATAGAGGATGTGTCCCGTGTGGTGCAGTATATAGAGGATGTGTCCCGTGTGGTGTAGTATATAGAGGATGTGTCCCGTGTGGTGCAGTATATAGAGGATGTGTGGTGTAGTATATAGAGGATGTGTCCTGTGTGGTGCAGTATATAGAGGATGTGTGGTGTAGTATATAGAGGATGTGTCCCGTGTGGTGTAGTATATAGAGGATGCGTGGTGTAGTATATAGAGGATGTGTCCCGTGTGGTGTAGTATATAGAGGATGTGTTCCGTGTGGTGTAGTATATAGAGGATGTGTCCAGTGTGGTGCAGTATATAGAGGATGTGTCCCGTGTGGTGCAGTATATAGAGGATGTGTCCCGTGTGGTGTAGTATATAGAGGATGTGTCCCGTGTGGTGTAGTATATAGAGGATGTGTCCCGTGTAGTGTAGTATATAGAGGATGTGTCCCGTGTGGTGCAGTATATAGAGGATGTGTCCTGTGTGGTGTAGTATATAGAGGATGTGTCCCGTGTGGTGTAGTATATAGAGGATGTGTCCAGTGTGGTGTAGTATATAGAGGATGTGTGGTGTAGTATATAGAGGATGTGTCCCGTGTGGTGTAGTATATAGAGGATGTGTCCCGTGTGGTGTAGTATATAGAGGATGTGTGGTGTAGTATATAGAGGATGTGTCCCATGTGGTGTAGTATATAGAGGATGTGTTCCGTGTGGTGCAGTATATAGAGGACGTGTCCCGTGTGGTGTAGTATATAGAGGATGTGTCCCGTGTGGTGCAGTATATACAGGATGTGTCCCGTGTGGTGTAGTATATAGAGGACGTGTCCCGTGTGGTGCAGTATATAGAGGATGTGTCCCGTGTGGTGTAGTATATAGAGGATGTGTCCTGTGTGGTGTAGTGTATAGAGGATGTGTCCCGTGTGGTGCAGTATATAGAGGATGTGTGGTGTAGTATATAGAGGATGTGTCCTGTGTGGTGCAGTATATAGAGGATGTGTCCCGTGTGGTGTAGTATATAGAGGATGTGTTCCGTGTGGTGTAGTATATAGAGGATGTGTCCAGTGTGGTGCAGTATATAGAGGATGTGTCCCGTGTGGTGTAGTATATAGAGGATGTGTCCCGTGTAGTGTAGTATATAGAGGATGTGTCCCGTGTGGTGTAGTATATAGAGGATGTGTCCCGTGTGGTGTAGTATATAGAGGATGTGTCCAGTGTGGTGTAGTATATAGAGGATGTGTCCCGTGTGGTGTAGTATATAGAGGATGTGTCCCGTGTAGTATATAGAGGATGTGTCCCGTGTGGTGCAGTATATAGAGGATGTGTCCCGTGTAGTATATAGAGGATGTGTCCCGTGTGGTGTAGTATATAGAGGATGTGTCCTGTGTGGTGCAGTATATAGAGGATGTGCCCCGTGTGGTGTAGTATATAGAGGATGTGTCCCGTGTGGTGTAGTATATAGAGGATGTGTCCCGTGTGGTGTAGTATATAGAGGATGTGTCCCGTGTAGTATATAGAGGATGTGTCCCGTGTGGTGCAGTATATAGAGGATGTGTCCCGTGTAGTATATAGAGGATGTGTCCCGTGTGGTGTAGTATATAGAGGATGTGTCCCGTGTGGTGTAGTATATAGAGGATGTGCCCCGTGTGGTGTAGTATATAGAGGATGTGCCCCGTGTGGTGTAGTATATAGAGGATGTGTCCCGTGTGGTGTAGTATATAGAGGATGTGTCCCGTGTAGTATATAGAGGATGTGTCCCGTGTGGTGTAGTATATAGAGGATGTGTCCCGTGTAGTATATAGAGGATGTGTCCCGTGTGGTGTAGTATATAGAGGATGTGTCCTGTGTGGCGTAGTATATAGAGGATGTGTCCCGTGTAGTATATAGAGGATGTGTCCCGTGTAGTATATAGAGGATGTGTCCCGTGTGGTATATAGAGGATGTGTCCCGTGTGGTGCAGTATATAGAGGATGTGTCCCGTGTGGTGTAGTATATAGAGGATGTGTCCCGTGTGGTGTAGTATATAGAGGATGTGTCCCGTGTGGTGTAGTATATAGAGGATGTGTCCCGTGTGGTGTAGTATATAGAGGATGTGTCCCGTGTGGTGTAGTATATAGAGGATGTGTCCCGTGTGGTGTAGTATATAGAGGATGTGTCCCGTGTGGTGTAGTATATAGAGGATGTGTCCCGTGTGGTGCAGTATATAGAGGATGTGCCCCGTGTGGTGTAGTATATAGAGGACGTGTCCCGTGTGGCGTAGTATATAGAGGATGTGTCCCGTGTGGTGCAGTATATAGAGGATGTGTCCCGTGCGGTGTAGTATATAGAGGATGTGTCCCGCGTGGTGTAGTATATAGAGGATGTGTCCCAGGTGGTGCAGTATATAGAGGATGTGTCCCGTATGGTGCTGTATATAGAGGATGTGTCCCGTGTGGTGCAGTATATAGAGGATGTGTCCTGTGTGGTGTAGTATATAGAGGATGTGTCCCGTGTGGTGTAGTATATAGAGGATGTGTCCCGTGTGGTGTAGTATATAGAGGATGTGTCCCGTATGGTGTAGTATATAGAGTATGTGTCCCGTGTGGTGTAGTATATAGAGGATGTGTGGTGTAGTATATAGAGGACGTGTCCCGTGTGGTGTAGTATATAGAGGATGTGTCCCGTGTGGTGTAGTATATAGAGGATGTGTCCCGTGTGGTGCAGTATATAGAGGATGTGTCCCGTGTGGTGCAGTATATACAGGATGTGTCCCGTGTGGTGCAGTATATAGAGGATGTGTCCCGTGTGGTGTAGTATATAGAGGATGTGTCCCGTGTGGTGTAGTATATAGAGGATGTGTCCCGTGTGGTGCAGTATATAGAGGATGTGTGGTGTAGTATATAGAGGACGTGTCCCGTGTGGTGTAGTATATAGAGGATGTGTCCTGTGTGGTGTAGTATATAGAGGATGTGTGGTGTAGTATATAGAGGACGTGTCCCGTGTGGTGCAGTATATAGAGGATGTGTCCTGTGTGGTGCAGTATATAGAGGATGTGTCCCGTGTGGTGTAGTATATAGAGGATGTGTCCAGTGTGGTGTAGTATATAGAGGATGTGTCCCGTGTGGTGTAGTATATAGAGGATGTGTCCCGTGTAGTATATAGAGGATGTGTCCCGTGTGGTGCAGTATATAGAGGATGTGTCCCGTGTAGTATATAGAGGATGTGTCCCGTGTGGTGTAGTATATAGAGGATGTGTCCCGTGTGGTGCAGTATATAGAGGATGTGTCCCGTGTGGTGTAGTATATAGAGGATGTGTCCCGTGTGGTGTAGTATATAGAGGATGTGTCCCGTGTGGTGTAGTATATAGAGGATGTGTCCCGTGTGGTGTAGTATATAGAGGATGTGTCCCGTGTAGTATATAGAGGATGTGTCCCGTGTGGTGCAGTATATAGAGGATGTGTCCCGTGTAGTATATAGAGGATGTGTCCCGTGTGGTGCAGTATATAGAGGATGTGTCCCGTGTAGTATATAGAGGATGTGTCCCGTGTGGTGTAGTATATAGAGGATGTGTCCTGTGTGGTGCAGTATATAGAGGATGTGCCCCGTGTGGTGTAGTATATAGAGGATGTGTCCCGTGTGGTGTAGTATATAGAGGATGTGTCCCGTGTGGTGTAGTATATAGAGGATGTGTCCCGTGTGGTGTAGTATATAGAGGATGTGTCCCGTGTGGTGCAGTATATAGAGGATGTGTCCTGTGTGGTGTAGTATATAGAGGATGTGTCCCGTGTGGTGTAGTATATAGAGGACGTGTCCCGTGTGGTGTAGTATATAGAGGATGTGTCCCGTGTGGTGTAGTATATAGAGGATGTGTCCCGTGTGGTGTAGTATAGAGGATGTGTCCTGTGTGGTGTAGTATATAGAGGATGTGTCCCGTGTGGTGTAGTATATAGAGGATGTGTCCCGTGTGGTGCAGTATATAGAGGATGTGTCCCGTGTGGTGTAGTATATAGAGGATGTGTCCCGTGTGGTGTAGTATATAGAGGATGTGTCCCGTGTGGTGTAGTATATAGAGGATGTGTCCCGTGTGGTGTAGTATATAGAGGATGTGTCCCGTGTGGTGTAGTATATAGAGGATGTGTCCCGTGTAGTATATAGAGGATGTGTCCCGTGTAGTATATAGAGGATGTGTCCCGTGTGGTGCAGTATATAGAGGATGTGTCCCGTGTGGTGCAGTATATAGAGGATGTGTCCCGTGTGGTGTAGTATATAGAGGATGTGTCCCGTGTGGTGTAGTATATAGAGGATGTGTCCCGTGTGGTGTAGTATATAGAGGATGTGTCCCGTGTGGTGTAGTATATAGAGGATGTGTCCCGTGTGGCGTAGTATATAGAGGACGTGTCCCGTGTGGCGTAGTATATAGAGGATGTGTCCCGTGTGGCGTAGTATATAGAGGATGTGTCCCGTATGGTGTAGTATATAGAGTATGTGTCCCGTGTGGTATAGTATATAGAGGATGTGTCCCGTGTGGTGTAGTATATAGAGGACGTGTCCCGTGTGGTGTAGTGTATAGAGGATGTGTCCAGTGTGGTGTAGTATATAGAGGATGTGTCCCGTGTGGTGTAGTATATAGAGGATGTGTCCCGTGTGGTGCAGTATATAGAGGATGTGTCCCGTGTGGTGTAGTATATAGAGGATGTGTCCCGTGTGGTGTAGTATATAGAGGATGTGTCCCGTGTGGTGCAGTATATAGAGGATGTATCCCGTGTGGTGCAGTATATAGAGGATGTGTCCCGTGTGGTGCAGTATATAGAGGATGTGTCCCGTGTGGTGTAGTATATAGAGGATGTGTCCCGTGTGGTGTAGTATATAGAGGATGTGTCCCGTGTGGTGTAGTATATAGAGGACGTGTCCCGTGTGGTGTAGTATATAGAGGACGTGTCCCGTGTGGTGTAGTATATAGAGGATGTGTCCCGTGTAGTATATAGAGGATGTGTCCCGTGTGGTGCAGTATATAGAGGATGTGTCCCGTGTGGTGCAGTATATAGAGGATGTGTCCCGTGTGGTGTAGTATATAGAGGATGTGTCCCGTGTGGTGTAGTATATAGAGGATGTGTCCCGTGTGGTGTAGTATATAGAGGATGTGTCCCGTGTGGTGTAGTATATAGAGGACGTGTCCCGTGTGGTGTAGTATATAGAGGACGTGTCCCGTGTGGTGTAGTATATAGAGGATGTGTCCCGTGTAGTATATAGAGGATGTGTCCCGTGTGGTGCAGTATATAGAGGATGTGTCCCGTGTGGTGTAGTATATAGAGGATGTGTCCCGTGTGGTGTAGTATATAGAGGATGTGTCCCGTGTGGTGTAGTATATAGAGGATGTGTCCAGTGTGGTGTAGTATATAGAGGTGTCCCGTGTGGTGTAGTATATAGAGGAGGTGTGGTGTAGTATATAGAGGATGTGTCCCGTGTGGTGTAGTATATAGAGGATGTGTCCCGTGTGGTGTAGTATATAGAGGATGTGTCCCGTGTGGTGTAGTATATAGAGGATGTGTCCCGTGTGGTGTAGTATATAGAGGATGTGTCCCGTGTGGTGTAGTATATAGAGGATGTGTCCAGTGTGGTGTAGTATATAGAGGTGTCCCGTGTGGTGTAGTATATAGAGGAGGTGTGGTGTAGTATATAGAGGATGTGTCCCGTGTGGTGTAGTATATAGAGGATGTGTCCCGTGTGGTGTAGTATATAGAGGATGTGTCCCGTGTGGTGTAGTATATAGAGGATGTGTCCCGTGTAGTATATAGAGGATGTGTCCCGTGTGGTGCAGTATATAGAGGATGTGTCCCGTGTGGTGTAGTATATAGAGGATGTGTCCCGTGTGGTGTAGTATATAGAGGACGTGTCCCGTGTGGTGTAGTATATAGAGGACGTGTCCCGTGTGGTGTAGTATATAGAGGATGTGTCCCGTGTGGTGCAGTATATAGAGGATGTGTCCCGTGTGGTGTAGTATATAGAGGATGTGTCCCGTGTGGTGCAGTATATAGAGGATGTGTCCCGTGTGGTGTAGTATATAGAGGATGTGTCCCGTGTGGTGTAGTATATAGAGGATGTGTCCCGTGTGGTGTGGTATATAGAGGATGTGTCCAGTGTGGTGTAGTATATAGAGGTGTCCCGTGTGGTGTAGTATATAGAGGAGGTGTGGTGTAGTATATAGAGGATGTGTCCCGTGTGGTGTAGTATATAGAGGATGTGTCCCGTGTGGTGTAGTATATAGAGGATGTGTCCCGTGTGGTGTAGTATATAGAGGATGTGTCCCGTGTGGTGTAGTATATAGAGGTGTCCCGTGTGGTGTAGTATATAGAGGAGGTGTGGTGTAGTATATAGAGGATGTGTCCCGTGTGGTGTAGTATATAGAGGATGTGTCCCGTGTGGTGTAGTATATATAGGATGTGTCCCGTGTAGTATATAGAGGATGTGTCCCGTGTGGTGTAGTATATAGAGGATGTGTCCCGTGTGGTGTAGTATATAGAGGATGTGTCCCGTGTGGTGTAGTATATAGAGGATGTGTCCCGTGTGGTGTAGTATATAGAGGATGTGTCCCGTGTGGTGTAGTATATAGAGGATGTGTCCCGTGTGGTGTAGTATATAGAGGATGTGTCCCGTGTGGTGTAGTATATAGAGGATGTGTCCCGTGTGGTGTAGTATATAGAGGATGTGTCCCGTGTGGTGTAGTATATAGAGGACGTGTCCAGTGTGGTGCAGTATATAGAGGACGTGTCCCGTGTGGTGCAGTATATAGAGGACGTGTCCCGTGTGGTGCAGTATATAGAGGACGTGTCCCGTGTGGTGTAGTATATAGAGGATGTGTCCTGTGTGGTGTAGTATATAAAGGGTGTGTCCTGCGTTGTGCAGTGCCTGGAGGGTGTGTACCACGCTGTGCAGTGCCTGGAGGGTGTGTCCTGAGCTGTGCAGTGCCTGGAGGGTGTGTCCTGCGTGGTGCATTGCCTGGAGGGTGTGTCCTGTGCTCTGCAGTGCCTGGAGGGTGTGTCCTGCGGGGTGCAGTGTCTGGAGGGTGTGTCCTGAGCGGTGCAGTGTCTGGAGGGTGTGTCATGCGCGGTGCAGTGTCTGGAGGGTGTGTCCCGCGCGGTGCATTGCCTGGAGGGTGTGTCCCGCGCGGTGCATTGCCTGGAGGGTGTGTCCCGCGCGGTGCAGTGCCTGGAGGGTGTGTCCCGCGCGGTGCAGTGCCTGGAGGGTGTGTCCCGCGCGGTGCAGTGCCTGGAGGGTGTGTCCCGCGCGGTGCAGTGCCTGGAGGGTGTGTCCCGCGCGGTGCAGTGCCTGGAGGGTGTGTCCCGCGCGGTGCAGTGCCTGGAGGGTGTGTCCCGCGCGGTGCAGTGCCTGGAGGGTGTGTCCCGCGCGGTGCAGTGCCTGGAGGGTGTGTCCCGCGCGGTGCAGTGCCTGGAGGGTGTGTCCCGCGCGGTGCAGTGCCTGGAGGGTGTGTCCCGCGCGGTGCAGTGCCTGGAGGGTGTGTCCCGCGCGGTGCAGTGCCTGGAGGGTGTGTCCCGCGCGGTGCAGTGCCTGGAGGGTGTGTCCCGCGCGGTGCAGTGCCTGGAGGGTGTGTCCCGCGCGGTGCAGTGCCTGGAGGGTGTGTCCCGCGCGGTGCAGTGCCTGGAGGGTGTGTCCCGCGCGGTGCAGTGCCTGGAGGGTGTGTCCCGCGCGGTGCAGTGCCTGGAGGGTGTGTCCCGCGCGGTGCAGTGCCTGGAGGGTGTGTCCCGCGCGGTGCAGTGCCTGGAGGGTGTGTCCCGCGCGGTGCAGTGCCTGGAGGGTGTGTCCCGCGCGGTGCAGTGCCTGGAGGGTGTGTCCCGCGCGGTGCAGTGCCTGGAGGGTGTGTCCCGCGCGGTGCAGTGCCTGGAGGGTGTGTCCCGCGCGGTGCAGTGCCTGGAGGGTGTGTCCCGCGCGGTGCAGTGCCTGGAGGGTGTGTCCCGCGCGGTGCAGTGCCTGGAGGGTGTGTCCCGCGCGGTGCAGTGCCTGGAGGGTGTGTCCCGCGCGGTGCAGTGCCTGGAGGGTGTGTCCCGCGCGGTGCAGTGCCTGGAGGGTGTGTCCCGCGCGGTGCAGTGCCTGGAGGGTGTGTCCCGCGCGGTGCAGTGCCTGGAGGGTGTGTCCCGCGCGGTGCAGTGCCTGGAGGGTGTGTCCCGCGCGGTGCAGTGCCTGGAGGGTGTGTCCCGCGCGGTGCAGTGCCTGGAGGGTGTGTCCCGCGCGGTGCAGTGCCTGGAGGGTGTGTCCCGCGCGGTGCAGTGCCTGGAGGGTGTGTCCCGCGCGGTGCAGTGCCTGGAGGGTGTGTCCCGCGCGGTGCAGTGCCTGGAGGGTGTGTCCCGCGCGGTGCAGTGCCTGGAGGGTGTGTCCCGCGCGGTGCAGTGCCTGGAGGGTGTGTCCCGCGCGGTGCAGTGCCTGGAGGGTGTGTCCCGCGCGGTGCAGTGCCTGGAGGGTGTGTCCCGCGCGGTGCAGTGCCTGGAGGGTGTGTCCCGCGCGGTGCAGTGCCTGGAGGGTGTGTCCCGCGCGGTGCAGTGCCTGGAGGGTGTGTCCCGCGCGGTGCAGTGCCTGGAGGGTGTGTCCCGCGCGGTGCAGTGCCTGGAGGGTGTGTCCCGCGCGGTGCAGTGCCTGGAGGGTGTGTCCCGCGCGGTGCAGTGCCTGGAGGGTGTGTCCCGCGCGGTGCAGTGCCTGGAGGGTGTGTCCCGCGCGGTGCAGTGCCTGGAGGGTGTGTCCCGCGCGGTGCAGTGCCTGGAGGGTGTGTCCCGCGCGGTGCAGTGCCTGGAGGGTGTGTCCCGCGCGGTGCAGTGCCTGGAGGGTGTGTCCCGCGCGGTGCAGTGCCTGGAGGGTGTGTCCCGCGCGGTGCAGTGCCTGGAGGGTGTGTCCCGCGCGGTGCAGTGCCTGGAGGGTGTGTCCCGCGCGGTGCAGTGCCTGGAGGGTGTGTCCCGCGCGGTGCAGTGCCTGGAGGGTGTGTCCCGCGCGGTGCAGTGCCTGGAGGGTGTGTCCCGCGCGGTGCAGTGCCTGGAGGGTGTGTCCCGCGCGGTGCAGTGCCTGGAGGGTGTGTCCCGCGCGGTGCAGTGCCTGGAGGGTGTGTCCCGCGCGGTGCAGTGCCTGGAGGGTGTGTCCCGCGCGGTGCAGTGCCTGGAGGGTGTGTCCCGCGCGGTGCAGTGCCTGGAGGGTGTGTCCCGCGCGGTGCAGTGCCTGGAGGGTGTGTCCCGCGCGGTGCAGTGCCTGGAGGGTGTGTCCCGCGCGGTGCAGTGCCTGGAGGGTGTGTCCCGCGCGGTGCAGTGCCTGGAGGGTGTGTCCCGCGCGGTGCAGTGCCTGGAGGGTGTGTCCCGCGCGGTGCAGTGCCTGGAGGGTGTGTCCCGCGCGGTGCAGTGCCTGGAGGGTGTGTCCCGCGCGGTGCAGTGCCTGGAGGGTGTGTCCCGCGCGGTGCAGTGCCTGGAGGGTGTGTCCCGCGCGGTGCAGTGCCTGGAGGGTGTGTCCCGCGCGGTGCAGTGCCTGGAGGGTGTGTCCCGCGCGGTGCAGTGCCTGGAGGGTGTGTCCCGCGCGGTGCAGTGCCTGGAGGGTGTGTCCCGCGCGGTGCAGTGCCTGGAGGGTGTGTCCCGCGCGGTGCAGTGCCTGGAGGGTGTGTCCCGCGCGGTGCAGTGCCTGGAGGGTGTGTCCCGCGCGGTGCAGTGCCTGGAGGGTGTGTCCCGCGCGGTGCAGTGCCTGGAGGGTGTGTCCCGCGCGGTGCAGTGCCTGGAGGGTGTGTCCCGCGCGGTGCAGTGCCTGGAGGGTGTGTCCCGCGCGGTGCAGTGCCTGGAGGGTGTGTCCCGCGCGGTGCAGTGCCTGGAGGGTGTGTCCCGCGCGGTGCAGTGCCTGGAGGGTGTGTCCCGCGCGGTGCAGTGCCTGGAGGGTGTGTCCCGCGCGGTGCAGTGCCTGGAGGGTGTGTCCCGCGCGGTGCAGTGCCTGGAGGGTGTGTCCCGCGCGGTGCAGTGCCTGGAGGGTGTGTCCCGCGCGGTGCAGTGCCTGGAGGGTGTGTCCCGCGCGGTGCAGTGCCTGGAGGGTGTGTCCCGCGCGGTGCAGTGCCTGGAGGGTGTGTCCCGCGCGGTGCAGTGCCTGGAGGGTGTGTCCCGCGCGGTGCAGTGCCTGGAGGGTGTGTCCCGCGCGGTGCAGTGCCTGGAGGGTGTGTCCCGCGCGGTGCAGTGCCTGGAGGGTGTGTCCCGCGCGGTGCAGTGCCTGGAGGGTGTGTCCCGCGCGGTGCCGTGCCTGGAGGGTGTGTCCCGCGCGGTGCCGTGCCTGGAGGGTGTGTCCCGCGCGGTGCCGTGCCTGGAGGGTGTGTCCCGCGCGGTGCCGTGCCTGGAGGGTGTGTCCCGCGCGGTGCCGTGCCTGGAGGGTGTGTCCCGCGCGGTGCAGTGCCTGGAGGGTGTGTCCCGCGCGGTGCAGTGCCTGGAGGGTGTGTCATCTCTCCTTTCGAGCATTTTAGTAAATACTTTCAATTCATTAATGTCAGCCTCTCACTACATCTGCACCCAGACAGCACTGTAGAGAAGCTGTGACGGGATTTCAAGTCCGTGGCATACTGCCAATGGCGGCAGGCCACGCGGCTTCTATGGGTCACGTGAGTACCTGCAGCAGATCTGGCACTGAGCCCCTGCCCGTCATTGCAGATATATCTGTATCTGCATCCTTGATGCCAATACATTTGAAAGTAGTGATGAAATAGCGTCAGCTGACTCTTCCTCCTCCATCTTTCTCCCTCGGCGTCTGATGTCTCAGCAGCGTGCGCGATGACGTCACTGCATGGCGCCTCCTGTACTGAGATGTGCATGCGCTACAGAACGCTCGCTGTAGAGACCGGAGCAGTGGGGGAATAAAGAGGATAGGGGTGAGTATTGTTGTGTTTTATATCAATGAGTACATTGTAGTGGCCATAATGCTGAATGAAAGACTATGGGGAGTGCATCATACTGTATGGAGGACTATGGGGAGTGCGTTATTCTGTATGAGGGACTATGGGGAGTTTGTTATACTGTATGGGAGACTATGGGGAGTGTGTTATACTGTATGAGGGACTATGGTTAGTTTGTTTTACTGTATGGGAGACTATGGGGAGTGTTATACTGTATGAGGGACTATGGTTAGTTTGTGTTACTGTATGGGAGACTATGGGGAGTGTGTTATACTGTATGAGGGACTATGGTTAGTTTGTTTTACTGTATGGGAGACTATGGGGAGTGTGTTATATTGTATGAGGGACTATGGGGAGTTCGTTATACTGTATTATTATTTATTTATATAGCACCATTGATTCCATGGTGCTGTACATGAGAAGGGGTTACATACAAGTTACAGATATCACTTACAGTAAACAAACTAACAATGACAGACTGATACAGAGGGGCGAGGACCCTGCCTTTGCGGGCTTACATTCTACAGGATGGTGGGGAAGGAGACAGTAGGTTGAGGGTTGCAGGAGCTCCGGTGATGGTGAGGCGTTAGGTTCGGTAGTGATGAGGAGGCAGCGGGGTCAGTGCAGGCTGTAGGCTTTCCTGAAGACATGGGTTTTCAGGTTCCGTCTGAAGGATCCGACTGTGGTTGATAGTCGGACGTGTTGGGGCAAAGAATTCCAGAGGATGGGGGATATTCGGAAGAAGTCCTGGAGGCGATTGGATGAGGAGCGAATAAGTGTGGAGGAGAGAAGGAGGTCTTGGGAGGACCGGAGATCACGTGAGGGAAGATATCAGGAGATTAGTTCAGAGATATATGGAGGAGACAGGTTGTGGATGGCTTTGTAGGTCAGTATTAGCAATTTGAACTGGATACACTGAGGGAATGGGAGCCAGTGAAGAGATTTGCAGAGGGGGGAAGCAGAGGAGTAGCGAAGAGAGAGATGAATTAGCCGGGCAGCAGAGTTAAGGATGGACTGGAGAGGTGCAAGGGTGTTACCAGGGAGGCCACAGAAAAGGATGTTGCAGTAGTCAAGGCGGGAGATGATGAGGGCGTGCACAAGCATTTTAGTAGATTGACTGTTGAGGAAAGGACGGATTCTTGAGATATTTTTGAGCTGGAGGCGACAGGAGGTGGACAGAGCTTGGATGTGTGGTTTGAAGGACAGGGCAGAGTCGAGGGTTACTCCGAGGCAGCAGACTTCCGGTACAGGGGAAAGCGTGATGTCATTAATTGCGATAGATAGGTCATGTAAGGAAGATCTATGGGATGGAGGAAAGATGATGAGTTCAGATTTGTCCACATTGAGTTTGAGGAAGCGAGAAGAGAAGGAGGATATAGCTGATAGACACTCCGGGATTCTGGACAGCAGAGCGGTGACATCTGGGCCAGAAAAGTAGATCTGAGTGTCATCAGCATAAAGGTGGTACTGGAATCCATGGGACTTTGAGTTGTCCCAAGCCAAGTGTATAGATTGAGAAGAGTAGGGGTCCTAGAACAGAGCATTGGGGGACTCCAACAGAGAGAGGGTGGGATGAGGAGGTGGTGTGGGAGTGGGAGACGCTGAACGTGCGGCTGGAAAGGTACGAGGCGATCCAGGATAGGGCGAAGTCTTTGATGCCAAAGGAGGAGAGGATCTGTAGTAGGAGGCAGTTGTCAACTGTGTCGAAAGCAGAGGACTGGTCTAGAAGGAGGAGTACAGAGTATTGTCCATTAGCTTTTACGGTAAGTAGGTCGTTAGTGATTTTGGTCAGGGCTGTCTCAGTTGAGTGATGGGGGCAGAAACCAGATTGTAGATTGTCAAAGAGCAAGTTAGATGAGAGGTGGGAGGAAAGTTCAGCGTGGACGTGCTGCTCCAGGAGTTTGGAAGCGAATGGGAGCAGCGATATTGGGCGATAGCTGGACATAGAAGTTGGATCGAGGGTTGGCTTTTTAAGGATAGGCGTGATTGTGGCATGTTTGAAAGCAGAAGGGAAGGTACCAGAAGTTAGTGATAGGTTGAAGAGGTGGGTTAGGGATGGGATGTGTGGTGGTGAGGTTGGGGAGAAGGTGGGATGTGATGGGGTTGAGCGCACAGGTGGTGAAGTGCGATTTGGAGAGGAGACAATTGAGCCCCCCTTCAGTGATGTTGGATAGGGAGGTTATAGGGTTTGGGCATTGGTCTGGCATGGGAGACTATGGGGTGTGTTATACTGGGGGACTATGGGAGTGCATTTTACTGTATGGAGGACTATGGGGAGTGCATTATACTATGGGAGCACATTATACTATATGAATTGCTATGTGCTGTGCATTAATATGGAGTACTATGGAGTGCATTATATTATATGGAGGACTATGGAGAGTGCATTATACTATGAGGAGTGCATTATATTATATGGAGGACTATGGAGAGTGCATTTATACTATATGGAGGACTATGGGGATTGATATATATTATATGGAGGACAATGAGGAGTGCGTTATGCTATATGGAGGGCTATGGGAGAGTGCATTATATTATGGAGAACTATGGGGAGTGCATTTATACTATATGGAGGACTATGGAGGTTTGATATATTATATGGAGGACAATGAGGAGTGCGTTATGCTATATGGAGGACTATGGGGGAGTGCATTGTACTATGGGGGAGTGCATTGTACTATATGGAGGATTGTGGGGAATGCATTATGCTATATGAAGGACCATGGGTACAGGGAGTGCATTAAACTATAAAGCGGACCATGGGTAGGGCATTATACTATACGGAGGACCATGGAGAGTGCATTATACTGTATGGAGGACTCTGGTGAATGCATTATACTGTATAGACTATGGGGCTGCATTATGCTATATGGAGGACTATGAGGAGTGTATTATGCTATATGGTTGACTATATGGAGTGCATTATACTACACAGAAGACTATGAGCTGTGCATTATATGATATGGAGAACTATGGGAAGTGCATTATACTATATTGAGGATTATGGGATGCAGTATAAAATATATAGGACTATGGGGCCCATTGTGCTATATGAAGGGTTATGTGGGGGCTATTATAATATTTGGAGGGCTATGTATGGGGCCATTATGTGGGAGCCTTTATACTTTATGGAGGGCTATGTATATGACCATTATTCTGTATGCAAGCAATTATACAGTGTGAAGGTTTGTGTTGGGTCCATCATACTGAGTGGAGGACTGTGTGGGAGCTGTTTTACTGTTTGGAGGGCTAGTGGGGGCCATTATACAGTGTGGTGTTGGCCCATTTTACTGTATGTAGGCCTGTTATACTGCATGGAGGGCTGTGTGGAGGTAACGGAAGATCATACTGTGTTGGGGTCACCATACTTTGTTGGGGGAGTTGAGGTAGAGCACAGTAGGGTCATCATAATGTGCGTGTGGAGGAATTCACTGTAGGAGTATCGTACAGTGTGGGTCACTTTTGTTGGCATCATACTTTCTAGGGCTTCAGTAGGAGGAAAAATGCTTTGTAAAGTCTGCAAAAGTGTGAGATATGCTCTTCTGTGATCCTGCCAAATATTATTTTTTTCTGGTGAGGGAGTGGGCCCAATTAAAGCTTCTGCAATGGGGCACCATGATTTTTATGTATGCCCCTGACCTCAGAGCCGGAGTGTTTTTTCTATCACAAACATGTGGATTTTAATTGTTTGATACATATGGAATAAAATTTGAAGATGGTTTTTGACTAATATCCTGACTTTCTGCAGCATTTGAAACGGCACCCATTACATTACAAATGACAGATGCAGGAAGTCTCACGCTGTCAGAATAGTGAGACATGGTAGAGCCCAACTTCAGTCTGTCTTTCTTAAAGGGCCAGATCTATGATATCTAAATTAGATGCTGGTGAATACAGCTCTGGAGTATAATACAGTTTGTATTGACCAATTTTACTTATTGTTTGTTTTGCAGAAAGATGATCCAACCAAATCCAACCCCCGATTTTGGGATGAGCTCTTTCTTATGAAGGTAAAACCTCCAGAATATGAAGTAGGGTTACTGTTTTCCTTCCGCGTAAATTATCATAAGCCTTACAATATTCTGACCTCCTCAAGATTGTGGCTTTTCCAACCCTTTGTAATTCTTCACTGACCAGGTGAATCTGGAATATCTGGAAGCCAAGTTAGAATCTCTGGATGGAGAGGAGCTAATGAAGATAAAGGATAATGTTAACAGTCTGTTCCAGCATTGTATCCAGGCCCTGAAGGCCGAGCACCAGATACGAGTGGTCAACTCGTTACAGGTACTTCAGCAGGACGTGGTGGCAGGAAGCAGGTCTGAATATGGCCGCTGCATTACAGGGACTAGTCACCATGTTACTGGTCCATAAAATTTACACAATTGGGTCACCTGAACACCTGCTGATTTTAAAGTGGATATGAGCTGTCTTGGTGCTAAGATTTTTTTTTTATATAAATACAATCTCAGTACTTTCTGTCATGGTGCAGAGAAGTAGGACTCACAGGTTTTCTCAAAATGTGTGTGAGAAGTAGGACTCACAGGTTTACTCTATGAGTGAGTTGGAGAAGCAGGACTCGCAGGCTTTCTCTGAGTGGGTGTGAGTAGGCGGACTCGCAGGCTTTTTCTATGTGAGTAGGCAGAGGAAGGAGAACTCACAGACTTTCTCTATGAGTGGGAGGTGAGAAGCAGGACTTACAGGCTTTCTCTATGAGTGGGTGGTAGAGCAGAAGCAGGACTCACAGGCTTTCTCTATGAGTGGGTGTGAGAAGCAGGACTCTTAGGTGTTTTCTATTAGTGGGTAGGAGAAACAGGGCTCACAGGCTTTCTCTATGAGTCGATGGGAGAAGCAGGACTCACAGGTTTTCTCTGTGAGTGGGCGGGGGAAGCAGGACTCACAGGCTTTCTCTATGAGTGGGTGTGGGAAGCAGGACTCACAGGCTTTCTCTATGAGTGGATGGGAGAAGCATGGCTCACAGGCTTTCTCTATGAGTGGGCAGGGGAAGCAGGACTCACAGGTTTTCTCTGTGAGTGGGCGGGGGAAGCAGGACTCACAGGCTTTATCTAAGAGTGGGTGTGGGAAGCGGGACTCACAGACTTTCTCTGTGGGCACCAGGGCACAACTGTCCTCCTTTGCTTTTGTTGTGGTGCATCCAGTGGCACTCGCTGTATATCAGCCATTGGCTTCTATGTAGGAGAGATCCATGCATGAGTCCGGCACTCCACCTGGATGTCGTCCAGACACTCCTGTTCTACAAATCAAATAACGTCTCAATCCTGGGGCATTTTGTGAATGGAAATTTGAGGATTAATAGAGGTTTCATTAAATTTAAAATTATTTTTTGCTAGGTTTTTATTCCAGATGGTATATTAAGACAGATGCTTTTTGCTCCAGAACTATGATCCTTCATCAGGCTCAGACCCACATGTAGGCTAGACCCTCATCCCTCACACATCAGACATATATGTCACATGAAATCCATGTAATATGTTCCTAGAAGACATTTTTGGGGGTCTGGTTTCGGTTTTTACGTGATGTCTTTCCATTGCTTCTCTAGACGCTGTGCGCCCTCATTCGTGGAGTTCATCAGAAGAACAAGCCGACATCTGGCTTTGATATTATTAACCTGTTGATGGGCTTTGACAAGGCCGAGCTTCGTATGCAGGTGAGAGGGGGGAAAGGACACTTAAATATGAGGTCAACTCATATTTTTTGCTGTGGTTTTTCTCTGTGACAGGAGAAAAAACCCACCGACATTGTTCCTAGGGACACCCGGCCTGGAGCCACAATGGCGCTCCCTCCCGTTCATTGAGCAATATTTTGGTTTATAAACTCCATTATAAACCATTTCTCATTAGGGTCCACGTCTTTCTTTTATGGACTGACCCACTTTGTGCATTGACACTGGAGCAGGACTATATACTGGACATTTATGGTTTCCGAATAGCATAATATTAATAGCAATAATTATTCTAATTTCCTATTTATTAAGTCTTATGATTGTACCATGTGATCGATGGTTTCCCACAGAATCTGATGGAAAGCCTGGATATCCTGCTGTGTGGCGAGGGCTCCGAAAGCCTGAAGAGTCTCTGCCTGAAGCTGCTCCTTTGCTTGGTCACTGTGAGTAATGTTATAGCGAGACCATGACGGCCGTGAACAAGCTGCAAAAGAGCGCCAGGCTTGGCTGATCCTCTGGGTTGTATTTTATTTGTCTCTGAAGGTGCAGAGCATGATATAAGGATACTAAGAGAGGATCTGTATCGTGCACCCTCCATTTCTGCACTAGATCTGGGTATAAAGATGCAATGCTTCCCTCCACCAATCCAGCACCTATATCAATCCTCCTCCTCCTCCTACCAATCCCCCTCCTCTTCTACCAATCCCCCTCCTCTTCTACCAATCCCCCTCCTTTTCTACCGATCCCCCTCCTCTTCTACCAATCCCCCTCCTCTTCTACCAATCCCCCTCCTCCTCTACGATCCCTCTCCTCCTCTACCTATCCCCCTCCTCCTACCGATCCCCCTCCTCCCACCGATCCCCCTCCTCCTCTACCGATCCCTCTCCTCCTGTACCGATCCCTCTCCTCCTCTACCGATCCCTCTCCTCCTCTACCGATCCCTCTCCTCCTCTACCGATCTCTCTCCTCCTCTGCCGATCCCTCTCCTCCTCTGCCGATCCCTCTCCTCCTCTACCGATCCCTCTCCTCCTCTACCGATCCCTCTCCTCCTCTACCGATCCCTCTCCTCCTCTACCGATCCCCCTCAACCGATCCCCCTCCTCCTCTACCGATCCCCCTCCTCCTCTACCAGTCCGTCTTCTCTACCTATCCCCCTCCTCCTTCACCAGTTCTCCTCCTCCTCTACCAATCGCCCTCCTCTTCTACCAATCCCCCTCCTCCTCTACCAGTCCCCCTCCTCCTCTACCAGTCCCCCTCCTCCTCTACCAGTCCCCCTCCTCCTCTACCGATCCCTCTCCTCCTCTACCGATCCCCCTCCTCTACCACTCCCCCTCCTCTACCTATCCCCCTTCTCTTCTACCTATCCCCCTCCTTCTCTACCGATCCCCCTCCTCCTCTACCAGTCCCCCTCCTCCTCTACCAGTCCCCCTCCTCCTCTACCAATCCCCCTCCTCCTCTACCAATCCCCCTCCTCCTCTACCAGTCCCCCCTCCTCCTCTACTGATCCCCCTTCTCCTCTACCAATCCCCCTTCTCCTCTACCAGTCCCCCTTCTCCTCTACCAGTCCCCACTCCTTCTCTACCGATCCCCCTCCTCCTCTACCAATCCCCCTCCTCCTCTACCAATCCCCCTTCTCCTCTACCAGTCCCCACTCCTTCTCTACCGATCCCCCTCCTCCTCTACCAATCCCCCTCCTCCTCTACCAATCCCCCTCCTCCTCTACCAGTCCCCACTCCTTCTCTACCGATCCCCCTCCTTCTCTACCGATCCCCCTCCTCCTCTACCAATCCCCCTCCTCTTCTACCAATCCCTCTCCTCTACCTATCCCCCTCCTCCTTCACCAGTTCTCCTCCTCCTCTACCAATCGCCCTCCTCTTCTACCAATCCCCCTCCTCCTCTACCGATCCCCCTCCTCCTCTACCGATCCCCCTCCTCCTCTACCGATCCCCCTCCACCTCAACCGATCCCCCTCCTCCTCTACCGATCCCCCTCCTCCTCTACCAATCCGTCTTCTCTACCTATCCCCCTCCTCCTTCACCAGTTCTCCTCCTCCTCTACCAATCGCCCTCCTCTTCTACCAATCCCCCTCCTCCTCTACCAGTCCCCCTCCTCCTCTACCAGTCCCCCTCCTCCTCTACCGATCCCCCTCCTCCTCTACCGCTCCCCCTCCTCCTCTACCGATCCCCCTCCTCCTCTACCGATCCCCCTCCTCCTCTACCACTCCCCCTCCTCTACCTATCCCCCTTCTCTTCTACCTATCCCCCTCCTTCTCTACCGATCCCCCTCCTCCTCTACCAGTCCCCCTCCTCCTCTACCAGTCCCCCTCCTCCTCTACCAATCCCCCTCCTCCTCTACCAATCCCCCTCCTCCTCTACCAGTCCCCCCTCCTCCTCTACCGATCCCCCTTCTCCTCTACCAATCCCCCTTCTCCTCTACCAGTCCCCACTCCTTCTCTACCGATCCCCCTCCTCCTTTACCAATCCCCCTCCTCCTCTACCAATCCCCCTTCTCCTCTACCAGTCCCCACTCCTTCTCTACCGATCCCCCTCCTCCTCTACCAATCCCCCTCCTCCTCTACCAATCCCCCTCCTCCTCTACCAGTCCCCACTCCTTCTCTACCGATCCCCCTCCTTCTCTACCGATCCCCCTCCTCCTCTACCGATCCCCCTCCTCTTCTACCAATCCCTCTCCTCTACCTATCCCCCTCCTCCTTCACCAGTTCTCCTCCTCCTCTACCAATCGCCCTCCTCTTCTACCAATCCCCCTCCTCCTCTACCGATCCCCCTCCTCCTCTACCGATCCCCCTCCTCCTCTACCGATCCCCCTCCTCCTCTACCGATCCCCCTCCTCCTCTACCGATCCCCCTCCTCCTCTACCACTCCCCCTCCTCTACCTATCCCCCTTCTCTTCTACCTATCCCCCTCCTCCTCTACCAGTCCCCCTCCTTCTCTACCGATCCCCCTCCTCCTCTACCAGTCCCCCTCCTCCTCTACCAGTCCCCCTCCTCCTCTACCAATCCCCCTCCTCCTCTACCACTCCCCCTCCTCCTCTACCAGTCCCCCCTCCTCCTCTACCGATCCCCCTTCTCTTCCACCGATCCCCCTCCTCCTCTACCAATCCCCCTCCTCCTCTACCAGTCCCCACTCCTTCTCTACCGATCCCCCTCCTTCTCTACCGATCCCCCTCCTCCTCTACCAATCCCCCTCCTCTTCTACCAATCCCTCTCCTCTACCTATCCCCCTCCTCTTCTACCAATTCCCCTCCTCTCCTACCAATCCCCCTCCTCTCCTACCAATCCCCTTCCTCCTCTACCAATCCCCCTCCTCCTCTATCAATCTTGCTCCTCCTCTAAAATTCCCCTCCTCTTCTAACAATCCTCCTCCCCCAAAACACCACCTCCACCAGTCTTCCTCCACTAAGGCTAGGTTCACATTGCGTTAATGGGTTAACGCTAATGGACTGCGTGGCACGGCGAAATTGTCGCAATTAACGCCTTGCAACGGGTCCGTTAGTGCACCCATTGACAGCAATGTGATTTTTCTCTGTAGCGCATCGCTAGCGCATGCCATTTTCGGCACGTGCTAGCGATGTGCCGTTATTTTAGCTATGCTCTAAACGGATTGCCCTAACGCAATGTGAACCTAGCCTAATTCACCTGTTCCATCTTGCAGCCACAAGTAGGGCGCCTGAAGCCGAGTCACAGATGTGCTTCAGTGACGGTTGTGTATACATTAATGCCACTGTCTCTTCTCGTCCCGGCAATAGTCGGCTCACAGTGGCCCTGATAGTGGCCGGTCACCATCAGTGCTCCTTACCCCTGTGACTGGGGCCGCTATGAAAGACCAGGTCATAGTGGAGACATGGATCGTAACAAATAATACATCTCCACCAATAAAACAATTATAATATCAAAAATAAAAAACCTTGATTACAGACAGCAGGTTCTGATGCAATTCCACTAATTGGATGATTACTATATTATTATTATAATTATTATTATTATGAAGTTCCTTTCCTGTGTTTCAGGTCACTGATAACATCAGCCAGAACACCATTTTGGAATACGTCATGATCAATAGTATATTTGAAGCAATCTTACAGGTGCGTTCCCGTGTGCGCAGTAATGTTCTCTGCTGTGGTTTCCCCCGCTCTGTGCTCCATATATCATAGCTTTGTCGTATCGAAAAGAACTGTATCAACATCTCTGAGATTGTTGATATTTTTCAACAATTTTGGTTCTAAGTCCTCAGACAGTTCTCTTCTCCTCTTTCTGTTCTCCATGCTGAAAAGATTGAGTCAACTTCTCCCCTTTTATCTGGTTTCAAAGTTGTTTGCTCAAAATTTTGGAAAAGTGTCAACAATTTTGTCCAGCCGATTTTTTTTTTTTTAGATTTTGGGTGAAATTATATGAAATTTGCCTTTTTTTTCTCTCTTTTTTTTTTTTTGTGGTGTTCAAATACACACAAAGGAAATAAAAGTATAACTGCAATAATTTTCTGGGAGAAATACCTAATTTTATGGAACAGCTTCAACTTTCTGCAATGACTATATAACATCATACATTGTACTATGCTGGTTATACATTCGTATTATAGGCTAGCTGTGGGAAGAGAAGCATATAACCGGACATAAACTTCCACTCCAAAGGTCCATTTAGATGACGGGGAACTCAAATCTTTTTGCTCCACTTTAATCCTATTATTTGTGTCCTGCAAAAGCGAGAATCCAAGTTACATTTAACGCAACAGGTCCTTATTTGGGGAAAAAAAGCCGCATCGGAGGGTCTGTCGGCCACTTATTCACATGTGATTTGACCAGTTGCCCATTGAGGATGTTTACAGAGGGGCTTAGACAAAGTCCAATAGTTCTTGGATTTCAATGATCAGCCTCAGTGTATTATAATTGTTGTATTATTTTCATACTTTAATATTCTGATCCTTTTCCTTCTTTGCTTTTTAGATTCTGTCCCATCCTCCCAGCCGTCGTGAACATGGCTACGATGCTGTGGTATTGCTGGCACTTCTGGTGAACTACAGAAAATACGAAGTGCGTGATTTTTTAGACCCCACCTGGCAGAACGAATCTGCATAGAATCTGATATATCAGCAACGTAATATTAGTCCAGGTCTCCTGAAGATCTCACAATTAAAGATAGGCAAAGTCGAACAGTAAAATTTGGGGTCCATACAGAAAACCTAGTGTTCAAGCTCAGACCCTGAACACAAACTTCTCCAGGAGCTTCTCCATGGACTCTTTCCCACCCTGTCATATGCGTGAACTACCGGCCGCTCCGATCGGCGGTAAGATCACTACCACCGGTTAGAGTGTTGCGATTCCCACGTTGTCAGATGACAGCATGAGCCAGCAGCTCTGACCGGCAGTAAAAAGGTTACTGCCAGTCTTAGGCATTGGATGATGAGCGAGTACTACTCCCATTAGCCTTCGGCTGCTGTCACTGGTAACCGCGAGAGCAGACCCCGCTGATGAGAGTATTCATCAGCTGTCGCCTTTGCTATAAATAAATTTAATAGAAAAATGACGTGCGATCTCTTCTATTTTTGATAACCAGCGCAGGCAAAACTGACAGCTGTGGGCTGCAACCCTCAGCTGTTAGCTTTATCATGGCTGGTTATGAAGAATAAAGGGGTCCCACGCCATTTTTAAAAAAAAAATATTTAAATATCAAATCAAAGAAAACTGCGTAGAGTACCCCCCCATTTATTACAACCAGTCAAGGTAAAGCAAACCGCTTTGGGCTGGTATTCTTAGGCTGGTAAGGGGTCATGGATATTGCCCCCCCAGTCTAAAAATAGCAGCCTGCAGCCACCCCAGAAAAGCGCATCTAATAGATTTGCCAATTTTTTGTGTTTTTCCTGGCTCTTCCCATTTCCCCTGGTGTGGGGGAAAGTGGACTAATAGTTGTGGGGTTGATGTTGGCTGTTTTATGGCCGCTGACATCAAGCCCACAGGTTAGTAATGGAGAGGCGTCTATAAAACGCCCCCATTACTAACCCCATAGTTAGATTGTAAAAAAAAATACACAGAGAGAATAAAATAGTGACACACATTCCTTTTTATTTGAAATAAAAATGAAAGATTACAGTTATACTCACCTTTACGCCTAATCCATTGAAACCTTTGTCTCCTGGAAAAAAAACCTGAAATAATAAACAACCTTTATGCTCACCTTTTTGCCTAATCCACTGAAGCCCATGTCACCTGTAAAAGAAGAAAAATAATAAACAACCATATCACTCGTCTGTCCGACGTGATGATTTATACTAACTCATGACGATCTGGATGACTTGAAGAGCAGTCACATCATTGAAAACATTCTGACTCAGCGAGTTCCGGTGAACTTTATCACGGAAGCTCATCACTACACACTGCAGGAGCGTGATTACGCTCCTGTCTTAGTGTGAACCGGCTGGCGGGGAGAGCGGTCGCATCACCAATATGACTACTCTCCAAATCATCCGGATCGTCGTGGGACAGTGTGGATTATCTTCACGTCGGACAGATGACTTTTGTGGTTGTTTATTATTTTCTGTTTTTTTTCCCAACTCTCTTGAGGGAGAGAACTGTTATGACCTGGTGGTAAGGACAATAATGGACCTGGTGGTTAAGAGCACACGGAATGACCTGATAGTTACAAATAATATAGGACGAGCTCTGAGATGTGGGAACTCTGCTGACCGCAATCCCTAATCCTATCACACACACTAGAAATAGCCGTGGATTGCTCCTAACGCTCCCTATGCAACTCGACACAGCCTAATGACCTAGCTATCCCTGAAGATAGAAAAATAAAGCCTACCTTGCCTCAGAGAAATTCCCCAAAGGAAAAGGCAGCCCCCCACATATAATGACTGTGAGTAAAGATGAAAATACAAACACAGAGATGAAATAGATTTAGCAAAGTGAGGCCCAACTTACTGAACAGACCGAGGATAGGAAAGGTAACTTTGCGGTCAGCACAAAAAACTACAAAAAGACCACGCAGAGGGCGCAAAAGACCCTCCGCGCCGACTCACGGTGCGGAGGCGCTCCCTCTGCGTCCCAGAGCTTCCAGCAAGAAAGACAAAAATCAAAATAGCAAGCTGGACAGAAAAATAGCAAACCAGAGAAAAACAAGCAGGAACTTAGCTTCTGCTGGGAAGACAGGTCACAAGAACGATCCAGGAGCGAATTAGACCAATACTGGAACATTGACAGGTGGCATGGAGCAAATATCTAAGTGGAGTTAAATAGAGCAGCCAGCTAACGAATTAACCTCGTCACCTGTGGAAGGAAACTCAGAAGCCGCAGCCCCATGGACAGAACCAGCCGAAGTACCATTCATGACCACAGGAGGGAGCTTGACAACAGAATTCACAACAGAGAACGTTCATCTAGAGAGACAGCTAGTACTGATCGAACACCCGGGTGACATTTCTCACTGTGGCCAGTTGTAGACTTTATACAGTAGATGCTGTATGAGATAAGTGGCGCCTAGGTTGTCTTTCCACCTTGTTCCACTGTATTGTAATAAGTGATCGACGCTTATTGGATGTCAGGTTGTGATAATTCACCATTAGTGACAGCCATGTATATTTTCTCCATTAAAGGGACATTCCAATTTTTTATGCCCTGGCAGATTAGTAAAATATAATATCACTTTTGCACCAGGACCCCCACCAATCCTGAGACTGAGGGCCCGACATCCGGGACCCCACCAATCCCCAGGGTGAAGGCCCAACTTCTGGGACCCCACCAATCCTGAGGGTGAGGGCCCGACTTCTGGAACCCTACCATTCCTGAGAGTGCGGATGACCCTCATCGATCCTAAGGTTGAGGGTCCGTGCACTGGTACCCCCCCACCAATCCTGAGCGCGAGGATCCAAGCTCCAGGACCCCCATTGATCCTGAGGGTGAGGGTCCGAGCTCCAGGACCCCCACCAATCCTGAGTGTGAGGATGCAAGCTCCAGGATCTGCCATCGATCCTGAGGGTGAGGGTCTGCGCTCCAGTTTGCTGCTTAATGGGGTAAAATATGGTGAGGCTTCTGCAGTACCCACTGATCATAAAGTGATAGTGTCTTCTACTAATGTGCCCAGACATTATGGGATGGGAATACTTCACAATGGACAATCATCCTTCTCCGTTCTTTCCCTCCCAGTCTGTGAATCCGTACATTGTGAAGTTATCTATCGTGGATGATGAGGGGACGTTGAATGTGAGTATAATCCGATTATTTGTGCCGCTTACGATTCTTCCTGGCATGTATCGGGGTAATACTTTTCTGCGCTCGCTCTCGTTCCAGGGCATGGGACTGGTCATCGCCCGGGCGCTATTTGAGTACAACACGTAAGTAGACAGAAACGCGCCAGATTTTATCTGTATCGTAAGTGTAATTCACTTTTGCCTCTGCATTAAGAGGGGGAGGGTAGATAGTAGCGCCCCCTGATGTGATAAATGCTCCTTCTGTAAGGGGTGCGTCTGGTCAGTGTTTTTTATGATACTGTGGTTAGTTTGTAGTTATACCCTCAGCGTGTGATAGGACCCGCAGCGTGTGATAGGTCCCTCAGCGTGTGATAGGTCCCTCAGCGTGTGATAGGTCCCTCAGCGTGTGATAGGACCCGCAGCGTGTGATAGGTCCCTCAGCGTGTGATAGGTCCCTCAGCGTGTGATAGGTCCCTCAGCGTGTGATAGGACCCGCAGCATTGATAGGTCCCTCAGCGTGTGATAGGTCCCTCAGCGTGTGATAGGTCCCTCAGCGTGTGATAGGTCCCTCAGCGTGTGATAGGTCCCTCAGCGTGTGATAGGTCCCTCAGCATTGATAGGTCCCTCAGCGTGTTATAGGTCCCTCAGCGTGTGATAGGTCCCTCAGCGTGTGATAGGTCCCTCAGCGTGTGATAGGACACGCAGCATTGATAGGTCCCTCAGCGTGTGATAGGTCCCTCAGCATTGATAGGTCCCTCAGCGTGTGATAGGTCCCTCAGCGTGTGATAGGTCCCTCAGCGTGTGATAGGTCCCTCAGCGTGTGATAGGTCCCTCAGCGTGTGATAGGTCCCTCAGCGTGTTATACGTCCCTCAGCGTGTGATAGGTCCCTCAGCGTGTGATAGGACCCGCAGCATTGATAGGTCCCTCAGCGTGTGATAGGTCCCTCAGCGTGTGATAGGTCCCTCAGTGTTTGATAGGTCCCTCAGCGTGTGATAGGTCCCTCAGCGTGTGATAGGTCCCTCAGCGTGTTATACGTCCCTCAGCGTGTGATAGGTCCCTCAGCGTGTGATAGGACCCGCAGCATTGATAGGTCCCTCAGCGTGTGATAGGTCCCTCAGCATGTGATAGGTCCCTCAGCGTGTGATAGGTCCCTCAGCGTGTGATAGGTCCATCAGCGTGTGATAGGACCCGCAGCGTGTGATAGGTCCATCAGCGTGTGATAGGACCCGCAGCGTGACACATGCTCCCTGTTACGTCGCAGTCTTAGTGGAGTTTTACTCGTTTCCTTCTCAGGCAATACAGGGACAAGGAGGAGGAGAACCAGACCGGCTTCTTCTCAGCATTGACAAATATGGTGAGTAACACAAAACTGTTCTAATATAGATTAATAAGATCATGTCAATTATCACAGAAAGGAAGATGGCCGCAATGCCTTTTTCAGGAACCTGATGGGAGATTTGTGCTGCCCGGACCATGCGGAGCATGAATTGTACTCTGTCATTTGGAAAGCCAGAGTGATGTCTCCCGACTGCCCCAGTGCCATGCCGCTCCTCCACACCCCTGCCCCAGTACCCCGCCGCTCCTCTACACCCCTGCCTCAGTACCCCGCTGCTTCTCCACGCCCCTGCCCCATTACCCCGCCGCTTCTCCACGCCCCTGCCCCAGTACCCCGCCGCTTCTCCACGCCCCTGCCCCAGTTCCCCCGCCGCTTTTCCACGCCCCTGCCCCAGTGCCCCGCCGCTTCTCCACGCCCCTGACCCAGTACCCTGCCGCTTCTCCACGCCGCTGCCCCAGTACCCCACCGCTTCTCCACGCCGCTGCCCCAGTACCCCACCGCTTCTCCATGCCGTCTCTGCCCCAGTGCCCCGCCGCTTCTCCATGTCTCTGCCCCAGTGCCCCACCGCTTCTTCACGCCTCTGACCCAGTACCCCCGCCGCTCCTCCACACTGATGCCCCAGTGCCTGCCGCTCCTCCAGTCCGATGCCCCAGTGCCCTGCCGCTCCTCCATGCCGCTGCCCCAGTACCCCGCCGCTTCTCCACGCCCCTGCCCCATTACCCCGCCGCTCCTCCACACCGATGCCCCAGTGCCCTGCCGCTCCTGCCCCAGTGCCCGCCGCTCCTCCACACCGATGCCCCAATGCCCTGCTGCTCCTGCCACAGTGCCCCGCCGCTCCTCCATGCCCCTGCCCCAGTGCCCCGCCGCTCCTCCATGCCCCTGCCCCAGTGCCCCGCCGCTCCTCCACACCCCTGCTTCAGTGCCCCCAGGGTGAGTTATCTTAGAATCCGTCAGTGAGCTAGTTAAGACCAGTTTATAAGTGTTCTTTTTTCTGAGCTCCTTTTTAGCTGATTTATGACCACATGAAAGTTGAGCTCAGAATTGTGGCAATTAATCAGGAAAGAGAGAAGAACATGGGTAACAGTTATTACCTGTCTTATTAGAACAAGCTCACTGACTGGTTTCATCTTCAACTTGCTTAACTGTTCACAGTAACAATAATTTTGACCATGGGTGCACAAACTTTTACATGCCACCATATTTATCCTTGCAGTATATGATGCAGACAGTCGTCCACAGCCAGGCGTTCCCATGTAATACAAATTCATATCTGAGCAGTTGTAATTCTCTCTGTCTCCACAGGTGGGCAGTATGTTCATTGCGGATGCAGATGAGAAAATCTCTGTCCAGTAAGTTTGTTATTCCCTATTATGTCGCCCACCAGAGCTGTAGCGCAGCTCATATTACCCTGCAGAGTTTTCTCTATAATGGGGGTTGTTTCATCTCGTACAGAACTAATGAAGCCATTCTACTCTCCCTTTACGAAGCCGTGCATTTGAATAGGAATTTCATCACTGTCCTGGCGCAGGTCAGTAAATATTACATCCTCGCATGATTGGATCCATGTGATGGGAAATCCCAAAATGTAAAAGGGACACAACTCTAAAGATAAAAAAGAAGGATTTGAAGGTCGTGTTCAACCAATCTTTTTAATTGCAACTTTGCGGCTCTGTCTCTCTACAGGATGTGGGGGCGGATCTTTGTTTCTTTACAGGAAGTGGGGGTGGGACTATGTCTCTACAGGAAGTGGGGGTTGGTGTTTCTCCATACAGGAAGTGAGGGTGGGTCTTTGTCTCTACAGGAAGTGAGGACGGGTCTTTGTCTCTATAGGATGTGAGGGCGGGTCTTTGTCTCTACAGGAAGTGAGGGCGGGTCTTTGTCTCTACAGGAAGTGAAGGCGGGTCTTTGTCTCTACAGGAAGTGAGGACGGGTCTTTGTCTCTATAGGATGTGAGGGCGGGTCTTTGTCTCTACAGGAAGTGAGGGCGGGTCTTTGTCTCTATAGGATGTGAGGGCGGGTCTTTGTCTCTACAGGATGTGAGGGCGGGTCTTTGTCTCTACAGGAAGTGAGAGCGGGTCTTTGTCTCTACAAGATGTGAGGACGGGTCTTTGTCTCTACAGGAAGTGAGAGCGGGTCTTTGTCTCTACAGGAAGTGAGGGCGGGCCTTTGTCTCTACAGGAAGTGAGGATGGGTCTTTGTCTCTACAGGAAGTGAGGGCAGGCCTTTGTCTCTACAGGAAGTGAGGATGGGTCTTTGTCTCTACAAGAAGTGAGGACGGGTCTTTGTCTCTACAGGAAGTGAGAGCGGGTCTTTGTCTCTACAGGAAGTGAGGACGGGTTTTTGTCTCTACAGGAAGTGAGAGCGGGCCTTTGTCTCTACAGGAAGTGAGGATTGGTCTTTGTCTCTACAGGAAGTGAGAGCGGGTCTTTGTCTCTACAGGAAGTGAGGGCAGGTCTTTGTCTCTACAGGAAGTGAGAGCGGGTCTTTGTCTCTACAGGAAGTGAGGGCCGGTCTTTGTCTCTACAGGAAGTGAAGGCAAGTCTTTGTCTCTACAGGAAGTGAGAGCGGGTCTTTGTCTGTACAGGAAGTGAGGACGGGTCTTTGTCTCTACAGGAAGTGAGAGCGGGTCTTTGTCTCTACAGGAAGTGAGGACGGGTCTTTGTCTCTACAGGAAGTGAGGACGGGCCTTTGTCTCTACAGGAAGTGAGGATGGGTCTTTGTCTCTACAGGAAGTGAGAGCGGGTCTTTGTCTCTACAGGAAGTGAGGGCGGGTCTTTGTCTCTACAGGAAGTGAGGGCGGGTCTTTGTCTCTACAGGAAGTGAGAGCGGGTCTTTGTCTCTACAGGAAGTGAGGACGGGTCTTTGTCTCTACAGGAAGTGAGAGCGGGCCTTTGTCTCTACAGGAAGTGAGGATGGGTCTTTGTCTCTACAGGAAGTGAGAGCGGGCCTTTGTCTCTACAGGAAGTGAGGATGGGTCTTTGTCTCTACAGGAAGTGAGAGCGGGTCTTTGTCTCTACAGGAAGTGAGGGCGGGTCTTTGTCTCTACAGGAAGTGAGGGCGGGTCTTTGTCTCTACAGGAAGTGAGAGCGGGTCTTTGTCTCTACAGGAAGTGAGGGCGGGTCTTTGTCTCTACAGGAAGTGAGGGCGGGTCTTTGTCTCTACAGGAAGTGAGGACGGGTCTTTGTCTCTACAGGAAGTGAGGGCGGGTCTTTGTTTCTACAGGAAGTGAGGATGGGTCTTTGTCTCTACAGGAAGTGAGGACGGGTCTTTGTCTCTATAGGAAGTGCTGACGGGTCTTTGTCTCTATAGGAAGGGAGGACGGGTCTTTGTCTCTATAGGAAGTGAGGACGGGTCTTTGTCTCTACAGGGAGTGAGGACGGGTCTTTATCTCTACAGGAAGTGGGGGCGGGTCTTTGTCTCTACAGGAAGTGAGGACGGGTCTTTGTCTCTATAGGGAGTGAGGACGGGTCTTTGACTCTATAAGAAGTGAGGACGGGTCTTTATCTCTACAGGAAGTGAGGACGGGTCTTTGTCTCTACAGGAAGTGAGGACGGGTCTTTGTCTCTATAGGAAGTGAGGACGGGTCTTTATCTCTACAGGTAGTGGAGGCGGGTCTTTGGTGACTTATTTACTTTCGTTTGTATCATTGTGTAGATTTTCTGCAGAAATCTGCTCTGTATTTTCTGTATTTTTATTTATTACTAGAAGGTGCCCCGATTCTATCGCATCGGGTATTCTAGAATATATATAGTAGTATATAGCACAGCCACGTAGTATATAGCACAGCCCACGCAGTATATAACACAGCCACGTAGTATATAGCACAGGCCACGTAGTATATAACACAGCTCACGTAGTATATAACACTGCCCACGTAGTATATAACAGCCCACGTAGTATATAACACAGCCCACGCAGTATATAACACAGCCCACGCAGTATATAACACAGCTCACGTAGTATATAACACAGCTCACGTAGTATATAACACAGCCGACGTAGTATATAACACAGCCCATGCAGTATATAACACAGCCACGTAGTATATTGCCTAGCCACTTAGTATATAGCACAGCCCACGTAGTATTTAGGCTATAAAGGCACAGATGATTGGCCTCGGGGAGACCAAAACATCCAACACTGCGGAGACACCATCACGTGTTTCTCAACGCAGTGATTCCAGAACACTGCCCCCATCCCTTATGGGAAATATGCAAATGCAAGTAAAGAAGCTGCGGAGACACCATCACGTGTTTCTCGACGCAAGCAATGAATAGCCAGGCCTTTCCCCGGGAAGGAACAACCACGGGAAGGGCAGCATCCTAAGAAGGAAAGCCACCTATGCCAAGCATGGTATCCATCCACAGACAGCTGTTTCTGTGCCTTTATAGCCTTTTTACTAGGCACTGCTCCTAATAGCCAGATTCCTACTCCACACTGATGAGGGGCAAAAACCCCGAAACAGCCCACGTAGTATATTGCACAGTGACTTTGTATATAACACAGCCCATGCAGTATATTGCCCAGCCATGTAGCACTCCGTTAATGCTGCTATTAACCCTGTGTGACCAACTTTTTACTATTGATGCTGCCTATGCATATTATATGTTAAAAATAATAAAAAAATAAAAAAATCATTATATTCTCACCTTCCGGCGCCTTTCCTGCTCCTCGCGACACTCCAGTCCCAAGAGTGCATTGTGGCAATAACATGTGATGATGTAACGGTCTCGCGAGACTGCTACGTCATCTCCGGTCATTGCCGCAGTGGATTCTTGGGACCGGAGCGTCGCGAGGAGCTGGAAAGGCGCCAGAAGGTGAGAATATAATGATTTTTTATTATTTTTAACAGTAGAGATCTTTTTACTATTGATGCTGCATAGGCAGCATCAATAGTAAAAAGTTGGTCACACAGGGTTAATAGCAGCATTAACAGAGTGCTAAACCGCTATGGGGGCACTGACTAGAGGGGAATATGGAGGGGGCACTGACTGGAGGGGAGTATGGAGGGGGCACTGACTGGAGGGGACTATGGAGGGGGCACTGACTGGAGGGGGCACTGACTGGAGGGGGCACTGACTGGAGGGGGCACTGATTGGAGTGGAGTATGGAGGGGGCACTGACTGGAGGGGAGTATGGAGGGGGCACTGACTGGAGTGGAGTATGGAGGGGGCACTGACTGGAGGGGAGTATGGAGGGGGCACTGACTGGAGGGGAGTATGGAGGGGGCACTGACTGGAGGGGAGTATGGAGGGGGCACTGACTGGAGGGGAGTATGGAGGGGGCACTGACTGGAGGGGAGTATGGAGGGGGCACTGACTAGAGGGGAGTATGGAGGGGGCACTGACTGGAGGGGAGTATGGAGGGGGCACTGACTGGAGGGGGCACTGACTGGAGGGGGCACTGACTGGAGGGGAGTATGGAGGGGGTACTGACTGGAGGGGAGTGTGGAGGGGGTACTGACTGGAGGGGGCACTGACTGGAGGGGAGTATGGAGGGGGCACTGACTGGAGGGGAGTATGGAGGGGGCACTGACTGGAGGGGACTATGGTGGGGGCACTGACTGGAGGGGAGTATGGAGGGGGCACTGACTAGAGGGGGAGTATGGAGGGGGTACTGACTGGAGGGGAGTGTGGAGGGGGTACTGACTGGAGGGGAGTATGGAGGGGGCACTGACTAGAGGGGAGTATGGAGGGGGCACTGACTGGAGGGGAGTATGGAGGGGGCACTGACTGGAGGGGAGTATGGAGGGGGCACTGACTGGAGGGGAGTATGGAGGGGGCACTGACTGGAGGGGAGTATGGAGGGGGCACTGACTGGAGGGGAGTATGGAGGGGGCACTGACTAGAGGGGAGTATGGAGGGGGTACTGACTGGAGGGGAGTATGGAGGGGGCACTGACTGGAGGGGAGTATGGAGGGGGCACTGACTGGAGGGGAGTATGGAGGGGGCACTGACTGGAGGGGAGTATGGAGGGGGTACTGACTGGAGGGGAGTATGGAGGGGGCACTGACTGGAGGGGAGTAGGGAAGGGCGAATTCGCGGCCGGACTGTGGCCTTCGCTGATTGGTCGCGGCTGGCTGGTCGCTGGATTTCCGTGACAGACAGACAGAAGTGACCCATAGACGATTATATAGATAGATTGGATTTTTTTTTTTGCAGATACCTACATTTTTCTTTCATTCACAATGTTGTTCTTTTTCTATAGAGCCATCCAGAGATGGGATTAGTCACGGTGCCCACCACCCCTCTGCCAACGACGCCCACCACCCCACTGGGCACCACTCCGCCTTCCTCAGATGGTAGCGTATGCGGTCCTGCGTGTTATATACAGCGCTTATATAAACAGCTTGGGGATAAAATCCTCTTCTCTCTTTCTTGTCCCCGCAGTCATCAGTCCCGTGGAGCTGCCGCTGGACGCCGACGTCCAGAGCAGTAACCTGCTCATCACCTTCCTGAAGTACAGCTCCATCGTAATGCAAGACACAAAAGGTGAACCCCGAAAATGGCCTTAAATAATGGGAAGGGGGGTTGGGGGAGTGCACATGTAACCCATTAGTGTCCGGCCAATTTTTAATTTTTTGTTTGTTTTTGTTTCCAGTTTAGCCTCCTCGCTATTCAGCAGCCATAACTCATAACTTTTTTTTTATTTTTTTACTGATGTGGCAGTATGAGGCTTTGTTTTATGAGGGACACATTGTTGTTTGTAGTTCTATTTTGGGGGAAAAAAAAATAATTTGTGGCATTTTTTTCATACATATATAGAAAAAAAGATTTTTTTTTTTTTAATGTTTTATTTTTGCCGTCTACACTTCACACTAATTAACCTGTCGAACAAATTATCCAGGTCATTACACTCGAGGAGATCACAATTTTTCTTTTTAAATATATTTATGTAATAAAATATATTTTATGAGAATGTAATGAAATATTTTTTATATGAAAAAAATGTTAAATTTTTTTTTATATAATTTTAGATTTTCTTAAGATTCCCCTCCCCCCAGACAACGGCTTAATACACGGTCAGATTACACTGATAGAATTGTTTTGGGTGAGCTAGGACGTCGGACCTCCGGTGATCATATGATCGGCAGCGCCACCGCTTCTATCCACTGTATGGCGCTCATTCAGCGCTCTGTGGCGGAGGAAATAAACCGCTTGTCGTAATTCCGTAACATTTACATAAAATGTCCTGTAACACAAGGACATGTCTGTACACTCTAGGTCGTCAGCATTTGGCACACGAGCTGCTGTAAAACTACAACTCCCAGCATGCCCTGGTAACCACAGGCTGGGACTTGTAGTTCCGTAACAGCTGGATCTCTGCGATCCCGTACGGTCATTTTACGGGTTCCTGTTCTCACTGCCGTGCGTTGTGTTGTAGATGAACACCGGCTCAATAGCGGGAAGCTCTGCCTCATCATCCTGACCTGCATCGCCGAGGTGAGTCGCCTTTCTGTCCTCGTACGACTGTGACGCCAGAGCACAATGTTAAATGCAGCCTTTATTATACTCCAGAGCAGCATTCATAATTCTGATGACTGCTGTTTAAAAACGGTTCAGCTTTTATTTAAGACCTTTTTCACTGCACTGTTCACTTTTGGTAATTGCCGGACCTGGGTTCGGACAAGGCAGCAATCCCATTGTGTCCATAGTGGTGCCGCGTCCTGTGGATATGGGATCGTTGCTCCAAGTGGAGAAATCCCTTTAAGAGGCTTTTTCGCTGCATCGTAGGCTTCTAGATACACCCCGAGGACGCCGCTAGTAATTGTATCCACATTTTGTGTCTGCACAGGACCAGTACGCCAACGCCTTCCTACATGACGACAACATGAACTTCCGGGTCAACCTCCACAAAATGGTGAGTGCCGCCACTTCCGAAATGTCGGCAGGAAAGACACAAGTGAGACGCGCGGGAGCGGGGGGGGGTCGTGGAAAGGCCGGATGAGCGAATAAACGACTTTCCAAAAGTCATAGAAAACGCCAATTGCTTCCATGAGATTCTCGCGCTCCTTGAACGCTGTCTACACCCTAAAGGGGTTGTCCGGAATTTTTCAGAGACCGGTTAGAAAATGGTAAAATGAACTTTACTCATCACTCAAGGGTTAATATCTCAGGAACAGATGCAAATATTAATGAGCACTAAATTGCAAAACTGCTTGTTTGTGTGAACACTGTCCAACAATACAAAACTGCAAAATTGGGAATAACCCTTTAACTACGTACTGTAATAATGCTCTATTTCCTATGTAAACCTAAAACGTTCTGGTTCCTTTCCTACAGAAATACTGTTGCTCCAAAACAAAATGTTGTCTGCAATCTTTAAGAATTAAACGAAACCGCGTCAACTGTGCGCTGCTCTACCAGCCCGTGACACCAACTGTTATGATAACGGCGGTCCAAGTGGCGAAGCCCCCAGAGCACTATAGTATTGCAGAAAGTAGTATACGTGACCAAATGATCCCAGGTTCAAGCGCCTTAATGAGACAAGAAAAAAAAGTTTTGAAAACTACTAAAAGAATGATAAGAAATTTAAAATAATAAAAACCATAATATAAGAATCATCATGTCTGTAAAAGTGCAACCTATAAAAATATTGAATTAAACTGCACAGTAAATGCCCGAAAAAAAAAAAACCCCAAACCAAAACGCCAGATTTGCCGTTTTCTGCCCATTCAAAAATGCAATAAAAAGCAATCAAAATGCAGCGTGCGCCCAACAATTACATCAAGAAAAACTGCCCATAAAGCAAAGAACAAGCCCCTCTCCCAGCTCCGCCGATGGAAAAGTAAAAAGAATTGTGATTCTGCTCGCCGGTACAATTACAGCCAGGTATTATTATTATTTTTCATTATGTAAATAAAAAAAAATAAAAACGATAAAATATTATTTTATTAGCACAGGACTGAACATTTCTCGGCTCTTTTTCTCATTCGGGTTCGCTTACTTTTTCTGTGTCTTGCAGCCCATGAGGCATCGGAAAAAAGCAGCCGACAAGAACATCCCCTGCCGGCCGCTGGTGTGCGCGGTGTTAGGTGAGCCACTTCATCGCCATGATCGTACACCATGGATCCGCCGCGCTCTCCCCCAACACTGACAATATCAGCAATGTAAAGATAATTTTTTTTTGCATTATTTAGGGGTCACAAACTTTGTAAAAACTTTTGTCTTTTCCTTGTAGACCTGATGGTGGAATTCATCGTCACCCACATGATGAAGGAGTTTCCGATGGACTTGTATGTGTAAGTTGAGCACGCAGCACTAACTTTAAGGGGATTTTCCGGGGAAAGCAGGACATCACTTATACACAGGTGATAACTTATTGATTGGTGGGGTCCGACTGCCGCTCCATCCATTTTCTGTGGGGCTTGGCAGTCGCATAGGGAATGGATGGAACAGCAGCTGAGCGCTGCCACGTTCTGCTGGTTAGTGACGGTGAGCTGTTGATGCTGGTAGGAGAGGTAGTTTTGCCTCTGCAACGTTGGAGTAGCGCTAGGGCCTGAGGGTCCAATCCAGGCCAGCTTCAGAGCAGCACTCGATTGGAAAGAGCTTGTACTGTGCTCCTTGCCTAGGACACTGGCCACTGCTGATAGATTACCAGAGGTGGACGGTAACCTAAGCAATAATCTGTAAACAATATATTAAAAAAATTGCTACGTTTCTTGTTTTCTTTCCAGCACCTTCTAATTTTAGCCATTTATCACGTTGAGACTGTAATGCTGGGATTTGTTTGTGGGATGACCATCCGTACTAATGTGTAGGGGAATGTTTTACACGTATGTAAATAATCAGTTTTGTGTCATCGTAGACGCTGCATACAGATCATCCACAAACACCTGTGTTACCAGAAGAAGTGCCGGGTGCGGCTCCATTATACCTGGAGAGAGCTGTGGGCAGGTGTGTGGCAGCCCCGTCTATGTTTATCAGAACCCAGTGGTGCGGTGTCTGCAGCTCTGCCACGTTGAGGACCCACACCTATCTCACACTGATGACCTAGGCTAAGTATAGGCCGTCTGTGTGCTGGTGGTGAATGTCAGTACCTGACTCCGCCTAGTACTTGTATAGTAGGTGAATATTGATAGTTGTGTTGTCCGCTCCTTCCTTTGTGGCCCGCTCCTTCCTGTGTGGCCCGCTCCTTCCTGTGTGGCCCGCTCCTTCCTGTGTGGCCCGCTCCTTCCTGTGTGGCCCGCTCCCTCCTGTGTGGCCCGCTCCCTCCTGTGTGGCCCGCTCCCTCCTGTGTGGCCCGCTCCCTCCTGTGTGGCCCGCTCCCTCCTGTGTGGCCCGCTCCCTCCTGTGTGGCCCGCTCCCTCCTGTGTGGCCCGCTCCCTCCTTTGTGGCCCGCTCCCTCCTTCTTGTGGCCCGCTCCCTCCTGTGTGGCCCGCTCCCTCCTGTGTGGCCCGCTCCCTCCTTCTTGTGGCCCGCTGCCTCCTGTGTGGCCCGCTCCCTCCTGTGTGGCCCGCTCCCTCCTTCTTGTCTCTCGCTCCCTCCTGTGTTGCCTGCTTTCTCCTTCTTGTCTCTTGCACCCTCCTTCTCGTCTCTTGCTCCCTCCTTGTCTCTCGCTCCCTCCTTCTTGTCTCTTGCTCCCTCCTTCTTGTCTCTCGCTTCCTCCTTCTCATCTCACTCCTTCCTTGTCTCTCGCTCCCTCCTTCTTGTCTCTCGCTCCCTCCTTCTTGTCTCTCGCTCCCTCCTTCTTGTCTCTCGCTCCCTCCTTCTTGTCTCTCGCTCCCTCCTGTGTTGCCTGCTTTCTCCTTCTTGTCTCTTGCACCCTCCTTCTCGTCTCTTGCTCCCTCCTTGTCTCTCGCTCCCTCCTTCTTGTCTCTTGCTCCCTCCTTCTTGTCTCTCGCTTCCTCCTTCTCATGTCACTCCTTCTTGTCTCTCGCTCCCTCCTTCTTGTCTCTCGCTCCCTCCTTCTTGTCTCTCGCTCCCTCCTTCTTGTCTCTCGCTCCCTCCTTCTTGTCTCTCGCTCCCTCCTTCTTGTCTCTCGCTCCCTCCTTTTTGTCTCCTGCTTTCTCCTGTGACCTCCTGTGTAATTGCTGTAACAGGGAAACTCCTTTTAAAGTATTACACCACCCACCTCTCCGCCCCTGAGCAAGAGATCGAGATCCGCCCCTGCTTAGATTATACATTAATAAGCAGAGCCTTCCTGTCCTTCTGATAGCTGAGATGTGATTCGCAGTGGCATAAGACTGTATCCAGGGGCGTGTGAAATGGTTTTAGCCCTAGAATAAAGAGTAAAATTTCATCTCTTGAGCTAAAAAATACTGATGTCTCCTTCATATCCTCTGTCTCACTTAATTATTTCTGTTCTTTGCAGCGTTGATTAATTTGCTGAAATTCCTCATGTCCTATGAGACCGTTCTACTGGCTAAACACAACATCTTCACGCTGGCGTTGATGGTAAGTGCGTATTTGTGTCCTGACTTGCACTTTTGTGCTTTCATACTGCGATTCGGCGAGTTTTAAGTCCTCTTCCCCACTGTCAGGCTATGTGCACACGTTCAGGATTTTTCGCAGAAAATTCCTGAGAAAAACCGGACATTTTCTGCAAGAAATCCGCAAGAAAACCGAATGCATTTTTGCCGCGGTTTTGACGCGTTTTTGCCGCAGTTTTGATGCGTTTTTGCTGCGTTTTTTTCCGGACTCTTCCCAATGCATTTTGTAGTGGGAAATCCGCAAAAAAACGCAAAATTAATGAACATGCTGCGGTTTTTACCGCGATGCTTTTTTTTCGCGGAAAAAAACGCATCATGTGCACAAAACATGCAGAATTCATTCTAAATGATGGGATGCTTATTGTATGCGTTTTTTTGCGGTTTTATAGCGTTTTTATCGGGAAAAAACGAGAAAAAAGCGCAACGTGTGCACACAGCCTCAGACATATTTTGCCCCAGATTCTTTATGCCGTTTTTTTTCCTTTCACAGGTGGTGAATCTGTTCAACATGTTTATCACCTATGGAGATACTTTCCTTCCGACCCCCAGCAGCTACGACGAGTTGTACTATGAAATCATTCGCATGCATCAGATATTTGACAACCTTTACTCTATGGGTAAGATCTGAAGCAGAGGTAACTTTAGTTACATAGGCCCACAGGAGAATTAAATCTGGCTCTTGCTTCAATTTCTTAAAGACAAGTGGGCAGGTACATTCCCATTATAGTCAATGGGGCAGTGTGTGTGGCAGTTTCTTGCACGGTGGGTGTCCGAGGAGTGCTGCTCTGCAGGAAAAATTTGTAATATAGGTATTGTTGTATAGTCACTCAGAAATGATCCACCCGTAGTTAAGTGCAGCTCCAAAAGACAGTCCTTGCATCCACCACTTCTGCAGCACTCACCAAATTATCTTAGAGTCTTTGCGTGCACCTTGCACGCCTCCTTTGCGCGGACCGCGCACGCTTCCTTTGTGTGCACGGCGCATGCCTCCTTTGCGTGGACCGCTCATGACTCCTTTGCGTGGACCGCGCACCTTCCTTTGTGTGGACCGCTCATGCTTCCTTTGTGTGGACTGTGCATGCCTCCTTTGCGCGGACCGCGCACGCTTCCTTTGTGTGGACCGCTCACGCTTCCTTTGTATGGACCGTGCACCTTCCTTTCTGTGGACCGCTCACGCTTCCTTTGTATGGACCGTGCACCTTCCTTTCTGTGGACCGCTCACGCTTCCTTTGTGTGGACCGCTCACTCTTCCTTTGTATGGACCGTGCACCTTCCTTTGTGTGGATCGCTCACAATCCTTTGTGTGGACCGTGCACGCTTCTTTTGTGTGGACCGCGCACCTTCTTTTTGTGGACCGCACACGCTTCCTCTTGTTCCTGAATGTGCTGGAGGAAAATAATCTTAACGTTTTCATACACTGACTGCAAGCAGAAATGTGAGTAATCAATGTATTTCTTTTTTGCAGTACTTCGTCTTTCAACCAACGCAGGACAATGGAAGGAACCAGCCAGCAAAGTCACCCACGCGCTGGTCAATATCAGGTACTTGTGCTTGTAATGATCCATCACCATGGTTTGGGTTACAGGTTTAGTAGCCTAATATATTATTGGAAGGAGGGCGGCCGGTGCCTTGTACGAGTCTATGGCTTGCAGCCAAGGTTGGGCTGTACAACTTCTTCATGTCCTTTACATTTAAATGGGTTGTTCACTACTGGACTTCACAAATGCTAAAGTGTCCAAGATAAAATAAAACATACCCTCTTCCCTCACCGGCGCCATTCCAGCGATATCAGCACTGTGTCTCCTCATGATTGCGTAACATTGTCCCATGAGAGATTCAGACAATCAGCGACCACCGATCGGCTGCAACCATCATAGTTCTGTCTGCTGAAAGAGGGAATGATGCTGCTCATTGGCTCCTGTGCAGCGGCGTAATGACCATGGACACAGCGGTCACCTCTGCGACTGGGCCCGTCGACGCCAGCAGAGACTTCAACTGGAGGTGCGTCCTTGGACACACATTCAGTTGAAGTGTATTGCCTCGCACAGACCCATCTTGCTGCCGGCTAATCAAAGGCCAGCAGCTGACATTGGCGTGCTCATGTGTGACATCACATGCTCTTGTCGCACACTGAAGTCAGCTGCCGGCTTTACAAGAGGATATGTACGGTGGGGGAGCGAAGGAAAGGTAAGTATTAAAAAATAAATAAATAATTGGCCATATTAGTACATGGATGAATATGGGGTGCATTATATTTTATGGAGGACTATGGGGGTGCACTATACTTTATTGATTATTATGGGGGGTGCATTATACTATATGGATGACTATGGGGGTGCATTATACTTTATGGAGGACTATGGGGGTGCATTATACTTTGATTATTATGGGGGGTGCATTATACTATATGGAGGACTATGGGGAGTGCATCATACATCTTCTATGAAGCCCCATGACTTCTATGTACAGCCCTGGTGGTTTATTTTCTTCTATTCACTAAAGAACAGTGGCAGAATGGGGGACATATACCAGGATGGAGGACGCATTTATATATATAATTTTGTTCAGGTCGGGGGTGGGCTTGGTCCAAATCTTGCATCGGGACCCATCAGACACCAGTTACGCCACTGTACGTGTTTAATAACAATGTCAATTTGTTGCTAGATTGGCGCCAGTCCGAGAAGTGAGCAACATTTTTTTCTTTTATTTGAAGGGGTTGTGCAAAAAGTAAATGGGGAAAGTTCAGGCAACAGAAGTGCACTGGTTTCATATAACGCTGCCCCAATGCTACAAATGTGTCTGTCCATTAATGGAAAGGAGACATCCCTCCAAATTCTTGTGCGCTCAGTTCAGCTGCAGAATATATTGCGATGTGTATTGATATAAATTAGTTTTATTTTATTTTTTTATTTAGGGCCATTATAAATCACTTTAACCCCAAAATCGAGTCCTATGCTGCTGTGAATCACATCTCTCAACTATCAGAGGAACAGGTAGGGTTTTTTTTTATGTTTTTATAATCTAAGCGGGGGTGGATCTCTATTTCTTCCTCAGGGGTGGAGACGTGTGATGTAATTAATGGGATTTTCCTAATTTGGCATCTATAACGTGTCCAAACTTTCCCAGACCCTTTTTTTCCCCTGTTTCTGGAGCTGTGAGAGAGTTTGTGTGTCGCACTCTAGTTTTAATGGTATAATTTTGGTATATGTATGACACAGTAATATTAATTTAATTGTATTGTTTCCCAGAAATGTTACTTTCTCATGATTCCTTATAACCGTACAATAGCCGTACGCGTCAAATAACTTTATTTTTCCTCAGATAAAACTTTTGTGGAAATAACTTTTTTTTAATATATATATTACATAAATTACAATGTAAGGTTCAGTCCCCTATAAAGTCTAAAAATAAATTAAAGAAACACTAAAAAATAAAAATCAAATCACCCCTCTCTTTCCCAGTAATAAGATATTACATATATATTGTACGAGGGATCAGACAATTGTAGGTTCAAGTCTGATATATATATATATATATATATATATAGATTATTTAAGAATTTAAAAAGATATATAATATATATTCCTCCTTCGCCTCCCCCAATGAGTAGCTCGGAAAAAAGGATTTTACGGTGAGTACACAAAAATCCCTGTATTCTATATTATTTAATAATAATTATAATACATAAGTATTATTAATGAATGAACACATTTTTTATGCATTCTTTTATAATATATATATAAAGTTTTATTATTAGAGAATTAAAATATATATATTTTATATACCGTATATACTCGAGTATAAGCCGAGATTTTCAGCCAGTTTTTTGGGGCTGAAAGTCCCCCTCTCGGCTTATACTCGAGTCATACCCAGGGGTCAGCAGGGGAGGGGGAGCGGGGGCTATCTAATTATACTCGCCTTCTCCTGGCGCAGTCCCTGCACGTCCCTGCTTCCCCGTCACCAGCAGCTTCTTCCTGTAGTGAGCGGTCACATGGCACCGCTCATTACAGTAATGAATATGTGGCTCCACCTCCCATAGGGGTGGAGCCGCATATTCATTACTGTAATGAGCGGTACCATGTGACCACTCAATATAGGAAGAAGCTGCGATGCCGGGGAACCACAGACTGCACCGTGCCAGGAGCAGGTGAGTATAATGGGGAGGGGGAGCGCAGCGCGATATTCACCTGCTCCTCGTTCCAGGCGCCGCTCCGTCTTCAGCGTCTTCTGCTGTGACGCTCAGGTCACAGGGAGCGGTGACGTGGTTAGTGCGCGCCCTCTGCCTGAACGTCAGTGCAGAAGACGCTGAAGATGGAGCGGCGCCGGAACGAGGAGCAGGTGAATATTGAAAGTGTCGGGGGCCTGAGCGACGAGAGGTGAGTATGTGATTTTTTTATTTTTTTTTCGCAGCAACAGCAAATGGGGCAAGTGTCTGTATGGAGCATCTATGGGGCCATAACGTTTGTGCAGCACTGTATGGGGCAAATATCTTTATGGAGCATCTTATGGGGCCTTTATTAACCTTTATGCAGCATTGTATGGGGCATATTTTAATATAGAGCATCTTATGGGGCCATCATAAACTTTATGGAGCATTATATGGGGGCTCCTGATTCAATATGGATATTCAAAAACACTTAACCTACTGATGTCTCAATTAATTTTACTTTTATTGGTATCTATTTTTACTTTTGAAATTCACCGGTAGCTGCTGCATTTTCCACCCTAGGCTTATACTCGAGTCAATAAGTTTTCACAGTTTTTTGTGGCAAATTTATGGGGGTCGGCTTATACTACGCGGGTCGGCTTATACTCGAGTATATGTGTGTGTGTGTGTGTGTATGTATATATATATATATATATATATATATATATATATATATATATATATACATACATACATACATACATACATACATACATACATACATACATTATATATATATATATATATATATATATATATATATACATATATATATATATATATATATATATATATATATATATACATACATACACATATGAGTATATAATGTGAATTCTTTAGTGATATAAATATATTTATAAATGTTAATTCTTTAATAATACATTTATTATTATTATTATTGAATATACAAAATATATATATTATATATAATTATTATTATTTTTTTTATTCTTAAATAATATATAGCGGACTTGAGCCTACAATTGTCTGACCCTTGTACTATATACACACTGCAGCACAGATCCCTGTAATGTTCTTGCACAGACTATCTAATGGCAGCCGCACCTTAGTTGGGTGATTTCCATCCCATAATATAATGTTTGGTGTCATTTTCCCTCTACTCTCTACATGTGATCGGCAGGTATTAGAAGTCGTACGCTCCAACTACGACACCCTGACCTTGAAACTTCAAGATGGGCTCGACCAGTACGAACGATACTCCGAGCAGCACAAAGAGGCCGCGTTCTTTAAGGAGCTGGTAAGTTTGTCCCGTTATCCGATCTCCTCACATGCAGGAAGCTGAGATATGAGATGATGGTTGGGGACCACATCGGGGTGTTCTCCTTTGTGTTCAGGAGCGCACTGCTGCCCTTGCACCCGGGACAGTGCGCTCCTGAAGAGTGACAGTTCGCTCCCTATACTGATAGTAGAAAGGCTGGCCTCTGCAGCACATGGACCCCGAAGCTGGTCAGATCCAGGTAACCGGCCATTATCAGACTGCAGGTAGCCGGTAACCGGATAGCTTCTGTGTAAAAATTAATCTTATACAGTACTGCAGCCAAAACATAAGTGACTGCTCCTTATCTTCCAGGCTCGATCCATCAGCATTAACGTACGGAGAAACCTCTCCTTAAACACCCTGAGCCAAGAGACACTACTGAAAGAATTCTCCACCATCTCCTGAGACCTCCCGTAATGTTCAGTCCCCGGGACTACTGCCCACCACCATCCCCCACCAGGGGGCGACACTTGTGCATAGCACTCCTTTTCTACACGACGGCGGATTATTATGGACGGGCAAGTATTGAATTTTCCCCCGGCGTCTGCTCCGCAGAGGATGTGAAGAACAACCGGGGAGACGTCCTAAGATGAACTTGATTTTCCCGTAAAGCTTTTTTTTTTTAAGATTGAATGCCACGAATACTGAGCGTGAATGGCAGGAGGGTCGGCGAAACGCAGCACATCCACCTTATGTACGGTGACCAATAAAACCTTCTGCTGACATGTTATTTTCTGTGAAGGTCACATCTCGGGTAAAAAAAAAATGTTTTGTTCTTTTTGCTTGTGTATAAATGATTTCCATAGATGAGGTCCACATCAAGGTTCCTTCTCGCGGTGACGGATGACCCCTTCAGAGGCGTTTTCATGTTTTTGCCCCTCTAATCTGACGTTTTCATTCTTCTCCTTGCTATGTGATTTTCCGCAGCGGTCATTTTGTCCAGTTTAGAAAATGTCCTTTCCATAAATCTAGTTAGTAAAAGGGGCGTCCTTTATTTTGTATCCATTGGTCAGAGTGGAGCGTCCCTCGCCCTGTCCTGGATTACACGGACCACCCATTAATTCGTATAGACCCCGTGTAATACCTGTTATTCCCTTTGGTGGCGCTGCAGAGACTCAAGGACCCATCTAACAAGGTGTCCAAAACTGCTGTCATGTAGACTAAGTGTTAGGCCGACCGCCATCATCGCTGACCCAAGAGTCTGAGGGTCTTCAAAGACCTCCGGAGAGATAAGCCTTGTGTGGTGCATGCCCTCCTATGTAGCCAGTGTAGGGATCATCCCTATTACTTGCCTGAAGCCACCAGGAAAGAATAAATCTCCAGCCGTGAGCCGCGCACTGGTCCGTCCGGTCCGCCGCCATCTCGGTGGTCAGTCGCTGCGATGTCGGTCCATACGAGCGGGGGGGGGGGGGGGGTGAGGTCTTCCTACTGAACTTTGGTGTTGTTTTAATTTATTGCTTTGTGTTCCTTTTACCCCGTTCTGTCCTGTTTATTATAACTACTAGAATTTCTGTCTTTTATTTAATCGCTCGTGTATAAGTTTCCGCTATCTGGAGATGTGATTGGAGGGATCTGCTGTCCTCCATTCAGGGTGAAGGATGATGATGATGATGGTGGCCTCCAGAAGGTGGAAATAAAATCACTATTTGTCTTCTGCCTTATACTGATTATTGATCTGTATTATTATCTGTCCGGTGGCCGGGAAGCCGTACGGGTCGCTGGCAGGGCCGCCGCCGGAGGTTTGGCTTCTGACCGTCCGATCACATTCGGGGACCCCCTTGGGTAACAGCGCCGGCTCCTCGCTCAGCTGCAGCCCACCAGACTGTCAGCGGCTCATTACTGGAGTGTGAAGACCCGGAGATTGCCCACCACTGTTGCGTATTCCTGTACAAGTCCCGCTGCTCAGAGTCTTATACTTGGAGAAATTGTGGATTATTGAAGACGTCCGTTCACAGGAAATTATGAATCTTGTGGTTTTTATTCAACGCGTTTTGCAGGGACCGGCACGTCTTCCTGAAACGCCCACCATGTATAATATGTGGCCCCCGCTGTGTAATATTCGGCCCTTGGTGTATACCATCTGATCCCTTGCCCAGATGAGTAACCTCTGTATATAATCTCCGGCCCCTCGCCCCCAGTGTATCACCTCCGGCCCCCCGCCGTGCCGTCTGCCATTACTAACATGATGCAGAGCGGCCGGTGGTGCGGAGCTCACTGATACTAGCGTGGTCCTGTAATAGGAGCCCCCGGGGGAACAAGTCCGCCCATGACATTTCTTCCCCCATCACCTGTGAGTGATATTATTGAGAAGTGGAAGGAACCGCAGCCATGAAGTGGAGACCCTGTAACATTACAGAGTGGGGTCCGGGTGCTGAGGAGGAGCAGAGGGCAGAAAAGTTACCACTGCTCTGCTGACCCCATAACTGCAGAGTCCAGACCTCCACTGGTATAACATGAGCACAAACACTGCGCCCCTCCTAGAGCAGAGGTCCCCAACTCCAGTCCTCAAGGCCCACCAACAGGTCATGTTTTCAGGATTTCCTTTGCATTGCACAGGTGATGCAATTATTACCTGGGCAAGACTAAGGAAATCCTGAAAACATGACCTGTTGGGGGGCCTTGAGGACTGGAGTTGGGGACCCCTGTCCTAGAGCTTCATAGAAGAGCAGCTGCATGCAGCCGTACATCACCAAGCACAATGCCGAGCGTCGGATGGAGTGGTGTAAAGCCGTCACCACTGGGCACTGAAGGAGACGTGTTCTGTGCAGTGACGGATCGCACTTCTCTGATGGAGGAGTCTGGGTTTGGTGATTCCAGGAGGACGTTACCCCCTGACTGCATTGTGCCCCCTGTACAGATGGTGGAGGAGGAGGATGCCATAGGCTGTTATCAGGGGGCGGCTTCGGACCCTAAGGCTGGGTTTCCATTGCGTTATGGGAACGCGCTTAACGGACAGCGTTGCACGGCGAAATTAACGCCATGCAACGCGTCCTTTAGCGCGCCCATTCACGGCAATGGGAACGCGCAGCACTAGCGCGTGCCATGTTCGGCACGCGCTAGCGACGCGCCCGCGGTCCGATCCCCGCTCTCGCAGATCAGGGATCTGCGAGAGCGGGGACGTTACCGCGACCCCAGGACGCGGCCCCATTAAAAACATTGCGTTAGCGCAACCCGCTAGCGCTAAACGGGTTGCACTAACGCAATGTGACCCTAGCCTTAGTACCACTAAAGGGAAATCTTACTAAGACTTTGTGGACAATTGCATCTTCAGCTTTGTGGGAACAATTTGGGGTTCGCCTTTTTCTGTTCCCCAGGACTGCGCCCGGTGCACTAGATCCATACAGACATGGAGGGGGGAGAACACGACTTATCCATAACCAATCTAGACTGGTGATTGTGAGCCCGTCCCCTCCGCCACTTCACGGTCTGATGTCACAAACGTTCTCCTGGATGAAGGGGCAAAACTTCCCACAGACTCAGGAGTTATTTTTGTAGTCTGTAACCACAGGAACACATAACTCTGCCAAGGAGCTGTAGACCTAATGATACATGATAATGCTTGAGCGACCCATTACATTAGATGACACTTTTCATGGTGGCATATTTGGATTTCTTTATGATTCTGTGCACATTTTTTGTATTTGTGCCCCCCTGAGTGTACAGTCTGCAGGGTTCTGTGTGTCACCCCCCATATGTGTACACGGCTGCAGTACGCCCAGTCCCCACCGGAGGGCAGTGCGCTCACAGCCTCTCTGGCCTCTGGTTATTACATAAATTTATCAAAACTAAATGTATCCGAGACAAAAAGCTTAATGTTTATCGAAGCCTTCCCACCCGGTTACTGAATTATTTACCACTCAAAATCATAACACAAATCTAAGCAAGAATTCTTGGGATAATAATAATAATAATAATAATTTTTATATAGCGCCAACATATTCCGCAGCGCTTTACAAATTATAGAGGGGACTTGTACAGACAATAGACATTACAGCATAACAGAAATACAGTTCAAAACAGATACCAGGAGGAGTGAGGGCCCTGCTCGCAAGCTTACAAACTATGGGGAAAAGGGGAGACACGAGAGGTGGATGGTAACAATTGCAATTGGGATTTATGAAGCCAAAGTTAAAGGGTATTTACAAACGTGGTCAAAATTGTCGGTACCCTTCGTTTAACGATAGAGAAACCCACAATGGTCACTGAGATAACTCGAATCTGACAAAAGTAGTAATAAAATAAAGATCTATGAAAATGAACAAATGAAAGTCAGACATTGGTTGTCAACCGTACTTCCACAGAATTAAAAAAAAAAAAAAAAATCATTAATTCCAAAACTCCATTAATCTAATTGGAGTTAAATTGATATTTACTAGGAATAAACTGATTTTTTTTCTCTCTGTGTTGGTTCTCCTGGAGTTAATGTCCCTGCGGAGCGCTGTGATCCTGACCCGCACGGTGACGCTCGCAGCGCCCTGCATCCATTATCCTCGTATTTTTGAACAACGCTCCTTTTTTTTGCCATCGAGACAAAGAGCTGTTTTATTTACAAACCTGTCGTCCATTCTGCCCCAGAGGAAGGAAGAGTCGTGTATTATGGATGCTGCAGCCGCAGATCCGCCGCCGTCTATAATTCAGCAGAGGAAATCCGTCTATTATTCATTATATTAAGGCTTCTTACCTTGTGAGATCCGGCCATTGATTGCCGTTCCTGCCCCCGTGTGTCGCTGATATTAAAGGAATTGTCCTCGGAATTTTCACTTCACCATTTTCAAGATCTCTGCTTGCTGTTATTGAATGTAAAATATCGGATACTGTTCATTAAGAGAGGGATTTCGGACCCCCAGGTACCAGGGCACAGATGTAACCGCTACCTCTGTACCCATAATGGACGCCTTGGTGTCTTTACTAACTGCTGAGATCATGAAAAGTTTGAAAAGTTGGAAACTTGATTATACAGTTATATGAAAAAGTTTGGGCACCCCTATTAATCTTATGCTTAATGTTTTATAAAAATAGTTTTTTTTTGCAACAGCTATTTCCGTTTCATATATCTAATAACTGTTGGACACAGTAATGTTTCTGCCTTGAAATGAGGTTTATTGTACTAACAGAAAATGTGCAATCTGCATTCAAACAAAATTTGACAGGTGCATAAGTATGGGCACCCCACCAGAAAAGTGACATTAATATTTAGTAGATCCTCATTTTGCAACAATAACAGCGTCTAGTCGCTTCCTGTAGCTTTTAATGAGTTCCTGCATCCTGGATGAAGGTATTTTTGACCATTCCTCTTCACAAAACAATTCCAGTTCAGTTAAGTTTGATGGTCGCCGAGCATGGACAGCCCTCTTCAAATGATCCCACAGATGTTCAATGATATTCAGGTCTGGGGACTGGGATGGCCATTCCAGAACAGTGTAATTGTTCCTCTGCATGAATGCCTGAGTAGATTTGGAGCGGTGTTTTGGATCATTGTCTTGCTGAAAGATCCATCCCCTGCGTAACTTCAACTTTGTCACTTATTCATGAACATTATTGTCAAGAATCTGCTGATACTGAGAGGAATCCATGCGTCCCTCAACCTTAACAAGATTCCCGGTGCCGGCATTGGCCACACAGCCCCAAAGCATGATGGAACCTCCACCAAATTTTACTGTGGGTAGCAAGTGTTTTTCTTGGAATGCTGTGTTTTTTGGCCGCCATGCATAACGCCTTTTTGTATGACCAAAAACTCAATCTTGGTTTCATCAGTCCACAGGACCTTCTTCCAAAAAGAAATTGGCTTCTCCAAATGTGCTTTTGCATACGTCAGCCGACTCTGTTTGTGGTGTGCTTGCAGAAACGGCTTCTTTCGCATCAGTCTCCCATACAGCTTCTCCTTGTGCAAAGTGCGTTGTATAGTTGACCGATGCACAGTGACACCATCTGCAGCAAGTTGATGCTGCAGCTCTCTGGAGGTGGTCTGAGGATTGTCCTTGACTGATCTCACCATTCTTCTTCTCTGCCTTTCTGATGTTTTTCTTGGCCTGCCACTTCTGGCCTTAACAAGAACTGTACCTGTGTTCTTCTATTTCCTTACTATGTTCCTCACAATGGAAATTGACAGGTTAAATCTCTGAGACAGCTTTTTGTATCCTTCCCCTGAACAACTATGTTGAATAATCTTTGTTTTCAGATCATTAGACAGTTGTTTTGAGGAGCCCATGATGCCACTCTTCAGAGGAGATTCAAACAGGAGAACAACTTGCAAGTGGCCACTTTAAGTAGCTTTTCTCATGATTGCATACACCTGGCTATGAAGTTCAAAGCTCAATGAGGTTAGAAAACCAAAAAAAGTGCTTTAGTAAGTCAGTAAAAAGTAGGTAGGAGTATTTAAAACAAGAAAATAAGGGTGCCCATACTTATGCACCTGTCAAATTTTGTTTGAATGCAGATTGCACATTTTCTGTTAGTACAATAAACCTCATTTCAAGGCAGAAACATTACTGTGTCCAACAGTTATTAGATATATGAAACTGAAATAGCTGTTGCAAAAAAACAATTTTTATAAAACATTAAGATTAAGATTAATAGGGGTGCCCAAACTTTTTCATATAACTGTATAATAGCTATTTTTTTTATTATTATTATTATTATTATTATTTTATGAGTTGGCTTTAGTTTTTTTGTTCAGCTTTATTTACATAAAACCCCCAAAAAGCCTTAAAGGAGTTGTCCAGGACTTGCATTATAATGACTTCTATAGAGGTGTCAGCTGATCAGGGGGTTGTCAGGTGTCAGACCCTTATAGATCACATATAGATAGGTCATTATCATCAGTACTGGAAAACCCCTTTGACACCATTAATGGATTGCAAATATTAAAAAAAAAACTACAAAAAAGGCAAAACCATGGGATTTCTTTATAAAAAAGGCAAAACCGTGGGATTTCTTTACAAAAAAAATAGATTTAAAAAACACAAATTAATCCTTTGTGCCTGTTTTTTGCCTAGTTTTTTGCTTTTTTTTTTGGTTTACACCCAATTCATTATTTTATTTGTGCCTTTTTTGATGCTTATGTTATAAGTGCTCACCAGTGTTTTTTTTTTTCAGTTTACTGATTCTTGATGTTTTTGGCTAATTCTTTACGTACAACTTTAAAAAAAAAAACCCGCAAAATTTGTGTGTTTGAGGATGTCCGTTTTTTTGGTGCAATTTTTGCTAAATGTTTGACTTTTTTAGCGCTAAAATGGCGCAAAACCTGTACAAGATAGGAAAAAAAAGGGGAGGGTTTATGAACCGCATGCGCCATTTTGACGAACCGCATCACGACACAAAAGAGAAAAAGAAAGTGACTTAAAACACCGCAAATAATTGTCATTGTGATCATCGTAAAAGTTATAACGTCATTTTCTGGCACAGTTTAAAAAAAAAAAAAAAAGTATCCTAAAAGGGGTTGTCCACCTCTGGGTATACATTTGTTAAATACAATTTAAATTTGGTTTCATGAACATTTTTGCACCGTTTTGCTTTTACAAGCTCTTTGTTTCCCTGAGCATTTCTTTTTGATGTGGTCTGTCATAAATTAGCTGAGTGTTAGAAGGAGCTCACTGATGGATTCTTAATTGACTCATTCTGCAGCCGGCAATACACAGTGCAGCACAGAGGATGTAGAAGGCAAGTGGTGCAAAATTTTTAATGAAACCGAATTACAAAAATGTTGTTTTTTTTAGTCAAAATCTCATGCATTCAAGTAAGAAACATATAGCTGAACATCCACATTGCTATTTTTAATAGAAGGGAAATAAGCGTCAGCTTGACGCATTTGTCGCTGCTTGTTCTATTACTTCCAACAGGTTCAAATTGGACCTTTTAGATGACGGTTGTCAGCTCCATTGACTACAATGGGGAGGGTAGGCAAACTCTTCCCTATGAAGCTGGCGACCTTGCAGGGTTTTCAGCAGCTTCATTCGGAGAACCCGCTTCAGAGCTGATCCTCCGATGCTTATTTTTAGCCATTTCGGTTTCCATGGAAATGCGGCCCCCCCCCCCCTTCCCCAGACCTTTTCCTTGGATGGAAGCGGTGGGTTTATCCTGTAATCCCGTCCTGAGATTCTTATTAATGCACAGAAAACGTGCGCTGGGGGGGTGACGTGTATCGCCTCCACGGACGTGGTGCCACCTGTGTTATAGGCAGCAGGTGTAGCGGTGCTGGAGGTGTATGATGTAGAGGAGTCGAGTGTGTAGTATGTCTGCGGCCGATGAGCGGCACACAGTCGGCCCCTCTTTTTGGAGACTGTGGACTCCACCATAATGTATTATCATGGAAATGGGTCCAATCGTAGGTCTCTTGGGTCACCGGATGCTGCCCTCGTCCCTGGGCGATGTTCCACCTTCCAGCCCCCCCGCAGTACAATGGCGCCCACAACCACTTTCCATATGAGAACGTTAACTTAAGACTCCCACCCCAATGGATGCGACCCCCAAATACCGGCGATGTCAGAGGGGCAGCAAGATGTCTACTGGCTGAGTCAGGACCACGAGGGTCTGGCAGGTGCTGTAGAGTAAGCGGGACCTGACATCCTTCATGAAACGGAGACCCCCCACCCAACAGACAGGAGAACGAGACACCCCCGGAGGGCTGCAAGCACCATGGGTCTGGTGAAAGGAGGGCAAAGGGCTGTATTTGGGGGTCAGTGAGGATGAATGTTTTGTGTGAAGGCCCTGAGCACAGCCTCTGCCACAATAGAGAGACATTGGACTTTATTATGGCTGATCCGTGATCTATCTGTTTGTTTTATCAGGAACCTGACACTGTGATGTAGTGAGAACATGGCTATAGACTGTGGCCACCACACAAGGTCTCCATGACAACACAGCACCGAGCAGAGCTCAGAAGGAGGTGTGATGTCATCAGGAAGCCTCAGTACTGCAGCCTCAGGCTTCGGGCCTGTAACTTCAAACGATGATATTACAGCCTAGAAGTAACATATTGAAGCGCAGTTTTCACATTTTTTTACGCACACTAGCTGCCGTAAATTACCAAGAATATAGCAGGGGTAACGGTAATACCACTATACGTCCTGTACATCATAGTCTGATGTTTTCTACTTGTTTATCCATCTTAATAATATTTTAGCAAAGTGTCGTCGTCTTGTAAGGATGAAGCCGGCAGCTGCTGCCACCAACAAGAGTCATGAAGTAGCATCAGACAGCCTCGGTGACAGATGGCGGTTATATTACACAAGGTTTGTGGCGGGCGATGGTGTGTGGAATTGGCGACAGATGGAAAGCAATCTTGTGTGGAATACATGACAGGATCGGGGGAGGATGGAGCAGAAAGTGGAATTGTGTATGTAGGACGTAACGTTTACTGCCGTGTTTATCCTCAAGACCACTAGAAATAAAGCGCGGCGCACTTCAAAAGAACACTAGACGAGATAGATATGGAAGCGGTTGGATCCCATTGACTTGACCAATATGTCTGTGAAGAAAAAAACATTTACTATTTATTTAGGACAACCCAATAAATTAGTTAATATTCATCATTTATTATATATTGCTTGGTCATAATGCAAAGCTTTAAAATTATATCTACTCCCTGCCACCACTAGGGGGAGCTGAGCTGTAAAAATTTTTTGCACTGAGCGCCCTCTAATGGTGGCAGCAGGAATTTGCTGAATTCCTTTTAAATACCCCACCACCAGGGATTTTAAGAAAAATGTGTTGCCCAGCTTCGCCTGAATGGCAAGTTGCAAAGTGTAAAGACTTTTATATTCAGTGAAAACTTCTGTGGACACACGATGCCTTTTTCCTGGCATTAAATTCTATAGATCCTACTTTTATGGTGCAATATATTATTATCGTGTAGTGGTTCATATTTGTTTTAGATTCCAGGTGAGACCTGTAGTGTTCATGGAGCTCCACACTGATATAGGATTTAATCAAACCAGGGATTCAAGCTTCAGGAGGCTAATTTGCATATTCCAGGTGCCTTCTGGGAGAAGCGAAGTCTCCCTAAGCTAGAAGATCGTTGGGTACAGCCGGGACCAGCTGCTTCGAAAGCATCACCAAACCAGGGATTCAAGCTTCAGGAGGCTAATTTGCATATTCCAGGTGCCTTCTGGGAGAAGCGAAGTCTCCCTAAGCTAGAAGATCGTTGGGTACAGCCGGGACCAGCTGCTTCGAAAGCATCACCAAACCAGGGATTCAAGCTTCAGGAGGCTAATTTGCATATTCCAGGTGCCTTCTGGGAGAAGCGAAGTCTCCCTAAGCTAGAAGATCGTTGGGTACAGCCGGGACCAGCTGCTTCGAAAGCATCACCAAACCAGGGATTCAAGCTTCAGGAGGCTAATTTGCATATTCCAGGTGCCTTCTGGGAGAAGCGAAGTCTCCCTAAGCTAGAAGATCGTTGGGTACAGCCGGGACCAGCTGCTTCGAAAGCATCACCAAACCAGGGATTCAAGCTTCAGGAGGCTAATTTGCATATTCCAGGTGCCTTCTGGGAGAAGCGAAGTCTCCCTAAGCTAGAAGATCGTTGGGTACAGCCGGGACCAGCTGCTTCGAAAGCATCACCAAACCAGGGATTCAAGCTTCAGGAGGCTAATTTGCATATTCCAGGTGCCTTCTGGGAGAAGCGAAGTCTCCCTAAGCTAGAAGATCGTTGGGTACAGCCGGGACCAGCTGCTTCGAAAGCATCACCAAACCAGGGAGTCAAGCTTCAGGAGGCTAATTTGCATATTCCAGGTGCCTTCTGGGAGAAGCGAAGTCTCCCTAAGCTAGAAGATCGTTGGGTACAGCCGGGACCAGCTGCTTCGAAAGCATCACCAAACCAGGGATTCAAGCTTCAGGAGGCTAATTTGCATATTCCAGGTGCCTTCTGGGAGAAGCGAAGTCTCCCTAAGCTAGAAGATCGTTGGGTACAGCCGGGACCAGCTGCTTCGAAAGCATCACCAAACCAGGGATTCAAGCTTCAGGAGGCTAATTTGCATATTCCAGGTGCCTTCTGGGAGAAGCGAAGTCTCCCTAAGCTAGAAGATCGTTGGGTACAGCCGGGACCAGCTGCTTCGAAAGCATCACCAAACCAGGGATTCAAGCTTCAGGAGGCTAATTTGCATATTCCAGGTGCCTTCTGGGAGAAGCGAAGTCTCCCTAAGCTAGAAGATCGTTGGGTACAGCCGGGACCAGCTGCTTCGAAAGCATCACCAAACCAGGGATTCAAGCTTCAGGAGGCTAATTTGCATATTCCAGGTGCCTTCTGGGAGAAGCGAAGTCTCCCTAAGCTAGAAGATCGTTGGGTACAGCCGGGACCAGCTGCTTCGAAAGCATCACCAAACCAGGGATTCAAGCTTCAGGAGGCTAATTTGCATATTCCAGGTGCCTTCTGGGAGAAGCGAAGTCTCCCTAAGCTAGAAGATCGTTGGGTACAGCCGGGACCAGCTGCTTCGAAAGCATCACCAAACCAGGGATTCAAGCTTCAGGAGGCTAATTTGCATATTCCAGGTGCCTTCTGGGAGAAGCGAAGTCTCCCTAAGCTAGAAGATCGTTGGGTACAGCCGGGACCAGCTGCTTCGAAAGCATCACCAAACCAGGGATTCAAGCTTCAGGAGGCTAATTTGCATATTCCAGGTGCCTTCTGGGAGAAGCGAAGTCTCCCTAAGCTAGAAGATCGTTGGGTACAGCCGGGACCAGCTGCTTCGAAAGCATCACCAAACCGAATTTTTGCCTGTAGGACATTATTGCAAGAGAGCTTGGCTGAGTAGATTACACAAGAAGGAAAACACACAGCAAGTCAGCAGGATCTAGGAGCAACATGGCAGATGTGACAACCTACATGGTGAGCTGCAGCTTGTGCTACATGTTCACAGATCGACCAGAAGAAGAATCCAATTTCACCTGTCAGAAGTGTAGACTAGTGGCCCTTTTAGAAGAAAAGGTGCGGGGTCTGGAAGAAAGAATAGCAACTTTGAAACTCATCAAAGAGAATGAAGACTTTCTAGACAGAACAGAAGCATCTCTACTGGTCACAGAAGGTGCAAAAAGTGTCAGAGAACCTCCAAAAGCAGATGAGTGGAAGCATGTGACCAAAAGAAGCAAGAAGACCATGGAGAAATCACCAACCACACAACTGAAAAACCGATATCAAATCTTTGTAGAGGATGAAGATGGCACACCTAAGAATGAAGCAATACCAGCAAGCAAAAAAGAAAAGGGCACACAGCAACAAGTGACAGCAAAAAGTACAGCCAAGAAGCAACGAAGAGTGGTGGTGGTGGGAGACTCACTACTGAGAGGCACCGAAGCAGCCATCTGCAGACCGGACATAACTGCAAGAGAAGTATGCTGCCTTCCAGGTGCGATGATCAAGGATGTGACCGATAGGATACCAAAGCTCTTCAGCTCCAAGGACTTCCACCCATTTCTTCTGATACATGTTGGCACCAATGACACGGCAAGGAAGGACCTACCGACAATCTGCAAGGACTTTGAAGAGTTGGGGAAGAAAGTAAAGGAACTGGATGCACAGGTAGTTTTTTCTTCTATCCTTCCAGTAGACGGGCATGGCACCAGGAGATGGAACAGGATCCTTGATGCAAACAACTGGCTAAGACGATGGTGCAGACAACAAGGATTTGGATTCCTGGACCACGGTGTGAATTACTGGTATGATGGACTCCTCGCCAGAGACAGACTACACCTCAACAAACCTGGGAAACACACATTCGCCAGAAGACTCGCTACACTCATCAGGAGGGCGTTAAACTAGAAGAAGAGGGGACGGGAAGAAAAACATTAGACTCGAACAAAGACGACCCAGGAAAACATACTCAGAAGGGAGGTAAGAACATTTCTAAAACAATCCACAGTGAGGAGATTGGAACAAAACAAAATCCTCTAAACTGCATGCTCGCAAACGCCAGAAGCCTGACAAACAAGATGGAAGAACTAGAAGCAGAAATATCTACAGGTAACTTTGACATAGTGGGAATAACCGAGACATGGTTAGATGAAAGCTATGACTGGGCAGTTAACTTACAGGGTTACAGTCTGTTTAGAAAGGATCGTAAAAATCGGAGAGGAGGAGGGGTTTGTCTCTATGTAAAGTCTTGTCTAAAGTCCACTTTAAGGGAGGATATTAGCGAAGGGAATGAGGATGTCGAGTCCATATGGGTTGAAATTCATGGAGGGAAAAATGGTAACAAAATTCTCATTGGGGTCTGTTACAAACCCCCAAATATAACAGAAAGCATGGAAAGTCTACTTCTAAAGCAGATAGATGAAGCTGCAACCCATAATGAGGTCCTGGTTATGGGGGACTTTAACTACCCGGATATTAACTGGGAAACAGAAACCTGTGAAACCCATAAAGGCAACAGGTTTCTGCTAATAACCAAGAAAAATTATCTTTCACAATTGGTGCAGAATCCAACCAGAGGAGCAGCACTTTTAGACCTAATACTATCTAATAGACCTGACAGAATAACAAATCTGCAGGTGGTTGGGCATTTAGGAAATAGCGACCACAATATTGTGCAGTTTCACCTGTCTTTCACTAGGGGGACTTGTCAGGGAGTCACAAAAACATTGAACTTTAGGAAGGCAAAGTTTGAACAGCTTAGAGATGCCCTTAATCTGGTAGACTGGGACAATATCCTCAGAAATGAGAATACAGATAATAAATGGGAAATGTTTAAGAACATCCTAAATAGGCAGTGTAAGCGGTTTATACCTTGTGGGAATAAAAGGACTAGAAATAGGAAAAACCCAATGTGGCTAAACAAAGAAGTAAGACAGGCAATTAACAGTAAAAAGAAAGCATTTGCACTACTAAAGCAGGATGGCACCATTGAAGCTCTAAAAAACTATAGGGAGAAAAATACTTTATCTAAAAAACTAATTAAAGCTGCCAAAAAGGAAACAGAGAAGCACATTGCTAAGGAGAGTAAAACTAATCCCAAACTGTTCTTCAACTATATCAATAGTAAAAGAATAAAAACTGAAAATGTAGGCCCCTTAAAAAATAGTGAGGAAAGAATGGTTGTAGATGACGAGGAAAAAGCTAACATATTAAACACCTTCTTCTCCACGGTATTCACGGTGGAAAATGAAATGCTAGGTGAAATCCCAAGAAACAATGAAAACCCTATATTAAGGGTCACCAATCTAACCCAAGAAGAGGTGCGAAACCGGCTAAATAAGATTAAAATAGATAAATCTCCGGGTCCGGATGGCATACACCCACGAGTACTAAGAGAACTAAGTAATGTAATAGATAAACCATTATTTCTTATTTTTAGTGACTCTATAGCGACGGGGTCTGTTCCGCAGGACTGGCGCATAGCAAATGTGGTGCCAATATTCAAAAAGGGCTCTAAAAGTGAACCTGGAAATTATAGGCCAGTAAGTCTAACCTCTATTGTTGGTAAAATATTTGAAGGGTTTCTGAGGGATGTTATTCTGGATTATCTCAATGAGAATAACTGTTTAACTCCATATCAGCATGGGTTTATGAGAAATCGCTCCTGTCAAACCAATCTAATCAGTTTTTATGAAGAGGTAAGCTATAGGCTGGACCACGGTGAGTCATTGGATGTGGTATATCTCGATTTTTCCAAAGCGTTTGATACCGTGCCGCACAAGAGGTTGGTACACAAAATGAGAATGCTTGGTCTGGGGGAAAATGTGTGTAAATGGGTTAGTAACTGGCTTAGTGATAGAAAGCAGAGGGTGGTTATAAATGGTATAGTCTCTAACTGGGTCGCTGTGACCAGTGGGGTACCGCAGGGGTCAGTATTGGGACCTGTTCTCTTCAACATATTCATTAATGATCTGGTAGAAGGTTTACACAGTAAAATATCGATATTTGCAGATGATACAAAACTATGTAAAGCAGTTAATACAAGAGAAGATAGTATTCTGCTACAGATGGATCTGGATAAGTTGGAAACTTGGGCTGAAAGGTGGCAGATGAGGTTTAACAATGATAAATGTAAGGTTATACACATGGGAAGAGGGAATCAATATCACCATTACACACTGAACGGGAAACCACTGGGTAAATCTGACAGGGAGAAGGACTTGGGGATCCTAGTTAATGATAAACTTACCTGGAGCAGCCAGTGCCAGGCAGCAGCTGCCAAGGCAAACAGGATCATGGGGTGCATTAAAAGAGGTCTGGATACACATGATGAGAGCATTATACTGCCTCTGTACAAATCCCTAGTTAGACCGCACATGGAGTACTGTGTCCAGTTTTGGGCACCGGTGCTCAGGAAGGATATAATGGAACTAGAGAGAGTACAAAGGAGGGCAACAAAATTAATAAAGGGGATGGGAGAACTACAATACCCAGATAGATTAGCGAAATTAGGATTATTTAGTCTAGAAAAAAGACGACTGAGGGGCGATCTAATAACCATGTATAAGTATATAAGGGGACAATACAAATATCTCGCTGAGGATCTGTTTATACCAAGGAAGGTGACGGGCACAAGGGGGCATTCTTTGCGTCTGGAGGAGAGAAGGTTTTTCCACCAACATAGAAGAGGATTCTTTACTGTTAGGGCAGTGAGAATCTGGAATTGCTTGCCTGAGGAGGTGGTGATGGCGAACTCAGTCGAGGGGTTCAAGAGAGGCCTGGATGTCTTCCTGGAGCAGAACAATATTGTATCATACAATTATTAGGTTCTGTAGAAGGACGTAGATCTGGGTATTTATTATGATGGAATATAGGCTGAACTGGATGGACAAATGTCTTTTTTCGGCCTTACTAACTATGTTACTATGTTACTATGTAATCTCTCCTCTTTTGAGGTTCGTTTAGATGTAGTGCATTGATAATGAGGTTAATGATGGTAGTCATGGATTGGGAAATGTATCTGTACATAATTTTCATTTAATCTATATAGGTCCGGAATTCTTTAATAGGAATAAGTGCTGCTTTTCTTTTCTGCTGTAGTGTTCCAAAGCCTCTTCTTTCTTTCACTATAACACTGAGTAACTGAGAATCTATCACTTGCCATAAATATATATATATTTTTTGCCTGGTGTAAATGTTGCTTTTCTCCTGAATCCGGCGTTGTCTTTCTTTTGTTCCTGCGCCTCTCCGTTTCTGAGATATGGCCCCAATTTCCCTGTGTATGAGTCTAGTCTTGTTATCCAAATGGGCGTTGTCCATAGCACTTCCTCGTGGGAGTACTCTAAAGCACCACACCCAGTTGGCTAAAAAAAGACTAGATTTAGAAACAGGGAAGAATAGGACCATGTCTCAGGAACGGAGAGGCGCAGAAAAAAAAGAAAAACAGCGCCGGATTCAGGGGAACAGCGGCTCTTAAAACAAACACATATTTATGGCAAATTACAGAACCTCTTTAAAAGATAAAATGATGTATGCCTCCAGCCACCAGTAGCAGGAGCTCCCAGCCTGCATTTGACTCGGTAAGAAATGCAAATAAATGTGGCAGAATTAATAAAACTCAGATGATATATTTAGCCAGGAAGACCACCACAATCCAGCAATGAGATCTGGTCACCAGTAGCCCCCATATTGACTGACAATGGGGTATGTTGGGGTTCTACCATTATACTCGCCATTAATAAACCCTCAACTGTCTTTATACCACCTTTGCCACCGCAGATTCCCGGTCATCTGAGCTGATCACTGGGTTTTCCGGCACCACGACCAGTGATTGGTTTAATACCGCCATAATGTAGTGCATATCATCGCCATCACTGACGTTTGGTCGCAAAGGGTCCCATATAGGTTCACAATCACTGGTCTCACTGCTGGAAGAACTGATGATGAGCATTGAAGACTGGCGAGGTGCAGCAGCAGCAAACGTGGTGTAAGACACTTGGGGAACGATGAAAGACGAGTATAATATATTGCATTATTTTAACTCTTTCCCAGCCCTTAAAAGAAGGCAGAAAAATTGTGGCCACCTTGCTGCCGTTTTGATGGATTCATGTAAATTGAATACCAAAAATGTCATTCTCCAGAATCCCAAGTTTTTGGGGAAATTCATAACAAATTCGACAATTACGCATTCAGTTCTGCTACATCTGTAAATATTTTTTCCTGCATCTCTGCCCCTTTCTCCTCTTGTCAAAGGTGTCATATCGGCTCTGCAGCCGAGTGTTTGTATTGTGCGGTATCACACAGTAACATACGAGGACGCAAACACGATGCATAATTAACGATAATTACAGTAACCTTAGTGTAGACCTCTCATGCACCCTCCTGGGAAACCAAAAACTTCATTCTCCCAATGTGCTCCCCCCCCCACCCTGCAAAAGAGGAACAAAAGCAGGGATCAGCCAGAGCGATTAAGAGCATTTGATCTCATAAATTATGTAATCCCGCATCAACCCATGGAAATCGCTTTACCAGATGGCAGTGATAGCCATTTATACTGGCACTCTAATCACCCGCAATGTGGGTCAATAACTACTATTAATCCGCGCAGCTGGCATAGGTTATCATAATGTGCCTGCAGTGCGCAGCGCCACGACTATACAAAGTGTGCCTATAATGTAATGTATGTACACAGTGACTGCACCAGCAGAATAGTGAGCGCAGCTCTGGGGTATAATACAGGATGTAACTCAGGATCAGTAATGTAATGTATGTACACAGTGACTGCACCAGCAGAATAGTGAGTGCAGCTCTGGTGTATAATACAGGATGTAACTCAGGATCAGTGATGTAATGTATGTACACAGTGACTGCACCAGCAGAATAGTGAGTGCAGCTCTGGGGTATAATACAGGATGTAACTCAGGATCAGTAATGTAATGTATGTACACAGTGACTGCACCAGCAGAATAGTGAGTGCAGCTCTGGAGTACAATACAGGATGTAACTCAGGATCAGTAATGTAATGTATGTACACAGTGACTGCACCAGCAGAATAGTGAGTGCAGCTCTGGAGTATAATACAGGATGTAACTCAGGATCAGTAATGTAATGTATGTACACAGTGACTGCACCAGCAGAATAGTGAGTGCAGCTCTGGTGTATAATACAGGATGTAACTCAGGATCAGTGATGTAATGTATGTACACAGTGACTGCTCCAGCAGAATAGTGAGCGCAGCTCTGGGGTATAATACAGGATGTAACTCAGGATCAGTGATGTAATATATGTACACAGTGACTGCTCCAGCAGAATAGTGAGCGCAGCTCTGGGGTATAATACAGGATGTAACTCAGGATCAGTGATGTAATGTATGTACACAGTGACTGCACCAGCAGAATAGTGAGTGCAGCTCTGGAGTATAATACAGGATGTAACTCAGGATCAGTAATGTAATATATGTACACTGTGACTGCACCAGCAGAATAGTGAGTGCAGCTCTGGGGTATAATACAGGATGTAACTCAGGATCAGTAATGTAATGTATGTACACAGTGACTGCACCAGCAGAATAGTGAGTGCAGCTCTGGAGTATAATACATGATGTAACTCAGGATCAGTAATATAATGTATGTACATGTATGTATGTAATGTATGTAAATAAGATTAAAATAGATAAATCTCCGGGTCCGGATGGCATACACCCACGAGTACTAAGAGAACTAAGTAATGTAATAGATAAACCATTATTTCTTATTTTTAGGGACTCTATAGCGACAGGATCTGTTCCGCAGGACTGGCGCATAGCAAATGTGGTGCCAATATTCAAAAAGGGCTCTAAAAGTGAACCTGGAAATTATAGGCCAGTAAGTCTAACCTCTATTGTTGGTAAAATATTTGAAGGGTTTCTGAGGGATGTTATTCTGGATTATCTCAATGAGAATAACTGTTTAACTCCATATCAGCATGGGTTTATGAGAAATCGCTCCTGTCAAACCAATCTAATCAGTTTTTATGAAGAGGTAAGCTATAGACTGGACCACGGTGAGTCATTGGACGTGGTATATCTCGATTTTTCCAAAGCGTTTGATACCGTGCCGCACAAGAGGTTGGTACACAAAATGAGAATGCTTGGTCTGGGGGAAAATGTGTGTAAATGGGTTAGTAACTGGCTTAGTGATAGGAAAGCAGAGGGTGGTTATAAATGGTATAGTCTCTAACTGGGTCGCTGTGACCAGTGGGGTACCGCAGGGGTCAGTATTGGGACCTGTTGTCTTCAACATATTCATTAATGATCTGGTAGAAGGTTTACACAGTGAAATATCGATATTTGCAGATGATACAAAACTATGTAAAGCAGTTAATACAAGAGAAGATAGTATTCTGCTACAGATGGATCTGGATAAGTTGGAAACTTGGGCTGAAAGGTGGCAGATGAGGTTTAACAATGATAAATGTAAGGTTATACACATGGGAAGAAGGAATCAATATCACCATTACACACTGAATGGGAAACCACTGGGTAAATCTGACAGGGAGAAGGACTTGGGGATCCTAGTTAATGATAAACTTACCTGGAGCAGCCAGTGCCAGGCAGCAGCTGCCAAGGCAAACAGGATCATGGGGTGCATTAAAAGAGGTCTGGATACACATGATGAGAGCATTATACTGCCTCTGTACAAATCCCTAGTTAGACCGCACATGGAGTACTGTGTCCAGTTTTGGGCACCGGTGCTCAGGAAGGATATAATGGAACTAGAGAGAGTACAAAGGAGGGCAACAAAATTAATAAAGGGGATGGGAGAACTACAATACCCAGATAGATTAGCGAAATTAGGATTATTTAGTCTAGAAAAAAGACGACTGAGGGGCGATCTAATAACCATGTATAAGTATATAAGGGGACAATACAAATATCTCGCTGAGGATCTGTTTATACCAAGGAAGGTGACGGGCACAAGGGGGCATTCTTTGCGTCTGGAGGAGAGAAGGTTTTTCCACCAACATAGAAGAGGATTCTTTACTGTTAGGGCAGTGAGAATCTGGAATTGCTTGCCTGAGGAGGTGGTGATGGCGAACTCAGTCGAGGGGTTCAAGAGAGGCCTGGATGTCTTCCTGGAGCAGAACAATATTGTATCATACAATTATTAGGTTCTGTAGAAGGACGTAGATCTGGGTATTTATTATAATGGAATATAGGCTGAACTGGATGGACAAATGTCTTTTTTCGGCCTTACTAACTATGTTACTATGTTACACAGTGACTGCACCAGCAGAGTAGTGAGTGCAGCTCTGGGGGATAATACAGGATGTAACTCAGGATCAGTAATGTATGTACACAGTGACTGCACCAGCAGAATAGTGAGTGCAGCTCTGGAGTATAGTACAATATGTAACTCAGGATCAGTAATGTAATGTATGTACACAGTGACTGCACCAGCAGAATAGTGAGTGCAGCTCTGGTGTATAATACAGGATGTAACTCAGGATCAGTAATGTAATGTATGTACACAGTGACTGCACCAGCAGAATAGTGAGTGCTGCTCTGGAGTATAATACAGGATGTAACTCAGGATCAGTTATATAATGTATGTACACAGTGACTGCACCAGCAGAATATTGAGTGCAGCTCTGGTGTATAATACAGGATGTAACTCAGGATCAGTAATGTAATGTATGTACACAGTGACTGCACCAGCAGAATAGTGAGTGCTGCTCTGGAGTATAATACAGGATGTAACTCAGGATCAGTAATGTATGTACACAGTGACTGCACCAGCAGAATAGTGAGTGCAACTCTGGAGTATAATACAGGATGTAACTCAGGATCAGTAATGTAATGTATGTACACAGTGACTGTACCAGCAGAATAGTGAGTGCAGCTCTGGAGTATAATATAGGATGTAACTCAGGATCAGTAATGTAATGTATGTACACAGTGACTGCACCAGCAGAATAGTGAGTGCAGCTCTGGAGTATAATACAGGATGTAACTCAGGATCAGTAATGTATGTATGTACACAGTGACTGCACCAGCAGAATAGTGAGTGCAGCTCTGGAGTATAATACAGGATGTAACTCAGGATCAGTAATGTAATGTATGTACACAGTGACTGCACCAGCAGAATAGTAAATGCAGCTCTGGTGTATAATACAGGATGTAACTCAGGATCAGTAATGTATGTACACAGTGACAGCACCAGCAGAATAGTGAGTGCAGCTCTGGAGTATAATACAGGATGTAACTCAGGATCAGTAATGTAATGTATGTACACAGTGACTGCACCAGCAGAATAGTGAGTGCAGCTCTGGAGTATAATACAGAATGTAACTCAGGATCAGTAATGTAATGTATGTACACAGTGACTGCACCAGCAGAATAGTGAGTGCAGCTCTGGGGTATAATACAGGACATAATTCAAGATCAGTAATGTAATGTATGTACGCAGTGAGTGCACCAGCAGAATAGCGAGTGCAGCTCTGGAGTATAATACAGGATGTAACTCAGGATCAGTAATGTATGTACACAGTGACTGCACCAGCAGAATAGTGAGTGCAGCTCTGGAGTATAATACAGGATGTAACTCAGGATCAGTAATATAATGTGTGTACACAGTGACTGCACCAGCAGAATAGTGAGTACAGCTCTGGGGTATAATACAGGCTGTAACTCAAGATCAGTAATGTAATGTATGTACGCAGTGAGTGCACCAGCAGAATAGCGAGTGCAGCTCTGGGGTATAATACAGCATGTAACTCAGGATCAGTAATGTATGTACACAGTGACTGCACCAGCAGAATAGTGAGTGCAGCTATGGAGTATAATACAGGATGTAACTCAGGATCGGTAATGTAATGTATGCACACAGTGACTGCACCAGCAGAATAGTGAGTGCAGCTCTGGGGTATAATACAGGATGTAACTCGGGATCAGTAATGTAAGGTATGTACACAGTGGCTGCACCAGCTTAATAATGAGTGCAGCTCTGGAGTATAAGGCTGTGTGCACACGATGCAGATTTGGTGCAGAAAAATCTGCTGCAGTTCTGCACTAAATCTGCATCTCCTAGCAGAATCCGCAGGTGCATTTTTTGTGCGTTTTTAATGCGTTTTTTTATGCATTTTTTATGCGTTTTTTTCAGTGCAGTTTTGAAGTGCGTTTTTTGTGCGTTTTTTCATGCAGTTTTGTAAGCGTTTTTTAAAGCTAAATTAATAAAGTTAAAAAAAAATTTTTGTCCATGTCATGATGTCATTTTCTAACCCTAACCCTAGCCCTAACCCTAGCCCTAACCCTAACCCTAGCCCTAACCCTAACCCTATTCTAACCTTAGTGGAAAAAAAAGATTCTTTATTTTTTTATTGTCCCTACCTATGGGGGTGACAAAGGGGGGGGGGGGTCATTGAAGCTCTAAAAAACTATAGGGAGAAAAATACTTTATCTAAAAAACTAATTAAAGCTGCCAAAAAGGAAACAGAGAAGCACATTGCTAAGGAGAGTAAAACTAATCCCAAACTGTTCTTCAACTATATCAATAGTAAAAGAATAAAAACTGAAAATGTAGGCCCCTTAAAAAATAGTGAGGAAAGAATGGTTGTAGATGACGAGGAAAAAGCTAACATATTAAACACCTTCTTCTCCACGGTATTCACGGTGGAAAATGAAATGCTAGGTGAAATCCCAAGAAACAATGAAAACCCTATATTAAGAGTCACCAATCTAACCCAAGAAGAGGTGCGAAACCGGCTAAATAAGATTAAAATAGATAAATCTCCGGGTCCGGATGGCATACACCCACGAGTACTAAGAGAACTAAGTAATGTAATAGATAAACCATTATTTCTTATTTTTAGGGACTCTATAGCGACAGGGTCTGTTCCGCAGGATTGGCGCATAGCAAATGTGGTGCCAATATTCAAAAAGGGCTCTAAAAGTGAACCTGGAAATTATAGGCCAGTAAGTCTAACCTCTATTGTTGGTAAAATATTTGAAGGGTTTCTGAGGGATGTTATTCTGGATTATCTCAATGAGAATAACTGTTTAACTCCATATCAGCATGGGTTTATGAGAAATCGCTCCTGTCAAACCAATCTAATCAGTTTTTATGAAGAGGTAAGCTATAGACTGGACCACGGTGAGTCATTGGACGTGGTATATCTCGATTTTTCCAAGCGTTTGATACCGTGCCGCACAAGAGGTTGGTACACAAAATGAGAATGCTTGGTCTGGGGGAAAATGTGTGTAAATGGGTTAGTAACTGGCTTAGTGATAGAAAGCAGAGGGTGGTTATAAATGGTATAGTCTCTAACTGGGTCGCTGTGACCAGTGGGGTACCGCAGGGGTCAGTATTGGGACCTGTTCTCTTCAACATATTCATTAATGATCTGGTAGAAGGTTTACACAGTAAAATATCGATATTTGCAGATGATACAAAACTATGTAAAGCAGTTAATACAAGAGAAGATAGTATTCTGCTACAGATGGATCTGGATAAGTTGGAAACTTGGGCTGAAAGGTGGCAGATGAGGTTTAACAATGATAAATGTAAGGTTATACACATGGGAAGAGGGAATCAATATCACCATTACACACTGAACGGGAAACCACTGGGTAAATCTGACAGGGAGAAGGACTTGGGGATCCTAGTTAATGATAAACTTACCTGGAGCAGCCAGTGCCAGGCAGCAGCTGCCAAGGCAAACAGGATCATGGGGTGCATTAAAAGAGGTCTGGATACACATGATGAGAGCATTATACTGCCTCTGTACAAATCCCTAGTTAGACCGCACATGGAGTACTGTGTCCAGTTTTGGGCACCGGTGCTCAGGAAGGATATAATGGAACTAGAGAGAGTACAAAGGAGGGCAACAAAATTAATAAAGGGGATGGGAGAACTACAATACCCAGATAGATTAGCGAAATTAGGATTATTTAGTCTAGAAAAAAGACGACTGAGGGGCGATCTAATAACCATGTATAAGTATATAAGGGGACAATACAAATATCTCGCTGAGGATCTGTTTATACCAAGGAAGGTGACGGGCACAAGGGGGCATTCTTTGCGTCTGGAGGAGAGAAGGTTTTTCCACCAACATAGAAGAGGATTCTTTACTGTTAGGGCAGTGAGAATCTGGAATTGCTTGCCTGAGGAGGTGGTGATGGCGAACTCAGTCGAGGGGTTCAAGAGAGGCCTGGATGTCTTCCTGGAGCAGAACAATATTGTATCATACAATTATTAGGTTCTGTAGAAGGACGTAGATCTGGGTATTTATTATGATGGAATATAGGCTGAACTGGATGGACAAATGTCTTTTTTCGGCCTTACTAACTATGTTACTATGTTACTATGTTACTATGTTACTATTTTTTTTATTTTGATCACTGAGATAGGTTATATCTCAGTGATCAAAATGCACTTTGGAACGAATCTGCCGGCCGGCAGAATAGTGAGTTCAGCTCTGGAGTATAATACAGGATGTAACTCAGGATCAGTACAGTATCAGTAATGTAACACAGCAGAAACTGTGTGTCTATCAGGATCAGACACAGACAGAAGGATGACCCTGTAAAAGAACAGTATTCAGGCCCTTTGCAGTCCAATAGTTCATTATAATGTATCCCTTTATGAATTTCTTCAAAGATGATAGAGGCCAAAGTAGTAAGGCGTCTGTCTCCGGGATATATAGCGCACTGAGACATGAGGGATTCCTGCTCTCCTGTGTCTATGTAGTGCACAGTAGCCTCAGCATGGAGTGTTGCTGTGAATCCAGCTCTGAAGCGAGATAAGCACTTAGTAGAAAGCAGCAGCACCATCCCTCACTCGGTCTCTCTCACTGTGCTCTTTTCTCTTCCTCAGACATCAGAACTCCTAAACCTACTCCCTGCCGTCACATAGTTATATACCGAGTGAAAGTGTAACATATCTGATGTGACATATAAGTACACAACTGTGGCAACGTTTTTGGGAAGTTTGGGGGGGAAGAAAAGCTGCGAAGTAAGAAGCCTTCAGAAGCAAAAGTTTTAAAATAAACTTATCAATTAGTAAAATGAAGAGTGAAGGAACAAACGAGAAATCTAAATAAAAAATAATATTTAATGACCGCCCTTTGCCTTCATCACTTTTTCCCTTTTTGAAGGAAGTCTCCAGGAGCTTGTTCCAAACATCTTGGAGCGCTGACCCCAGATCTTCTGTGTATGAGAGATTTCTCAGCAGTGAGGACGTCAGGATATCGGCCATGTTGAGGAACATTCATTCACTTCGCATATTCTTAATTGATAGAAACAAACAATTTTTGGGAAACTTTTTTCTTACTTTGGACAATTTTTTTCCACAGCTGCATAAAACTTTTACACCGTTCTGAAAATCAGAAGTTTTGATCAGCGGGGGGTCCGGGTGCTGAGACCCCTACTAATGGCTAAAAGTTGGTGGCAGAAGTCTCCTCGGACACTGACGAGAGGCGCACAGACTTTCTATTGTGCTTTTGGCTGAAGAACCTCAGCTCCTATATTTTAGTCATCGTGGGGGTCTCCGGACCCTCAGACCTTTCTCTTTAATATGTCTGCAGATTTACACAGCTCCATCTGCAATAAACTCATAGCTTCTCTCTAATGGGGCTACAGGATGCCAGAATTTAAAGGGGTTGTCCAACATCGGCTGATAAGAAAAGCAACAGTTTCCTATAAACTGCCCTGTCGCTCCTGTATGGTACATTCTCCTGACCGCTGCAGTCAGTCACTGATCTCAGTGGTCTCACAGTTTCGCCTTCCCGACTTCTGGGTCTTTGGCACATATACAGAAAGGTATGGCATCACTTCTAGAACAATAGTGATCACGCCACCACTTCGTGACCCAGTCCTAAAAATGGAAGAACGGGGCAAATGTGGTATGGTAAGGACAAAGACAGCACCTCCAACCATTTAAAGGGCTTGTCCAGGAGGGCATCTGCTCAGACCTGTGCTCTGGAGGTGGCTGATGGGCTTTGTGGTTCACTTCTTCACCATCTTCAAGACCTTCGTTGGGAATCAGGGTCTGGAAACTTTGGTTTCAACACAAGACCCTTAATAATTTATGGCAAACTGCTGCTGCCATACCGAGGGTTCCTTTGTTAAAGAACACTGATACATTGTATCACAGAGAAAAGCACCAGAAGAATCGGCACAAGGAGAAGAGTCTGCGGGGCGGCTCCCTCTGTCTTCTCCCCACTGGACAAGTCTTTATTGACAGATCTTCTACACATAGTGATCAGCGAGTGTGCTGGGATAAGGTGTTATCTGAGCATGCTCGAGTCCTAATGGAGTATTTTCAGTGTGCTCTAAAAAAAATGCTAAAGTTGCCTCAATTTCATGTTCGACAGCCACAAATGCAGGTTTTGCCTAACAAAAAGGCTGTAGAACAGCAGTGGCACATGCAGCCGGGGGGACTCAAGCACTTTTTTCGAGCACGCCGAAAATTGTCAATTAGGACACGAGTATGCTGAGATAACACTTAATCCGAGCACACTCCCTCATCACTATCTACACATCCTTAGGAAGCCTGTGAGCAGACAATCCACCTTACCCAGATTATTTCACTTCTTCTAGGACATGTAGACAGGATGGTGAGACCACCCCTTTAAAATATTGCATCTATAGGATTTCATCTTTTTCTTGGAAAAATAAATAAATATGATTTTTTTTGACAGGAGATTGATGGACCTGATTTATTTTTCATAGGATGAGTAAACCGCACTGTAGTGCACACATCAATCATGTATTCCTGACTACAGTCATTCCAGATAATTTTTTATTAATACATCGGTAAATCTATAAAACCTCTCCATCCCATGGCTGATCGCTGACAGGTCTGGAAAATTTTATTTCTGTTAGGAATGAATAAGAATTATTGAGGCAATCAAATTTCTATCACCCGAGGTACTCTGTACAAAAGGCACCAGTGGGGTCAGTGGGTTTTTTAAAATAAATTTATCTAAGCCTAAATTCCTGAGTTATTTATCTTTATAGGGATATCAGATCTTTTTTAACTGATACAGAGCTCCAAATCCTCAGCGCAGACCTAGTTTAGTGTTAAAATTCTAGCTGCTTGCAGCCGCCACTAGAGGGAGCTCAGGAGCACAATAATAACACAACATGCGAGAAGCTCCCTCTAGTGGTGGCTCCGCACAGCACAATTGTATCATTTAACCCCTTCAAGTCGCGGCCCTTTTTCATTTTTGCGTTTTCGTTTTTCACTTCCCTCCTTCCCTGAGCCATAACTTTTTTTATTTTTCCATCAATATGGTCATGTGAGGGCTTATTTTTTGCGGGACGAGTTGTACTTTTGAACGACACCATTGGTTTTACCATGTCTTTTACTAGAAAACGGGAAAAAAATTCCAAGTGTGGTGAAATTGCAAAAAAAGTGCAATCCCACACTTGTTTTTTGCTTGGCTTTTTTGCTAGGTTCACTAAATGCTAAAACTGACCTGCCATTATGATTCTCTAGGTCATTACGAGTTCATAGACACCTAACATGTCTAGTTTATTTTTTATCCAAGTGGAGAAAAAAAATTCCGAACTTTGCTTAAAAAAAAAAAAAAAAAAGTGCCATTTTCCGATACCCGTAGCGTCTCCATTTTTCGTGATCTGGGGTCGGGTGAGGGCTTATTTTTTGCGTGCCGAGCTGATGTTTTTAATGATACCATTTTTGCGCAGATACGTTCTTTTGATCGCCCGTTATTGCATTTTAATGCAATGTCGCGGTGACCAAAAAAACGTAATTCTGGCGTTTCGGATTTTTTTCTCACTACGCCGTTTAGCGATCAGGTTAATGCTTTTTTTTAATTGATAGATCGGGCGATTCTGAATGCGGCGATACCAAATATGTGTATGTTTGATTTTTTTTATTGTTTTATTTAGGATGGGGCGAAAGGGGGGTGATTTAAACTTTTATATTTTTTATATTTTTTTCATATTTTTAAAAACATTTTTTTTTTACTTGTGCCATGCTTCAATAGCCTCCATGGGAGGCTAGAAGCTGGCATAGCCTGATCGGCTCTGCTACATAGCAGCGATCATCAGATCGCTGCTATGTAGCTGAAATGCAGGTGTGCTATGAGCGCCGACCACAGGGGGGCGCTCACAGCAGACCTGCATCAGTAACCATAGAGGTCTCAAGGACCTCTATGGTTACCTTCCTGATGCATCGCCGACCCCCGATCATGTGACGAGGGTCGGCGATGACGTCATTTCCGGCCGCCCGGCCGGATGCGGTAGTTAAATGCCGCTGTCTGTGTTTGACAGCGGCATTTAACAGGTTAATAGCAGCGGGTGAATAGCGATTACACCCGCCGCTATTGCGCGCACATGTCAGCTGTACAAAACAGCTGACATGTCGCGACTTTAATGCGGGCTCACCGCCGGAGCCTACATCAAAGGGGGATTCACGGCATGTGCAGTACATGTACGGCGCATGTCGTGAAAGGGCAAAGGTTTTATCCATGAAAAAGGTATACATATGAAAAGTTCAAAAAAAGCTAATAAAAATAGAACTTGACTACGTTATTTACTTTTTCCAGCCAAAATATAATTTTATATATTTTTTCCTATCTTTTTGTTCCCCTTAGCATCACAACTAATCTGTTCTATTGTGGGCATGTTGCATATCCAATTTCTTAGTTTTTTTTTTGCTTGCAATTTCGAAAAGCTTCTTATAAACATTAATTCCACATCACCACAATTCACCTCTGGCAGCTGTAAATATAGTACCTAGTAAATCCCCTAGCCCTTTTCTTTTGCTTTCCTGAAGTCCTAAATATAGCTCCTAGTAAGTTCCATAGTCAATCTCCTTCCCCATCTGGCAGCAGTAAATATAGTCCTTATCTTTAGATAGCTGATTGGTGGGGGTGCCATATGTTGGACCCCCACCAATCTGATATGGATAACCTCCTAACGATGGGTTATCAATGCTATATGCCAAGTTAACCTCTTTAATGCTGCCGTATGAGTAAATCCTAGTAAGGTTCCTAGTAAATCTCCTTCCCCATTCGGCAGTAGTAAATAAAGTTCCTAGTAAATTCCCCAGTCAGTCTACTTCCCATTTTGTCAGTAGTAAATATATTTCATAGTAGTAGTCTCCTTCCCCCTCTGGCACCATATGGTCCTCAGTTTTTTTTTCCGCAGTTACATAGCATTTATGTCTTGAAGTCAAGCAATAAAATAAATTGCATTTGCTCGCAAGCCTGAAGCAGCCTTCTCAGCTTTGCTGTACATTGCTGCGGTACAGCAGAGGTTCTGCTCCTTCCTGACAGGCAGCCAAGAAGCAATTTCTATAGTCTGGTATTCAGGAAACATAGGTTCACAAAGCTGGGAATAGGAATGAAGATCCGGTAGTGGAGAGAAGGACTGAGCATGTGTGACCATGAGCACTCGGCTTATTAGACGAACGTGCACATTGTAATATACTCTGAACAGTAGGTGGCGCAACACTATGAAAGAGAATGCCCTAGCACTGGATCATTTTAATGTATTCATTTTTCCTCATTTCTACAATAAAAATATTTACAAGTGAAACTATCCCTTAACTCATCTGTACAAGAAAATTGGAGCCCAGGCTTCTGAAGCCCACTCCTTTATTTTATCCTAAATGCTATATATAACCCTCTAAACACTTAATCTGTCACTGTTTCAACAAACTTTGCATAAAGCAAATATAAGAAACGTTGCAGTTTACCTTTACAGAGAAATAGGCTTCTTTCTCCACTTATGAGCCACTTCTATCTCATTATTTATGCATAAAAAAAGAACTAAAATGTGTCTTGCCCAAAAGAAGATGGACTGACATTTCACTGAGGAATCAGATTACAGCTGCCTGTTGAAAACTTTGGAGAGAGGAAGACCGGTGGAGCGAAGAGAGAGAAAAGATGAAAAATGGTACTGCTTCTTTTTGATAAGTGTTTTATCTCACCAGATCAGGATTTACAGCTACACTGCTCAGTGCTACTGTATAACATCCTCCATGCTGTTGCTGCTGCTACTTCCGAACCTGTGATACATAGATACAGAAGAGCAGCAATCCCTCGTATCTGGGTGTGCTGGGTATGGGAGACTTCATACAGTACCTTCCGAAAGTATTCGGCCCCCTGGAACTTTTCAACCTTTTCCCACATATCATGCTTCAAACATAAAGATACCAAATGTAAGTTTTTGGTGAAGAATCAACAACAAGTGGAACACAATTGTCAAGTTGAATGAAATCTATTGGTTATTTTAAATTTTTGTGGAAATTCAAAAACTGTAAAGTGGGGCGTGCAATATTATTCGGCCCCTTTACTTTCAAACTCACTCCAGAAGTTCATTGTGGATCTCTGAATGATCCAATGTTGTCCTAAATGCCTAATGATGATAAATATAATCCACCTGTGTGTAATCAAGTCTCCGTATAAATGCACCTGCTCTGTGATAGTCTCAGGATTCTGTGTGAAGCACAGAGAGCATCATGAAGACCAAGGAACACAACAGGCAGGTCCGTGATACTGATGTGGAGAAGTTTAAAGCCGGATTTGGATACAAAATTATTTCCAAAACTTTAAACATCCCAAGGAGCACTGTGCAAGCGATCATATTGAAATGGAAGGAGCATCATACCACTGCAAATCTACCAAGACCCGGCCGTCCCTCTAAACTTTCATCTCAAACAAGAAGAAGACTGATCAGAGATCCAGCCAAGAGGCCCATGATCACTCTGGATGAACTGCAGAGATCTACAGCTGAGGTGGGACAGTCTGTCTATAGGACAACAATCAGTCGTACACTGCACAAATCTGGCCTTTATGGAAGAGTGGCAAGAAGAAAGCCATTTCTCAAAGATATCCATAAAAAGTGTAATTTAAAGTTTGCAACAAGCCACCTGGGAGACACCAAACGTGGAGGAAGGTGCTCTGGTCAGATGAAACCAAAATCGAACTTTTTGGCAACAATGGCAAATGATATGTTTGGCGTAAAGGCAACACAGCTCATCATCCTGAACACACCATCCCCACTGTCAAACATGGTGGTGGCAGCATCATGGTTTGGACCTGCTTTTCTTCAGCAGGGACAGGGAAGATGGTTAAAATCGATGGGAAGATGGATGGAGCCAAATACAGGACCATTCTTGAAGAAAACCTGTTGGAGTCTGCAAAAGACCTGAGACTGGGACGGAGATTTGTCTTCCAACAAGACAATGATCCCAAACATAAAGCAAAATCTACAATGGAATGGTTCACAAATAAACGTATCCAGGTGTTAGAATGGCCAAGTCAGAGTCCAGACCTCAAACTAATCGAGAATCTGTGGAAAGAGCTGAAAACTGCTGTTCACAAATGATCTCCATCAAACCTCACTGAGCTCGAGCTGTTTGCCAAGGAAGAATGGGCAAGAATTTCAGTCTCTCGATGTACAAAACTGACATCACTGAGTTAACCGTGAAGGATCACTTTAGATCCTCCCTCGACAGTTGGCGCCCAACGTGGGGCCCCAAACAGGAACGCCTCTGCCCCCCGGAGGACAACAAGGCAAAGGACCCTTGGAGCGGACACAGGCACTGGAAATTGGGACTGATCATCCCCCACAACAACCATGGTAAGTTGGCAGTTATACTGTCCAGACTGACCGTTTGGTGTGGTTTTCCAGTGTTTGTTGCTGCAAAGAGGATCTGAGGTTTATCCCCGATGGTGGGATGATTCTTGGGTGGAATCATATAGAGGTGTAGTTCCGTTGGGAGCCCAGTGCTCGAACCGTACCTCATGAGGGACGGACACCCCGGATTGACCAGTGATTAAATTCTCTTTATAGTCAAAATATCCTGAATTCCTGATCACTGTTAGAATCAGGCGCGGTGAGGTGATCGAAGATGGGTAGGATGCGTAACTCAGGAATATATAGATATATATGTGTATTTCTAGAGGTATCCGGAGGGTTAGTTTGAGACGCCCTCCTCCTTTCGCTGAGTACCGCGTTTTTGGGTTGTCCCAGAGGGGGACAGGTAAACCTAGTGAAACAAACTAAAACGGCCGCTCTGGTATTGTGCACGACAAAGTAAGGATATTTAGCTCTAAAGTAGAATCAGTTTCCGTGTGTGTGATGAATCTGATATTGTTAGCCCAAAGACGGGGAAAGAAATCTGTCAGGAATGCAGGAAAATATTCTGAATCATTGGTTTTTCTAAGGTGTTCTAGCATGTGAATTGTGTGATGAAGGTTTTGTAGAAATTAATTAAGTCTGAGAACTGCTGTATTCTGTTTCTGTGTGTAGATTTCCAAAATATCCGATGGGAGGGGTAGGTCAAACAGCTGCGCTGTGCCTTTCTTCTTTCTGTGTTGAGGAATGCTGTAAATTCTTATCTCTGTGTCTCTGGTATGGAGGGGGCTGCATTCTCTCTGAATTTTATGTCCTTGGTGTAGAACACGCTGGGAGATCCGTGTTTTGTTTAAAACAACAATATTGTATTGAATTAGAAAGAATTATTGTAAGTTTAAAGTAAAATATGGTGTCTTGTTTTAGAAGGAAACTTGTAAGTGATAGTTTGGTTATCAGTGTGATTGAAAGATTGGTAATAGATTCATCTGCTTCAAGTTGAATGGTTGATATATAGCAAATTAAGGATTAACAGAAGAAGTGAATTCGGATTTGTTTTTGTTACGTTGAAAAAGGAAAGTTGTCTATTACTATGACAAAAACTGGATGTTTGTGGTGCAAGAAGGAACTGAGAAAGTGACTGAGATTAATGTGTTGGGAAAGCAAACAATTAAAAATTTGGGAATATGGTCCCTACCCAGGAAATTAAGCCTCTACTCCCGACTGTAAGCCCTATGCCCCTTAACCCCAAGGCACCAAAATATCCTGGACTGGGCTTCTTATGGTAGTATTTAAAGATCTGGGATTCTCATTGTAAAATATAGCCCATACACACATTTTTGTAGTAGCTTTGATGTCCGGCCTTACATCTGAATTGAAAGAGGCAATAATGTCAGTCAGATGCGATATTGAGACTTCCACTCCGGATGATGCATTAAAAGTAGTAAGAAAGAAAAAAAAAAAAAAAAAGTTTTCAGAACTTAACCCGCTCTGCATCAACAGGAAAAGCAAGGGTTAAACCAGTAGCCACAGCGATTTCTGCTCCAATCTCAGCCCCCCCCACAGTTACAAGGACACAGCTGGTTCTTTATCAGTGGCCCAGACTCCAGCTCCAGCCCTCCTCCCTTACACAAATCCAGTCCCATACTTCAATTTCCCTTTTTAACCCTATGTCTGGGAATCTCCCTCGCCATGTTAATTCTCAGATCAAGAGCTTGTTTTAATCAGTGTAGATGGCAGACCCAATAAATATACTCTCCCAAAACCCATCCCTGTAGCCAATTGGTTTGAGGGACATGGGGTCTGGATAGCTGGAATCTTGCAAAGTTTGTTACACATCGCTGCCTTTATCCTTGTCATGTATGTAACACTAAAACTTGTTCTTTGGTGTATTTCTGTATGTATTAGGAAATTCTGCACTAAGACAACTGATGATGAAACCAAAAGCGTTGCCGCCCTTGTTCTTCTCTACACCGATTTCACAAAGTTACCAGATGAAGATGTTGAAGCCAAGCACATGGCTATCTTCAAAAGATCCCCACCACTGTTATCAATAATTGTTATTCGTAAATTCTAGTATACAGGGGGGACGGGTACGCCGCAACAGCCATGGCTGGTAACATGGCACCAGTCATGTGAAGACCAGTACCCCTCGAGCTTATAGCTTGGGATAGTACCTCTGATGCTGGACATTAACAAAATTTATCTAGGGGGGAATGTGAAGGAACATGTTAAGAAGGATTCTCCATTTTGTGCTTTTCGACTCCATTTTGTTGTTTTGATATAAATTTTGTTAGTAGGCTAAAGTTCACAGCTGTTATGAGACCTTGATGAGACCTTGATTGTTGCAATCTGCCAGGACATGAGATCTGCTTGATCCCCCCCAAACAGAGACATTCATCTCCGTCTGGTCATTTTCAGTTGCCGGCAACGCCCTGTAGATTAATTTGGAAATCACTGAGTTAACCGTGAAGGATCACTTTAGATCCTCCCTCGACAGTTTGCCAAGGAAGAATGGGCAAGAATTTCAGTCTCTCGATGTACAAAACTGACAGACATACCCCAAGCGACTTGTAATCGCAGCAAAAGGTGGCGCAACAAAGTATTAAGTTACAGGGGCTGAATAATATTGTACGCCCCACTTTACAGTTTTTGAATTTGCACAAAAATGTAAAATTACCAATAAATTTCGTTCAACTTCACAATTGTGTTCCACTTGTTGTTGATTCTTCACCAAAAATTTACATTTGGTATCTTTATGTTTGAAGCATAATATGTGGGAAAAGGTTGAAAAGTCCCAGGGGGCCAAATACTTTCGCAAGGCACTGTAGCTGCTAGTCTCTACCCACGAGCTTACAGACTATGTAAAATAAAAGTCTACAGAGGGGAAAACTGGTAGTAAATACAAGACATAAGTAAAATACTGTTCAGTGTTGTACACAGTGGATACTTATAGTGTGTAGTGATGTTGTGCTTGTACGCTGTTACAGCACCTGATGGCGCTATATAAACGGCAATAATGTGACAACTGTCTTTGCTTCTCAGTTGTAATCCTTGAACGGACAGTCTCCCGTGTTATTACACCGGATGATTTTCTTGTTTGTGCTCCAAATTCTGCATTCTCTCCGCTCTGCCGACCCGTCACTCAGCGTTTACCACTAATGACATTCATCACAAATAATCATCTTCCTAATGCCATATGTTCTCAGCAGAAAAATACTCTGCGGCAAGGTGTTCGAGAATTGGGCATCACCGGAATGGCCATGAATACGGGGGGCTGCCTGTGACTGGATACAGAGGATGAGATATATAGAGGTAGCATCTATGACCTTATTGTTTTTATTAGTGCTCCAAAATATCGCATGGCGAATAAGCCTCCTTACCTCGGCATGCCAGAGCCGGTATGTCCCTCTCCACAAGGAGAAACGTTACCCCTTAACCCCTTAGTGACCGAGCCAATTTTTACAATTCTGACCACTGTCACTTTATGAGGTTATAACTCTGGAACGCTTTAACGGATCCCGCTGATTCTGAGACAGTTTTTTCGCCACATATTGTACTTCATGTTAGTGGTTTCTTCGATATTACTTGCGATTGTTTATGAAAAAAAAACGGAAATATGGCGAAAACTTTTAAAACTTTGCAATTTTCAAACTTTGTATTTTTACGCCCTTAAATCAGAGAGATATGTCACGAAAAATAGTTAATAAATAACATTTCCCACATGTCTACTTTACATCAGCACAATTTTGGAAACAACGTTTTTTTTTTGTTAGGGAGTTATAAGGATTAAAAGTTGACCAGCAATTTCTCATTTTTACAACACCATTTTTTTTTAGGGACCACATCACATTTGAAGTCATTTTGAGGGGTCTATATGATAGAAAATAATGAAGTGTGACACCATTCTAAAAACTGCACCCCTCAAGGTTCTCAAAACCACATTCAAGATGTTTATTAACCATTTACGGGCTTCACAGGAACTGAAACAATTTGGAAGGAAAAAATGAACATTTAACTTTTTTTTTGCAAACATTTTACTTCAGAACCATTTTTTTTATATTCACAAGTGTAAAAACAGAAATTTAACCATAAATTTTGTTGTGCAATTTCTCCTGAATACGTCGATACCCCATATGTGGGGGTAAACCACTGTTTGGGCGCACCACAGAACTTGGAAAAGAAGGAGCGCCGTTTGACTTTTTCAATGCAGAATTGGCTGGAATTGAGATCGGACACCATGTCACGTTTGGAGAGCCCCTGATGTGCCTAAACAGTAGAAACCCCCCATATCTAGATGTGTGGTGAGCACTTTGAACCCCCAACTGCTTCACAGAAGTTTATAACGTAGAGCCGTGAAAATAAAAAATCGCATTTTTTCTACAAAAATGATCTTTTTGCCCCCAAATTTTTATTTTCACAAGGGTAACAGGACAAATTAGACCACAAAAGTTGTTGAGAAATTTGTCCTGAGTACGTCAATACCCCATATGTGGGGGTAAACCACTGTTTGGTCGCACCGCAGAGCTTGGAAGAGAAGGAGCGCCGTTTTACTTTTTCAATGTAGAATTGGCTGGAATTGAGATCGGACGCCATGTCGCGTTTGCAGAGCCCCTGGTGTGCCTAAACAGTAGAAACCCCCCACAAGTGACACCATTTTGGAAACTAGACCCCCTATGGAACTTATCTAGATGTGTGGTGAGAACTTTGAATGCCCAAGTGCTTCACAGAAGTTTATTATGCAGAGTTGTGAAAATAAAAAATATTTTTTTTTCCACAAAAAAGATTTTTAGCCCCAAGTTTTTATTTTCACAAGGGTAACAGGAGAAATTGGACCCCAAAAGTTGTTGTCCAATTTCTCCTGAGTATGCTGGTACCCCATATGTGGGGGTAAACCACTGTATGGGCGCACGGCAGAGTTCGGAAGGGAGGGAGCGCCATTTTGGAATGCAGACTTTGATAGAATGGTCTGCGGGCGTTATGTTGCGTTTGCAGAGCCTCTGATGTACCTAAACCGTAGAAACCCCCCACAAGTGACCCCATTTTGGAAACTAGACCCCCCAAGGAACTTATCTAGATGTGTGGTGAGAACTTTGAATGCCCAAGTGCTTCACAGAAGTTTATAATGCAGAGTTGTGAAAATAAAAAATATTTTTTTTCCACAAAAAAGATTTTTTAGCCCCCAAGTTTTTATTTTCACAAGGGTAACAGGAGAAATTGGACCCCAAAAGTTGTTGTCCAATTTATCCCGAGTATGCTGATACCCCATATGTGGGGGTAAACCACTGTTTGGGCGCAAGGCAGCGCTCAGAAGGGAGGGAGCACCATTTGAGTTTTTGAGCGCAAAATTGGCTGTCGTGTTTGGAGACCCCCTGATGTACCTAAACAGTGGAAACCCCCCAATTCTAACTCCAACCCTAACCCCAACACACCCCTAACCCTAATCCCAACCCGATCCATAATCCTAATCACAACCCTAACAATAATCACAACCCTAACCCCAAAACAACCCTAATCTCAACCCTAACCATAACCCTAATTAAACCCTAAATCCAACACACCCCTAATCCTAATCTCAACCCTAACCTCAAACCTAACCCTTATCCCAATACACCCCTAACCCTAATCCCAACCCTAACCTTAACCCTAATCCCAAACCTAACCCTAATCCCAAACGTAACCCTAATGCCAACCCTAACCCTAACACCAACCCTAATCCAAACCCTAACCCTAATCCCAACTCTAACCGTAACTTTAGCAGCCCCAACCTAGCCCTAACTTTAGCCCCAACCCTAACCCTAGCCCTAACTTTAGCCCCAACCCTAACTTTAGACCCAACCCTAGCCCTAACCCTAATTTTAGCCCCAACCCTAGCCCTAATTCTAACTTTAGCCCTAACCTAAATTTAGCCCCAACCCTAACCCTAACCCTAAATTTAGCCCCAACCCTAACCCTAAATTTAACCCTAACCCTAGCCCTAACTTTAGCCCCAACTTTAACCCTAGCCCTAAGGCTACTTTCACACTTGCGTCATGTGGCATCCGTCGCAATCCGTCGTTTAGGACAAAAAATGGATCCTGCAAATGTGCCCACAGGATGCCTTTTTTGCCCATAGACTTGTATTGCCGACGGCCACACGTCGCGTCCGTCGTGCACTGGATCCGTTTTGTTTTGGCGGACCGTCGTCACCAAAAAAAAGTTCAATGTAACCTTTTTTTTGTACATCGCGTCCCCCATTTCCACGCATGCGTGGCCATTACTCTGCCCGCTCCTCGCCAGGACATAGACTGGGCAGCGGATGCGACGGCCCCGTACCGACGCAAGTGTGAAAGAAGCCTAACCCTAGCCCTAACCCTGAATTTAGCCCCAACCCTAACCCTAAATTTAGCCCCAACCCGATCCCTAACCCTAACCCCAACCCGATCCCTAACCCCAACTCCTCTCTTCTGCCGGCTGGCAGATGGCGGGCACACAGCGCATGCGCCCGCCATTTTCTTTCCAGATGAAGAAGCCGGCGGGCAGGAGGGGACGCAGGAGGACCCAGGGACACCGGTAAGTAGGGGTCCCCGAATCCCCTTATTTCTCTGTCCTCTGATGTGCGATCACATCAGAGGACAGAGAATGGCAGATTTCTTTTTTTTTTTTTTTCAACTGCCGGTAAACAGTTAATCACCGGCGTTCGCAAAACGGGGGTCGGTAAAAACCGACCCCGATCATGTACTTTGGGGTCTCGGCTACCCCAGGCAGCCGAGACCCCAAAGATCCTTCGGGTGCCGACCGGCGTGTGCACTGCGCATGCGCCCGCCATTTTTTTGCCGAAAAAGATAGCGGCGCCCATCCGGAGCCCATCGGGAGCCACGAGGAGAACCGGGGGAGACAGGTGAGTATCGGTGGGCAATCGGGGACCCCATTTCTCTGTCCTCTGATGTGCGATCACATCGTAGGACAGAGAAATTAAAAGGGAAAGTTTTTTGTTTTTTTTGCGATCGCTGGTAAACTGTTAATTACCGGCGATCGCAACTCGGGGGTCGGTAAAAAAACCCCGAATCATGTTCTGTGGGGTCTCGGCTACCCCCGGCAACTGAGACCCCAGAGAAAATCCGACTCTGGGAGGCGCTATTCACTTTTTCCATAGTGCCGTTAATTAACAGCGCTGTGGTTTAAGTACCCTTAACTGCCGCCGTTGAAAGGCGTATCGGCGGTCGTTAAGTGGTTAAATACGAATCCAAAATATGGAGTCATTTTAGGGAAATTCTGCCCTATGTAACATTGCAAATTACAGATCATGATTTCATCAAATCTCACGTGCGGTTATGGTTTATGCATTTATCTCTCTCATATTTAAAGCATCTATGTATGTTTGAATCTATCTAAAGTCATCAACAATAGTAAGTACACCCGCCTTAAATTCCATGATTCTACTTATAGAAACATAAGAAAATAAAAGGACTAGATGTCTTTTAAAATTAAGTAAATACAAACTACGATGAACAAAATCGCATGACAAACTACACCGTGTCATTATTTAATTACCAAAATGTTTAGGCCAAAATGCAGAAGAGGAGTGTAAAAAAAATTAAGTACACCCTTACTGCTTCAATAGTGTCATGGATCCACACCGTGACTGTCAACAGTATGTCACGGATCCGGGTGGATCTTTGGCCAACAAACGGCTATCACATGTGCAGGGGGCTTATCTTAGTTATACCTCCACTTCTACACTGTGATGAAAACACACACAAGGCTATTGACCTCTTAGTTTACCGCAGCGGCTTATTTTAGTTATCCCACTGCTCTGCAATATTACACAAACTGCAGGGATTTATGTATATCCCGCTTTACAGTTCCGCTTGAAAACTTGCAGCTCTCTGGCACCCCCTTACCCTCAGGTCAGATTAGGTACTGCAACTAGGGTAATTAGTCGCCAGAAAGGCTGCCTGCTATGTATTGGCTATTGGGCACGCTGCAGCGAGGTGATATAACTACTCCCACTCAGGCAGGAACAATAATTATCAACGACGCCGTCGCTACAACGACTCCCAAAGGCACAGAACAAGGTATGCTGCCTCCAGCTTCGATTAACGGGTCCAAAGCTAACCCAAACCAGTAGTGTAATTCCCTTCCAGACACTTAGGGTACGTTTTAGAGCAGGAGAACGAAGCTAGCATTTTAAATATTTTACTCCATAAAAGAACAGGCAGTGTTTATAAAAAGGTATATAAAGATGTTACAATATGAGACAAAGTATGTATGCACCAAGCAATTATAAAATAACATGGATTAAAACAGAAAGTAACACTTACATGTGCTCAGATCATTGCAGGCAAAACCATGCTGGCAAGCAGAGCCTAGATGTCCCAGTGCATAGTACATCTCCTCAGGCAAAAACTGAAGGCTGGGTGAAGTGCCAAAACTTATAACTGCAGCCTCGTGACATCACTAAAGGGCTGGTTAATGATATGCACTGAGGTCAGAGATATTTAGGTTCCTAGACTCTGGAGACAAAGAAATTCCTGACTGAGAAGGGAGGGACAACAGGTGGCTTTGCAGGATTGGTCACCTGCAGTTGAAAGCCACACCCTGCTCACACACTGGCTTCAAGTTACCCAGTGTCTGCCATAGGGCTGGTTTGTTGTATTCAGGGGGGAGAGAGAGGGGGGGGGGGTCGAAGCTGCCATGTGCTTTCAGGACCATTGTCACATGTGCAAAAATCCCTCAGCTATGGTTTTTACATTATCGTGACAAATAGGCATTAAGAGTTCAAGTAACACCCGATGCTGCTAATCATATGTCCAGTAGCCGGTGTGAACACCTCTATAAGAGCAGAAGTTTAGTTCAGTTTGCTGGTCTAGAGACTTAAGGTGTGCGTTAACATAATGTCTGTAAAGTGCTGTGGAATCAATGGTGCTGTATAACCGAGTAAAATAAATAAACATCACAATGCCAAGAAGTAAAGACATCAGTAATGTTATTAGGGAAGCAATTATTGGTGTCAATTAGTGATGAGCAAGCATGCTGGGATAAGGTGTTACCCAAGCATGCTCATGTGCTAGCCGAGTGCCTTCGGTGTGCTCGAATAATGAGTTTGAGTCCTGGCGGCTGCATGTCTCGCGGCTGTTCGACAGCCAGAACACATGTAGGGATTGTCTGTTTGTTAGACAATCCCTGTATGTGGAGAGAAGCATGAAGTGCTCTGAAATGTCCTGGTAGACGGCTGCGCTGACTTTGGTCTTGATAAAACACAGTGGACCTAGACCAGCAGATGACATGGCTCCCCAAACCATCACTGATTGTGGAGACTTCATACTAGACCTCCAGCAGCTTGGATTGTGACCTCTCCACTCTTCCTCCAGACTCGGGGACCTTGATTTCCAAATGAAATGCTCAATTTACTTTCATCTGAAGCAACACCTTGGACCACTGACAACAGTCCAGTTCTTTTTCTCCTTGGCCCAGGTAAGATGCTTCTGGCGTTGTCTATCGGTCATGAGTGGCTGACACAAGGAATGCGACACTTGTAGCCCATGTCCTGGATACATCTGTGTGTGGTGGCTCTTGAAGCAATGACTCCAGCAGCAGTCCACTCCTTGTGAATCTCCCCCACATTTTTGAATGTCCTTTTCTTAACAATCCTTTCCAGGCTGCGGTTATCCCGGTTGCTTGTGCGCCTTTTTCTACGACATTTTTTCCTTCCACTCAACCTTCCATTAATATTCTTGGATACAGCACTCTGCAATGACCTTTTGTGGCGTCCCCTCCTTGTGTAGTGTGTCAATGACGCCTTCTGGATATCTGTCAGGTCAGCAGTCTTCCCCATGATTGTGGAGCAACTGAAACAGACTAATGGACCTTTTTAAAACACTTAGGAAACCTCTGCAGGTGTTTTTTGCTAATTATTCTAATTTACTGAGATAATGAGCTTTGGGTTTTCGTTAACAGTAAGCCATAATCATCAACATTAACAGAAATAGATCACTCTTTGCAATTACTCTATATGATATATGGATTTCACTTTTTGTATTGAAGAACTGAAATAAATTAACTTTTACGTTTCAATAATTTTTATTACATTTTAAATATTAACAGAAATATAATAAGAAGGGAAAAGGGAGGGAGGAAAGATAGATGTAAATTATTATTTAATAGGGATTCATTTGGATAGTAGGAAAGGAAAGGATAATTTAAATGCATAGCTCTTCTTTAGATGTTACAATAAAATGCGTAATACACTTTAACAAAAATGAATTTGTGTATATATAGCATAAATTAAAAAAAACAAATAGAAATTGTTTACTTTCACAGTTTAACCGTAACTTAATATTTATGGTTCCATTTCACATAGAATAGAATTATAATGAATCAGACTATGAATAGGAATTGTTCCATAATTCCCTTTTTTTTAAAAAGAAAACTTTTCGAGAGTATTATTTGCTAAGGCATGGGAATATTCATAAGTTTTATGAAGTGAAATCTTGTTAATAATATCGGACACTGTAGGGACATTTGGTTTCTTCCAGAAGCTGCGATTGAGTTCTTAATCCCTAGAAATACATGGATTAACAAAGGTTTACAAGAGGAGTTAATATTCTCCATATCCAATGAAAGAAGAGCCATTTGGGGAGTTATAGTTATGTCTCGCTTCAGTAGCTGATTATTAGTAAAAGAAGGAGGCCTCTTTCCAAAATGTTCTTAATTTAGGACTTTTCCAAAAAATGTGCAGAATGTCACTATCTAGTCCACAATTTCTCCAACATAGGTGTTTGGAATTGCTTTTGCCAATTTTCTCGGTGAGAAATTCCATTTGGTAAGAGATTTGTAGTAAGATTCATGAAGGGTCATACATATATTGGATGAGTAAGTTCGTTTCATTCTTTCCTGCCATTGAACTATGGTAAATTGCTTCCTTAAATCTTTTTCCCACCTTAACATATAAGGATTTTTTTCAAAGAGAATGTCATTATTAAAATTATCATAACTATTGCTGGTTTTCCAAATTAGTTTATTGTTTATGTTGCCTAGAAGTTGACCAATAAACTCTGGAAAAGGATGCCTGTGTAAGGCTGCTACAGTGCAGTATAGCGCAACCTCCACCAGGGGATGCTGGTGAGGGAAGAGAGGTTGCACGCACAGCGCAGCACTACTGGGCAGCAGCACAGGGCGCCACCAGGTGGCGAAAGTGTAGTCAGGCGAGCCGAGTAAGCAACGGTAGGGAACAGAAGTACCAGGGGTCACAGCAATACACATGGTCAAATACAAGCCAGAAGTCAGAGCCAGACTGGAGCAGAGATAACCGAGATGTGAGACAGTAAAACAGGTCAGAAGACAAGCCGGGTCACATACCAAGAGGTCCAAGCACAGGGAGCGAACACTAAGGCAAGCGGGGTGGCAGGAAAGGGAAGTCATGGGAACAGAGCAAACGGGCAAAAGACAAAACACGGTATCAAAGGGTCATTTGCTCTTGACTGGGAGCATGAACTATCACTGACATAGATCTGCAGGCCACAGCAGACTGAAATAGCCACACAGAACCCAGAACAAGGCAGAGAAGTTTAACCCCAGCATGACCAGACCAGGGAGAAAATAACAAGAAACAAACCCCGGCCTGGATCATGACAGCCTGTTTATTAAGAATTCCTGAATTTTTTTCTCTAATAATGAGAAGGTGTATTTTTACTTTTTGAAGATATTCTATTTTGTGAGAAGCACCTGTATATCAGAGTGTGTGATAAGCACCGGTGGATGGTGGAGCTATTGATGAGATGGTTACCAGCTCCCCTCTGATGGATGGGGCACTGGGATCCTGGCTGTTTGGTACTTCCAGATAAGACGCTACCAGTAGTTTGTTCTGCCATTTTTCATGCCCTCATTAATCCTCCCTGTCAGGGACCAGTGGAGTCCGATCACTTCACCTGCGACTTTCTAATTTTAGTTCTGCTGGGTGCGATGTCATCTGGTAATTAAAAGAGACCCGCACTCTTCAGTTTTCTATTAAGATGTGCGTTATAGGTGGCGAGCAGATCAATACATGGAGCGCGGCGAAGCACAAATGATTAACAACATTCTGTAAATACACAGAAGATAGAGAAATGTTACAAAAATGGGTAATACCCCGTGGAATGGCAGAATTATTGAACCCATCTGCTGGTAAATAAGCACCTACATGCAACTTTGTATCTCAGACTAACATTTAGGGGAAAAAAATTGCATGGAAATCAGCAAAATTTGATTTTTTCTTTTCTGACCTCATTCACGCTTTGCTTTTATTTGCAGGCTGAAAATTGATGCATTTTGCTGATTTTTCAATTGACACCTGCATATTTTTGGTGTTTAACTGAGGATTTTCCCCATACACATGATGAAGATGCAATACTATGCTTTGGAGTTTGTTACTGGACCACTGTGGACCCACAAAATGATATGTGAAGAATTGAAAGAAAAGTAATTTAAAAAAAAAAAAGGATTAATACCTTTGCTGGTGATTTCTTTGAGGTTCCATACTTTTTTCAGCACTTTTTTAAAATTAGAAATCACTACAGTAAGGCTACGTTCACACGATGAGTTTTTGATTCTGCGTATTTTTCAAAAATGACAATCTTTTTTTATTTAATAAGTGCAGAAAATCTGCGATATCAAAAACTCACCAAAACTCATTTTATTTGTAGAGCATTTGGGAGAGTTTCTCTTTTCCGGAAGCAGTTTTGTAAAAAAATTGAAAAAATTCCTGGAAAGTTTTTTTTGCAACTTTTTGGTTGAATAGTGCCTAGTTTGGAGAGGTTTCCTTTTTCATCAAAGAACTTACAGTAGATGCATTTTTTTAAATCTCATAAACAGCAGAAAGGATTTCCTAGAGAAATGAATAGGGAGAGTTTTTTGATCAGGATTTTGGAGTAAAGACACTCAAAAAAAAATCCTGAAATAATTCCATGTTGACATAGACTAAGGATTTTTTTCACACTGATTTTTTATGAGGTTTTGTAGCAGAATTTTTTTTTTTTGACTGTTGAGTTTTTGTGGAGGATTTTGGAGAGTCTCTATTCAGTTTCCGCTCCAAAAACCTCAGTGTGAAATTCTCTTTAGGCTGCGCTGCAGCGATGAGTATTTGGCAAGTTTTTGATGTTGCAGTTTTTCTGCAGTATTTCAACAACTATTCTGAAAATTGAAGTACTTGCGCCTTTTTAATTAGTTTTTTGTTTTTTTCCGAAATGAAAAGTCACTAAAAATCGCATGTGCATTTTTTACCTGAGCATCTGAAGCAATTCTACGGGGAAATTCTGCACATAGAACTCGGTGTAACTGCAAGAAAAATTCATTGGAACACACATCGGAGAAGTGACATGACGCGAGAAAAAACGGAACATGAACACTATAGACGTGTTTTCTCATTTGCATGAAAATTTGTTGCAAGCAAATTTGAAGCAATTTTTTTTCCATGTGGGTTTTGGCACAGAATTTGCATTTTTTTGGGGATGCTTGAAAAAAATTTGACATCTTTTTATTACTTTATTTTTCTTAAAGCATCTTTTTGGAGCTTTTTTTCAACGTTTTTAGTCGGAGGCATTTTTTTAAGCTTTGTTTATTTTCAGATGTTTTTTCAACCTGAAACAAACGTCGTGTGCACGTACCTTTATATATACCCTTAATCAGTGGTAGGCGATGGTCATCATTAATGCGTTTTCTATTATTCCACCATTTCTTTTTCCATCAGTCTTTCTGGACACGTTACCAATATAATGTAAATTGACAGGTAATCGGCCGGCGGTGGAGGTTATTATTTTGTCGGAGCGTCGCGCTGATGATATTAAAGCATAATTGTTTTCCGTGATCAATTATTCAGTGTTTGTGTCGCAGAGAGGTGGATTAAATGAGAAGATTGATTCTCTGCATTAAGAATCTTCTTACCGGAGAGGACAGTCCACCAAAATGTCATCAGGAATGACTCAGTCCTGATGTGGGAGGCCGCAGCCCCTCCAATGTATGGATGAATCCTGATTATTTCATGCCTCGGACACATTGTTATCACAAATTCTGAGCAAATCAAACAATTTCTTGATGTAAAATGTCATTTTGCATCCATAGGGGTAGCTGTTGCAACAGAATCCAGAGCAGCGGAGAATATCGGATGCTAGATGCTGTCTGCAGTTTATGGTTAGCAGCTCCACTCGGCCCCAAGTGACCGAGGGGCCCTATCGGCCACAAGCATTAAAAATGGCACATGGTGGGTCCTGTTACAGATTTTGCACATGGGTCAAGTAATGCCCAATAATACCCACCTGTACCAGTCCTGCTGGGACTTAGGAAACTAAGATCTACTGATATTCTAGGATCAGAAGAGGAGGACAATACTGCTCCCGATGGCGTGCATCGGGGGCTCACCTGATTCCAGTCGTTTTTCCATCCATTTGTTTTCTGCCCTTAGGTCTTCTCCGCTCATTCCAACAGATGGTCATGATAATTGAATAGTCAATGTTAGGAATAGCTAATGCCTCCGGCGCGGCCGCCTGACAACAATGTATTAACTCTATAAATCTAATTCTGAAGAGCTGGAACAAAATGACCAAAAACAAAAGAAAACCAGTTGAAAAGATCAATACAAAGTAAAGATCCTTAAATAGCACCTCATGGCAGAGATCTGCAGCTTAGTGTGTATACGTCTGCCAACTAATATCCCTGGCTCTGTCATTACCGGCATATTACAGTTCACCTATGACAAATTAGACATATTACAGCGTACCTATAACAGAGCCGGCAGATTACAGCACACCTATAACAGAGTCGGCATATTACAGCACACCTATAACAGAGCCGGGATATTACAGCGCACCTATAACAGAAAAATAAAAGAAAAAAAGTCAGAAGCACAATCAGCTCCGACACACCTGTGCTTCTACCTCCAGGCAACTGAGCGTTATGTTTGCCACAACAGAATTGGGTGCTCGTGGAAAACAGAAAAAGATATCTGTAACAGCAAAAATAACAAGAAAACGAGCACTCACCATCTGTGCAAAAAAGTATTTCCTTTATTGAGGCTTCATGTTAAAAAAGCAGGATATAACAGGGAGAACCTGAGGTTCCAGATGACGACGATCGTTTCGCTCTGCTGAGCTTCTACGGGTCCGCATATTACAGTGCATCTATAACAGATCTGGCATATTACAGCACACCTATAACAGATTCGGCATATTACAGCACACCTGTAACAGAGTCGGCATATTACAGCGCACCTATCACATAGCCGGCATATTACAGTGCAACTATAATAGATCTGGCATATTACAGCACACCTATAACAGAGCCGGCATATTACAGCGCACCTATAACAGAGCCGATAAAACAACCACAGCCAATATATGGACACACCCAGAGAAAGTGACCACGACAAGGATATAAAAAAATGCCTTTATTGTATCTGATTGGCAAAAATAGTACAACAATTGTGCGCATAAAAACGAGAATATAGTTACATAATTAGTTATAATTAAAAAAATATAAAAACTGACCCAATTATATATATACAAAATCTAGGTTAGTGGAGCCCCTGAGAAAATATATGACGATTATATAGTTGTAAAAATTCAAAAAGGCTCGGCAATATTCATCAGTAAGATTGAAAAAAATGTGCAATTTGCGATATATGAAGTGCAGGATCTCAGATACTTAAAGGTATATATATTAGCCTCATATAATATAGATAGTGTGATTCCTCTCATCTGCCTTAATCCGTGATATAAAACTAAGGTGCAAAAGGAGGAAAAAAATAAATATATATATATATATACAGTGGGGCAAAAAAGTATTTAGTCAGTCAGCAATAGTGCAAGTTCCACCACTTAAAAAGATGAGAGGCGTCTGTAATTTACATCATAGTTAGACCTCAACTATGGGAGACAAACTGAGAAAAAAAAATCCAGAAAATCACATTGTCAGTTTTTTTAACATTTTATTTGCATATTATGGTGGAAAATAAGTATTTGGTCAGAAACAAAATTTCATCTCAATACTTTGTAATATATCCTTTGTTGGCAATGACAGAGGTCAAACGTTTTCTGTAAGTCTTCACAAGGTTGCCACACACTGTTGTTGGTATGTTGGCCCATTCCTCCATGCAGATCTCCTCTAGAGCAGTGATGTTTTTGGCTTTTTGCTTGGCAACACAGACTTTCAACTCCCTCCAAAGGTTTTCTATAGGGTTGAGATCTGGAGACTGGCTAGGCCACTCCAGGACCTTGAAATGCTTCTTACGAAGCCACTCCTTCGTTGCCCTGGCGGTGTGCTTTGGATCATTGTCATGTTGAAAGACCCAGCCACGTTTCATCTTCAATGCCCTTGCTGATGGAAGGAGGTTTGCACTCAAAATCTCACGATACATGGCCCCATTCATTCTTTCATGTACCCGGATCAGTCGTCCTGGCCCCTTTGCAGAGAAACAGCCCCAAAGCATGATGTTTCCACCACCATGCTTTACAGTAGGTATGGTGTTTGATGGATGCAACTCAGTATTCTTTTTCCTCCAAACACGACAAGTTGTGTTTCTACCAAACAGTTCCAGTTTGGTTTCATCAGACCATAGGACATTCTCCCAAAACTCCTCTGGATCATACAAATGCTCTCTAGCAAACTTCAGACGGGCCCGGACATGTACTGGCTTAAGCAGTGGGACACGTCTGGCACTGCAGGATCTGAGTCCATGGTGGTGTAGTGTGTTACTTATGGTAGGCCTTGTTACATTGGTCCCAGCTCTCTGCAGTTCATTCACTAGGTCCCCCTGTGTGGTTCTGGGATTTTTGCTCACCGTTCTTGTGATCATTCTGACCCCACGGGGTGGGATTTTGCGTGGAGCCCCAGATCGAGGGAGATTATCAGTGGTCTTGTATGTCTTCCATTTTCTAATTATTGCTCCCACTGTTGATTTCTTCACTCCAAGCTGGTTGGCTATTGCAGATTCAGTCTTCCCAGCCTGGTGCAGGGCTACAATTTTGTTTCTGGTGTCCTTTGACAGCTCTTTGGTCTTCACCATAGTGGAGTTTTGAGTCAGACTGTTTGAGGGTGTGCACAGGTGTCTTTTTATACTGATAACAAGTTTAAACAGGTGCCATTACTACAGGTAATGAGTGGAGGAAAGAGGAGACTCTTAAAGAAGAAGTTACAGGCCTGTGAGAGCCAGAAATCTTGATTGTTTGTTTCTGACCAAATACTTATTTTCCACCATAATATGCAAAAAAAAATGTTAAAAAAACAGACAATGTGATTTTCTGGATTTTTTTTTCTCAGTTTGTCTCCCATAGTTGAGGTCTACCTATGATGTAAATTACAGACGCCTCTCATCTTTTTAAGTGGTGGAACTTGCACTATTGCTGACTGACTAAATACTTTTTTGCCCCACTGTATATACTATTGTATACAAGCCTAATTAATGTGCAACAATAAATGCTTCAATTAATAATGACCAATATAAAGTGCACTGTGCAAAAATGCCAAAAATTGAAAAAAACCAGTGTAAAATAACAGAACACACTAAAAAACCTATACTGTGCAAATATAGCAATATTAAGAGCTGCTAATATATATGTTCCAATTATAGAGCCAATACCACAAGGCTAGTGCAAAAAAAAAAAAGAGACTATACTGTGCAAATATAACAAATGAAGGCTGCCAATATATGTGGGGAAATCTATGTCACATAATAATACCCCAATATCAAGTTCCGCATAATTTGTGCAAATATCGCAAAAAAGTGCCAAGATGGGGTGCCAATACCGCAGCACCTGATGTGCACGAGTGCCTTGATTGTGCTATGAACCACCTTATGTTGCGTGCTCCACAGAAAAGACAACAGGAGTCCAGCAACCAAATAAGTAAGGGGGTGCACAGTATAAAACAAAGAGGGGAAAGCCCACAATATACCTTAGTAAGAGGGTCAGCCAGGTCCCGTTGTACGCACCCCGACGCGCGTTTCGGAGCTAAGTCCTTCGTCAGGGGAACGAAGGACTTAGCTCCGAAACGCGCGTCGGGGTGCGTACAACGGGACCTGGCTGACCCTCTTACTAAGGTATATTGTGGGCTTTCCCCTCTTTGTTTTATACTGTGCACCCCCTTACTTATTTGGTTGCTGGACTCCTGTTGTCTTTTCTGTGGAGCACGCAACATAAGGTGGTTCATAGCACAATCAAGGCACTCGTGCACATCAGGTGCTGCGGTATTGGCACCCCATCTTGGCACTTTTTTGCGATATTTGCACAAATTATGCGGAACTTGATATTGGGGTATTATTATGTGACATAGATTTCCCCACATATATTGGCAGCCTTCATTTGTTATATTTGCACAGTATAGTCTCTTTTTTTTTTTTTTTTTTGCACTAGCCTTGTGGTATTGGCTCTATAATTGGAACATATATATTAGCAGCTCTTAATATTGCTATATTTGCACAGTATAGGTTTTTTAGTGTGTTCTGTTATTTTACACTGGTTTTTTTCAATTTTTGGCATTTTTGCACAGTGCACTTTATATTGGTCATTATTAATTGAAGCATTTATTGTTGCACATTAATTAGGCTTGTATACAATAGTATATATATATATTTATTTTTTTCCTCCTTTTGCACCTTAGTTTTATATCACGGATTAAGGCAGATGAGAGGAATCACACTATCTATATTATATGAGGCTAATATATATACCTTTAAGTATCTGAGATCCTGCACTTCATATATCGCAAATTGCACATTTTTTTCAATCTTACTGATGAATATTGCCGAGCCTTTTTGAATTTTTACAACTATATAATCGTCATATATTTTCTCAGGGGCTCCACTAACCTAGATTTTGTATATATATAATTGGGTCAGTTTTTATATTTTTTTAATTATAACTAATTATGTAACTATATTCTCGTTTTTATGCGCACAATTGTTGTACTATTTTTGCCAATCAGATACAATAAAGGCATTTTTTTATATCCTTGTCGTGGTCACTTTCTCTGGGTGTGTCCATATATTGGCTGTGGTTGTTTTATCCTATATAGTGGTTTCTCCACAACCTTTCTCCACAGAGTACTAAATCACTGGGATATGGTATATACTATTTCTACATTACTGATTTTGTGATTATTGATTTATAGTGATTTATACCTCTGTGGTTGTGTCTAATCGTCTATAACAGAGCCGGCATATTACAGCACACCTATAACAGAGCTGGCATATTACAGCACACCTATAACAGGAACAAGATACACTCTATAGTTTTGTGAGTAGAGGTGCTCAAGTAGGGTTTCCAGCCCCTTAAATCAACTGTATCAAAAAAGCTTGGCACTCAATAATGCTTGTAGAAAATAAAGTCATTTATTTTGCATCAGGACAAACAGATCAGCTGTAGCTCGTATCTTGCTAAACGTTTTCGGTCCTTTGTGGACCTTCCTCAGAGCAAGTTTATCTGGAGCGTAGGATCTGGACATATAACCAGATGCATGCACATTACAGTGCACCTGTAACAGCGATGGCATATTACAGTGCACCTATAAGGGAGACAGCATTTTACAGTGCACCTATAACAGAGCTGTCATATTACAGCACACCTATAACAGAGCCGGCATATTAAAGCACACCTGTAACAAAGCCGGCATATTACAGCACACCTATAACAGAGCCGGCATATTACAGTGCAACTGTAACAAATCGGCATATTACTGCGCACTTATAACATAGGCGACATATAATAGTGCAAAGAATAAAAGAGCCGGCAAATTACAGTGCACCTATAACAGATTTAGCATATTACAGTGCACCTATAATAAAGCCGGCATATCACAGTGCATCTATAACAGATCCAGCATGTTACAGTGCACCAATAACAGAGCTGACATGTTACAGTGCACCTATAACAGAGCCGGCATATTGGAGTGCACCTGTAACAAAGTCTTTATCGGGGGGGGGGGGGGGGGGGGGTAGGAGGGCAATTTTACCTTGGTTTTTTTTTACTGCTTAGCACATAGTTGTCTCATGGCCATACTTTTCTCTGACCAAGCCTCCAACTTCTACAAAACCCTCTGTATTATTAAAGTGTAACTTTACTTTCAAGTAACTTTACAGAATAAGCTGTCATGTGTGAAAATGAGGATGACACTACTTATGGCTATAATATGAACACAGACATGAACGATTCCTGCTCTTCATTCTTTAGTTATCACACAGCCAGCACAGCCAGCAGCATGGAGGACTTTCTATTGTAGTACTAAGCAGTCTAGATGTGACTCCATCTCTGGGTTCAGGTAAAGGAGTTGTTAAACAGCTTTGCTTGATCTTTCTGTGTCTCTCTCTGCCTGTTTCTCACTTTGCTCCTTCTCCCCTTCTTCAGTAACCTGACACCTGAATATGATGGAGTTGAGCTGTTTTTCCAGAATAATGGTGAGTACATGAGGCAGTGGGCGAGGAAGAAATGGCTTATAAGATGAGAAAAAAAGCAGAATTCACTGATTACATATATTACAAAGTTTATAAAGTTTCTTATATTCATCAATATGATTGATTTATGGAGTTGAGCTGTTTTTACAAAGTGAAAGATAAGTTCAAGGGTAGAGGAGAAGTGGCTCATAAATGGGAAAGGAAACATTTTTCTATGATAATATACTGTAGACTACAAAGAATATTGCAAAATTTGCTGAAAGTACCGTTCCCATTAAACCCTTCTGTGTTAATTACTACAAGCCCTTGACATGACTATTAAAATAAAGTGTTAGAAAGAAGAGGGCCCAATACTGACTCCTACCTATTGCTCAAAATCAATGGAGCACTGTTTTATATGGTCTAAATCATACAAGGAGAGTGGATGAGAAAATCTTCGCACATTACCTACTCAGTTCATTTTTGGAAGCATGATTCCCACTGATTTTGCTCTGACAATCTCAGAAACAGGAGTGCAAAGGGATGTGGTTTATGCAAATTAATATAATATTTTTTTTTGGGGGGGGGTTATTCCATATTATTTTTGGCGCATTCTTGAGGAAGGGGCTTAAATGTCTTGATTTGGGTTATTAAATTGTTGGTAAGTATGATATTACAACCTCTACTTGGGCAGCTTGGAAGGGATATTCCGATCTTATTAAAAATGAAGGTGACACGGGACAATTGTAGCACTTACATCCGACTGGTCATAAAGTGGTGGCAAATGCTAGTGACAGTTAGGCTACTTTCACACCAGCGTTTTTTGCAATACGTCGCAATGCGTCGTTTATGGGAAAAAACGCATCCTGCAAAGTTGTTTGCAGGATGCGTTTTTACCCCATAGATTAACATTAGCGACGCATTGCGACGCATTAACACACGTCGCAACCGTCGTGCGACGGTTGCGCCGTGTTGTGGCGGACCGCCGGGAGCAAAAAATGTTACATGTAACGTTTTTTGTGCCGACGGACCGCTTTTTCCAACCGCTTTTTCCGAACCCCACCTCCCCGCACCTTACAATGGGGCAGCGGATGCGCTGGAAAAATGCATCCGCTGCACCCGTTGTGCGGCGCATTCACTGCTAGCGTCTGAACCTCGGCCCGACGCACTGCGACGGGCCGAGTCCAACGCTAGTGTGAAAGTAGCCTAATACTGCCTTACTAGCTGCGTCCGTTAGTGTTCACCTCCCTCGATCTGCGGCTGCCAAAAATAAGCATATCCCTATCCAACTTCTCCAGCTCTCGCGCTTTTAATTGCTTTTTTTTTCGGATTGCTGATGCAGCAGACCCAGGAAGTCCTGGATGTGTCATCTCCTCCGCTTTTAAGTCACCATTATTCTATAAGACCCATATGTGCTGCAAAAAATCCAGAATTTGCTGAGCCGTCCATATCTGCCCCCGGCAGGGTTCTCTTCTCTGACTTGTAATGTATCCACTGACTGCGATACCGTAATAACGCCTTCATTATCTGCTCATTCCGACGCGGTGATCGCGGGCCACTCGCGGCTTGGTCTCCGTGATATCTGAGACGGCTTTGATGAGGCTTTTCGGCTTTCTTCATCAATAACTTTATAAACGCTGCGGCAGTATTATAACCTCATCTCTGTGGCGGAAACGGTCGGCTGGGGATAGCGCTGCTCAGAAAGGGTCATAAGATTCACAGTTTATGTACATAGCGTCTCCGGATCCATTTTCTGCATATGAAACCTTTCATTGTGTCTGCTCACTAGGATACTGGGGTAAAATGCAAAATATTAAATTTGGCTTTTTCCCAAAAAACAGCGCCACCCCTGTCCACAGTTTGTGAGTGGCATTACATCTCAGTCTCATTTGGAGGCATAGGTTAAAGAGGTTTACCTAGGAAACACGTTATTGACCTTACACCCACAGATTAAATAATAAATACATGATTGTTAGGAGTCTGACTACTGGGACCTAATCCTAAAAGCAGGAGTTCCAAAATCTTCTGAGTCACAGGAACGGAGGTGTAAATGCATGACAGTGGTTGCCACTCAAGTGGGGTGCTCGGGTACGCATCGAGTATCGTGGGTGTTAGAGTGCCATGCTCAAGTCCCCGAGGATTGCCTGCCATAAACGGTAATGCGGTAGCCAACATGACTACGCCATTACTGTGTAAAGCAGGCAATCCCTGGATGTTTATTGGCTGGCTAACATGTGGGGCGAGGACGCTAGCATTGCGCTCAAGCGATACGTGATGCGTACCCAATCACCCCGACGCGCGCTCATCACTAATGACAAACGCTTCATTCACTTCTATTTCACTTCTATGAGAGCTATCAGTCCTATAGACGGCTTACCAGAAATTACCGTTCAAGAAATGTAAACACCGTCCTCAAAACAGCCCCGATATACCCCCAATATGCCAGAAAAGCCTCCTCGAATGCCATATTTAGACCTGATTTTGTGAAACCCAGTCCCTTTTGTGGTCCTGGAAATATAAAGCTATGTCATCATGGAAGTGAATGAAGCGATGGTCCAGCATTCACATCAAAGCTCCATTTAGGTAGAAGATTTGACGACCCCCATTCTCATGATTGTGAGGGTCCTAGAGTACCCAATGGGACTGGAATCCACCATATGCATTTATAACTTTTCCCCGGATTGGTGATAAATGAATGATTTATTGACTATCCTATGAATGGGAAACAGATGTATTTAGAAGGCTCCAATGCAAAATTTGCAAATGGACCAACCTCCTACCAATTGCCTACAGCTCCTCCACAGACCTTTGTGTCTCCATAGTTACAGACTACAAATCATGTGTAGTCAGATCCTGTTCATGCTCCATTCTTTCTGTCCCCTATATCAACTTACAATTATAGCAAAAAAAAACTGGGTGGGAGGTGGGTGGAAGATTGATGGGATTCAGCTGCAATATCAAGCACAGCCTGTGAGCAAGAGGGGCGCTGTTCCTAGTTCCTAGGAAAAATAATCTTAGTTTCTTTTCCAGTTATGTTTAGTGCTGTGTTTTAGAGAAATGACATAGACTTTTCTTACTATAAGTTCTGCACCGTCGATAATTTCATCTCCACAAGCTGAATACAGTTTAAAATAAAATGTATCAACAGAAGAAAACGATAACATGAATCTCCTGGAAATACATCATATCCCCTCTGTATTTTGCATGCACCATTTAGGCTTATGACCATTTCGAGGGTTATTTTACCCTAAGGGAATATTCAGAAATGATGCTGAAAGCTCCAAGACTGTTTTATATTTATTATGCTCTGTTGCTTTAAATGCTTTTTGATAGCAGGAAACAAACATCTTATCACGTAAATGTATCCGGCGGCTTCCTCCTCTCATTTCAAAGACTCGTTTTTATTTTATTTTTTTATTTCACCTTCTTGGACACTTTCTTTGGAGAATTCTTGACAACTTTTGAGAAAGTACATGAGAGAAATTCCAAAAACTGGTAATAAATTGGTTGACTGCTCAAAATTTTGACCCTTACGTTCCATCCATTTATATAGGGTGTGTCATTTAAGTCATTCGAAATTAGGATAATTCTTAAATCACACCCCAAAAGCTTCCAATCCTCATATCAAAGGCCCAAAATAATAGGAATCCTGGTCCAGAACCTGTGTAAAGATTACAGACCCTACATCAGACCCTCCTTAATACAACCTCCAGACTGGACCCTTTGATACATCTATATACACGATGCATCATACACTGCAATCAATGAATACATGAACGCCAATATTGCTGCAAATGTTAAAAACGTAAGATACTTATTTAGCATTTTTTGATCAAAGAGCACAAAAGCCTCCAACCACGTCAAGGTGCACCTAAGTATGCATGGTCCCTAACCAGTGGTTTGGCACATGGAGAGGTAGTACATTTAATAGTTGGGGACCATTCATATTTGGGTGCACCTTGATGTGGTTGGATGCTTTTGTGCTCTTTGATCAAGAAACGCTAACTAAGTACCTTACGTTTTTAATGTAACTCATCTCACCATCCATATTTGGGTGCACCTTGACGTGGTTGGAGGCTTTTGTGCACCTTACATTTTTAATGTAACTTATCTCACCACTGTCTGTAGTTCTGTGCATTCCTGACCACCTTCACCTGCCTATATATTTCCTTACACTGTTTTTTTTTATTATTATTATTTTATGTGATCCATATATAGAAGTATCTTGTAATATTGTAGTTTTTAAACCGGCCACTTGTCTGTACACAACATGCTCCTGTTTCATGTAGCCCACTTCTAAAGGGGTTGACTCATGTTCCTATCTTCAGGAACTCCTTTGCGCTGGCGCTTGTTCAGTCATCAGCCGTGCCCCCTGCCCTGACTGACAGTCGGCCCCAATGCAAAGCCAGTATCAGTCAATGTCGGGGGTACGGTCACAGCTGCCGCTCTCTATACTCAGAGTGGTGACTGAACCAGCGCCGCCCCAGTGACTGAAACCAGAATAAAGTTCATTTTCTCCCCGCAGTGTTCAGCTAAGTGCCGGCGCCAGGCTGGATAATAACACTATTAACCTGCAGATTAACCCCATGTCTGTAGGGATATAGCGTTTTTTTTTGGTGACGGGATCCTTTTAATAAAATGAAAAAAACCCTTTAAGCTTTACTGTATAGACTGGGGAGAATGAGCAGAGTCATTTCATCATTATTAGAAGATAGAGGAGTTAATGACTGTTTTGTGATAGTAGAAATAAATGCTATACACACGGATTATCTTTTTATGCAGATGCTCTGTTACTCCCACATTTTTTGGGGAAAGGGCGAGACTCTATCCCTTTCTGGACACTCTAATAGTCTACTGTATGTAATTTCTCTATAAATTAATTACGATGCGTCCTTATAAATTAATTCTCACTGCACTAGCATGGATACTAATACTGATTTGTGTAAATTTTGGTTAAAAAGCTTCACCCCAATTCCATTGGACCGCCCATTTGTAGGTTGGCTTTGAGTAGAACCCACCTCTTTGAGTCCAAGACGTCTATGAATTTGCTGGGAACGTTTCCCAAAATACTGGGACAATCTCCAAAATCGGCAACTATTGGGAAGTATGAAAGAGACCCTCTGGGCATAGTCCTCAAGTTTGCATTTCCGGCTAGTGGTATCGTCTACACCCTGGACAGTGGGCAGTGGGATATTGGTCCCCCCCCCTCCTCCTGGTGCACATGCCTCATCTGCCCCCACAGCACTGTTAATGGTTGATCCCATGAAAAAGTTTTTGGTAAGAAAGTAAATTCTTCGCATATTTTGCATGTTTCGCTCACTACAGCTTCTCCTACCTACAAGGGACTGGCCAGAACCCAAAAAAGTTTACAGAAGTGAGTTGGTTCCATTTATTTAGTCACTGAGTGTCACATGACCTAGATTTTAAATTCCTGTTGCCACAGCAACCCACTGTTGTAACTTTACATTGTTCAGCAAATACACAAAATATACCGTATCCTATAACCATGGCAACACCTGGATCTTATTTTTCTTTACAACTTAGTATTCTTTCATACACACGAAAATAAAATTAAAAAAAGCCCCAGATTTCAGTATATTCTCCAAACGTGATTCTTGACTGTGTAAATGGACGTGTACGCATGTACACAACAACTAATAGCAAAATTATTTCCGCACTCAATGCTTTGTACTGGAGACATTGTATAGCGGTATTATTTGAGCCTTGTGCGGTGTTGTATTGTTTAAATCATTTTAACGTGGTCTCCTTTTCGCACTGTATGATGGTTCGTTTTCAGCACTGTTTGTCAGTATTAGTTGGGCACTACTGTATATGCTGGTAATATTTTGTAGCGTTTGAGAACATTATTTTAGCCTTATCTGGCGGTATTATTTGACTATTGCATAGTAATATTCTTTTAGTACTGTCTGATATTATTAATGCAATATTTACACTGGTCACTGAAGCATTTTCAGACTCCTAATTCTTTTCAGGAAGTGTTTTCAGTAGACTCATTATCATCAGAGCCTGGATTACAATGACAGGTAACACCTCTCTACACACCTGGTAACACACGATCCACCAATCACAATAAGCAAGCTCACAGATCACCTTCCTACATAATGACCTTTGCACATGCTCATTACATACTCCAATTGGGGTCAGAGACTGACCATTGTGGCTAATGTACATGTGTTGTTTCCTGAGACAACAGGAAGTTAGAGTTTTAGTGGCCAGTGCAAAAATTGTAAGATTACTATATACTGTATATAGATTTTTTTTTTTTTAATACAGATTGTGTTATGGAAAAAAAACAAACATTGCCAACATTTTTTAAAGAATACATTTAAGACAAAAACTTGATTTAAACGATCGATAATTTTCTGATGTTAGCGTCCCTTTAAGGAAAATGGGGTTCACATTATTAAAGTCCACAATGTCTAGTAACTAGGGAAGCATTTGCCCTTTCAGCTTTCATAATTTCCAGGCCGCTGACTGTCCCTGTGTATCACAGCTGATGGTTGAAGGTTTAGTCCCTGCTGGGATGTTCCGCTGTGAGGGAGGCAGAGGGGGCTGCTTTTTTGTAAGGTTTGGACACAGAGCTCCCAGTAGAAAATATAATGACTTAGAGAGTATTTTCCTGTTCACGGCACCATGTTTTTTTTCCCCTGATGATATATGAAGGACTCCTTGTAATGTTCTTTTCCATTTACTTTTTTTTACTGAACACTTTGATTCTGTTCTCAGTGAAACTCATATTCATCATTCCCCAAGAACGGACGGATGCCATAAATATTACAGCTCATCCCACATCTAATGGGAAGTCGATATCACAGATAAATGGTCTCCGGTATCTCTGTGAACGATCGCTCAGCACATATTGACCAGACCTTCCTAATTGGTTAATACGTTCACAGCCAGATAATAGGATACAGTGACAGCTATGGAAGATATATAAAGAATGTTCTATGGTGCAATGTTCTCTATACTCACCGCATGTTATGTGTGGCTACACATGATATTCCTAAATCCGAGGCATCTGAGGCTTAGGGGACTATTCCCTCCCACAAGCTTTACATAGAAGCCCTGCTTGTTCTTCATATTCTACATGCACAAACATACTTGGCAATATAAACCAATAGCGAAAAGCAAAGGAGCAATTGATCATAGTTATAATATAACACATTTTATTGAAGTCAATTATAGAAGATAATAAAATATCAATTAAGACACAGAAGTACAATAATAGTGGGACATGAAAACAGAAGACTAAAAAGCAGACCTTGACGCGTGTTTCACCACATCTTCAGCTTCATCAGGAGGTCACTTGGCAATATAGCTGTTGGCGGAATAGGGATGTCTAAATTTACCCCACTCCCCGCCCAACTGAGAACCACATCTGACAAGACCCAAATTGGTGCATTTCTCACATTAAACAAACTCTACCCCTTTCAGTCCGGACAGCCCCAAATTTGCCTGGATGCTGTCCAATTAATGCAGACACTCCCACAAAATTTGGGAATATTTCCAACTAAGCACATGCATGAGGGTTCATATGCTCTCTAGTTTTTGCTAAAGTACATTCCTTGGTAAGGTACAGTCCATGTGAACATGGAGATGCATAAGTTTTAGACACAAAACAATCCTGCTAAATTAACTTCAGTCGCAGTGCCCTCCTCTATAGTACCCTCTTGTATAGTGCCCTCCTTTATAGTGGCAGCCACAGTTCTCTACTCTATTAGTGCCTGACACAATGCCCCTTGTATTAGTGATAGGCACAGAACCTACCTGTTTTCATCTTTGTCCATGCATTTTGGAGGCTATCTAGTGCAAACTTGCACAGGTCCTCACTACACCCCTAATGACTAGTAGCTACACTTCCAGATGTCCAGAAAGATACCCACTTTTCCATGAGTCTTTCAGACCATACGGAAGAGTAGATTGATGTACCCAGTTACCCAAACTCATAGTGAAAAGTACCATTTTTCTGGATCAGTCTGAGCTGGATACATTTGATTGTTTATGGTTAGGACCACCACACTTTGCAATTAGAATTCAACCCAGTCGTATAACCCTTACGTGTATTGGTAAACTCTGAATGGAATAAGCCCCCAGCATTAATAGAAAACAACGAAAACACAACACATTTTAGAAAGGCTAAAATAGCAATATTTATTATAATTAATATAAAACAACACAAGAGTTGTATGAATAAAAGTATTGACAAACACATTTTTGGGAAGGAACAAGTACAGGAAAAAAAGGGGTGGATATGGCTAGAAATAAGAAGAGTGTAAGGCACTGGAGGAGAACATAGAAGTGCCCAGAAGTGATTTATGCATTCCAGGGGATGTTGTTCCTCCTGTTGACTCGCATGATCGCACCATGGGCTAGTTGATCTATGATGCCGAGTCACTTTACCCGATCACGTGCTGCCTCCTCCAGGAACTAATTCAGGACTGCAAAATATCAATAATTTAGAGAGGCATTGCGCCTCTCTGTCATTGGCCAATGGCTATATAAATAGCCACCCCTCCAGCTATCCACCACCTCTGGGCAAAGCTTTCCAGAGCAACACGCGCGTCGGGTGTGGTGTGTCCTTGGCTCTACTGGTAAATATTATGAGGATTACTCTGTGGTCTTTACTATAAGTTTACATACAGTACAGACCAAAAGTTTGGACACACCTTCTCATTTAAAGATTTTTCTGTACTTTCATGATTATGAAAATTGTACATTCACACTGAAGGCATCAAAACTATGAATTAACACATGTAGAATTATATACTTAACAAAAAAGTGTGAAACAACAGAAAATATGTCTTATATTCTAGGTTCTTCAGAGCAGCCACCTTTTGCTTTGATTACTGCTTTGCACACTCTTGGCATTCTCTTGATGAGCTTCAAGAGGTAGTCACTGGGAATGGTCTTCCAGCAATCTTGAAGGAGTTCCCAGAGATGCTTAGCACTTGTTGGCCCTTTTGCCTTCACTCTGTGGTCCAGCTCACCCCAAACCATCTCGATTGGGTTCAGGTCTGGTGACTGTGGAGGCCAGGTCATCTGGTGTAGCACCCCATCACTCTCCTTCTCGGTCACATAGCCCTTACACAGCCTGGAGATGTGTTTGGGGCTATTGTCCTGTTGAAAAATAAATGATGGTCCAACTAAACACAAACCGGATGGAATATCATGCAGCTGCAAGATGCTGTGGTAGCCATGCTGGTTCAGTATGCCTTCAATTTTGAATAAATCCCCAACAGTGTCACCAGCAAAGCCCCCCCACACCATCACACCTCCTCCTCCATGCTTCACGGTGGGAACCAGGCATGTAGAGTCCATCCGTTCACCTTTTCTGCGTCGCACAAAGACACGGTGGTTGGAACCAAAGATCTTAAATTTGGACTCATCAGACCAAAGCACAGATTTCCACTGATCTAATGTCCATTCCTTGTGTTGTTTAGCCCAAACAAGTCTCTTCTGCTTGTTGTCTGTCCTTAGCAGTGGTTTCCTAGCAGCTATTTTACCATGAAGGCAAAAGGGCCAACAAGTGCTAAGCATCTCTGGGAACTCCTTCAAGATTGTTGGAAGACCATTCCCGGTGACTACCTCTTGAAGCTCATCAAGAGAATGCCAAGTGTGTGCAAAGCAGTCATCAAAGCAAAAGGTGGCTACTTTGAAGAACCTAGAATATAAGACATAATTTCAGTTGTTTCACACTTTTTTGTTAAGTATATAATTCCACATGTGTTAATTCATAGTTTTGATGCCTTCAGTGTGAATGTACAATTTTCATAGTCATGAAAATACAGAAAAATCTTTAAATGAGAAGGTGTGTCCAAACTTTTGGTCTGTACTGTTCACCATTTGTTTACCTATATATCTGCTCTGGTTCTTTTGTGGGCTGTGCATCACCTACATTTGGCCATTATTATTCAGTTTATAATTAAACTACTTATACTCGATGGTGCGCCGGCCTCCTACTTAGACGGAGAAGCTATATCATCTCATATTATATTCTGATAGTGTACTACTTCTTGTGTACACGTACAATATTGACATATTACCATTTGTATTTGTATTTTATATAATTGATTATACTATGTACTGCTCCAGGGTCTTACACGCTTCTTATTCCTAGCCATACCCACACTTTTTTACTTTTTTCCCAAAACTTTGTTTGTCAAGGACGTAGATCTGGGGATTTATTATGATGGAATATAGGCTGAACTGGATGGACAAATGTCTTTTTTCGGCCTTACTAACTATGTTACTATGTTACTATGTAATACTTTCACAAATACAACTCTTATGCTGTTTTATATTAGTTATAATAAAAATTATTATTTTAGCCATTTCTAAAAAGTGCTGTGCCTTTGGTGTTTTTTATAGTTCTGCTTTTTTTTGGCTGTGATATCTATGACCGAGGTCATTGTGGTGTGTGCCCCAAAATTTATAGAAAAAAGGTAGCATTAAAGCTTCCTCTGGTATCGGAGTCTCAGCCTTCCGAGGATATGTCAATCAAGACAGCCAACTGCGGAGATTCCGCTCCTTGAGGAAGTGACTGATCCCAAGGGGGAGCTCCATGCTTAGGGAAGGAATATTAAAGTCTTACTGATGAGCGCCAGCGAGGTTAATCTTTTTGTCTAAGTTAGATTTTCTGCCATATAGTGAATTTTCTGATATGTTCACCATGCATTGGATTTGAGAAATGTATATTATGTACATGCATGCAGCAGCTACAATGCTATATGAGGGCGCCGATGCAAAATACTGATGAACATTCACTTACACGCCTGTCATCGTCTTTGCTTCTTTAAGCTGGCAAACACTAGCTTGCAGCAATGGACTATTAGAAAAACTACTTATACATTAGTGCGCTATAGCATCAATATTAAAGAGCTTGTAAGCGCTGCACTCCAAGCTTAATATACTAGCCACCGATTGAAGTGGAGGTCTGTTCTTGAGAATGAAGTGGATTTTTATTCAAAAGTAAAATTGCCAAATTGTTTGTTTTTACGACCTCTTTGCAATTATATCCCTTTATCATGATGAAAATAACCCTTTAGGCCAGGAATATCATATTCAAATACACATAGGGCCAAAGTGAAAAGCTTGCACAAAGTCACTGGCCAACCTTGATATTTGTTAAAAAAAAGTCTACAATTGAGGAAGGTTTTCCTTATCAAAAAAAAACTATTGACTTTTGGAATTTTAGTGTAATAATACAGTATAATATGTTATGTAACAGCAGTAAAAAGCATATAGCCCAATGGCATAATTTAAATATATAAAGGATACGGTATAATGGCCCCACATAGTGCTCCATACTGTATAATGGCCCCACATAGTGCTCCAAACTGTATAATGTGACCACATAGTGCTCCATACTGTATAATGGCCCCACATAGTGCTCCAAACTGTATAATGTGACCACATAGTGCTCCTTACTGTATAATGGCCCCACATAGTGATCCAAACTGTATAATGTGACCACCTAATGCTCCATACTGTATAATGGCCCCACATAGTGTTCCAAACTGTATAATGTGACCACATAGTGCTCCATACTGTATAATGGCCCCACATAGTGCTCCAAACTGTATAATGTGACCACATAGTGCTCCAAACTGTATAATGTACCCACATAGTGCTCCATACTATATAAAGGCCCCACATGGTGCTCCATACTGTATAATGGTCCGACATGATGTTCAATACTGTATAATGGCTCCACATAGTGCTCCACACTGTATAATTGCTCCTCATAATTCTCCACACTGTATTAGTGGCCCCACATGATGCTCCATACTGTATAATGGCGCCACACAGTGCTCCATACAGGATAATGTGCCCACATAGTGCTCCATGCTGTATAGTGGCCCAACATGATGCTGCACACTGTAAAATGGCTCCACATAGTGCTCCATACTGTATAATGTCCCACAAAGTACTCCACACTGTATAATAGCCCCACATAATGCTCCATAATGTATAATGGCCCACATAGTGCTCCATACTGTATAATGGCCTCACATGGTGCTCCATACTGTATAATGGTCCGACATGATGCCCCATACTGTATAATGGCACCACACAGTGCTCCATACAGGATAATGTGCCCACATAGTGCTCCATGCTGTATAGTGGCCCAACATGATGCTCCACACTGTAAAATGGCTCCACATAGTGCTCCATACTGTATAATGGCCCACAAAGTACTCCGTACTGTATAATAGCCCCACATAGTGCTCCATACTGTATAATGGCCCACATAGTGCTCCATACTGTATAATAGCCCCACACAGTGCTCCATTCTGTATAATGGCACCACATGATGCTCCATACTGTATAATGGCCCCACATGATGCCCCATACTGTATAATGGCCCCACATAGTGCTCCATACAGTATAATGTGCCCACTTAGTGCTCCATACTATAAAACCAAAAACACATGGGCCACCTGCATAGTGAACAAGTCTGTAGGAACCTGTTCACACCACCAAAGAACTTGAAAACACAAAAGCGCACAGAGAGGTAAAAAAATACTCTGTTGTAAAAAAGTCACAGTAAATAAGCAAGTGCTAGTCAAAAAATGAAAAAATACAGGGTATTTAGTTAATACATTTTTTTTTTGCAAAAAAAGTATGTTAAGCTGCTCCACCAATCGCCAAGGTATACCCTTAATAGAGCAGTCCTGTCTAATGTATATAATCCCTATCTGATGTATTAAAAACCTGATCATCTGTATAGTACCTGTATGAACAGGGCTCCATACTGTATAATGGCCCCACATACTTCTCCATACAGTATAATGTGCCCACATAGTGCTCCATACTGTATAATGGCCTCACATGGTGCTTTATACTGTATAATGGTCCGACATGATGCTCCATACTGTATAATGGCCTCACATGGTGCTCCATACAGTATAATGGCCTCACATGGTGCTCCATACTGTATAATGGTCACACATGATGCTGCGTACAGTATAATGGCCACACATGATGCTCCATACTGTATAATGACCCCACATGATGCTCTATACTGTATAATGGCCCCACTTGATGCTCCTTACTGTAAAATGGCCTCACATGATGCTCCATACTGTATAATGGCCCACACAGTGCTCCATGCTGTATAGTTGCACCACATGATGCTCCATACTGTATAATGACTCCACATGATGCTCCATAGTGTATAATGGCCCCTGTTGTGAATTCTGCTTTTGGGTTCCCTCCAGTGGTTGTAGGTGGGAATGCAGTTGTCCCTGAGTCGCAGTCTTGGCCAGGTGTATCTGCTGATTGCAGTTCTGACTGGGATATTTAGGTGTGCAGGATTCATTAGTCCTTGCCAGTTGTCCATGGTTCTGGGAGGTTTTGGAGCTTTGTCTGGTTTCTCCTGCCTTGCTGCCAATTCAGCAAAGATAAGTGTCTGGTTTTTGTTTCTGTGGCACACATGCTGTGTGCTTAATAATTCTGTGCTATTCATTTGTTTTCTCTTGTCCAGCTTAGATTGTGTCAGTGTTTTCTCAGTCTTGTTGGATTCTCTGGAGTTGCAGATATACGCTCCACATCTTTAGTTAGATGGTGGAATTTTTTGTATCTTCTGCTGTGGATATTTTTGGAAGGGTTTTAATACTGACCGCTTAGTATCCTGTCCTATCCTTTCCTATTTTAGCTAGAGTGGCCTCTTTTGCTAAATCCTGTTTCCTGCCTGCGTGTGTCTTTTCCTCTACTACTCACAGTCAATATTTGTGGGGGCTGCCTATCCTTTGGGGTTCTGCTCTGAGGCAAGGTAGAATTCCTATTTCCATCTATAGGGGTATTTAGTCCTCCGGCTGTGTCGAGGTGTCTAGGATTTGTTAGGCACACCCCACGGCTACTTCTAGTTGCGGTGTTAAGTTCAGGATTTGCGGTCAGTACAGTTTCCACCAACTCAGAGAAAGTTCCATGCGGCTCCAAGGTCACCGGATCATAACAGGCCCCACATGATGCTCTATACTTTATAATGGCCACACATGATGCTCAATACTGTATAATGTGCCCACACAGTGCACAATACTGTATAATAGCCCCACATGATGCTCTATACTGTGTAACGACCCCACATGATGCTCCATACTGTATAATGACCCCACACGATGCTCGATACTGTATAATGGCCCCACATGATGCTCTATACTTTATAATGGCCTCACATGATGCTCAATACTGTGTAATGACCCCACATGATGCTCCATACTGTATAATGACCTCACATGATGCTCCATACTGTATAATGGTCTCACATTATGCTCCATACTGTATAATGGTCTCACATGATGATCCATACTGTATAATGGCCTGACATGATGCTCTATACTGCATAATGGCCCCACATGATGCTCCATGCTGTATAATGACCCCACATGATGCGTTTCTTTTCTTGTTTTGTGGTATTTGCTAACAGTTTTTTTTTTTAAATGCACAAAAATGATTGAATACCTTAAAAAAATCCCATATTTTACTTTGTGCAAAATTTGTGAACCTCATGCGCCATTTTGATGCATTTGGTGCAATAAACTTCATCAAATATCATAAGACAAGAGAAAACGGACTTAAAAAATGCAAATGATGAATTAGGTACTAAAACTCTCGACATGCTACAAGTTGCACAGCCACCATTTTACATATTATTTATTGACGTCCATGAAGAAGCTTCGGGTCACACAGTTTTTCGTGACTCATAAAACTTCAGGCTGAGACTTTGTCCTTAATTGATTGGATCAGCCATTGCCCGCTTTGTTCTTGGATGGCTGAGTCATTGAGCGGGTCCGCAGGTAGTTTACACAGAGCACAGTCCTCAATTGACTTTGCTGATTTGTAAATCTCATCAAGTGTCAGGATCAGTCAATTACAGTGTTCACTGAGCTATGCTCTAACATTAATGACCTTTGGCATGCTGTCAGTCTGTAGAAATGTGCACAAAACTATGCAATGACGCCGGCTCACTCATTTTTTATGACCATAGGATAAACCCCTGATTTGTGTTCTGATTATTTTCTGGAACAAATTAAAAGACAAAGTTTAAAGAGAAAAAGTTTATTTAAGGGCATGACTGCCACTGCCGTATTACAAAGAATTAAACTATATAAGAAGTTATATAATTGTGTATCCTATATTGATCCTGAGTTACATCCTGTATTATACCCCAGAGCTGCACTCACTATTCTGCTGGTGCAGTCACTGTGTACATACATTACATTACTGATCCTGAGTTACATCCTGTATTATACCCCAGAGCTGCACTCACTATTCTGCTGGTGCAGTCACTGTGTACATACATTACATTACTGATCCTGAGTTACATCCTGTATTATACCCCAGAGCTGCACTCACTATACTGCTGGTGCAGTCACTGTGTACATACATTACATTACTGAATCTAAGTTACATCCTGTATTATACTCCAGAGCTGCACTCACTATTCTGCTGGTGCAGTCACTGTGTACATACATTACATTACTGATCCTGGTCCGACGCTAGTGTGAAAGTAGCCTAAGTTGGAAAGTTTTTCCTGTAGTCAGTTATCTCCATCTGTACCTAATGTAATACTTGTTGTAAGTCATTAGTTTCTGGAATGGGGTTTAGGGTGCGATTCCCAATTAATGCTGTTTTTTTAGATGTTGTTGATTGGCTGCTTAATGAAAACCTCTCACTTAAAGGGAACCTGTCACCTGAATTTGGCGGGACTGGTTTTGGGTCATATGGGCGGAGTTTTCAGGTGTTTGATTCACCCTTTCCTTACCCGCTGGCTGCAATATTGGATTGAAGTTCATTCTCTGTCCTCCGTAGTACACGCCTGCGCAAGGCAAGATTACCTTACACAGGCGTGTACTACCGAGGACAGAGAATGAACTTCAATCCAATATTGCAGCCAGTATGCAGCCAGCGGGTAAGGAAAGAGTGAATCAAACACCTGAAAACTCCGCCCATATGACCCAACACCAGTCCCGCAAAATTCAGGTGACAGGTTCCCTTTAAGCTCTAATTTTAATTGAGCAGATTGTCAGTCTTTATACATTGTAGCATGTCTCACCAGTCTGCGAGGCCATAAGAGTAATAATAACAGATGAATATGCCCATTGTGACTCTACACATAGAGACTAAGTATAGAAGCTGCAATATTCGATCCACAGAGGCTGCTGCTGATCCCGCTGTATGACTTAGAACAGGGGTTGTTCCCATTACTGTTCCCAATTTTATGTAGGTAAAAAGATACGTGACGGCATCTGGCCAAGGGTCAAACTGTCCATCTAGCAAATATAGAATGACCAGGAGGTGAACAGCAGCCGAACCCTCTTCTTCTTGGGTGGGCATAAACTTACATGGGTAGAGGGGGAACAGGTAGGCTAAAGAAAAGGGGAGATGATTGTTGGCCATGTTTTCTACTTGTGCAGGAAAACGGTTGGGGATACTTCAGGTGAAATGAGAAATTGCAAAGTGTCCACTAAAGTCACCAGTGATCTTGAAATAAATGGTTGGTCGGAGTCCACCTGAATAATTGCATTGGATGATGAAAAGTGTGGGTGTCATTGACAGCCATGTTCAAGCTTCCTTTTTGCAAAGTGGTGGTCAGCTCCTAATGATTGACAGACAGTTCTGGATGACAGTATGGTTGCGATGGTGGCCCAAGCTGTGCACCCTCATATGCTGAAAGCAGGCAAAGCATAGCCCTTGTGGCATCAGAGTAGAACTAGGGGACTGAAGCAGGTCAGATCCAACAATCCAACCTCCTTATAAAACTTTTGCAGTCATGTATATTGCAAAGTTGCAAAAATATTTCCCGGATCCGCGCATTCCTTGACCATGAAACCACAAAAACACTAGTGCACTCCCTTATCATCTCCTGCCTTGACTACTGCAACCTCCTACTCTCTGGCCTCCCCTCTAGTACTCTGGCACCACTCCAATCCATCCCACACTTTGCTGCCCAACTAATCTGTCTCCCCGCTATTCCCCAGCCTCTCCCCTATGCCAAGACCTTCACTGGCTTCCTATCGTCCAGAGACTCCAGTTCAAAACCCTTACTATGACATACAAAGCCATCCACAACCAGTCTCCTCTATACATCTATGACATGGTCACCCGGTACTTACCTACATGCAACCTTCGATCCTCACAAGATCTCCTTCTCTACTCCCCTCTTATCTCCTCTTCCCACAACCGCATCGAAGAGTTCTCCCGTGCTTCCCCCATACTCTGGAACTCTCTACCCCAACACATCAGACTCTCGCCTACCACGGAAACCTTCAAAAAGAACCTGAAGACCCACCTCTCCCGACAAGCCTACAATCTGCAGTGATCCTCAACCTACTGAACTGCCGCACAACCAGCTCTACCCTCTCCTAGTGCATCCTCACCCATCCCCTGTAGACTGTGAGCCCTCGCGGGCAGGGTCCTCTCTCCTTCTGTACCTGTTAATGCCTTGTTTTTGCTCATGTTTATTGTATTTGTCTATATTTGCCCCCTTTTCACATGTAAAGCGCCATGGAATAAATGGCGCTATAAAAAATGTATAATAATAATTTTTTTACAAACACTTTTCCAATTTTGCCCATTTAACAAGCGGAGACAACCCAATTAAATGTGTAGCCTCATGCTGAAAAATCCCTTTGATTGCCCAGTTTATGTATATGGACCTCATTAAATGAAGACCTCTGCTCTGTGTAAGCCAGAAAGGAGGGTCACTCACTAGGAGCAGCTCCTGTTTTAGTGGACTTCAACTTCAAAAATGGCCTTTTATCTAGGGAATTATTCCATTTATCTGGTGAGTTGTTGGTCCAGTTGTGGCTTTCCTTAGCAAAATCTGTTTGTCGTGGGTGCTGGAAGTGGGACTCAGTGAATTCAGTCAGTCCTTGTAGCAATTGCATTTTAAAAAAAAGTATTCTCTGACATCCAAAAATGAAAATTCTCCAACTGTGCACCAAATAAAACTGTAAACTTTATTCCATCATGTTAGGAAGACATCGGCAAGTACATTCTACCATATCTTTTCCTTTTCCTACGCGTTTTGGACTGTAACTCAGCCCTTATTAATGGATAATGAACTGAGTTACAGTCGGAAAAATGAATATATGTATTATTATTTGGAACACAGCTGGAGAATTTTCTTTCTTTGGATCTTAGTTTAGCCACACTGAGCAGGATTCCAAGAATCCCATAATAGCCTCCACAAGGGTCAGCTGATTTTTTTCCTACAATATTGTCGTAGTCTCTTATGTCTCTGATCATGAACCCATTGGTATCACTCTTCCATAACTGCTCAGGTCTGTCCCAGCTCGTGTCAGGGACCTTACGTAGAAATAAGACGTGGTGAGAGGTGGGAGAAAAAAGGAAAAGACTGAGTGCAAAGTCTGACTACGCAGAGTCTGTTACCATGAAAACGCGTAATATAACAAATGAATGATTGTTTGTAAATAAACGAGTGGTGATTTTTTCTTTATCACTTTTGTAATTCATTGTTTTGTTAGTTTGCAACCGAATATCCTTCTCTACCAACCGATGTGTCCATGATCCCCATGGCGGCTGCTTCTGAGCTATTCTTGGAGGTTACTCTCTGAGGACCTAATAACGTCTCGGGTTCGGTGTATCGTAACATTGTGTACACAGTCCCAGCACTGCGATAATGGCCGCGAAGCTGATTACATGGATGCATTAGACTTTTTTCTACATATAGAGTCATTTACATTAAATCCAGGCATGTCAAATATCTCACCCATTATCTGAACGGGTTATGAAAAAAATAAGGCATTAAATTTTTGCCAGAATGAATGCAACCGGCGATCGCAGGGGGGGGGCATTTTTTTAAATTAATTTGCATGGGAATTTTGCAAAGTCAACAGGAAGGAGATTCTCGCGCAGAGTAATTTCTAGACAAGCCTCATCACTCAGGCAGAAGGAATGAAAGACGTGCGTTTTCTACATCCCCGATACCAGCAAGTCATTTACTCAACATTCCCAGAGGTGAAATTCCATGAACATAGCAACAGAGCAAATCAACGGCACAAATGTAAATGTTTCTGCTCCCGTGCGTGTTCTGCGGGGAGCGTCTTCTTGGTAAATAAGCAAAGCGCCTTATTTATAATCATTTACTTGGCTGTCTGCAGCTCGGGCCCTCCTTGGATTGATAATGGATGATGGATACCACAGGTTTGATTGTGCTGAAATTTACTCCTCGGAGTCTTCTGTGGAACTGCGACGAATGTCATGGAGTAAATTGGAAAACAAAACAGTTGGGTTTTTCATCCTGAATTTTACTACTAGCACAGAACAGAAATCAATCCTTGTTCTACCACCTAATCAGTCCGTTAGTTTCTCCACCTCTTACTTATTTTTCAGCAAGTTCTGGAAAGTACCAGATACAGCAGGTATGAGCTGTTATGATCTATAGGCTGGCCATAGATCTTTCTGAGAATCTGCGTCCAGAGCTTATTATAAATGAAAGGTAGAGTTACCAGTGTGAGACATGTAATGACAGAGTCTGCTCTCCTGATCTACATGTCTCACATTGGTAATGTTCCCTTTCATTCAGGCAGATTCTCAGGGAGATCTCTGGCCGGGCCATAGATCTTAACAGCTCATTTACAATAATTTTCTACGATATCTAAATTAAAAGCTTTTTGCAAAGGTTACGCAAAATAAGTCTCCTTGAAGACAAAAATTTCATTTTTTTTTTTTACAATCTCCTTCTCGCAATGAATTCTTTCCAGCTGATCACATTGCGACTCTTTTCCCATCATAGACATCATTATACGTTTTAATTAGATTGATGTCACTTTATTACGCTCATTTAATCTTTGTTTCGTTGATTAATTGATTTTGTGAAGGAATTTTCCGGTAAGAATGATGTTGTATCTCCCAAGTCTCGCTTTTCACGCTCTGTAACGCATATAATTGTATTTGCTTGATTATGAAGACATTTATTTCTTGACTGTTGTGAATCGTTCTTTTGTCTCTACGGTAAGAAACGACTTCTCTGTTGTGACTCATTATTCTTGAGATGATTGGAGGTTTTGAGACTCGGTGAATTTCAATTTTTTTGGGTGCTTTTAGCTAAATTCAGCAACGCAACGTTAGGAGGAATTGTGGAGGATCTGTCATGAGGACATATATTTTTTAGATGAACATCATTTAGGTTCGGGGCTAGCACCTACATAGGACATATACTAAATATCATACGCAAGGACAAAAGTGTCATATAGGATATATGGCTTTCTCAGAGCTGTTGTCTACTGTTTTATGGGCAAGGTCCCTCTAGGCCCCACCATGAATGGTTGGACTCTGCAATCTTTGCTAATGAAGGAGCATATAATGTCACCTACAAGAAACCTTCTGAACCCTTTCATACTTCATTAGGAATGGGCACAGAATTGTTGGCTGAGGGTGCAGTGATCCTGAGAACATCATAGCAGATGTTGACCACAATTCTGGAACTGAGCGGCGCAAAGGAAAGTGAGAGATATATGGGGAAAACGATGGATGCATCAAACATTGTGGCCAAAAGCCCAGCTTTTATACAGTAGACACAACTACTTGTTCTGAAATTATAAAGTATGAGTTGTCCCAAGGTCAGATTGGTCAACCAGAGGAAGAGAAGATCTCCAGTGAGTCCAGGCCCTTAATTATAATAATAATGGTTTAGCGTGAAGTTCAGCAGAAGACTGCCACATCTGAATTATGATGGTGGACCAGACACCTGATGCTAATCAAATCCTTAATTTGCCACTTTTATGGACCCTCAAAACTTTCGATCAGTGTTAGGTATTTGTTCTGGTCAAATCTATCTATCTGTCTATCTATTCATCTATTATCTATAAATCATATATCTATCCATTACCTATATATTGTCTATAATCTATTATCTATCTATCTATCTATCTATCTATTATCTATAAATCATATATCTATCCATTATCTATATATTGTCTATAATATATTATCTATCTATCTATTATCTATAAATCATATATCTATCCATTACCTATATATTGTCTATAATCTATTATCTATCTATCTATCTATCTATCTATTATCTATAAATCATATATCTATCCATTATCTATATATTGTCTATAATCTATTATCTATCTATCTATCTATCTATCTATCTATCAATCAGTTATTACCACTGTGACTAAATCGTACCACTATACGATGAGAAATTATTACCTCCATATTGTGACTAATCAATCCCACATTACTGCCATACCATATCTTAACCCCTTAATCCCATTGGACGTACTATCCCGTCAAGGTGACCTGGGACTTAATTCCCAGTGACTGGATAGTACGTCCAGCGCGATCAGCTGCGCTCACAGACTATCGCAGCTGACATCCGGCACTATGTGCCAGGAGCGGTCACGGACTGCCTGCGGCACATTAACCCCCGGCACACCGCGATCAAACATGATCGCAGTGTTCCGGCGGTATAGGGAAGCATCTCGCAGGGAGGGGGCTCCCTGCAGGCTTCCCTGAGACCCTCGGAGCAACGCGATGTGATCGCGTTGCTCCGAGGGTCTCTTACCTCCTCCTCCCTGCAGGCCCGGATCCAAAATGGCCGCAGGGCTGCATCCGGGTCCTGCAGGGAGGTGGCTTCACAGCGCCTGCTCAGAGCCTCCCTCTGGGGCAATGCTATAGTGTAAAAAAAAAAAATATTCAGATGTGTAAAAAAATTTTTTTAAAAATTCCTAAAAAAAAAAAAATATATATTGTTTATCTAAATTTAAAAAAAAAAAACAATAAAAGTACACATATTTAGTATCGCCACATCCGTAACGACCCGACCTATAAAACTGTCCCACTAGTTAACCCCTTCAGTGAACACCGTAAAAAAAAAAAAAACAATGCTTTATTATCATACCGCCGAACACAAAGTGGAATAACACGCGATCAAAAAGACAGATATAAATAACCATGGTACCACTGAAAACGTCATCTTATCCTGCAAAAAATAAGCCGCCAGACAGCATCATCAGCAAAAAAATAAAAATGTTATACTCCTCAGAATAAAGCGATGCAAAAATAATTATTTTTTCTATAAAATAGTTTTTATCATATAAAAGCGCCAAAACATAAAACAATTATATAAATGAGGTATCGCTGTAATCGTACTGACCCAAAGAATACAACGGCTTTATTCATTTTACCAAACGCGGAGCGGTATAAATGCCCCCCCCCCAAAAAAAGAAATTCATGAATAGCTGGTTTTTGGTCATGCTGCCTCACAAAAATTGGAATAAAAAGCAATCAAAAAATGTCACGTGCCCGAAAATGTTACCAATAAAAACGTCAACTCGTTCCGCAAAAAACAAGACCTCACATGACTCTGTGGACCCAAATATGTAAAATTTATAGCTCTCAAGATGTGGTAACGCAAAAAATATTTTTTGCAATAAAAAGCGTCTTTTAGTGTGTGACGGCTGCCAATCATAAAAATCCGCTAGAAAACCCGCTTTAAAAGTAAATCAAACCCCCCTTCATCACCCCCTTAGTTAGGGAAAAAAAAAATTAAAAAAATATATTTATTTCCATTTTCCCATCAGGGTTAGGTTAGGGATAGGGCTAGGGTTAGGGCTAGGGTTAGGGCTAGCGTTAGGGCTAGGGTTAGGGTTGGGGCTAGGGTTAGGGCTAGGATTAGGGCTACAGCTAGGGTTGGGGCTAAAGTTAGGGTTAGGGTTGGGGCTAAAGTTAGGGTTAGAGTTGGGGCTAAAGTTAGGGTTAGGGTTTGGATTACATTTGCGGTTGGGAATAGGGTTGGGATTAGGGTTAGGGGTGTGTCAGGGTTAGGGGTGCGGTTAGTTTTACCATTGGGATTAGGGTTAGGGGTGTGTTTGGATTAGGGTTTCAGTTATAATTGGGAGGTTTCCACTGTTTAGGCACATCAGGGGCTCTCCAAACGCGAGATAGCGTCCGATCTCAATTCCAGCCAATTCTGCGTTGAAAAAGTAAAACAGTGCTCCTTCCCTTAGGAGCTCTCCCGTGCACCCAAACAGGGGTTTACCCCAACATAGGGGGTCCAAGCGTACTCAGGACACATTGGACAACAACTTTTGGGGTCCAATTTCTCCTGTTACCCTTGGGAAAATACAAAACTGGGGGCTAAAAAATAATTTTTGTGGAAAGAAAAAGATTTTTTATTTTCACGGCTCTGCTTTATAAACTGTAGTGAAACACTTGGGGGTTCAAAGTTCTCACAACACATCTAGATATGTTTCTTGGGGGGTCTAGTTTCCAATATGGGGTCACTTGTGGGGGTTTCTACTGTTTAGGTACATTAGGGTTCTGCAAACGCAATGTGACGCCTGCAGACCATTCCATCTAAGTCTGCTGTTGTGAATTCTGCTCTTAGGTTCCCTCCAGTGGTTGTAGGTGGGAATGCAGTTGTCTCTGAGTCACAGACCTGGCCAGGTGTATTGGATGATTACAATTCTGACTGGGATATTTAAGTGGGCAGGATTCATTAGCCCTTGCCAGTTGTCAATGTTCCTTGTGAAGTGTTGGATCACTTTCTGGCTTCTCCTGCTCGCTGCCTATTTCAGCAAAGATAAGTGTTTGGTTTTTGTTTCTGTGGCACACTGCCCGTGTGCTTGTTTCAGTTTTATTCCTGCTCTGATTGTAGGATTCACTGGAGTTGCAAATTTACGCTCCTACATCTTTTAGTAAAGATGTAGGAAGTTTTTGTATATTCTGCTGTGGATGTTTTGAAGGGTTTTTATACTGACCGCACAGAACTCTGTCCTATCCTGTCCTATCTAGCTAGAGTGGCCTCCTGTGCTAATCCTGTTTTTCTGCCCGTGTATGTTTTTTCCTCTCCGACTCACCGCCAATATTTGTGGGGGGGCTGTCTATCCTTTGGGGATTTTCTCTGAGGCAAGATAGTATTCCTATTTCCATCTTTAGGGGTATTTAGTTCTCCGGCTGTGACGAGGTGTCTAGGTGTGTTAGGTACACTCCACGGCTACTTCTAGTTGTGGTGTTAAGTTCAGGATTGCGGTCAGTACAGTGGCCACTTTCTCCAGTAAAAGTTCTCATGCAGCTCCTAGGTCACCGGATCATAAAAGTCTGCATTCCAAATGGCGCTCCTTCCCTTCCGAGCTCTCCCATGTGCCCAAACGGTGGTGCCCCCCCACATATGGGGTATCAGTGTACTCAGGAAAAATTGGACAACAACTGTTGGGGTCCAATTTTTCCTGCTACCCTTGGGAAAATACAAAACTGGGGGTTAAAAAATAATTTTTGTGGGAAAAAAAAGAATTTTTATTTTCATGGCTCTGCGTTATAAACTGTAGTGAAACACTTGGGGGTTCAAAGCTCTCACAACACATCTAGATGAGTTCCTTAGGGGGTCTACTTTCCATCATGGTGTCACTTGTGGGGGGTTTCAATGTTTAGGCACATCAGTGGCTCTCCAAACGCAACATGGTGTCCCATCTCAATTCCTGTCAATTTTGCATTGAAAAGTCAAAGGGCGCTCCCTCCCTTCCGAGCTCTCCCATACGCCCAAACAGTGGTTTACCCCCACACATGGGGTATCAGCGTACTCAGGACAAATTGTACAACAACTTTTGGGGTAAAATTTCTTCTCTTACCCTTGGGAAAATAAAAAATTGGGGGCAAAAAGATCATTTTTGTGAAAAAATATGATTTTTTATTTTTACGGCTCTGCATTATAAACTATAATATATATTATTATATAATAATAATATAATTACACTGTGACCAAACCAGACATTCAATGACCAGTTATTACCACTGTAACTAAATAATACTGCAATACTATAAATAAACAATATCATAATTCTATGACTAAATAATAGTGCCATATCATAAAGTAATAATATAATCACACTGTGACTCAATAATACCGCCACACAATGACCGGTTATTATGACTATACCTTGACTTTATAATATCCTCATACGATGAGAAATTATTAAATATAAACTGTGGGCAAATAAAACCGCCATACCATAGCTAAATAATATAATCATTATGTGACTGAATAATACAATACCGGAGTAGTGTTACAGTACCATGACTAAGTAATCCCACCACACTGTGGTTGAATAATACTACAGGGTGATTCACTCGCTACTTTACCCAGAATAATTGCTGTAACTTCTACAAGAGACGGTCGACCCTACTGAAATTAGGACAGTGCAGTAAATGCTTTGGTTCATGAGAAGTGAGAGTGCAATGAACCTCAGTGACAGCGACGACAAACATCCTCGTGCCAAGTGGTGTCGCCGACTTGTTGCCCCGACTTGCTGCACTCCTTCCTGCGGGTCGGTAGATTACGTGCGGTGCTCGTATTTCACTTCTGCTGAATTCCTTCTTCATTTGTTAACAATGTACAGATGCAGTTTGGAGGAGCGCGTTCATTGTGAAAACTTATTGGAAAACGGAGTCCATAAAAAGGGACGAAAGAGATATACGACTTCTCACCACATTACCTGCGGGTTTATAAATTATTGTCTCATCTCGCTACTTTATTTTGTCCTTCTGATCCTATTTTCACAGATTCGGGTCTCAGACGAGGGGAGTCTTTGTAGCCTTCTACCTTGTGTCTTCGGCTTCCAGTGAGATTACACATTTAATTGATGATCTTTGCTGCTCCCATAAGCCGCCGCTGCGCTCTCCTCCTTCCCTCTCGCTGCTCTCGCCCCGAACATAGCCAATTATTTCCTGAACTGGGATTGTAAGCCTCTCTGGGGCACGCAGACGTCTATACCAAGTGCCGATTCTCCCACGAGTATCACCACTAGATAGAAAAGATAACCCGTAACCTCGACTTGGGAACATAGACACCTGGATTAATATAAATTGCTTTATCTATATGTTTTCATGCCCATTAGAAAGCACTTTAATCCTGGAATAGAGTCCTAGGCTGCAGTAAATCACAACTCGCACTAATCAGAATAAGGCTACTTTCACACTAGCGTCGGATTCGGCCCGTCGCATTGCGTCGGGCCCAGATTCCGATGCTAGCGTTTGATGCGCCGCACAATGGGTGCAGCGGATGCATTTCTCCAGCGCATGCGCTGCCCCATTGTGAGGTGCAGGGAGGTGGGGGGCGGAGTTCCGGCCGCGCATGCGCGGTCGAAAAAGCGGTCCGTCGGCAGCAAAAAATGTTACATTCAACGTTTTTTGCTCCCGGCGGTCCGCCACAACACGGCGCAACCGTCGCACGACAGTTGCGACGTGTGTCAATACGTCGCAATGCGTCGGTAATGTTACTCTATGGGGCAAAAACGCATCCTGCAAACAACTTTGCGACGTATGGCAAAAAACGCCAGTGTGAAAGTAGCCTAACTGGTCGGCCAAAGAACAAAAATCGTAGATCTGATTTCATATTGTAATGCAATTTCCCCCAAGCCTTGAGTTGCGGTACTATTTGGCACAGTGGCGTGCTTGATCCAAGTGTCAATTTTTATGTGAGTGCAACATTTTGACCTTCCCCTGTAGCTGTGCCGTCCACTACTTTTTGGAGTGGGGCTTGGACACAGTGAATGTCTTTTTGTGACCAGTCGGCTAAATAAGTAAAGCAGCCAGTGGATGGCTCCTATGTAGAGAACAGCAGTCAATCAGTTACTGCGCTCTGTATAGGCATCAACTGAGATGATAACGCTCTCAGTATAGCTTTGTCATCTCAGTCTCTGTCTATGTTTTTTGGTCTGTGTTTTTTGGGACTTGTAGCACCATTCAGGTTGGGAGCTCGGGAGGTAGCGTTTTTAATGTTTGCTCCCTGCTGTTTAGCCTTTGTGAGGCTGCAAGTTATTTAAAGCACCACTCCTGCATTTTTTTTCGTTGTTGGAGTGGCGCTTTAAATATAAGCTCCCTGCCCCCGGTCATATACTCACCCTCCGACGTGTTCACCATTTGTTCACCGCTCCGGTCCCATGGCGTCATCTTGTAAGGGGGTGTGCAGGCGGCTGGTTTGAGCCCTGCATTCCTGTGCATGCCTACCTAATGACACTGGGTACGTTTTGTGTTTGCTGTGTAGCTTATGATAGTTGACACTGTTTAATATGATAATGGCTGACACTGTTCTGATATCTGTGTGTTAGGGACAGGAATAGGGACAGTTAGTGGCAGTGGTCGGTCAGCACTGGTAAGGGTTATGGCGGTGTAGTTGGGGGTTAGTGTTAAGGGGGCACTGTAGAGAAGGAGATTAGTGTTACGCTCACGTCCTGACTGGTGGGCGTGAGCTCGGGGGGTTTGTGGCCACACTGTGCCACAAACCAGACTACCCTGGAAGGGGCGTGACTATGACAGCTGCCTGGGTTTTCACTGGAGCCTCTGATGGTGAGGACAGGCTTGTGCAGCAGGCAGCTGCCAGGTGCTACTGCAGGGTGGTGTCTGGCTGTGTCTGCTGATCCCACTTGGGAGACAGGAACACCAGGATTGGTGTGGGCATTAGGCAGGACTGGCAGAAGAGCACGGCTGGAACACAGACGAGTAGGCTGGCACGGCTGAGACAGGGCTGGCAGAGACACGGCAGAGAACACAGGGCTGGCAGAGACACGGCAGGAAACAGGACTGGCTAGGACAGCAGGAACACAGGACTGGAAGGCAGGGCAGGAACGGCAGGACTGGCAGGAACACAGGATTGGGAGGCACGGCAGAGAACACAGGACTGGTTGATGTGGTATATGAAGGAACAGGTAAGGGCCTGTTCACACTGGACGTGCAGGTACAGATATGTAGTTTGGAACACAGGGCTGGCAGAGACACGGCAGAGAACACAGGGCTTGCTAGAACGACAGGAAACACAGGACAAGCTGATGAGATATTAGAATCAGGCTGCACTCAGATGACACCCGAGTGCAGTCCAATTGTGAGTGAGATGAAGGGACAGGTAGGGATATATAGTTTGGAGGAACAGGTAGGGACCTGTTCACACAGGAGAGGAGTGAAAGACTGCAGATAGGAATGGAAAAGCAGCAAGCGGTAGCGTAGCGACAAAAGCTGAGCAGAGCCACAAAGAATGTGGAGAGAAGCTGCAGCAAGAGATACTGCAGAAGCTAAGCAAAGTGGAACCGCAAGGATTGCAGAGAGGAACTACAGCAAGAGGTTTCTGCAGCAACGGGAGCGGAGCAGAGTAAGACGGAGCAGAACCGCAGAAGTGCGGAGCAGCGGTAAAGCCACCAAGATGCAGAGCAGGCAGAGCCGCAAGAGTGCGGAGTGCAAGCAGACCGAGAACACAAGGAAAGACACAGCAGGGAAGGAAGCCACACACAAGGAGACCGAGATAAGACTAAGTACAGACAAGGCTATGGAACAAGACACAGGGACCAGGATATACTGCCTCCTGGAGGGCGGACAAAGATCAAGGCAAATGCACAGAGAAAAGCCTCCAGAGAGGGAGCAACACAGAGCTAGACCTGGCAAACTCAGAAGCAAAACACTAACTGAGCTAACACATTGCACAGGCCCAGACCACAGGGTGGAGCTGCACTATATACAGGAGGCCGCTCGGTAATTGGTCAGGAACTGATTAGACAGATGCACCTGATTCCTATAAGAACCAGAGAGTTCAGGCGCCGGCCCCCTATACACATAGCCATGAGGCATGCAGAGAGCAGAGACACAGAACATGGAGCTGGCATGAAACAGAAACCACATCATGGCCTGGAGCAGTGGGTAAGATTGTGTGAGAGATGTGAGGCCATGACGTGATGCCAGCAGAGTTGTTACAATTAGATTGTGTTGAGAAATGGTTTCTGTCAGTGTAGTGGCAGGGAGAGCGCCTTCCTGAGGTAATTTTCAGGTAGTGAGAGGAGCTAGAGCTGTGTGAGGAGAATTGTTCTAGAAGGAGTTGTGACAGAAAGCTGAACAAAGCAACAGTGTAGAGTTGAGAGAGTGAGGCAGCCTGGAAGAATCAGTGGCTAGTCTGTGGGTTACCTCCCATGGCGTCCGGGACTTACGGTCTGAACAGGAATTGCAGAGGCAACCTGAATATTCGCCCAAGATGGGGAAAGTGGACGGGGAGCACTCAGTATCAGCTAGCTGGATGGTTCAGGAAGCTGCGGGCCTGGGAGCCACGGTGCAGGAAGAAAAGCTGAGGGAGCAGACCAGGGAAAGCGCAGGAGATGGATTACTCATGTATTGTTAAAATGGATGGATCGTAAGGCTGTGTTCACATTGCGTTATGGGCGTCCGTTAGACGGACTACGTTACACCGCGGCATAAACGCAGTGTAACGTAGTCCGTTAAGGCCACCATTAATTCCTATGTCGGACGCACAATGGGCGTGCGCTAGGGATGTGCCGTCATTGAGTGACGGACCCTGAGACGCTGGCTGCAGCGTTTCCGGGTCTGTCACTGCTAGCGCAGATAGAGCTAGCAGATGCTCTATCTGCACTAGCGTGCTGCCATACCGGGACTTGCGTTTACAGCAGCCCGGCAACGTTTGTATTGAACAGGCTGCTGTAAACGCAATGTGAGCCCAGCCTAACTGTTATGAAGATGCACTAGTTAAAGGGAACCTGTCACCCCGAAAATCGCGGGTGAGGTAAGCCCACCGGCATCAGGGGCTTATCTACAGCATTCTGTAATGCTGTAGATAAGCCCCCGAAGTTACCTGAAAGAGGAGAAAAAGACGTTATATTATACTCACCCAGGGGCGGTCCCGCTGCTGGTCAGGTCAGATGGGCGTCTCCGGTCCGCTGCGGCGCCTCCCATCTTCATTACAAGACGTCCTCTTCTGATCTTCAGCCACGGCTCCGGCGCAGGCGTACTTTGCTCAGAGGATAGTACTGCAGTGCGCAGGCGCCGGAAAGGTCAGAGGCCCGGCGCCTGCGCACTGCAGTACTTTGTCTGCCCTCAACAGGGCAGAGCAAAGTACGCCTGCGCCGGAGCCGTGGCTGAAGATCAGAAGAGGACATCTTGTAATGAAGATGGGAGGCGCCGCAGCGGACCGGAGACGCCCATCCGACCTGACCAGCAGCGGGACCGCCCCTGGGTGAGTATAATATAACGTCTTTTTCTCCTCTTTCAGGTAACTTCGGGGGCTTATCTACAGCATTACAGAATGCTGTAGATAAGCCCCTGATGCCGGTGGGCTTACCTCACCCGCGATTTTCGGGGTGACAGGTTCCCTTTAATACCCAGGGGGCACGATGACACCTATAGAGCCCGGGGTGTGCTAGAGTCCCTGTAAAAAGGCTCAAGTCACCAGTCATATGGGTTATGTCCTATCCATACGGGGGACAGAGAGATGATCTGTGAGGACCTTATATGAAGCCATAGGCAGTAAGGAACTACAATACCACCGTGCTAGAGGAAGGCTTTAATCTCCACCTGGATAAGCGGACTCCCAACTTGCCTCCAAGCCGACCGGACGCTGCCTGCCCTGTGATCTGGTGCCCTGGACTGTGGATGCCTGAAGTCTTCAGTAAACAAGGTAAAGAGACTGCAAACCGGTGTCCTCGTTCTTTACTGCGCCATTCACCATATTCCATCTACACACCAGGAGCCCTGGGGACACACTTCACCTGTGGAAAGGTACACCATCTAGCTGTCATAACATCACCCCAGAGGACCCCTTAAAGCAGCGTCGGTCCCCACTGACCGAATACCACAGGTGGGGTCACGAACATAAACTATTCACCAAATCCCTTTAAAGACTTTCCCCTTTTACATGGGCGCCCAGGGCCACAGACCGGGTCACCGCCACCGTGACATCCCCCTGTGAACACCGGACCCAATACCGAGTACCCCATGGCCCTGGCGGGCGACTCAGTAGCAGAGGACCTGCAGACAAGGAGCAGAGGTCTAGGAGACCACCGACAGGCAGCAGGGGACCTGTAGACTGCAGACAGGTAGCAGAGGACTTGGAGACCACTGACAGACAGCAGGGATCCTGGAGATGGCAGAAAGGTAGCAGAGGACCTGAAGCCTGCAGACAGGTAGCAGAGGACCTGGAGACCGCAGACAGGTAGCAAAGGACCTATATACCACAGACAGGTAGCATGGGTCCTGCAGACAACAGGCAGGTAGCACGGGACCTGTAGACCGCAGACAGGTAGAAGAGGACTTGGAGACCACCGACAGACAGCAGGGGTCCTGGAGATGGCAGACAAGGAACAGAGGTCTCGGAGACCACCGACAGGTAGCAGGGCTCCTGGAGATGGCAGACTCCAGCAGAGGATTTGCAGACTGCTGACAAGGAGCAGAGGTCTAGGAGACTATTGACAGGCAACAGGGGATCTGTAGACCGCAGACAGGTAGCAGAGGACTTGGAGACCACCGACAGACAGCAGGGGTCCTGGAGATGGCAGACAGGGAGCAGACTACCTGGATACCACAGACAGGTAGCAAAGGACCAGGAGACCACAGACAAGTAGCAAAGGACCAGGAGACGACAGACAGGTAGCAGAGGACCTGGACACCACAGACAGGTAGCAAGGACCTGGATACCATAGACAGGTAGCAGTGTTCCTGGATACCACAGACAGGTAGCAGAGGACCTGCATACCACAGACAGGTAGCAAGGACCTGGATACCACAGACAGGTAGCAAGGACCTGGATACCATAGACAGGTAGCAGTGTTCCTGGATACCACAGACAGGTAGCAGAGGACCTGCATACCACAGACAGGTAGCAGAGGACCTGGATACCACAGACAGGTAGCAGAGGACCTGCATACCACAGACAGGTAGCAACGAACCAGGAGACCACAGACAGGTAGCAGAGGACCTGGATACCACAGACAGGTAGCAGTGTTCCTGGATACCACAGACAGGTAGCAGAGGACCTGCATACCACAGACAGGTAGCAGAGGACCTGGATACCACAGACAGGTAGCAGAGGACCTGCATACCACAGACAGGTAGCAACGAACCAGGAGACCACAGACAGGTAGCAGAGGACCTGGATACCACAGACAGGTAACAGAGGACCTGGATACCACAGACAGGTAGCAACGGACCAGGAGACCACAGACAGGTAGCAGAGGACCTGGATACCACAGACAGGTAGCAACGGACCAGGAGACCACAGACAGGTAGCAGAGGACATGGATACCACAGACAGGTAGCAGAGGACCTGGATAATACAGACAGGTAGCAGAGGATCTGGATACCACAGATAGGTAGCAGAGGACCTGGATACGACAGATAGGTAGCAGAGGACCTGTAAAAGTATTGTATCTGCCAAAATATGTTAATATTCATCTTAATATTGCGTCACCAGTAAGAGTTGCACTTTGTTTCATAAATATATAAATATTGTTGCAAATGTAAAATGCCTTTACTGGGTGAGAATGCCGTGCAGAGGGCGGAGGAGCGGACCGTGGTGTCATCCTGTGTCACCTGCTGCAGCATAGTGATAGCTCAGCAGCAGTATAAGCGCTGGAATACTTGTGAACGTCCCACCTGAGTGCTTAGTAGAAACTCCGAATCGCCCGCAGCCGTCCCTCCTTCCCTCCTCCTGTCGTGTTCTGCTTTTAACTATAAAGTTTACATTGAACCCTGCTTTTTCTAAAATCAGTAGCTTCTTATTTCTCCTCCTGCCCGACAATTCACACTTATAAGGGCTGAGAGCGATGCCAGGCACCCACATGCTTTCCTGGTAAGGAATCCAAAAATCCCATACAATTTGTACTGTACTCAGTGTACGCAGCAGACGTCTTCTAGATCTTAATTAGTTTTTGTTTTTCTGAATGGTAAAGTGAACATTTCATTAAGATTGCTGAACAGCAGCACTAGAGAACCCATCACTGTATAAACCTTATTCCTCTTAAAGGAAAAGTCAGCCCGTTTTTACATACAGAAGTAGCGGTATGGCTGTATAGGCGCTGCTACCCCGGTAAGAATGATATCTGTTTTGTAGAGATCTGATGTACCAGTCATGAGAAATCTACTGTAGAAACCACATGCAAATCAGGCAGGAAATGCAACCGAGACGGCTTCCTCCAAAGGCACTGACACGCCCCATGCACATCCTGCCTAATTTGCATATTGGCTTCTACACTGCATTATTCATAACTGGCCAATCGGATATCGACAAAAAAGGTATCATTGTTATCGGGAGACAAGCGCCTACACAAGTGTTCCACTATTGCCATATGTAATAATGTCTAACATGTTCCCTTTAAAGAAGCTGTCAGCATTAGAAAACCCATTTTCAAATGCTGTATTAGGCCCCTTTCACACGTCCGTGTCTCCGGTACATGTGGTGACAGTTTTTACACGTACCGGAGACACGTACACACGTAGACCCATTCAAATGAATGGGTCAATGCACATGTCAGTGTGTTTCCACGGACTGTGTGTCCGTGGGCAAAACACGCTGACATGTCCGTTTTTTGCCATCAGCACAGACGGCAAAAGCACACGGAGAACACACTTTAATGTTCTCTGTGTGACACGGACTGCAGCCGGGGAAGACGCGCTATTGTCAGCGCTGTTCCCTGGCGGCTGGTGCTGAAGCCGGCTGTCATCATTCTCCCCTGCTCTGCCAGCGAGCAGAGGTGAATGATGAGTGTTATATTAAAGTCCGAACGACAGCAGGTGGGGGCTTTTCGGACTCTTACCCCCATCATCTGACACCTGCTGCTGCTAATAACAGTGACAGTAGGTGCAGAGGATGGGGGAATTCCACAGCCGCCGGCTGCGATCGTTCGGAAATAAATAATAATAATTTTATTTCTATGGCGCCAACATATTCCGCAGCACTTTACACTTTAGAGGGGACTTGTACATACAATAGACATTACAGCATAACAATAATCACATAGATCAAAACAGATACCAAGAGGAATAAGGGCCCTGCTCGCAAGCTTACAATCTATGAACAAATAAATGAATGAAAAACCCGATGTGGGTTCCCCCCCTATTTTATTAACCAACCAGACAAAACTCACAGCTGGGGGCTGCAACCCACAGCTGTCAGCTTCTGCAAGGTTGGTTATCAAGAATACAGGGGTCCCCACTCTGTTTTTTTAATTATTTAAATAAATAATTAAAAAAAACGATGTGGGGTCCCCCCCATTTTTGACAACCAGCCTTGCTAAAGATCACAGCTGGGGGCTGCTATTCTGAGACTGGTAAGGGGCCCCAGCCTAAAAAAAGCAGCCCGCAGCTGCCCGGAAAAGGTGCATCTATTAGATGGGCCTTTTCTGGCGCTTTGCCCGGCTCTTCCCAATTGCCAAGTAGTGGTGGCAGGTGGGGTAATAATTATGAGGTTGATGTCACCTATCAGGTGACATCAAGTCCACGGTGACAACTCTCCATTACTAATCCTATAGTTGGAATGTTAAATAAAGACACGGCCAGAATAAAGTCTTTTATTTGAAATAATTACACAGACACCTTTATTGTTCTAAATTAAACCATACTTACTGTAACACCTAATTCCCCGACGCCCTCGATCTCCTGTAATAAAATTAAAATAATAAACCAACAAAATACCATACCTGTCTGTAACATAGTAACATAGTAACATAGTTAGTAAGGCCGAAAAAAGACATTTGTCCATCCAGTTCAGCCTATATTCCATCATAATAAATACCCAGATCTACGTCCTTCTACAGAACCTAATAATTGTATGACACAATATTGTTCTGCTCCAGGAAGACATCCAGGCATCTCTTGAACCCCTCGACTAAGTTCGCCATCACCACCTCCTCAGGCAAGCAATTCCAGATTCTCACTGCCCTAACAGTAAAGAATCCTCTTCTATGTTGGTGGAAAAACCTTCTCTCCTCCAGACGCAAAGAATGCCCCCTTGTGCCCGTCACCTTCCTTGGTATAAACAGATCCTCAGCGAGATATTTGTATTGTCCCCTTATATACTTATACATGGTTATTAGATCGCCCCTCAGTCGTCTTTTTTCTAGACTAAATAATCCTAATTTCGCTAATCTATCTGGGTATTGTAGTTCTCCCATCCCCTTTATTAATTTTGTTGCCCTCCTTTGTACTCTCTCTAGTTCCATTATATCCTTCCTGAGCACCGGTGCCCAAAACTGGACACAGTACTCCATGTGCGGTCTAACTAGGGATTTGTACAGAGGCAGTATAATGCTCTCATCATGTGTATCCAGACCTCTTTTAATGCACCCCATGATCCTGTTTGCCTTGGCAGCTGCTGCCTGGCACTGGCTGCTCCAGGTAAGTTTATCATTAACTAGGATCCCCAAGTCCTTCTCCCTGTCAGATTTACCCAGTGGTTTCCCGTTCAGTGTGTAATGGTGATATTGATTCCCTCTTCCCATGTGTATAACCTTACATTTATCATTGTTAAACCTCATCTGCCACCTTTCAGCCCAAGTTTCCAACTTATCCAGATCCATCTGTAGCAGAATACTATCTTCTCTTGTATTAACTGCTTTACATAGTTTTGTATCATCTGCAAATATCGATATTTTACTGTGTAAACCTTCTACCAGATCATTAATGAATATGTTGAAGAGAACAGGTCCCAATACTGACCCCTGCGGTACCCCACTGGTCACAGCGACCCAGTTAGAGACTATACCATTTATAACCACCCTCTGCTTTCTATCACTAAGCCAGTTACTAACCCATTTACACACATTTTCCCCCAGACCAAGCATTCTCATTTTGTGTACCAACCTCTTGTGCGGCACGGTATCAAACGCTTTGGAAAAATCGAGATATACCACGTCCAATGACTCACCGTGGTCCAGTCTATAGCTTACCTCTTCATAAAAACTGATTAGATTGGTTTGACAGGAGCGATTTCTCATAAACCCATGCTGATATGGAGTTAAACAGTTATTCTCATTGAGATAATCCAGAATAACATCCCTCAGAAACCCTTCAAATATTTTACCAACAATAGAGGTTAGACTTACTGGCCTATAATTTCCAGGTTCACTTTTAGAGCCCTTTTTGAATATTGGCACCACATTTGCTATGCGCCAGTCCTGCGGAACAGACCCTGTCGCTATAGAGTCACTAAAAATAAGAAATAATGGTTTATCTATTACATTACTTAGTTCTCTTAGTACTCGTGGGTGTATGCCATCCGGACCCGGAGATTTATCTATTTTAATCTTATTTAGCCGGTTTCGCACCTCTTCTTGGGTTAGATTGGTGACCCTTAATATAGGGTTTTCATTGTTTCTTGGGATTTCACCTAGCATTTCATTTTCCACCGTGAATACCGTGGAGAAGAAGGTGTTTAATATGTTAGCTTTTTCCTCGTCATCTACAACCATTCTTTCCTCACTATTTTTTAAGGGGCCTACATTTTCAGTTTTTATTCTTTTACTATTGATATAGTTGAAGAACAGTTTGGGATTAGTTTTACTCTCCTTAGCAATGTGCTTCTCTGTTTCCTTTTTGGCAGCTTTAATTAGTTTTTTAGATAAAGTATTTTTCTCCCTATAGTTTTTTAGAGCTTCAATGGTGCCATCCTGCTTTAGTAGTGCAAATGCTTTCTTTTTACTGTTAATTGCCTGTCTTACTTCTTTGTTTAGCCACATTGGGTTTTTCCTATTTCTAGTCCTTTTATTCCCACAAGGTATAAACCGCTTACACTGCCTATTTAGGATGTTCTTAAACATTTCCCATTTATTATCTGTATTCTCATTTCTGAGGATATTGTCCCAGTCTACCAGATTAAGGGCATCTCTAAGCTGGTCAAACTTTGCCTTCCTAAAGTTCAATGTGTTTGTGACTCCCTGACAAGTCCCCCTAGTGAAAGACAGGTGAAACTGCACAATATTGTGGTCGCTATTTCCTAAATGCCCAACCACCTGCAGATTTGTTATTCTGTCAGGTCTATTAGATAGTATTAGGTCTAAAAGTGCTGCTCCTCTGGTTGGATTCTGCACCAATTGTGAAAGATAATTTTTCTTGGTTATTAGCAGAAACCTGTTGCCTTTATGGGTTTCACAGGTTTCTGTTTCCCAGTTAATATCCGGGTAGTTAAAGTCCCCCATAACCAGGACCTCATTATGGGTTGCAGCTTCATCTATCTGCTTTAGAAGTAGACTTTCCATGGTTTCTGTTATATTTGGGGGTTTGTAACAGACCCCAATGAGAATTTTGTTACCATTTTTCCCTCCATGAATTTCAACCCATATGGACTCGACATCCTCATTCCCTTCGCTAATATCCTCCATTAAAGTGGACTTTAGACAAGACTTTACATAGAGACAAACCCCTCCTCCTCTTCGATTTTTACGATCCTTTCTAAACAGACTGTAACCCTGTACGTTAACTGCCCAGTCATAGCTTTCATCTAACCATGTCTCGGTTATTCCCACTATGTCAAAGTTACCTGTAGATATTTCTGCTTCTAGTTCTTCCATCTTGTTTGTCAGGCTTCTGGCGTTTGCGAGCATGCAGTTTAGAGGATTTTGTTTTGTTCCAATCTCCTCACTGTGGATTGTTTTAGAAATGTTCTTACCTCCCTTCTGAGTATGTTTTCCTGGGTCGTCTGTAGTTGTGTCCCACGCTGTAATCCAAGTCTGGGGGCTAAATAGTTTTCAACCAGGATGGTGCCAAGATGCGACCGTCCCGGCTGAAAACCACTGGATAAGTAGACCCATGTAATACCAAACAATTTCTTTAATGTGTAAGGAATATGGCTACAGCTGAGGAGTCACAGATTCCGGACCACTGATCTATAACTACAACTCCCACCATCCTCAAGCATTTTCCTGTAAATCCGCACATGTAGCTGAATAATGCAGTATGCTGTATACACAACGGCTGGAGGCTTATTTACCCGGAGATCAGGGCCCAGAGGGGAAAATAGTGAGACATATGTATCTAACAGTCTTCTTAGGGTCCCTAGCAAAGACTTGTAGTGTCAGTCTGGGACCAATCCACTTGCTGCCTCCCATGGCTCCTCTCTCTCGCCGCAGGCGTCAGCTCTAAAAAGGAGACCATATCAGAGAAGCCTCAGCGGCACAATGTGAAAATACTGCAGTGCGACTGCTGAAAGAAGCACTGTTGTTTATATTTAGAATATTTTTGTCATTATTAATGTTATTATTTTTTTTATATCACGTTACTATTATTGTGCATTATTTAGTATTAAAGGGAATCTGACAGCAGGAGTAATAATGTAATGAAATAATAATAACAGCTATTATTATTATGTCATAAAAATAATGCAATAATAATATATAATAATTATAATAGTGATGTAATAAAAATACTAGTAATATTAAACATAATCTGTCAGCAGGATAAATAATGTAATGAAATAATAATATTAACAAGATTTATTAGAAATTATGTAATAATATATTATATTTATAATAGTAATGTAACATAAATGCTAGTAATATTAAAGGGAATCTGTCAGTGGGATAAATAACGTAATGAAATAATAATAATAATAATAATATTTAATATAAATAATGTAGTAATATATTATATTTTTAATAGTAATGTAATAGAAATACTAGTAATATTAAAGGGAATCTGTCAGCGGGATAAATAAAGTAATGACATAATTATACTAGCAATTATTATTATGTAATAGAAATAATGTAATAATAATATATAATAATAATAGTAATTGGGGTGCAATTCTGACATTATGTTTTGGGTTTTGTTTTTATGGCATTCATTGTGTAGTAAGAATAACCTGACAAAATGATTCTTCAGGTTTGTACAATTACGGACATACTAAACTTGCTTAGTTTTTTTTTTTTTTACATTTTATTGATAAAACAAAATTCTGAACCAATTAAAAAGAAAAGACTGTGGTTTGTGTCTCCAGTTTCTGAAACCCGTAAATGCTTTATTTTGGGGTAGATACAACATATTCATTTATTATTGGATTTCTGGGTAAAATGCAGAGCCTGAAAAACAGCGATCTTGGCGTTTTAACTTATAGATAAAAATAATGTTATATTTTGGTAGAACAGATTTTTACCGAGCCGGTGATATCAAATTTTTGATTTTTTTTAATTTTTATTAATTTTTTTGTTCTTTATTTCTAAACTGGGAGAAGGGAACTGTTTTAAACTTTTATATATATATTTTTTTAAATTTATGTTTAGTTTTCTTACAGGACTTGAACCTAGTTATGCTATATACGGCAATACTGAAGCATTGCAGTTTATAGTTACTTTTACGTCTTCCTCCACAGGAGGATTAACATGGTAAGGGTACCGTCACACTTAGCGACGCTGCAGCGATACCGACAACGATCCGGATCGCTGCAGCGTCGCTGTTTGGTCGCTGGAGAGCTGTCACACAGACCGCTCTCCAGCGACCAACGATGCCGGTAACCAGGGTAAACATCGGGTAACTAAGCGCAGGGCCGCGCTTAGTAACCCGATGTTTACCCTGGTTACCATCCTAAAAGTAAAAAAAAACAAACAGTACATACTTACCTACAGCCGTCTGTCCTCCAGCGCTGTGCTCTGCACTCCTCCTGTACTGTCTGTGTGAGCACAGCGGCCGGAAAGCAGAGCGGTGACGTCACCGCTCTGCTTTCCGGCTGACCGATGCTCACAGCCAGTACAGGAGGAGAGCAGAGCACAGCGCTGGGTACAGACAGTGGTAGGTAAGTATGTAGTGTTTGTTTTTTTTACTTTTAGGGAGGTAACCAGGGTAAACATCGGGTTACTAAGCGCGGCCCTGCGCTTAGTTACCCGATGTTTACCCTGGTTACCAGTGAAGACATCGCTGAATCGGTGTCACACACGCCGATTCAGCGATGTCTACGGGGAGTCCAGCGACCAAATAAAGTTCTGGACTTTCTTCCCCGACCAGCGACCGCACAGCAGGGGCCTGATCGCTGCTGCCTGTCACACTGGACGATATCGCTAGCGAGGACGCTGCAACGTCACGGATCGCTAGCGATATCGTCTAGTGTGACGGTACCTTTACTCATTAGCAATCTGCGACTGTGTCCTGTTGTCATAAGCACACCAGCGATTGTGTGACCTAAATGACGCTGTCAGTGATTGTCGGTGGCATATAAATGGTTAAACAGCAGCAATCGAAGCTCAGTTTCGTTGGCTGCAATTACATGCAAATGCTGGTACCTTCCCAGTATGGCATCAGCTCAGCTTCTGAACCTGCTGCTAGTGTGTATGGTAGTGTTCCAACTTTTCAACGATAGCAAGTGTCAAGGTAGAAAAAGGATTGGGCATGTTGGATTTCAACATGTTTGATCCCTTGATCTCAAAGGAGATACATCGCCATTACAGGTCTCGGGGAGCTGCTTACTCCATTCTGCACATTCATAACCTGGGCATGTTTAGTATTGGGGGGTTAAGGATGGATAACAGCCAAACAAGCTTTCATCCAACTGAGATGTTAGGCATCCCTGCCGATTGGCTGTTCCCCGTACTTGTGGTGGCGGGATGCGATCATGTGTGCTCAGTTTTTGGAACAGCACAACCCTGTCAGCTCTATAGTGGCCACGACCCGATACTGCACATCTGTCCTTTTTGAATGAATAGGGGTAGATTTGCAGTCCCCAATGACTGCTGACGGAGCTGTTCAACATCTGATATCGATAACCTAGTCTAAGGATGAATAGGCCATTATACTGTTTGGATTGATATGTAGGGGTCATTATACTGTTTGGAGGGCTATGTGGGGGTCATTATACTGTTTGGAGGGCTGTGTGGGGGCCAATATACTATTTGGAGGGCTATATGGGGGTCATTATACTGTTTGGAAATCTATGTGGGGGTCATTATACTATTTTGATGGCTATGTGAGGTCCATGATTCTGTTTGGAGGGCTATGTAAGGAACATAATACTATTTGGAGGCCTATATGGGGGCCATTATACTATTTGGAGGGCTATATGGGGGTCATTCTACTATTTGGAAGGCTATGTGGGAGCCATTATACTGTTTGGAGGCCTGTGTGGGGGCTATTATACTGCTTGCATGGCTATGTGGGTTCATTATACTGTTTACATGGCTATATGGGGCCATTTTACTGTTAAGAGGGCTATATGGGGGTCATTATACTGTTTGGAAATCTATGTGGGGGTCATTATACTGTTTTGATGGCTATGTGAGGTCCATGATTCTGTTTGGAGGGCTATGTAAGGAACATAATACTATTTGGAGGCCTATATGCGGGCCATTATACTGTTTGGAGGGCTATATGGGGGTCATTTTACTGTTTGGAGGGCTATGTTGGGACTATTATACTGTTTGGAGGGCTGTGTGGGGGCCATTATACTATTTGGAGGGCTGTGTGGGGGCCATTATACTGTTTGGAAGGCTACGTGGGAGCCATTATACTGTTTGGAGGACTGTATGGGGGCTATTATACTGTTTGCATGGTTATGTGGGTTCATTATACTGTTAGATGGCAATATGGGGACATTATACTGTTTGGAGGGCTATATGGAAATGCTTTCTTAATTCAGGCATTAAAGTCGCCTTGTAGGGCTGATGGTTCTCCTAGATTATGGCGAGTGTTCAGAGACTGCTACCCACATTCATCTTTTGATAATTTGTAAAAACTCATTTTTCTCGTGACGGCAGCGCGGCTCTTGCAGTTTTTTCAGGCGCATGATTAATAGGTTATTCTTTTGAAGCAGCGGGGTCTTTTCTGCATAGCCCACAGCGCTGTACTTTATTCCTTCACATGAATGGCAGTAAGGTTATTATTTGCTTGATGCCTTTGCTTTGATGTGATTACAGGGTTACGTTGTAGAGCGCCACCTCTCCGCACAATAGTCCGCACAATAGTCCTGCATGTTTGTCCCTCCACTTCAGTCATAATTGCGGATTATCTTGACTGAGAGGATTTGGGCGTCCATGATGATAACATCGGCCGATATTAACATTTCTATTCTTCACTTTCTTATGTGTCGGTTTATGTTTATATTTTCAGCTTGTAAGAATTCTTTTGTTAAACTTTACTTTTTTATTTTACATTTACATCGCTTTTTAAAGTTTTTTATGGCACGAATTGCAGAATCTCTAAACATAATTTTAGGATACTTCATTGTGCAGGTTTTTATTTTTTTTATGTCTACTAGGATATAAAAAACGCATGTTCTGTATTTTTGGGAACTTTTCAATCAATTATTTTTTTTATTTCTATATATATATATATTTTTCCAAAGTTTTATTTTCAAACTTTTTTTATTTCATTTTTTATTTTTTTCTCAAATATGTAAAAATGTAAAGTTATAAAGCTTTAATACTCCAGCGACAGCACTTGACAGATCTGAGGGCATTACGTGGGAGTCTACTAAATGGGCACAAAGGGTGGTAATTGTTATTCCAATTTAATAAAGGCAGGTCCCCATTCAGCCAAAGCAGAGAATTATTTTCAACATCTGAAGGACCCAGCACATCCATCAATTTGATTTCAATCAGAACTGTCCAATTCTTCATTTTTCCTGTGGTGTCGTCACTGCTTGTACATGTTGTCTCTGGTTGACGTACCCAATGCTGTACTGCAAACCCGAGTGTGCAGACAGCTCCTTGAACAGTAAAGCAGTGTTATTGGAGAGGCACACTTTGTAAGAACTGTAGCAGAGCCCAATGATAACAAAAGTTGGGTTAGTTAACTGGCTCAGCTCCAAGAACATATATCCTAGCATCATATGATACTTGGGGCTGCATGAAGCAGCAACAGGGTGCCTGTCTGCGATCCCAGCTCTGCTATTCCAAGGTGCTGTCCACACACTCATTTCAGCTATATCAGGTGCTTTTCTGATGTATCAGCTCTGCTGTTCTAGAATCATGTCTGCACACTCTGCTCTGCTACTGTGAGGGAGCGCCAGGGCCATAGTTGTGGCTGAGAATATCAGATCTTGCTCGCCCTGGTCTCCCTTCACATACAAAGACCATCCTTTAATCAGAGTACTTGCCTCTCTGCTCTCTGCGCCTTCAGGATCTCCTCTGAGTTGCTGTAGGCCTTCTCCATACGGTTGCGCACAAACAGAGACACAGTCCACTTGTAACTTAAAATATAGAACTTTACTTTTTTCTCTTCACAGCACATCCTTATTAGATACAACATCAGCATAGGGCTCCAAACAGTCCACATTCTCCACTTTCCCTGCACTTCTTCCTATGCCCTTCAGTACGTGCCCGGATCATACCATCTCTTGCAGTACCGCAGCGTCCTCCCTGTTCAGATTCACTAAACTGGGGAGTTCCCTCGGCCGTTTCGCTACAGACATGAAAGCATCTGCCCATGCAGTAAGCTGCCACATTATAGAGCCACCTGCGTCCCTGTACTGTTGTGACCTCCGCCGTAGTCTCCATTCCACCACTGCTGTCACGCTGCTGCTAAGGCTGTACTACTGGCCCACTGGGCCCTGGATTTCTGGGTTCCTAGCTTTGAACGTTATGGAGCTACTGGGTAGCTCAGGCTCTAAAGCCCACCCAAGCTGTGCGGGATCTCCAGCCCCTCTGCCTCTAACCAGGAGACTATTCCTGCCTTACCCAAGTTAACTTCTCCTATAATCAACTATTTATTATACTAAGGTGTCATGTGCCCATCAAGTGGCCCAAGTAAGGTACTACACTGTCCCTAGACAGCTATGGAAAAATTATATACAGTATTATGAAACATTCATATAGCAGCAAATGGTTGGAAAACACTATATGCATAGCAGATTGAAATCACATTTATATATTGAGCGATCACACTCTCACTACATTAAGAACCAGGACGTGCATAAAGGGGTAGGGGCGTGTACCAGTCTTTGTAGCCCCTTACACTACCTCAAGGTGATGCTTTGTACAAAAAGAAGAAAAAAAAAGAGCATGAACCGCACATCCCAAAATCATACGTTGATCTATAATACTGGGGACGCAGGGTGGGAACAGCACATGACAGGATGGGGGCGCAGGATGGGAGCAGCACATTACAGGATGGGGACGCAGGATGGGTGCAGCACATGACATGATGGGGACGCAGGATGGGAGCAGCCCATGACAGGATGGGGACGCAGGATGGGAGCAGCACATGACAGGATGGGGACGCAGGATGGGAGCAGCACATGACAGGATGGGGGCGCAGGATGGGAGCAGCACATTGCAGGATGGGGACGCAGGATGGGTGCAGCACATTACAGGATGGGGACGCAGGATGGGAGCAGCACATGACAGGATGGGGACGCATGACCGCGTATGCCGAGTACGGTCTTTTCCTACGTATGTAACCTAACCACCAAAAACTGCCCACCGACCCAACCCTTTCCTTAAATAAAAACATAACCAATTATTCTTTTGGATATTTTGGCCACAGCGGCCAACTTTTATTAACAAAATTAACATAAACATAAATACAACAGTATAAATTCGAGGGGAGGGTTCTTGGAGCTAAAAAGATCTGGCAAAACCCCACAAGAGAAGATCAACCACCATATTACCCTCAGCCGTGAAAACCAGCTCGAGGGCACCGTACATCCCGTTCCGGGAAGAGAAAAAAACACCAACAGCTCCCAGGGTAAAACCCCGTCCAGAGCCCATACCAAAATGCCAGATCCAACCCCACCACATTTTAAATTGCCTGTAATTATGCTCCAATTCCTTCCCCCGACCAATCAGCGTCAACTCCAAGAACCCCCACCCCCCCACTGCCACTGTGACAATAAACGAATAAAATGTAAATAATGAACCAAACACCCACATACAAAGTGTAATCCCAAACCCAAAATTTTTTTTTTTTTATATAACTTCCCTCGCCATATCAATATATAAACTCTTCCCAACAATTCCCCCCCCCTCATTAACCCCTCTGTGACCTTAGACGTACTATCCCGTCGAGGTGCCCTGGGCTTATCTGACCCTGGACGGGATAGTACGTCATAGCCGATCGGCCGCGCTCACGGGGGGAGCGCGGCCGATCGCGGCCGGGTGTCAGCTGCTTATCGCAGCTGACATCCGGCACTATGTGCCAGGAGCGGTCACGGACCGCCCCTGGCACATTAACCCCTGGCACACCGCGATCAAAGATGATCGCGATGTGCCGGCGGTGCAGGGAAGCACCGCGCAGGGAGGGGGCTCCCTGCGGGCTTCCCTGAGACCCCCGGAGCAACGCGATGTGATCGCGTTGCTGCGAGGGTCTCACCTCCCTCCCTGCTCCCTCCAGCCCCGGATCCAAGATGGCCGCGGATCCGGGTCCTGCAGGGAGGGAGGTGGCTTCACAGAGCCTGCTCAGAGCAGGCACTGTGAAGCCTGCAGCGCTGCATGTCAGATCAGTGATCTGACAGAGTGCTGTGCAAACTGTCAGATCACTGATCTGTGATGTCCCCCCCTGGGACAAGGTAAAAAAGTAAAAAAAAAATTTTCCAAATGTGTAAAAAAAATTAAAAAAAATATTCCAAAATAATGAAAAAAAAAAATATATATTATTCCCATAAATACATTTCTTCATCTAAATAAAAAAAAAAAAACCAATAAAAGTACACATATTTAGTATCGCCGCGTCCGTAACGACCCGACCTATAAAACTGTCCCACTAGTTAACCCCTTCAGTAAACACAGTAAGAAAAAAAAAAAAAAACGAGGCAAAAAACAACGCTTTATTATCATACCGCCGAACAAAATGTGGAATAACACGCGATCAAAAGGACAGATATAAATAACCATGGTACCGCTGAAAGCGTCATATTGTCCCGCAAAAAAAGAGCCGCCATACAGCATCATCAGCAAAAAAATAAAAAAGTTATAGTCCTGAGAATAAAGCGATGCAAAAATAATTATTTTTTCTGTAAAATAGTTTTTATCGTATAAATGCGCCAAACCATAAAAAAATGATATAAATGAGGTATCGCTGTAATCGTACTGACCCGAAGAATAAAACTAATTTATCAATTTTACCAAACGCGGAACGGTATAAACGCCTCCCCCAATAGAAATTCATGAATAGCTGGCTTTTGGTCATTCTTCCTCACAAAAATCGGAATAAAAAGCGATCAAAAAATGTCACGTGCCCAAACATGTTTTCAATAAAAACGTCAACTCGTCCCGCAAAAAACAAGACCTCACATGACTCTGTGGACCTAAATATGGAAAAATTATAGCTCTCAAAATGTGGTATTGCAAAAAATATTTTTTGCAATAAAAAGGGTCTTTCAGTGTGTGACGGCTGCCAATCATAAAAATCCGCTAAAAAACTCGCTATAAAAGTAAATCAAACCCCCCTTCATCACCCCCTTAGTTAGGGAAAAATAAAAAAAAATGTATTTATTTCCATTTTCCCATTAGGGCTAGGGTTAGGGCTAGGGTTAGGGCTAGGGCTAGGGTTAGGGCTAGGGTTAGGGCTAGGGTTAGGGCTAGGGCTAGGGTTAGGGCTAGGGCTAGGGTTAGGGTTAGGGCTAGGGTTAGGGCTAGGGTTAGGGCTAGGGCTAGGGTTAGGGCTAGGGTTAGGGCTAGGGTTAGGGCTAGGGTTAGGGCTAGGGTTAGGGTTAGGGCTAGGGTTAGGGTTGGGGCTACAGTTAGGGTTGGGGCTAAAGTTAGGGTTAGGGTTTAGATTACATTTACAGTTGGGAATAGGGTTGGGATTAGGGTTAGGGGTGTGTCAGGGTTAGAGGTGTAGTTAGGGTTACCGTTGGAATTAGGGTTAGGGGTGTGTTTAGATTAGGGTTTCAGTTATAATTGGGGGGTTTCCACTGTTTCGGCACATCAGGGGCTCTCCAAACACGACATGGCGTCCGATCTCAATTCCAGCCAATTCTGCGTTGAAAAAGTAAAACAGTGCTCCTTCCCTTCCGAGCTCTCCTGTGTGCCCAAACAGGGGTTTACCCCAACATATGGGGTATCAGCGTACTCAGGACAAATTGGACAACAACTTTTGTGGACCAATTTCTCCTGTTACCCTTGGGAAAATACAAAACTGGGGGCTAAAAAATAATTTTTGTGGGAAAACAAAAAGATTTTTTATTTTCACGGCTCTGCGTTATAAACTGTAGTGAAACACTTGGGGGTTCAAAGTTCTCACAACACATCTAGATAAGTTCATTGAGAGGTCTAGTTTCCAATATGGGGTCACTTGTGGGGGGTTTCTACTGTTTAGGTACATTAGGGGCTCTGCAAACGCAATGTGACGCCTGCAGACCAATCCATCTAAGTCTGCATTCCAAATGATGCTCCTTCCCTTCCGAGCCCTCCCATGCGCCCAAACGGTGATTCCCCCCCACATATCGGGTATCAGCGTACTCAGGACAAATTGGACAACAACATTTAGGGTCCAATTTCTCCTGCTAACCTTGGAAAAATACAAAACTGGGGGCTAAAATATAATTTTTGTGGAAAAAAAAATATTTTTTATTTGCATGGCTCTGCGTTATAAACTGTAGTGAAATACTTGGGGGTTCAAAGCTCTCACAACACATCAACAGGAGTTCCTTAGGGGGTCTACTTTCCAAAATGGTGTCACTTGTGGGGGGTTTCTACTGTTTAGGTACATTAGGGGCCAGAGGCGTAGCTAGAGCTTTTGCCGCCCGGGGCTGATCCCGAGTTTGGCGCCCCCCCCATCCCCCCCCCCCAGCTCAATACACACAAAGGTTACCAAAAATGGTTTTCCTGTTTTGTAGAACTTAAACTGGGCCTAATGGTGTCACCCCCACATGCCACACCTGTGACTTAATACCACCACACCATGACCAGGCCACATAGTGACCGAATAATACTACATACAAGGGACAAATACCACCGCACCATTTCCAGACCACATATTACCACCACATAGTGACTGAATACTACAATACTGATCAGTAATAAAAAAAAAAACCACAATACTATCACCATAAGTGCCAGTATTCACAGGAGATCTGTACTTAGTATGCAGTGTCTGTGTAGAGGTAATACAGAGATCACTGGTGACATTATACACAGGACCTCTATATAGTATACAGTGTATAGTGTCAGTGTATAGGTAACACTGACTCACCAGTGACGTCTCTAGGTGAAGTCCTTCATCTTTCATCCAGCACAGACCGCCATCATTCCTTCCAGCCAGGACTCGTTTCTGCAGGAAATAACACAGTTATCTCGAGCTCCGCTTGCAGAACACATTACTTAATTTTTCACAACTTCTACATTACACCACATGAAGAAAAAAAGGTGATATAGTGTCACTCTGCACAGTAACAGGACCGCCCCCCCATTTAAAACAGTATACTCAAAAAATAAAATAAATACATCACTGCAGTAATAATATCCCTTAATTATCCCCTATGGTAATAATATTCCCCACCCTGGCCCCGTTTATCTCATTCCTGGCTCCAGCCATATGTTGTCGTATCCTGCCCTCATGAGTATCCATTCTACCCCATATGATCTCCCCATCCTGCCCCACCAGCCTCCATCGTATCCGTCCTGCCCCATGATCCAATCCTGCCCCGTGTCTCCAATCATGCCCCGTATCTACATTCTGCCCATGCCTCAAGTCCTGCCCCCAGTGTGTCCAGCATATTACCCCCATGTTGTCCAACAATCTGCCCCAGTGTGTCCAGCATATTACCCCCATGTTGTCCAGCAATCTGCCCCAGTGTGTCCAGCATATTACCCCCAGTGTGTCCAGCAATCTGCCCCAGTATGTCCAGCATATTACCCCCAGTGTGTCCAGCAATCTGCCCTCAGTGTGTCCAGCAATCTGCCCCAGTGTCCAGCCTTTCCCCAGTGTGTCCAGCAGTCTGCCCCAGTGTGTCCAGCATTGCCCCAGTGTGTCCAGTATATTACCCCCAGTGTGTCCAGCAATCTGCCCCAGTGTCCAGCATTGCCCCAGTGTGTCCAGAAGTCTGCCCCAGGGTCTCCAGCATTGCCTCAATGTGTCCAGAAATCTGCCCCAGGGTCTCCAGTATTGCCCCAGTGTGTCCAGCAATCTGCCCCAGGGTCTCCAGTATTGCCCCAGTGTGTCCAGCAATCTGCCCCATGGTCTCCTGTATTGCCCCAGTGTGTCCAGCATTCTGCCCCATGGTCTCCAGTATTGCCCCGGTGTGTCCAGCAATCTGCCCCATGGTCTTCAGTATTGCCCCAGTATGTCCAGAAATCTGCCCCAGGGTCTCCAGTATTGCCCCAGTGTGTCCAGCAATCTGCCCCAGGGTCTCCAGTATTGCCCCAGTGTGTCCAGCAATCTGCCCCAAGGTCTCCTGTATTGCCCCAGTGTGTCCAGCATTCTGCCCCATGGTCTCCAGTATTGCCCCGGTGTGTCCAGCAATCTGCCCCATGGTCTCCAGTATTGCCCCAGTATGTCCAGAAGTCTGCCCCAGGGTCTCCAGCATTGCCTCAATGTGTCCTGAAATCTGCCCCATGGTCTCCAGTATTCAGTGTGTCCAGCATTCTGCCCCATAGTCTCCTGTACTGCCCCAGTGTGTCCAGCATTCTGCCCCATGGTCTCCAGTATTGCCCCAGTGTGTCCAGCAATCTGCCCCATGGTCTCCTGTATTGCCCCAGTGTGTCCAGCATTCTGCCCCATGGTCTCCAGTATTGCCCCGGTGTGTCCAGCAATCTGCCCCATGGTCTCCAGTATTGCCCCAGTATGTCCAGCATTCTGCCCCATGGTCTCCAGTATTGCCCCAGTGTGTCCAGCATTCTGCCCCATGGTCTCCAGTATTGCCCCAGTGTGTCCAGCATTCTGCCCCATGGTCTCCAGTATTGCCCCAGTGTGTCCAGCATTCTGCCCCATGGTCTCCAGTATTGCCCCAGTGTGACCAGCAATCTGCCCCATAGTCTCCTTTATTGCCCCAGTGTGTCCAGCAATCTGCCCCATGGTCTCCTGTATTGCCCCAGTGTGTCCAGCAATCTGCCCCATGGTCTCCTGTATTGCCCCAGTGTGTCCAGCAATCTGCCCCATAGTCTCCTGTATTGCCCCAGTGTGTCCAGCAATCTGCCCCATGGTCTCCTGTATTGCCCCAGTGTGTCCAGCAATCTGCCCCATGGTCTCCTGTATTGCCCCAGTGTGTCCAGCAATCTGCCCCATAGTCTCCTGTATTGCCCCAGTGTGTCCAGCAATCTGCCCCATGGTCTCCTGTATTGCCCCAGTGTGTCCAGCATTCTGCCCCATGGTCTCCAGTACTGCCCCAGTGTGTCCAGCAATCTGCCCCATGGTCTCCAGTATTGCCCCAGTGTGTCCAGCATTGCCCCAGCCCCAGACAGTCAGACATAAAGAAAAAAAAAAAAAAAGTAAAATCCTCACCTCTCCCGTTCCCAGCGCAGGTCCGGTGCAGTCAGCGTCTCTCCGGCTCTGCGACGCTCAGGACAGAGAGGCAGAGCGGCGCGCACAGTAGTGACGTCATCGCGCCCTCTGCTCTGAGACGTCGCAGAGTCAGAGGACGCTGCAGCTGCCGGCGCCGCAGGAACCAGGAGAGGTGAGTATAGAGCGGGGGGCGGGGGCGGGGGCGGGACCCGGGACCCGGGGGTGGGGGGAGCTGGCCCTGGTCGTGGCGGCGGACGGCGCCGCCCGAAGATTTAAAGGGGCATCTTTTTTTTTTTTTTTTCTTCATCTTCTTCTCCTGCAGCGCCGGCCGCCCCCAGCATTGTGCCGCCCGGGGCGGACCGCCCCCCCCGCACCCCCCTTCCTACGCCACTGTTAGGGGCTCTGCAAACGCAATGTGACGCCTGCAGACCATTCCATCTAAGTCTGCATTCCAAATGGCGCTCCTTCCTTTCCGAGCCCTCCCATGCGCCCAAACGGTGGTTCCCCCCCACATATGGGGTATCAGCGTACTGAGGACAAATTGGACAACAACTTTTGGGGTCCAATTTCTCCTGTTACCCTAGGGAAAATACAAAACTGGGGGCTAAAAAATAATTTTTGTGGGAAAAAAATTTTGTTTTATTTTTATGGCTCTGCATTATAAACTTCTGTGAAGCCCTTGGTGGGTCAAAGTGCTCACCACACATCCAGATAAGTTCCTTAGGGGGTCTACTTTCCAAAATGGTGTCACTTGTGGGGGGTTTCAATGTTTAGGCACATCAGTGGCTCTCCAAACGCAACATGGCGTCCCATCTCAATTCCTGTCAATTTTGCATTGAAAAGTCAAACGGCGCTCCTTCCCTTCCGACCTCTCCCATGCGCCCAAACAGTGGTTTACTGCCACATATGGGGTATCAGCGTACTCGGGACAAATTGGACAACAAATTTTGAGGTCCAATTTCTTCTCTTACCCTTGGAAAAATAAAAAATTGGGGGCAAAAATATAATTTTTGTGAAAAAATATGATTTTTTATTTTTACGGTTCTGCATTATAAACTTCTGTGAAGCACTTGGTGGGTCAAAGTGCTCACCACACCTCTAGATAAGTTCCTTAGGGGGTCTACTTTCCAAAATGGTGTCACTTGTGGGGGGTTTCAATGTTTAGGCACATCAGTGGCTCTCCAAACGCAACATGGCGTCCCATCTCAATTTCTGTCAATTTTGCATTGAAAAGTCAAACTGCGCTCCTTCCCTTCCGAGCTCTCCCATGCACCCAAACAGTGGTTTACTGCCACATATGGGGTATCAGCGTACTCAGGACAAATTGGACAACAACTTTTGAGGTCCAATTTCTTCTCTTACCCTTGGAAAAATAAAAAATTGGGGGCAAAAATATAATTTTTGTGAAAAAATATGATTTTTTATTTTTACGGTTCTGCATTATAAACTTCTGTGAAGCACTTGGTGGGTCAAAGTGCTCACCACACATCCAGATAAGTTTCTTAGGGGGTCTACTTTCCAAAATGGTGTCACTTGTGGGGGGTTTCAATGTTTAGGCACATCAGTGGCTCTCCAAACGCAACATGGCGTCCCATCTCAATTCCTGTCAATTTTGCATTGAAAAGTCAAATAGCGCTCCTTCCCTTCCGAGCTCTCCCATGCGCCCAAACAGTGGTTTACTGCCACATATGGGGTATCAGCGTACTCAGGACAAATTGGACAACAACTTTTTGGGTCCAATTTCTCCTGTTACCCTTGGTAAAATAAAACAAATTGGAGCTGAAGTAAATTTTTTGTGTAAAAAAGTTAAATGTTCATTTTTATTTAAACATTCCAAAAATTCCTATTAAACACCTGAAGGGTTAATAAACTTCTTGAATGTGGTTTTGAGCACCTTGAGGGGTGCAGTTTTTAGAATGGTGTCACACTTGGGCATTTTCTATCATATAGACCCCTCAAAATGACTTCAAATGAGACGTGGTCCCTAAAAAAAAATGGTGTTGTAAAAATGAGAAATTGCTAGTCAACTTTTAACCCTTATAACTCCCTAACAAAAAAAAAAATTGGTTCCAAAATTATGCTGATGTAAAGGAGACATGTGGGAAATGTTACTTATTAAGTATTTTGTGTGACATATCTCTGTGATTTAATTGCATAAAAATTCAAAGTTTGAAAATTGCGAAATTTTCAAAATTTTCGCCAAATTTCCGTTTTTTTCACAAATAAACGCAGGTACTATCAAAGAAATTTTACCACTATCATGAAGTACAATATGTCACGAGAAAACAATGTCAGAATCACCAGGATCCGTTGAAGCGTTTCGGAGTTATAACCTCATAAAGGGACAGTGGTCAGAATTGTAAAAATTGGCCTGGTCATTGACGTGCAAACCACCCTTGGGGGTAAAGGGGTTAAAAAAAAACCTAAGCACAAGCCAACAAGGGAGGGTGGGTGGTTCTTCTTCCTCCTAAATTAAGGTAGGGAATGGCGGTTTTCCCGCACTTTCCCTACTACCTCCCCCTTCAAAACCCCTCCCCCCTTTTCCATTCTCCTATCCCCAGCCGCAGCATTATTTAAAAAGACCGCCCGGCTCAAAGCAGTCATGGGGGGCCTCCTCCCAGCTGCGCTTTGTTCCAGCCCCCATCTGGATGGGAGCAGCACATGACAGAACGAGGGCGCAGGATGGGAGCAGCACATGACAGAATAGGGCAGCACATGACAGAACGGGGGCGCAGGATGGGAGCAGCACATGTCAGAATGGGGGCGCAGGATGGGAGCAGCACATGACAGGATGGGGATGCAGGATGGGAGCAGCACATGACAGGATGGGGACACAGGATGGGAGCACATGACAGGATGGGGACGCAGGATGGGAGCAGCACATGACAGGATAAGGACGCAGGATGGGAGCAGCACATGACAGGATCGGGGCGCAGGATGGGAGAAGCACATGACAGGATGGGGGCGCAGGATGGAGCAGCACATGACAGGATGGGGACGCAGGATGGGAGCAGCACATGACAGGATGGGGACGCAGGATGGGAGCAGCATATGTCAGAATGGGGGCGCAGGATGGTAGCAGCACATGACAGGATGGGGACGCAGGATGGGAGCAGCACATGACAGGATGGGGACGCAGGATGGGAGCAGCACATGTCAGGATGGGGACGCAGGATGGAGCAGCACATGACAGGATGGGGACGCAGGATGGGAGCAGCACATGTCAGGATGGGGACGCAGGATGGAGCAGCACATGACAGGATGGAGACCATATACCAATATAAATGCTCGCCTCCCGGGCATAGAACGGGTTCAATAGCTAGTTCAGTTATATAAATTTTTGCCTAGCGGCTTTAGATCAACGTATGATTTTGGGATGTGCGGTTCATGGTCTTTTTTTTTTTTGCAAAGCATGTTCTAGTCTTCTTCTTGGACCAGCACTCCTCCCATTTGGCACAGGTGATTTTAATTAGCAGGAGACTGCAAAGTAAGGGGTCTAGCCCATTTTGACTCTCACTGAAGAGCTGGAGGAAGGTGAGTTTCAGTGCTCCTTTCATTTTGGTGTTGGTGCTGTGTGGCGGCCATTGTTGCAGTGGCTTTGTGCTGGTGGGGCGGCGCGGTCTGGAGTCATGGGGGCTCAGTCTCGCAGCATGGGTGCTGGGGGCAACAGGCCATCCGCCCTGCTAGTGCATGGCCGCTGTGGTGGTGGGCGCCGCACGGCTCCGCTCTGTTAGGACGGTAAGACCCACTACGAGGTTTGCCGTGAAGTGGCAGTGGGCTTCATACAGTCTGATCAGAATGTTAAACTGAAAACCTTATGTTCAGTATATAACTTTTTGCCTAGCGGCTTTAGATCAACGTATGATTTGGGATGTGCGGTTCATGCTCTTTTTTTTTTTACCTCAAGGTGATGTTCCCATACTTAGATCTGTTACATCAAGGTGTCCATGTGTCAGCCCTGCTGTTCCAAGGAGCTGTCCACAAACTTGGCTCTGCTGCATCAAGGTGCTGTGCACAATCTCTGTTTTACTGTTCGAAAATGCTATCCACACTCTAGGCTCTCTTAGATCACAGTGCTGACCACACACTCTGCTTTCCAGCACCATTCATGGTGGCTGTAATATAGATAGTAAAGTGCACCTTTAGTATGACCATCTGAAAGCTATCTTAGGATACAGGAATGTATAGCAGAAGATTTCCAGAGCTGAATTTGTTGAATTTTTTATATTATTAGGAATTTTAGTTTGACTTTTAGTGGAGTTTACAGGTTATATTTTAATAATTTCACTTTCATCAGATAATGGATGCCACATTGTGCTTCTATAAGTCAGCTACTTATATTCTACAGTGCTCACCTTGCAAAACCTTCCAAGCCTCTTGTTTGTAGACCGATGTGTCAGCGAGATTCTGCCATGTCACAACTTACAATCCAAAGCTGTACCAATGTAATTGGCACCACTGTCTGGAATGATTCATGCCCTGTCCTGTCAAATTGACAATACTTTATTTTCTGCAATGTCAGTCACTCACCGGCTGTATCCAGTAAGGCCAGGAAAGCAGTTGTTCCAAAATCTCAAATGCAGATGTCACCAAGGAAAATAGATAAAAATGCACATAATGCTGATTGTCCTAATAGTTAATAATCTTAATAATAATCTTTATTTTTATATAGCGCTAACATATTACGAGCGCTTTACAGTTTTGCACACATTTTCATCGCTGTCCCCGTTGGGGCTCACAATCTAAATTCCCTATCTTTGGAATGTGGGAGGAAACCGGAGTACCCGGAGGAAACCCACGCAAACACAGAGAGAACATACAAACTCTTTGCAGATGTTGTCCTTAGTGGGGCTTGAACCCAGGACTCCAGCGCTGCAAGGCTGCTGTGCTATCCACTGCGCCACCGTGCATTCTGATACACAGGGAGCAGTATTATAGCAGTTATATTCTTGTACATAGGGACAGTATTATAGTAGTTATATTCTTGCACATAGGAGCAGTATTATAGTAGTTGTATTCTTGTACATAGGGGCAGTATTATCTATATATATAATTGCCTAAGGGTTTTTCCGTCTGTCTGTCTGTCTGTCTGTCCTGGAAATCCCTGCTCTCTGATTGGTCGAGGCCGCAAGGCCTCGACCAATCAGAGACCGGCACAGCATCGACGTAGAAATCCCGCGTCTCTGATTGGTCGAGGCCGCCAGGCCTCGACCAATCAGCCACGGGCACAGCGACGATGATGTCATAAAGGACGTAGAAATCCCGCGTCTGATTGGTCGAGGCCACCAGGCCTTGACCAATCAGCAACGGGCACAGCGACGATGATGTCATAATGGTTGCCATGGCGACGATGATGTCATAAAGGTTGCCTTGATCAATCAGCGACGGACACAGTCTGCCGCGAATTCTGGAATCATCATTGTCCATATATTACAGGGACATGCATATTCTAGAATACCCGATGCGTTAGAATCGGGCCACAGTCTAGTAGTAGTTATATTCTTGTACATAGGAGCAGTATTATAGTAGTTATATTCTTGTACATAGGAGCAGTATTATAGTAGTTGTATTCTTGTACATAGGGGCAGTATTATAGTAGTTATATTCTTGTACATAGGAGCAGTATTATAGTAGTTATATTCTTGTTCATAGGAGCAGTATTATAGTAGCTATATTCTTGTACATAGGAGCAGTATTATAGTAGTTATATTCTTGTACATAGGGGGCAGTATTATAGTAGATATATTCTTGTACATAGGAGCAGTATTATAGTAGTTATTGTTGTGAATTCTGTGGCAGAGCTCACTCCTGTGGTCACAAGTGGTACTTTGGCTGATTCTGTCTATGAGCTTCCGTTGGTGGATGAGAGTGGTACTGCGGCTTCTGAGTTTCCTTCCTCAGGTGATGTGGTGAAGTCGTTAGGTGCTGCTCTATTTGACTCCAGGAAAGAGAAGGAGATCCAGCTCAACGAAATAGTGAAAAATCCATAGTTTATTTCACTTAAAATATAGTGAAAGGACAAAACATCAGCATACAAAAAAATATTATAAAACCAAGGTCAACGCGTTTCCGGTGACTAAGCACCCTTAATCATGATTAAGGGTGCTTAGTCACCGGAAACGCGTTGACCTTGGTTTTATAATATTTTTTTGTATGCTGATGTTTTGGCCTTTCACTATATTTTAAGTGAAATAAACTATGGATTTTTCACTATTTCGTTGAGCTGGATCTCCTTCTCTTTCCTGTTCGTCTACGCCCTGACACAGCGGTTCCGTGCTCCGAGCTCTTGGGAATGTCGGTATGGTGAGCTGGATTTTGTTTTTTCTATTTGACTCCACCTAGTGCTTTGCTCCTGGCCTCCAGGCAATGTTCTAGTGTTGGTCTTGCTTCCTCCTGGATCGTTCCTGTGGCCTGTCTGCTCTTCATAAGCTAAGTTTTGCTTGTGTTATTTTTGTTTGCTATTTTTTCTGTCCAGCTTGCTTAATTGGTTTTTCTTGCTCGCTGGAAGCTCTGGGACGCAGAGGGAGCACCTCCGTACCGTTAGTCGGTGCGGAGGGTCTTTTTGCCCCTCTGCGTGGTTGTTTGTAGGGTTTTGTGTTGACCGCAAAGTTATCTTTCCTATCTTCGGTCTGTTCAGTAAGTTGGGCCTCACTTTGCTAACTCTATTTCATCTCTGCGTTTGTATTTTCATCTCTACTCACAGTCATTATATGTGGGGGGCTGCCTTTTCCTTTGGGGTATTTCTCTGAGGTAAGGTAGGCTTATTTTTCTATCTTAATAAACAAGAAACCTAGCACTCAACTGGATGCTCAAAGTGAAGGATTTATTTGTAGTACCAGGTAAACGTTTCGGTCCAACACTCGGACCTTCATCAGTAACGTACTGCGCTATAAGAGAGGTCAAAGAGACCCAGGTGTATAAGCACTCGTGCCGAGCAGCGTCTAATATTAAAGCTCCGTGGAGGAATCTATATAAGACCAGAGACTGTTCCGGGAGGATGGAGCTGTGCCATGGACTAGACGCGGTATCCACCGCACAGCTCCATCCTCCCGGAACAGTCTCTGGTCTTATATAGATTCCTCCACGGAGCTTTAATATTAGACGCTGCTCGGCACGAGTGCTTATACACCTGGGTCTCTTTGACCTCTCTTATAGCGCAGTACGTTACTGATGAAGGTCCGAGTGTTGGACCGAAACGTTTACCTGGTACTACAAATAAATCCTTCACTTTGAGCATCCAGTTGAGTGCTAGGTTTCTTGTTTATTACACTAAGGTGTGGGAACCTACCTAAGCACCATACTCACAGTAGTGCACACGGTTTTGTTCTACTATTTTTCTATCTTAGGCCTAGCTAGTTTCTCAGGCTGTGCCGAGTTGCATAGGGAGCGTTAGGCGCAATCTACGGCTGCCTCTAGTGTGGTTGGATAGGATTAGGGATTGCGGTCAGCAGAGTTCCCACGTCTCAGAGCTCGTCCTATGTCTTTTGGTTATTATCAGGTCACTTTGTGTGCTCTGAACTTCAAGGTCCATTGTGGTTCTGAATTACCTAATCATAACAGTACTGGAGGCCCAAGTACTAATGCTTCTCAATAGAGGGAAAAAAGAAGTTCTGAGACCATTTTTTTTTCTTTGCACTGTGTTTTGCCTTTTTTTTCCCCTAGACATTTGGGTGGTTCAGGACACAGGTGTAGTGATGGACATTAAAGGTCTGTCTTCATGTGTGGATCATCTCCCTGCAAGAGTACAAAATATTCAAGACTTTGTGGTTCAGAATTCTATGTTAGAACCAAGAATTCCTATTCCTGATTTGTTTTCTGGAGATAGAGCTAAATTTCTGAGTTTCAAAAATAATTGTAAACTGTTTCTGGCTTTGAAACCTCGCTCCTCTGGTGACCCAGTTCAACAAGTTAGGATCATTATTTCTTTATTACGTGGCGACCCTCAAGACTGGGCGTTTTCCCTTGCGCCGGGAGATCCTGCATTATGTAATATTGATGCGTTTTTCCTGGCGCTCGGATTGCTGTACAATGAACCTAATTCGGTGGATCAGGCAGAGAAAAATTTGCTGGCTCTGTGTCAGGGTCAGGATGAGATAGAGATTTATTGTCAGAAGTTTAGAAAGTGGTCCGTGCTCACTCAATGGAATGAAGGTGCGCTGGCAGCCATTTTTAGAAAGGGTCTCTCTGAAGCCCTTAAGGATGTCATGGTGGGATTTCCCATGCCTGCTGGTCTGAATGAGTCTATGTCTTTGGCCATTCAGATCGGTCGACGCTTGCGTGAGCGTAAATCTGTGCACCATTTGGCGGTATTATCCGAGCATAAACCTGAGCCTATGCAGTGCGAGAGGACTTTGACCAGAGTTGAACGGCAAGAACACAGACGTCAGAATGGGCTGTGTTTCTACTGTGGTGATTCCACTCATGCTATCTCCGATTGTCCTAAGCGCACTAAGCGGTTCGCTAGGTCTGCCACCATTGGTACGGTACAGTCAAAATTTCTTTTGTCCGTTACTTTGATCTGCTCTTTGTCATCTTATTCTGTCATGGCATTTGTGGATTCAGGCGCAGCCCTGAATTTGATGGACTTGGAGTATGCTAGGCGTTGTGGGTTTTTCTTGGAGCCCTTGCAGTGTCCTATTCCATTGAGAGGAATTGATGCTACGCCTTTGGCCAAGAATAAGCCTCAGTACTGGACCCAGTTGACCATGTGCATGGCTCCTGCACATCAGGAGGTTATTCGCTTTCTGGTGTTGCATAATCTGCATGATGTGGTCGTGTTGGGGTTGCCATGGCTACAAGTCCATAACCCAGTATTAGATTGGAAATCAATGTCTGTGTCCAGCTGGGGTTGTCAGGGGGTACATGGTGATGTCCCATTTCTGTCTATTTCGTCATCCACCCCTTCTGAGGTCCCAGAGTTCTTGTCTGATTACCGGGATGTATTTGATGAGCCCAAGTCCAGTGCTCTACCTCCGCATAGGGATTGTGATTGTGCTATCAATTTGATTCCTGGTAGTAAATTCCCAAAAGGTCGACTGTTTAATTTATCCGTGCCTGAGCACGCCGCTATGCGGAGTTACGTGAAGGAGTCCTTGGAGAAAGGTCATATTCGCCCATCATCGTCGCCATTGGGAGCAGGGTTCTTTTTTGTGGCCAAGAAGGATGGTTCGCTGAGACCTTGTATAGATTACCGCCTTCTAAATAAAATCACGGTCAAATTTCAGTACCCCTTGCCGCTGCTATCTGATTTGTTTGCTCGGATCAAGGGGGCTAGTTGGTTCACCAAGATAGATCTTCGTGGTGCGTATAATCTTGTGCGTATTAAGCGGGGCGATGAATGGAAAACTGCATTTAATACGCCCGAGGGCCATTTTGAGTACCTAGTTATGCCTTTCGGACTTGCCAATGCTCCATCGGTGTTTCAGTCCTTTATGCATGACATCTTCCGAGAGTACCTGGATAAATTCCTGATTGTATACTTGGATGATATTTTGGTCTTCTCGGATGATTGGGAGTCTCATGTGAAGCAGGTCAGAATGGTGTTCCAGGTCCTGCGTGCTAATTCTTTGTTTGTGAAGGGATCAAAGTGTCTCTTTGGTGTTCAGAAGGTTTCATTTTTGGGGTTCATTTTTTCCCCTTCTACTATCGAGATGGACCCTGTTAAGGTCCAGGCCATCTATGATTGGACTCAGCCGACATCTCTGAAGAGTCTGCAAAAGTTCCTGGGCTTTGCTAATTTTTATCGTCGCTTCATCTGTAATTTTTCTAGTATTGCTAAACCATTGACCGATTTGACCAAGAAGGGTGCTGATGTGGTCAATTGGTCTTCTGCTGCTGTGGAAGCTTTTCAAGAGTTAAAGCGTCGTTTTTCTTCTGCCCCTGTGTTGTGTCAACCAGATGTTTCGCTTCCGTTCCAGGTCGAGGTTGATGCTGCGGAAATTGGAGCGGGGGCTGTTTTGTCGCAGAGAAGTTCTGATTGCTCGGTGATGAAACCATGCGCCTTCTTTTCCAGGAAGTTTTCGCCTGCTGAGCGAAATTATGATGTTGGCAATCGAGAGTTGCTGGCCATGAAGTGGGCATTCGAGGAGTGGCGTCATTGGCTTGAAGGAGCTAAGCATCGCGTGGTGGTCTTAACTAATCACAAGAACTTGACTTATCTCGAGTCTGCCAAACGGTTGAATCCTAGACAGGCTCGTTGGTCGCTGTTTTTCTCCCATTTTGACTTTGTGGTTTCGTACCTTCCGGGCTCTAAAAATGTGAAGGCGGATGCCCTGTCTAGGAGTTTTGTGCCCGACTCTCCGGGTTTGTCTGAACCGGCGGGTATTATCAAAGAGGGAGTAATTTTGTCTGCCATCTCCCCTGATTTGCGGCGGGCGCTGCAAAAATTTCAGGCTAAGAAACCTGATCGTTGCCCAGCGGAGAAAATGTTTGTCCCTGATAGGTGGATGAATAAAGTTATTTCTGAGGTTCATTGTTCGGTGTTGGCTGGTCATCCTGGAATCTTTGGTACCAGAGATTTAGTGGCTAGATCCTTTTGGTGGCCGTCTGTCGCGGGATGTGCGTTCTTTTGTGCAGTCCTGTGGGATTTGTGCTCGGGCTAAGCCCTGCTGTTCTCGTGCCAGTGGGTTGCTTTTGCCCTTGCCGGTCCCGAAGAGGCCTTGGACACATATCTCTATGGATTTTATTTCGGATCTCCCCGTCTCTCAAAAAATGTCGGTCATTTGGGTGGTTTGTGATCGCTTCTCTAAGATGATCCATTTGGTACCCCTGTCTAAATTACCTTCCTCCTCTGATTTGGTGCCATTGTTCTTCCAGCATGTGGTTCGTTTACATGGCATTCCAGAGAACATCGTTTCTGATAGAGGTTCCCAGTTTGTTTCGAGGTTTTGGCGAGCTTTTTGTGCTAGGATGGGCATTGATTTGTCTTTTTCCTCGGCTTTCCATCCTCAGACTAATGGCCAGACCGAACGAACCAATCAGACCTTGGAAACATATCTGAGATGCTTTGTTTCTGCTGATCAGGATGATTGGGTGTCCTTCTTGCCTTTGGCTGAGTTCGCCCTTAATAATCGGGCCAGCTCGGCTACCTTGGTTTCGCCGTTTTTCTGCAACTCTGGGTTCCATCCTCGTTTCTCTTCAGGGCAGGTTGAGTCTTCGGACTGTCCTGGTGTGGATACGGTAGTGGACAGGTTACAGCAGATTTGGACTCATGTAGTGGACAATTTGACCTTGTCCCAGGAGAAGGCTCAACGTTTCGCTAATTGTAGACGCTGTGTGGGTCCCCGACTTCGTGTTGGGGATTTGGTTTGGTTGTCATCTCGTCATATTCTTATGAAGGTTTCCTCTCCTAAGTTTAAGCCTCGTTTCATTGGTCCGTATAGGATTTCTGAGGTTCTTAATCCTGTGTCTTTTCGTTTGACCCTTCCAGATTCTTTTTCCATCCATAACGTATTCCATAGGTCATTGTTGCGGAGATACGTGGCACCTATGGTTCCATCTGTTGATCCTCCTGCCCCGGTTTTGGTGGAGGGGGAGTTGGAGTATATTGTGGAAAAGATTTTGGATTCTCGTGTTTCGAGACGGAAACTCCAGTATCTGGTTAAGTGGAAGGGTTATGGTCAGGAAGATAATTCCTGGGTCTTTGCCTCTGATGTCCATGCTGCCGATCTTGTTCGTGCCTTTCATATGGCTCATCCTGGTCGGCCTGGGGGCTCTGGTGAGGGTTCGGTGACCCCTCCTCAAGGGGGGGGTACTGTTGTGAATTCTGTGGCAGAGCTCCCTCCTGTGGTCATGAGTGGTACTGCGGCTTCTGAGTTTCCTTCCTCAGGTGATGTGGAAAAGTCGTTAGGTGCTGCTCTATTTGACTCCACCTAGTGCTTTGCTCCTGGCCTCCAGGCAATGTTCTAGTGTTGGTCTTGCTTCCTTCTGGATTGTTCCTGTGGCCTGTCTGCTCTTCATAAGCTAAGTTTTGCTTGTGTTATTTTTGTTTGCTATTTTTTCTGTCCAGCTTGCTTAATTGGTTTTTCTTGCTTGCTGGAAGCTCTGTGACGCAGAGGGAGCACCTCCGTACCGTTAGTCGGTGCGGAGGGTCTTTTTGCCCCTCTGCGTGGTTGTTTGTAGGGTTTTGTGTTGACCGCAAAGTTATCTTTCCTATCTTCGGTCTGTTTCGTAAGTTGGGCCTCACTTTGCTAACTCTATTTCATCTCTGCGTTTGTATTTTCATCTCTACTCACAGTCATTATATGTGGGGGCTGCCTTTTCCTTTGGGGTATTTCTCTGAGGCAAGGTAGGCTTATTTTTCTATCTTAGGCCTAGCTAGTTTCTCAGGCTGTGCCGAGTTGCATAGGGAGCGTTAGGCGCAATCCACGGCTGCCTCTAGTGTGGTTGGATAGGATTAGGGATTGCGGTCAGCAGAGTTCCCACGTCTCAGAGCTCGTCCTATGTCTTTTGGTTATTATCAGGTCACTTTGTGTGCTCTGAACTTCAAGGTCCATTGTGGTTCTAAATTACCTAATCATAACAAGTTATATTCTGGTACATAGGAGCAGTATTATAGTAGTTATATTCTTGTATATAGGGACAGTATTATAGTAGATATATTCTTGTACATAGGAGCAGTATTATAGTAGTTATATTCTTGTATATAGGAGCAGTATTATAGTAGTTATATTCTTGTACATAGGAGCAGTATTATAGTAGTTATATTCTTGTACATAGGGGCAGTATTATAGTAGTTATACTCTTGTACATAGGAGCAGTATTATAGCAGTTATATTCTTGTACATAGGGACAGTATTATAGTAGATATATTCTTGTACATAGGAGCAGTATTATAGTAGTTATATTCTTGTACATAGGAGCAGTATTATAGTAGTTATATTCTTGTACATAGGGGCAGTATTATAGTAGTTATATTCTTGTATATAGGAGCAGTATTATAGCAGTTATATTCTTGTACATAGGGACAGTATTATAGTAGATATATTCTTGTACATAGGAGCAGTTTTATAGTAGTTATATTCTTGTACATAGGAGCAGTATTATAGTAGTTATATTCTTGTACATAGGGGCAGCTTTATAGTAGTTATATTCTTGTACATAGGAGCAGTATTATAGTAGTTATATTCTTGTACATAGGGGCAGTATAATAGTAGTTATATTCTTGTATATATGGACAGTATTATAATAGTTATATTCTTGTACATAGGAGCAGTATTATAGTAGTTATATTCTTGTACATAGGGGCAGTATTATAGTAGTTATATTCTTGTACATAGGGACAGTATTATAGTAGTTATATTCTTGTACATAGGGGCAGTATTATAGTGGTTATATTCTTGTACATAGGAGCAGTATTATAGTAGTTATATTCTTGTATATAGGGACAGTATTATAGTAGCTATATTCTTGTACATAGGAGCAGTGTTATAGTAGTTATATTCTTGTACATAGGAGCAGTATTATAGTAGTTATATTCTTGTATATAGGAGCAGTATTATAGTAGTTATATTCTTGTACATAGGAGCAGTATTATAGTAGTTATATTCTTGTATATAGGGACAGTATTATAGTAGCTATATTCTTGTACATTGGAGCAGTGTTATAGTAGTTATATTCTTGTACATAGGAGCAGTATTATAGTAGTTATATTCTTGTACATAGGAGCAGTATTATAGTAGCTATATTCTTGTACATAGGAGCAGTATTATAGTAGTTATATTCTTGTACATAGGAGCAGTATTATAGTAGTTATATTCTTGTATATAGGGACAGTATTATAGTAGCTATATTCTTGTACATAGGAGCAGTATTATAGTAGTTATATTCTTGTACATAGGAGCAGTATTATAGTAGTTATATTCTTGTATATAGGGACAGTATTATAGTAGATATATTCTTGTACATAGGAGCAGTATTATAGTAGTTATATTCTTGTACATAGGAGCAGTATTATAGTAGTTATATTCTTGTACATAGGGGCAGTATTATAGTAGTTATATTCTTGTATATAGGAGCAGTATTATAGCAGTTATATTCTTGTACATAGGGACAGTATTATAGTAGATATATTCTTGTACATAGGAGCAGTTTTATAGTAGTTATATTCTTGTACATAGGAGCAGTATTATAGTAGTTATATTCTTGTACATAGGGGCAGCTTTATAGTAGTTATATTCTTGTACATAGGAGCAGTATTATAGTAGTTATATTCTTGTACATAGGGGCAGTATTATAGTAGTTATATTCTTGTATATATGGACAGTATTATAATAGTTATATTCTTGTACATAGGAGCAGTATTATAGTAGTTATATTCTTGTACATAGGGGCAGTATTATAGTAGTTATATTCTTGTACATAGGGACAGTATTATAGTAGTTATATTCTTGTACATAGGGGCAGTATTATAGTGGTTATATTCTTGTACATAGGAGCAGTATTATAGTAGTTATATTCTTGTATATAGGGACAGTATTATAGTAGCTATATTCTTGTACATAGGAGCAGTGTTATAGTAGTTATATTCTTGTACATAGGAGCAGTATTATAGTAGTTATATTCTTGTATATAGGAGCAGTATTATAGTAGTTATATTCTTGTACATAGGAGCAGTATTATAGTAGTTATATTCTTGTATATAGGGACAGTATTATAGTAGCTATATTCTTGTACATTGGAGCAGTGTTATAGTAGTTATATTCTTGTACATAGGAGCAGTATTATAGTAGTTATATTCTTGTACATAGGAGCAGTATTATAGTAGCTATATTCTTGTACATAGGAGCAGTATTATAGTAGTTATATTCTTGTACATAGGAGCAGTATTATAGTAGTTATATTCTTGTATATAGGGACAGTATTATAGTAGATATATTCTTGTACATAGGAGCAGTATTATAGTAGTTATATTCTTGTACATAGGAGCAGTATTATAGTAGTTATATTCTTGTATATAGGGACAGTATTATAGTAGATATATTCTTGTACATAGGAGCAGTATTATAGTAGTTATATTCTTGTATATAGGAGCAGTATTATTGTAGTTATATTCTTGTATATAGGAGCAGTATTATAGTAGTTATATTCTTGTACATAGGAGCAGTATTATAGTAGCTATATTCTTGTACATAGGAGCAGTATTATAGTAGTTATATTCTTGTACATAGGAGCAGTATTATAGTAGTTATATTCTTGTACATAGGAGCAGTATTATAGTAGTTATATTCTTGTATATATGGACAGTATTATAATAGTTATATTCTTGTACATAGGAGCAGTATTATAGTAGTTATATTCTTGTATATAGGGACAGTATTATAGTAGCTATATTCTTGTACATAGGAGCAGTGTTATAGTAGTTATATTCTTGTACATAGGAGCAGTATTATAGTAGTTATATTCTTGTACATAGGAGCAGTATTATAGTAGCTATTGTAGGGGTTCCACTCACTCAGCTGCGACGGCTGACACTCAGGAGACGTGTTCCTTTAAAGTTCACTGGGTTTATTGCTTCATAAACCATGTGGCAAAACAACAGAAAACAAAATAGCCTTTGGTTCAGGCAAAGAAAAACAAGTGTCCAGTTCTTCCGGCTCAGTCCTGAAGCCGTAACACACTCAGGAGGGTTTCACCTCCACACATATCTGCTGTGTAAAGCATTAGCCAGTCTTAAATAGAGCTAACGACACCCAGTAACCCATCACATGATTAGCCATGTGGTCTGACATTACCACAGGTCCTGAAACACATATATTTACATGGTTATGTGCAAGACAGAAATACCCCATGGCTACCAAACAGTAACAAGGCACTTATGTGGCACATACCTCCCATCGACTACACACCCTTTAGCCATGCTACATACCTCCCCCCTCTGCCTAAAGCTGTGGGGCTTGGCACTTTCCCCCACTAAACAAGAGATTCTTGATAGGGCATCCGCATTACCATGCAGCTTTCCGGCCCTATGTTCCACATGGAAACTGAAGTCCTGCAGGGCTAAGAACCAATGGGTGACTCTGGCATTTCTCCCTTTCGTTTCCCTCATCCACCTAAGTGGGGCATGGTCAGATACCAGTCTAAATTTACGTCCCAGCAGATAGTACCGTAATGTGTCCACTGCCCATTTTATGGCCAAGCACTCCTTCTCAACGACTGAGTAGTTCTTTTCAGATGAGGACAGCTTCCTACTCAGATAGAGAACAGGATGCTCCTCCCCATGTAGTTCTTGGGAAAGGACTGCTCCCACCCCAACATCTGAGGCATCTGTCTGAAGAATAAACTCTTTCTTGAAGTTTGGGGCCATCAGAACACGTTGCTTACACAAAGCGTTTTTCATTTCTTGGAAGACTGACTCTGTTTCTTCGGACCACTTAACCATTACTGGTTTTGTCCCTTTTAGCAGGTCAGTCAGAGGCGCAGCCATCGTGGCGAAGTTTGGGATGAACCTCCTGTAATATCCCACGATTCCCAGGAAGGCTTTAACTTGCTTCTTGGAAACTGGTTTTGGCCATGTTTGAATTGCCTCCACTTTACTGATTTGGGGTTTTATTTCTCCATGACCCACTATGTATCCAAGGTACTTAGCTTCTTCTTTACCCAAGGCACACTTCTTCGGGTTTATAGTAAATCCGGCCTCTCTTATAGCATCAAATACCGCTTGGACTTTCTCCAGATGACTCTCCCAGTCCGGGCTAAAGATGACGATATCATCTAGGTACGCAGCAGCGTAGGCCTTATGGGGTGCAAGGACTCTATCCATAGCCCTCTGGAAGGTCGCCGGAGCTCCCTGTAGGCCAAACGGCATCCGGGCATACTGGAAGCATCCATCAGGTGTCGAAAAGGCTGTCTTCTCCTTGGCTTCCTGTGCCATGGGGATCTGCCAATACCCCTTTGTCAAATCCAAGGTGGATATATATCTGGCGTGCCCAAGCCTTTCGATGAGCTCATCAATACGGGGCATGGGATAAGCGTCGAACTTGGAGACCTCATTCAACTTCCGATAGTCGTTGCAAAACCTCCACTCTCCATCAGGTTTTGGGACCAGGACAATTGGGCTCGACCAACCGCTCTTGGATTCCTCAATGACTCCAAGCCTCAACATACGCTCCACTTCCTTGGAGATAACTTCTCGACGAGCCTCAGGAATACGATAAGGTTTCACATTCACCCGCACATGTGGCTCTGTTAGGACCTCGTGCTCTATGACCTTCGTGTATCCTGGCAATTCTGAAAACAGGTCCCTGTTTTTCTTGAGTAACTCCTGGCACTGCTGTTTCTGGGTCTTTGATAGCGTCTCTGCTATAGTAACCGCTCCAACCTCACCTTCTGGGTTGCTTAACAATGACGGAGTTACTGTCGGCTCTCTATCTTGCCATGGCTTGATGAGGTTGACATGGTAAACTTGGAATGGTTTCCGTCTTCCTGGTTGGTGAATTTTATAATTTACCTCACCAAGTTTCTCGACAACCTCATATGGCCCTTGCCATTTGGCCAAGAACTTGCTTTCCACCGTTGGAACTAACACAAGAACTCGGTCTCCCGGATTGAACTGCCTCACTCTTGCAGACCGGTTGTAGACCCTGGCTTGAGCTTCTTGTGCTTGGAGAAGGTGTTCTTTCACGATAGGCATCACCTTTGCAATCCTCTGCTGCATCAGGGCCACATGCTCAATGACGCTTCTGTGGGGCGTGACTTCGGCCTCCCAGGTTTCCTTGGCTATATCCAGGAGTCCTCGTGGATGTCGGCCATATAGAAGCTCAAACTGTGAGAACCCTGTGGAGGCCTGTGGAACTTCACGAATGGAAAACATCAGATAGGGTAAGAGACAATCCCAGTCTCTACCGTCTTTCTCTATAGCTTTTCTCAGCATGCTCTTTAGTGTCTTGTTAAACCTCTCAACAAGGCCATCTGACTGGGGATGGTACACCGAGGTCCTCAACTGGGAGATCTTCAGGGCTTTGCACAACTCCCTCATCACCTTGCTCATGAAAGGTGTACCCTGGTCAGTCAGGATCTCCTTTGGCAGACCTGTCCGGGAAAAGACATGGACCAACTCGCGGGCTATGCTTTTTGAGGAAGAATTTCTCAAGGGAATTGCCTCAGGATAGCGTGTGGCATAGTCCAGGATGACTAATATATACTGATGGCCCCGAGCTGATTTAACTAAGGGACCGACCAAGTCCATGGCAATTCTCTCGAACGGTACCTCAATAATGGGCAGTGGCACAAGGGGGTTCCGGAAATGAGGAGTGGGAGCAGTTAGCTGACATGTAGGGCAGGACCTGCAATAGTTCACTATTTCCCGGTGACACCCAGGCCAATAGAACCTCTGCACAACCCGTTCCTGCGTTTTTTCCACCCCCAGGTGTCCACCCAAGATGTGTGAATGGGCCATGTCCAACACTTTCCGTCTATACGGACCCGGCACTATCAACTGCTCTACCAACTCCTCCCTTATTTTCGTGACCCGGTACAACAACTCCCCCCTCAACAGAAAATGGGGAAATCTTGTGTCTGCCCCCGGCTCCTGTACCACCCCGTCAATAACTGTGACATTATTAAAGGCTTCCCTCAGAGTGGGGTCCCTATGTTGGGCAGTCCCAAAATTTTCACCGGTAACTTCTAACTCCAAAATGTCAGATGTAGGGGATACTTCCTCCTCATCCCCAACCAGAACACAAAAAGGAAAGCTGTCTGCCTCTGGGTGTGGCGATACCCTTCCAGGGTTCACTGGTTCCCTGCCAGGGAGCTCAGAACCTTTTCCCCATAAATCCCAAAACAAACAGAAATCCCGGCCAATAATTATAGGGTGCAGCAAGTCCTGAACTACGCCGACTATGTGGGACTCAGTGCCACATGCCGTTTCAATGTCCACCCTGGCCATAGGGTAGTCCTTTGCATCACCATGTATGCACCGCACTCCGACCTTCTTTCCTGGGAGCAGGTGGAGAGGAAAAGTGGCCCTCACCAGGGTCACTAGGCTCCCCGAGTCTAACAGTGCCGTTACTGCTCGACCGTTCACCTTTACGGGACACGCTTGAGGTCCCTCGTTAGATGGAGAGTTCACACTACAGGCTGGATACGCATAGTATGAACAACGGCGTCCCATGCTGCAGTCCATCTGCTCAGTGGTTTGGGAACAACGGGCAGCTATATGTCCTGGCTTGTGGCACCTCCAACAAATAATATCACCCGTGGGGACCTTGGGCACCACCTCCCCCGCCCTTTGTGACCTTGGACGCACCACCCCTTTTTGGGACTCAGCTGCCTTCTGGGAACCCCAGTACGGCATGGGCTGCCTCCCGAAGGAGCCTTCCAACCCTTGGTATCTCTCAACCAGTCCGATCAGCTCGTCGGCATTCTGGGGATCACCCTGGGCAACCCAAGACTGTATAGGCCTCGGGAGGGAATGGACAAACCGATCCATCATCACCCGTTCTACCATCTGTGCAGGCGCAGAGGATTCTGGCTGCAGCCATTTCTGGACCAGGTGCAACAGATCAAACATTTGGGAACGAGGTGGTTTGTCCCGGTGATAGCCCCAGGAGTGAACTCGCTGTGCCCTGACAGTCAGTGTCACCCCCAAACGTGCGAGAATCTCGGCTTTCAATTTGTGATACTCTTTGGCATCCTGCAAGGTCAAATCATAGTACGCCTTCTGGGGTTCTCCTGTCAGGTATGGCGCAAGTACCTCTGCCCACTGCTCTGGCGGAAGTTTTTCCCTCTCAGCGACCCTCTCAAACACCGTCAGGAAGGCCTCAACATCATCCCCGGGAGTCATTTTCTGCAATGCGCGTCTTACCGTCTTCCGGACGTGGGTGTCATCAGCCAAACCTGGGGTTGGGGCGCTCGCCTTGCCCTGGATGGCGGTTGCCAGAAGCTGCATCTGCTGCTGATGCTCCTGCTGGCTCTGCTGCATCTGCTGCCGTTGCTCCTGCTGGTTTTGCTGCATCTGCTGCCGTTGCTCCTGCTGGCTCTGTTGTATCTGCTGCATCAACAGCCTGTTGGTCTCTTGCTGCCTTTGCTCCTGCTGGACCAAGTGTTTCAGCAGGTCCTCCATTTTCTCCGGCAATGCTTGCTGGCTTGCAACAGCCTTGACCCAGGACATTCAAAAATAAACTCTCGTCTCCGCTGGGAACGCTGCTCGCATGTCTACCACCAATTGTAGGGGTTCCACTCACTCAGCTGCGACGGCTGACACTCAGGAGACGTGTTCCTTTAAAGTTCACTGGGTTTATTGCTTCATAAACCATGTGGCAAAACAACAGAAAACAAAATAGCCTTTGGTTCAGGCAAAGAAAAACAAGTGTCCAGTTCTTCCGGCTCAGTCCTGAAGCCGTAACACACTCAGGAGGGTTTCACCTCCACACATATCTGCTGTGTAAAGCATTAGCCAGTCTTAAATAGAGCTAACCACACCCAGTAACCCATCACATGATTAGCCATGTGGTCTGACATCACCACAGGTCCTGAAACACATATATATATACATGGTTATGTGCAAGACAGAAATACCCCTGGGCTACCATACAGTAACAAGGCACTTATGTGGCACATACCTCCCATCGACTACACACCCTTTAGCCATGCTACACTATATTCTTGTACATAGGAGCAGTATTATAGGAGTTATATTCTTGTACATAGGAGCAGTATTATAGTAGTTATATTCTTGTATATAGGAGCAGTATTATAGTAGTTATATTCTTGTACATAGGGGCAGTATTATAGTAGTTATACTCTTGTACATAGGAGCAATATTATAGCAGTTATATTCTTGTACATAGGGACAGTATTATAGTAGATATATTCTTGTAAATAGGAGCAGTATTATAGTAGTTATATTCTTGTACATAGGAGCAGTATTATAGTAGTTATATTCTTGTACATAGGGGCAGTATTATAGTAGTTATATTCTTGTATATAGGGACAGTATTATAGTAGTTATATTCTTGTACATAGGGGCAGTATTATAGTAGTTATATTCTTGTATATAGGGACAGTATTATAATAGTTATATTCTTGTACATAGGAGCAGTATTATAGTAGTTATATTCTTGTACATAGGGGCAGTATTATAGTAGTTATATTCTTGTATATAGGGACAGTATTATAGTAGTTATATTCTTGTACATAGGAGCAGTATTATAGTAGATATATTCTTATACATAGGAGCAGTATTATAGTAGATATATTCTTGTACATAGGAGCAGTATTATAGTAGTTATATTCTTGTACATAGGAGCAGTATTATAGTAGTTATATTCTTGTACATAGGAGCAGTATTATAGTAGTTATATTCTTGCACATAGGAGCAGTATTATAGTAGTTATATTCTTGTACATAGGAGCAGTATTATAGTAGTTATATTCTTGTACATAGTGGGCAGTATTATAGTAGTTATATTCTTGTACATAGGAGCAGTATTATAGTAGTTATATTCTTGTACATAGGGGGCAGTATTATAGTAGTTATATTGTTGGATATTTTTATGGATGATATTCTCTTTTAATATTGTTAATATTATCTTATGGAATGATGGGAATGATTTTTAAATTAAACATGTTCTATAATGAGAACTTCCCCACTGTGTTATGCACAGTTCCTGCGCCACTAATGTTAATATCCATTGTGGCTGAAATTGGTCTGTAATCTTCTCTTAACTAATGAGCAGGCGGTTGATTATTTTCTACGGGGCACCGCACGCTGTGCTACTTGCGCTCAGCTCTCAGATAAGCCTCGCTATCCTTTGTGTACTACCTGTAACCATAGATTTGCTTTTGAAAATCCCTTTTGGTAAATCCTCGGGTAAGGAAAAAAAAAAAAAGAATAAAATTGCAAAACGTTGCAAATATAAATCCTTTGTGCAAAGCAGAATAAATTGTCTGCAAGTCTTTGTGCCTGTAAACAGCAGAATATGAGCATTTTACACATCCATCTACATAAAACCCGGATTCGGGATACACGCCTGTAAATATTTAGTGTCGGCCGCTATGGGATTATACATTCATTTTGAAAAAAGTTCTTGTTGCTTTGTTGATAGTTAAACTGTATTTATATTTTATGCTTGGATAAAGGTATTAAGGGAGAAACCCGATAAAGATGTGCTGTAAAAAGCGTAAACCGCGCACAAAACCAGTGGAAGCTTCTTTTCAGCACTACAAGCAGACATAAGACACTCGATTTTAACATTTTGGAGTATTTTTTTTTTTTAGAATTTTGTTTAGAGCATTGGTTGCACAGAAGAGGGGGCTTATCACCAATTCAGGGACCTCATTTTGATGTTGGGTTATGTTATCAGGACAGACGGGACATGTTTTTTCCCCTCCATGACCTTTGGGATGCCCTTTGGGGAAGGACATTTTGGAGTGGTCCTCTGAACCCAATAGCAATGTAATGAGGGTGATCCATACTATTCTTACTGGGAAAATTAGGAAAATTAGGACATTAATCCCTGCCCCTGAGGTCTCCTAATATCGCATGGACATACCCACTTTTGGGCAGGGATAATTGAAGCATAGCCCCCTTTTGCACTCCAGTCCCTAGCATTGGTCTGGCAAATTTGGGACCTTTGGCAACTATGCCTTTGTGCCTAAAGATCTGAAAGAAACCAGTAACGAATGGTATATGGAGGCTTGTAATACCAAATTTGCGTTGGGACCCTGGAGATTCAAGTTCATGCCTCTGATGTGCTGGTAATTTTTCAACAGCTCCTACAGGTTGGACCATGATAGACAGTGGTGCTTTGTCCTTTCTCATTTTGATGGGGGGGTATAATCTTCTTTGGTCTGATGGGTATTTTGTAAATCCTAAAGGGGTTACAATAAAAAGTTGAATTTGGGACTGTTTCAAGTGGAAACCCCCTTTAAGAGTTTGATTAATTCCTAATACAAATGGTCATTGTCTAAGACAAATGTTCAAGTTAGCAGGTTGCCAACAATGTCCTACAGAATTTTGGTTGCTCCTAATCTGGCAATTTTTAAATCATTTTGGACCTTTCCCACCTCTACAAGAATTTGAGGCCACTTCTCTTCTGCAAAGAGTTGGTATCGAATATGGAATAAATAGTCATGAACGGTTCCAAATTTTCCAGTGTTTTCTAATTTTTTTTCCGAAACAACCCTGGCCAATTTGGACACGTTTTGGTCTGAAAATGGCCTTATGCAAGCCCTGGCTAATATTGGGGGATCCTGGCTGATTAGGGCATTTCAGTAAATTTGCCTCTTAACCCCTTCATGACCCAGCCTATTTTGACCATAAAGACCTTGCCGTTTTTTGCAATTCTGACCAGTGTCCCTTCATGAGGTAATAACTCAGGAACGCTTCAATGGATCCTAGCGGTTCTGAGATTGTTTTTTCGTGACATATTGGGCTTCATGTTAGTGGTAAATTTAGGTCAATAAATTCTGTGTTTATTTGTGATAAAAACGGAAATTTGGCGAAAATTTTGAAAATTTCGCAATTTTCACATTTTGAATTTTTATTCTGTTAAACCAGAGAGTTATGTGACACAAAATAGTTAATAAATAACATTTCCCACACGTCTACTTTACATCAGCACAATTTTGGAAACAAAATTTTTTTTGCTAGGAAGTTATAAGGGTTAAAATTTGACCAGCGATTTCTCATTTTTACAACGAAATTTACAAAACCATTTTTTTTAGGGACCACCTCACATTTGAAGTCAGTTTGAGGGGTCTATATGGCTGAAAATACCCAAAAGTGACACCATTCTAAAAACTGCACCCCTCAAGGTGCACAAAACCACATTTAATAAGTGTATTAACCCTTCAGGTGCTTCACAGCAGCAGAAGCAACATGGAAGGAAAAAATGAACATTTAACTTTTTAGTCACAAAAATGATTTTTCAGCAACAATTTTTTTATTTTCCCAATGGTAAAAGGAGAAACTGAACCACGTAAGTTGTTCCAATTTGTCCTGAGTACGCTGATACCTCATATGTGGGGGTAAACCACTGTTTGGGCGCACGGCAGGGCTTGGAAGGGAAGGAGCGTCATTTGACTTTTTGAATGAATAATTGGCTGCACTCTTTAGCGGACACCATGTCACATTTGGAGAGCCCCCGTGTGCCTAAAAATTGGAGCTCCCCCACAAGTGACCCCATTTTGGAAACTAGACGCCCCAAGGAACTTATCTAGATGCATAGTGAGCCCTTTAAACCCCCAGATTCATCACAAATTGATCCGTAAAAATGAAAAAGTACTTTTTTTTCACAAAAAAAGTTTTTTAGCCTCAATTTTTTCATTTTCACATGGACAACAGGATAAAATGGATCCTAAAATTTGTTTGGCAATTTCTCCTGAGTACACCGATACTTCACATGTGGGGGTAAACCACTGTTTGGGCACATGGTAAGGCTCGGAAGGGAAGGAGCGCCATTTGACTTTTTGAATGAAAAATTATCTCCATCGTTAGCGGACACCATGTCGCGTTTGGAGAGACCCTGTGTGCTTAAAACATTGGAGCTCCCCCACAAGTGACCCCATTTTGGAAACTGGACCCCCCAAGGAACTTATCTAGATGCCTAGTGAGCACTTTAAACCCTCAGGTGCTTCACAAATTGATCCGTAAAAATGAAAAAGTACTTTTTTTTCACAAAAAATTTATTTTCGCCTCAATTTTTTCATTTTCACATGGGCAACAGGATAAAATGGATCCTAAAATTTGTTGAGCAATTTCTCCCGAGTACGCCGATACCTCATATGTGGGGGTAAACCACTGTTTGGGCACACGGCAGGGCTCGGAAGGGAAGGCGCGCCTTTTAACTTTTTGAATGGAAAATTAGCTCCAATTGTTAGCGGACACCATGTCGCATTTGGAGAGCCCCTGTGTGCCTATGCAATGGAGCTCCCCCACAAGTGACCCCATTTTGGAAACTAGACCCCCCAAGGAACTTACCTAGATGCATACTGAGCACTTTAAACCCCCAGGTGCTTCACAGAAGTTTATAATGCAGAGCCATGAAAATAAAAAATAATTTTTCTTTTCTCAAAAATGATTTTTTAGCCTGGAATTTCCTATTTTGCCAATGGTAATAGGAGAAATTGGACCACAAATGTTGTTGTCCAGTTTGTCCTGAGTATGCAGATACCCCATATGTGGGGGTAAACCACTGTTTGGGCGCACGGCAGGGCTCAGAAGGGAAGGCACGCCATTTGGCTTTTTAAATGGAAAATTATCTCCAATCATTAGCGGACACCATGTCGCGTTTGGAGAGCCCCTGTGTGCCTAAACATTGGAGATCCCCCACAAATTACCCCATTTTGGAAACTAGACCCCCAAAGGAACTAATCTAGATGTGTAGTGAGCACTTTGAACCCTCAAGTGCTTCACAGAAGTTTATAACGCAGAGCCATGAAAATAAAATAAAAAAATTATTTTCTCAAAAATGAATTTTAGCCCGCAATTTTTTATTTTCCCAAGGGTAACAGGAGAAATTTGACCCCAAAAGTTGTTGTCCAGTTTCTCCTGAGTACGCTGATACCCCATATGTGGGGGTAAACCACTGTTTAGGCACATGCTGGGGCTCGGAAGTGAAGTAGTGACGTTTTGAAATGCAGACTTTGATGGAATGCTCTGTGGGCGTCACGTTGCGTTTGCAGAGCCCCTGATGTGGCTAAACAGTAGAAACCCCCCACAAGTGTCCCCATTTTGGAAACTAGACCCCGAAAGGAACTTATCTAGATGTGAGGTGAGCACTTTGAACCCCCAAGTGCTTCACAGAAGTTCATAACACAGAACAGTGAAAATAATAAATACGTTTTCTTTCCTCAAAAATAATTTTTTAGCCCAGAATTTTTTATTTTCCCAAGGGTTACAGGAGAAATTGGACCACAAAAGTTGTTGTCCAGTTTCTCCTGAGTACGCTGATACCCCATGTGTGGGGGTAAACCACTGTTTGGGCACACGTGGGGGCTCAGAAGGGAAGTAGTGACTTTTGAAATGCAGACTTTGATGGAATGGTCTGCGGGCGTCACGTTGCGTTTGCAGAGCCCCTGGTGTGCCTAAACAGTAGAAACCCCCCACAAGTGACCCCATTTTGGAAACTAGACCCCCAAAGGAACTTATCTAGATGTGTGGTGAGCACTTTCAACCCCCAAGTGCTTTACAGAAGTTTATAACGCAGAGCCGTGAAAATAATAAATACGTTTTCTTTCCTCAAAAATAATTTTTTAGCCCAGAATTTTTTATTTTCCCAAGGGTTACAGGAGAAATTGGACCACAAAAGTTGTTGTCCAGTTTCTCCTGAGTACGCTGATACCCCATGTGTGGGGGTAAACCACTGTTTGGGCACACGTGGGGGCTCAGAAGGGAAGTAGTGACTTTTGAAATGCAGACTTTGATGGAATGGTCTGCGGGCGTCACGTTGCGTTTGCAGAGCCCCTGGTGTGCCTAAACAGTAGAAACCCCCCACAAGTGACCCCATTTTGGAAACTAGACCCCCAAAGGAACTTATCTAGATGTGTGGTGAGCACTTTCAACCCCCAAGTGCTTTACAGAAGTTTATAACGCAGAGCCGTGAAAATAATAAATACGTTTTCTTTCCTCAAAAATAATTTTTTAGCCCAGAATTTTTTATTTTCCCAAGGGTTACAGGAGAAATTGGACCACAAAAGTTGTTGTCCAGTTTCTCCTAAGTACGCTGATACCCCATGTGTGGGGGTAAACCACTGTTTGGGCACACGTGGGGGCTCAGAAGGGAAGTAGTGACTTTTGAAATGCAGACTTTGATGGAATGGTCTGCGGGCGTCACGTTGCGTTTGCAGAGCCCCTGGTGTGCCTAAACAGTAGAAACCCCCCACAAGTGACCCCATTTTGGAAACTAGACCCCCAAAGGAACTTATCTAGATGTGTGGTGAGCACTTTCAACCCCCAAGTGCTTTACAGAAGTTTATAACGCAGAGCCGTGAAAATAATAAATACGTTTTCTTTCCTCAAAAATAATTTTTTAGCCCAGAATTTTTTATTTTCCCAAGGGTTACAGGAGAAATTGGACCACAAAAGTTGTTGTCCAGTTTCTCCTGAGTACGTTGATACCCCATGTGTGGGGGTAAACCACTGTTTGGGCACACGTGGGGGCTCAGAAGGGAAGTAGTGACTTTTGAAATGCAGACTTTGATGGAATGGTCTGCGGGCGTCACGTTGCGTTTGCAGAGCCCCTGGTGTGCCTAAACAGTAGAAACCCCCCACAAGTGACCCCATTTTGGAAACTAGACCCCCCAAGGAACTTATCTAGATATGTGGTGAGCACTTTGAACCCCCAAGTGCTTCACAGACGTTTACAACGCAGAGCCGTGAAAATAAAAAATCATTTTTCTTTCCTCAAAAATGATGTTTTAGCAAGCAATTTTTGATTTTCTCAAGGGTAACAGGAGAAATTGGACCCCAGTAATTGTTGCGCAGTTTGTCCTGAGTATGCTGGTACCCCATATGTGGGGGTAAACCACTGTTTGGGCACACGTCGGGGTTCGGAAGTGAGGGAGCACCATTTGAATTTTTGAATACAAGATTGGCTGGAATCAATGGTGGCGCCATGTTGCGTTTGGAGACCCCCTGAAGTGCCTAAACAGTGGAAACCCCTCAATTCTACCTCCAACACTAACCCAAACACACCCCTAACCCTAATCCCAACTGTAGCCATAACCCTAATCACAACCCTAACCCCAACACACCCCTAACCACAACCCTAACCCCAACACACCCCTAACCCTAACCACAACCCTAATTCCAACCCAACCCTAAGGCTATGTGCCAACGTTGCGGATTCGTATGAGATTTTTCAGCACCATTTTTGAAAAATCCGCGGGTAAAAGGCACTATGTTTTACCTGCGGATTTTCCGCGGATTTCCAGTGTTTTTTGTGCGGATTTCACCTGCGGATTCCTATTGAGGAACAGGTGTAAAACGCTGCGGAATCCGCACAAAGAATTGGCATGCTGCGGAAAATACAACGCAGCGTTCCCGCGCGGTATTTTCCGTACCATGGGCACAGCGGATTTGGTTTTCCATATGTTTACATGGTACTGTAAACCTGATGGAACACTGCTGCGGATCCTCAGCCAAATCCGCACCGTGTGCACATAGCCTAATTCTAAAGGTATGTGCACACGCTGCAGAAAATGCTGCGGATCCGCAGCAGTTTCCCATGAGTTTACAGTTCAATGTGAACCTATGGGAAACAAAAATCGCTGTACACATGCTGCGGAAAAACTGCACGGAAACGCAGCGGTTTACATTCCGCAGCATGTCACTTCTTTCTGCGGATTCCGCAGCGGTTTTACAACTGCTCCAATAGAAAATCGCAGTTGTAAAACCGCAGTGAAATGCGCAGAAAAACCGCGGTAAATCCACGATAAATCGGCAGCGGTTTAGCACTGTGGATTTTTCAAATCCGCTGCGGAAAAATCCGCATAGGACCAGAATATGTGTGCACATACCGAAACCCTAACCCTAACCCTACCCCTAACCCTACCCCTAACCCTACCCCTAACCCTACCCCTACCCCTAACCCTACCCCTAACCCTACCCCTAACCCTAACCCTAACCCTACCCCTAACCCTAACCCTAGTTCTTACCCCAACCTTAGTGAAAAAAAAAAAAATTCTTTATTTTTTTATTGTCCCTATCTATGGGGGTGACAAAGGGGGGGGGTCATTTACTATTTTTTTTATTTTGATCACTGAGATAGGAGGGGGAGGGGGAGGGGGAGGAGGAGGAGGAGGAGGAGGAGGAGGAGGACTTTTGAGATAGTCGGGTTTCGCGAAACCCGGCTCGACCCTAAAAAAGTCAAGGTCGCTCAACCCTAATCCACACTATCATATTGTTATAGATACAGATTAAAAGAATTTCACGGTTCTGAGAATATCTAAACTTTATCTTCTATATTCCGTTTTCAGACAAAAACATTCGCATTAAAGGCAATCGCATGGAAAATAATGATTTGCCTCTTGATTGAACTTTGATATTATTCCGCCAAGGCAAGGATTTCTGATCCATTTACATATCCGCCGCTGTGATACATAATTCAATCTCGGTGATTGCTCATTCATGCACATTCATTGTTATTCCTGTGACTTAACCTGTACGGTAATTACTGTCATTTAAAATGTATTCTTCCGTGGGTTTTTTCCAACGCTCTTCACTAATAAAATCATTTTAATGAACCTAATATAAATTCCAATATGTACATATGGATGGGCCAGTGTTGACAAGTAGAAAAACAAAAATATCCATGATATTTGCATCCTGAATGGGTCACTATTGGGTGATTCTGCAAGGACTCGGAAATTATTGGTAAAAAATACATCATAGCACTCAATGCCAGTCTGCTGCATCAAAGAATAATAATGCAAGGTAATGATGTACAATACAAAATAATATTGTGGTACGGTGTTAGCCAGAAAAATTGATGTTAAATACTTATGTCCCAAAAAAATGAGAAAAGTATTCAAGGAGTGATACCTATATTGGCTAACCAGAGAAATTATATTTGTGAGCTTTCGGGGCTCAAAAGGCCCCTATATTGTAATATATCTATGAAGGGGCCTTTTGAGCCCTGGGAGCTTGCAAATATAATTTCTCCGGTTAGCCAATATAGGTATCACTCCTTGAATACTTTTCTCATTTTTTGGGACATAAGTACAGTATTTACGTCAATGTAAGGTAACAAAAGGGATGGCCCTAAGTACAAGACTTGTTCATTGCTGCATCAATTCCCACATCACAATCCTTAGAGAAAAAAAATTAAATTAGTAATCTTACATTTTTTTTCACTTGTGAATGTTTTCTTTTAAGACTCATGTGTTTTGTCCTTTCGGGAAGAGTTTTCAGCAGGCTCCTTATCATCAGAGGGAGCATTACAACACTTCTATATACAGCTGATAACATAGGATCCACCACACCTATCACAATAGGTGATGTCACAGCTCACCTCCTCCTCCTGTACAATGACTGTTAACACCTCTATATAAAGTAGATAACACAGAATTCATCATTCACAATAGGTGATGCCACAGCTCACCTCCTCTTCCTGTACAATGACTGATAACACCTCTATATACAGTAGATAACACTGGATCCACCATTCACAATAGGTGATGCCACAGCTCACCTCCTCTTCCTGTACAATGACTGATAACACCTCTATATACAGTAGATAACACAGGATCCACCATTCACAATAGGTGATGTCACAGCTCACCACCTCCTACTGTACAATGACTGATAACACCTCTATATACAGTAGATAACACAGGATCCACCATTCACAATACATGATATCACAGTTCACCTCCTCCTCCTGTGCAATGACTGATAACACCTCTATATACAGTAGGTAACACAGGATCCACCATTCATAATAGGTGATGTCACAGCTCACCTCCTCCTCCTGTACAATGACTGATAGCACCTCTATATACAGTAGATAACACAGGATCCATCATTCACAATAGATGATGTCACAGCTCACCTCCTCCTTCTCCTGTACAATGACTGATAACACCTCTATATACAGTAAGTAACACAGGATCCACCATTCACAATAGGTGATGTCACAGCTCATCTCCTCCTCCTGTACAATGGCTGATAACACCTCTATATACAGTAGATAACACAGGAGCCACCATTAACAATATATGATGTCACAGCTCACCTCCTCCTCCTGTACAATGACTGATAACACCTCTATATACAGTAGATAACACAGGATCCATCATTCACAATAGATGATGTCACAGCTCACCTCATCCTTCTCCTGTACAATGACTGATAACACCTCTATATACAGTAGATAACACAGGAGCCACCATTCACAATAGCTGATGTCACAGCTCACATCCTCCTTCTCCTGTACAATGACTGATAATACCTCTATATATAGTAGATGACACAGGTGCCACCATTTACAATAGGTGATGTCACAGCTCACCTCCTCCTCCTGTACAATGACTGATAACACCTCTATATACAGTAGATAACAAAGGATCCAACATTCACAATAGGAGATGTCACAGCTCACCTCCTCCTCCTGTACAATGACTGATAACACCTCTCTATACAGTAGATAACAAAGGATCCAACATTTACAATAGGAGATGTCACAGCTCACCTCCTGCTCCTGTACAATGACTGATAACACCTCTATATCCAGCAGATAACACAGGAGCTACCATTCACAATAGGTGATGTCACAGCTCACCTCCTCCTCCTCCTGTACAATGACTGATAACACCTCTATATACAGTAGCTGACACAGGATTCACCAGTCACAATAGATGATGTCAAAGCTCACCTCCTCCTCCTGTACAATGACTGATAACACCTCTATATACAGGAGATAACTCAGGATCCACCATTCACAATAGGTGATGTCACAGCTCACCTCCTCCTCCTGTACAATGACTGATAACACCTCTATATACAGTAGATAACACAGGATCCATCAATCACAATAGATGATGTCACAGCTCACCTCCTCCTCCTTTACAATGACTGATAACACCTCTATATACAGTAGATAACACAGGATCCACCAGTCACAATAGGTGATGTCACAGCTCACCTCCTCCTTCTGTACAATGACTGATAACACCTCTATATAGAGTAGATAACACAGGTTCCACCATTCACAATAGGTGATATCACAGCTCACCTCCTCCTCCTGTACCATGACTGATAACACCTCTATATACAGTAGATAACACAGGATCCACCATTCACAATAGCTGATGTCACAGCTCACCTCCTCCTCCTGTACAATGACTGATAACACCTTTGTATACAGTAGATAACACAGAAGCCACCATTAACAATAGATGATGTCACAGCTCACCTCCTCCTCCTGTACAATGACTGGTAACACCTCTATATACAGTAGATAACACAGGATCCATCATTCACAATAGATGATGTCACAGCTCACCTCCTCCTCCTCCTGTACAATGACTGATAACACCTCTATATACAGTGGATAACACAGGAGCCACCATTAACAATATGTGATGTAACAGCTCACCTTCTCCTCCTGTACAATGACTGATAGCACCTCTATATACAGTAGATAACACAGGATCCACCAGTCACAATAGGTGATGTCACAGCTCACCTCCTCCTCCTGTATAATGACTGATAACACCTCTATATAGAGTAGATAACACAGGTTCCACCATTCACAATAGGTGATATCACAGCTCACCTCCTCCTCCTGTACCATGACTGATAACACCTCTATATACAGTAGATGGCACAGGATCCACCATTCACAATACGTGATGTCACAGCTCACCTCCTCCTCCTGTACAATGACTGATAACACTTCTATATACAGTAGATAACACAGGATCCATCATTCACAATAGATGATGTCACAGCTCACCTCCTCCTCCTCCTGTACAATGACTGATAGCACCTCTATATACATTAGATAACACAGGATCCACCAGTCACAATAGGTGATGTCACAGCTCACCTCCTCCTCCTGTACAATGACTAATAACACCTCTATATATAGTAGATAACACAGGATCCACCGTTCACAATAGGTGATGTCACAGCTCACCTCCTCCTCCTGTACAATGGCTGATAACACCTCTATATACAGTAGATAACACAGGATCCACCATTCACAATAGGTGATGTCACAGCTCACCTCCTCCTCCTGTACAATGGCTGATAACACCTCTATATACAGTAGATAACACAGGATCCACCATTCACAATAGGTGATGTCACAGCTCACCTCCTCCTCCTGTACCATGACTGATAACAGCTCTATATACAGTAGATAACACAGGAGCCAAGGGATTAAGCACGGACTGATGACGTTTGTGCAGCAGTGAGGTTCAGTTGGAACTACAGAGGCTGTAGAGACAGTATGGCAACCGGCGAAGTGGAGCAGTAGTGTCAGAGCAGAGTAATCAGCAGGCTCACTGACGCAATGTAGCAGAGTCCATAGATGTAACAGCTTCATTATATCAGGATACACACAGCGTCAATCTAGCAAAGCTCAGCAATGTAGCAGGCTGGGTATGTCAGGAAGAACTCAGTGGCTATGCATAACAGCCCAACAGTGTAGCAGAGCTGGTTATGTTCAAAAGTACACAGTTATAATGTAACAGAGCCCAGTGATGTAGCAGAGCCCAGTGATGTAGCAGACTTCGTTATGTCAGGATACAATCAGCGTTAATTTAGCAAAGCTCAGCGATGTAGCAGAGCTAGGTATGTCAGGAGGCACTGAGTGAGAAAGTAGCAGAGCCATGTGATGTAGCAGAGCTAGGTATGTCAGGAGGCACTGAGTGAGAAAGTAGCAGAGCCATGCAATGTAGCAGAGCTAGGTAGGTCAGGAGGCACTGAGTAAGAAAGTAGCAGAGCCATGCAATGTAGCAGAGCTAGGTATGTCAGGAGGCACTGTGTGAGAAAGTAGCAGAGCCATGCAATGTAGCAGAGCTAGGTATGTCAGGAGGCAATATAGCAGAGTTGAGAAGCAGAGAGAGGGCAGAGCGCTCAGCACTTTATCCAGTAGATGTGACACTATAGTCATGTGAATTATACGCATTCTCCAGGCCTAGAACAAAGGGTCTTGTTTTTGGAGAAACTTCTCCGGTCTTATTGACATCTGGTATCACAGTTCAGCCTCCTCTAAACCCTGACAAGTATTGTAAGTGCAGGGGAGACTCATAAAAGGCATCAGCACCTTGCAGCCGTACATTACCTGCCTCATTGCCATAGATCAATTTACTCATCAGAAAATGTACAGTATAAGACAGTACCATGGATCTCGCCAGATTAGCATTCCAATGACATGATCTGTGTGGTGCATCGTAATGCCATCATCGAGGCCTGTGATTGGCTCGTTAGGGCTTATACGCGGCTCCGATATGGAGGTGCGGATGAAAAACAATTCCGCAGATTACAGTAAACGCTGCATCCGGCACTTTCATACACTTACTGATCAGCGCATTAGGCAGTAATCACCTTTTGGAACAGACGCCTGTCAGTGATACATTCTGCTGTGATGTTGGGAGTCGGTCTTTGTGTCTTTGCGGTTTGGATTGCAAATGAATTTAAGGGGAACCTAACGGTGGGGGCAGATCGAGAGTGAGAGTCGTATTCTCATCCCACATTGCCAGTATGGCCGGTACATAGGGCCTCTGCTATTGGCGCTCTGGATCTCCCGCCCAGGACACTCTCTCTTCATCTCACACACTCCGTCCTATATTGACACGTTACCTCTCCGAGTTATAAACTCTGGGCAGTACCTCTAGGCATCCTCTCCCTGGACCTGTCTCTGATCCATCACTTTGTCTTTTGGTCACTTCTCTGATTCTTTCCGCTAAGATCTCGCTATCCTCTGTCACGGTCTCCTCTCACGTTAGGAACACCCACAACATGCGGCACTGCTCACGAACCAGACTTTAGGTCTGCTTTCTACCTATACCGGACTCTATCGGACGTCCTGACAGGGAACTGTCTCTTGCTGGCTATTTTGCTGTAGCGCCTCTTTATGGCTGACTTTGGATGAATGTTTTAACTAATTATCTATTCTTTGTGATTTATTTTCTATTTACTTATATATATTTGATTTTTGGGGGGAATAACCTTTTAACTTGCAGAATTGAAATCTGTGTCCTGCCAATGGAAAGGATGAAATTTGCTGCAAATCCTCAGCATTTACGGAATGAATTTCACTGCAGACTTTCTGCTATGGTAAGTCCTGAAAATCAGTATCAAAATAACCTTTTTTTTGCTGCTAGAAAAGTGGTAGTCAACAATACTAGTTAAAACCTGGTGTGGGGCAGTAGTTTTCCATATACCTCAACATGACACACTGATGATATACAGCTCTGGCTAAAACTAAGAGACCACTGCAAAATGTTCAGTTTCTCTGATTTTTCTCTTTTATAGGTATATTTTTGAGTAAAATGTAAATTGTTCTTTTATTCTATAAACTACTGACAACATGTCTCCGAATTTCCAAGGAATACATTTTTGCATTTGTTTTCTGACAAAGAAAAATGGTCAAAATAAATAAAAGCCCCAGTGCTTTTTGACCACAAGTAATGCAAAGAAAACAAGTTCATAATCATTTAGAAACAACAATACTAATGTTTTATTTCAGAAAGAGTTCAGAAATCAATATTTTGTGGAATAACCATGATTTTTAATCACAGCTTTCATGCGTCTTGGCAGCTTTCCACCAGTCTTTCACTCTGCTTCTGGCGCAAAAAGAAGTTTACAATCAGCGTGTCGGAGCGTCCGGCTGACATTGGAGGCCACCTAGGGCAACGGCAACAGACCTCTGCTGAGAACACTAGAGCAAGAAGCAGTAAAATGATGTTTCGGCTGTTGTTGGGAATATTCAAGAACTTTTAAGTGGTAGAGGAGAGGCATCTATGCGGTCGGGTGCGGCTCGTGTGTGATTGGTCAGAACGGGGAGCATCTTAAATTTTGTTCTGTGTTATAACATTTAATTGGCGTATTAAAATTGTTAGTAAATTAAAAAATGTATTAGGAAATAATTTTCTGGAGGGGACCCAAGATTTCAACTGCATCCACAGGTTTAATCCGGCACTGTATGATAAAGTTAGTAAATGCACCCCAGGGCTTCCATTCCTTACATGGCTGTATGCAATACTCCAAGCAAAGACTAAATGAAAATCAAGAGGGTCTTCAAGCACAAGGTCGGTTCGTTATCAAGTCCTTAATGGTCAAACTGAATTCCAAACTTTTTCCGTAGTTCAGTTTACTGAGCAAAATTTGGAGTAAATCTCAGTGCCTCATACTCGCCTCGGTGCGCTCCCATAGCGATTTTCTGTGCCAGTTACTGCTGCTCGGTCTTCTCAACAGCGCTGGCAGAAATTTTGTGCTCACGGTCGCCAAGAGGGTGAAGTGTCACTACATTCTGGATAAGGAAAACCTCTGACTGACTGGCCAATGAGACTTTTTGACCTTCACCACACTGACCTGCCTTTCTCTAGTGGATTCTGACCTGACTTTGCTTAGACATAGTTTTCCCTTTTACTGACCATGGCTTGTTTGTTTTTTTTATCCATCTCGCTCCACCAGTCAGCCACACCTCTGTAGACACTACCTAGGAGCCTCAACTGCAAAGTCTAGATCTCCGTATAGGGGTTAAAAGATAAAAACCCGGGAGCTCCTTCGATTTTTCTCAGAATGTCCAGCGTCAAGTCTGACTGTGGAGCTCTTTCTGCGATGGTTGTACTATTTTACCCACATAAGATTGGATTAGACTGGCATTATCCTAGTGGTGAGGCTCTGGGGACATTTATGTTGGGTAGAACTGGTGGCACTTTTGGAGACACTTTCCCAACTGCACCCCAGGCAAGGATGAGGAGGCGCCATAACACTTCCCAGAATGTCTAGAATCACAACTGATTCCAAGGAACTTTCCTACGAGTTCTGCTAAATTCCGGAGAAAGTTTCTGTAACTTGGAATGGTTAGCAGTGATCGATGGATGTTGTATTTGCTCTATATTCAATAAATGCATTTGAGTCTCTTTTCCATCTCCAGATACTAAATCGTTCTCATAGTCGTAATTGGTTCCCTTGAACTCATAAGATATATCTGTTAGTCTGGAGATGTTCGGATGTAATCGGTCTTGTCCGCTTTCCATGGACATGTGTAATTATAACCATCTATTTCACGCCACTGGTACAGACGAGATATGTGATAATGAAAATACACAAAACCTTATTTTCACTACTGCGGTGATTACGGCTCTGGCTGAGAATCATATTATTTAGCAATTCGACACTAGATAATCAAAACAGGGGTGATAGGTCCCAAACAGAGTGTCCAACTTCCCACAAGTCGGTTCTGGCTGAGAACCGACATTAACCCGTCCAGCAATAATCTCCTGGCTAAGCAGACTGACTGTCCCACAAGAGTTGGCTCTAACTCTTACGCAATATTGGGCCAGAAGGAGACAACCCTTTTTTTGTATCTTTTCAACCAGGAGTTGAATGGAGCCTCAGGTCCATAAGTGTCTATGACACTGAAGATATTTGAAGATAGCCAAACGCAATGCTCGGCAACTCTTCATCAGCATCGTAACTTGAATGGAGCGTTTTTAGTTCAGAAAATCTACATGTTCTGGTGATCAATGAGTGTTCCAATGGTGAAACTCACACCAATCCAACAGTTATCACCTATCCAATGGATTGGTAATAAGTTGTGTAAGACTGAAATTCCCCTTTAAATCTAACCTGCCAGCACTGTACATTTATGTTGCAGACTTGAAGGGGTTACAAGACAATTGTACTTACAATAAACTTTTCAGAACTCAACAGTAAAAGTGAATATAAGACTATTTGTAATATAACTTATCAGTGAAATTGTAGCGCCAACGTCCCTGCATGCTGCCCCTCTCCCCTGGCAGGAAAGCTGATTCACGGCCGTGGCTCCTGTTCCACACTTTCTCTCCGGCTGCTGCCCGGGTTCCTCTCCAGCACCGTGCTTAGGGTATGCGCTCCGTCCCTCTTAAAGGAGACGCACGCGCATCCTAAAGTGTCCCCAGCCAATTGCTGTGAGACACTTATTATTTAAGGCACCTCCACCTACATGCAGGTGCCTGTGCAACGTTGTTAGCTTCTTCCTTACACGATTGCTAGTTCTCAGGTCCCTGTCCCGTAGTACCCACTTGTTCTGCTAGTTTCTGTCCGTCCTTAACCTCCTTACTAGTACCTGCCTTGTCAGTCTGTATTTCAGCCGGAACCTGCTTGCCGTGCCTGTCTGTATATTATCTGGACCCTCCTGCAACTGCCGTGCTAATCTGTATATCAGCCGGACCCACATGTGCCTGTCTGTATATCAGCCGGACCCGCCTGCACCTGCCGTGCCTCTCTGTATATTAGCTGAACCCACCTGCACCTGCCGTGCCTGCTTGTATATCAGCCCGATCCACCTGCACCTGCCGTGCCAGTCTGCATATCAGCGGGACCCGCCTGCAGGTGCCGTGCCAGTCTGTATATCAGCCGTACTCTCCTATTAGGCCGTTCCAGCTACCTGTCCCTTGGGTATCAGCTGCCCTGCGTCCATGGTCTGTCCTGGAGTAGCACCTGGTGTCCATTGGGAGACAAGCTTAACCCCACCATCAGGGGCTCTAGTGAATAGTCAGGTGCTCACCTAGTCACGCCCATCCAGGTTCTCCTCGAACTACGGCACAGTTGTTCCACCACTCCAGTTACAGAAATTAGCTTCCTACCCCACTTATGCGCCATTTCTCCCACTGCCTCCTGAGCTTAACATCCACTCTGAAAAATAACATCTCAACTCATACAGCCTGCACAGTGAGGTGTCAGATTACATCTCATATTATTCTCTATGGAGAGGGGAGAAAGACTAAGAAGCAGAGTCAGAAAACAGGCATATGGATACATGTAAAGACTGTGTCGAGCTTTCTAACAAGTCTTTTATCTCATTCCAGAATCAAGAGGTGGAGTCACATCTACACTGCACGGTACTGCTGTATAATTTTATCCATGCTGCTGCTTTTGTCTGTGTGCTAGTTATGCCATGAAAAGCACGAATCCCACATTTGTGTGTGCTGTGTATAGGAGAGATCCTGCTACCTCAAAGTCAATTGTATATTAAGAGATAGAGCGGAAAACTGCTGAAAATTCACAATGCAAGGCATATAATGGCAAGAAGTAGTGTAATTCTTCATCTACACCATATCAAGACACCTTATTTTCCAAAATTAACTGGAAGAATATTTACCATTTAAAATATGAATTTGTGCCTGGTAAAGTTTTCTTATTCTGCTGCAGAAAAACATTCACTGCAAAACGTCCCCCAAACATCATCGCTCCATCCACCGACTCTCTCTTGGCAGTATACAAAAGTCTGCATAGGAACACACATCCAACTCTATTATGGACTTGTCTTTACTCAACAATCGATATACAAGATTCACACCTGCAGTGTAAAGAATGAGGGATAGGATGATTGACTTCTTCAAGGCTAAAATGTTTTATAATTACAATTTTAAAGGTAAGCAGATCCCATAGCTAGGACCCCTATTGATTGGCTCAGGGACAGAACATAGGCCCCGTGTATATGGGTTGTTTCTGTTTTAACTGTTCATTTGATGGCACATGTATTTTATATCCACCCTTTCCTGACTAATGTAGGAGTAGCTGTGATGTCACATCAGCTTACCTTTATAATTAGTGATGTCAATGAATACTAACTGCAACTGAGAGGAATTGCTGAGATATTTGGAATTTTTCTATATCTTTTCTGTGGTTAGTCTTCCTTTCATACACAACTCTGTGCCCCTATGACAGAAAGGCCCCTAGGCAGCTGCCAAATTTTTACATATGAAACATTCACCCATGGATCAGTTGTAATCTATGGGAAAATTCAGCAGCAAGTGTTCAATTTTCCTGCAGCGCCACCGCAGGGGAAGTTAAGTATTGCATAGCTTCCATTAAAAATAATAGGTTGTCCATGTAATAATGCAGAGACTTGCTGAGTCCTTCGCTGCCTGTATCCGCTCTCTTTCGTTAGTGCTGTGGACACCTTTAGGCAATAGAGGACCCAGGGCACGGATGAACCTGACCTCTATCTGGTTCAAGCAACAGGTCCACGTTAAACTCCGCATAGGTTCTGACTCTGATTAGTGTCACCTTCGCTGGCAATGCCAGGCTGCACCGCATTACCCTGCAGGCCGTGGTGTCCACCCCGGTCACCTCTGGGTTAGCGAGACGATAGCGATGCACGGCGGCTCGGATGCAGATCTGTCATCTATCTGGCTGCAGCATCAGAGGTCAATTAAAAGTAATTGGAATTGAGGTGAGCGCAAGGAATTTCCCAGGTCACTGCGCTGAAAGCCGGTGATAATGATTTTCTGTCACTATCTTCTCTCTTTTTTTTGCCCAACACCTTCTTCTTCCTGTGCCCCCTCTACCAAGGGACAAGTCAGTAATCACTAGGTTTACAGGCACTCTCCACTTTCTTAGCTGCAAATAAAGAGTGGCTTTGCAAATATCATGCCGTGGTTATTCTCAGGAACGTCTTGATTTTCTAAAAATAAATGCATTTTGCAGGAAGTAGAGGAAAAACTTTAAGAATTATTGCACACTTCCTTTGATTTTTCCATTACTCCACCTCTTCCTTCATTACCTCTCTTCCCTTCTATCTTCTTTTTTTCTCTTCTTCCAACTATCCTTTATTTCTTCCAATCATCCTTTCCTTCCATTCTTTCTTCTTCCTTTCCTCCCTTTCTTTCCCTTCTCTCTCCCAATGGCGTAAATTAAAGCTCATAGACCCTATTGCAAAATTTTCAACAGGTCCCTTCCTATAGCTCATCATTAATAGTATTGGCATTCTCATACGATAAAGAGTTCTTCTGGGCCCCTCTAGGATTGTGGGCTCCAGTGTGATTGCAACTCCTGCATCTATTATAGTTACTCCCCTATATTTCTTTCTTCCTTTCTTCCTTCCATCTATCCCCCTGTACCTCCCTTCTTATTTCCCTACCTCCCTTCTTTTCTTCCTACCTTCCTTTCTCTCATACTCTGTCACGCAATGTGTAGGAAAGGCTAAGTGCAACACGAAGGGATAAGGGAAAGGGAACCAAACACTAGAGAAGGGGGGAGCGGAAACACCTATACAGATCTAACATCACCCTGTCTGCCCTATCGCCCCTATATAGGTTCCACAACTATCGCCAAACAGGATACCTAATCCCTGCCTGTCCCTGGCGATAAGGCCTACAACGGGAAGGACAGGATGAGTGCTAGTCAATCCCCACTACACTAAAGACAGATGGGATACACAACAAGGGGGGACACTTAGCTTGAGTAGACTCAGAGAGAAACACAGTCGTCCTCCAGCAACACCAAGGAGGTAGATAGCCGACAGCTATAGCTCCAAGCCACAACAGGGAACTGGAAATAGAAATATCAACCGCAACTCCCAACAGCAAGTTGAGAGTTAGCACTACCCAGGACCAGGTATGACCATTAGAGCTGGGGGAGGTGGCGACTGGGTCATAGTGTCAGAAGGACCAGGCAGAAGTCTGTAAAGCAAACTACTGAGACCTTCTGCAGACAGATGCAGTGCAAGGGTCTGCAGCCTCTGACACATCTAAGACATACTCCTTTCCTTCCTTCGCCATCTTTTCCTCCACTGCTGCCTTTTTCCGACCCACCTTCCATCCATCCGTCTCTTCCTTCCTTTTTTCCTCCTGTCTAATTTCCCTATCTGTCACGCTGTGACTATTCGTGATTAGGTGAAGGGGCCTGAACCATCACTAGGACTGGGGCCCTAACTTTACCTGTTCCCAAAGGTACCTCTAAAGGTGAGGAGGTTTGGGCCACCAGCCTTACTGTTCTCCTGTTATACCCTAAAGTTTAAACTGTCCCTTCCCCCAGGAGGCCCGGGACTGAAATGCGACTGTATCAACACGTAAGACAGACAGGGATAACAGAAAGCAGCAAACATACAAACAGTTGGAGCACCCGCCAGGGCCTAGGGGTACTTGATACCGGGTCCGGGACTTAAAGGGATGTGTCACGTCGGCTGCGACCCGATCCGCGGCCCTGGGCGCCCATGTACAAGGGACGTTCTTTAAAGGGGTTTGGTGAATAAAGTTTATGTTCGTGACGACACCTATGGTACTCGGTCAGTGGGGACTGACGCTGCTTAAAGGGGTCCTCTGGGGTGATGGTATGGCAGCTAAGATGGTATAACTTCCCACAGGTGAAGTTGGGTCCCCCGGGCTCCCGTTGTGTAGATAGAGCTGGTGAGTGGTTCAATAAGAAATGGAGGACACAGGTTTGCAGTCTCTTTACCTGGTTTACTGAAGACTTCAGGCAGCCACAGTCCAGGGCACCAGATCACAGGACAGGCAGGGTCCTGCCGGCTTGGAAGCGAGTTCAGATTTCCCTTTACTAGCTGGAGTTAAAAGCCTTCCTACCAGCGCTTTGGTGTATTCCCTTGCTGCCTATGGCTTCTATCAAGGTCCTCACAGTTCTCTCTGTCCTCCATAAAGGTGGGACACTAACCCGTATGACAGGTGGCTCAAGCCTTTTTACAGGGTCTCTATTATGACCCGGGCTCTATGCGCCACTGTGTCTCCTGGGTATTAGGGCAGACAGGTTACGTGTAGTCCAGCTGTCTTGCTGGTTTCTGCTGTGCCTCCTAGAGTCCGACACAACCTCCGTCTTTCGGCTACCGGAATCGGCGCTCTGCAGGGAGATAGCCCAATCGCAGCTGTCCTCCCCAGATGTCACTCTCCTGTGCTTCGCTCTCCTGCATGCTCACTACAAGCTGTTCTTCCTTCTGTGTTATCTCTGTCCAGGAGGTGCAGCTCCCTTGTGGCTGCACGGCCCCTCAGTCTTTTATCTCTCTTCACTGTTTGCCAGGAGCTGCAGACTCCCATGTCTGCTCAGCTGCACTCCTCTCGTACCAACTCTGCCTAAGCTGATGTTTCTCGAGAAGCTCCCTTCTGGCAATCTCTCTCTAGCCCCCTTCTGACAGGGAGCTCCTTCTTAGCGCATCTTTCTGTTTCACTGTCCTCTCACCATCTGACTTTCCCTCCAAACCAGAATATATATGTATATATATATATATATATATACATATATAGGGGAACCACCCACAAGCTGGATCAGAGCTTCCCCTTCTGGCCTGGAGTGTGAACATCTATGCTTGTGGTTACCTGATATAGAAGATCATCCTTCGCTTCCAAGCGTGACATCACTCTCCCCGCGAGAAAAGCAATGCCACTGTAACAACTGGGGTGTTACACACTCATCTAAGGTAGAAAGGTATATAGGGAAGGATAGTAATGTACCAACCAAATGGGAATAGGACAAATAGGATAGCCAAAAACAGCACACAACAACCTCCAGTAGCAACAACAATCTCCAAATCACCACAGTGTCTCCCAGGAGCTAGGAAGCAAAGCTTTCACTGGCAAGGAAGAGAAGGTCTGACCAGATTTTACAGGGAGAGAAATGACCAAGTCAGGAACAGCTGTGAGCTGGAGCAGCAAGTTTTGAACCTGCATAGAAAGGGTTGTTAACCTCTTCAGCACCAAAGGAAACCAAATCCATTTAATATGAAACACAAACACACCAGCTAAATAGAAGATCTGCGATTCACAATACGGAGTGATTTTCTAACCCCCATATCTCCTTAATTAATTTTTTCTCCTTGCCTTTTTTCCTTCCTCCCTACACCCCCTTTACGTTCTCTCTTCCTCCCCTCATTCTTCCCTCTCTCCCTTTGTTGCCCCCTTCTTTCTCTCTTCTTTTCTCTTTTCCTTCCTTTCTTTCTTTGAGTTATGACCATCACTGTTTGTGTACTCTGGCAGCTATTGCATCAGCAGACGTTGTCTCCTCATTGATATTTGGGATTCTGGTGCCAATGTTCTGTTGTGGCTGGCCCCACAATGTCCCTTCTGTTCTACTCGCTCAGCCAGACGGTCGTGTGGTCCATATCCATGAGTTCATCAATCATAGCAAAGAAGGGTGTGAGGAATGAGCACAACAATTTGGGAAAATAATTAAGAGGAAAACAATCATTAACTCCTCCTCTGTCAGTGGTTACAGATATGGTGATAACCAACAGCTTCCATCCTTCATCTCTCCTCCTGCTCCCCTGTCTGTCAAACTCCATCCAGATATGAGAAGTAGGCTTTCAGTTAAAGCACCACTCTTCTGCTCTTCCTCGTGCCGCTCCACCATCTTGTGACCAAAGCTTCTAACTGACCGGATGTCAGAGATAATGGTCACAATCTCTCAATGTAAGTCCATGTGGGCTTCGTTCTGGCCTCATTCTGGCTTTTATTGACTTACATTGATTTGTCACTTCCGGATCTTCCAGCAAACACTGGAGTCACTCAGCAGAAGATGACTAGAGCGGCACCGGGAACAGATGAAGACAGCGACTGGTAAGTGTATTACTAAGAGCAGGGAACATCGGTAAGATGAGCAGGGCGGTAGTCATGGGCGAGGGGCATCTGTGTTCCCATATCCTGGCACGCCACAAGTAAATAATGTCCCGTCTTCCTTGCGCATTGTGTGAATTGGATTACACTCATAGTTTGGCTGGAAGCCGTCGCTGACTCCACACCTCCAGATCCTGGAACAGCCGCACATTGAACAGGAGACGCTTGATCCTTTTCAACCAAATGAACTTTATTGAACAGTCCAATATCCATCTTTTAGATACAGATTGGGATAATTGTGGTAAATTTCTGCTAGAATTCCAGAATTATTAGTACATGTGGCTTTATTATTCTATGTGTTTCAGAGTTCAAGACTCCTTCATCAGGAAACACCACAATACAGCATAATACAATGTTACAGTCACATCTTTTTCAGCCTGACTTATCGCTTCCTGGCCTGGCCCCCCTGACCCCTGAGATACTTTGTCCTGCCCTGCAGCTTTCATGGGTCCCGACCCGCCATTCTGACACCATTCCCCATCCGGCTATTCCTTCTAGTAGGTGAATAAGGCACGCTCCTCTGTACCTAATTCGGGCTGTAGGCCCTGTATGCTGAAGTTAGTGCTGATCCAAATGATTGTACTTTCCTGTGCTTTTCAGCCCTCTGGCCTTGGACTCAAGATCTGTCTTCCTATCTAATCTCTCATCTCATCTCTATCTCCCTAAATCCAGAAAGTGTTTCCCCATATAACTACCCCTGCCCCAGCCATACTGGGGCTGTTCATGAATACTTCACTGTTCCTATGCTTTACTTATCTATTTCCTGATTCTATTGTGCCCTTCAATGCAATTCCCCATTCTCATCTAAATCTATCACTTTATCCTATCTTTATACCTATGTCCTAATTCCTTATCCTTTCCCGATGCTTAATACATATACACATTACATCTTTAACAAAGTACACATGAGTCATCCAAATATTAAATTCTATAGAACCGCTCATATTATGTCATACTCATTATTACACACAAACCGCTCACATCAGTGCTCGTAAAATTCTACGCACACAAAATACACGAAAACTGCACCATTTTAGTAGTATGGGAAGAAGAGCATGTTTCTCCTGGACACACACTTAGATTCCTCCCTCCTAAAACATGGTCGTCCCCAACCATAATGGTACCTGTAAGACACCAAATTATTTAGATATGCATAAAACTACATTTAGAGTAACAGTCACTTTTTAATTTGTCAAATAACCATTGTCCTTTTTCTCGCCAACCATCTCTGACCCTGGCCCTTCATCGTGTCGTAGTCGGCATTAACCCAATGTATATACTGCATTTCGAAACCGCCTGCAGCTGACAGTCTGGTAAGATTTTGAAGAGTTGCATACTTATGTCATAAAATTTCCCACTTGGGACCCTTTCTATGAACCTGGGTCTCGCCAGGTCTGGGCTAGTAGTGGGGGTGTCTGATAGACACCTCTCCATTAGTTACACCTGGGATTGATAGCAGCTGACATTACGCAGTTGACATCAACCCTAAAATTCATTACACATACCAGAATTAAATGCTCTGGCGGCTGGGAAAAGCAGTAGAGTTAGCGCTATTCCCAGGCGCCGGGTGCTAACTACAACTGTCATCATCCTTGCCTGGTCTCCCTGCGAAGCATTGCTGCTGTATTTACATGCGCTGATCTCAGGCCGCTAAACGAGTGTGATCGACAATACTGAAGTCGTTCGCTTGTTTCCCGGCCTCTTTGGAACCAACTGAGAAAGAATGAAGGGAACAGAACAATCACAATTAGATCAATCTGTCCCCATACAATATCATGTTAACAGCAGCACATTTACAGTTTACACCGGCGATGTGCTGCTGAGAACAAGGATTTCTGTTCCCACATAAACAATCCAATCACTCTATGATTAGGCAGCATTTTGCTTGTTTAGTATAATACACTCCATAGTCCTCCATATATTATAACGTGCACCTCAGTCCTCCATATAGTATAATACACTCCTTAGTCCTCCATATAGTATAATACACTCTTCAGTCCTCCATATAGTATAATACACTCCCCATAGTCCTCCATATAGTATAATACAGTCCTCATAGTCCTCCATATATTAAAATACACTGCAATTCCTCCATATAGTATAATACACTCCTCAGTCCTCCATATAGTATAATGTACTGCCACAGTCCTCCAAATAGTATAATACATTCCTCATAGTGCTGCATATAGTATAATGCCCCGCCATTGCCATCTATGTAGTACAATTCACTTCCCATAGTACAATGCACCCCATAGTTCTTCATATAGTATAATATATTCCCCATAGTCCTCGATACAGTATAATGCAGCCCACATATAGTATAATGATGCCACCCCAGAGTATAATGCAGCCACCCCACAGAATATATTGTAGCCCCGAGTATAATGCAACCCCCCAGAGAATATAATGCAGCCCCCTCATATAGTATAATGCAGCCCCTGCATATATAATATATGGTAGCCCCCTCATAGAGCATAATTCAGCCCCCCATAGAATATAATGTAGCCCCTCCATAGAATATAATACAGTACCCCATAGAATGTAATACAGCCCCCCATAGAATGTAATACAGCCCACCTCCCCATAGAATATAATACAGCCCCCATAGAATATAATGTAGCCCCCATAGAATGTAATACAATCCTCCCCATAGAATGTAATACAGCCCTCCCCCATAGAATGTAATACAGCCCCCCATAAAATGTAATGCAGCCAGCCCCCATAGAATGTAATGCAGGCAGCCCCATAGAATGTAATGCAGCCAGCCCCCATAGAATGTAATGCAGCCAGCCCCTATAGAATATAATGCAGCACAGCCCCCATAGAATGTAATGCAGCTCAGCCCCCATAGAATGTAATGCAGCCAGCCCCCATAGAATGTAATGCAGCCAGCCCCCCATAGAATGTAACGCAGCACAGCCCCCATAGAATGTAATACAGCACAGCCCCCATAGAATGTAATACAGCACAGCCCCCATAGAATGTAATACAGCACAGCCCCCATAGAATGTAATACAGCACAGCCCCCATAGAATGTAATACAGCACAGCCCCCATAGAATGTAATACAGCACAGCCCCCATAGAATGTAATGCAGCTCAGCCCCCATAGAATGTAATGCAGCCAGCCCCCATAGAATGTAATGCAGCCAGCCCCCATAGAATGTAATGCAGCACATACCCCATAGAATGTAATGCAGCACAGGCCCCATAGAATGTAATGCAGCCAGCCTCCATAGAATGTAATGCAGCACAGCCCCCATAGAATGTAATGCAGCACAGGCCCCATAGAATGTAATGCAGCCAGCCTCCATAGAATGTAATGCAGCCAGCCTCCATAGAATGTAATGCAGCTCAGCCCCCATAGAATGTAATGCAGCCAGCCCCCATAGAATGTAATGCAGCCAGCCCCCATAGAATGTAATGCAGCACATACCCCATAGAATGTAATGCAGCTCAGCCCCCATAGAATGTAATGCAGCTCAGCCCCCATAGAATGTAATGCAGCCAGCCCCCATAGAATGTAATGCAGCCAGCCCCCCATAGAATGTAACGCAGCACAGCCCCCATAGAATGTAATACAGCACAGCCCCCATAGAATGTAATATAGCACAGCCCCCATAGAATGTAACGCAGCACAACCCCCATAGAATGTAATACAGCACAGCCTCCATAGGATGTAATACAGCACAGCCCCCATAGAATGTAATGCAGCCATCCCCCATAGAATGTAATGCAGCACATACCCCATAGAATGTAATGCAGCACATACCCCATAGAATGTAATGCAGCACAGCCCCATAGAATGTAATACAGCACAGCCTCCATAGGATGTAATGCAGCACAGCCCCCATAGAATGTAATGCAGCCATCCCCCATAGAATGTAATGCAGCACAGCCCCCATAGAATGTAATGCAGCACAGCACCCATAGAATGTAATAAATCCTCCCCATAGAATGTAATTCGCCCCCCCAATAGCCCCACAATCCAGTTATCACTTATTGATATATTTAAAAAAAAAAAAAAAAACACTCTCTTCACCTCTCCTCGTGCCTGTGCTGCTCCCTGCTCTGGTCTCAGTTGTTGCAGTCTGCCCGCCCGACACACAGCAGGTGCGCGATGATATGACGTCATCGCGCACCTGCAGTGTCAGAGGCAAAGCGGGGAATGATGGGAGAGGGAGCGACAACAGATGCTCTCTCCTCCATCATTGCATTCAACTGCACTATAGTTGGCGGGGGGTGAGTCGGCGCTCGTGAGTGGCCCACGACTGCTATCGGCCCTTCTGGCATTTGCCAGAAATGCCCGATGGCCAGTCCGGCCCTGACTACCATATATGAGGATGTGGGATAGTTTCCCTTTAACAGTTCCCTATGGACTAATCTCATTTTATTAGATCCCCTTGTCACCTAATTTTTCCTGCACACGCTATACCTGTCTGAGTATCTGCGTTCGGAGCTTATGCTGTGCGTAGTATCTGACCCAGATATGTTACATGTTGAATTATTGCAATCCAGAAGCCATGGTCATAAATTTAAAGGGGAAAATGTCCAATTTATGTCTGTTATTTTCTTGTCACTGGAGTGAATAGGAGCTCATATGGGTGTGATATAATATATAGAACCCTGCTCTCTCAGCATTTTTGTATTCAGTTTTCCATGCATTCAGCCGTCCTCTGAGAGCTGACATCTTGAACTGAAAATATGCTCTTACACTAAACTAAACATTAAGGAGGTTTTATATGGTACATTGTTTATGCAGTGGCTGCTCATATGGTCAGAGCTTGTTAACGACTCCCAGGTCTCGGGACACCTTGGCCTTTGCCGCTATGTGTTGTCCTTTACACTATTAATCATGTTAATGCAAACATAAACTTCTCATAGGGATTTATTTAATCTGTGTATTTGGGATTGCAGAGGATAATGAGAAACTGTTACAGTGACTAGCACTGTTGCTTTGCAGCGCTGGGGTCCTGGGTTCAAATCCCACCAAGAACAACAGCTGCAAGGAGTTTGTATGTTCTCCCCGTGTTTGCGTGGGTTTCCTCCAGGTTACTGATAGAGAATCTAGGCTGTGAGCCCCAATGGGGACAGGGATGATAATGTATGTAACGCCCTGCAGAATATGATTGCTCTATATAAGCAATACATAATAATAATAAGATAATCACAGTTGGGATACCCATACACCCAGGGCTGGCTCAAAGGACAAAGTTCCTGTTACACAGATGTCCGTGCCTTGCTTCCTTCACCTTGGTCCGCTATACTCTGTTGTGCTACACTTCAGGCTTTGCAGATGGCCTGGCATGATCCCATGTGAGCATCAGACTGGCCTACATAAGGCTCACCAAGACACAAACCTGTGTCTTGGTATTACGACTTCAGGGCCTCTAAGACCCTGAGCTGCTCTATGCACCGTGACCTGATCTGCTGTTTGTCCGTGGTCTCCTGGGCATCTCTTTCTTGCCTGTGGTTTCCAGCATCCCTGCTGCTTGTCTGTGGCCTCCTGGATGTCTTCTGCTTGCCTGCGTTTTCCAGCATCCCTAATGCCTGTCCATTGACTCCTGGATGTCTCCCGCTTGCCTGTGATTTCCAGCATCCTCTATGTCTGTCCGTGGTCTCCTGGACAACTTCCGCCTGCCTGTGGTTTCCAGCATCCCCGCTGCCTGTCTGTGCTCTCCTGGATGTCTCAAGCTTGTCTGCATTTTCCGGCATATCTGGTGCCTGTCTGTGGTCTCTTGGACATCTCCCTCTTGCCTGCGTTTTCTAGCATCCCTGCTGTCAGTCCATGGTCTCCTGGATGTCTACCACGTGCCTGCGGTTTCCAGCATCCTTACTGCCTGTCCGTGGTCTTCTGGACATCTCTCGCCTGCCTGTGGTTTCCTGCATCCCAGCTGCCTGTATGTAGTACCCTGGATGTCTCCTGTCGACCGGCGGTCTCCAGTCCCTCAGTTGCCCGTGTCTCACCCATCTGCTTCACCGATACCTGTGACCCACGTACCCTCCCAGACCTTGAGCTTGGAGGATCCACCTCACCAGCCTAACAATTCTATTCGCACCCATTTTATTTTTTATTTTTCCTTCTTGCCTTTGAACAGCAATGCTTGCATTTTTCAATCTTTAGAGTTTTATTAGGGCTTGTTTTTTTGTAGTACGAGCTGTAGTTTTCACGATTACCATTTTAGTTTCTGACCTCTTTCTATTCCATTTTTTGGGGAATATGAAGTGCCCATAAAACAGTGATTCTTCCAGTTAGATTTTTTTGGTCATTTTGGTATTCATCGCATGAGATAAATATTAGAATATTTATTAATAAATACCAAAAAATATATATATTTTTTAATGTTAATAACATTTCAGGAAAAATATGTTAACTTGAGCTCAAATTTTTTTTTTTTAGATTTTTTATTAGATTTACAATTTTTATTATCTTGAACCTGTAGACGGCTTGTAAAATACACTGCATTAATGTAATATTGCCATGTGTTGTAAAATTATCGATTTATTTTCAAGACCACTTCATTGCAGTAAATACATTGCAGATGTAGTATAATTTATAGCACATAGTATTGGCCTATATATATCTACAAGGGCCGTATAATTTTCCGCCAGTGAGGATGGGGAAGCCGATGCCTCCAAAAATTATCAGATTATGCAATATATTTAATTATCCATAAAACCCTATATGTCTTCCGCGGAGTGCTCCGGAGTATGCAGACTTTCTATATCAATCCCCCATCTATTGGCTTCTATCACATGTACTGATTTGTGGCAAAATTAATTGCAAAATTCTTCCATTACATTTATGGATAGACTTTGCCAACTTTCCTGGAACATTCAGAAATAGTTGAGGTTTCCCGGACACCAATGTTAAAGGGCTTGTCTCTGATGAGCCAACTCTTTTAATATTAACATGTGGTGGGCACGAGACTCCGATGCCAGCCCCCTTCTGCCGGAATTGCCGATGTGCTCTGTATGACTCGGAATCAAACCTTTCCGTCCTAGATTTGCGCTGGTGAGCAGCCGCCGCAGTGTTGGTGTCCCACGGTGAGTGACAAAATATAAATCTGGACCTTGAACGTTCATCATAGAAAAGCAATAAAATGACAGTGAGGCAAACGATCTGCCATCTCCAAGGCTATAAAAGTAATGGTGAAAAGCGGGAACATTTCAGCCCGGCGTCTCCGGACCTCAGCATTTATTTTAAGATATACCGTGAATCCAATCTCTTGTTACATCGCAGCCGCTGGGAACTTTCATCCTGGCGCTCGGCCGAGGTTTTGCTATTTTAGAAGACTCCCCCCAAAATCATAATACTATCAAGAGTTTTATATACACTGTAAAATATGGCTCAAAGTAATAACCATCTGCGGAAGCTTCCAAATATAGATATATAGAAGGTATTCCGATGGACGAGATGGAGGAAAACAAGAAAAAACATAAAAGAATGGAAACATGTAGCGTCCATGAGGCTTCGAGGGGTCCCGACTCGTAGCTACTTTGCTAAACTTTTGAAGGGCAATCCTATTATCTGGAGATTGGGGTCTCAAATAAAGGTGTAAATAAATAATGGGGACCAAAGAGCCTTCCTAGTATTTCAGAAAAGAAGCGCGTAGACATGTAGCAGAGCTGGAGCTGAGATCGCTTTAAAAGGCAAAAAAATAAAGGGAAAAATCAACCGGCGAAACCCAAAAGGTCACGTTCACACGGTCAGTATTTGGTCAGTATTTTACATCAGTATTTGTATCCAAAACCAGGTGAGGAACAATCTGAGGAAAAGTATAATAGAAACATCTGCACCACTTCTGTATTTATCACCCACTCCTGGTTTTGGCCACAAATACTGATGTAAAAATACTGACCGAATACTGAACATGTGAACGTGACCAAAGACTAAGAAAGCCAAAGGTGATTACAGCCCATAGAAAAGCAAAGCTGTCCTTTCTATACTTGCCAGCTTTTCAAGCTGGTTGTCTGGAAGAATCCTCCGTGCAGCAGAAACTTTTACGTGTAGTGACTATGCTCCTTTTGATATCACATTGCCGTCCAGGCACCTATTAAAAGTGCGTGAAATGCCCCAAATCAAGGGCACAGCTATAGTTGGTGCAAAGGTAGCAGTCCCACACAAACCCTTGTGACTCAAAGCAGGGCTGACTCCGGGTTTAAGCCGGTCCTTGGTCGAGTCACCCTTAGCCCCACTTCATATATATATTGATTTATTTATATATTTGTTATTGGTTCCCAAAGGGGACTGGAACCAGGGATCACTTGATCACTTGCACAATGCACTACAATACTGTAACTTAGCAATGTAATGCAAAATTACTGGTCTCTTATGAAGCCGTCCCCCATTTCTAACCGATTAAATGCTGCTGTCACAATTGGCAGTGGCATCTAAGGGGTTAAATTGCTGCAGTATGAGCTCACTGTAATACTCAGCTTCTGAGTCCACTCTACACCTGCCGTCCTCACATTGGTCATACGCAGTGTCGGACTGGGGTGGCAAGGGCCCACCAGTAACCAACTCCACGTTCCCACTTTTTTTAGCTACATGCAAATTTGACATTATCCTCAATCACCAATTTATATAACAATGAACGGGGTAGGTTGTTATATGAATAAGATGTCGCCTGTGTGCATAGTGATTCGACCATATTGCGCCAAGTACTGCTCATATAGGAGGGTGGTGGCTAACTCTTACAGAGGGGCCCACCGGAGGATTCTCCTGTTCTCCTGTGGGCCAGTCCAAGCCTGGTTATACATGTTCAGTGGAAGTTACATATTGAAATCTGGGCAGCGTGGTCACCACAGGTGCTCTGGGCCCCCTGGGCACTTGCTCACGTTTGCTGTGTGCTGGCACCTTCCTGAGGGGGTCTGACGTTCCTGTTGCCACCATTAGAAGACACCAGTGAAATACACATGGTGGCCAACTATCCCAGAACATCCAGAAGTGCCTCGTAAAAAAGGAGAAGACCTCTAAGATACCCATGGCAAATATTCTGGGCACTACAACAAATTCCCGAAAAGCAGCGTCTGGCACCAGATCCTGCATCATCATATTCCAGAAAAATATTCAGAAGGCTGGGAATAAACTTGGAAAGGGGACATGTCAAAGGTATTGCCTCTAGAAAGGGTCATGCATGCTTTCACCCACTGCATTCCTGATTCTTCCCGTGGAGGACAATGGCTAAAATTGTCAAGTAAGATTCTACACGGTGCATCGAGGCCATCCTTCTGCCGCGGAAGGTCAGGGCATTGCAAGTTCACTATGAATACTAAAATCTGCCCATATTGTGGTCACCTAAAAGCAGCCGGAAAGACAAAACCTCAGTCCTCTGCTCCGTATGTTCCACATTACATTACTCTATATAATGGGAAGGAATCAGCTTGGATACATTTTTTTTTTTTCAAAATATTTTTAACCGAGAAAAATTGAGAGCCCCCTTCTTCACTTCTCCGCAAAAAAACCATAATGATATAAATAGAAGGTTGTTTTTACCTCCGAGCGGCGGGGGAGCGCATTCAGCAGACACAGAGCATTTACGACTTCTCTCACACAATGGATTTCCCACCTCACCGGCACAATGCCGGGCTCAAAGCGCCGAACAGGGGCTGCTTAACACAGCGGTCGCCCCCACATCAAAACGGCCATTCAGGATTACGTGGGAACAGAGCAGATCGATAGAACGTTTACTAACAAAAAAAACATCCTAATGAAGCAAAAATAACAATAGAACAGTATCATAAAGCAAAAAAATACTAAAAACACTATGGCTTCTCTGCAGTTTGATTGGACTTTATGAAATAGCCATTAAAACAGCATCAATGGGAAATTGTATATTTTAGAAAGTGAAATCTGAGTCAGAGCAGAGGTTAAAAAGAATCTCTCATCCTGGGGGACTTGCCGAACCGTGGACAACGTATTACTTTAATTGAGAACTGTGTAATACTCCATTTCTCCTCTGGAGGTGCTGTACTATTGACAGACCAGCCAACATTTTAGAACGGCGATCCATTCAGCATCTGATTCTGCAAGGATGTTTGCAGAACCAAAGAAATTGTGCAACTGAAGGAGCGGGAAGTCGCTGTCGGAAACTGCTAGAGAACGCAGAGATGGTTTATTACCATCTCTGCCTACCTGGTCACTGTATACCCAGTGCTGAGTGAGTACTAACAGCACTTTCTCCTTCGGAACCAGCGATTATTTGATTGCCGGGTTCAGGACAAAAGCAGTAGCCAGTGTGTTCTATCACATCTAGATCAACTCTGCAGAAGGCTGAATTTGCCTTGTAACTAAGACAAATACAGGCTAAAAAAAAGTATCAATGTTGACAAAAATAAAAAAAATGAATTTAAAAATAACGTAGAAATTTGTCCCCAATTTTACAAAAACAAACAAACATTGTTTAAATAACCAAATAAGAAAAATATTTAGAGATCATAATACCACATGTATGAAAAATGGAAAGAAAAAATATGTGCCTGGTCAAAAACAGAGGTGAATGCCCCATCAGATTATAGCTAAACACTGGGAATGTCAGGACAGTCAAGGAACCTTCCTACAAAAAGGAATTGTTCAAAGTGGACAACCCCTTTAAAAGTCTTTCCAAGAAATAAAGTAGATTCAACATCCGACAGCCCCTGGATTCAGCAGAAATAAGCGGTAGGTGGACACGGTGAAGTTTAGAGACGCCATGGTCTGTTTTCTTGTGCAAGAACATTTCTAGTAACCCTGGATATGAGAACAAATCATCTCTGAATCTGATGTCTTAGCAGACATCTTAGCCGCGCCCTGTTCACCCGCACCTGAGCAGACCCTGAGCTGTGCCTTGTGATCATTACAGAGGATGTAGTACCACCATACCACCAGGAATGTGACATGGCAGCATAGCTCCTCCAGACTGCTTATTGTTGGAGTGTGCAGAGAGTTGGCCTCCCGACTAATCTAATCTAATATACACCCCAATGCTTAATGGTTGTCGAGATGTTCTTTTCCTGAAATTCTGTGCCCTTTTTTCTCCACACATACCTTTGATCATTGTGGCCAAAGAGTTCTATTTTAACCTATCGGTCCACAGGAATTGTTCCCAAAATGCATCAAGTTGTTTAGATGTTCTTTTGCATACTTATGATTCCGAATTTTATGGTGAGGACGGAGGAGAGGTTTTCTTCTGATGAGTCTTGCGTGAAGGTCATATTTGTGCAGGTGTCTCTAAACAGAAGAACAATGTACCACTACTCCAGAGTCTACTAAATCTTTCTGAAGGTCTTTTACAGGCAAATGGGGGTTCTGATTTGCCTCTTTAGCAGCTTTCACTGAAATTTTGATTAGTCTTCCAGACATTATCTTGACCTTCTCTGTTCCTGGTAACTGACATTTCTTAATTAAATTTCTAACTGAAGAAAGGGCAACTTGAAAACGCTTTGCCATCTTCTTATAGCCTTCTCCTGCTCTGTGGGCCTCAACCATTCTCATTTTCAGAGGGTTAGGCAGCCGCTTACAAGAACCCATGGCTGCTGGTTTTTGGCACAAGGTTAGAGGAGGCTGGGTTGTTATAAATCTGGAAAATTTTCATCACCTGGCCTTTCCTAACGATGATAGTGAACAAGCCATAACCCTAACAGACTAATTAAGGTCTGAAACCTTCGTCAAAGTTGTCTGAGCACACAAATCTCAAAGGCTGTCCTTTTTTTAATTTTTAAAATGTAAATACTAAGGAGGGAAATGTATCATCTTTAACGTTAAGCCTTTTAGAGATTTTGACCAGGGGTGCCCAAACTTTTACATGCCACTGTAGTTTTTTTTTTATAATGATTGTGATATGAAAAAGATACTGCCAAACATTTTTCCAAAAATGCATGTAACACAGAAACATGATAATGTTCTGATGATCGCTTCCTTCCTGTGAAATGCCCTTGGGTCTAACTAGAGTCTAAAGGGGTTGCCCTATCTGAACCATGTGGGTTGACTCCCCGGGGCATGGGGCGCACTTTTAAAGACATGTCAGTGGACGGGCGCTGTATAACATGCGGATAATTCGATATGAACAAATTGATCCAACAACCTGGATCCTCTCAATGGGTTAATTTTCGGTTCAGTTCTCCCCGTCCGCGGTTTTAGCTTTTTTACCAGGTGGATCGTGATTCGATTTCATTTATTGGAGCTTGAAATACTTAATTGTAGATGCATGAAGCTCAGCGTATGACACGTCTACATCCATGGAGGGACAGATTAAGTGACGTTACAAGGCCGACCATGGCTACTGTACAGTGATTGCCTCCAGCTCGCTAGCCAACCGCTGGCAGCAGAAAACACATTTACCCGGCCATGCATGAAAGCATTTGTCTTTTCTTTCATTCAGTCTCGCATGAATGCAACAAACATGTCCATTTGTAAAGCTCCATGTCTGCCAGAAAAGGCAACAAATGTGTTTTCATCATCTGGGAGAAGAGCTGCGCCGGCGCCCCAGAGCCGTGTCCAGAGTCTCCCATGGCGCATCATGCACTGCCCCGCGGAGCATACTGATGGATTACACACAGTGATCTGATGCCAGATAACACTGCATTGATAAACTGAATACTTTTATGATTTTTTTTTAAATGTAATAAACTTTACCCCTTCCTGAATTTTCATTTTTGCGCTTTCGTTTTTGTTCCCCTCCCCTTTCTCAAAGAGCCATAAAATATGAAAGCTTGTTTTTTGCAGGGCGTCTGGTAGTTGTGCGGGACACCATTCATTTTTACCATACAATGTATTGGAAAATGGAAAAATAAATTCCAAGTGAAATTGTTTTTTGGGTGTTGTATTCATGGCGTTCATTGTGCAGCATAAAAGAATAAATGGGAATCTTCAGGTCGGGACCATTGCAGTGAGGCCAAACTTTTATAGTTTTTTTTAAATATAATTTAATGGATAAAAAAATGTAAAATTTATTTACCATACAGGTTAAAGGATTTTATACTTTACCAACTTTTACTGACGCAACAATACCCAGTATGATTTTTTTCTTTTTTTTTTTTAGAAATGTCTTTATTTTTATATTGGGAAAGGGGGGGAGTTATGTAAACTTGTATACTTTCTTTTGCAAAAACTTTTTATAACTTTTTTTTGTCCTTTTTCTTAGAGTGAAATGAACAAACTCCTATGAAGCCCAGCCACAAACTAGCTCCAACCGCTGCAGTTAGAGGCAGGTGTCGGCTGTAGAGCGCAGATGGCACCCGTTGTGTATGGTGCAGGCTCAGCTCTGGAGCCTGTCCCATACACACATCTGACATTGGACAGTCCCTTTAAATTAGAATTAGAGATTGGCACAACCCCAGTCCGTGGTCCAGGTTAGTAGTTTCATGCCATGGACAAGAGCTGCTCGATTTTCCTTGTCCTTTAAAATCATAGGCTCGGCTTATCATTAGCCGGACTGGTGAGACATCACCTGTGTGCTACACGTTGCTCAGATGAAGTCACGCCAGGTCGGCAAATCAAATCCGTGCTGGGGAACGCTGAAGTTCAGGAAATTCCTGTCCACATCCAGGGAACACTCACTGAGGGAATCTGGATGCAGGTGTTCAGTTCTCCTGCAGCGCTTCCAGAGGGACAATGTAGCATTACACAACTCCCACTGTAATCAATAGGCTGGTGGTCTAATGAATGATCGGGTGAGGTCACCAGAGCGTCGGATACTTTTTGTTGTCATCTTCTACCCTGGCTAATAAATGAGGGCCCTGAATGGCTGATTCAGGTCTGCTTTCCTTATAGGGTAGTTAAAACTCAGATTTCTAAACCAAAGTTTGCACTGTAGCTCCCAGGGAGCATGACGTCCTGAGAGATGAGATGGATGCAGATACTTGAGAATGTCAATGTACGGTGTATTGAGATACATGTTGGAGTCTGGGTGACAATGCAGCGCCCCAGAGTCCTGGTCGTTGCAGTAATGTCATTCTTCCACCAGGGGGAGTGATGTTACATCTGATGGCACCAAAGGAGTTCACCTTACCAGGTATCACAAAACACACAACACACTTCACACTCCAGTCCACCAGGGGGAGCAAAGGTTCTATCTACTAGGCCACTCCTCACATTAGGGTAAAACTGGTGGGTTGGATAGAAAGTTAGGGAGTTGCTCACCGGGCTTTGCCCAGACAACACCTGTCAGGCAGACAGAGGGAAAAGGAGGAACATCGGAGCTGCAGACAGAGGGTCCCTGTCAGGGGTGGGATCCTGACAGAGGTCTAGCAAGACAGAAAGACACGGAGCTGCGCCTGCCCCACGTGCGGCAGCATCCTAAGAGAGGACACGAAGAGAATTGTATTGTAGGGAGTGAGAAACAAAGTCATAGCACAAGGAAAAGAAAGACAGAAGGAGTCCTGTCCTGAGAGAGGCTGCCTCCTTCTGGAGCGCGGGCCGGTGGCCGGAACACCGAGGGAGGGACTCTACGCTTTACTTCAGAGACCGGCAGGGCAGTCAATTCCAAGTTGGCTGTTCGACCTTAATACCTAAGAAGACACAGGTGGCAAATTGTGGGGGTCGGGGCATCTCTAGGGTCCCTATAAACAAGCCTCAGGCCACCCCGTCATATGGGTTTGTCCTATCCATACCATCTGGGGGACAGAGAGGAAGAAATAACATCTATAACATCTACAAAAGTTGTGAGGACCTTACCGAGTTGCTCAACAGGGAGGTACTACAACGCACGAGCGCTAGTGGGAAGGCTACTGATGTCCACCTGGATAAGGGGACTCCGGAATTATCATCAGACCGGCCGGACTCTGCCTACCCTGTCATCCGGCACTCTGGACTGTGGATGCTGAAGCCTTCAGTAAAGATAAAGAGACTGCATCCTTTGTGTCCTCGTTATTCACCGCGCCTTACATATACCATCTAGCTGCCATAACATCACCCCAGCGGACACCTGAGCAGCGTCGGTCACTCTGACCGAATACCACAGGTGGCGTCACGAACACTACCGTTATATACGAACTCTGCCTTTTATTGGGTGCCCCTCATAGGGCCACGGGCTGGGTCGGGCCACCGTGACATCCTCGCTGAAGGAACTGAAGGACCCGGTACCCCATTGCCCTTACGTGGGGGCGCTCCTCGCTGAAGGAACTGAAGGACCCGGTACCCCATTGCCCTTACGTGGGGGCGCTCCAACAACATAATGGGGTCAACCATGGAGCTCCCATTAAAAACAAGGTCACAGTTCTCCTATAGCTGTTCCAGTAAGAGCTTTGACAAAGATCGTTGAGATCGAAACGCGTTGCCACTGTGCCTCTGTTGGTGGTCGGCACTTATTTCAGGGAGCATGTACACCATGCACACTATGCTTTTAATATATGATATAAATAAAAGGAATTTTTAAGGAGCTGGAACTACACCCTTTTTTTTCTTGCTGTCTTATATTACAGGGTCTGCCTTTAGGGGTGCTGCCTTATAGTACAGGGTCTGCCTATGGGGGTGCTGCCTCATAGTACAGGGTCTGCCTATAGGGTGCTACCTTATACTACAGGGTCTGCCTATGGGGTGCTGCCTTATACTACGGAGTCTGCCTATGGGGTGCTGCCTTGTGCTATAGAGTCTGCCTATGGGGGGTGCATTATACAATATAGAGTAGGCCTATGGGGAGTGCATTATACTATATTGAGGACTATCTGGTGCATAATATTATATTGAGGACGATCTGGTGCATTATACTGTATGGAGGCTATCTAGAGGGGCATCATACAGTGTGGGGATTACAGTGTTGGAGCCATCAAACAGTTTGGAGGCTACTAAGGGGTCAGTATACTGTGTATAAGAGAGCATCATACTGTGTATAGGGGAGCTGTACAGGGGGACAGACTCAAGGTTACCTGGTTAGGGTCCCACTCAGAAGCTTCGCCCCCTGAATCAAAACCCTAGCTACACCTCTGCTGCCATGGAAAGGATTTTTTTTTACATCTCCAGTCCCCAAAATCAAAGGTGATGGGGCCGTCTAGGTCATGGTCCCATGTTTGCCAGCGGCCATTCGTAGCCGCGTGTTGCCCACGCCCTGGAAATAATGATCCATTATTTTATGTTCCAATCCTGCAGGTCGGTCACTTTTACACCCAATTCTGGGCTCGTGCCAACCATCGAGGACGACTTTATTCTTTTTTTTCCTGCCTAATATCCTAAGACATCTTTTACCACGGTGCTAATAATGACGGACTAATGAAGCAATGACGCCGTGTCAGTCCATTGTAATAGCGAGATGGGAGCAGCATGTTTCTAAGTCTCCTCATAGCCAATTCATTACAGGCCCCTTCGGCTGCTTAGAGGTTAATAAAATCCATATTTCTCTCCTCCAATCTCCTCTCTTAAAGTGCCCTCCCCCAATAACCACTTAAACTCTTCAGTTCCTCTCCGCAGTTCCTCTGAGGCTAATTGAATAAACTTCATGGAAATTTAATCCAGTCCGATAAATTAAATTAGGAAGGCTTGTTCCTGTAAAATTCAGAACCTCAGCACTTTATTATATAGGAAATGGTGATTTATGGCCAGAGACAACGTGCTGAAGAACTCTGCTCTCATATATGTGGTTGGTAGAGGAGAACCTACCGCTGCTGCCGATCTCCGTGAAGTCCTCCTGACACATTGCTATACGCTGTATGGAATGTTTCGTGCATTTATTACACGCGGAGATTTTTAGCAATTCAATGAAATCTCCTTTCTTTTTCAAATTCCATTATTCACTATAGGGGGCAGTGTTATATGCAATGTATCTTTGCCTCTACGTGGCAGTATTGTTTTCTTTGGAGATTGCCTTGGAACTTCTTGAATACATAAGAGCTCTAGTCCACTACTTGAAAACCTCATGAGACTTTGAGAATACCTCAGCTGCTGCGGAACCTTTTTTTTGAAGAGTAAAAAGGTGCAGCAGCTGAGGTGTGTATGATGATGTTCTGCAGCAGCTGAGGTGTGTTATGAGGTTCTGCAGCATTGGAACTGTGTATTATGAGGTTCTGCAGCAGCTGAGGTGTGTATTATGAGGCTGTGCAGCAGCTGAGGTGTGTATTATGAGGTTCTGCAGCAGCTTTGCTGAGTAGGATGGACGGCGATGTGTCTCCTCGTTACCACTCACTACTGTGTTAATGGTAATTAAACTATTACTGTAGTTGTTTTTTTAGACGTACAAATGTAGAGCAGATGGTGAGAGCAGAAAAGAAAACAACTTGTAGATGAGGATCCCCGGAGTCAGCGCTTATTTCTCTCCCGTGGCTCAGCTGACCGGCCCGATGCAGAATGCGCTGTACCTGTTTATATCTCTGAATTTTTCTTGTTCCCAGAAATGTATCCAGCGATGAAGACTTGATGCCCCTGGTGCAGAGGAGCAGTTGGTGAGCATGAAGTACAAGTGATGACTTGGAACAGTGATGGCTGATGTAGCAGATCTGGAACAGTGATGGCTGATGTAGCAGATCTGGAATGACTGTGATGACTGAAGTAGTACAGCTGAGATGGTAATGACTGTTGTGGTAAAGCTGAAAATGCCATGTATGATATAGAAGAAGTGGAACAATTCAGACTGATGTAGCAGAACCGCAACAGTGATGACTGATGTAGCAGAACTGGAACAGCAATGAATTTCTCCATCTCCTCCATTGCCGGGGTCAGCGTATAACGCACATCACTCGGATGACATCTGAGTGATGTGCGTTGTCACACTCGCACCCATAGGCTTATATGGGTGCGAGGGAGACGAGACTCGGCCGAGTGTCGGTGACAATCGCAGCATGCTGCGATTTCACTGGCACGTTGAAAACGGCCAAGGAAAAAAACGGTGATGTGAGCTGCCCCATAGAGGAATACTCGTCTGAGTGCTATGCGATTTTTTATCGCATAGCACTCGTATGTATTATACGATAGTGTAACTCTAGCCTAACTGGGGCAGTAGGGCTGTGGTGGAAGAGTTGCATAGTTGCAGGAAAAACAACTACTTGAAAACCTAGATGGCATCCCACCTCTGAGCTGAATTGATAATGCAACCTGACATGCAGAAGACCAAAGAGGAAGCCCACCTAGAGGAGGTTAATAACACTGTACAGGCAACTTTTAGGAAAGTAACAGTGACCTGTGCTGCTGAATGTCATTTTCCCTGATAGTCTTGCCGTTTTTTTGGAAGCACCTTCCACACCCCTGTAATTTCTACATTTGGACCCTGGGATTTTCCATCTGAGTGTTAGCAAGAATGATGTAGACTACTTCAGCAGAAGAAAGATTTTTGCCAGGAGAGGGTTCATTATGATTTAGCTAAGGAAGTGTGTTTCCTCGCTGTACGTCCTCTAAACATGGACAAGCTGTGAGGCTGGGTAGACAAGAGGCCCGGGGTCAGATACCAAGAGAGCTCGTCAAAAACAAAAGGGTAACAGGTCACAGTCCGAGGTCAGAATTCCGGGAAGGTAGTGGATCAGGACAAAAGGGCTAGACAAACAGATGGTAAAAGACACGGTCCAAAGTCGGGCAACAAAGACCAAATACAGGAACACAGAGGAAGCGCACAATACTTGAGCAAAGCTACAACTGGCACTATTTGGAGGAGGAAAGCCAGCTAAATAGCCAGGCAATCACTCAAACAGCAGACACATGGAGGAAGCCCTGGCAAGTCCTGGTTGTGACTGGACTGCTGAACTGTCACTCAACACACTGACAGCTCAGCAGTGGAATATTGGATGAATCTATTAATCAAGTGTTGATCAAAATAGATCTATCTTTGATCCTGTAATAATAAGCAGAATTATCCAACAATACAATCCTCATCATTTCCTGGTCACTGAATGTTATTGAAACACTTCATTGCTTTTCAGATGGTGATACCCAGAAGGAAAAGTGAGCGATGTGACCTTGTCATGCCAGCAACCACACATGCAACAGGTAGATGAGCAATTAGAAGGCTATGAGAGCAGCACTGGAGTCCATATGCCCCGCTCTGATAATTCTGGGGTCTACAGGCACTGATAACAGATCCTCCATATTACTAGAGAGCACATCTGTAAGTGACGCTTCAGTGTGAAGGATCTCAAGTTTCTTACATAACAGTGATGAGAAGTAATGACCAGAAGTAGGTCACAGAACAGCAGCAAGATTAAGCTTTATCAGTGATGGAAGCTTTTTTTACATAATATATATATATATATATATATATATATATATATATATATGTAACACCCCAGGTTCCTGATTATTACAGCGGCATTGCTTTCCTCATGGGGAGAGTGATGCCATGCTTGGAAGCGAGGAAGGATCCCTCTATCAGGTATTCAGCACATACAACACTGTTCTGACTCCAGGCCAGAAGGGGGAGCTCTGAACCCAGATTCAGGGGAGCTTCCCTAGAAAATATATATTCTGGCTTGGAAGAAGAGTTAGTCAGTCTGTCAGAGGAACAGAGGAGTGAGGAGTCTGTGAGAGGAGAGTGGAGTGAGAGGAAGTAGACAAAGAGGTCTGAGAGGAAAGCTGGGGCCGTGCAGCCACGTGAGGTGCTGCAGCTCCTGGAAGGAAAGAACAGCAGAACAGTCTATAAAGAGACTGAGTGGGGAAGTGGAGCGCAGGAGAGTGAAGATCTGGAGAAGCAAGCTGTGACTGAGCTTCCTCCATGCTGAGCGCAGATACCGGTAACCGGAAGACCGAGGTTGTGCAGTACTTTATGTCTCACAGCAGAAACCGGTGTATGGCTGGACTTCAGGTCACCTGGCCACCACTAACACCCGAGGACACAGTAGCAGATAGAGCCCGGATCGTGATAGAGATCCTGTAAAAAGGCTCGAGTTACCTGTCGTACGGGTAGTGTCCTACCGACAAGGGAAACAGAGAGAACGTGAGGACCTTGTGAGAGGCCTAAGGCAGCAAGGGGCTACATCACCGCGCTAGAAGGAAGGCTTCCAACTCCACCTGGTTAGGGGGATTCCAGATTCGCTTCCAAGCCGGCCGGACCATACCAGTACCTGTGATCCGGTACCCTAGACTGTGGCTACCTGATCTCTACAGTAAAGAGGTAAAGAGACTGCAACCCTGTGTCCTCCGTTTATTTCTGGCACCACACCATCCTTACCAAACACACCGGGAGCCTTGGGGACCCAGCTTCACCTGTGGGAAGCCATACCAGCCCGGCTGCCATAACATCACCCCAAAGGACCCCTTTTAGCAGCGTTGGTCACCCCTGACCGAATACCACAGGTGGCGTCACAAACTTTTATTATTTCACAAACCCCTTAAAAGACTATCCCCTTTTACTAGGGCCACAGACCGGGTTGCCGCCGCCGTGACACATCCCTTTAAGTACCAGACCCGGTACCGAGTACCCCATGGCCCTGGCAGGCGTTCTATATATATATATATATATATATATATATATATATATATATACAGTGAGGAGAATAAGTATTTGATACACTGCCGATTTTGCAAGTTTTCCCACCTACAAGGAATAGAGAGGTCTGTAATTTTTATGGCATGTACACTTCAACTGTGAGAAACAGAATCTAAAAATAAAAACAAGAAAGTCACATTGTATAATTTTTACATAATTAATTTGCATTTTATTGCATGAAATAAGTATTTGATACAAAAGAAAAACAGAATTTAATATTTGTTACAGAAACCTTGGTTTGCAATTACAGAGGTCAGACATTTCCTGTAGTCCTTGACACAGTTTGCACACACTGCAGCAGGGATATTGGCCCCCTCCTCCATACAGATCTTCTCCAGATCTTTCAGATTTTAGGGCTGTCGCTGGGCAACATTGAGTTTCAGCTCCTTCAAAAGATTTTCTACTGGGTTCAGGTCTGGAGACGGGCTAGGCCACAAGCTTGAAATGCTTCTTACGCAGCCGCTCCTTAGTTGCCCTTGGCTGTGTGTTTTGGGTCATTTATAAAGGTAATGAGTGCAGAGTAGGAGGCTTCTTACAGAAAAACTAACAGGTCTGTGAGAACCAGAATTCTTGCTGGTTGGACGGTGATCAAACACTTATTTCATGCAATAAAATGCAAATTAATTATGTAAAAATCATTCAAAGTGATTATCTGGTTTTTATCATTATCTTGTACCCCAAGTGTCATTATCCTGTACCACAAGTGTCAGTGTCATTATCCTTTACCCCAAGTGTCAGTGTCATTATCCTGTACCCCCAGTGTCAGTGTCATTATCCTGTACCCCAAGTGTCAGTGTCATTATCCTGTACCCCAAGTGTCAGTGTCATTATCCTGTACCCCAAGTGTCATTATCCTGTACCCCAAGTGTCAGTGTCATTATCCTGTGCCCCAAGTGTCAGTGTCATTATCCTGTACCCCAAGTGTCAGTGTCATTATCCTGTACCCCAAGTGTCATTATCCTGTACCCCAAGTGTCAGTGTCATTATCCTGTACCCCCAGTGTCAGTGTCATTATCCTGTACCCCCAGTGTCATTATCCTGTACCCCAAGTGTCAGTGTCATTATCCTGTACCCCGAGTGTCAGTGTCATTATCCTGTACCCCGAGTGTCAGTGTCATTATCCTGCACGCCGAGTGTCAGTGTCTTTATCCTGTACCCCGAGTGTCAGTGCCATTATCCTGTACCCCGAGTGTCATTATCCTGCACGCCGAGTGTCAGTGTCTTTATCCTGTACCCCCAGTGTCAGTGTCATTATCCTGTACCCCGAGTGTCAGTGTCATTATCCTGTACCCTGAGTGTCATTATCCTGTACCCCGAGTGTCATTATCCTGCACCCCGAGTGTCAGTGCCATTATCCTGTATCCCGAGTGTCAGTGTCATTATCCTGTACCCCGAGTGTCAGTGTCATTATCCTGCACGCCGAGTGTCAGTGTCTTTATCCTGTACCCCGAGTGTCAGTGCCATTATCCTGTACCCCGAGTGTCATTATCCTGTACCCCGAGTGTCATTATCCTGCACGCCGAGTGTCAGTGTCTTTATCCTGTACCCCCAGTGTCAGTGTCATTATCCTGTACCCTGAGTGTCATTATCCTGTACCCCGAGTGTCATTATCCTGCACCCTGAGTGTCAGTGTCATTATCCTGTATCCCGAGTGTCAGTGTCATTATCCTGTACCCCGAATGTCAGTGTCATTATCCTGTACCCCCAGTGTCAGTGTCATTATCCTGTACCCCGAGTGTCAGTGTCATTATCCTGTACCCCGAATGTCAGTGTCATTATCCTGTACCCCGAGTGTCAGTGTCATTATCCTGTACCCCGAGTGTCAGTGCCATTATCCTGTATCCCGAGTGTCAGTGTCATTATCCTGTACCCCGAATGTCAGTGTCATTATCCTGTACCCCGAGTGTCAGTGTCATTATCCTGTACCCCGAGTGTCAGTGTCATTATCCTGTACCCCCAGTGTCAGTGCCATTATCCTGTATCCCGAGTGTCAGTGTCATTATCCTGTACCCCGAATGTCAGTGTCATTATCCTGTACCCCGAGTGTCAGTGTCATTATCCTGTACCCCGAGTGTCAGTGTCATTATCCTGTACCCCCAGTGTCAGTGTCATTATCCTGTACCCCGAGTGTCAGTGTCATTATCCTGTACCCCGAGTGTCAGTGCCATTATCCTGTATCCCGAGTGTCAGTGTCATTATCCTGTACCCCGAATGTCAGTGTCATTATCCTGTACCCCGAGTGTCAGCGTCATTATCCTGTACCCCGAGTGTCAGTGTCATTATCCTGTACCCCGAGTGTCAGTGTCATTATCCTGTACCCCAAGTGTCAGTGCCATTATCCTGTACCCCAAGTGTCAGTGCCATTATCCTGTACCCCGAGTGTCAGTGCCATTATCCTGTACCCCGAGTGTCAGTGTCATTATCCTGTACCCCCAGTGTCAGCGTCATTATCCTGTACCCCAAGTGTCAGTGCCATTATCCTGTACCCCCAGTGTCAGTGTCATTATCCTGTACCCCGAGTGTCAGTGTCATTATCCTGTACCCCGAGTGTCAGTGCCATTATCCTGTACCCCGAGTGTCAGTGTCATCATCCTGTACCCCGAGTGTCAGCGTCATTATCCTGTACCCCGAGTGTCATTATCCTGTACCCCAAGTGTCAGTGCCATTATCCTGTACCCCCAGTGTCAGTGTCATTATCCTGTACCCCGAGTGTCAGTGCCATTATCCTGTACCCCGAGTGTCAGTGTCATTATCCTGTACCCCCAGTGTCAGCGTCATTATCCTGTACCCCAAGTGTCAGTGCCATTATCCTGTACCCCAAGTGTCAGTGCCATTATCCTGTACCCCGAGTGTCAGTGCCATTATCCTGTACCCCGAGTGTCAGTGCCATTATCCTGTACCCCGAGTGTCAGTGTCATTATCCTGTACCCCAAGTGTCAGTGCCATTATCCTGTACCCCAAGTGTCAGTGCCATTATCCTGTACCCCGAGTGTCAGTGCCATTATCCTGTACCCCGAGTGTCAGTGTCATTATCCTGTACCCCGAATGTCAGTGTCATTATCCTGTACCCCGAGTGTCAGCGTCATTATCCTGTACCCCGAGTGTCAGTGTCATTATCCTGTACCCCGAGTGTCAGTGCCATTATCCTGTATCCCGAGTGTCAGTGCCATTATCCTGTACCCCGAGTGTCAGTGCCATTATCCTGTATCCCGAGTGTCAGTGCCATTATCCTGTACCCCGAGTGTCAGTGTCATTATCCTGTACCCCGAGTGTCAGTGCCATCATCCTGTACCCCGAGTGTCAGTGTCATTATCCTGTACCCCCAGTGTCAGTGCCATCATCCTGTACCCCGAGTGTCATTATCCTGTACCCCGAGTATCAGTATCAGTGCCATTATCCTGTACCCCGAGTGTCAGCGTCATTATCCTGTACCCCGAGTGTCAGTGTCATTATCCTGTACCCCGAGTGTCAGTGCCATCATCCTGTACCCCGAGTGTCATTATCCTGTACCCCGAGTGTCAGTGTCATTATCCTGTACGCCGAGTGTCAGTGTCATTATCCTGTACCCCGAGTGTCAGTGTCATTATCCTGTACCCCGAGTGTCAGTGTCATTATCCTGTACCCCAAGTGTCAGTGTCATTATCCTGTACCCCGAGTGTCAGTGCCATCATCCTGTACCCTGAGTGTCATTATCCTGTACCCCGAGTGTCAGTGTCATTATCCTGTACCCCGAGTGTCAGTGTCATTATCCTGTACCCCGAGTGTCAGTGTCATTATCCTGTACCCCAAGTGTCAGTGTCATTATCCTGTACCCCGAGTGTCAGTGTCATCATCCTGTACCCCAGTATCAGCGTCATTATCCTGTACCCCCAGTGTCAGTGTCATTATCCTGTACCCCGAGTGTCAGTGTCATTATCCTGTACCCGAGTGTCAGTGTCATTATCCTGTACCCCGAGTGTCAGTGCCATTATCCTGTACCCCAAGTGTCAGTGTCATTATCCTGTACCCCGAGTGTCAGTGTCATTATCCTGTACCCCGAGTGTCAGTGTCATTATCCTGTACCCCCAGTGTCAGTGTCATTATCCTGTACCCGAGTGTCAGTGTCATTATCCTGTACCCCGAGTGTCAGTGCCATTATCCTGTACCCCCAGTGTCAGTGTCATTATCCTGTACCTCGAGTGTCTGTGTCATTATCCTGTACCCCGAGTGTCAGTGTCATTATCCTGTACCCCCAGTGTCAGTGTCATTATCCTGTACCCGAGTGTCAGTGTCATTATCCTGTACCCCGAGTGTCAGTGCCATTATCCTGTACCCCAAGTGTCAGTGTCATTATCCTGTACCCCGAGTGTCAGTGTCATTATCCTGTACCCCGAGTGTCAGTGTCATTATCCTGTACCCCGAGTGTCAGTGTCATTATCCTGTACCCCGAGTGTCAGTGTCATTATCCTGTACCCCTAGTGTCAGTGCCATTATCCTGTACCCCGAGTGTCAGTGTCATTATCCTGTACCCCGAGTGTCAGTGTCATTATCCTGTACCCCGAGTGTCATTATCCTGCACCCTGAGTGTCAGTGTCATTATCCTGTACCCCGAGTGTCAGTGTCATTATCCTGTACCCCCAGTGTCAGTGTCATTATCCTGTACCCCGAGTGTCAGTGTCATTATCCTGTACCCCCAGTGTCAGTGTCATTATCCTGTACCCCCAGTGTCAGTGTCATTATCCTGTACCCCCAGTGTCAGTGTCATTATCCTGTACCCCGAGTGTCAGTGTCATTATCCTGTACCCCCAGTGCCATTATCCTGTACCCCCAGTGTCAGTGTCATTATCCTGTACCCCCAGTGTCAGTGTAATTATCCTGTACCCCGAGTGTCAGTGCCATTATCCTGTACCCCCAGTGTCAGCGTCATTATCCTGTACCCCCAGTGTCAGCGTCATTATCCTGTACCCCGAGTGTCAGTGTCATTATCCTGTACCCCGAGTGTCAGTGTCATTATCCTGTACCCTGAGTGTCAGTGCCATTATCCTGTACCCCCAGTGTCAGTGTCATAATCCTGTACCCCCATTGTCAGTGTCATTATCCTGTACCCCGAGTATCAGTGTCATTATCCTGTAACCCCAGTGTCAGCGCCATTATCCTGTACCCCGAGTGTCAGTGTCATTATCCTGTACCCCCAGTGTCAGTGTCATTATCCTGTACCCTGAGTGTCAGTGTCATTATCCTGTAACCCCAGTGTCAGCGCCATTATCCTGTACCCCGAGTGTCAGTGTCATTATCCTGTACCCCGAGTGTCAGTGTCATTATCCTGTAACCCGAGTGTCAGTGTCATTATCCTGTACCCCGAGTGTCAGTGTCATTATCCTGTACCCCCAGTGTCAGTGTCATTATCCTGTACCCTGAGTGTCAGTGCCATTATCCTGCACCCCAAGTGTCAGTGTCATTATCCTGTACCCCCAGTGTCAGTGTCATTATCCTGTACCCCCAGTGTCAGTGTCATTATCCTGTACCCCCAGTGTCAGTGTCATTATCCTGTACCCCCAGTGTCAGTGTCATTATCCTGTACCCTGAGTGTCAGTGCCATTATCCTGCACCCCAAGTGTCAGTGTCATTATCCTGTACCCCCAGTGTCAGTGTCATTATCCTGTAACCCCAGTGTCAGCGCCATTATCCTGTACCCCCAGTGTCAGTGTCTTTATCCTGTACCCCGAGTATCAGTGTCATTATCCTGTAACCCGAGTGTCAGTGTCATTATCCTGTACCCCGAGTGTCAGTGTCATTATCCTGTACCCCCAGTGTCAGCGCCATTATCCTGTACCCCGAGTGTCAGTGTCATTATCCTGTACCCCCAGTGTCAGTGTCATTATCCTGTACCCCGAGTGTCAGTGTCATTATCCTGTACCCCGAGTGTCAGTGTCATTATCCTGTACCCCGAGTATCAGTGTCATTATCCTGTAACCCCAGTGTCAGTGTCATTATCCTGTACCCCGAGTGTCAGTGTCATTATCCTGTACCCCGAGTGTCAGTGCCATTATCCTGTACCCCGAGTGTCAGTGTCATTATCCTGTACCCCCAGTGTCAGTGTCATTATCCTGTACCCTGAGTGTCAGTGTCATTATCCTGTAACCCCAGTGTCAGCGCCATTATCCTGTACCCCGAGTGTCAGTGTCATTATCCTGTACCCCGAGTGTCAGTGTCATTATCCTGTAACCCGAGTGTCAGTGTCATTATCCTGTACCCCGAGTGTCAGTGTCATTATCCTGTACCCCCAGTGTCAGTGTCATTATCCTGTACCCTGAGTATCAGTGTCATTATCCTGTAACCCCAGTGTCAGCGCCATTATCCTGTACCCCCAGTGTCAGTGTCATTATCCTGTACCCCGAGTATCAGTGTCATTATCCTTTAACCCGAGTGTCAGTGTCATTATCCTGTACCCCGAGTGTCAGTGTCATTATCCTGTACCCCGAGTGTCAGTGTCATTATCCTGTACCCCCAGTGTCAGTGTCATTATCCTGTACCCCGAGTGTCAGTGTCATTATCCTGTACCCCGAGTGTCAGTGTCATTATCCTGTACCCCGAGTGTCAGTGTCATTATCCTGTACCCCAAGTGTCAGTGTCATTATCCTGTACCCCGAGTGTCAGTGTCATCATCCTGTACCCCAGTATCAGCGTCATTATCCTGTACCCCCAGCGTCAGTGTCATTATCCTGTACCCCGAGTGTCAGTGTCATTATCCTGTACCCGAGTGTCAGTGTCATTATCCTGTACCCCGAGTGTCAGTGCCATTATCCTGTACCCCAAGTGTCAGTGTCATTATCCTGTACCTCGAGTGTCTGTGTCATTATCCTGTACCCCGAGTGTCAGTGTCATTATCCTGTACCCCGAGTGTCTGTGTCATTATCCTGTAACCCGAGTGTCAGTGTCATTATCCTGTACCCCGAGTGTCAGTGTCATTATCCTGTACCCCGAGTGTCAGTGTCATTATCCTGTACCCCCAGTGTCAGTGTCATTATCCTGTACCCCGAGTGTCAGTGTCATTATCCTGTACCCCCAGTGTCAGTGTCATTATCCTGTACCCCGAGTGTCAGTGTCATTATCCTGTACCCCGAGTGTCAGTGTCATTATCCTGTACCCCGAGTGTCAGTGTCATTATCCTGTACCCCCAGTGTCAGTGTCATTATCCTGTACCCGAGTGTCAGTGTCATTATCCTGTACCCCGAGTGTCAGTGCCATTATCCTGTACCCCAAGTGTCAGTGTCATTATCCTGTACCCCGAGTGTCAGTGTCATTATCCTGTACCCCGAGTGTCAGTGTCATTATCCTGTACCCCGAGTGTCAGTGTCATTATCCTGTACCCCTAGTGTCAGTGCCATTATCCTGTACCCCGAGTGTCAGTGTCATTATCCTGTACCCCGAGTGTCAGTGTCATTATCCTGTACCCCGAGTGTCATTATCCTGCACCCTGAGTGTCAGTGTCATTATCCTGTTCCCCGAGTGTCAGTGTCATTATCCTGTACCCCCAGTGTCAGTGTCATTATCCTGTACCCCGAGTGTCAGTGTCATTATCCTGTACCCCCAGTGTCAGTGTCATTATCCTGTACCCCCAGTGTCAGTGTCATTATCCTGTACCCCCAGTGTCAGTGTAATTATCCTGTACCCCGAGTGTCAGTGCCATTATCCTGTACCCCCAGTGTCAGCGTCATTATCCTGTACCCCCAGTGTCAGCGTCATTATCCTGTACCCCCAGTGTCAGCGTCATTATCCTGTACCCCGAGTGTCAGTGTCATTATCCTGTACCCCGAGTGTCAGTGTCATTATCCTGTACCCTGAGTGTCAGTGCCATTATCCTGTACCCCCATTGTCAGTGTCATTATCCTGTACCCCGAGTATCAGTGTCATTATCCTGTAACCCCAGTGTCAGCGCCATTATCCTGTACCCCGAGTGTCAGTGTCATTATCCTGTACCCCCAGTGTCAGTGTCATTATCCTGTACCCTGAGTGTCAGTGTCATTATCCTGTAACCCCAGTGTCAGCGCCATTATCCTGTACCCCGAGTGTCAGTGTCATTATCCTGTAACCCGAGTGTCAGTGTCATTATCCTGTACCCCGAGTGTCAGTGTCATTATCCTGTACCCCCAGTGTCAGTGTCATTATCCTGTACCCTGAGTGTCAGTGCCATTATCCTGTACCCCCAGTGTCAGTGTCATTATCCTGTACCCTGAGTATCAGTGTCATTATCCTGTAACCCCAGTGTCAGCGCCATTATCCTGTACCCCCAGTGTCAGTGTCATTATCCTGTAACCCGAGTGTCAGTGTCATTATCCTGTACCCCGAGTATCAGTGTCATTATCCTGTAACCCGAGTGTCAGTGTCATTATCCTGTACCCCGAGTGTCAGTGTCATTATCCTGTACCCCCAGTGTCAGCGCCATTATCCTGTACCCCGAGTGTCAGTGTCATTATCCTGTACCCCCAGTGTCAGTGTCATTATCCTGTACCCCGAGTGTCAGTGTCATTATCCTGTACCCCGAGTGTCAGTGTCATTATCCTGTACCCCGAGTGTCAGTGTCATTATCCTGTACCCCGAGTGTCAGTGTCATTATCCTGTACCCCCAGTGTCAGTGTCATTATCCTGTACCCCGAGTGTCAGTGTCATTATCCTGTACCCCCAGTGTCAGTGTCATTATCCTGTACCCTGAGTGTCAGTGTCATTATCCTGTAACCCCAGTGTCAGCGCCATTATCCTGTACCCCGAGTGTCAGTGTCATTATCCTGTACCCCGAGTGTCAGTGTCATTATCCTGTACCCCCAGTGTCAGTGTCATTATCCTGTACCCTGAGTGTCAGTGTCATTATCCTGTAACCCCAGTGTCAGCGCCATTATCCTGTACCCCGAGTGTCAGTGTCATTATCCTGTACCCCGAGTGTCAGTGTCATTATCCTGTAACCCCAGTGTCAGCGCCATTATCCTGTACCCCCAGTGTCAGTGTCATTATCCTGTACCCCGAGTATCAGTGTCAATATCCTGTAACCCCAGTGTCAGCGCCATTATCCTGTACCCCCAGTGTCAGTGTCATTATCCTGTACCCCGAGTATCAGTGTCATTATCCTGTAACCCCAGTGTCAGCGCCATTATCCTGTACCCCGAGTGTCAGTGTCATTATCCTGTACCCCGAGTGTCAGTGTCATTATCCTGTACCCCCAGTGTCAGTGTCATTATCCTGTATCCCCAGTGTCAGTGTCATTATCCTGTACCCCCAGTGTCAGCGTCATTATCCTGTACCCCCAGTGTCAGCGCCATTATCCTGTATCCCCAGTGTCAGTGTCATTATCCTGTATCCCCAGTGTCAGTGTCATTATCCTGTACCCCGAGTGTCAGTGTCATTATCCTGTACCCCCAGTGTCAGCGCCATTATCCTGTACCCCGAGTGTCAGTGTCATTATCCTGTACCCCGAGTGTCAGTGTCATTATCCTGTACCCCGAGTGTCATTATCCTGCACGCCGAGTGTCAGTGTCATTATCCTGTACCCCGAGTGTCAGTGTCATTATCCTGTAACCCCAGTGTCAGCGCCATTATCCTGTACCCCCAGTGTCAGTGTCATTATCCTGTACCCCGAGTATCAGTGTCATTATCCTGTAACCCCAGTGTCAGCGCCATTATCCTGTACCCCGAGTGTCAGTGTCATTATCCTGTACCCCGAGTGTCAGTGTCATTATCCTGTACCCCCAGTGTCAGTGTCATTATCCTGTACCCCCAGTGTCAGTGTCATTATCCTGTACCCCCAGTGTCAGCGTCATTATCCTGTACCCCAAGTGTCAGTGCCATTATCCTGTACCCCAAGTGTCAGTGTCATTATCCTGTACCCTGAGTGTCAGTGCCATTATCCTGTACCCCCAGTGTCAGTGTCATTATCCTGTACCCCCATTGTCAGTGTCATTATCCTGTACCCCGAGTGTCAGTGTCATTATCCTGTACCCCGAGTATCAGTGTCATTATCCTGTACCCCGAGTGTCAGCGTCATTATCCTGTACCCCGAGAGTCAGTGTCATTATCCTGTACCCCGAGTGTCAGTGTCATTATCCTGTAACCCCAGTGTCAGCGCCATTATCCTGTACCCCGAGTGTCAGTGTCATTATCCTGTACCCCGAGTGTCAGTGTCATTATCCTGTACCCCCTGTGTCAGTGTCATTATCCTGTACCCCGAGTGTCAGTGTCATTATCCTGTACCCCGAGTGTCAGTGTCATTATCCTGTACCCCGAGTGTCAGTGTCATTATCCTGCACCCCAAGTGTCAGTGTCATTATCCTGTACCCCGAGTGTCAGTGTCATTATCCTGTACCCCGAGTGTCAGTGTCATTATCCTGTACCCCGAGTGTCAGTGTCATTATCCTGTACCCCCAGTGTCAGTGTCATTATCCTGTACCCCGAGTGTCAGTGTCATTATCCTGCACCCCAAGTGTCAGTGTCATTATCCTGTACCCCGAGTGTCAGTGTCATTATCCTGTACCCCGAGTGTCAGCGTCATTATCCTGTACCCCCAGTGTCAGCGTCATTATCCTGTACCCCAAGTGTCAGTGTCATTATCCTGTACCCGAGTGTCAGTGTCATTATCCTGTACCCCGAGTGTCAGTGTCATTATCCTGTACCCCGAGTGTCAGTGCCATTATCCTGTACCCCAAGTGTCAGTGTCATTATCCTGTACCCCAGTGTCAGTGTCATTATCCTGTACCCCCAGTGTCAGTGCCATTATCCTGTACCCCCAGTGTCAGTGTCATTATCCTGTACCCCCAGTGTCAGTGTCATTATCCTGTACCCGAGTGTCAGTGTCATTATCCTGTACCCCCAGTGTCAGTGTCATTATCCTGTACCCCAAGTGTCAGTGCCATTATCCTGTACCCCAAGTGTCAGTGTCATTATCCTGTACCCCCAGTGTCAGTGTCATTATCCTGTACCCCAGTGTCAGTGTCATTATCCTGTACCCCCAGTGTCAGTGCCATTATCCTGTACCCCCAGTGTCAGTGTCATTATCCTGTACCCCCAGTGTCAGTGTCATTATCCTGTACCCGAGTGTCAGTGTCATTATCCTGTACCCCCAGTGTCAGTGTCATTATCCTGTACCCCCAGTGTCAGCGCCATTATCCTGTACCCCGAGTGTCAGTGTCATTATTCTGTACCCCGAGTGTCAGTGTCATTATCCAGTACCCCGAGTGTCAGTGTCATTATTCTGTACCCCGAGTGTCAGTGTCATTATCCTGCACCCCAAGTGTCAGTGTCATTATCCTGTACCCCGAGTGTCAGTGTCATTATCCTGTACCCCCAGTGTCAGTGTCATTATCCTGTACCCCCAGTGTCAGTGTCATTATCCTGTACCCCGAATGTCAGTGTCATTATCCTGTACCCCCAGTGTCAGTGTCATTATCCTGTACCCCCAGTGTCAGTGTCATTATCCTGTACCCCGAGTGTCAGTGCCATCATCCTGTACCCCGAGTGTCATTATCCTGTACCCCGAGTGTCAGTGTCATTATCCTGTACCCCGAGTGTCAGTGCCATCATCCTGTACCCCGAGTGTCATTATCCTGTACCCCGAGTGTCAGTGCCATCATCCTGTACCCCGAGTGTCATTATCCTGTACCCCGAGTGTCAGTGTCATTATCCTGTACCCCGAGTGTCATTATCCTGTACCCCCAGTGTCAGTGTCATTATCCTGTACCCCGAGTGTCAGTGCCATCATCCTGTACCCCCAGTGTCAGTGTCATTATCCTGTACCCCCAGTGTCAGTGTCATTATCCTGTACCCCGAGTGTCAGTGTCATTATCCTGTACCCCGAGTGTCAGTGTCATTATCCTGTACCCCGAGTGTCAGTGTCGTTATCCTGTACCCCGAGTGTCAGTGCCATCATCCTGTACCCCCAGTGTCAGTGTCATTATCCTGTACCCCGAGTGTCAGTGTCATTATCCTGTACCCCGAGTGTCAGTGCCATCATCCTGTACCCCCAGTGTCAGTGCCATCATCCTGTACCCCCAGTGTCAGTGTCATTATCCTGTACCCCGAGTGTCAGTGTCATTATCCTGTACCCCGAGTGTCAGTGTCATTATCCTGTAACCCCAGTGTCAGCGCCATTATCCTGTACCCCCAGTGTCAGTGTCATTATCCTGTACCCCCAGTGTCAGTGTCATTATCCTGTACCCCCAGTGTCAGTGTCATTATCCTGTACCCCCAGTGTCAGTGTCATTATCCTGTACCCCCAGTGTCATTATCCTGTACCCCGAGTGTCAGTGTCATTATCCTGTACCCCGAGTGTCAGTGTCATTATCCTGTAACCCCAGTGTCAGCGCCATTATCCTGTACCCCCAGTGTCAGTGTCATTATCCTGTACCCACAGTGTCAGTGTCATTATCCTGTACCCCCAGTGTCAGTGTCATTATCCTGTACCCCCAGTGTCAGTGTCATTATCCTGTACCCCGAGTGTCAGTGTCATTATCCTGTACCCCCAGTGTCAGCGCCATTGTTCTGTAACTTTGGAGTTGTGATTTCAGGAAATCCACAACTCCCAATATGTTCTGACAATTTGTTGCTTAATTTGTAGCTTTCTAGCGATCAATATCATTTAACCCTTCAGTGCGCGGATGATCATTAGCAGGTGCGGCTGCAGTAATTGCTGCAGCGGTGATGATTTCTAGGCGGACGCCTCGGTGTCTGTGCACACAGCGCATTTCTGACGCTTTTGGCCAATGAACTTCGCTCGCTGCTGGTTTGAAATCTTAAAGATCAGCTGGAAATCGCATGAAAAATGAAAGGGGGGAATTGAAACGGCTTTAAGTCTTTTCATCATACAGTTCACCTGCTGGCGGCTGAAGCAATAGGCTCACAGCGGAAACCACTCATATCTGCGGAAAATGTTCCACCTGCCCTAAATTATTCACGCTGCCTAGCAGCCGCAGATGACAATTATCGGGAAGGAGGGGAAGGAGCGAGCTCATACAATAAAACCAAGCGTGGGCTTCATTACGTATCGAGACCCCACAGAATAGAACCCACGGTCCCCCGGCCGAGCCGGGAATATTCTCAATCCAACGCGGGCTGGGACGCAGATATTGATTGATAGCCTATAGTTTCCAGCAGCCACCCACTAATGGGGATTTTGGAACTCTATGACTTCTATCCTATTGTTAAAGCATACCTGTCATTTCAGGCGACTTTCAGAATAAGCTGCCATGTGTGAGTACATGAGGTATAAAACTCTCTGGCCATTACATGACGTGTATCACGCACTTTTCACCAGATTTCACCCCTACTGGCTTTATTTTTAATTTTCAGCTGCCTCTAAGCTAGTGGATGGAGGCTAGCTGCCATGATATGAGACACAGATATGAGGGATTCCTGCTCTCCTGTCTCTAAGTAGCACATTTTCAGTAGCAGCAGCATAAAGGACGCTATGCATCAATGAGTAGTGTTGCTGTTAATCCACATAAAATAAAAGCACTTACTAGGAAGCAGCAGCATGAAGAATTGTATGGAGCAGTATTGATCAGTGTAGCTGTGAATCCAGCACTTGGGTAAGATAAAACACCCACTGGGAAGCAGCAGCATGGAGAATATTAGGGAGCAATTATGAGGAGTGTAGCTGTAAATCCAGCACTGGGGTCAAATAAAACATTTACTAGATAGCAACTGGCTGGAGTAAAATATACAGCCATGTGAGCAGAGTTGCTGTGAATCCAGGACTGGGCAGAGAAAACATTTAGTAAAAAGCAGGAGCACTGTTTAAATACATTTCTCCATCATTCTGCTACACAGCTACACATACACATCTGAGATTACAAATAACAGAAAGCTCTGATCAGAGCCTAAAGGTGCCCACCTGCCATAGAAAAACATTGGTCAAACGCTATTGCTCCCCCTATACAAATGCATGATGTGTTTCACTGAGCATACATGTGTTCCCAATGGGGTAGGGAAATAAGGCACAGCCAACCTCTTATCTCCTGGGAGAACAAAGGGACCTGATTCTTAAAATGTTTGATCCTTCAGGGACGTCATAGGTCCGCATAGTGGACATCAGCGGCCAGCCCCATCAAAATTGGCGGGTTTAATTAACTCCTCTTTGGGATTTTCACGTTGGCAACAGTCATATGATAGCAATCAGCCCAATTGGGAGCTATCTTCTTCATCCTACCCACCAACACCCTCCATAGGAAAATCGAGATAATTTCATGCCGCGTCATAACCGTCCAGGAACACCAAAATCGGAATACAAGTGCCCACTTTTTGGTGAGGTTTATGGAAAACTCTGCAAGTGTTTAGCCCAAGACTTGCTCTAAATTGCCAGGATTCTTTCCAAAATTGCAGAACAGACTCTGCAAATGTGTCATTGTTGGCCACCATGCCCTCATGATACCACCATTAGCAGGCACTTGTGGTCAGCTCCATGGGGAGTGGGAAAAAGCTAATGTTCCTGACCCTGATTCCCTCTGAATCAGAAAAAAAGGATTTGGGATCTTCTGAGATGTAGAAATGGCTTCATCGTAGACACAGAAGATGGGGGATACAAGAAGAGGCTGCAATATGCGCAATGGCTTGACTTGACAATTTATTGCCGGTTTGCATTAAGGAATACTAGGCCACGTGCCAATGAAGTCCCGATCGCCTTTATATACAGTAAATGGAAGTCAGCAATCTGAGCCAAGACTCATAATGTGGCTGCAGGGAATTATATGTTTGTACCTTTAGCTATCAGGGCAGGTGAAGATCTTGCATCTCCTGTAAGTAGCTCCTCTGTGAAGGAAGCATAAATGTACGTAAAGTTTCTAATTTCTTAGAAAACTTTTCCAAAGTAATACAGCAAATCAAAGAAAGGGGATAGGAGGGGGATGTAGCTGCAGTTTGTCTCTCTCCTTGGTGTGATTATGTGCAGTATAAAGTAACGGAGAGCGTATGCAGGGAAACATCTGATGCTCATCATAATGCTTAGCTCCGAACCAGCAAGAGCTGGTCTATTCAGAATACATGCCAGACATATTTAGTTACTATCCCAGCATCAAACCTTCATTCTTTCTCCTGCTCATACCTCTGAGGTCAAACTATCTGGCTGGCTCGGGTGGAGACACACCATGTGAGTATTCAAGTAATTGGCATCCATATCTCTAATGTGCACTGCTCACCTCTAACAGGTATGCATTGACTACGTGACATATAGTACCCAACTCTGCTATGTCACTGAGTTCTGCATACCGCTCCACTCTGCTATACTGTGAAGTCTCCTGACATACCATGCTATGCTGTGCCACTGAGCTCTACTACATCACCACAAGGAAGTCTCCTGACATACCCAGCTCTGCTTTGCCACTGGACCGGACGCTGCTACATATCCACAGATGAGTCCAGACATACTCTGCTCTGCTATGCCACTGGACTCTGCTATATCACCACTAGTGAGTCCTCACATACTCAACTTTGCTGTGCTGCTGAGCTTTCCTACAAAATCCTACTGATGTTCTCAGTTCTGCTACACTCATTACACTACTCACCTCTTCTAATTATTCTGCTTCATCAGTCTTCCTGTGCTGAGTCTCCAGCTTCTACAGCCTGTTTCCTCCAGCTATCAACCAGTCTCTGCAGTCTCCATTCCTTCATCTTCCACCCAGTCTCTACAGTCTCCATTCCTTCATCTTCCACCCAGTCTCTGCAGTCTCCATTCCTTCATCTTCTACCCAGTCTCTACAGTCTCCATTCCTTCATCTTCTATCCAGTCTCTACAGTCTCCATTCCTTCATCTTCCACCCAGTCACTACAGTCTCCATTCCTTCATCTTCCATCCAGTCTCTACAGTCTCCATTCCTTCATCTTCTATCCAGTCTCTACAGTCTCCATTCCTTCATCTTCTATCCAGTCTCTACAGTCTCCATTCCTTCATCTTCTATCCAGTCTCTACAATCTCCATTCCTTCATCTTCTATCCAGTCTCTACAGTCTCCATTCCTTCATCTTCCATCCAGTCTCTACAGTCTCCATTCCTTCATCTTCCACCCAGTCTATACAGTCTCCATTCCTTCAGCTTCTGTCCAGTCTCTACAGTATCCATTCCTTCATCTTCCATCCAGTCTCTACAGTCTCCATTCCTTCATCTTCCATCCAGCCTCTACACTCTCCATTCCTTCATCTTCTATCCAGTCTCTACAGTCTCCATTCCTTCATCTTCCACCCAGTCTCTACAGTCTCAATTCTTTCATCTTCTATCTAGTCTCTACAGTCTCCATTCCTTCATCTTCCATCCAGTCTCTACAGTCTCCATTCCTTCATCTTCCATCCAGCCTCTACACTCTCCATTCCTTCATCTTCTATCCAGTCTCTACAGTCTCCATTCCTTCATCTTCCACCCAGTCTCTACAGTCTCAATTCTTTCATCTTCTATCTAGTCTCTACAGTCTCCATTCCTTCATCTTCCATCCAGTCTCTACAGTCTCCATTCCTTCATCTTCCATCCAGCCTCTACACTCTCCATTCCTTCATCTTCCATCCAGTCTCTACAGCTTCCATTCCTTCAGCTTCCATCCAGTCTCTACAGCCTCCATTCCTTCATCTTCCATCCAGTCTCTACACTCTTCATTCCTTCAGCTTCCATCCAGTCTCTACAGTCTCCATTCCTTCAGCTTCCATGCAGTCTCTAGTCTCCATTCCTTCATCTTCTGTCCAGTCTCTACACTCTCCATTCCTTCAGCTTCCATCCAGTCTCTACAGTCTCCATTCCTTCATTTTTCCATCCAGTCTCTACACTCTACATTCCTTCATCTTCCATCCAGTCTCTACTGTCTCCATTCCTTCATCTTCCATCCAGTCTCTACAGTATCCATTCCTTCATCTTCCATCCAGTCTCCACACTCTCCATTCCTTCATCTTCCATCCAGTCTCTACAGTCTCCATTCCTTCATTTTTCCATCCAGTCTCTACACTCTACATTCCTTCAGCTTCCATCCAGTCTCTACAGCCTCCATTCCTTCATCTTCCATCCAGTCTCTACAGTCTCCATTCCTTCATCTTCCACCCAGTCTCTACAGTCTCCATTCCTTCATCTTCCACCCAGCCTCTACATTCTCCATTCCTTCATCTTCCACCCAGTCTCTACAGTCTTCATTCCTTCATCTTCCATCCAGCCTCTACACTCTCCATTCCTTCATCTTCTATCCAGTCTCTACACTCTCCATTCCTTCATCTTCCACCCAGTCTCTACAGTCTCAATTCTTTCATCTTCTATCTAGTCTCTACAGTCTCCATTCCTTCAGCTTCTGTCCAGCCTCTACACTCTCCATTCCTTCATCTTCCATCCAGCCTCTACACTCTCCATTCCTTCATCTTCCATCCAGCCTCTACACTCTCCATTCCTTCATCTTCCATCCAGCCTCTACAATCTCCATTCCTTCATCTTCCATCCAGTCTCTACAGCTTCCATTCCTTCAGCTTCCATCCAGTCTCTACAGCCTCCATTCCTTCAGCTTCTGTCCCGTCTCTACACTCTACATTCCTTCAGCTTTCATCCAGTCTCTACAGTCTCCATTCCTTCATTTTTCCATCCAGTCTCTACACTCTACATTCCTTCAGCTTCCATCCAGTCTCTACAGTCTCCATTCCTTCAGCTTCCATCCAGTCTCTACAGTCTCCATTCCTTCATCTTCTGTCCAGTCTCTACACTCTCCATTCCTTCAGCTTCCATCCAGTCTCTACGATCTCCATTCCTTCATCTTCTGTCCAGTCTCTACACTCTCCATTCCTTCAGCTTCCATCCAGTCTCTACACTCTCCATTCCTTCAGCTTCCATCCAGTCTCTACAGCCTCCATTCCTTCATCTTCTGTCCAGCCTCTACACTCCCATTCCTTCAGCTTCCATCCAGTCTCTACACTCTCCATTCCTTCAGCTTCCATCCAGTCTCTACAGCCTCCATTCCTTCATCTTCTGTCCAGCCTCTACACTCCCATTCCTTCAGCTTCCATCCAGCCTCTACAGTCTCCATTCCTTCAGCTTCCATCCAGTCTCTACAGTTTTCATTGCTCCAGCTGGTTCACCTCATTGCATGAACAACCTCGTGCTGCTCATCTGCACCAAAACCTTGAAGGAACTACCTCAAAAAGGTGAGAAATAACATTTTGGGTTAGTGCAAAATGAAAGATATTTTGACTAGACATAGTACACTGTAATAGTACGGTGTGCCGGAGAATTAATTACTATTGATGTTAATTATTGACATCAACTTTAGGTATAATTAGGATGTTGAAAAGAAAAAATCATTCCAGCTCCAAATAGTAAAATCCAAATTCCAACTTTATTAAGCCAATATAAAAACAACGGTGGACATATGCTCTACATGTGCATATCAGGACACGAGCGACGCGTTTCGATCCTACACGGATCTTTATCAAGCAAGTAGCTTTGATCAGCGTTGGGTTCCGTGCTCCTGCGGTGGCTACTTGGTGAGCTGGCTTTTTTTCTTCTTTGCTATAATTAGGATGTTAATTACTACAGTTTGGCTGCAGAATAATCACAAGGCAGATTCCTTCACCTTTAATAGAGATATGAGCAGATAAACGCAACGTAGAGAAGATATTTCAGCAGATATTACTTGTTTTATTTGGAAACTGCCAGCAGTGTTCAGAGGGTCTTTTCAATCGCCTTGGGCATATGTCACACGTTTCTATTATTGCTGACACTGCATGGCTGTAGATAAGTGTGTCACATAGTTTTCTGTGAAGTCAGCGTATGTGGCATCAAAATCTGAAGTGACTCGGTCTATGGGTCTTACGAAAGAAGAAAACCAAGCAGTTCTTCTATTGCCTTTGTAGTATCTTTACTCTTGTTCCACCTTATATTTGAGCTTGTAAAATTTGCCATTTTGTCTTCATTGTTGATATTCCAAATTAATGGGATCTTGAGGCTGGAGGCTCGTTATTCCTCAGTTGTGTCAATTGCTCCTAGTTAATTATTAGGCTTACTTTTATTATTACTGAGTTTGGATTCTATGGGAAATGTCAAAGGTTTAGATGTGTTTTACGGCATAAAATAAAACTGTGTGAACATAATCTTAGCGAGCGATGTGCATGGCAAGGAACTGAAAATGGACAGCGCACAAACCAATTGTAGCCTTCAAACATGGCCAAAAGTTATGAGACTGACACAAATTTTGCTTTTCACACATTTTTCTTCCTTTGTGATTTTCGATCTTGTAGTCGGATGTTTCTATCGTTACTGAAATACAATCAGCATTTCATAAGATTTTACACTTTTATTGAAGTCTATGTAAAGACTCAATATTTCCAGCATTGCCCCTTATTTCTCTAAACTTCCCCTACCATCACACCCCGGTGTATTCCTCTGTTACATGTGAGTGAATATTTTGCATGCCTGGAGTTTTCAATTAACTCTTGTGTGTGTTGCACTGTTTGTTGGGTTGGTGTACTTTGGTGCACAGTAGCGCCCCTCATCCCTGGCCGGGGGAGGAGAACAGAGGGAGAGCTGACTCAGGAGATAAGGCAAGGGCAGAGGCCCCAGCATCTTTGCCATCTGAAGTATCCCAGGGAGCTGGGCAAGCTAGGGTGCCCCCTAGTGTTAGGGACCGGGAAGAAGCCCCTGGTCCGGGGTCACCCGACAGCTGTGTCGTGACACCTAGATGGCTGTGTGGACTTTGTCTATGGGGGTGCTACGCCCTTGTAGACCTTGTGGTGCCGGTGAATTTGACTGGCCAGGACTGGATGTCGGGAAGATTACTGAGGAAGACCACCAGTCAACAACAAACAGTTATTTACTGAATACCAACTTGTTGGGAATTATGTACAGTAGATGGCGGCTGCTTAACTTCACAAACATTTCCTTTACAACATGGATACGATACGATACGATACACTTTATTGATCCCGTGGGAAATTATGGTATCACAGCAGCACAACTTAAATCATAAAAATCATAAAAGAATTACATAGTTGACATGACAGTGGAGTTGACAGAAGAACATTATACATTAGAATAGGACATACACAACGAGTGAACTGAAATGTAGAGAAATAAGTAGACATTCACCTTGGTGGTTTAACCCTAATGTTATTGTTGTACATCCCCATGGCAGTTGGCACAAACGATTTCCTATATTTTTCCTTCTTACACCTCAGAAGTATTAGCCGGTTACTGAAGGTGCTCTCCTGTCTCATGAATAGCTCATATAGTGGATGTGCATTATTGTTCATAATCGCCATACACTTTTTCAGAGTTCTTCTCTCCACTACCTCCCCAAGAGTCCAGATTGCAGCCCACAGCAGAACTTGCCTTCTTAATAATCTTATTCAGCTTATTAGCATCAGAGGCCCGCACACTACTACCCCAGCACGTGATTGCAAAAAAGATGGCACTTGCCACTACAGATTGGTAGAACATTTCTAACATTTTGCTGCACACATTAAAAGACCTCAGTTTCCTTAGGAAATACAATCTGCTCATCCCCTTCTTGTAGACAGTCTCTGAGTGGCATCTCCAGTCCAGTTTGCTATCCAAATGGACCCCCAAATATTTGTAACTCTCCACCTGCTCTACCTCCTGACCAGCAATAGTGATCGGTAAGCATTCCAACTTAATCCTGCTATAGTTGGCCACCAACTCCTTAGTTTTCTTAACATTTAGTTGTAGATAGTTACCATTGCACCAATCCACGAAATTCGACACCACCCTTCTATATTCCTCATCCCCCTGATCTCCCCTAATGCATCCCACAACCACAGAGTCATCCGAAAATTTTTGAAGGTGGCAAAGTTCAGATTTATACTGAAAGTCTGAAGTATACAGTGTGAATAGAAAGGGCGCAAGCACCGTTCCCTGGGGGGCACCTACACTGCTCAATAATCTGCTTGACACAACTGCTCCCATCTGTACAAACTGTGGCCGATCTGATAGGTCGTCAGTTATCCAATTGAGTTATCCAATGGAGCATCGTTCACACACAGGCTCTCTATCTCTTCCAGACTTACTCACGTCTGTCCCCAAATTTCACAACCCAGCACAGTTCTACAGCCCTGTAAATGAGAGTCCTGTTCCCAACTTATGGTTCCGAGTCTATTTTTCCCTGGGGGAGCTAGTTCTCCACTATGGCCGTTACTTAGCTTCTCGGCTTGCTGACTGTTTGTAACTACCGGCCAGGTCACTCTCTTCAGCTCACGAATCCCTGTTCCGTCCTGGTCCATTACCTCTCTGAGTTATAAACTCAGGGCCGTACTGCTAGGTGTCCTGTCCCAGGAGCCATCTCCAGTGCATCACTCTTCCTTTCTGTCGGTCTTCCTCATCTTTTTGCCGAATCTCACTATTCTCTGCCTTGGACTCCACTCAGGGACACCCACATCACGTGACTCTGCTGACTAGTCAGACCTTAGGTCTGCTTTCTCTGTAGGCTGAGCATTATCTGACATCCTGACACAAAACTTTCTCTGTCCCTTCACTTTAGCCCCTCCCACTCTGGGCTAGTCCCAGCTATTAACTCTAACTCTCCCTACTGTTTTCAATAGCGCACATCACAATACTTATTATACACTACAACAATATGCGTGTCTTCAAGGGGGAATGTGGGCAGTATGCCAATCTCCTTACCTTCTAGAAGGGCAGGTTGGCCCACCACACGTCAATAGGCTTTCCATATTTGCATAACCAGGGTGCCATTCAGCATACTCTTTGGGTAACAACAGAAAAAGATGGATTCCAATCCAATAAATCACATCCAAAAGAATAGCTAGGTTTAATCGCGGACTGCCACATTACAACTCATCTGTTACTCACCTCCAAGGTGCCTGCTTGCATATCTGACTCTGCTGCCCCAAAGGTGCTGTATCAAGATACATGTCTGCATACTCCACTCTGCTGTTCCAAAGTGCCCATATGCATACTTACCTCTGCCATTCCTTGACCAATGTGCCCATATGCACACTTACCTCTGCCATTCCTTGACCAATGTGCCCATATGCATACTTACCTCTGCCATTCCTTGACCAATGTGCCCATATGCACACTTATCTCTGCCATTCCTTGACCAATGTGCCCATATGCACACTTATCTCTGCCATACGTTAACCAATGTGCCCATATGCACACTTATCTCTGCCATACGTTAACCAATGTGCCCATATGCACACTTACCTCTGCCATTCCTTGACCAATGTGCCCATATGCATACTTATCTCTGCCATACGTTAACCAATGTGCCCATATGCATACTTATCTCTGCCATTCCTTGACCAATGTGCCCATATGCATACTTATCTCTGCCATTCCTTGACCAATGTGCCCATATGCATACTTATCTCTGCCGTTCCTTGACCAATGTGCCCATATGCACACTTATCTCTGCCATACGTTAACCAATGTGCCCATATGCATACTTATCGCTGCCGTTCCTTGACCAATGTGCCATCCAGCATCTGTGTGCATTGTCCGCTGTGCTGTTCCATGACCAAGATGGCATCCAGCAGACTCAGTTCTGCCTTTCCATGACTAAGATGCAGTTCAGCATGCTCAGCTTTGCCTTTCCATGATCATAGAGTCTTCCAGTGACCTCTGCTGTGCCAATCCACCCCTCAGATGCCATCCACCATACTCTGCTCCACTGTTCCATGTGCCGTCCATCATATCAAGCTCCATTCTTCCACGTCATTCTAGGTGCCAAGCTACATATTCGACTCTGCAGCTCCACATGCTGTCTGGCTCATCCATCATACTTAACCAATGACCTTGATCCTTGCTGCTGATCTGGATCTTTGGCTTAGCGAACCCACCATGTTAGCCATAGTCACCCCACTGTCAGTATCAATGAATTCAGCTTCAACTGCTATTGGAAGGTCATTAAAAATCAACCAGCACAAAATGATGGATCCAACATCAATATAGTGTTAAAAAGACATTTTAAGAAGTGTTTCCAAGGTTGTAGTGTCCAGAAAATCACACTGATTGGTCTCTGGGGCTTTCTGTTCTCTGCTGTTTGGTGCCAGCCCATTACCTGTAAGGCTGACTATACCATATATACAGTACAGACCAAAAGTTTGGACACACCTTCTCATTCAGAGATTTTTCTGTATTTTCATCACTATGAAAATTGTAAACTTTTGGTCTGTACTGTATGTTGAAAGCCAGTGAGTGGTTACAGATCCGACAATTACAGAAGACAGAAGTGAATGTAATACTCCACCTCTGTCCGTGGTGCTGAAATGCTCTCCCGATGGATACAAGGTCTTCTGGGGATGCTAAAGTTTACAGATTATAATTTATGCATAAATCCGGAGACCACTCATTAAACACCACCTACAATATGAACAGAATCTTATGAACAGAAACCATATTCTTAGTCCATTAAACCCTGTACCTAGTGGTGAGGGGGGCTATAATAACTTAGGACACTCCCAAAATTCATGAAAAACATAAGAAAAAATTGAGCAAAAATCCCAGATAAAAATATATATGAAAGTTTATTCAAAAACATATTTAACATAGAAGATAAAGACAGCAATAATCACATTTTAGACAAAATGGATAGATGACTACACAGATGTAACACACAAAGTCCACGTTTATTTTAGTGGATGGGAAGACCAGAGTATGGTAGCAAATTACCTAAGGTGGCGGTGCTTATAGGGTTAATGTTCCCATGACTCCACGAGGATAACGACACTCACTGTCTCAGAATATCACAAGCCGAAAAAATAGATGCATTGAGGAAGCCCACGCCAAACGCGCGTTGAGGCTGCAGGCACATTGTCCTAAGTGGAAACTATGGTAAGAGCAGGTCGTAGCATGGTACATGTTATATACATCTATTTTTTCTACATGTGGTACACATTTCTACAATGTGGATCCTTCACTCTTTGTCTCCATAGTTTATTGTTACATATTATTATTATTATTATTCATTTGCACTACTTTATTATTTAATTGTATTCTGAGACAGTGAGTGTTGTGATTATTGCTATTTTTTATCTTCTGTGTTAAATATGTTTTTGAATAAACATTGATATTTATTTTTATCTGAAAAATTTTTGCTTTATTTTTTCTTCTGTTCTCACTACCTACAATATAGAAGATACGGGTCTGATTTATCCTTTTCTTGGACATTTCTGCCCGGCCTATTTGTATCTTCTCCATGAAGGTTTTACTTTTAATGGGATTTCCGCCTGATCCCATTTCAAATTCTATATAATTGTACAGTATAGTACAGTATAATGATCTCCCTGTTGGATTGTAGCCTTTTTTTTTTTAATATCGACTGTTTTAGTCTTCATATCTCCAGCCCAGGCCAGTGTTAATTACCTCCGGCTGCTTTTGGCTCTAGGATAAAATCTTAGCACAAAACAAAAAGATTTCTTGAAGGGTGTGTTGACTTATGCAGGTATTTTTGTCATTATTTCAGTGCAGTTAATATGAAAGAACGACACAATCTAAACGGACAGTATTCTGCCGTTTCATGTATACAGCTCCTATGCAGATGTATGTGTTTCAAGACTGCAAGTATATCTCATGAATTAAAAGGAAGAGAGGATTTGGTGACTGCTAAGTGTGTAGTCAGTTTAAAAGGTTAAAGTTTTGGAGGGGGAATATGCATTGGGACCTATAAGTAAAATAATAAAGTTCTGTTCTTTGCAGCCTCCACTAGGGGGAGCTCAGGCACTTGCTGCATACTAGGTATTATTAGCAGTAAGCTCCCCCTAGTGGTGGATGCAGGTAGCTGGCATTTTGTCATTTCATTTTTGCCTGCGCAGTGGATTTGCAGCTCTGAAAAGTGAAGTTTTGACCTGTTCAGACAGATGTTTAAATGTTTTTTTTTGTATATTAAAAGGGTTTTCTCACCAGATAAATTTATCGCCTATCCACAGTATAAGTGATAACTCTATGATCACTTGGGTAAATGACCCTTACCAATCCCAAGAACAAGGCTCTCAAAGTGCCCTGTGGGAATACACCGGTATTGTGCATATGTGTGATCATTGCTCCATTGACTTCTATGGGACTGACGGAAATAGCGATTCTGGTAGTCCCATAGAAGTGAATGGAGTAGGGGGTTGAGCATGGTCGCCACGTCTACAGTTTCCAAGATTGAGAGAAAAAGCTTCAGCTCTCCGATTACTAAAATGATCAGCGGCAGCTCCGTGGGAATAGTGTGGCTGCAGCTGCATCTGTCGAGGAGCCATCTAGTAAGACTGGAGCAGGTCGTCCTGGAACGTTCCCAATTTTATATGGATTTTTTATTTTTATGGCTCTTCCATTCTCTTCTGGCTTCTGGATGATTTACTAAGAATTCTTACAATCAGCGGCGGAGATGTAAAAACCTTCAACTTGTATATACAGACATGTAGAGTAGAGTATACCCATATTTATACCCAAAGCATCTGCTGCAGAACCTCTTTAAGGGAAATATTTCACACATTTAATGAGAGTCAAAGGGAAGAAAAGTGACCATAGACTATTACAAGCTCCAGTGAGAGATATACTGCGCCCCTCTCTCATATACCAGAGAGTAGCAGGAGAGCTGTATACAGCATCTTGTGTCTGTGTGTGGGACTAAACTTGAAGCTTAAGGGCCACATTGCAAAACCTCTAACAAGGCCGACAACTATCAGAGGTTCTTAATCGTATTAGTCTTTTCATAAAGGGCTAAGTGACCTTTTGGGCCCTTCAAGGCATTAGGGTCTGGGTGCGATTGCAGCCCCTGCACCTAATAAAGGTTACGCCCCATGTGTGTATCATTTATAGAGTTGCTTTTCTGTCTTATTTAAGCCTAGAGCAATACCAAACTGACATTGAGACGACTTTGCTCATTCTGTCCCATTCTGTACCGTAAATCTGAGATCTGAGCCTCAGATAATGAGAGCTGTTAGCCTATTGTGTGTGATCCACTGTTCAGAGTGGATTCTGGAATATTTCTCGCAAAAAAATTCTCATGTGAACGGCAGTACCAAACTGACATTGAGACGACTTTGCTCATTCTGTCCCATTCTGTACAGTAAAGCTGAGATCTGAGCCTCAGATAATGAGAGCTGTTAGCCTATTGTGTGTGATCCACTGTTCAGAGTGGATTCTGGAATATTTCTCGCAAAAAAATTCTCATGTGAACGGCAGTACCAAACTGACATTGAGATGACTCTGCTCATTCTGTCCCATTCTGTATAGCAAAGCTGACATTTGAGCTGCAGATAACGGGTGCTGTTAGCCTATTGTGTGTATCCACTGTTCAGAGTGGATTCTGGAATATTTCCCCAAAAAAATTCTCATGTGAACAGTAATATCAAACTGACATTGAGACGACTCTGCTCATTCTGTCCAATTCTGTATAGCAAAGCTGACATTTGCGCTGCAGATTGTGTGTGAATCTGCAATATTTCCCCCCCCCCAAAAAAAAATAATAATTATTATGTGAACAGTGATAAAGAAAATCAGCATTGTTTTAAAAATATGCCTAAAACTTATTTTTAATAATTTGTCATTTTCATATAGATTTTCCATGAGAGGATTACAATGGAAGAACTTGTGCCATCCGAAAAATACAATTAATTTATTTAACAAATTTCGGGAGGGGGGAGGGTATATACACTCACCTGTCCTACACCTACCTCGGACCTATCCAGATTTTTTGGGGAAAGGACCGTTACTTCCCCTGCTCAACCTGATAACTCGAGATTCCACTTCCTATGTATATACAGGTCATAGCTTCTGTTGTGAGCTCCCCCTAGTGGTGGCTGCAGGTATCCATAATTATATCATTTATCAAGTAAGAAAATCAGATCTCCCTGTACAGAACTGCTCTAAAGTCACAGAATTTTAGAAAGAAAAACAAAATACCGTGTAATAACATTAATAAAGGAGAATGACTCGGTGCAGTAGAACCTGTGTTGAGTTTTCTTACGGGACCCTCTGATGAGACTTATAGCTTAATTGCTTTGCTAGATAATTAACCCTATTTTGTGTATGAGACCGGGGCATTATAATATGAGCCCTATTGGGAGCTGGAAGATGAGTGATTTTTATGGCACCATATAAATGAGTAATCTACTATATCATTGTCTAAGGGTCACTTCCGTCTGTCTGTCTTTCTTTCTGTCTGTCACAGATATTCATTGGTCGCAGCCTCTGTCTGTCATGGAAATACAAGTTGCTGATTGGTCATGGCAAAACGCCCATGACCATTGCCACGACCAATCAGCGACGGCCACAGTCCGGCGGCAACATGGCCGCGCCTTCCTCCCCGCAGTCAGTGCCCGCTCCATACTCCCCTCCAGTCAGTGCTCACACAGGGTTAATGGTAGCGTTAATGGACCGCGTTATGCCGCGGTGTAACGCACTCCATTAATGCCGCTATTAACCCTGTGTGACCAACTTTTTTACTATTGATGCTGCCTATATCATCATATACTCACCTTCCAGCGCCTTTTCCGCTCCTCACGACGCTCCGGTGAAAGGTCCATGCATTGCGGTTTCGCGAGATGATGACGTAGGGGTCTCGCGAGATCACCACGCCATCATCTCGCGAGACCGCAATGCACTCTTGAGACCAGAGCGCGCAAGAAGCGTCGGTAAACGCTTCCTGAATCCGGGGGCCAACGGAGGGCGAGTATATAACTATTTTTTATTTTAATTCTTTTTTTAACAGGGATATGATGCCCACATTGCTATATACTATGTGGGCTGTGCAATATACTACGTGGGCTGTGCAATATACTACGTGGGCTGTGCAATATACTACGTGGGCTGTGCAATATACTACATGGACTGTGCAATATACTACGCAGGCTGGGCAATATACTACGTGGGCTGGGCAATATACTACGCGGGCTGTGCAATATACTACGCGGGCTGTGCAATATACTACGTGGGCTGTGCAATATACTACGCGGGCTGTGCAATATACTACACGCGCTGTTCAATATACTACGTGGGCTGTGCAATATACTACGCGGGCTGTGCAATATACTATGCGGGCTGTGCAATATACTAAGCGGGCTGTGCAATATACTACGCGGGCTGTGCAATATACTACGCGGGCTGGGCAATATACTACGCGGGCTGTGCAATATACTACGCGGGCTGGGCAATATACTACGTGGGCTGTGCTATATACTACGCGGGCTGGGCAATATACTACGTGGGCTGGGCAATATACTACGTGGGCTGGGCAATATACTACGCGGGCTGGGCAATATACTACGCGGGCTGGGCAATATACTACGTGGGCTGGGCAATATACTACGTGAGCTGTGCAATATACTACGCGGGCTGGGCAATATACTATGCGGGCTGTGCAATATACTACGTGGCTGGGTAATATACTACGTGGGTTGTGCAATATACTACGTGGACATGCATATTCTAGAATACCCGATGCGTTAGAATCGGGCCACCATCTAGTAGTCATATAAACCGTGATAAGATCATATTTTATGATGGTGGAGTCCCCCTCCTACCCGATTGTTTATTTCATGGTTTCTGTCCTTGGGATCGATGTGTCTTGTACTTTGGAGTTATCGTAATTAGTGATGACAGTCGTAATCACCTAGAATTTACTTACCGTAAGTATTGTTCAATTATTTGGCTTTTTAGTTTATATTAATATATGTTCTGGAATGATGTCAGACTACAGAGCCGACAAACACCCTGCGGCTTCTAATTGAGAGAATGGACTCTGCGCTATCAATAAAGCAGAAGGATCAAAGGAAAGAGTCGCGGCTACTGTCATCATCCCGTCCAGGTCCAGACAGTACATCTGTTTTCTTTTTTTTTTTTCTTCTCCTACACATGCGCCATATTGCTCGACCTGCTGGCTGGATCTATTCTACAGTGGATGGTCCCACAGAGTTGGGGTCAGCCTGGGAACATCGCTGATGGACAGGTGACACCCAAGACGTGTGACCATTCTAGTTCTTAATATTATGGGTATAGCGGTAGTATTTAGACACTTTATACCACCCTTAATAAATGAGGGAACTTTATGCATGGGACTTTTATTTGGTTGCTCAATGTTGCATTGTTTCTGGACTTTTTGGAGATGCAGAAATGAGCGAATCAAATTTGATATGAATTTTTGATTCTCCAAAATCTGATTTTTTTTGCTATCTGACTTGCTTAAATCAAGAAAGATGGCAACCAATATAGTATGATTGTTAAAAAGGCAGGAATGAAATTGCAAAATAAAAAATATTCTCCTTGTCTCCCACCTGTTCTAGTGCCCGGCTCGCTTCCTCCTTCCAGCTCCAGTCTTATCTTCCATCTTCAGCTCGCCAGGTGGCTCGCTTCCTCCTTCCGGCTCCAGTCTTCTCTTCCGTCTTCGGCTCGCCAGGTGGCTCGCTTCCTCCTTCCGGCTCCAGTCTTCTCTTCCATCTTCGGCTTGCCAGGTGGCTCGCTTCCTCCTTCCGGCTCCAGTCTTCTCTTCCATCTTCGGCTCGCCAGGTGGCTCGCTTCCTCCTTCCGGCTCCAGTCTTCTCTTTCATCTTCGGCTCGCCAGGTGGCTCGCTTCCTCCTTTTGGCTCCAGTCTTCTCTTCCATCTTCGGCTCGCCAGGTGGATCGCTTCCTCCTTCCGGCTCCAGTCTTCTCTTCCATCTTCGGCTCGCCAGGTGGATCGCTTCCTCCTTCCGGCTCCAGTCTTCTCTTCCATCTTCGGCTCGCCAGGTGGATCGCTTCCTCCTTCCGGCTCCAGTCTTCTCTTCCATCTTCGGCTCGCCAGGTGGCTCGCTTCCTCCTTCCGGCTCCAGTCTTCTCTTCCATCTTCGGCTCGCCAGGTGGCTCGCTTCCTCCTTCCGGCTCCAGTCTTCTCTTCCATCTTCGGCTTGCCAGGTGGCTCGCTTCCTCCTTCCGGCTCCAGTCTTCTCTTCCATCTTCGGCTCGCCAGGTGGCTCGCTTCCTCCTTCCGGCTCCAGTCTTCTCTTCCATCTTCGGCTCGCCAGGTGGCTTGCTTCCTCCTTCCGGCTCCAGTCTTCTCTTCCATCTTCGGCTCGCCAGGTGGATCGCTTCCTCCTTCCGGCTCCAGTCTTCTCTTCCATCTTCGGCTCGCCAGGTGGCTCGCTTCCTCCTTCCGGCTCCAGTCTTCTCTTCCATCTTCGGCTCGCCAGGTGGATCGCTTCCTCCTTCCGGCTCCAGTCTTCTCTTCCATCTTCGGCTCGCCAGGTGGCTCGCTTCCTCCTTCCGGCTCCAGTCTTCTCTTCCGTCTTCAGTCTTCGGCAACTGTGGCACTGACCAAGCCCTAAGCAATGACACAAGGTGTCTCAGGGTGATTGGTGTCATGACATTGTGCCGATGCCGAATAGTGAGGAGGATTGAAGATGGAAGAGAAGATGATCGGAACTTGAGAGAAGATGCGAGCCATCAGAGAGTCGGATGAGATAAGCTTTGACGCCAGAACATGTGAGGAGCAAGGTGAGAATAGTATTTGCAATTTATTAACCCCCCTCATTTCCTATTCTATAGGATCTGGAGAGATATCAGAGCATAATAAACGGCTTTTACCAATAATTTGCTTTGCATCAACCAAATTTGACGTAAGTGGAATTTCCCTGTGAAATTCGAGCAAATCTGGACAATCGAATTTTCGGCAGATTTTCTCATCTCTATTCAGATTTGTGAAAACCAGATGTGCCCGTAACGTTATCATATTTATACTGAAGGGAAACTGTTGCCAAATATTTCTAATATAACCATTGGCAGGAGATGCGTTGTGTAGTATTACATTCAGATCACCGGCCAACCATGTAATGGATGAAAGGCCGAGGCCAGGAGATGCTTCACAGAGCGGATCCTTACCGGCTCCTAAAGGGGGCTTCTGTGCCCACAATGTAGGGTGTATGGAGACAGAAGTCTATCCTATCCAGTAAGGGGGTCTCTAGCGTAATTACTTTTGGGGTAAATGTTTCAATATTTGAGGCGAAAAGATGAATTTTAGTCCTTTCCCTCACATTAGATATACTTGGCAATTTTTCACAAGAAGCATGCGCCACACACAATTATTTTATATTTATATAGACCACGTCCCCAACATGCAGGACCTATGATATCACACAATCTGCAAGACAAGGGGAAAAAACGTTTGCCATTGTAATTATTTTGCAGATTTTTATAAGAATAATTCCTGTCTGTATTGTACAAGCGCCTAATAGAGTTAGTCAATTTGCCATATTGTCATTATTATCCAGAGTGACTGACAGCACATAGTCCATATCCAGACTTACTAATATATCAGTTGGCAAAACAGGGGTGTTTAATGTCCCCCCCTACCTGGACTGGATGTGAATGCCTTCTTTTGGGTGGGTTTAGAGCAAACTTAAGCTCATCAGATCGGGACACGCACGATTTGCCAAGATTGTTTCTAAAAATTCAAAATAATTCTAAAAAATTTGGGGCTATTGGCAGCAATGCCTACCGTTGTGTCGGCCTATTCAGCAGCTGTACAGTCCAGTTAAAATGAGGGGCCCCTAAATCAAGTAATCCAGAATAAGGAGAGTTGGGTCCGCTAAGACTCTGGTCCAATGGGCACACCGACCTCAGATGTTGGTGCAGCTTCCATGGAATCATGAGGACTAACTAGAAACTCAGGAGCAGATGGAAAGATGGAGTGGAACACAGTGGAGATGGAAGCAAGTGGAAACACAGTAGTACAGATAATGGAGAAAACCAAAGAAGGAACACTAGAGTCTCAATTTCAACTCACAGGTGTGTGTGTGTGTGTATCAAAGACCTTAAATATGTCTAGGGAGATAATATCATAGATCCACGCCAGGCAACCAGCAAAACCCAATGTGGAGCACAACACAAGGCAGTGGACCCAGGGGAAGGAAGCAGAGTCCGGGATACCCAGGACAGGTGTGTAAAAATATTCCAAAGTCAACGAGAAGAGAATGGGTTCCTCCATTACTGTCTCAACATTTAGGAAAGTAAGGATTTAAAGAGGTGTCTCAGCTAGATATGAGCAAACAAATTAACAGGATCCTGGTCCAGCAATCAGGTTAGTATTTCATGGCCACTGGATGGGAGCCTTCAGGTTACCACTGGATGGGAGCCTTCAGGTTACCACTGGATGGGAGCCTTCAGGTTACCACTGGATGGGAGCCTTCAGGTTACTACTGGATGGGAGCCTTCAGGTTAGCACTGGATGGGAGCCTTCAGGTTACCACTGGATGGGAGCCTTCAGGTTACACCTGGATGGGAGCCTTCAGGTTAGCACTGGATGGGAGCCTTCAGGTTACCACTGGATGGGAGCCTTCAGGTTACCACTGGATGGGAGCCTTCAGGTTACCACTGGATGGGAGCCTTCAGGTTATCACTGGATGGGAGCCTTCAGGTTACCACTGGATGGGAGCCTTCAGGTTACCACTGGATGGGAGCCTTCCTAACCGTCTCATTCGGCATACTTAAATTCCTCTTTTGATTAGCCGGCCCTGGGCAACATCACATGTGCACGATGCCACAACAATGACATACCAGGTCAGCTAATCAAAAGAAGGATTGGAGATGCTGGCACGTTCCCATTCAGTGTTCATGGAATACTAAGTTCCCTGCTGGACCAGGGTCCACTAGGCTCCAAAGATGGGAAACCCTAATTTGATGAGGAGCTTGATCTCCACATGGTGGCACATATTAATCAATATGTACCACCATTCCTCTGTGTATATAACAAGATCGCTTGGTGTCCTGAAATTGGAAGTGAAGGGAAGAACAAGAATGGGGAAAATATGAATGCGTTGGTGGATTCCCGGGAAAATTGGCAGCTCTTCTGGGAGTCTACATCGTTCCTTTCTCCATGGTCTCTTGTAGAGTTGGCAAGTATGATTTTGAGACCTACTTATTGGCTTCCCTTATTACAATATTGTAGGAAGAAAAACTAAAAATTAAGTTTTACTTTTTATTTATCTGCTTTTTTTTCTCCTCATATGTTAATAAACCTGGCTCCCTGTTGAATAAAAGGTAATCTGCCAGGCATTGAAAGCCGAGGAGCGGAGATGCGCCACGCTCATAGTGTGAAGCACGTTTTTCAGAAATGTAGATACGGCCGCATTTATCTCAGTTACATTTTAATGGTTTTAATGTGTCCCTTAAACAAAGGAAGGCTTTTCCTCGCTTTGATGACATATTACACAGAGAGATTTTTTTTTTCCGCCTAAATTACTTGCACTTGGATTATCTATATTATGGTTTGGCAGTTGGAAATAGCAAATTAAGATCTGCTCGGGCCGCGGTTCACTCTCCAAATGACTTTGCATTATAAATATGAAAGTATAAAAGACAAAACAAGGGCTTAAAGCATTAAAAAAAATATTAAAAATAACTTCAGTGTCAGCCCCAAGAACAACATGCAGAGCCGTATCCAGGTCTAAATCTAATATGCTGGGGCCGACTCTGACATTGATGGATGGATCGAGACATATCTGGTGCCAAGATTGTGGAGGAATTATTTCAATGATATCTGATTAGGATTCTTCTCTGAATGTTTGCAGGAGTTATTTGCCAGGAGGAGGTAACATGTTGTGCCGCTTCAAGGTTTTCTTTAAGGTGACTGTCAGAAGATGTTCATTGTATCTGTTGTGTATCTCTGCATTGTAACTTTTGATAGTTATTGACCTAGGGTAGTAGGTAGGTTTAGGGGAAAGTCAAGCTGTGGTGAAGGACACCAAGGTCAAGAAGAACAGGAGAGATGTCAGAATCTGGAGCAAGTCATAGTCAAGAATTACAAGGAGATTGAAGTCAGGAAGAATCCAAGGTCAAGGATCATAGGCAAAAGGTGGGAACGAGGGTCCATGCAAGATCAGAAAGTCATTGGTAATGGGTGGTGGTAAAGAACAATCCATGGTCAAGAATCACCAGTTATTGGCATTGAGTGAGGGTAAAGAACAAGCCAAAGCCAAGAATCAAGAGTCATTGGTATTGAGTGAGGGTAAGGAACAATTCATGGTCAAGAATCACGAGTCATTGTTATTGGAAGGAACAATCCATGGTCAAGAATCATGAGTCATTGGTATTGAGTGAGGGTAAGGAACAATCCGTGGTCAAGAATCATGAGTCATTGGTATTGAGTGAGGGTGAGGAACAATCCATGATCAAGAATCATGAGTCATAGGTGTTGAGCGAGGGTAAGGAACAATCCATGGTCAAGAATCACAAGTCATTAGAATTGAGTGAGGGTAAGGAACAATCCATGATCAAGAATCACGAGTCATTGGTATTGAGTGAGGGTAAGGAACTATCCATGGTCAAGAATCATGAGTCATTGGTGTTGAACGAGGGTAAGGAACAATCCATTGTCAATAATCACAAGTCATTGGAATTGAGTGAGGGTAAGGAACAATCCATGATCAAGAATCACGAGTCATTGGTATTGAGTGGGGGTAAGAAACAATCCATGGTCAAGAATCACGAGTCATTAGAATTGAGTGAGTGTAAGGAACAATCCATGCTCAAGAATCATGAGTCATTGGTATTGAGTGAGGGTAAGGAACAATCCATGGTCAAGAATCATGAGTCATTGGTGTTGAGCGAGGGTAAGGAACAATCCATGGTCAAGAATCACGAGTCATTAGAATTGAGTGAGGGTAAGGAACAATCCATGATCAAGAATCACGAGTCATTGGTATTGAGTGGGGGTAAGAAACAATCCATGGTCAAGAATCACAAGTCATTAGAATTGAGTGAGGGTAAGGAACAATCCATGGTCAAGAATCATGAGTCATTGGTATTGAGTGGGGGTAAGAAACAATCCATGGTCAAGAATCACAAGTCATTAGAATTGAGTGAGGGTAAGGAACAATCCATGGTCAAGAATCACAAGTCATTAGAATTGAGTGAGGGTAAGGAACAATCCATGATCAAGAATCACGAGTCATTGGTATTGAGTGAGGGTAAGGAACTATCCATGGTCAAGAATCATGAGTCATTGGTGTTGAACGAGGGTAAGGAACAATCCATTGTCAATAATCACAAGTCATTGGAATTGAGTGAGGGTAAGGAACAATCCATGATCAAGAATCACGAGTCATTGGTATTGAGTGGGGGTAAGAAACAATCCATGGTCAAGAATCACGAGTCATTAGAATTGAGTGAGTGTAAGGAACAATCCATGCTCAAGAATCATGAGTCATTGGTATTGAGTGAGGGTAAGGAACAATCCATGGTCAAGAATCATGAGTCATTGGTGTTGAGCGAGGGTAAGGAACAATCCATGGTCAAGAATCACGAGTCATTAGAATTGAGTGAGGGTAAGGAACAATCCATGATCAAGAATCACGAGTCATTGGTATTGAGTGGGGGTAAGAAACAATCCATGGTCAAGAATCACAAGTCATTAGAATTGAGTGAGGGTAAGGAACAATCCATGGTCAAGAATCATGAGTCATTGGTATTGAGTGGGGGTAAGAAACAATCCATGGTCAAGAATCACAAGTCATTAGAATTGAGTGAGGGTAAGGAACAATCCATGGTCAAGAATCACGAGTCATTAGAATTGAGTGAGGGTAAGGAACAATCCATGGTCAAGAATCACGAGTCATTAGAATTGAGTGAGGGTAAGGAACAATCCATGGTCAAGAATCACGAGTCATTGGTATTGAGTGAGGGTAAGGAAAAATCCATGGTCAAGAATCATGAGTCATTGGTGTTGAGCGAGGGTAAGGAACAATCCATGGTCAATAATCATGAGTCATTGGTATTGAGCGGGGGTAAGGAACAATCCATGGTCAAGAGGAACAATCAAGACTCAAGAAGGTCTGATCAGAAATAATATAGAGGATTACAGCCAGAAAGGCAAGGTCAAGAATTATTGGTAATAGGTTGTTTTATCCAAGGTCAAGCGGAACATTCAAGAGGGTCTAACAGTTAAGAGGAATAATCCAAGTTCAGGAAGGAAAGGCAAGAAGGTCTACTAAGAAACAAGCCATAGTCAAACATCTCAAGAAGGATGAAGCTAGGAAGATTTTAAGATCATGGATCCCAGACAGAATGTGGCATGAAGGTCCCATTAGGGAAATAAGAGATCCAGCTCAATAGAATAAAAATCATCAACTTTATTGGTGCATTGTTAAAATTAATTTAACATGCATCTGTAGTCCATAAATCAGAACATCAATGTATTTCTGGTGCACTTTGCACCCTTTCTCATGATGAATGATGATGTTACCATGCAAAATTAAGAATCACAGGTAGAAAATGGTGATAAGGAACAATCCACTGCCTGCAGCCTGAACATGACACAAGTCACGTCACTGCCGGGAACAGAAGCGCTGACATCGCTGCAAAGTCACTGCTGCAGGAGATGAGTATGGACTGTTTTTTATATATATGAGATCCTGGATTGATTAAGCTAGGGTTTTCCATGATTGGACAATCACTTTAAGCATTATTGTCAGAAGTTGAAAATGAGGTAAATTCTAAGATCAAGAAGAACAAAGAAGAAAATTTAATTCTAAGCAAGACATGGTCAGGAATCACAAGGAGACTGCTGAGGCATGGAAAAGCATGGAAAGATCTTGAGACACGAGTCACAGGTAGAAAGTGGTGGTAAGGGACAATCAAATGTCAAGAAGAACTGGCAAGAGATTGTAATCCTTATCAAGGTAGGGTAGAGAACCCTAATGCAAAGGCAGGAGGAAGAATCTATGGTCAGGAATCACACGAAGATGGGAATCAGGGACACAACAAACATCATTGTCATAAGATTGGGAAGAAGAAGGAGAAGGACTAGGTGAAGATCAAGGTGAAGGACAAGGAGAAGGACAAGGTAAAGGACAGGGAGAAGGACAAGGAGAAAGACATGGAGAAGGACATGGAGAAGGACAAGGAGAAGGACAAGGTGATGGACAAGGAGAAGGACAAGGAGAAGGATAAGGTAAAGGACAGGGAGAAGGACAAGGAGAAAGACATGGAGAAGGACATGGAGAAGGACAAGGAGAAGGACAAGGTGATGGACAAGGTGATGGACAAGGAGAAAGACAAGGTGAAGTACAAGGTGAATGACATGGAGAAGGACATGGAGAAGGACATGGAGAAGGACAAGGTGAAGGACAAGGAGAAGGACAAAAATAAGGACAAGGAGAAGGGCAAGACGAGTTCAAGGATGAATCTAAGGTTAGCAATTACAGGCAGAAGGTGGCTGTAAAAGAAATAATCAAGAAGAACAGACAAGAAGTTCTAATCAGAGACAAACCAAAGTCTAAAATCAAAAGAGAAGACCAAGGCCAGCATAATTCTCGGGTGAAGAATCTAAGCTAAGATGATCAAGAGACAGTGGGCGGGTTGTGGAAATGAATAATCTAAGGCAAAGAAGAACAAATATATTGTGGCAGTAGGAATTAATCAAAAGTCAAAAAGGGGGATGGCCAGGAATCACTAGAAGGTTTAGGTCAGAAAAAATCTAAGATTGCGGATCACTTGTAGAAGGTAGTAAATAGTAAGTGCAGCGGTAAAGCACAGTCTAAGGCCATGGAGAACAGACAAATGGACCAAGAGTCACACCAAGAGTGACACAGGGAAGGCCAGGAAAAATTTCAGGCACAAGTACAGTACAGTGTAAAAAAAAAAAAAACAAGAAAAAAACTGCTTTCCTTGCGCTCCTGAGGTCCAGCACTGTGTCTCTGCTGCTGCCACAGTCTTCAATGATTGCCTGCAGCGCTGACATCATGTCGACAGTGCTGCAGCCAATCAGCGAGTTCTGTGGCTTGTGCCATGAGCCACAGCTGAACCGATGAGCTCAGTGATTGTCTGCAGCAAGTGCTGACATAACATCAGTGCTGCAGACAAACAACAGACCCCAGGATAGAAGCAGAGGCACAGCACTGGACGCAGTTGAAAATAAAAAAAAAAACCTTTAAGGTCAACTATTAAATGCAGAAAATGGTATTGAGGGAGAATGCAAGATCAAGACGAAGAAGTGACAAATAATCCAAGGTGAAAAATCACAGGCTGAATGTGGAGGTGAGGAACAACGCAGCAGAAAGTAGTGAGGAACGGTACAAAGTTACAGCTCTCACACCTGTGCCTAACTTTAATCTATGGCTTTGGACTGTAGCACATTTTACTCCAATCTTCTGGTGCTGAGATAGTTGAATGTTTTGGTAAATGGCAGATCTAAAATAAAACCAGCAACTTATTGTTGTTTTAACCCTTGTAAATTCAATGAAGGTTAACGTAAACCCCACTGGGCTCTGTAATGGCTGCTCTAGCAGTCGCCACCTCTGGAGGTCTGGTACAATGTCCCGGTGACTAGGACATGGAACCCCGGGGACACCGGCATTAATCACACTGGATGTGATCGGTGGTTTTCTTTTCCTATAATAATAACCTCATTTTTCAAATGGTCTATAAATGATGGAAAAAGCGCCACAGAGGAAAGGTCACGTTATTTAGAATTAAACTGATTTAATGAATGGAATTAAAGTGACCTTTTTGATATTTATCACTTATTTTTTCAGCACCTGAGAAACTGCGACAATTATGAGCGATGCGGGAGCCGGAAAAACTGAGTAAAAATAATTAATGACTGCATATTGTTTCCACTCTCTGCAAAAATTAGATGTACTGCAACCTTCTAACAGGTTTCAATTGCTAAGATTTTTTTGTCATTAATCTGAGTGCAGCATGATGTAGGGGCAGAGACCCTGATTCCAACGATGTATCACTTACAGGTCGGCTTGCTGTAGTTTTGATATAATCACTGTTTTCTCTGCTGTACATCTACAAGATCTCTGAATCCTGAGCTGTATATAACGCTGCCCACAGCACTGTTCGGCAGCGTTCTGTGTACACTGTGCATAGGCAGAAAGCTATCCATAAGTGGTGGGGGCAGGGTTATACAGAGCTCAGCACTCAGAGAACTGTTGTATCTGCAACAGAGAGAGCTGTGATTTTATCAAAACTATAGCAAGCAGCCCAGTAAGATATACATTGCTGGAATCAGGGTCTTTGCCCCTACATCATACTGCTCTTACATGGGGTAGCAAAAACCTGATGACAGATTCCCTTTAGTGCTCTAGTGCTGCAGATGTATAAATCTATGGTAGCTTGCTACAATATATCAGTCTGGAGTCCAGAATGTTTAGGCTTGATACATTGTATCCTCTTTTCAGTGGAGAACTGGACTGGATATGTACAGGATTGAAAATGGTGAAGGATTGAAACACAAATGAGGAATTTGTCAAGATTGATTTTCCTCTAGTCTTCATTTTCTACCGAAACACTGTTATAATTAGGTGCGATATTCTGCCCTGATTATGTTTATAATGTAACTTTATGGAGGCCAATGCTCCAAATCTACTGGACATCCTTCCGTTAAATGATGGGATACTGTGGGGGCCAGTGTACTATTTGAAGGCCCAGAGAGAGCCTTTATACTGTGTGGGGGTCATTATACTGTTTGGAGGGCTACGTGGGGGCCATTATCCTGTTTGGAGGGCTATGTGAGGGCCATTATACAATGTGCAGGGTTGTGTGGGGCCATTATACATTGTGGAAGGTTGTGGGGGCCATTATACTGTTTGGAGGGCTATGTGAGGGCCATTATACAATGTGCAGGGTTGTGTGGGGCCATTATACATTGTGGAGGGTTGTGTGGGGGCCATTATACAATGTGGAGGGTTGTGTGGGGGCCATTATTCTGTTTGGAGAGCTATGTGGAGGCCATTATACTATTTGAAGGCCCACAGAGAGCCATTACACTGTGTGGAGGCCATTATACTGTTTGGAGGGCTATGTGGGGGCCATTATACTGTTCGGAGAGCTATGTGAGGGCCATTATACTATTTTGAGGGCTAGTGGGGACCATTATCAAATTATAATGTGTGCAGGCCATTATGCACTGCTGAAGGTTGTTTAGGGGCCACTATACTGTATGGAGGGGTTGTTTGGGGCCATCACACTGTGTTGGGGTCACTGTGGGGTATCATAATTTTCAGGTGGTACTATAGGGTCATCGTATTGTGTGAGTGGAGGGTACTGTGGAGGAATTCACTGTGGGGGTATCTTACTGTGTTTAGGGGGTACATATTTTTGGTATCATACTTTAGGGGGACCATTAATGAGGTATCTTAGAGTGTGGGAACACTAAGGGGCTTCAGTTGAAGCAAAATTACTTTGTAAGGGCTGCACAGTTGTGAGTTATTTTTATTTATTTTGTTTTATTTTGGAGGGTGGAGGCAATTAGGACATCTACTTTGGGGCCCCATGAATCCCATGTACACCACTGATTATGCTTCTGGCATTTAGTTCATGAACCAGGAGGCTCAGGCTGAGCAACGCTATAGATTTCTCTCCCTTACATCTGCAATATGCAGTCATTTTCTTATCGCTGGCCTCCAGAACACACAGATGCAGCCTAAGTGGCCGTCGTTTGGCAGCAGCCCCCGACATCTGTCTTCATTTCATCTCCCCTGCCTGTATATATAGTTCTTCTGTGCACTGCGCCATTAAATTTGATGTTGTAAATGACTCATGTGCCTCATTAACGACGAATTTACAAAACTTTCCAAGTGAATGGAAGTGGAATCTGGTATTAATGACGGCTAGTGTTATGATGATCGATATCCTGTCCAGCCTCGGATTCGCCTCCAGCAATGAATTTTAAAAACAGGGAAAAAGATTTTAATTTTAAAATAAAGTGATTTTTGACCTTGGATGAAATATGGCTCAAAAAAAGAAAATGCGGTCAAGTAATTGTGCTGTCAAGCGCTGCAGCCGGTGAGCCGGCGTCCTTCACTCGGGCCCTGTGTGGCGGCGATGTATAACATTTCTGATATTGTGAGATGGCAGAAATAATCAGCTGGCAATGGGTAATACAGAAAGGTGTGAAAAGGTCAGCCATTTTCCAAAAAAAAAAAAAACCTTGCAACTGTGAGTTCATTACATGACGAGGGCAGATTTCCATCTTCTGGATGTAGTTGTGATTCTATAAAGTTCAGAGATGTCTGTGCAGCAGTGGTTGGTAGAAGTTGCGATGGTCTGGGACAGATGGAAATAAAAAGATAAAACTCTACAGTCAGAGAAAACTTCAGCTGTGAGCTGTTGGATGTAATTGCTATATACTGTATTTGGTCTCTGATCAGTGTTGTATAGTCTCTGGTATGGGTACGTATACTATTGGACCACTTTATGGTCACTATGTGGTGGTTTTAGAGGTTCGGTTGGGCATTGTATAGTGGCATTACCTGTCCCTGACTACAAGATTAGGAATTTCTATGTTCCACGTTAATTTCCGTCTTATGTTGATGGTGTGGAGGATTATTGTACATAGCTAAGAGCCTCTGACATCTGGATGTGAACCACCGTAATAGGATGTAGAGGAAGAGAGTAGCGAGAAGGCAGAGGCGATAGATGCAAGGTCTGCAGCTTCATCCAGTGTTATTTCCCTGACCATCACCATTGTGAGATGTGTGAGATGAGCATGGATCATTACGTTGCATTATTTCCCGATAGTGCTGATGTCGGGGAGACGAAGAGCTTTATATAACAGACATAAGCACCAGCAGGACAAGTATTTGCCTGTAGACCTAGCATCGAACAAATACTGGTTTTCTATTACGCGGATGTCATCCTTACTATCTAGCTTATATCACACTCACATGAGTGTCAATACATAAATTGTGATAGGTCTGACTATTGCACTGTGCTTAAAGGGGTTGTCCACATGGATAGGTCATCAATATCAGATCAATGAGGGTCTGACGCAACAATCAGCTGTCATGGGCAGCCAGCAGATGTAAACATCCAATCCATCTCCACCCAATGTACAGCGGCTGCTGACAAATACTGCAGACCATCTGCTATCTGCTTGTTCTTCAGTACTCAGCTGCTACACAGCAGATCTTGTGGGGTGTTCCCAGCACACTGCGTGTCCTGTGGAAGTTCCCAGTATACTTTGGGTCCTGCGGGATGTTCCCTGTATATGGGAGTTCTTGTGGGGTGTTCCCAGTGTATGGGAGGTCTTGTGGGAAGTTCTCAGTATACTGCGGGTCTTGTGGGAAGTTCCCAGTATACTGAGCATCTTGTGGAAAGTTCCCAGTATACTTTGGGTCTTATGGGATGTTCCCAGTATATGGGAGGTCTTGTGGGGTGTTCCCAGTGTATGGGAGGTCTTGTGGGAAGTTCCCAGTATACTGCAGGTCTTGAGGGAAGTTCCCAGTATACTGGGCGTCTTGTGGAAAGTTCCCAGTATACTTTGGGTCTTGTGGGATGTTCCCAGTATTTGGGAGGTCTTGTGGGGTGTTCCCAGTGTATGGGAGGTCTTGTGGGATGTTCCCAGTATTTGGGAGGTCTTGTGGGGTGTTCCCAGTGTATGGAAGGTCTTGTGGGATGTTCCCAGTATTTGGGAGGTCTTGTGGAGTGTTCCCAGTGTATGGGAGGTCTTGTGGTGAGTTCCCAGTATTTGGGAGGTCTTGTGGAGTGTTCCCAGTGTATGGGGGTCTTGTGGTATGTTCCCAGTATTTGGGAGGTCTTGTGGGGTGTTCCCAGTGTATGGGAGGTCTTGTTGGAAGTTCCCAATATACTGAGGGTCCTGAGGGAAGTTCCCAGTATACTTTGGGTCCTGTGGGATGTTCCCAGTATATGGGAGGTCTTGTGAGATGTTCCCAGTATACTGTGGGTCTTGTGGGATGTTCCCAATATACTGTGGGTCTTGTGAGGTGTTCCCAGTATACTGTGGGTCTTGTGGGATGTTCCCAGTATACTGTGGGTCTTGTAGGGTGTTCTGTTATGATTAGGTAATTCAGAAACCACAATGGACCTTGAAGTTCAGAGCACACAAAGTGACCTGACAATAACCAAAAGACATAGGACGAGCTCTGAGACGTGGGAACTCTGCTGACCGCAATCCCTAATCCTATCCAACCACACTAGAGGCAGCCGTGGATAGCGCCTAACGCTCCCTATGCAACTCGGCACAGCCTGAGAAACTAGCTAGGCCTAAGATAGAAAAACAAGCCTACCTTGCCTCAGAGAAATACCCCAAAGGAAAAGGCAGCCCCCCACATATAATGACTGTGAGTAGAGATGAAAATACAAACGCAGAGATGAAATAGATTTAGCAAAGTGAGGCCCAACTTACTGAACAGACCGAAGATAGGAAAGATAACTTTGCGGTCAACACAAAACCCTACAAACAACCACGCAGAGGGGCAAAAAGACCCTCCGCACCGACTAACGGTACGGAGGTGCTCCCTCTGCGTCCCAGAGCTTCCAGCAAGCAAGAAAAACCAATTAAGCAAGCTGGAGAGAAAAAATAGCAAAACAAAAATAACACAAGCAAAACTTAGCTTATGCAGAGCAGACGGCCACAGGAACGATCCAGGAGGAAGCAAGACCAATACTAGAACATTGACTGGAGGCCAGGAGCAAAGCACTAGGTGGAGTTAAATAGAGCAGCACCTAACGACTTCACCACATCACATGAGGAAGGAAACTCAGAAGCCGCAGTACCACTCGTGACCACAGGAGGGAGCTCTGCCACAGAATTCACAACAGTACCCCCCCCTTGAGGAGGGGTCACCGAACCCTCACCAGAGCCCCCAGGCCGACCAGGATGAGCCATATGAAAGGCACGAACAAGATCGGCAGCATGGACATCAGAGGCAAAGACCCAGGAATTATCTTCCTGACCATAACCCTTCCACTTAACCAGATACTGGAGTTTCCGTCTTGAAACACGAGAATCCAAAATCTTCTCCACAATATACTCCAACTCCCCCTCCACCAAAACCGGGGCAGGAGGATCAACAGATGGAACCATAGGTGCCACGTATCTCCGCAACAATGACCTATGGAATACGTTATGGATGGAAAAAGAATCTGGAAGGGTCAAACGAAAAGACACAGGATTAAGAACCTCAGAAATCCTATACGGACCAATGAAACGAGGCTTAAACTTAGGAGAGGAAACCTTCATAGTAATATGACGAGATGACAACCAAACCAAATCCCCAACACAAAGTCGGGGACCCACACAGCGTCTGCGATTAGCGAAAAGTTGAGCCTTCTCCTGGGACAAGGTCAAATTGTCCACTACATGAGTCCAAATCTGCTGTAACCTGTCCACCACCGTATCCACACCAGGACAGTCCGAAGACTCAACCTGCCCTGAAGAGAAACGAGGATGGAACCCAGAGCTGCAGAAAAACGGCGAAACCAAGGTAGCCGAGCTGGCCCGATTATTAAGGGCGAACTCAGCCAAAGGCAAGAAGGACACCCAATCATCCTGATCAGCAGAAATAAAGCATCTCAGATATGTTTCCAAGGTCTGATTGGTTCGTTCGGTCTGGCCATTAGTCTGAGGATGGAAAGCCGAGGAAAAAGACAAATCAATGCCCATCCTAGCACAAAAAGCTCGCCAAAACCTCGAAACAAACTGGGAACCTCTGTCAGAAACGATGTTCTCTGGAATGCCATGTAAACGGACCACATGCTGGCAGAACAATGGCACCAAATCAGAGGAGGAAGGTAATTTAGACAAAGGTACCAAATGGACCATCTTAGAGAAGCGATCACAGACCACCCAAATGACTGACATCTTTTGAGAGACGGGAAGATCTGAAATAAAATCCATAGAGATATGTGTCCAAGGCCTCTTCGGGACCGGCAAGGGCAAAAGCAACCCACTGGCACGAGAACAGCAGGGCTTAGCCCGAGCACAAATCCCACAGGACTGCACAAAAGAACGCACATCCCGCGACAGAGACGGCCACCAAAAGGATCTAGCCACTAAATCTCTGGTACCAAAGATTTCAGGATGACCAGCCAACACCGAACAATGAACCTCAGAGATAACTTTATTCGTCCACCTATCAGGGACAAACAGTTTCTCCGCTGGGCAACGATCAGGTTTATTAGCCTGAAATTTTTGCAGCACCCGCCGCAAATCAGGGGAGATGGCAGACAAAATTACTCCCTCTTTGAGAATACCCGCCGGCTCAGACAAACCCGGAGAGTTGGGCACAAAACTCCTAGACAGGGCATCCGCCTTCACATTTTTAGAGCCCGGAAGGTACGAAACCACAAAGTCAAAACGGGAGAAAAACAGCGACCAACGAGCCTGTCTAGGATTCAACCGTTTGGCAGACTCGAGATAAGTCAAGTTCTTGTGATCAGTCAAGACCACCACACGATGCTTAGCTCCTTCAAGCCAATGATGCCACTCCTTGAATGCCCACTTCATGGCCAGCAACTCTCGATTGCCAACATCATAATTTCGCTCAGCAGGCGAAAACTTCCTGGAAAAGAAGGCGCATGGTTTCATCACCGAGCAATCAGAACTTCTCTGCGACAAAACAGCCCCCGCTCCAATTTCAGAAGCATCAACCTCGACCTGGAACGGAAGCGAAACATCTGGTTGACACAACACAGGGGCAGAAGAAAAACGACGCTTTAACTCTTGAAAAGCTTCCACAGCAGCAGAAGACCAATTGACCACATCAGCACCCTTCTTGGTCAAATCGGTCAATGGTTTAGCAATACTAGAAAAATTACAGATGAAGCGACGATAAAAATTAGCAAAGCCCAGGAACTTTTGCAGACTCTTCAGAGATGTCGGCTGAGTCCAATCATAGATGGCCTGGACCTTAACAGGGTCCATCTCGATAGTAGAAGGGGAAAAAATGAACCCCAAAAATGAAACCTTCTGAACACCAAAGAGACACTTTGATCCCTTCACAAACAAAGAATTAGCACGCAGGACCTGGAACACCATTCTGACCTGCTTCACATGAGATTCCCAATCATCCGAGAAGACCAAAATATTATCCAAGTATACAATCAGGAATTTATCCAGGTACTCTCGGAAGATGTCATGCATAAAGGACTGAAACACCGATGGAGCATTGGCAAGTCCGAAAGGCATAACCAGGTACTGAAAATGGCCCTCGGGCGTATTAAATGCAGTTTTCCATTCATCGCCCCGCTTAATACGCACAAGATTATACGCACCACGAAGATCTATCTTGGTGAACCAACTAGCCCCCTTGATCCGAGCAAACAAATCAGATAGCAGCGGCAAGGGGTACTGAAATTTGACCGTGATTTTATTTAGAAGGCGGTAATCTATACAAGGTCTCAGCGAACCATCCTTCTTGGCCACAAAAAAGAACCCCGCTCCCAATGGCGACGATGACGGGCGAATATGACCCTTCTCCAAGGACTCCTTCACGTAACTCCGCATAGCGGCGTGCTCAGGTACAGATAAATTAAACAGTCGACCTTTAGGAAACTTACTACCAGGAATCAAATCGATAGCACAATCACAATCCCTATGCGGAGGTAGGGCATTGGACTTGGGCTCATCAAATACATCCCGGTAATCAGACAAGAACTCTGGGACCTCAGAAGGGGGGGATGACGAAATAGACAGAAATGGGACATCACCATGTACCCCCTGACAACCTCAGCTGGACACAGACATTGATTTCCGATCTAATACTGGGTTATGGACTTGTAGCCATGGCAACCCCAACACGACCACATCATGCAGATTATGCAACACCAGAAAGCGAATATCCTCCTGATGTGCAGGAGCCATGCACATGGTCAGTTGGGTCCAATACTGAGGCTTATTCTTGGCCAAAGGTGTAGCATCAATTCCTCTCAATGGAATAGGACACTGCAAGGGCTCCAAGAAAAACCCACAACGCCTAGCATACTCCAAGTCCATCAAATTCAGGGCAGCGCCTGAATCCACAAATGCCATGACAGAATAAGATGACAAAGAGCAGATCAAAGTAACGGACAAAAGAAATTTTGACTGTACCGTACCAATGGCGGCAGACCTAGCGAACCGCTTAGTGCGCTTAGGACAATCGGAGATAGCATGAGTGGAATCACCACAGTAGAAACACAGCCCATTCTGACGTCTGTGTTCTTGCCGTTCAACTCTGGTCAAAGTCCTATCGCACTGCATAGGTGTTGTGAATTCTGTGGCTGAATTCACTCCTGTGGTCACAAGTGGTATTGCAGCTTCTGAGCTTCCTCCCTCAGGTGTTCTGGTGAGCTCGTTGGCTGCTTTGTTATTTAACTACACCTGATTCTGTCTTCCTTGCTCTTTGTCAATGTTCCAGTGTGGGACCTGAGCTCCTGGATCTTTCCTGTGGCCTGCTGCTCTGCTTAGATAAGTGTTTCTTTGCTTTTGTTGCTACTTTTTCTGTCCAGCTTGTCTATTCGTTTTTGCTGGAAGCTCTGAGACGCAAAGGGTGAACCGCCGTGCCGTTAGTTCGGCACGGTGGGTCTTTTTGCCCCCTTTGCGTGGTTTTTTGCTTTAGGGTTTTTTGTAGACTGCAAAGTTCTCTTTGCTATCCTCGCTCTATCTAGAATATCGGGCCTCACTTTGCTGAATCTATTTCATCCCTACCTTTGTCTTTTCATCTTGCTAACAGTCATTATATGTGGGGGGCTGCCTTTTCCTTTGGGGTATTTCTCTGAGGCAAGTCAGGCTTGTTTTTCTATCTTCAGGCTAGTCAGCTCCTCAGGCTGTGCCGAGTTGCATAGGTAGTGACAGGCGCAATCCACAGCCACCTTTAGTTGTGTATAGGATAGGTTCAGGTATTGCGGTCTACAGAGATTCCACGTCTCAGAGCTCGTTCTATTGTTTTTGGGTTATTATCTAATCACTGTATGTGCTCTGATTGCTGGCACACTGTGTCACTGGATTTCCTACATAACAGTACAAGGAGCCCACCTAATGATTCTCAATAGAGGGAAAAAAGAAGTTCTGACATCATTTTTTTTTCTCAGCTCTGTCTTCAGTCTTTTTTTTCCCCTAGACATTTGGGTGTTTCAGGACACAGGTGTGGACATGGATATTCAGGGTCTGTGCTCTTCAATGGATAATCTCGTTACAAATGTACAAAGGATTCAAGATACAATTGATCAGAAATCTATGTTAGAACCAAGAATTCCTATTCCTGATTTGTTTTTTGGTGATAGAACTAAGTTTCTTAATTTCAAAAATAATTGTAAGCTATTTCTGGCCTTGAAACCTCATTCTTCTGGTAATCCTATTCAACAGGTTTTGATTATTATTTCTTTTTTGCGCGGCGACCCTCAGGACTGGGCATTTTCTCTTGCGCCAGGAGACCCTGCATTGAGTAATGTAAATGCGTTTTTCCTGGCGCTCGGATTGCTTTACGATGAGCCTAATTCAGTGGATTAGGCTGAGAAAAATTTGCTGGCTTTGTGCCAGGGTCAGGATGATATAGAAGTATATTGTCAGAAATTTAGGAAGTGGTCAGTACTCACTCTGTGGAATGAATCTGCGCTGGCAGCTTTGTTCAGAAAGGGTCTCTCTGAGGCTCTTAAAGATGTCATGGTGGGTTTTCCTATGCCTGCTGGTCTGAATGAGTCTATGTCTTTGGCCATTCAGATCGGTCGACGCTTGCGCGAGCGTAAATCTGTGCACCATTTGGCGGTATTGTCTAAGATTAAACCTGAGCCTATGCAGTGCGATAGGACTATGACCAGAGTTGAACGGCAAGAACACAGACGTCTGAATGGTCTGTGTTTCTACTGTGGTGATTCCACTCATGCTATTTCTGATTGTCCTAAGCGCACTAAGCGGTTCGATAGGTCTGCCGTCATTGGTACTGTACAGTCCAAATTCCTTCTGTCCATTACCTTGATATGCTCTTTGTCATCGTATTCTGTCATGGCGTTTGTGGATTCGGGCGCTGCCCTGAATCTGATGGATTTGGATTATGCTAAACGTTGTGGGTTTTTCTTGGAGCCTTTGCGGTGTCCTATTCCGTTAAGAGGAATTGATGCTACACCTTTGGCCAAGAATAAACCTCAATACTGGGCCCAGCTGACCATGTGCATGGCTCCTGCACATAAGGAAGTTATTCGCTTTCTGGTGCTACATAATCTGCATGATGTGGTTGTGTTGGGGTTGCCATGGCTGCAAACCCATAATCCAGTATTGGATTGGAACTCTATGTCGGTGTCCAGCTGGGGTTGTCAGGGGGTACATGGTGATGTTCCATTTTTGTCTATTTCGTCATCCACTCCTTCTGAGGTCCCAGAGTTCTTGTCTGATTATCAGGATGTATTTGAAGAGCCCAAGTCCAATACCCTACCTCCGCATAGGGATTGTGATTGTGCTATCAATTTGATTCCTGGTAGTAAATTCCCTAAAGGTCGATTATTTAATTTATCTGTGCCTGAACACTCCGCTATGCGCAGTTATGTGAAGGAATCCCTGGAGAAGGGACATATTCGCCCATCGTCATCACCACTGGGAGCAGGGTTCTTTTTTGTAGCCAAGAAGGATGGTTCGCTGAGACCATGTATTGATTACCACCTTCTTAATAAGATCACTGTTAAATTTCAGTATCCCTTGCCATTGTTATCTGACTTGTTTGCTCGGATTAAGGGGGCTAGTTGGTTCACTAAGATAGATCTTCGTGGTGCGTATAATCTGGTGAGAATCAGGCAAGGAGATGAATGGAAAACGGCATTTAATACGCCCGAGGGTCATTTTGAGTATCTAGTGATGCCGTTCGGACTTGCCAATGCTCCATCTGTGTTTCAGTCTTTTATGCATGACATCTTCCGTGAGTATCTGGATAAATTCCTGATTGTTTACTTGGATGACATTTTGATCTTCTCAGATGATTGGGAGTCTCATGTGAAGCAGGTCAGAATGGTTTTCCAGTTACTGCGTGCTAATTCTTTGTTCGTGAAGGGATCAAAGTGTCTCTTCGGTGTGCAGAAGGTTTTATTTTTGGGGTTCATTTTTTCCCCTTCTACTATCGAGATGGATCCGGTTAAGGTCCAAGCCATCCAGGATTGGACTCAGCCGACATCTCTGAAAAGTCTGCAAAAGTTCCTGGGCTTTGCTAATTTTTATCGTCGCTTCATCTGTAATTTTTCTACCATTGCCAGACCATTGACCGATTTGACCAAGAAGGGTGCTGATTTGGTTAATTGGTCTTCTGCTGCCGTGGAAGCTTTTCAGGAGTTGAAGCGTCGTTTTTGTTCTGCCCCTGTGTTGTGTCAACCAGATGTTTCTCTTCCGTTCCAGGTCGAGGTTGATGCTTCTGAGATTGGAGCAGGGGCGGTTTTGTCACAGAGAGGTTCTGGTTGCTCAGTGTTGAAACCATGTGCTTTCTTTTCCAGGAAGTTTTCTGCTGCTGAGCGTAATTATGATGTGGGCAACCGAGAGTTGCTGGCCATGAAGTGGGCATTCGAGGAATGGCGTCATTGGCTTGAAGGAGCTAAGCATCGCGTGGTGGTATTGACTGATCATAAGAACCTTACTTATCTCGAGTCTGCCAAGCGCTTGAATCCTAGACAGGCCCGTTGGTCGTTATTTTTTGCCCGCTTCGATTTTGTGATTTCGTACCTTCCGGGCTCTAAAAATGTGAAGGCGGATGCTCTGTCTAGGAGTTTTGTGCCCGACTCTCCGGGTTCATCTGAGCCGGCGAGTATCCTCAAGGAAGGAGTCATTGTGTCTGCCATCTCCCCTGATTTGCGGCGAGTGTTGCAAAAATTTCAGGCGAATAAACCTGATCGTTGTCCGGCGGAGAAACTGTTCGTCCCTGATAGGTGGACTACTAAAGTTATCTCTGAACTTCATTGTTCGGTGTTGGCTGGTCATCCTGGAATATTTGGTACCAGAGAGTTAGTGGCTAGATCCTTCTGGTGGCCATCTCTGTCACGGGATGTACGTACTTTTGTGCAGTCCTGTGGGATTTGTGCTAGGGCTAAGCCCTGCTGTTCACGTGCCAGTGGGTGGCTTTTGCCCTTGCCGGTCCCAAAGAGGCCTTGGACACATATTTCGATGGATTTCATTTCTGACCTTCCCGTTTCTCAAAAGATGTCAGTCATTTGGGTGGTCTGTGATCGCTTTTCTAAAATGGTCCATCTGGTGCCCTTGGTTAAATTGCCTTCCTCCTCTGATTTGGTGCCTTTGTTCTTCCAGCATGTGGTTCGTTTGCATGGCATTCCTGAGAATATTGTTTCTGACAGAGGTTCCCAGTTTGTTTCGAGGTTTTGGCGAGCCTTTTGTGGCAGGATGGGCATTGACCTGTCTTTTTCCTCGGCTTTCCATCCTCAGACTAATGGCCAGACCGAACGAACCAATCAGACCTTGGAGACATATCTGAGATGTTTTGTTTCTGCAGACCAGGATGATTGGGTGTCCTTTTTGCCGTTGGCTGAGTTCGCCCTTAATAATCGGGCCAGCTCGGCTACCTTGGTCTCTCCATTTTTCTGCAATTCTGGGTTCCATCCTCGTTTCTCTTCAGGACAGGTTGAGTCTTCGGACTGTCCTGGTGTGGATTCTGTGGTGGACAGGTTGCAGCAGATCTGGACTCAGGTAGTGGACAATTTGGCCTTGTCCCAGGAGAAGGCTCAACTTTTCGCTAATCGCAGACGCCGTGTGGGTCCCCGACTTCGTGTTGGGGATCTGGTTTGGTTATCTTCTCGTCATATTCCTATGAAGGTTTCCTCTCCTAAATTTAAACCTCGTTTTATTGGACCGTATAGGATTTCTGAGATTCTCAATCCTGTGTCTTTTCGTCTGACCCTCCCAGACTCCTTTTCCATACATAATGTATTCCATAGGTCGTTGTTGCGGAGATACGTGGCACCTATGGTTCCATCTGTTGAACCTCCTGCCCCGGTTTTGGTGGAGGGGAAATTGGAGTATATTGTGGAGAAAATTTTGGATTCTCGTGTTTCTAGACGGAAACTCCAGTATCCGGTTAAATGGAAGGGTTATGCTCAGGAAGATAATTCCTGGGTTTTTGCCTCTGATGTCCATGCTCCAGATCTTGTTCGTGCCTTTCATGTGGCTCATCCTGGTCGGCCTGGGGGCTCTGGTGAGGGTTCGGTGACCCCTCCTCAAGGGGGGGGTACTGTTGTGAATTCTGTGGCTGAATTCACTCCTGTGGTCACAAGTGGTATTGCAGCTTCTGAGCTTCCTCCCTCAGGTGTTCTGGTGAGCTCGTTGGCTGCTTTGTTATTTAACTCCACCTGATTCTGTCTTCCTTGCTCCTTGTCAATGTTCCAGTGTGGGACCTGAGCTCCTGGATCTTTCCTGTGGCCTGCTGCTCTGCTTAGATAAGTGTTTCTTTGCTTTTGTTGCTACTTTTTCTGTCCAGCTTGTCTATTCGTTTTTGCTGGAAGCTCTGAGACGCAAAGGGTGCACCGCCGTGCCGTTAGTTCGGCACGGTGGGTCTTTTTGCCCCCTTTGCGTGGTTTTTTGCTTTAGGGTTTTTTGTAGACTGCAAAGTTCTCTTTGCTATCCTCGCTCTATCTAGAATATCGGGCCTCACTTTGCTGAATCTATTTCATCCCTACCTTTGTCTTTTCATCTTGCTAACAGTCATTATATGTGGGGGGCTGCCTTTTCCTTTGGGGTATTTCTCTGAGGCAAGTCAGGCTTGTTTTTCTATCTTCAGGCTAGTCAGCTCCTCAGGCTGTGCCGAGTTGCATAGGTAGTGACAGGCGCAATCCACAGCCACCTTTAGTTGTGTATAGGATAGGTTCAGGTATTGCGGTCTACAGAGATTCCACGTCTCAGAGCTCGTTCTATTGTTTTTGGGTTATTATCTAATCACTGTATGTGCTCTGATTGCTGGCACACTGTGTCACTGGATTTCCTACATAACACATAGGCTCAGGTTTATGCTCGGATAATACCGCCAAATGGTGCACAGATTTACGCTCACGCAAGCGTCGACCGATCTGAATGGCCAAAGACATAGACTCATTCAGACCAGCAGGCATGGGAAATCCCACCATGACATCCTTAAGGGCTTCAGAGAGACCCTTTCTGAAAATAGCTGCCAGCGCACCTTCATTCCATTGAGTGAGCACGGACCACTTTCTAAACTTCTGACAATAAATCTCTATCTCATCCTGACCCTGACACAGAGCCAGCAAATTTTTCTCTGCCTGATCCACCGAATTAGGTTCATCGTACAGCAATCCGAGCGCCAGGAAAAACGCTTCAATATTACATAATGCAGGATCTCCTGGCGCAAGGGAAAATGCCCAGTCTTGAGGGTCGCCACGTAATAAAGAAATAATGATCCTAACTTGTTGAACTGGGTCACCAGAGGAGCGAGGTTTCAAAGCCAGAAACAGTTTACAATTATTTTTGAAACTCAGAAACTTAGCTCTATCTCCAGAAAACAAATCAGGAATAGGAATTCTTGGTTCTAACATAGAATTCTGAACCACAAAGTCTTGAATACTTTGTACTCTTGCAGTGAGCTGATCCACACATGAAGACAGACCTTTAATGTCCATCACTACACCTGTGTCCTGAACCACCCAAATGTCTAGGGGAAAAAAAAGGCAAAACACAGTGCAAAGAAAAAAAAATGGTCTCAGAACTTCTTTTTTCCCTCTATTGAGAAGCATTAGTACTTTTGGCCTCCAGTACTGTTATGATTAGGTAATTCAGAACCACAATGGACCTTGAAGTTCAGAGCACACAAAGTGACCTGACAATAACCAAAAGACATAGGACGAGCTCTGAGACGTGGGAACTCTGCTGACCGCAATCCCTAATCCTATCCAACCACACTAGAGGCAGCCGTGGATAGCACCTAACGCTCCCTATGCAACTCGGCACAGCCTGAGAAACTAGCTAGGCCTAAGATAGAAAAACAAGCCTACCTTGCCTCAGAGAAATAACCCAAAGGAAAAGGCAGCCCCCCACATATAATGACTGTGAGTAGAGATGAAAATACAAACGCAGAGATGAAATAGATTTAGCAAAGTGAGACCCAACTTACTGAACAGACCGAAGATAGGAAAGATAACTTTGCGGTCAACACAAAACCCTACAAACAACCACGCAGTGACCTGACAATAACCCAAAAACATTGAACGAGCTCTGAGACGTGGGAACTCTGCTGACCGCAATCCCTAATCCTCTCCAACCACACTAGAGGCAGCCGTGGATTGCGCCTAACGCTCCCTATGCAACTCGGCACAGCCTGAGAAACTAGCTAGCCTGAAGATAGAAAATAAGCCTACCTTGCCTCAGAGAAATACCCCAAAGGAAAAGGCAGCCCCCACATATAATGACTGTGAGTTAAGATGAAAAGACAAACGTAGAGATGAAATAGATTTAGCAAAGTGAGGCCCAACTTTCTGAACAGAGCGAGGATAGGAAAGGTAACTTTGCGGTCAACACAAAACCCTACAAAAACCACGCAAAGGGGGCAAAAAGACCCTCCGTACCGAACTAACGGCACGGAGGTACACCCTCTGCGTCCCAGAGCTTCCAGCAAGCAGGAAAAAACAAATAGACAAGCTGGACAGAAAAAAACAGCAAACAAAATAGCAAAGCAGAACTTAGCTATGCAGAGCAGCAGGCCACAGGAACGATCCAGGAGGAAACAGGTCCAATACTAGAACATTGACTGGAGGCCAGGATCAAAGCACTAGGTGGAGTTAAATAGAGCAGCACCTAACGACTTCACCACATCACCTGAGGAAGGAAACTCAGAAGCCGCAGTACCACTTTCCTCCACCAACGGAAGCTCACAGAGAGAATCAGCCGAAGTACCACTTGTGACCACAGGAGGGAGCTCTGCCACAGAATTCACAACAGCTGTCCACTTGACTCTATGGGTGGAGAGTCAGCAGCAGTAGAGCTGCGGACATTAAGGGGCCGTCAGCTAGACTGTACGGATATTCAGCAACAGCAGGGAGGAGGGACACTGAGAAGGTGTCAGTGAGGTTAGGTGGCTAGAGATTGAGTGCAATTTATCAATAATAAATTATACGGCCGTATACTAACATGGATATTTACAGTAAGTACACCAGCTTCATCAGGTCTAAGAGATCTGTGTAATAACGTATGCAGTTTGTATTGTGAAGTCTGGTGACAGATCTTAGCATTTCCATGGGAGGGAATGCCGCCATGAGGTAACTTCAGATGAGTTGGATTTGTTTCAGCAATTTTCTGTAGATATAAAGCAAACTTTTTCCATTTGCATCAGGGCCTGATGAGACTTATAGTTTTATTATAGCTGGATAGATGCAGGTCAGGGGATGTTGAGCCCTTTATGATACAGACGAACACTAAGCAACCGATGCTGCTAGAGGATCCGGGGACTAAGCTGATTCCCACCTCTTTAATGAGGGTATGACCACGGGCATGCCAGATTTTACAATAGTGCCCAGGAGCAGGAGCCACCATCTACCAAGCGCCAGCGGGGACACAAGGGCACCCGATGCCTCTGCGCTTCGTGTAGCTGCGCTCCAGTTTCGGAGATAGGGGATGATTTGCGCATTTAATATGCATTATCCTATGAATGTAAATTCTCTATAAAACAAATCTAGCATATAAATAGCCACAAGCCAAACAATGAATCATCGCTGTCACTCCAGCACCTTCGGCGTTCCCCAGGCATTGTATAGCAATCATCCTCCCGCTGCTGACAGCCTATTACATATGTGTAATGCGCCATATGGAGGCGCCGTCTGAGCGCCGCAATCTCCGAACAATCTGCCGGACCCGAGCAACAACAATGGCTGATCTATAAACTGGAGGAGAAATATCGAAAATGCATTGTACAAGATCTGACGTATAATTCCATGTATGTGATTCTTCAGAATTTGTTTTAGTCTTTGCCTGATGAAGAGACCTGTGTAGTCTCGAAAGCTGCAATTTATTACCATCTTTTCAGTTAGCCATTAAAAGGTATCAACCACTGAGGACTCTCAATTCTAAATATTTTTCTATGTTTACTTTATGAATTTGCATTAAAAAAAATGACACCTTCCGTTAGACTCTATACGTTCGTCACGTATTCTGAGCACGCCTATTAAGAGTGTAACATGGCGGCTCCGAGCACATGGACGTACACCATTAGGATCACTTTACTCTAGTACTGAGAAACATGGAGCTAATTACATGAAATGTGGCCTCTTATTACAGGAATTAATAGGGGTCCCAATAGTTAAATCCTACCACTGAGACGGTGATAAGAATCCTTAGTGAAATATCCCAACATATCGTAGATGAAAGGATACCAGTTAGTCCTCAGTGCTGGGTCCAGTGTCTGCGTCTGCTTTCTTCATCCTTGGCGCTAGGCTCCATCTGCTGCGGTGCGCTTTGGGCCACCATTTTATTCAGATAGTTGGTATCTATGTCGTTACTAGAGTTGAGCGACCTTGACCTTTTTAGAGTCGAGCCGGGTTTTGCGAAACCCGACTATGTCCAAAGTCGGGTCGAGTGAAATCGGCCGATTATGACGTAAAGTCGGGATCGACCGAAACACGAAACCCAATGCAAGTCAATGGGGCAGCATAGTCGGCAGTGAGTGGGGGCCAGGAAAACACCTAGAGTGGCCATTTTAATGTCAAAACCATCCATTCTTCTTAATGAAGCTTGTCAAGCGTAATTTACCTTATAATAATTGGAAGGCATTTGAAATTGGGGGTCATTTGGCTAAAGTTGTGGGGGGTAGGGCTGGTTCAAGTAATTAGTGGGCCCAGGAAATCTGGACCACGTCACGGCAGTGGAGCAGGGAGAGGTAAGTATTTCAACTTTGCAAGTGCTGTGAACCTGAGCAAGCAGGGGGGGCCCACTCGTTGGCATTGGCACTGGCACAGGGCCCCTCAAAGTACAGCGGTGTGTTTGCACGGCGGGGGCGCCTCCCACCGGCAGCAACACTTTTGCGTACTATGAGAGGCCCTGTGCCAGTGACGTCGCCAACTAGTATTCCTCCCCCCACCTGATGAAGGAACCTGCACTTTCATCTGCACCTTCCTCTTTGTCCCCGTGTAAGGTGGTATGGTATGCGGGAAGAGCAACCTGACTTTCAGCAGGGTCACAATGTTGTTGTGTAGCGTGCACGGGGAATGTTGCGTTATGGGTCAATGTACCAGCAGACTCATCTATCACTGGCTGGGCAATGGGCACGATGAAGTGGAAACACAGATATAGGCCCAAAGAAGAAAGTGGGCTAAATGCAGTTCAAAATTGGTAACACAGGAATAACCAGGGGGCATTGCAGTGGAGGACAACTGGAATGAGAGGCTGACACAGAGAGTAGGGCCAAATCAGTAAGTAGTCGAAATGCAGTTCAAAATTGGCAACCGTAGTAAACAGGCGGCACAGCTTTGTTCAGTGGAGGAGAACAGCAAGGAGTGGCAGACACCGATAGTAGGCCCCAAACCAACTAGTACGCCAAATGCAGTTGTTCCATTTAACCACAATTTAATGAGAGCCTGAAGATAGAAGCTCAGGAAAGGCAACCTGGGGAACACCTTGGAGTGTAACACACCATCTCTCTCCACCCCATACCCATTTTGTATGGCCTAATGCAGTGTACTTTTCTACAACTACTAAACGAGAGTCGGAAGACCGAAGCAATGGCAAGGAAACCTGGGGAACACCTTAGAGTGTAACACACCCTCTCTCTACACCCCATACCCAATTTGAAGGCCTAATGCAGTGTAGTTTCCAAGAACTACTAAACGAGAGCCGGAAGATCGAAGCTCAGGAAAGGCAACCTGGGGAACACCTTGGAGTGTAACACACCCTCTCGCTACACCCCATACCCAATTTGAAGGCCTAATGCAGCGTAGTTTCCAACAACTACTAAACGAGAGCCGGAAGATCGAAGCTCAGGAAAGGCAACCTGGGGAACACCTTGGAGTGTAACAAACCCTCTCTCTACACCCCATACCCAATTTGTAGGCCTAATGCAGCGTAGTTTCCGACAACTACTAAACGAGAGCATGAAGATCGAAGCTCAGGAAAGGCAACCTGGGGAACACCTTGGAGTGTAACACACCCTCTCTCTACACCCCATACCCAATTTGTAGGCCTAATGCAGCGTAGTTTCCGACAACTACTAAACGAGAGCCGGAATATCGAAGCTCAGGAAAGGCAACCTGGGGAACACCTTGGAGTGTAACACACCCTCTCTCTACGCCCCATACCCAATTTGTAGGCCTAATGCAGCGTAGTTTCCGACAACTACTAAACGAGAGCCGGAATATCGAAGCTCAGGAAAGGCAACCTGGGGAACACCTTGGAGTGTAACACACCCTCTCTCTACACCCCATACCCAATTTGAAGGCCTAATGCAGTGTAGTTTCCAAGAACTACTAAACGAGAGCCGGAAGATCGAAGCTCAGGAAAGGCAACCTGGGGAACACCTTGGAGTGTAACACACCCTCTCGCTACACCCCATACCCAATTTGAAGGCCTAATGCAGCGTAGTTTCCAACAACTACTAAACGAGAGCCGGAAGATCGAAGCTCAGGAAAGGCAACCTGGGGAACACCTTGGAGTGGAACACACCATCTCTCTACACCCCATACCCAATTTGAAGGCCTAATGCAGAGTAGTTTCCAAGAACTACTAAACGAGAGCCGGAAGATCGAAGCTCAGGAAAGGCAACCTGGGGAACACCTTGGAGTGTAACACAACGTCTCTCTACACGACGGAAGGGCTGATTCTTAGGAAGGAAGGCTGTTGGAAATAAGCATTGCGCGTCCGAGGGTGATTATATTCTTATTAGGTATATACTCACCCTCGGACGCGCCCTGCTTCTTTATTTGGAATGAATGTTTATTTGCAATGTGGTGTTGACTTTCTCTATTATTTTGGTAATTAATGATTTTATTATTTTCATTATTTTGCATCTTCTCGGCAATAATATAAAGAAGACGCGACAGGACAACACTCGGTGGATGCCATATGTGTGTTTTCAATTTAAAAAAACTTTCAGTTAACTACTTGCAGGAGAAAGTAATTGTAGCTGGTGGCCATTTTTAGTACTGTACCAGATTAGAGTTGTGTGTTTGTTTTTAATGTTAAAATGTCTGCATTTGATATCTCACCAGTATTTTCTTTTTTATAAGCAAAATACTTATTTTTATATTTTCTGATGTTGGTTCCAGGGGTACACGGCCAGCAGTGCCCTGGTCAGTGTAGTAGTAGTTGAAAGAATGGACCGCAGACAGGCATCGAAGGCCTAAAATAATAACACATGGCTGTAGGCAATTTTAAATTGGTTCCAGGGGTACACGGACAGCAGTGGTGTGGTCAGTGGAGGCCTAGTGGAAGGAGTGACCGCAGACAGGCATCGAAGGCCTAAAATAATAACACATGGCTGTAGGCAATTTTAAATTGGTTCCAGGGGTACACGGGCAGCAGTGACCTGGTCAGTGTAGTAGTAGTTGAAAGAATGGACCGCAGACAGGCATCGAAGGCCTAAAATAAAAAAATTGGGCTGGCTGTAGGCAATTTTAAATTGGTTCCAGGGGTACACGGGCAGCAGTGGTGTGGTCAGTGGAGGCCTAGTGGAAGGAGTGACCGCAGACAGGCATCGAAGGCCTAAAATAATAACACATGGCTGTAGGCAATTTTAAATTGGTTCCAGGGGTACACGGGCAGCAGTGACCTGGTCAGTGTAGTAGTAGTTGAAAAAATGGACCGCAGACAGGCATCGAATGCCTAAAATAATAACACATGGCTGTAGGCAATTTTAAATTGGTTACAGGGGTACACGGACAGCAGTGACCTGGTCAGTGTAGTAGTAGTTGAAAGAATGGACCGCAGACAGGCATCGAAGGCCTAAAATAAAAAAATTGGGCTGGCTGTAGGCAATTTTAAATTGGTTCCAGGGGTACACGGACAGCAGTGGTGTGGTCAGTGGAGGCCTAGTGGAAGGAGTGACCGCAGACAGGCATCGAAGGCCTAAAATAATAACACATGGCTGTAGGCAATTTTAAATTGGTTCCAGGGGTACACGGACAGCAGTGGTGTGGTCAGTGGAGGCCTAGTGGAAGGAGTGACCGCAGACAGGCATCGAAGGCCTAAAATAATAACACATGGCTGTAGGCAATTTTAAATTGGTTCCAGGGGTACACGGACAGCAGTGACCTGGTCAGTGTAGTAGTAGTTGAAAGAATGGACCGCAGACAGGCATCGAAGGCCTAAAATAAAAAAATTGGGCTGGCTGTAGGCAATTTTAAATTGGTTCCAGGGGTACACGGGCAGCAGTGGTGTGGTCAGTGGAGGCCTAGTGGAAGGAGTGACCGCAGACAGGCATCGAAGGCCTAAAATAATAACACATGGCTGTAGGCAATTTTAAATTGGTTCCAGGGGTATACGGACAGCAGTGGTGTGGTCAGTGGAGGCCTAGTGGAAGGAGTGACCGCAGACAGGCATCGAAGGCCTAAAATAATAACACATGGCTGTAGGCAATTTTAAATTGGTTCCAGGGGTACACGGGCAGCAGTGGTCTGGTCAGTGGAAGTCTAGTGGAAGGAGTGACCGCAGACAGGCTTCGAAGGCCTAACATAACAAAATTGGGCTGGCTGTAGGCACTTTAAATTGGTTCCAGGGGTACATGGGCAGCAGTGTATGGTCAGTGGAAGTCTAGTGGAAGGAGTGACGGCAGACAGTCTTCGAAGGCCTAACATAACAAAATTGGGCTGACTGTAGGCACTTTTAAATTGGTTCCAGGGTAACACGGCCAGCAGTGGCCTGGTCAGTGTAGTAGTTGTAGAAAGAAGGGACCGCAGACAGGCTTCGAAGGCCTAACATAACAAAAATGTCAAAACAATGGTATTGTCAGTGCCAGGCATTGAAGGATGTCAGCGGCTAGACTACACATTGGTGAAGCTGTGAGAGATAATTTTGCTAGTGGTAGAGCACTGTTTGAGCTGGGGGGGGGAACTGTCTTGTGGCCGGCGGTACAGGCACAGGGCCCCTCATATTACAACGGTGTGTCTGACGTTGGGTGCGCACCACCACCGCCAGAGACACTTTATTGTACTATGAGGGACCCAGTGGCAGTGCCGTCGACCAAAAGCGGCCACACCCACCTCTTCAGACAAACAGCACTCTCAAGGGTCCAAGCGCAAAGTGGCGATAGCACGGCCCCGTGTGGGGAGTTTGGCCATTTCGTGAGGTGGAAACATGTCGTATGCTGGACAATCAGGTGAAGAAAATTACGAGATTGGAAAAGTCATTCAGAATAGTCCACAGGCAAGACCTTTTCATAGGAAAGCTAGGTGTCAGCCGGGCAGGGTGGGGCAAAAGATTTTGAAATCCAGTTGTGGTTCATTTTAATGAAGGTTAGATCATCTACATTTTGGGTAGCCAGACGAGTCCTTTTTTCTGTTAGTATTGAACCTGCAGCACTGAATACTCTTTCTGATAGGACACTAGCTGCCGGGCAAGCAAGCTCCTGCAATGCATATTCTGCCAATTCTGGCCAGGTGTCTAATTTGGATGCCCAGTAATCAAATGGGAATGACGGTTGAGGGAGAACGTCGATAAGGGATGAAAAATAGTTTGTAACCATACTGGACAAATGTTGTCTCCTGTCACTTTGAATTGATGCTGCAGTACCTGTCCTGTCTGCGGTCATAGAAAAATCACTCCACAACCTGGTCAGAAAACCCCTCTGTCCAACGCCACTTCTGATTTCTGCCCCTCTAACACCTCTGGTCTGCTGGCCCCTGGAGCTCGTGTGAGAACGATCACGGGCGCTGTGTGCAGGGAATGCCAGAAGCAAACGGTCAACAAGAGTTGATTGTTTTGTTGCTAATATTAGTTCCAAGTTCTCATGTGGCATAATATTTTGCAATTTGCCTTTATAGCGAGGATCAAGGAGGCAGGCCAACCAGTAATCGTCATCGTTCATCATTTTTGTAATGCGTGTGTCCCTTTTGAGGATACGCAAGGCATAATCCGCCATGTGGGCCAAAGTTCCCGTTGTCAAATCTGCGGTTGTGCTTGGTTGAGGGGCAGTTGCAGGCAAATCTACGTCACTTGTGTCCCTCAAAAAACCAGAACCCGGCCTTGCCACGCCACCAATTTCCCGTGCCCCCGGGAAAGCTTCCTCATTAAAAATATACTCATCCCCATCATCCTCCTCATCCTCCACCTCCTCTTCGCCCGGTACCTCGTCATGTACACTGCCCTGACCAGACAATCGCTGACTGTCATCAAGGCTTTCCTCTTCCTCTGGTGCAGACGCCTGATCCTTTATGTGCGTCAAACTTTGCATCAGCAGACGCATTAGGGGGATGCTCATGCTTATTATGGCGTTGTCTGCACTAACCAGCCGTGTGCATTCCTCAAAACACTGAAGGACTTGACACATGTCTTGAATCTTCGACCACTGCACACCTGACAACTCCATGTCTGCCATCCTACTGCCTGCCCGTGTATGTGTATCCTCCCACAAAAACATAACAGCCCGCCTCTGTTCGCACAGTCTCTGAAGCATGTGCAGTGTTGAGTTCCACCTTGTTGCAACGTCTATGATTAGGCGATGCTGGGGAAGGTTCAAAGAACGCTGATAGGTCTGCATACGGCTGGAGTGTACAGGCGAACGGCGGATATGTGCGCAAAGTCCACGCACTTTGAGGAGCAGGTCGGATAACCCCGGATAACTTTTCAGGAAGCACTGCACCACCAGGTTTAAGGTGTGAGCCAGGCAAGGAATGTGTTTCAGTTGGGAAAGGGAGATGGCAGCCATGAAATTCCTTCCGTTATCACTCACTACCTTGCCTGCCTCAAGATCTACAGTGCCCAGCCACGACTGCGTTTCTTGCTGCAAGAACTCGGACAGAACTTCCGCGGTGTGTCTATTGTCGCCCAAACACTTCATAGCCAATACAGCCTGCTGACGTATGCCAGTAGCTGCCCCATAATGGGAGACCTGGTGTGCAACAGTGGCAGGTGCGGATGGAGTGTTTGTGCGACTGCGGTCTGTGGACGAGCTCTTGCTTCTGCAGGAGGACGAGGAGGAGGAGGAGGAGGGGGTGCGAACGGCTACAGACAACTGTTTACTAGACCGTGGGCTAGGCAGAACTGTCCCAAACTTGCTGTCCCCTGTGGACCCTGAATCCACCACATTTACCCAGTGTGCCGTGATGGACACGTAACGTCCCTGGCCATGCCTACTGGTCCATGCATCTGTTGTCAGGTGCACCTTTGTGCTCACAGATTGCCTGAGTGCATGGACGATGCGCTCTTTAACATGCTGGTGGAGGGCTGGGATGGCTTTTCTGGAAAAAAAGTGTCGACTGGGTAGCTCGTAGCGTGGTACAGCGTAGTCCATCAGGTCTTTGAAAGCTTCGCTTTCAACTAACCGGTAGGGCATCATCTCTAACGAGATTAGTCTAGCTATGTGGGCGTTCAAACCCTGTGTACGCGGATGCGAGGCTAAGTATTTCCTTTTTCTAACCATAGTCTCATGTAGGGTGAGCTGGACTGGAGAGCTGGAGATCGTGGAACTAGCGGGGGTGCCGGTGGACATGGCAGACTGAGAGACGGTGGGAGATGGTATTGTTGCCGCCGGTGCCCTAGATGCAGTGTTTCCTACTACGAAACTGGTGATTCCCTGACCCTGACTGCTTTGGCCTGGCAAAGATACCTGCACAGATACAGCAGGTGGTGCGCTAAATGGTGGTCCTACACTGCCGGAAGGGATGTTGCGTTGATGACTAGCTTCATTGGCCGAGGGTGCAACAACCTTAAGGGACGTTTGGTAGTTAGTCCAAGCTTTCAAATGCATGGTGGTTAAATGTCTATGCATGCAACTAGTATTGAGACTTTTCAGATTCTGACCTCTGCTTAAGGAAGTAGAACATTTTTGACAGATGACTTTGCGCTGATCAATTGGATGTTGTTTAAAAAAATGCCAGACTGCACTCTTTCTAGCATCGGATACCTTTTCAGGCATTGCAGACTGAGCTTTAACCGGATGGCCACGCTGTCCTCCACCAGGTTTTGGCTTTGCCACGCGTTTTGGGCAAGATACGGGCCCGGCAGATGGAACCTGTGGCGATGTTGATGCCTGCTGCGGCCCCTCCTCCTCCTCTGCTTCAGAACTGCTGCCGCCTGCACCCTGTTCTCCCAATGGCTGCCAATCGGGGTCAAGAACTGGGTCATCTAATAACTCTTCTTGTACCTCCTGCGCAACTTCGTCTGTGTCACCGTGTCGTTCGGTGGTATAGCGTTCGTGATGGGGCAACATAGTCTCATCAGGGTCTGATTCTTGATCAGCACCCTGCGAGGGCAATGTTGTGGTCTGAGTCAAAGGACCAGCATAGTAGTCTGGCTGTGGCTGTGCGTCAGTGCACTCCATGTCAGATTCAATTTGTAATGGGCATGGACTGTTAACTGCTTCACTTTCTAAGCCAGGGACGGTATGTGTAAAGAGCTCCATGGAGTAACCCGTTGTGTCGCCTGCTGCATTCTTCTCTGTTGTTGTTTTTGCTGAAGAGGACAAGGAAGTGACTTGTCCCTGACCGTGAACATCCACTAACGACGCGCTGCTTTTACTTTTACCAGTTTCACGAGATGAGGCAAAAGAGCTAGAGGCTGAGTCAGCAAGATAAGCCAAAACTTGCTCTTGCTGCTCCGGCTTTAAAAGCGGTTTTCCTAATCCCAGAAAAGGGAGCGTTCGAGGCCTTGTGTAGCCGGACGACGAACCTGGCTCCACAGCTCCAGACTTAGGTGCAATATTTTTTCCCCCACGACCACCTGATGCTCCACCACTACCACTACCCTCATTACCAGCTGACAATGAACGCCCCCGGCCACGACCTCTTCCACTAGACTTCCTCATTGTTTTAAAAACGTAACCAAACTAACGTTATTTGTTGCAGTCACACAACTTACACGGTGAGCTATAACTTCAGTATGATTTAGCTACCCCTTTACAGGTTGGTGAGACCACAGCGAAAATCAGGCCCAATGTTACACACTCTTTTTTTGGTGGCTGCAAATTAGAGAGATGCCCCACACGCAGGACTGTCACTGAAGCACAAATGTTAATATTAATGTCACACTATTATTTTTTTTTTATTTTTATTTTTTTCAGGAACACTTTAGAAACCCCCCAAAAAAAAAAAAATAGATTTTTGCAGGGAGAATTTAGAAAACAAATGTAACAAACTATATGCTTTCTATGGGCCACTGAGTGAGAGATGACGCACACAGGAATCAGGAGTGGCACACAAGCCCAGAGGCCAATATTTTTCTACCAATGATTGATGGAGTTATTTTCTCTGGTAGATTTTGGAACCCAAATCAAGGAAAAAAAATGTAGGCTTTCTATGGACCACAATTGGAGAGAGAGAGAGAGAGAGATGGCACACCCAGGAGTCAAGACTGGCACACAAGCAGAAAGGCCAATATTAATCTCCCACTGTTTTTTTTTTTTTTTTTTTTTTTTTTTTTTTTTTCAGGGAGACTTTAGAAAAAAAAATAATAAAAAAAATATGATTTTATCAGGAAGAATTTAGAAACCAAATAAAATAAAATGATTTTTTCAGGGAGAATTTATAAAACAAATAAAAACAAAAATAGGCGTTCTATGGCCCACTGACTGAGAGATGACGCACACAGGAGTCAGGAGTGGCACACAAACCCAGAGGCCAATATTTTTCTACCAATGATTGATGTAGTTATTTTCTCTGGTAGATTTTAGAACCCAAATCAAGGAAAAAAAATATAGGCTTTCTATGGACCACAATTGGAGAGAGAGAGAGAGAGAGAGAGAGAGAGAGAGAGAGAGAGAGAGAGAGATGGCACACCCAGGAGTCAAGACTGGCACACAAGCAGAAAGGCCAATATTAATCTCCCACTGTTTTTTTTGGTTGTTTTTTTTTTTTTTTTTTTCAGGGAGACTTTAGAAAAAAAAATAATAAAAAAAATATGATTTTATCAGGAAGAATTTAGAAACCAAATAAAATAAAATGATTTTTTCAGGGAGAATTTATAAAACAAATAAAACCAAAAATAGGCGTTCTATGGCCCACTGACTGAGAGATGACGCACCCAGGAGTCAAGACTGGCACACAAGCAGAAAGGCCAATATTAATCTCCCACTGTTTTTTTTGGTTGTTTTTTTTTTTTTTTTTTCAGGGAGACTTTAGAAAAAAAAATAATAAAAAAAATATGATTTTATCAGGAAGAATTTAGAAACCAAATAAAATAAAATGATTTTTTCAGGGAGAATTTATAAAACAAATAAAACCAAAAATAGGCGTTCTATGGCCCACTGACTGAGAGATGACGCACCCAGGAGTCAAGACTGGCACACAAGCAGAAAGGCCAATATTAATCTCCCACTGTTTTTTTTTTTTTTTTTCAGGGAGACTTTAGAAAAAAAAATAATAAAAAAAATATGATTTTATCAGGAAGAATTTAGAAACCAAATAAAATAAAATGATTTTTTCAGGGAGAATTTATAAAACAAATAAAACCAAAAATAGGCGTTCTATGGCCCACTGACTGAGAGATGACGCACCCAGGAGTCAAGACTGGCACACAAGCAGAAAGGCCAATATTAATCTCCCACTGTTTTTTTTTTTTTTTTTCAGGGAGACTTTAGAAAAAAAAATAATAAAAAAAATATGATTTTATCAGGAAGAATTTAGAAACCAAATAAAATAAAATGATTTTTTCAGGGAGAATTTAGAAAACAAATAAAACCAAAAATAGGCGTTCTATGGCCCACTGACTGAGAGATGACGCACACAGGAGTCAGGAGTGGCACACAAACCCAGAGGCCAATATTTTTCTACCAATGATTGATGTAGTTATTTTCTCTGGTAGATTTTAGAACCCAAATCAAGGAAAAAAAATATAGGCTTTCTATGGACCACAATTGGAGAGAGAGAGAGAGAGAGAGAGAGAGAGAGAGATGGCACACCCAGGAGTCAAGACTGGCACACAAGCAGAAAGGCCAATATTAATCTCCCACTGTTTTTTTGGTTGTTTTTTTTTTTTTTTTTCAGGGAGACTTTAGAAATAAAAATAATAAAAAAAATATGATTTTATCAGGAAGAATTTAGAAACCAAATAAAATAAAATGATTTTTTCAGGGAGAATTTAGAAAACAAATAAAACCAAAAATATGCGTTCTATGGCCCACTGACTGAGAGAGAGAGAGAGATGGAACGCTTAGTACTGGCACACAAGCCCAAAGGGCAATATTAATCTCCCTTTTTTTTTCCAGGGAGAATTTCTGAAACCCAAAAAAAAAATAAAATAGGCTTTCTATGGCCCACTATTTGTGAGAGAGATGGGACGCTCAGGACTGGCACAGATGGCACGCTCAGGACTGGCACAGAAGCCCAGAGGCCAATATTAATCTCCCTTTTTTTCTGGGAGAATTTATAAAACCAAAAAAATATTTAAATAGGCTTTCTATGGCCCACTATTTGTGAGAGAGATGGCACGCTCAGGACTGGCACAGATGGCACGCTCACAACTGGCACACAAGCCCAGAGGCCAATATTAATCTCCCTTTTTTCAGGGAGAATTTCTAAAACCCCAAAAAAAAATAAAATAGGCTTTCTATGGCCCACTATTTGTGAGAGAGATGGGACGCTCAGGACTGGCACAGATGGCACGCTCAGGACTGGCACAGAAGCCCAGAGGCCAATATTAATCTCCCTTTTTTTCTGGGAGAATTTATAAAACCAAAAAAATATTTAAATAGGCTTTCTATGGCCCACTATTTGTGAGAGAGATGGCACGCTCAGGACTGGCACAGATGGCACGCTCACAACTGGCACACAAGCCCAGAGGCCAATATTAATCTCCCTTTTTTCAGGGAAAATTGATAAAACAAAAAAAAAAATTAAATAGGCTTTCTATGGCCCACTATTTGTGAGAGAGATGGCACGCTCAGGGCTGGCTGGCACAGATGGCACGCTCAGGACTGGCACACAAGCCCAGAGGCCAATATTAATCTCCCTTTTTTTCTGGGAGAATTTATAAAACCAAAAAAATATTTAAATAGGCTTTCTATGGCCCACTATTTGTGAGAGAGATGGCACGCTCAGGACTGGCACAGATGGCACGCTCACAACTGGCACACAAGCCCAGAGGCCAATATTAATCTCCCTTTTTTCAGGGAAAATTGATAAAACAAAAAAAAAAATTAAATAGGCTTTCTATGGCCCACTATTTGTGAGAGAGATGGCACGCTCAGGGCTGGCTGGCACAGATGGCACGCTCAGGACTGGCACACAAGCCCAGAGGCCAATATTAATCTCCCTTTTTTTCTGGGAGAATTTATAAAACCAAAAAAATATTTAAATAGGCTTTCTATGGCCCACTATTTGTGAGAGAGATGGCACGCTCAGGACTGGCACAGATGGCACGCTCACAACTGGCACACAAGCCCAGAGGCCAATATTAATCTCCCTTTTTTCAGGGAAAATTTATAAAACAAAAAAAAAAATTAAATAGGCTTTCTATGGCCCACTATTTGTGAGAGAGATGGCACGCTCAGGGCTGGCACAGATGGCACGCTCAGGACTGGCACACAAGCCCAGAGGCCAATATTAATCTCCCTTTTTTTCAGGGAGAATTTATAAAACCAAAAAAAAAAATAAATAGGCTTTCTATGGCCCACTATTTGTGAGAGAGATGGCACACTCAGGACTGGCACACAAGCCCAAAGGCCAATATTAATCTCCCACTGTATTTTTATCAGGGAGAATTTATACACCCCACAAAAAAAAATACAGAAAAATGAAAAGGCTTTCTATGGCCCACTATGTGAGAGAGATGGCACACACAGGGATGGCACTCTAGCAGAAATGCCAAATTGCCAATCTTAATCTCCCACCAAAAAAAAAAAAAAAAAAAAAACAGGGAATGTCCTACAATTACTATCTCCCTGCCTGCAGTAATCTCAGCCAGGTATGGCAGGCAGCTACTATCTCCCTGCCTGCAGTAATCTCAGCCAGGTATGGCAGGCAGCAATAAGGAGTGGACTGATGCACAAATGAAATAAAAAGTGTGGACAAACAAAAAAGATAGCTGTGCAGAAAGGAAGGAACAAGAGGATTTGTGCTTTGAAAAAAGCAGTTGGTTTGCACAGCGGCGTACACACAGCAATGCAGCTATCAGGGAGCCTTCTAGGGCAGCCCAATGAGCTACAGCGCTGAGGGAAAAAAAAAAAAAAAAAAAACTTCCACTGTCCCTGCACACCGAGGGTGGTGTTGGACAGTGCAAATCGCTGCAGCACAAGCGGTTTTGTGGTTAATGGACCCTGCCTAACGCTATCCCTGCTTCTGACAAAGCGGCAGCAACCTCTCCCTAAGCTCAGATCAGCAGCAGTAAGATGGCGGTCGGCGGGAACGCCTCTTTATAGCCCCTGTGACGTCGCAGACAGCAAGCCAATCACTGCAATGCCCTTCTCTAAGATGGTGGGGACCAGGACCTATGTCATCACGCTGCCCACACTCTGCGTTTACCTTCATTGGCTGAGAAATGGCGCTTTTCGCGTCATTGAAACGCGACTTTGGCGCGAAAGTCGCGTACCGCATGGCCGACCCCGCACAGGGGTCGGATCGGGTTTCATGAAACCCCGACTTAGCCAAAAGTCGGCGACTTTTGAAAATGTTCGACCCGTTTCGCTCAACCCTAGTCGTTACTATGGACTGATTTCATGTTCATGTCTGCAAGTGCCCTCTGTAAAACCTCTAAACACTTGGCACTTCTGTATTAAGTTGCCTCTTTCTGCATACCCAGCTCTGCTGTTCCAAGGAGCTGTCTGCACACTCTGCTCTGCTATCTAAAGGTACCAATCTGCATACCCAGCTCTGCTGTTCCAAGGTGCTGTCCGTACACTCTGCTCTGCTATCTAAAGGTACCAATCTGTATACCCAGCTCTGCTGTTCCAAGGTGCTGTCTGCACACTCTGCTCTGCTATCTAAAGGTACCAATCTGCATACCCAGCTCTGCTGTTCCAAGGAGCTGTCTGCACACTCTGCTCTGCTATCTAAAGGTACCAATCTGTATACCCAGCTCTGCTGTTCCAAGGTTCTTTCTGCACACTCTGCTCTGCTATCTAAAGGTTCCAATCGGCATACCCAGCTCTGTTGTTCCAAGGAGCTGTCCGCACACTCTGCTCTGCTATCTAAAGGTTCCAATCTGTATACCCAGCTCTGTTGTTCCAAGGAGCTGTCCGCACACTTTGCTCTGCTATCTAAAGGTTCCAATCTGTATACCCAGCTCTGTTGTTCCAAGGAGCTGTCCGCACACTCTGCTCTGCTATCTAAAGGTACCAATCTGTATACCCAGCTCTGCTGTTCCAAGGTTCTTTCTGCACACTCTGCTCTGCTATCTAAAGGTTCCAATCGGCATACCCAGCTCTGTTGTTCCAAGGAGCTGTCCGCACACTCTGCTCTGCTATCTAAAGGTACCAATCTGTATACCCAGCTCTGCTGTTCCAAGGTTCTTTCTGCACACTCTGCTCTGCTTTCTAAAGGTTCCAATCGGCATACCCAGCTCTGTTGTTCCAAGGAGCTGTCCGCACACTCTGCTCTGCTATCTAAAGGTACCAATCTGTATACCCAGCTCTGCTGTTCCAAGGTTCTTTCTGCACACTCTGCTCTGCTATCTAAAGGTTCCAATCGGCATACCCAGCTCTGTTGTTCCAAGGAGCTGTCCGCACACTCTGCTCTGCTATCTAAAGGTTCCAATCTGTATACCCAGCTCTGTTGTTCCAAGGTTATTTCTGCACACTCTGTGCTGCTATCTAAAGGTTCCAATCTGTATACCCAGCTCTGTTGTTCCAAGGAGCTGTCTGCACCTCTGCTCTGCTATCTAAAGGTACCAATCTGTATACCCAGCTCTGCTGTTCCAAGGTTCTTTCTGCACACTCTGCTCTGCTATCTAAAGGTTCCAATTGGCATACCCAGCTCTGTTGTTCCAAGGAGCTGTCCGCACACTCTGCTCTGCTATCTAAAGGTTCCAATCTGTATACCCAGCTCTGTTGTTCCAAGGAGCTGTCCACACACTCTGCTCTGCTATCTAAAGGTTCCAATCTGTATACCCAGCTCTGTTGTTCCAAGGAGCTGTCCGCACACTCTGCTCTGCTATCTAAAGGTACCAATCTGTATACCCAGCTCTGCTGTTCCAAGGTTCTTTCTGCACACTCTGCTCTGCTATCTAAAGGTTCCAATCGGCATACCCAGCTCTGTTGTTCCAAGGAGCTGTCCGCACACTCTGCTCTGCTATCTAAAGGTACCAATCTGTATACCCAGCTCTGCTGTTCCAAGGTTCTTTCTGCACACTCTGCTCTGCTTTCTAAAGGTTCCAATCGGCATACCCAGCTCTGTTGTTCCAAGGAGCTGTCCGCACACTCTGCTCTGCTATCTAAAGGTACCAATCTGTATACCCAGCTCTGCTGTTCCAAGGTTCTTTCTGCACACTCTGCTCTGCTATCTAAAGGTTCCAATCGGCATACCCAGCTCTGTTGTTCCAAGGAGCTGTCCGCACACTCTGCTCTGCTATCTAAAGGTTCCAATCTGTATACCCAGCTCTGTTGTTCCAAGGTTATTTCTGCACACTCTGTGCTGCTATCTAAAGGTTCCAATCTGTATACCCAGCTCTGTTGTTCCAAGGAGCTGTCTGCACCTCTGCTCTGCTATCTAAAGGTACCAATCTGTATACCCAGCTCTGCTGTTCCAAGGAGCTGTCCGCACACTCTGCTCTGCTATCTAAAGGTTCCAATCTGTATACCCAGCTCTGTTGTTCCAAGGTTCTTTCTGCACACTCTGTGCTGCTATCTAAAGGTTCCAATCTGCATACCCAGCTCTGTTGTTCCAAGGAGCTGTCTGCACCTCTGCTCTGCTATCTAAAGGTACCAATCTGCATACCCAGCTCTGCTGTTCTAAGGTGCTGTCCGCACACTCTGCTCTGCTATCTAAAGGTACCAATCTGCATACCCAGCTCTGCTGTTCCAAGGTGCTGTCCGCAAACTCTGCTCTGCTGTTTAAAGACACGTATCTGCACACTCAGCTCTGTTGTTCCAAGGTGCTGTCTGCACACTCTGCTCTGCTATCTAAAGGGACCAATCTGCATATCCAGCTCTATTGTTCCAAGGTGCTGTTCGCACACTCTGCTCTGCTATCTAAAGGTACCAATCTGTATACCCAGCTCTGCTGTTCCAAGGTTCTTTCTGCACACTCTGCTCTGCTATCTAAAGGTTCCAATCGGCATACCCAGCTCTGTTGTTCCAAGGAGCTGTCCGCACACTCTGCTCTGCTATCTAAAGGTTCCAATCTGTATACCCAGCTCTGTTGTTCCAAGGAGCTGTCCGCACACTCTGCTCTGCTATCTAAAGGTTCCAATCTGTATACCCAGCTCTGTTGTTCCAAGGAGCTGTCCGCACACTCTGCTCTGCTATCTAAAGGTACCAATCTGTATACCCAGCTCTGCTGTTCCAAGGTTCTTTCTGCACACTCTGCTCTGCTATCTAAAGGTTCCAATCGGCATACCCAGCTCTGTTGTTCCAAGGAGCTGTCCGCACACTCTGCTCTGCTATCTAAAGGTACCAATCTGTATACCCAGCTCTGCTGTTCCAAGGTTCTTTCTGCACACTCTGCTCTGCTTTCTAAAGGTTCCAATCGGCATACCCAGCTCTGTTGTTCCAAGGAGCTGTCCGCACACTCTGCTCTGCTATCTAAAGGTACCAATCTGTATACCCAGCTCTGCTGTTCCAAGGTTCTTTCTGCACACTCTGCTCTACTATCTAAAGGTTCCAATCGGCATACCCAGCTCTGTTGTTCCAAGGTTATTTCTGCACACTCTGTGCTGCTATCTAAAGGTTCCAATCTGTATACCCAGCTCTGTTGTTCCAAGGAGCTGTCTGCACCTCTGCTCTGCTATCTAAAGGTACCAATCTGTATACCCAGCTCTGCTGTTCCAAGGAGCTGTCCGCACACTCTGCTCTGCTATCTAAAGGTTCCAATCTGTATACCCAGCTCTGTTGTTCCAAGGTTCTTTCTGCACACTCTGTGCTGCTATCTAAAGGTTCCAATCTGCATACCCAGCTCTGTTGTTCCAAGGAGCTGTCTGCACCTCTGCTCTGCTATCTAAAGGTACCAATCTGCATACCCAGCTCTGCTGTTCTAAGGTGCTGTCCGCACACTCTGCTCTGCTATCTAAAGGTACCAATCTGCATACCCAGCTCTGCTGTTCCAAGGTGCTGTCCGCAAACTCTGCTCTGCTGTTTAAAGACACGTATCTGCACACTCAGCTCTGTTGTTCCAAGGTGCTGTCTGCACACTCTGCTCTGCTATCTAAAGGGACCAATCTGCATATCCAGCTCTATTGTTCCAAGGTGCTGTTCGCACACTCTGCTCTGCTATCTAAAGGTACCAATCTGTATACCCAGCTCTGCTGTTCCAAGGTTCTTTCTGCACACTCTGCTCTGCTATCTAAAGGTTCCAATCGGCATACCCAGCTCTGTTGTTCCAAGGAGCTGTCCGCACACTCTGCTCTGCTATCTAAAGGTTCCAATCTGTATACCCAGCTCTGTTGTTCCAAGGTTATTTCTGCACACTCTGTGCTGCTATCTAAAGGTTCCAATCTGTATACCCAGCTCTGTTGTTCCAAGGAGCTGTCTGCACCTCTGCTCTGCTATCTAAAGGTACCAATCTGTATACCCAGCTCTGCTGTTCCAAGGAGCTGTCCGCACACTCTGCTCTGCTATCTAAAGGTTCCAATCTGTATACCCAGCTCTGTTGTTCCAAGGTTCTTTCTGCACACTCTGTGCTGCTATCTAAAGGTTCCAATCTACATACCCAGCTCTGTTGTTCCAAGGAGCTGTCTGCACCTCTGCTCTGCTATCTAAAGGTACCAATCTGCATACCCAGCTCTGCTGTTCTAAGGTGCTGTCCGCACACTCTGCTCTGCTATCTAAAGGTACCAATCTGCATACCCAGCTCTGCTGTTCCAAGGTGCTGTCCGCAAACTCAGCTCTGCTGTTTAAAGACACGTATCTGCACACTCAGCTCTGTTGTTCCAAGGTGCTGTCTGCACACTCTGCTCTGCTATCTAAAGGGACCAATCTGCATATCCAGCTCTATTGTTCCAAGGTGCTGTTCGCACACTCTGCTCTGCAATCTAAAGGTACCAATCTGCATACCCAGCTCTGTTGTTCCAAGGTGCTGTCCGCAAACTCTGTTCTCCTGTTTAAAGACATCTATGCGCATAACTAGCTCTGTTGTTCCAAGGTGCTGTCTGCACACTCTGCTCTAATGTTTAAAGACATGTGTCTGCACACGGAGCTCTGTTGTTCCAAGGTGCTGTCTGCACACTCTGCTCTGCTATCTAAAGGGACCAATCTGCATATCCAGCTCTGTTGTTACAAGGTGCTGTCTGCACACTCTGCTCTAATGTTTAAAGACACGTGTCTGCACACTCAGCTCTGCTGTTCCAAGGTGCTGTCTGCACACACTGCTACATCAAGGCACCTATGTGCATACCCAGCTCTGCTGTTCCAAAGTGCTATCCCCATACTCCGCTCTGCTGTTTCAAGGCACCTATCTGCATAACAAGAACCTCATCTTTTAGGAAAGGAACACTGAAGGAAAGTCTCTTAAGTTTCCATTTGTCCATTTGGCTTTCTTTGGAAAGAGTTACCAGGACATGCACTGGTCCTTCAAAATTCTGGGTTAGGGGAAATATATGCCTGGTTCTTCTTCCCAACCTATTGCTAGCAGACTCAGAATACTTAAGGAATCTAACCCAATGGTACTTGCTTGAGCTCACTTTCAGTAAGGTTTTCCAGGCTGGTAACCTGAGCTGAATTCTTGTTAAAGTCCAAAAAATGAAAATTAACTTTAATCTTCTGCTTCATTAAACCTGACTTGAGAAATGACTTTAAAATCTCTCCCTTTAAGGTTAAGTATGCGTTAATTAGTAATATAATGATATAATTTATTGCACATATATTATAAGATATGACAACCTTATTACAAAGTATCCTATCAATACCGCTAGCATTTATGACATTACCTAATCACCATCTTAGACTGTGTCTGGCCTAAAGTGACCACGCTTTCCTGTGCTTGGGATTATATTCAGACAAATCCAGGCTGTACCTAAAGGGAGATGGGCAGAATACAACGCGTGTTTAGCGGAAGCGTCATTTACGGAAGACCCTTAATTTTTTCAGCCTTAACTAAATTTTTCTACAACACAATGGCAGTAATTTTTACCACTGTTCTGTCACGGTGCTGCAAAAAGTGTCACATTGTGTCACCAGAATATAATAACGCCGCTGATTCTGCTCACTGAACATAAAAGTCCCACACACTGAAAACAATAGTGACATATACTGTATACGGTATATCCAGAAATGCAATGAATATTATACCACCATACACTGTGTATGTATGTATAAATAAGGACTGCTTCCCCTGCAATCAATTGTGCTACATTGTGTCCCCTGAAAATAGTTCTCCAATCCGGTGTCACCTGAATATAATAGGACATGCATTATGTTTTCTGAGTATAACATTGTCATATGCTGTGTCCTCTGATTATAATACCACCATATGCTGTGTACCTGAGTAAAATACTGCCATACACTGTGTTCTCGCATTATAATGCACAATATACTGTGTCCCCTGATTAAAATACTACCATACACTGTGTCACCTGAGTATAATACCATCATACACTGTGTTCCCTGATTCTAATACTGCCATATACTGTGTCACCTGAGTATAATACCACCACACACTGTGTATGAGTATAACACCACTATACATTGTCTGTGCCACCTGAGTATATAACTGCCATACACTGTGTCACCTGAGTATAATACCATCATACACTGTGTATGAGTATAACACCACAACACACTGTCACCTGAGCATATAACTGCCATACACTGTGTCACCTGAGTATAATAACATCATACACTGTGTAATGAGTATAATACTACCATACACTATGTATGAGTATAATGACATCATACACTGTGTCCCCTGATTCTAATACTGCCATATACTGTGTCCTCTGATTATAATACCACCATACACTGTGTCCCCTGAGTATACAACTACCATACACTGTATCCCCTTAATATCCAACTGCCATGCAATGTGTCCCCTAAGTATATAACTGCCATGCAATGTGTCCCCTAAGTATATAACTGCCATACACTATGTCCCCGATTATAATACTGCCATACACTGTGTCCCCGATTATAATACCAGCATCCACTGCGTCGCCTGAATATACAATCATAGACAAAAGTCTTGGCACCCTTGAAATTGTCCCAGTAAATGAAGTATTTCTCCCAGAAAATTATTGCAATTGCACATGTTTTGTTATATGCATGTTTATTTCCTTTGTGTGTATTGGAACAACACATAAAAACAGAGAAAAAAAGGCAAATTAAACATAATTTCCCACAAAACCCCCAAAATGGTCAGGACAAAATTGTTGGCACCCTCTACTTAATATAACATCCTTTGGAATAAATAACTGCAATCACTCGCTTCCTGTAACCATCCCCATGCTTCTTAAACCTCTCAGTTGGAATTTTGGATGACTCTTCTTTTGTAAACTGCTCTCATATGTGAAGGCGCCTTCTCCCAACAGCATCTTAAGATCTCTCCACAGGTGATCAATGGGATTTAGATCTGGACTCATTGCTGCCACTTCAGAACTCTCCAGCACTTTGGTTCCATCCATTTCTGGCTGCTTCTTGAAGTATGTTTCCCCAAGCATACTTCATTGTCCTGCTGGAAGACCCATGATCAAGGACCCAAACCCAACTTTCTGACACTGGCACTACTTTGCGACCTAAAATCCTTTGGTGATCTTCATATTTCATGATGTCTTGCACACTGTCAAGGCACCCAGTACCAGAGGAAGCAAAAGAACTCCAAAACATCTGTGACCCTCCTCCATATTTGACTGTAGGTACTGTGCTCTTTTCTTTGTAGGCCTCATTTCGCTTTCGGTAAACAGTAGAATGATGTGCTTTACCAAAAAGCTCTATATTAGTCACTTCTGTCCTCAGAAAGATTTTGGCTTACTGTATTGCCAAGTTTTTAACACTAAGGTTTGGATGCAGCTTTAAAGAAGGCTACTATTTGCGGTACAACACAATTTTATTTGAAATTACTAAATGAAAGGAATAGTATGATTGTGTACACTTTTGTATATTTTAACACGCAAAGATTAAGTTCATATAAAGATTAACTACATATACTCACATCATTACCAAGGAGCTTTTAAACATCATCTGTCCCTGGGAAATTCACAACACTGCCTTATGCAGGTATCACAACTCTGTACAAATATAAGTACAGGTACCCAGCTTTCTGCTTCTATCTTCATCATGTTTCTCTGGCCTTATATAGTGATTTACACTGTGTAAATTTGATTTCAGCCTCCCCCTCCAGTAGCCAGCTTTGGGGGATAAGATGAAACGGAGATACAATACAAACATTAGAAAATGGGCAATAAACCCCAGAATATAAAAGCCCACAGGGATTAGATGAGTTCACCATTAAATAAACCTTCAAGTTTTACAGTAACAAACAGCAAACATAGAGAAACATAGAACTGTTTGTGAGGTAAAAGATTTCAGACAATAAGTAAACAATTCTTAAGATTGTATTGCAGCGCCCCAGAGATCTGGTCATTGCAGTATGACACTCTGCTACTAAGGGGAGTGATGGTACGTCTGATGGCACTGAAGGAATTCTCCTGACCAGGTATCACCAGAACACTTTACACTTCACACTCCGGCCACTAGGGGGAGAAAAAGGCTTTATTTATTGGGCCACTCCTCACACTGGTAAAACTAGAGGTTGGGGAGGAAGTTAGTCAGAAGCTGACTGGGTTGGATTCAGGCAACTGTTATGATACGGTGGTCTAGGAGCAAAATAGAACGAGCTCTGAAGGACGTGGTAACTGTACTGACCGCAGTCCCTAAGCTCAACACAACACTAGAAGTAGCCGTGGAATGCTCCTAACTCTCCCTAGGCATCTCGTCACCGCCTAAGAGCTACTGTAACTACCCCTAAAGATAGAAGCAGGAAAACTATCTTGCCTCAGAGAAAATCCCCAAAGGATAGATTAGCCCCCCACAAATAATGACTGTGAGTGGAGAGGGAAAAGACATACACAGAATGAAACCAGGATGAGCACAGGAGGCCAGTCTAACTAAATAGATAGGACAGGATGGAATACTGTGCGGTCAGTATAAAACACTACAAAAATCCACGCAGAGTTTACAAAAAATCTCCACACCTGACTAAAGGTGTGGAGGGCAAATCTGCCTCCCAGAGCTTCCAGCAAGACAGAATAATTCACACTGATAAGCTGGACAAACATAGAAAGCACAGAATGGATAAGTCCACAATCTATGGACAGAAAAGGGCAAGCAAAAACTTTGCTTAGCTGAACTGGTCAGGATAACAGGGAACTCTGTTGTGACCCGGTGGTAAGGACAATAATGGACCTAGTGGGTAAGAGCACACGGAATGACCAATAGTTACTAATAATATAGGACGAGCTCTGAGACGTGGGAACTCTGCTGACCGCAATCCCTAATCCTATCACACACTAGAAATAGCCGTGGATTGCTCCTAACGCTCCCTATGCAACTCGACACAGCCAAAGAAACTAGCTAGCCCTAGAGAAGAAAAATTAAGCCTACCTTGCCTCAGAGAAATTCCCCAAAGGAAAAGGCAGCCCCCCACATATAATGACTGTGAGTAAAGATGAAAATTACAAACACAGAGATGAAATAGATTTATCACAGTGAGGCCCGACTTACTGAACAGACAGAGGATAGGAAAGGTAACTTTGCGGTCAGCACAAAAACCTACAAAAAGACCACGCAGAGGGCGCAAAAAGACCCTCCGCACCGACTCACGGTGCGGAGGCGCTCCCTCTGCGTCCCAGAGCTTCCAGCAAGCAAGACAAAAATCAAAATAGCAAGCTGGACAGAAAAATAGCAAACCAGAGAAAAACCAGCAGTAACTTAGCTTCAGCTGGGAAGACAGGTCACAAGAACGATCCAGGAGAGAGCAAGACCAATACTGGAACATTGACAGGTGGCGTGGAGCAATGATCTAAGTGGAGTTAAATAGAGCAGCCAGCTAATGAATTAACCTCGTCACCTGTAGAAGGAAACTCAGAAGCCGCAGCTCCACTCACAACCACCAGAGGAAGCCCATGGACAGAACCAGCCGAAGTACCATTCATGACCACAGGAGGGAGCTTGACAACAGAATTCACAACAGAACTCCAAAGAGATGTGAATCCAACCAGGAACCATTTACAAGTGCACTGGCTGAAGATAGAGCCAGACTTAAATAGCCGAGCAGAAGAGACGATAAGTGGAGGCAGCTGATGACAGCTAACTCCAAGGAGCAGCCATACCACTAGAAACCACAAGAGGGAGCCCAAGAGCAGAACTCACAAAAGTGCCACTTACAACCACCGGAGGGAGCCCAAGAGCGGAATTCACAACAGGCAACATCCCATGGCAGGGGGTGCTGCAGGGAGAAGACATAGGGGGGTCCCTGTCAGGCGTGGGAACCTGGCAGGTGCCTAGCGAACAGAACAGAACGTAACGGAACCGCGCCTGCACTACCTTGCGGCGGTATCCTAAGAAAGAGACACGAAGGGAAGGATATTGTGGAACAGTGTAAACGAGATCAAGCACAAAGGAGAGCCAGTAGGAGTCGTGCCGTGAGACCGAGGCAACATCCTACTGAGGCGCGTAGCCGGTGGCCGGAACACCGCGGGAGTAACTGACTCTAGGCCTTACTTCGAACTCCGCAGGACAGTTAATTATAGGTTGGCTGTCTACCTTAAATTTCCTAAGAAGACATAGGGGGCAACAGTGGGAGAGGGGCGTCTCTAGGGTCCCGGAAGACCTCCAGGCCTTCCCGTCATACGGGTGCGTCCTAGCCAAAACATACTGGAGGACGAGAAACTAGCTACATCTGGAACTAAAGAGAGAGAGAGCTGTAGAGAACGACGAATGAGAACAGCAGTTGTGAGGACTATTCCGAATGCTCAGCAGGGTAGGATTACAACACACAGGCGCTAGTGGTAGGCAACGATTTCCATCTGCGAGGGAAACTCTGGATGTGCCCATCGGACCGGCCGGTCTCTGATAGCCCTGTTAAACGTACTCTGGATTGAGGATCATAAAGTCTACAGTAAAGAGGTAAAGAGACTGCAACCTTGTGTCCTCGTTATTGCCTGCACCTCACACCATCACCATCCACCTTACTGGGAAGCCCTGGGGACATACTTCACCTGTGGGAAGGTATACCATCCAGCTGCCATTCCATCACCCCAGCGGACCCCACAGCAGCGTCGGTCACCCTGACCGAACACCACAGTTGGCGTCACGAACCCCTGACAGACTGCACCACCTTTATTGGACGCCCCTTAGCAGGGTCGCGGACCGGGTCTAGCCACCGTGACAGCCTCAGAACCGAACCAGAGAGGCCCGGTACCGAGAACGCGCGGCCCTGTGTCTGGGGGCGCTCCAGTGTCACTATGAGCATTTTCTGTCTGTAAATATATGACCAGTAATGCTGCTCTGTCATGGTCTGAATGCATTCTGTATGTTTCAATATGGACTCAAAATAGCCATTTTTATATTCACACTACACTGACTCACGTACATTTTGGCAAACTTCAGTCTAGCTTTATGTCTCTGTGTCAGCAGTGGAGTCCTCCTGGGTCTCCTGCCATAGTGCTTCCATTCATTCAAGTGTCCAGGGGTAGTTCATGCTTGACACTGATGCACCCTAAGCGTGCAGGACAGCTTGAATTTCTTTGGAACTTGATTAGGGCTGTTTATCCACCATCCAGACTATCCTGCGTTACAACCTTTCATCAATTTCTCTCTGCCGTCCACGTCCAGGGACTTTAGCTACAGTGCCATGGGATTGTAAAGTTCTTGATTATGTTCTGCACCGTGGACAAAGGAACATCAAGATCTCTGGGGATAGACTTGTAACCTTAAAATTATTCAACAATTTTGGTTTTTAAGAGCTCAGACAGTTCTCTTCTCCTCTTTCTGGTCTCCATGCTTAGTGTGGCACACACAGACACACAATGCAAAGATTGAGTCAACTTCTCCCCTTTTTATCTGGTTTCAGTTGTGATTTTCATATTGTCCGCACCTGTTACTTGACAGAGGCGAGTTTGAACGAGCATCACATGCTTGAAACAAAGTTGTTTACTCACAATTTTTGAATGGTGCCAACAATTTTCTTCTACCCATTTTGGGGGTTTTATGTAAAATTATGTCCAATTTGCCTTATTTTCTCATTTTTTTTATTGTTCCAATACACAAAAATGAAATACACATGTGTGAAACAAAACATGTGTAAATACAATAATTTTCTACCCTGATTATGACACCACCATACACTGTGTCACCTGAGTATAATACCACCATACGCTGTTTACCTTGTGTATAATATTGCCATTCACTGTGTCTTTTGAGTATAATACTGCCATACACTGAGTCCTTTGAGTATAATACTGCCATACATTATGTCCTTTGAGTATAATACTGCCATACACTGTGTCCTTTTAGTATAATACTGCCATACACTTAGTCCTTTGAGTATAATACAGCCATACACTGTGTCCTTTGAGTATAATACTGCCATACACTGTGTCCTTTGAGTATAATACTGCCATACACTTAGTCCTTTGAGTATAATACTGCCATACATTATGTCCTTTGAGTATAATACTGCCATACACTGTGTCCTTTGAGTATAATACTGCCATACACTTAGTCCTTTGAGTATAATACTGCCATACACTGTGTCCTTTGAGTATAATACTGCCATACACTGTGTCCTTTGACTATAATACTGCCATACACTGTGTCCTTTGAGTATGATACTGCCATACACTGTGTCCTTTGAGTATAATACTGCCATACACTGTGTCCTTTGAGTATAATACTGCCATACACTGTGTCCTTTGAGTATAATACTGCCATACACTGTGTCCTTTGAGTATAATACTGCCATACACTGTGTCCTTTGAGTATAATATTGCCATACACTTAGTCCTTTGAGTATAATACTGCCATATACTGTGTCCTTTGAGTATAATACTGCCATACACTGTGTCCTTTGACTATAATACTGCCATACACTGTGTCCTTTGAGTATAATACTGCCATACACTTTGTCCTTTGAGTATAATACTGCCATACACTGTGTCCTTTGAGTATAATACTGCCATACACTGTGTCCTTTGAGTATAATACCACCATACACTTTGTACCCTGATTATGATACAACATACACTGTGTCACCTGAGTATAATACCATCATACTCTTTATCCCCTGCCTGTTCTATTCCTATTGTGTTTCTGATCAACTTACTCTTAGAGTTGACAAAAGGAATTCTGTCACCCAGTTTGAATAATTCTCCTTGAATTAATTATAAAAGTAAAATAAATCCAGCTCTGAGCTCACCACTTCCTTCCGCAGCGTCCAAGGTAATGTCACTGTCTGCACGTCAAGACGACATTTTATAAACTATTAATTTAAGTTGTTTTTTTTTTCTGTCTTTTTCGCTATTTCCCTGCAACATAAAGTAGACAAAATTAATTTGTGATCGCCTGTGTGAAATTACCTCTAAGTAACATTATTGCATCAAAAAAACATTTAAAAAAATTACTAAAGGCATATAATATGCAAGCAACAAAATTGTCAGAAGTGACATCTGAGCTGAAAGCATTTTATATTTCAAGGTGACAACGCGGCTCGTACGGCAAAATATCAGTTTATGAGGTCTCAACAACTTATACCACTGCAGCAAATGATACTAGTGATCGGTAAAAAAAAAAAAATACAGTCTATAAATAATGATGAATACCGTAAATATACTAAATGGCCATGTTATTAGAGGCATACATCTAGTAGAGCACTGGACCTCCTTTGGCCTCCAGAACAGCAGCAATTCCTTGTGCATAGATTCCACTATGTGATGAAATCATTCTGCATGAATATCGGCCCATGTGGACTAGACGGCTGCTATCACAGATCGAAGTTCCTACATTCCTGAGATGCCCTATAGGTTTATTATTTGGGGAGTATGGAGACCAGGGAGGCAAGGAAAACTCACAATCATGTTCCTGGAAGCAATCCATGACTACAGTATTCTGGTGGACAGAGGAGAAACCGCTGCCAAGGAGCGATGACCTTGGTCGGTCATAATTCTTGCGTAAACCATACTGCCCAAACACCCATCCATGGCTTTAAAAAAATCAATAAAACAGTTTCTTCACCATTACCCCACAACCACCAGTCTCATATCAATGAATCAATCAATCAAGTATCAGAGGACCAGGATGCACCAAGAAAATATTCGCAACCATCACTCCACCAGCCTGAGAGCAAGGGATCATCCTTACTCAGGTTTCAGAGGAACCAGGGTATGCCAAGAAAATATTCCTCACAATTACTCCGCATCCTCCAGCCTGAGAGGAAGGAATCATCCCTACACAGGTATCGGAGAAACCAGCATGTGCCGAGAAGGTACTCCCAATCATTGCTGTACATTTACAAGTCTGGTGGGAAAGGATCATCCATTGATGGGTATGGGAAGACCCAACGTGTGTCAAGAAAACATTCCTAACTATTACTGTACATTTATGAGCTTGACGAAAAGGAATCATCCATCCATGGGTATGCGAGGGACCAAGTAATGCCAAGAAAATATTCCCCACCATTACTCCCCATCCTCCAGCCTGACAGGAAGGGATCATCCCTACACAGGAATCTGAGGAACCAGCAATCTACCAAGAAGATATTCACAATCATTACTGTATATTTACATACTTGATGGGAAGGGATCATTCATTGAGGAGTATGGGAGGAACCAGAGTGTGCCAAGAAAATATTCCCAACCATTACTGTACATTTACGAGATTGACGGAATGGAGTCATCAATCCATGGTTTGGACGAACCAGGTCGTGCCAAGAATACATTCCCCACCATTAATCCTCATCTACCAGCCTGACAGGAAGGGACCATCCATCTACAGATATCATAGGACCCAGAGCAGGAGCAAACATATCATCGGTGCAACCTGTGCAACCGCAGAGGGGCCCAAGAGGTAAGACGGGCGCTACCAGCTCCAAAGCAGGTGGAATTGTGCAATATGATGAGCTACTTCACTGCAAAGGGCCCCTGTATTGTTCTTGCACATGGGGCCCTTTTCTGTCTGTGTCCGCTACTGACTCAGAGCGTGCCAAGAAAACATTCTCAATCATTTTTATACAAGCTTGAGGGCAAGGGTTCATATATATCCGCAAGTAACATATGAACCAAGATGTGCCATAAATACCTTCTTCACCATTACTACACTTCCACCAGCTTTACAGAAAGGGGTCATCCACCCAGAATTTCCAAAGAAAACATTCCAAACCATTACTGTGCATCCATGAGCTTAATGTCAAAGGTTCATCCATCCACAATTATCATTGGGACCAGGAGGTGCCATGACCACCATTACAAAAGCTCCTCCAACCTGAACTGTTATCTCCTAAGAGGAAGGGTTCATTGTTTCAGGCTGCCAAATTCTGAACCTTCAGCTCAGTACAACCGATATCTGGACTGATTTTACTAGGCAATGTTCTTCCACTGCTCAGCGATCCAACATTTGCTCTGTTTTGCTGAAGGCTTCAGGCAACCGCAGTCTAGGGCACTAGATCACAGGTACAGGCAGGATCCGGCTGGCTTGGAAGCAAGTTCTGAGTCCCCTTTACCAGGTGGAGTTGAAAGCCTTTCTACTAGAGCGGTGATGTAGTCCCTTGCTTCCTGTGGCTTCTGACAAGGTCCTCACAGTCCTCTCCATCCTCCATAAAGGTGGGACACTAACCCATATGACAGGTAGCTCAAGCCTTTTTACAAGGTCTCTATCATGACCAGGGCTCTATGTGCCACTGTGTCTCCTGGGTATTGGGGCAGACAGGTGACGTGAAGTCCAACTGTCCTGCCGGTTTCAGCTGTAAGTGTTGGAGTCCCTCACAACCTCGGTCTTCCAGCTACCGGTGCCTGTGCTCTGCAGGGAGGTAATCGCAGCTGTCCTCCCCAGGTGTCACTCGCTGTGCTTTGTTCTCCTGCACGTTCACTACAAATCTGTTCATATTTCTGTATTATCTCTGTCCAGGAGCTGCAGCTGTTTCTCGTGGCTGCAAGGCCCCTCAGTCCTTTATCACTCTTTCTGCCAGGAGCTGCAGACTCTCACGTTTGCTCAGCTATACTTCATTCTTACCAGCTCTGCCTAGCTGATGTTCCTCGACAAGCTCCCTCCTGGCAATCTCTCTCTAGCTCCCTCTGACAGGGAGCTCCCACTTAGCACATCTTTCTGCTTCATTGTCCTCTCACCAACTGACTTTCCCTCCAGACCAGAATGTATATCTTCGGAAGCTCCCCTTAAACCGGGTTTAGAGCTCCCCCTTCTGGCCTGGAGTGTGAATGTGTTGTATGCTTGTGTTTACCTGGTGAAAGAGATCTTTCGGCGCTTCCAAGCATGACATCCCTCTCCCCGTGAGGAAAGCAATGCCACTGTGACAACCAGGACCCTCATCACATATCCATAAGATGGATAATAACTTGCTGATCGCTGGGGACACCACCTCTGGAAGTTCACTGATTCCAAGATCAGGGCTCCCAAGTGGCTCATTTAAATGGAGAGATGGTCCAAAATGTGTAAAACCACTCCATCTCCATTCATTCTCCATGGGACTACTGGAGAGGGGCGTGCTCTATAACATGAATGAAGTGATGATGTGCATGCGCCATCTTGTGTCATGATCTTATGCCATCTTGCGTCATGTTCTTTACCATGGTCACTTTTATTAAACGTCCAAACCTAAATACCGTAAATCCTGCTTTTTATCCACATATCTCCTGCAGACGTCGGCAACAAAATATGTGTTTTTTTATGCATTTTCCTCTTTATTTGATGCTTTTTTGGATTTGATTTTAATGTTTTTTTTAAATTAGAAAATCTTTGATCTTGCACTTTAACGCAATTGCATTTTTTACATGCCCCTTTTTGGACTTGCCATACAATCCTACAGAGAGAAAAAATGCACCGAAAAACACACCCAGTTCAACAGTGTCTTAAAGTGGTTGTTCCTTAGCACGTAGCATGCTGTGAGGATTCTCTGGTGCCTGTGCTGGTCGCAGCTCAAACGTGACCTCAAATATGTGATTTGTATATATCTGGTCACATGCCGACTAGACGTGTGCTGCCTCGCTCTATGCAAGTGTAGTGAGCTACGCCAGACACGTCTAGTTGGAATGTGGCCAGAAGTCTCCATATTGTATACTTGCAGTCACCTGACAACCCGCTCCTGGTGCTGCGTCTGTAGAATCCTCACAGTGTGCAGTGCGAGCGGTGAGAATTCACAAGTCTGCAGTCACATAGCGTGACTGCAGACTTGTACCCCAAGACAGCGATCAGAGATCACATCCGCTTTATTTGAACAGTTAAATACAGCAGATTTTCTGCACGAAAAAAAAAAATCCGAGGCTTCTACATGGTAACACTTCTATCTTATAACTATCAGTATAAGAAGGGAGACAATATAGAAGCGAAGATTGTTAATAATAATTATTATAATTTTAATATATAATATATAAAATAAATATTAAATATAATATAACATTACAATTATTATAATTATATTGTGTTACAACCCTGGAAACATATCGTCACATACGAGAAACCCTTTTAAATCATGACTGAAGGCGGAGAAGCCGGAGCAAATACGTCTGCTCAATATATCATTTCCAAGTGTGTCATCTTTCATAATAAAAGAATATGCAAGCCGAAATTTCTGAGAAGCAGCATAAAGCATTTCATATCGACGCTCCTAACTCAAACCCCCGACAAGACAAATAATGGAGGAATTCGTTTTTGTATCAGCCCTGGAATTACGCTAAAAAAAAAACTTTTTGTAAACCTTCCCGTCTTTTACAACCAGCTACTCACATATTCAGATGGAAGGTATTGATTCTCATGAGATCCGGGAAGGGGGAGATTTGGTGCAAAAAAAAAAAAAAGACTATGGAAAGTAGTCAAAGTCCCCCCTAAGGGGAAATAATAATAATAATTTTTATTTATATAGCGCCAACATATTCTTTACATTATAGAGGGGAAACTGTTGTGTTGCTCTTTTGGAGCAGTTGTCCCCCTTCTTTAGCTCAGTTCCTCATTGATTGTTGGGAGGTCTTCTTCTTAGACTCGAGGCGATCAGGTATAATTTAATTTGAGCTGTTAATTTCCCCCGCAGTGCCTCCGCAGGCAATATGAAGCATTACAATGTGTCACCCTCAAAAATATAGATAAATAGGCCATGTGTAGAACACAAGGTCCTCCACAATAAGGCTGGCCATACACAATAGATGGCTGCTGGCCGGCAGCTTATCACAGGGAGGACAATGGGATGGACAGTCCGAAATCGAACATATCTGCTCATCATCTCTCCCTGTTAGCTGGTGCTCCCCATACACATAGAGCATCAGCCGACATCAGTCTAATATGTATGGGAACCCCTCTATTAAAGTGGTTATCCTTCTATTAAAGGGGTTATCTCGCCATTAAATATCATTTTCATTTAGGTTATACAAATAAATAAGATCCGCCCTTTACATTCATCCAGTGAAGAGTTATGATAGTTCCTTACATACTATGGCCACACATGTTATTCACAGTGTACAGCAATGAGCTGAGAAGACTCCCTCTGCAGTGAAAGTAGGAAGGGATTATATTGTCAACTGCCAGATGGAGAAGGAGACCAATTCTGTCCAAAACAGTCTCCAGCAGCACCAAGGGGAAGCAAAATATATTTAGACACTTTAAATTACTTTAGAAAAGCTATTATCAGACTTTTGGTATGGAAATGATTCACACGACAAACTGATTAACTGATAGTTACTGAAGCTTGTGGACAGTGACCAAACTCACAGAATTCACATGGATGGGACATAATTCCAATACTAGACACAGCCCAAGGACACGAGTGGTGCTGTTGTGAAGGTAAATGAAAGTCTTTAAAACCTTAAAACTTTTTCTAAAATGTTTCACATTTTTCAAGATTTAGAATCTATCAAGGTCTATTCACACTGTTTGCCCAAATAACAAATGTTTCAACAGCTTCCTATCCAATGCCAGAATATTATAAACAAATGAAACAAATGCACTTTATTACACAAAACCATGCAGTAAATAATTAGATCATGTTGTATATGGTACGGTGCCACTTGTAGGCTTATCCCAACAGATCCCATTGTAAGTCTACAGGATCCATCAGGATTTGTTGGGATCCACTTGATTGCAGACCCAACAAAGCTGTCATTGCTTCATGATGTTGCCACCAGGTTCCATGACTGCTCTCATCACTATTATAAAGTTGTGTGTTGTTGCAATGTCTGTGTAGTGGAGCTGTGAAGAAATCTTGGGCTATATTTTCTGTGAAAAATACACCGATCAGTCAAAGAAATATGATGGGTGTGAAATGTGTCAGAAGCTTCAGGACTAATTTTTGTCAATGATTGATCTCATAAAATATGATAGTTGGAGTGTAGACATATCCCAGAAAGGCAGATTCACATTCATCCGTTTCCGTCGGTGCCAATGGACATGAGGACTTCTTATTCTTGGTATCAGACTCCTACCCATAATTCTTTTTTAGAACTTACCGTAATTATTTTATAGGTCGTAAAAGTTAAAATAGGATTTTTGTGAACACAGCAGGGCAACCGAAATAAGGGTTGGCGTTATCAGCAAAATATCCGAAGTACCTGTGCCAACTACGTCCAAAGTATCTTTATTTATTTTCTATCTGGACCTTTTCATTTTTCTGCTCTGATATAATGATTGTCGCATTGTCAGTGCGCCAGGTCTGTGGTCTCATCTAAGACACGGGGACAATTGAACCAGCTTCTGTTTGTGTTTTATGTGTTGACTTCTCACTGAGATCCTGGGAGAGGAATCCTCAGATTGTAACATTCATGTCTAAAAACGCTTCTTGTAGGCAGCGCCGCACTGATATTGCCGAGGCCGCAAGGCAACAGTAGCGTGTTTCAATGTCTCTTTCATATTATTATTTATTATTTAATGTACTTTGACTTGATTTTGAGCCATGACGACTTGATGGATGAACCCTCTTGTATGAAGATCGATCTTATACAAGCCTAGATAGGTCCACCAGGTCTTCTCCACCATTACCTTGATTGTATCAAGCCATCGGGTTGCCGGTCTTCCTCTTTGCCTTGTTTATTCCATTCTTCCGACCATGATGTCCTTCTCCAGTGATTGCTCTCTTGGTGTGTGTCCACAATAGGCAAATCATAGCTTGGTGATTATTGCTTCCAGTGACATGTCTGGCTTTATTTGTTCTAACATTGGTTTGTTTGTTCTTCTTGCCATCCATGTTATTGATAACATCCTTCTTCAGCTCCACATGTCAAAGACATTGATTGCTCTTCTGCCTTGTTTCATTATCATATAGGTTACGTATCTATAGCTGGGACCTATAGTCTTTCTCCCAATACATCTGTGTTTTGTGGTAGAGGACTGATTAGGTTATCACTGTAATTAGGTCCCTGCTGGGAACCATGGACAGGGCTCCTCTATTTAAAGGGAACCTGTCACCCCGTTTTTTCAGTAGGAGATAAAAATACCGTTAAATAGGGCCTGAGCTGTGCTTTACAATAGGGTATTTTTTGTCCCCTGATTCCCTACCTATGCTGCCGAAATACCTTACAAAAGTGGCCTTATTCGCCTGTCAATCAGGCTCGAATCTCGGCTTCAGGAAAATGGCCGCCGCGATGTCCATCTGCGCACGCGCGGCATCCCGCGGCCATTTTCCTGAAGCCCCGGGAAGCAGGAGACTCCATCTGTGCACGCGTGGCCTCAGGAAGATGGCCGCACCCACCGAGAAACCGCTGAATAGCGGCGAGCGCGCTCTTTTTCTACAGCTGTGCAGTGCATTCGGCACTTGCGCATGCGAGAAGCACTACGCCACCAACGGGAACATAAGCAAAATGTAGGGGAAGAAACAGCACTGTGACCACACCCATCTGACCTGACCAGCCTGATTGACAGGCGAAAAAGGCCACTTTTGTAAGGTATTTCGGCAGCATAGGTAGGGAATCAGGGGACAAAAAATACCCTATTGTAAAGCACAGCTCAGGCCCTATTTAACGGTATTTTTATCTCCTACTGAAAAAACGGGGTGACAGGTTCCCTTTAATGCCCAAGCAGTCAGTCTCTGGCTGTCAGTTATAGGTTATACTTATTCTGGTTCACACCAACATCTTAGCTCAGATTCAGCCTCTTTATTCCCATCCTTGACTACACAACTGTCTCTAAACGTCACCCTTTACCTTGACACCCTGATTCTGACCTGACTCTGTAAGCCAGCATCACTGGCCAGCAGCCACTCCATAGATACAACCCAGGGGGCCCTAAGTGCAGATTCCTGTAGAGCGGTTTAAGGATGAAGCCCAGGGTTCCCCTACGACCTGCAAAAAAGAGAGGTTTTTGCAGAGCCTGCTCGAGGAAACCCTATAAAGAGCTGCCAGCCATCCACAATGCAAATAATACCTGTATTGTAAAAATAAATGCAGTTTAACCCCTTCATGACCCAGCCTATTTTGACCTTAAAGACCTTGCCGTTTTTTGCAATTCTGACCAGTGTCCCTTTATGAGGTAATAACTCAGGAACGCTTCAACGGATCCTAGCGGTTCTGAGATTGTTTTTTCGTGACATATTGGGCTTCATGTTAGTGGTAAATTTAGGTCAATAAATTCTGCGTTTATTTGTGATAAAAACGGAAATTTGGCGAAAATTTGGAAAATTTCGCAATTTTCACATTTTGAATTTTTATTCTGTTAAACCAGAGAGATATGTGACACAAAATAGTTAATAAATAACATTTCCCACATGTTTACTTTACATCAGCACAATTTTGGAGACAAAATTTTTTTTTGTTAGGAAGTTATAAGGGTTAAAATTTGACCAGCGATTTCTCATTTTTACAACGAAATTTACAAAACCATTTTTTTTAGAGACCACCTCACATTTGAAGTCAGTTTGAGGGGTCTATATGGCTGAAAATACCCAAAAGTGACACCATTCTAAAAACTGCACCCCTCAAGGTGCTCAAAACCACATTCCAGAAGTTTATTAACCCTTCAGGTGCTTCACAGCAGCAGAAGCAACATGGAAGGAAAAAATGAACATTTAACTTTTTAGTCACAAAAATTATCTTTTAGCAACAATTTTTTTATTTTCCCAATGGTAAAAGAAGAAACTGAACCACGAAAGTTGTTGTCCAATTTGTCCTGAGTACGCTGATACCTCATATGTGGGGGTAAACCACTGTTTGGGCGCACGGCAGGGCTTGGAAGGGAAGGAGCGCCATTTGACTTTTTGAATCAAAAATTGGCTCCACTCTTTAGCGGACACCATGTCACGTTTGGAGAGCCCCCGTGTGCCTAAAAATTGGAGCTCCCCCACAAGTGACCCCATTTTGGAAACTAGACGCCCCAAGGAACTTATCTAGATGCATAGTGAGCACTTTGAACCCCCAGGTGCTTCACAAATTGATCCGTAAAAATGAAAAAGTACTTTTTTTTCACAAAAAAATTCTTTTTGCCTCAATTTTTTCATTTTCACATGGGCAACAGGATAAAATGGATCCTAAAATGTGTTGGGCAATTTCTCCTGAGTACACCAATACCTCACATGTGGGGGTAAACCACTGTTTGGGCACATGGTAAGGCTCGGAAGGGAAGGAGCGCCATTTGACTTTTTGAATGAAAAATTATTTCCATCGTTAGCGGACACCATGTCGCGTTTGGATAGCTCCTGCGTGCCTAAACATTGGCGCTCCCCCACAAGTGACCCCATTTTGGAAACTAGACCCCCCAAGGAACTTATTTAGATGCCTAGTGAGCACTTTAAACCCTCAGGTGCTTCACAAATTGATCTGTAAAAATGAAAAAGTACTTTTTTTTTCACAAAAAAATTCTTTTCGCCTCAATTTTTTCATTTTCACATGGGCAGTAGGATAAAATGGATCATAAAATTTGTTGGGCAATTTCTCCCGAGTACGTCGATACCTCATATTTGGGGGTAAACCACTGTTTGGGCACTCGGCAGGGCTCGGAAGGGAAGGCGCGCCATTTGACTTTTTGAATGGAAAATTAGCTCCAATTGTTAGCGGACACCATGTCGCATTTGGAGAGCCCCTGTGTGCCTAAACATTGGAGCAACCCCACAAGTGACCCCATTTTGGAAACTAGACCCCCCAAGGAACTTATCTAGATACATATTGAGCACTTTAAATCCCCAGGTGCTTCACAGAAGTTTATAACGCAGAGCCATGAAAATAAAAAATAATTTTTCTTTTCTCAAAAATGATTTTTTAGCCTGGAATTTCCTATTTTGCCAAGGATAATAGGAGAAATTGGACCCCAAATATTGTTGTCCAGTTTGTCCTGAGTACGCTGATACCCCATATGTGGGGGTAAACCACTGTTTGGGCGCACGGCAGGGCTCGGAAGGGATGGCACGCCATTTGGCTTTTTAAATGGAAAATTAGCTCCAATCATTAGCGGACACCATGTCACGTTTGGAGAGCCCCTGTGTGCCTAAACATTGGAGATCCCCCAGAAATGACACCATTTTGGAAACTAGACCCCCAAAGGAACTAATCTAGATGTGTGGTGAGGACTTTGAACCCCCAAGTGCTTCACATAAGTTTATAACGCAGAGCCATGAAAATAAAAAAAAAAAATTATTTTCTCAAAAATGATCTTTTAGCCTGCAATTTTTTATTTTCCCAAGGGTAACAGGAGAAATTTGACCACAAAAGTTGTTGTCCAGTTTCTCCTGAGTACGCTGATACCCCATATGTGGGGGTAAACTACTGTTTGGGCACATGCCGGGGCTTGGAATTGAAGTAGTGACGTTTTGAAATGCAGACTTTGATGGAATGCTCTGCGGGCGTCACGTTGCGTTTGCAGAGCCCCTGATGTGCCTAAACAGTAGAAACCCCCCACAAGTGACCCCATTTTGGAAACTAGACCCCGAAAGGAACTTATCTAGATGTGTGGTGAGCACTTTGAACCCCCAAGTGCTTCATAGAAGTTTATAATGCAGAGCCGTGAAAATAATAAATACGTTTTCTTTCCTCAAAAATAATTATTTACCCCAGAATTTTTTATTTTCCCAAGGGTTACAGGAGAAATTGGATCCCAAAAGTTGTTGTCCAGTTTCTCCTGAGTACGCTGATACCCCATGAGTGGGGGTAAACCACTGTTTGGGCACACGTCGGGGCTCAGAAGGGAAGTAGTGACTTTTGAAATGCAGACTTTGATGGAATGGTCTGCGGGTGTCATGTTGCGTTTGCAGAGCCCCTGATGTGCCTAAACAGTAGAAACCCCCACAAGTGACCCCATTTTAGAAACTAGACCCCCCAAGGAACTTATCTAGATATGTGGTGAGCACTTTGAACCCCCAAGTGCTTCACAGACGTTTACAACGCAGAGCCGTGAAAATAAAAAATCATTTTTCTTTCCTCAAAAATTATGTTTTAGCAAGCATTTTTTTAGATTCACAAGGGTAACAGGAGAAATTGGACCCCAGTAATTGTTGCGCAGTTTGTCCTGAGTATGCTGGTACCCCATATGTGGGGGTAAACCACTGTTTGGGCACACGTCAGGGCTCGGAAGTGAGGGAGCACCATTTGACTTTTTGAATACGAGATTGGCTGGAATCAATGGTGGCGCCATGTTGCGTTTGGAGACCCCTGATGCGCCTAAACAGTGGTAACCCCTCAATTTTAACTCCAACACTAACCCCCCCACACCCCTAACCCTAATCCCAACTGTAGCCACAACCCTAATTCCAACCCTAACCACAACCCTAATTCCAACCCTAACCCTAAGGCTATGTGCCCACGTTGCGGATTCGTGTGAGATATTTCCGCACCATTTTTGAAAAATCCGCGGGTAAAAGGCACTGCGTTTTACCTGCGGATTTACAGCGGATTTCCAGTGTTTTTTGTGCGGATTTCACCTGCGGATTCCTATTGAGGAACAGGTGTAAAACGCTGCGGAATCCGCACAAAGAATTGACATGCTGCGGAAAATACAACGCAGCGTTTCCGCGCGGTATTTTCCGCACCATGGGCACAGCGGATTTGGTTTTTCATATGTTTACATGGTACTGTAAACCTGATGGAACACTGCTGCGAATCCGCAGCGGCCAATCCACTGCGGATCCGCAGCCAAATCCGCACCGTGTGCACATAGCCTAATTCTAAAGGTATGTGCACACGCTGCGGAAAACGCTGCGGATCCGCAGCAGTTTCCCATGAGTTTACAGTTCAATGTAAACCTACGGGAAACAAAAATCGCTGTACACATGCTGCGGAAAAACTGCACGGAAACGCAGCGGTTTACATTCCGCAGCATGTCACTTCTTTGTGCGGATTCCGCAGCGGTTTTACAACTGCTCCAATAGAAAATCGCAGTTGTAAAACCGCAGTGAAATGCGCAGAAAAAACGCGGTAAATCCGCCATAAATCCGCAGCGGTTTAGCACTGCGGATTTATCAAATCCGCAGCGGCAAAATCCGCAGAGGACCAGAATACGTGTGCACATACCGAAACCCTAACCCTAGCCCTAACCCTAGCCCTAACCCTAGCCCTAACCCTAGCCCTAACCCTAACCCTAGCTCTAACCCTAACCCTAACCCTACCCCTAACCCTACCCCTAACCCTACCCCTAACCCTACCCCTAACCCTAACCCTACCCCTAACCCTAACCCTATTCTAACATTAGTGGAAAAAAAAAATTTATTTATTTTTTTATTGTCCCTACCTATGGGGGTGACAAAGGGGGGGGTCATTTATTATTTTTTTTATTTTGATCACTGAGATATAATCTATCTCAGTGATCAAAATGCACTTTGGAACGAATCTGCCGGCCGGCAGATTCGGCGGGCGCACTGCGCATGCGCCCGCCATTTTGGAAGATGGCGGCGCCCAGGGAGAAGACGGACGGGACCCCGGCTGGATCGGTAAGTATGATGGGGTGGGGGGGGACCACGGGGGGGGGGGATCGGAGCACGGGGGGGGAATCGGAGCGCGGGAGGGGTGGAACGGAGCACGGGGGGGCTGGAATGGAGCACGGGGGGGTGGAACGGAGCACCGGGGGGGGGTGGATCGGAGTGCAGGGGGGGTGATTGGAGCACGGGGGGGTGATTGGAGCACGGGGGGAGCGGACAAGAGCACGGGGGGGAGCGGAGCCCTGTACTGAGGGAAGCCGGAGCAGTGTACCGGCCAGATCGAGGGGCTGGGGGGGCGATCGGAGGGGTGGGGTGGGGGCACATTAGTATTTCCAGCCATGGCCGATGATATTGCAGCATCGGCCATGGCTGGATTGTAATATTTCACCCGTTATAATAGGTGAAATATTACAAATCGCTCTGATTGGCAGTTTCACTTTCAACAGCCAATCAGAGCGATCGTAGCCACGAGGGGGTGAAGCCACCCCCCCTGGGCTAAACTACCATTCCCCCTGTCCCTGCAGATCGGGTGAAATGGGAGTTAACCCTTTCACCCGGCCTGCAGGGACGCGATCTTTCCATGACGCCACATAGGCGTCATGGGTCGGATTGGCACCGACTTTCATGACGCCTACGTGGCGTCATGGGTCGGGAAGGGGTTAAAGTTTTCTCCATGACAACTGATTATACAGGAAATACAAGAGCGGATGGTTTTGCTTTTGAATCCATTTTTAGATCTCATTAGGTTGAAAAACAGTGATCAAAGGCTTCATTAAAGAAGATTTGTCACCAGCGTTCACAATATAATCTGCATATATTAATAAATAACTAAATATTTTAGACCTGAGTGATAGATGACGTGATAAATGGACAATGTGCAAATCGCTTTATTTAATAATGATGTCTTACCTCCGAAAGATCCCGCCAGATAGCTGGCCACTTTTCTGTGTAACTCGCTGTCCACTGCCTGATGTCATTTGTAATCCATCTGTAGAGACCCTAAGATAAACTACAGAAAGTAGAGGTCTTTATCTCTCTACAGGAAGTGGGGATGGGCCTTTGTCTCTCTACAGGAAGTAGAGGTCTTTATCTCTCTACAGGAAGTGGGGATGGGCCTTTGTCTCTCTACAGGAAGTAGAGGTCTTTGTCTCTCTACAGGAAGTGGGGATGGGCCTTTGTCTCTCTACAGGAAGTAGAGGTCTTTGTCTCTCTACAGGAAGTGGGGATGGACCTTTGTCTTTCTACTAAAAGTGGGGAATGGCCTTTGTCTTTCCACTAGAAGTGGGGACAGGCCTTTGTCTTTCTACTAAAAGTGGGGACGGGCCTTTGTCTTTCTACTAAAAGTGGGGACGGGCCTTTGTCTTTCTACTAAAAGTGGGGACGGGCCTTTGTCTTTCTTCTAGATGTGGGGATGGGCCTTTGTCTTTCTACTAAAAGTAGGGAATGGCCTTTGTCTTTCGACTAGAAGTGAAGACGGGCCTTTGTCTTTCTTCTAGATGTGGGGATGGGCCTTTGTCTTTCTACTAAAAGTAGGGAATGGCCTTTGTCTTTCGACTAGAAGTAGGGACAGGCCTTTGTCTTTCTACTAGAAGTGGGGATGGGTATTTGTCTCGTTACAGCAAGTGGGGTCATGTATTTGTCTCTCTAGAGGAAATTGGGACACATCTTTATCGCTACAGAACATGGAATGGATCATTGTCTTTTTACAGGAAGCTACAAGAGTCTTTGTCTCTCCACAGGAAGTTGGATGGTTGTTTTTCTCTTTACAGTAAGTAGGGGTGGGTCTTTGTCGCTTTACAGTAAGCAGGGGTGGGTGTTTGTCACTTTACAGTATGCAGGGGAGGGTCTTTGCCTCTTTACAGTAAGCAGGGGAGGGTCTTTGTCGCTTTACAGTAAGCAGGGGTGGGTGTTTGTCACTTTACAGTAAGCAGGGGAGGGTCTTTGTCGCTTTACAGTAAGCAGGGGAGGGTCTTTGTCGCTTTACAGTAAGCAGGGGTGGGTCTTTGTCTCTTTACAGTAAGCAGGGGAAGGTCTTTGTCTCATTACAATAAGCAGGGGAGGGTCTTTGTCTCTTTACAGTAAGCAGGGGTGGATCTTTGTCTTTTTAAAGTAAGCAGGGGAGGGTCTTTTTCTCTTTACAGTAAGCGGGGTGGGTCTTTGTCTCTTTACAGTAAGCAGGGGAGGGTCTTTTTCTTTTTACAGTAAGCAGGGGAGGGTCTTTTTCTCTTTACAGTAAGCCGGGGAGGGTCTTTGTCTTTTTACAGTAAGCAGGGGAGGGTCTTTTTCTCTTTACAGTAAGCGGGGTGGGTCTTTGTCTCTTTACAGTAAGCAGGGGAGGGTCTTTTTCTTTTTACAGTAAGCAGGGGAGGGTCTTTTTCTCTTTACAGTAAGCAGGGGAGGGTCTTTGTCTTTTTACAGTAAGCAGGGGAGGGTCTTTTTCTCTTTACAGTAAGCGGGGTGGGTGTTTGTCACTTTACAGTAAGCAGGGGAGGGTCTTTGTCGCTTTACAGTAAGCAGGGGAGGGTCTTTGTCGCTTTACAGTAAGCAGGGGTGGGTCTTTGTCTCTTTACAGTAAGCAGGGGATGGTCTTTGTCTCATTACAATAAGCAGGGGAGGGTCTTTGTCTCTTTACAGTAAGCAGGGGTGGATCTTTGTCTCTTTACAGTAAGCAGGGGAGGGTCTTTGTCTTTTTACTGTAAGCAGGGGAGGGTCTTTTTCTCTTTACAGTAAGCGGGGTGGGTCTTTGTCTCTTTACAGTAAGCAGGGGAGGGTCATTTTCTTTTTACAGTAAGCAGGGGAGGGTCTTTTTCTCTTTACAGTAAGCAGGGGAGGGTCTTTTTCTCTTTACAGTAAGCAGGGGTGGGTCTTTGTCTCTTTACAGTAAGCAGGGGTGGGTCTTTGTCTCATTACAGTAAGCAGGGGAGGGTCTTTGTTTACAGTAAGCAGGGGTGGGTCTTTGTCTCTTTACAGTAAGCAGGGGAGGGTCTTTGTCTCTTTACAGTAAGCAGGGGAGGGTCTTTTTCTCTTTACAGTATGCAGGGGTGGGTCTTTGTCTTGTTACAGTAAGCAAGGGTGGGTCGTTGTCTCTTTACAGTAAGCAGGGGAGGGTCTTTTTCTCTTTACAGTAAGCAGGGGAGGGTCTTTGTCTCTTTACAGTAAGCAGGAGTGGGTCTTTGTCTCGTTACAGTAAGCAGGGGTGGGTCTTTGTCTCTACATCGGCGGCAGGTTTTTGTCTTTTCTCCTTCTCTCTGGTTTGTCAAACAACATAGAGGCATAACAGAAAGATCGGCTGTCAGTTCATTGTAGGTTAGCTACAGAACAATGATAGATGAAATACTTGTGAAGTAAGAGAAAGAAAGTTTCAGCATTTAGAGTGCCAGCATAATGCTGATGAGGAGAATCTGCCATGTAAGAAAGAGTGGATGGCAAGTTTCAGAGCATGAAGATATAAACACACTGCTCAAAAAAGTAAAGGGAACACTAGAATCCCACATCCTAGATATCGCTGAATGAAATATTCCAGTTGTAAATCTTTATTCATTACATAGTGGAATGTGTTGAGAAAAATAAAACCTAAAAATGATCAACGTAAATCACAACTAATATCCCACTGAGGTCTGGAGTTGGAATGATGCTCAAAATCAAAGTGGAAAATGAAGTTACAGGCTGATCCAACTTCAGTGGAAATGCCTCAAGACAAGGAAATGATGCTCAGTAGTGTGTGTGACTTCCACGGGCCTGTATGATCTCCCTACAAAGCCTGGGCATACTCCTGATGAGGCAGCAGATGATCTACAGAGGGATCTCCTCCCAGACCTGGACTAAAGCATCCGACAACTCCTGGACAGTCTGTGGTGCAACGTGACATTGCTGGATGGAGCGAGACACGATGTCCCAGATGTGCTCAATCAGATTCATGTCTGGGGAACGGGCGTAGCTTCAATGCCTTCATCTTGCAGGAACTGCTGACACACTCCAGCCACATGAGGTCTGGCATTGTCCTGCATTAGGAGGAAACCAGGGCCAACCGCACCAGCATATGGTCTCACAAGGGGTCTGAGGATCTCATCTCGGTACCTAATGGCAGTCAGGCTACCTCTGGCGAGCACATGGAGGGCTGTGCGGCCCTCCAAAAAAAAGCCACCCCACACCATTACTGACCCACTGCCAAACCGGTCATGCTGAAGGATGTTACAGGCAGCAGATTGCTCTCCACAGAATCTCCAGACTCTGTCACATCTGTCACACGTGCTCAGTGTGAACGCGCTTTCATCTGTGAAGAGCACTGGGCGCCAGTGGCGAATTTGCCAATCCTGGTGTTCTGTGGTAAATGCCAAGCGTCTTGCACAGTGTTGGGCTGTGAGCACAACCCCCATCTGTGAATGTCAGGCACTCAGACCATCCTCATGGAGTCGGTTTCTAACTATTTGTGCAGACACATGCGCATTTGTGGCCTGCTGGAGGTCATTTTGCAGGACTCTGGCAGTGCTCCTCCTGTTCCTCCTTTCACAAAGGCTGAGGTAGCGTTCCTGCTGCTGGGTTGTTGCCCTCATACGGCCCCCTCCATGTCTCCTAGTGTACTGGCCTGTCTCCTGGTAGCGTCTCCAGCCTATGGACACTACGCTGACAGAAACAGCAAACCTTCTTGCCACAGCTCGCATTGATGTGCCATCCTTGAGGAGCTGCACTACCTGAGCCACTTGTGTGGGTTCTAGAGTCTGTCTCATGTTACCACGAGTTTGAAAGCACAACCAACATTCAAAAGTGACCAAAACATCAGCCAGAAAACATTGGTACTGAGATGTGGTCTGTGGTCCCCACGTGCAGAACCACTCCTTTATTGAGGGGGTAATTGCCAATAATTTCCATCTGTTGTCTATTCCATTTGCACAACAGCATGTGAAATTGATTGTCAATCAGTGTTGCTTCCTAAGTGGACAGTTTGATTTCACAGAAGTTTGATTTACTTGGCGTTATATTCTCTTGTTTAAGTGTTCCCTTTATTTTTTTGAGCAAGGTAGTTCCTTGATATATTTGATTGGTCTGTGCACCAAAAGCAGATTTACATTGTTGGGAATGAGGGCAGCAATACTGGGCATGTCTATGTGTTTTATCTGTAGGCTGTAGTGACAGCCATGCAGAGTGCGCAGAGACATTTCCCTTTATACATTTCATTACTTGTCGGTGTTCTCCTTATAATACGGAGACGAGGAGAGAAAGAAAATGTAAGGACTTGTGCAGCGAGTGGCGGGACTGAGCCCTCCGGCCGCCGGCTGTGGCTGCACACAATGTTTAGTTCCATGTCAGGAATGAGAATTGAAGGCGGCATGGTTATTTATATCTCACGCCGTCCTGGTCTGCGGGACTCTCACTAACAAGACGAAGAATGGATAGTGGCATGGCGGAATAGTGGTGTGACGGGGAGGATTATTGCCTAATGGGTGCAGGTGGCACAGAGGCTTTCCAATGAGAAATGTTACCTGTTGGCTATACGGAATCTTCAGCTACAGGTTAACGAGACTTGGAAATGACACGTCCATGTATGAAGGTGAAAAACCACAGATGTCACACGAGTGGGAAAGGGTTTTATTATGAGCGGAGACAGCTCAACGCTCGTGGATGGGGGCGCAACAACTTCTGCACGAAAGGTGGAAGGAAATCTGCTCAGCAATCACGGGGAAAATCCTGGGCAGAATATTTCCAGTATATGTGGCATTACATCGGCCGCTGTGTGGTCATGCCCCTGGGGTAGCGATGGCCGCCTGCTGCTCGTGGCCACCCAGTCATTTCATGCGCAGGGTGCATATCGATATAATCAGAGCTTTACGTGCAGAAAATGAATCCGTAGAATCTGCGATGATTGATCATCTTTACTGCTGCACACAAGAACCCGTAAATGATCTCAATTTAGAAATGTTTTCACTCCGGGGATGAATATGAGATTCATTATTGAAATAGCAATCAGCACAAATCAACATGATTGATCACCCAGAATTCCCACTGCAACCGTCAATTCCCATTTCATTGAATGGGAAATGATGCAGGTATATACTATGTATAGCAGATAAATACACCTAGGGGCCAAACAGATGGATCCAGAGAAGGAGGGGGTCTAATAATAATATTCTTTTCATTCACATATTTATTATGAATGTGAAATAAAACAGGCACAGATGAGATTATGGGAGGACAATAAACAGAGATCCACAATTCTGTGCTAAATAATTCCATAATGTATCTTCATACAACGATCAGAGCTTGTTTATATATCAGAGCTCCAAATCCTATGTATAGAGAAAAAAGTCTGGCCACCAGCTGCCACCACTAGAGGGAGCTAATGGCATAAATAATACCAATTATGTGTTAGTTATTTTGTTTTGTTTTTTGTTTTATCACAAATGCTGTGTTTTGAGTGACGAAACGGATTTTAGTGATTTGTGTGCACTTTTTTGTGTGTATTTTACATGTTTTATTTGACCTTTTTTCACTTTTTTTACTTAGTCCCACTGTGGGACATGTATAATTTTTATTTTGATCACTTGTCTCATACATTGCTGTACTCATGTACTCATTTTAGAGGATGAGTGATGTCCTGTATTTGAGCACCTCCTCTACATAACCAGTGGCGTAATGCCAATGGTGGCTGACCAAGCGCCTGTCTTGTGCCCATGATATTGTATGGAATATTATAGAAGGACAATGGCTTTGCAAGGGCTGCAAAGTTGTGAGATATGATCTTCTGTGACCTTGCCAAATACTGAGTTTTTTTTTGGGTGGGGGCAAATTGAACTTCTGCTATGGGGCCCCATGATTTCTATGTATGCCCCTGTACATAACAATATCTATTGCACACAGCCATGGTATCTTTATGGAGAAATAATAAAAAAACCCTCTGTTTTGAGCCCAGTAAATTTTGCGCAATCAAACGATGTCACCTTCCTAACAAGTCAAACAACAAAAGTAGGTGAAAGCCATTGTCACGATACAGTAGCATCATTTCCCCTTGGCAGTTGACTCTTTCCAGGTCGCTCAAGCAAGAGGACCCCAGGCTATCCCTGTACCCGAGATTACTCCAGAAGGTGGTGATGCTGGGGTCCTACCTTGCTATGCTCCTATATGCACGCTCATCTGTTTCCTCCCCAACCCAGGGAGGTATGGAACAGAAGAGTATAAGAAAACAGAAACCTAAGAGACAGGGATAAAAGAAAAGTACAATCATACAAATGCACTCACCAAACAACCGAGTGGAAATCAAGAGAAGTAGGAGAGAAAAAACAGATGAGAGCGGTCTAGGATAAACCCAAAAGACCAAATTCAATCAGATCTCTGCTGTAAGCTACACCAACTGACTGTTACTAATTCAGAACTTTTCTTTAGCATCAAACCAGGAAGTTGTAACTTTCACTGGCAACTCCCAAGTGCCAGTGGAGAGCATAGATACCTGAGAGGAGTGGCCAACACAGAACAGCTGAGACCATTCAGGATGGAGAGCTCAAGGAGCTCAATTGAACCGATTAACCCTTTCAATGACAGAGCAAGAAAATCCTGCACTGTTTAATATGATGGTGAAGCATTTCTAATCACTGCAGAAGTTCGTGTAACCAGACCCCGTGATCTAATGGCCCCTCTCTCGCACGGTATCCCTGTCACAGCCATATAGAGCTTTATGGAGTTTCTGTGGCTTGAAATGGAAACATAAGGATTCAAATCACTGTTTTACTTGTCTTCTAAATAGTCTATGGCTTTATATTACACCTCCATGGAGGCACACAAAAAATGAATTTTTATGAATGATGTAAATTGTGGCATGTACCACCATGTGTCACATTATAGAATCATTCTCCTTCATTCTCGCAACATTGCTTCCAAGGGAGAATACAGTGTAACGTGGAGGTGCCATATGTGAGGAAATAGAATGTCCATGACTTTTTACAGAGCCATAGAGATTCCAAATTGTGACAATGCCCAGTGCCAACAGCGCCCAGTGCCAATCTACTGGAAATGCCGAGCTATCAATGGAAATTCTACTAAAAATTAAAGGTCCTGGAACAATTTTGACTACTGTAATTAAAAGACACTTGTAGTTTGCATTGATCAAGCAGCAGTCAGTAATCAGCTGCAAATTCAGGTCAAAAGAAAATGTCATCACAAAAGGGTTCAACTAACATCCGCAATAAGGGTAGTCTGAGCTCCTGATACAAATGTCGCGGGTGTCCTCTGACCCCTCTCAGCTGCCATGCTGTGATATGTTAATGTCACGCTTCTCTCTCCTCTGATCTGCCTCTTTCTTAGACTGCGGTCACACTACACGATGCACGACGCTGAAGCGATAAATTCATGACGTATTTGCGATGTAGAAGTCGTATGGGACAGTCGTACGGTCGTGTCACACACAACGATTCAGAGCAAATTTTGCATAATCTGTGCGTGACGTTGTTCACAAGGGGCGTGTTGTGCCACTAGTTAGTGTGGTGATAGGCCAAAGGTTCTGTGCACACAATTGGTTGGAAAATTTGTCACCTGAGCGCTATTGTTCCCAATGCCACTTCACTGCTTTCAAAATTTCCTTTCTTCACTTCGTACTTGGACACTTGGTTGACCTGGACATCGGAATTTTGTACCTCGCTGAATATACCACGCTTTGCACCGCTGCTTCGAGGTATGTAAACCGCTTGGGCGTGGTGGATGGAACGCTGTATGGACGGCATGAGTGCTTCGTTCCACCGCTGAAGCGAAGTGGATGGTACACTGTTGTGACTGGAGGGCTACAATGTGGCAGATGGTACGCTGTTGTGCTTGGTTGTGACTGGTGGGCTACAGCGTGGTAGATGGAACTCAGTTTGTTCGGCATGACCGCTTCGTTCCGCCGCTGAAGCGATGCGGATGGTACGCTGGTGTGACTGCTTATGACCGGTTGTGTCTGTTGAGCTAGAGCGTGGCAGATGGCACAATGTATGGTCACCATGAGCGCTTTGTGTGGCTGCTGTAGGGAAGCGGGCGGTAGTGGCCTATGGCGCGGCAGATGGAAGAAGCGATGCGGATGGTACGCTGTTGTGACTGGTCGTGACTGGTCGTGACTGGTGGGCTACAGCGTGGTAGATGGAACTCAGTTTGTTCGGCATGACCGCTTCGTTCCGCCGCTGAAACGATGCGGATGGTACGCTGTTGTGACTGCTTATGACCGGTTGTGTCTGTTGCGCTACAGCGTGGCAGATGGTACAATGTATGGTCACCATGAGCGCTTTGTGTGGCTGCTGTAGGGAAGCGGGCGGTACACTGTTTTGGGTTATGGTGGCCTATGGCGCGGCAGATGGAAGAAGCGATGCGGATGGTACGCTGTTGTGACTGGTCGTGACTGGTCGTGACTGGTGGGCTACAGCGTGGTAGATGGAACTCAGTTTGTTCGGCATGACCGCTTCGTTCCGCCGCTGAAGCGATGCGGATGGTACGCTGTTGTGACTGCTTATGACCGGTTGTGTCTGTTGAGCTAGAGCGTGGCAGATGGTACAATGTATGGTCACCATGAGCGCTTTGTGTGGCTGCTGTAGGGAAGCGGGCGGTACACTGTTTTGGGTTATGGTGGCCTATGGCGTGGCAGATGGAAGAAGCGATGGTAGGCATGAGCGCTTTGTGTGGCTGCTGTTGTTAAGCGTTTGGCACACTGGCAAAAGTATTGTTAATAGGACTCTTTGTCAACCATGTAATTTTTTTTTATAATTACTTTTTAGATGTCAAATCGTGTGGAGTTCATCAGGGATTTCATCGAGATTTATCAGTCTTTTCCCTGCCTCTGGAAAATAAAATCTCCTGAGTATTGTAACAGGGAAAAGAGGAGGGAGGGTTACTTACAGCTCATTGAGCTTTACAATCGTCAGGCACCAGATGAGGCAGCTAACGAAGCAGTTATTAAAAAGAAAATCCAGGCGCTCCGCACGGTGTGGAGGAAGGAGCTGAACAAGGTTCTTCAGACTACAAGGTCCGGAGCTTCCACTGAAGAAGTTTATGTGCCAAAACTGTGGTATTTTGAGCATCTTAATTTTCTGAGGGACCAAGAGGTGCCACGGACTTCCACGTGTCTTCGGTTGTTGTCACCTGTGGAACCAATAGTTTCGGAGAACCACGCCGAGCAGGAGTCACAAGGGCAACAAGTAAGTAGCTCTTTGGACGAAAGTTCACCAATGTGTCCTATAATTACATAATTTTTCTCTGCATTTTAGGTTTTATACTTCTGATTATCACATCAGTTTGAAGTTGTTACAAAAACATGTACACATAAGTAACCCTGTCGCAGTCAAGTATTATATGGGGAACTTAATATGTATGAAATGGCGATATATCTAAACCATACCATCTAAGCAATATAGAAAATAGTATCGCTTCAAGCTGCCGATGTACTCTTGTTGAGACTATTTAGACTATAAAATATTGGTCAGGTTCCCATAGCAGTCAGAACAGTGTAGTTCAAAGTATTCAATAAAAGGGAGGGTTAAAGAATATTACTAAGCATCAAATATATTATAATCTTTTTGTTACCTACTACAAATATATAGTTTGGATGCGGTTATGGTGGTACTACTTTATGTTGCCGGGTTCATAACTTGTTTTTTTTCCCCCCCCCCCCAGGATGACAGTGCGCAGGAGAGTACACTAGACTGTTCACAGGACTGCACAACAACAGATTTAGTGGAGGCTGCACCTGCCAGGACTCAATCGAGGCAAGGTCCAAGAAAACGGAAAGCCACCTCAGACGCCTCAAATGAACTATTGAGCCTGGCAAAGAAGGTGTTGACAAGAAATGTTAGCCCTGCGTTAGAGGGGTTTGGACACTATGTGGTTGACAAACTGGCCAAAATGGACGACAACCAAAGAATACTAGCAGAGCGTCTGATTCTGGAAGCAGTAAACAAGGGTACTGATGGCGATTTGGACAAGAACACTTGTTTGGTCTCTTCCCGGCCAATACAGCGGACAGAGCCATCAAATTTCAATGGTTGGTCACAGGGTCAGACATCGATGCGACACAATCCTCACGTTTCCCACTTCGGCCAGCCACCCCCTAATAACTCCTACACGCCAATACCTTTACATATGGCTTCGCCCATCAGGCACCAAAATTTTCAGCCGGAACAATCGTCGTATCATAATTTGTGATTTCCTAACTACTTTTACATTACTTTTTTTTTATTGTCTTGTTAAAATAATGTTTCAAATAAAAGCTTTTATTAGAAATTCTATCACTACTTTTTGATTGGTGTGTCTCAATCACAGCACTGTATGAGGGAACAAATTAACGTAACAAATTCATGTACAGTTAACTAAAAAAAAAAAATCGAATGAAAGTTTAACAAAATCTTTTAATTGGAACAACAAAAAATGGATTATTGGCCCGCCTACAACTGCTGGCACATGTCCCGCAGCTTCTGCAGCTCCTCCATTGCCACATTGTGCTGCTCCTGAATATGTGCCATAGTGTGGAGTAACTTGTCTATGCCGGCTTCAATATCCTCCTTGTTGACAGTGACGACAGCTGTGGGTCAAAAAACATAACATTAATAACACAGTAGTCTCCCGATGTGTCTTTGCTTCTGTGAATGAAAATAAAAAAAAAAAAGTTAGCAAAACTGACTTGGGGGGGAAGGGGGGGGGGGTGGGGGTTTGGGTTGGGGGTGAAAGAGTGGGCCTGCAACAAAATCAAAATAACTTAATTGTGGGAACCTACTAGGATGTTGAGGCACGGAGGGCACTTCGGGATCTGAGTCGCTGTTGAATGCCTCGTGCTGTCGGCGGCGGCGCTGTCTCTTTGCCTCTGTGAAGGAAAAAAAAAAAACAAGGTCTGTCAGCATATATGGCAACAGTGGCTGCCGGGGGAGGGGGGGGGGTGTTAAGAGGGGACCTGCAACTTAATCCAAATCACATAATTGTGGGAACCTACTAGTATCTGGAGGAGTTGACCCGGAGGGCACAGATCCAGGAGAGGCTGGGCGGGATGCCTCGTGGCGGCGGCGGTGCTGTGTCTTTGACTCTGTGAAGAAAAAAAAAATAAAATTTTTTTAAAAAAGGTCTGTTAGCATATATGGCAACACTGGCTGCCGGGGGGGGAAGGGGACCTGAAACAAAATCCAAATCACATTATTGTGGGAACCTACTAGGATCTGGAGGAGTTGACCCGGAGGGCTCCGGGACATTTGACCCTGAGGGCACAGAGCCAGAAGAGGCTGGGCGGGATGCCTCGTGGCGGCGGCGGTGCTGTGTCTTTGCCTCTGTGAAGAAAAAAAAAAAAAAAAATTTTTTTAAAAAAGGTCTGTTAGCATATATGGCAACACTGGCTGCCGGGGGGGGGGGGGAGGGGACCTGAAACAAAATCCAAATCACATTATTGTGGGAACCTACTAGGATCTGGAGGAGTTGACCCGGAGGGCTCCGGGACATTTGACCCTGAGGGCACAGAGCCAGAAGAGGCTGGGCGGGATGCCTTGTGGCGGCGGCGGTGCTGTGTCTTTGCCTCTGTGAAGGAAAAAAAAAAAAAATAAAAAAAAAAAAAAAAAAAAAGGTTGGTAAGCATATATGGCAACACTGGCTGCCGGGGGGGGAAGGGGACCTGAAACAAAATCCAAATCACATTATTGTGGGAACCTACTAGGATCTGGAGGAGTTGACCCGGAGGGCTCCGGGACATTTGACCCTGAGGGCACAGATCCAGGAGAGGCTGGGCGGGATGCCTCGTGGCAGCGGTGGTGATGTGTCTTTGCCTCTGTGAAGGAAAAAAATTAAAAAAAAAAAAGTTTGTTAAGCATATATGGCAACACTGGCTGCCGGGGCGGGAAGGGAACCTGAAACCAAATCCAAATAACATTATTGTGGGAACCTACTAGGATCTGGAGGAGTTGACCCGGAGGGCTCCGGGACATTTGACCCTGAGGGCACAGAGCCAGAAGAGGCTGGGCGGGATGCCTCGTGGCGGCGGCGGTGCTGTGTCTTTGCCTCTGTGAAGAAAAAAAAAATATATATATTTTTAAAAAAAAGGTCTGTTAGCATATATGGCAACACTGGCTGCCGGGGGGGGGAAGGGGACCTGAAACAAAATCCAAATCACATTATTGTGGGAACCTACTAGGATCTGGAGGAGTTGACCCGGAGGGCTCCGGGACATTTGACCCTGAGGGCCCATAGCTGTGGCACATAGTGGCTCTGCAACGTTCAAACTGTCCCATAGCTGTGGCACATAGTGGCTCTGCAACGTTCAAACTGTCCCATAGCTGTGGCACATAGTGGCTCTGCAACGTTCAAACTGTCCCATAGCTGTGGCACATAGTGGCTCTGCAACGTTCAAACTGTCCCATAGCTGTGGCACATAGTGGCTCTGCAACGTTCAAACTGTCCCATAGCTGTGACACATAGTGGCTCTGCAACGTTGAAACTGTCCCATAGCTGTGGCACATAGTGGCTCTGCAACGTTCAAACTGTCCCATAGCTGTGGCACATAGTGGCTCTGCAACATTCAAACTGTCCCATAGCAGTGGCACATAGTGGCTCTGCAACGTTGAAACTGTCCCATAGCAGTGGCACATAGTGGCTCTGCAACGTAGAAACTGTCCCATAGCTGTGGCACATAGTGGCTCTGCAACGTTCAAACTGTCCCATAGCTGTGGCACATAGTGGCTCTGCAACGTTGAAACTGTCCCATAGCAGTGGCACATAGTGGCTCTGCAACGTTCAAACTGTCCCATAGCTGTCCAACATACTTTTGGGTACCTGAGTACTAACCTCTGCGAATCTCCTGGCGAAGCTCCTGCAGGCGCTCTGGCCTTTTCGACTTGAGATCGCCCCATTTTTTAACAATCTGGGCCTTGGTCCGAGTTATCCCAAACCGCTTCCTGAGGCCCTCAGACACCACACGGACAACTTCCTCCTTGTGCTGGTTGCGGTGCAGCACCATCCCTGTGGTTTCATACTGCATCCTATCCATTGTTCCAATAAGGAACTTGAGCTCTGGGATGCCCATAGGTGGACCACGGCGACTGGCAGCCATTATCACGATGTCAGGGGACAAAAACAAGCTAGGGCAGGCACGCAGGAACGCTGTAACGTCATCACGCCGTCATAGACTACGAGCGTACATTACGTGCCGCTCCGGCGTTATATAACGATACTTCGAACGGCATTTACTATGTGCGTTCCTTTCTTAACGCTCAGTCGTCACAAATGTGACGCTGTTCATAAACGGCAACGCTATTGCGATGCCAATCGCGCGGCAGGACGGCGGAGCGCTGCTCCTCCTCTGGGCGTTGCTCTTCAGGGTCATTCCATCTAAAATGGCGGCGAGAATGCGTTTTGCTCCTCTGGGGCAGCCAGAGCTCCTTTTTTTTATTAGTCAGATGGATGCCCTGGATTATGAGGGTCTGGAGAGCCGCCCTGCCCACCCACACATCCACAAGCGAGAAGTGCTTGGACAAATAACAAGAATGATGGAGAGGAGGTTTGGTGTCTGCCGCAGTCAGCTTCAGCTGCGTAAAAAATGGGCTGACCTCCGCTATAAAACGCCACAAATGTTTGCGGAGTTGCGTGCGGAGGCAAGGCGAGGCAAGTACTAGTATGGGGGGATTGGGAGATGCACGCTGTCAGGAGGGGGGGGGGTTTGGGAGGGAGGCTTGCGCTCATGGTTGCCAACGTGACCTCAAATGCATTAAAACACATGCCCCGTTTTTGTACAATTTAGTTATTCTCCAAGCAGAATATGCGTTGTCCGTGAGAAAACTTGTCGGGTTCCCTAATCTCAACCTCCATCTTGAAATTATTAAGATGTCCATAATTTTTACTTTCTCAATTTCCCATAAATATTAACGGAGGAGGTTGGCCTACAGATGAAATAATACGTTTTCCAAAGACAGGAAGACCATTGAACCCCAGAGCCCACAGACATGTCAGAGTATCGCACCCCTGTAAAGTGTGATCTCGATTTTATGTTTGAGTATATTGTAAGCTTTGATCTGCAGCACTCAACATTTGTGTGTAAACATTGTGATTCTTTACTTTAGGTGTAGAGAGACAGCGGCGGCAAGTCAGACACACCATTGCCACCAGTACCCCATCTTCAGGCACCAGTGGGAGCCCACAGTCCGGGACATCACGTAAGTTCACAATCATTTATTGCATTTTTTTTAACATCACACGGGACATAACAGGGTACCTGAAATATTTGAAGACATTACAGACGCAGTAATGACCCAGCGGCCTAACACGCCTCCACCATCTGTTGCGACCATGCACCCTCGCACCCCTGTGAAGTGTGATATAAATTTTATGTTTCAGTATATTGTTAGCTTTGATCTGCAGCACTCTACATGTGTTTTTAAAGATTGCGTTTGTTAACTTTATGTGTAGAGAGACAGCGGCGGCAACAGGTACCTGCCATTGCCAGCAGCACCACAGCATCCACCACCAGCGGGAGCCCACAGTCCGTGACGTCACGTAAGTTAACAATCATAGATTACAGTTTTTCAACTGCATACGGGACATAAGAGGGTAGCGGAAATATTTGAATACATTACAGACGCAGTAATGACCCAGCGGCCTACCACGCCTCCACCAGACAGCAGACGGCCTCGCACCCCTACACCACCCTCAACACCTCCCTTTCGACACTCCTCTTCCTCCCCCGGGTCCGCGGCATTCTCCCCAGAAGCTAACATACGTAAGTGACCAAAACTGCGAGCGCTTCCCAACGGCGTGTTCCATAGTTAACCAGATCTGTTATTATTTGCTTTTAGGTGCTGCAGCAGTGGCCAGATCGCTGGGATGGGACATTAGCAGCTCTGGTTCTGGCAATGAGGAACCGGCGTCCCTTCTCCGTAAGTATCAACATAATACGAGTGGTTTTCTGCTGGATGTCACCATAGACAACCAAAACTGTAAAATTTAATAAAATTTACATCGCCCTGTGGTGCCAGACCAAATAGAAATTTACAACAGAGAAAATTCGGTCCTGCCCCAGAGGTCGAGATGTATTTTCAGAGGAATCAACGTTGGTTCTCCAACCTCTTCTATCCACAGAAACGGCCACCGTAAGAGAGCTCCTGGCGAGACAATTGCGACTGGAGCGGACAGCAGCGCTCCTGCAGCAGACAGCAGCGCTCCTCCAGAGTCAAGTGGAGCAGCAGGGCGTGACGCTGCGACACCTCTTGGGCAGGAGATAATATTTTTTTTGGTGGGGGGGTTATGTTATATTTTGTTGTAAAATAATTTAAAACCAAGAAAGTGTTACAAAAAAAACCATAAATCTTCGCATTCTTTCTTTAATGTTTACCAAGCTATAAGGGTTAACAGCACCATTGTATAGGCATCACATTTAAAGTTATTTAGAGAGGTTTATATGACAGCAAAGCAAAAAAACTAATTTTTATGTTATACGGCGCGATCCTGCCACGGTACAGCTCCAGAACCATTAAAGTACTGACAGTATTTTTCGCGACAGTCCCTTGCATCGTCTGCCAGATCCAAGAGCTTGAAGAGCTGTAAAATTTTCAGGTTGTGTACGCCATTCCCCGGGCACAATATCTCCGGTTCTTGCGTCCACTGCATCAATAAACGAAGGAGGAGAATAGGAGTTCGTATCATGACGTCTCAGGAAATTATGGAGCACACAGCATGCCAAAACCACAATGTCTATAGACGGCAGCTTCAAGTTGATAGCTGTGTGGAACACTCTAAACCGATTTGCCATTATCCCAAAGGCATTTTCAACCACACGACGGGCCCTCGACAACCGGTAATTAAAGATTCTGCGCTCCGGTGTGAGTGTTCTCTGTGCAAATGGCTTCAGCAAATGTGGATGAAGAGGGAAAGCTTCATCAGCGATGAAGACAAAATTTAGGTTTGCTTTTGTGTCTTCATTTAGTGGCAACAGCAGTTCATTGTTCCTCAAGCTTTCCCCAAATGAAGTGTGTTCAAAAACACCACCGTCGGAGACTCGACCATTCATGCCAACATCCACATCGACAAACTCATAGTTTGCATTGACAAGGGCCATGAGGATCACACTGAAATATCCTTTGTAGTTGAAAAAAAATGATCCAGAGTTGGCTGGTTGCGTGATGCGCACATGCTTTCCATCTAATGCACCACCGCAGTTTGGAAACTGCCACAGCTCATCAAAATCGGAACCAATCCTCTTCCAGTCATCCGCCGTCTTGGGAAACTGCAAGATGAGAAGGAAACATGTACAAATTAGGTCAAATATATTATGCACATACACTCTCATGTGGACATCCTACAGTGATTGAGGCGCAGTATGGATTAGTATAACAAAGTCAACAACCCTGAGTATGCAGGCAGCCATTTTATCAGATGGCTTCGGTGACTCAGAGGGGGTGCTAAACAATATATCTAAATAATAGAATCAATAAAATTACGTTGGGAGCAGCAAATAAAAAAGGGTGGCGCAGGGTTGGAGCAGCACATATCAGAATGGAGCCGCAAAATGGTAGCAGCACATGTCAGAATGGAGGCGCAGGATCACAGCAGCACATGTCTGAATGGGGGCGCAGGATGGGAGCAGCACATGATAGGATGTAGAACATATACCTATAGAAATGCTCGCCATCAGGGCGTAGAACGGGTTCAATAGCTAGTATAATATATCGACATAACACAGCAGCCAAAAAAAAATAGTAGTACCTCCATATAATGCCTTAAGCTGTGCACAATGGCCTCGCATGTCTCCGGAATCACAACGCTCAGGAAAGGTCTGGAAACAGCTGCGGAAAACTGCAAATCCTGAAGAGACCTTCCTGTTGCCAGGAAGCGCAGTGTCACCGCCAACCTTTCCTCCACGGGCACGGCTGCACGCATCGGCGTATCACACCTTTGTATGAGTGGCGTAACAGCAGACAGTATTATTTTGAAGGATTCCTCGGACATCCGAAGGTAGTTTCGGAAATCTTGAGGGTTATTGTCACGTAACTCTCTTATGAGACCCATGTGTGACAATGTGGATCTTTTCTGCAGCCAGCTCCGGGTCCACATGCGACGTTTTCGTTTAGGACGTCTCTCCTCTTGGAGACGTGCTGCCTCAAACACCAGGGCAGCAGCAACAACAGAACTCTCATCGGAAGTGAGCATAGTTCCTAAAAAGAAAACAAACGTACAATAAATACACGTGCTTACAAAACAATGTTCTGACCATTGATCTAATAACTATATATGTTACTACTGGTATTAAATGGGGCAGTCAACCATCTCGATCTGTAAAAGGATTAATTAATTGGGCCACGCTACAGCTGTGTACCTGAGGTTCTCAGGCCTACTCAAAGGAACAATCAACCACACTCCAACGTTTATCCCCGTTGAAGCGCAACATATGCTACGCTGTAGCGTTATACATACCTTTAGCGGTAAAAGTCTGTATAGTAGTTAAAAGTCCAGGGAATCCAGCGAATTTAGTTCTGTTTACAGCACGTGCTAGAGAGAAATGAATAGCGCGCTCGAGAGCTCCGGTTTTATCCGCTGGGAACAATAGTCCTTTGTCGAATGAGCGCACAGTATTGTACCGCCCAATCAGCACACGGGAGGTGGAGAATTCAGCACTCCTACGTAGCCAGCTCCTCCGCCCTTTACATCGTATACAATATCGTGCACACCTTTGTCACACCATGCAATCATGCCGCCACAGCGGGACACTAGACGACGAAAGAAAGTTTCAAACGATGTGCTACGACGTACGATTCACAGCGGGGTCCCTGATCGCAGGAGCGTGTCACACGCTGCGATATCGTACCTATATCGCTCGAACGTCACAAATCGTGCCGTCGTAGCGATCTAAATTGCACTGTGTGACGGTACCTTTACTCATAGAGTGATCTGTTACCTGATGTTCTGTGCTATCACTTTACAATCATGTCAAGACGTCCCATGCAAAATCTTACTTTTCTAGAGTCCACACGTGGAGATCGGGGGGGTTCCTGTGGTCTTATAGGCAAAGCATGCTCATTACCAGAAGAAATATGAAGGCCATGGATGCTGCCTGATGGTGCAGCATTATAGTAGTTATATTCCTGTACATAGGGGGCAGTATTATAGTAGTTATATTCTTGTATATAGGAGCAGTATTATAGTAGTTATATTCTTGTACATAGGAGCAGTATTATAGTAGTTATATTCTTGTACATAGGGGCAGTATTATAGTAGTTATATTCTTGTATATAGGGGCAGTATTATAGTAGTTATATTCTTGTACATAGGGGCAGTATTATAGTAGTTATATTCTTGTACATAGAGGCAGTATTATAGTAGTTATATTCTTGTACATAGGGGCAGTATTATAGTAGTTATATTCTTGTACATAGGGGCAGTATTATAGTAGTTATATTCTTGTACATAGGAGCAGTATTATAGTAGTTATATTCTTGTACATAGGAGCAGTATTATAGTAGTTATATTCTTGTACATAGGGGCAGTATTATAGTAGTTATATTCTTGTACATAGGGGCAGTATTATAGTAGTTATATTCTTGTACATAGGGGCAGTATTATAGTAGTTATATTCTTGTACATAGGGGCAGTATTATAGTAGTTATATTCTTGTATATAGGGGCAGTATTATAGTAGTTATATTCTTGTACATAGGGGACAGTATTATAGTAGTTATATTCTTGTACATAGGAGCAGTATTATAGTAGTTATATTCTTGTATATAGTGGCAGTATTATAGTAGTTATATTCTTGTACATAGGGGCAGTATTATAGTAGTTATATTCTTGTACATAGGGGGCAGTATTAGGCCATGTTCACACAGTGCGTTTTTTACTGCGGAACGCAGCGTTTTTGCCGCTGCGGTTCCGCAGCTGTTTTCCATGCAGGGTACAGTACAATGTACCCTATGGAAAACAGGAACCGCTGTGCACATGTTCCTGAATTTCAAAAAAAAACCGCGCTGAATAGCTGCGGGAAAAAAGAAGTACAATGTCACTTCTTTTTTCGGAGCCGCAGCGGTTCTGTACCCATAGACCTCCATTGTGAGGTCAAACCCGCAGTAAAACCCGCAGATCAAAAATATATCTGCGGGTTTTATTGCGGTTTGTGGTGCCGAACCGCTGCAGCAGGAAGTGCGGGGAAGCGGGCGGAAGTGCGTGGGCGGAGTGTGGCTGCCCCGATCCCACCCCCCCATGCTCCGATGCCCCACCCCCGTGCTCCGATGCCCCGCCCCCGTGCTCCGATGCCCCCCCCCGTGCTCCGATGCCCCCCCCGTGCCCTAATCTCCCCCCCTTATACTTACCCGGCCTCCCGATGTCCGTCCGGCCGTCTTCTCCCTGGGCGCTGCCATCTTGCAAAATGGCGGGCGCATGCGCAGTGCACCCGCCGAATCTGCCGGCCGGCAGATTCGTTCCAAAGTGCATTTTGATCACTGAGATATAACCTATCTCAGTGATCAAAATAAAAAAATAGTAAATGACACCCCCCCCCCTCCTTTGTCACCCCCATAGGTAGGGACAATAAAAAAATTAAGAATTTTTTTTTTTTTCCCACTAAGGTTAGAATAGGGTTAGGGGTAGGGTTAGGGGTAGGGTTAGGGGTAGGGTTAGGGGTAGGGGTAGGGTTAGGGGTAGGGTTAGGGTTAGGGGTAGGGTTAGGGTATTTTCAGCCATTTTAACCCTAAAAAACTTCCTAGAAAACACACAGACTCTGCATAGAAAACTGCATAAAAAAAAGGATCAAAAAACGCATCAAAAAACGCACCAAAAAAAGGACCAAAAAAAGGACCTGCGTTTTCTGCCAAGAGCTGCGGTTTCAGTCCTGAAAAAAAAAGGATGGAAATCAGGAACGTGTGAACATACCCTTATAGTAGTTATATTCTTGAACATACAAGCAGTATTATAGTAGTTATATTCTTGTACATAGGAGCAGCATTATAGTAGTTATATTCTTGTACATAGGAGCAGCATTATAGTAGTTATATTCTTGTACATAGGAGCAGTATTATAGTAGATATATTCTTGTACATAGGAGCAGTATTATAGTAGTTATATTCTTGTACATAGGGAGCAGTATTATAGCAGTTATATTCTTGTACATAGGGACAGCATTATAGTAGTTATATTCTTGTACATAGGGGACAGTATTATAGTAGTTATATTCTTGTACATAGGGGCAGTATTATAGTAGTTATATTCTTGTACATAGGAGCAGTATTATAGTAGTTATATTCTTGAACATACGAGCAGTATTATAGTAGTTATATTCTTGAACATACGAGCAGTATTATAGTAGTTATATTCTTGAACATACGAACAGTATTACAGTAATTATATTCTTGTACATGGGGCAGTATTATAGTAATTATATTCTTGTACATGGGGCAGTATTATAGTAGTTATATTCTTGTACATAGGGGCAGTATTATAGTTGTTATATTCTTGTACACAGGGAGCAGTATTATAATAGTTATAGTCTTGTAAATAGGGGTAGTATTGTAGTAGTTATATTCTTGTACATAGGAGCAGTATTATAGTAGTTATATTCTTGTATATTTAGGTAGTATTATAGTAGTTACAGTATATTATTGTACATATTCAGTAATAAAGTCATTATTGTTTGTCTTTTGGGGTAATATTTGGGTAGGATGACAGTTTTATGTTTTATTTGTACATTTTTGTAGATATTGGATGATCACATAGCATGAGGTATCAAATATAATGGGAAAATATCCTCCCAATATAACATGATTTTGATATATTTTCACTATCTTCTTCACTATATCATATACTGAATATCTTTCCAGTGTATCCTGAATCCCCTTTAGTTTAGCCATCACTGGACTCCTGATCACCTTTTTCAGTCTCTTTCTCTTCATTCTCAATAGCCTTCTGTTCTCTGACAGCGCTTTATAAGTCATTGGACAGGGCATGCAACCAACCAAGAAGCAAATGGATACCAGACAATGCTGTCGCTTGGCTTGTCTCTTGAGCTGCTCACTTGGCTCCGTTTATTTCGGGAGGCCAGATGGCGGAGGTGGTATTAAAATTTAACACAGGTGTCATAACAACTCAAGCAAAATAGAGATCACTACAATGCCAGCGAAATCTGCCCGGGTAATTCAAGCTCCGCATCATCATGTATGGCAAAATAGACTTTCCATCACTTGCTACAAGTGAACCTGAACTATGTGTTCTGCCCGGGCGCAAGGCTTCCTATCCAATGATTGCTGCATGCCAAGATGATGGTTGGCTCAGAAAATTACATAACTTAGTAATGACGGGTCACGCCGGAGAGAAGCCAGAAGAGCAAGGGCAGCAATGGGAATGTCCAGACATGCAAAAAATAAAATTTAAGGGGGATGTCTAGTCTTACATAAATAAAGCATCAATGGGTTGTCTAATGGGATAAAAGAAAAGTCAACCATTGGAAAATAACTTCAGGAGAACTGTAGTATGTGGGGCAGTTACGTATCGTGGGGTGGAGCATTACAGTACAGTCTGTGGATTTGCAAAATGTCACCTCTGGCATCTTCCTCACATTGCATGCACTGTAAAGTCACCGGCATCTGCAAGCACCGCAGTTAGTGCCCGCTGGCGCTGCTTATGAAAACAACAGAAACAAATTGAGTTTGACATCAGCTGCGCTCTGCATAGGCAACAATGTATGGAGGGGAAAAATGTTTCCCAACCTCCCCTTCCCCACATTGCTCTACCTTCTCTAGCTATGCTGGATCTCTGCAGACACAACGGTGTGCTCTACCTCCTCTGTACCCTCTCTAGATATGCTGGGTCCCTGCAGACACGAGGGTGTGTGTTACCTCTGTACCCTCTCCAGCTATGCTGGGTCCTTGCAGACACGATGGTGCGTGCTACCTCTGTATCATCTCTAGCTATGCTGGGTCCCTGCAGACATGAGGGTGCTTGCTACCTCTGTATTATCTCTAGCTATGCTGGGTTGCTGCAGACACGAGAGTGCGTGCTACCTCTGTACCCTCTCTAGCTATGCTGGGTCCCTGCAGACACAAGGGTGTGTGCTAACTCTGTAGCCTCTCTTGCTATGCTGGGCTACTGCAGACAAGAGGGTGTGTACTACCTCTGTAACCTCTCTAGATTAGCTGGGTCCCTGCAGACATGAGGGTGCATTCTCCCTCTGTACCCTCTCTAGCTTAGCTGGGTCCCTGCAGAAACAAAGGTTTGTGCTACCTCCTCTCTACCCTCTCCAGCTATGCTGGGTCCTTGCAGACACGATGGTGCGTGCTACCTCTGTATCATCCCTAGCTATGCTGAGTCCCTGCAGACACGAGGGTGCTTGCTACCTCTGTATTATCTCTAGCTATACAGGGTTCTTGCAGACATGAGGGTGCGTGCTACCTCTGTACCCTCTCTAGCTATGCTGGGTCCCTGCAGACACAAGGGTGCGTGCTACCTCTGTAGCCTCTCTAGCTATGCTGGGCTACTGCAGACAAGAGGGTGTGTGCTACCTCTGTAACCTCTCTAGCTTAGCTGGGTTCCTGCAGACATGAGGGTGCATGCTCCCTCTGTACCTTCTTTAGCTTAGCTGGGTCCCTGCAGACATGAAGGTTTGTGCTACCTACTACCTTCTCTAGCTATGCTGGATCCCTGCAGACACAATGGTGTGTGCTACCTCCTCTGTACCCTCTCTAGCTATGCTGGGTCCCTGCAGACAGGAGGGTGTGTGTTACCTCTCTACCCTCTCTAGCTATGCTGGGTCCTTGCAGACACGATGGTGCATGCTACCTCTGTATCTTCTCTAGCTTTGCTGGGTCCCTGCAGACATGAGGGTGATTGCTACCTCTGTAATATCTCTAGCTATCCTGGGTCCATGCAGATGCGAGGGTGTGTGCTACCTCTGTATCATCTCTAGCTATGCTGGGTCCCTGCAGACATGAGGGTGCATGCTCCCTCTGTATCTTCTCTAGCTTTGCTGGGTCCCTGCAGACACGAGGGTGCTTGCTACCTCTGTAATATCTCTAGCTATTCTGGGTCCCTGCAGACATGAGGGTGTGAGCTACCTCTGTACCCTCTCTAGCTTAGCTGGGTCACTACAGATACGAAGGTTTGTGCTACCTCCTCTCTACCTTCTCTAGCTACGCTGGTTCCCTGCAGACACAATGGTGTGTGCTACCTCCTCTGTTCCCTCTCTATGCTGGGTTCCTGCAGACATGAGGGTGTGTGTTAACTCTGTACCCTCTCTAGCTGTGCTGGGTCCTTGCAGACACGATTGTGCATGCTACCTCTGTACCCTTTCTAGCTATGCTCAGTCCCTGCAGACATGAGGGTGCCTGCTACCTCTGTACCCTCTCTAGCTTTCCTGGGTCTCTGCAGACACAAGGGTGTGTGCTACCTCTGTATCATTTCTAGCTATGCTGGGTTCCTGCAGACATGAGGGTGCATGCTCCCTCTGTACCTTCTCTAGCTTAGCTGGGTCCCTGCAGACACAATGGAGTGTGCTACCTCCTCTGTACCCTCTCTAGCTATGCTGGGTCCTTGCAGATACAATGGTGCGTGCTACATCTGTATCATCTCTAGCTATGCTGGGTCCCTGCAGACACGAGGGTGCTTGCTACCTCTGTACCCTCTCTAGCTATGCTGGGTCCCTGCAGACACGAGGGTGCTTGCTACCTCTGTACCCTCTCTAGCTATGCTGGGTTCCTGCAGACACGAGAGTGTGTGCTACCTCTGTAACCTCTCTAGCTTAGCTGGGTCCCTGCAGACATGAGGGTGCATGCTACCTCTGTATTATCTCTAGCTATGCTTGGTCCCTGCAGACACGAGGGTGCTTGCTACCTTTGTATTATCTCTAGGTATGCTGGGTCCCTGCAGATGGGAGGGTGTGTGCTACCTCTGTATCATCTCTAGCTATGCTGGGTGCCTGCAGACACGAGGGTGGATGCTCCCTCTGTATTTTCTCTATCTTAGCTTGGTCCCTGTGGACACGAGGGTGTGTGCTACCTCTGTAACCTCTCTAGATTATCTGGGTCTCAGCAGACAGGAGGGTGCATGCTCCCTCTGTATCCTCTCTAGCTTAGCTGGGTCCCTGCAGACACGAAGGTACATGCTACTTCCTCTGTACCCTCTCTAGCTATGCTGGGTCCCTGCAGACATGATGGTGTGTGCTACCTTTGTGTCATCTCTAGCTATGCTGGGTCCCTGCAGACACGATGGTGCGTGCTACCTCTGTAACCTCTCTAGATAAGCTGGGTCCCTGCAGACACCAGGGTGCATGCTCCCTCTGTATCCTTTCTAGCTATGCTGGGTACCTGCACAAGAGAGGGTGCATGCTACCTCTGTACCTCTCTAGCTATGCTGAGTCCCTGCAGACAGGAGGGTGCATGCTACCTCTGTAACCTCTCTAGGTATGCTGGGTCCCTGCAGACACGAGGGTGCATGCTACCTCTGTATCCTCTCTAGCTTAGCTGGGTCCCTGCAGGCATGAGGGTGTGTGCCACCTCTGTCCATCTGTAGCTTAGCTGGGTCCCTGCAGACACGAGGGTGCATGCTACCTCTGTATCCTCTCTAGCTTAGCTGGGTCCCTGCAGACATGAGGGTGTGTGCCACCTCTGTCCATCTCTAGTTTAGCTGGGTCCCTGCAGACATGAGGGTGCATGCTACCTCCTCTTTACCCTCTCTAGCTATGCTGGGTCCCTGCAGACACGAGGGTGCATGCTCCCTCTGTACTATCTCTAGCTTAGCTGGGTCCCTGCAGACATGAGGGTGCTGCCACCTCTGTACCCTCTCTTGCTATGCTGGGTCCCTGCAGACACGAGGGTGCGTGCTACCTCTGTACCCTCTCTAGCTATGCTCAGTGGTGGAATCTCATCAGGGCTGGATGGTTATATGCAATTGTAACCTATAAGGGTCCGCATATACCCAGTCTTACAGGTCCTTATTACTTCATGTGCCGCCATATGTTATGTTTTTCTTTCTCTTTGCAGCACAGTGGTTTAGAAATTGACCTTTCTGTATATAAATGACCACAATGGGAAGTTTGTTAATCTCTGAGATTCATTTGTTTCCCACAGATATAAGATTTGGTGGTGCAGGATCTTCACGCTTGAATGGCTAAATGCGCAGATTTCTCTGACGTAGGAAGAACTTGTCAGAAGATCGTTGAGTCTTCACCAGATGTTTCGTGTGACGCCTCACAGCTGCAAGGTACCTTGATTGAACATTCATTAGGATTGTGCATGATCGCACTTCCATCACCGATCACCTCAGGGACCCGAGAGAAAAACAAATTTAGCAGATTTGTGAGGAAATAAAGTTAATTCTAAAAAGAAAACTTAAAGAATTTATGAGTCGAAATAAATACGTGTATGGATCCCCCCTAGTTTTTGTGCCCATGGGGATGAGCCCTACTTTAAGTTGCACAATTGAAAAATTGCATCAGAAGATGCTGTTGGGTCCCAGAAGATTCTCTGCTTGCAAGTAAGAACCAGCAATGGTTGACATAATAGATTTTCTGAATCAGAAAATTCCTTTAAGCAGCTTTTTTGTTATATAATCTGAAAGCATCTGCTGTAGGGGCTGGGATCCTAATTCCAGACGTGTCACTTACCGGGCTTCTTGGTACAGTTTTGATAGACTCCCTGTTTTCTCTGCTGTAGATGCAGCAGTGCTTAGAATTCTGATCTATGTATAACTCCGCCCACTCCACTGATTGGCAGCTTCGTGTGTACACAGTGGAAGCTGCCAATCAGTGGAGAGGGCGGGGTTACACAGATTAGCCTGACCGGTCTGTATGTGAGACCTGGTCCTGTAATAATAATCTCCTGCTAATAAAATACTGATTGTATCAAAATTAAAATACACAGCCCAGAAATGAAGATCTCTTGCTCTATATTATGCTACTCTCAAATTAAATAGCAGAATACTGCTGACAAACTCCCTTTAAATAAAGATAAACCACAAATAAAAACAGTGCAGACAACTCAGATTTTTTTTTTTGCTTGATTTCTTCAATATTTAAGACAGGAGATCAAGCAGTGTGTAATTTCAAGTTTATGGATCCTATCACAGACAGAGAAGTGGGAGAAGCACCTGCTGCAGCCGGTTGCCTTACAGACGCGGGACTATGAGGGGAGCTTTCAACCTCTTCTGGGGTCCAAACTCAACATTTGTAATTTTTTTTCCTTTGTGAATTGTGCTTTTGCTGATGTTTTCGGTACAGTCATGAATTTTGTGTAAAGTCAAACTTTTTTTTTTGTCTGAAATGGTTTGCGACCGCACGTTTTGCAAAATACCACAAAAAAAATAAGCCACAATGACTGGCGTCCATAAAACAACTACAGAGCGCCTGGAGTAGTAGTAGTAGTGTTACACCAAATTTTGTGTTTTTTGTTTGTTTTGCTTTTTAAAGTTGCTTTCTATGAATCTGTCGAAAACTTCTGGAGAAGCCACAAAGAAAAAAAAAAAAATCAGAAAATTAACTAAACTAGAAAAGACAACTTGTAAAAAAAAAAAAAAAGGAGCAAGTCGTTTGATAAAATTGTCCTAAAGTCACTAATTGAGAGGTTTTTACGCCAAAAAACTGGCGGACATGCAATGATGAATCAGGACCGGTGACTTCTTTATATACAGATATTCATTAGTTCTGATGAGTCAAAATAGAATCAAAGAAGAAGAGGAAATAAATGAAGAATTATTGGCATTTTTCATTTTTTTTTCTGTACTTTCTAACACCTTGGCTATGGAATGGTTAATTTTCCAGAACAAAAACTAAGCAGATATGGACAGATCTTTAATGAATGACTTGACTTGATGATCGCGGTAACACATGGGGATCTATTCCAGCTCTCGGCAGTTTGTCTCTATGAGTGATGCACCTTTGATTTGGGAGACGTTCCAATTACTCACTCCGCGGTCACTCACTGCCGCTGACCGGTGATGTTCACAGACCGGGGGTTTTTACATTTCTAGTAAGTTGGCTCTGTCGGGAAGAAATCCCATCAGTAACACTATCTGCGATCCGTGATTCATCATCGCCCTTTATCTTAACTCTGCAGCTGATCACCACAGTGCTAATCAGGTGCACTGTCCCCTGTGAGCTCCACCTGGAAGGGCATGTGCGCCACCCCTCTATTATTTATGTGACGGCCAGTGAAAGCCAAGCACAGCACTCGGGTATCTCCGGTAGACCCGTAGGCATTTTATTGAGAGGTAGTGCACATGAACGGCCAATGCTCCATCTAAGGGAGATAATTCCAAGCTCCATTACCCAGATTGGTCGGACCACCTGCAATCAAGAAATATTTATTACCTTATCCTCCAGATATATAATAATTTACTAAGTTGGGACATCCCCTTTAAGTTGACCATCACCTCAGCGACCATGACTGATTAGCACAATGTGAGTGGGGCTGGATGGCCGGAGCTGCAGTACCAGGCACAGCCATACACGTATGCACATAGCAATGACTGATAAATAATGAAGGGTCCGTGGCTCTTCAGTGTTCTACAGGCACGTTGCTCTTATCACTCCTCCTCCCTTAATTCTTATTGTGACACTAGGATGTCACGCTCCCATGGAAGATCTGGAGCTAGACGGTCACGTCGTCTGGTGCTGAAGAGGTTACTGACCTTTTCTATGCTGGTCAGAATCATGCAGCTCCATTTCAGCTGCTTCTGATCTGGTCATTACCTCTTCCTATATAAACTGGTCAGACCTTCTTGTCCTTGCTGGTGAAAGATTTGTCTTCCTGTGCTGAGTGCTAAAGATAAGTGGTTGGAGAAGAGTTGTAGTAGTGTTCTGTGGTTTGCTGTAGTACATGTGTGTTTGACTCCTGGTCCCTGTTTCCATTTAGTTTATTCCTCCCTGTCCCTATCCTCCTCCCTATTGATGGTTAGTGCTTTTGAATGATAGAGGTTTTCTTATAAGGGTTTGCCTTATTTTTTTTTGTCCCATGCCTCATGGGGTGGAAGAGGGGACAGATCAGGGTTTAACAGGATCACAGTAATGTTGGAGACTCAGGCCTCTCTACTTTGAAGAGTGCTCCCGGGACAGAGATAGTTAAGGTCCCAGTTTCAGGGACAGTTTGAGGCCCCCCTTTCTTACCGGAGACCATCACAGAGTTACATATTACTATAGTTTTTTCTATTTACTTCAGGTCTTTTCATCACTTCACAGGTGCTTCTGCTACTCTACATGTTTTTTTTTTAATTTATTTTTTATCTAATGCTCTTCCTCAACTATTGCTGAATCAGGACACTCCCCATATACATTCAATCAGTGGGTTCGGATGTGTACGAAATCTGTCAGTGGGTTTTTACTATGTAATCTAAGCATGATGTAGGGGCAGAGACGCTGATTCCGGCAATGTGTCACTTACTGGACTGCTTAGTTTTGATAGAATCTCTGTGTTTTCTGATGTCGATGCAGCAGTACTCAGAATGCTGAGCTGTCCAAAACCCCGCCCCCACCTCTGACTGGCAGATTCCAATGTACACTGTCAGCAAGCTGCCAATCAGTGGTGGGGGTGGGGTTACACAGATTAGCTGGACTCGCTGACACATGAGACTTAGTCCTGTAGCGATAATCACCTGCTGATAAAACACTGATTGTATTGAAACTACAGCAAAAAACAGCCTAATAAGTAACAAATCGCTTGAATCAGTCTTTGTCAATACACTGTGCTGCTCTTGGATTACATAGCAAAAACATGCTAACAGATTCCCTTTAACATTTTTGCTAAATAAAGAGATATTTACTGTTGTGGAAAAATATCCAGTATGTTATGAATATTTGGCTAAAAACTGCTACAATGTAGACGCAATACTGTAAACAACTAATAGAGGGGATACAAAACATTACAGTTATCGGGTCGGAACCCACAGTATTATGGACCAGGTCAATCATATTTTCTAAACATTTCCTTTAAATTTTATGATAGGGTGATGCATTGTGTTAAAATTGCCAGAAGAACTGTCATATATATGGCCCGAACCTCGTACTGATCTGCACTTATCTGTTCTCTATTCTTTAATGACTTCGGACAATAGCATAAGAAGGGATGAACTATACATAGTCCTCTTCCTCCCATTACCACTGCATTGACGATGGACACAATCTATCATGTAGAATTTCCTCGGTGACAATGACTTTGCTCTTTTGGAGAAGACAGAAGTTATTTGTCCCATTTTTCAGCATTGGGAAGGCAGTGAGTCCAGATAATGATGGTGGAGTCATGTCTCGTCCTGTCCGTTCAGGAATAATATTGGATTTTTATTATAAAGGAGAATTACTTAAACATTTCTGGGTTTTTAGTTTGCAAGTGAAGTAAGTGAAGGAGGACGAAGATTTTCGGATGGAGACGAGACTTGATGATTCTGGTCCCTGATGGGACCTCGAGCCATTCTGTGGCCTAATAGAACTGTTTGTGAACGGGTGCTACAGGTGCCAAGTTAAGGTGTTTCTCGTTTCCAGGACCTAAGCAATGCCTTTCCTCTCTTAGAATAAAGTCTTCATCTGTATGGGAACATGAATCCTCTCTTAAACTAAAATCTATATCTCTGTGGAGGGGTAGTGGTCTTGCTGGGATTAAAAACACCTGTGGCTAAAAGCCGGAGTGCTCAGTCAGAAGGCTAATGAATACAAATTTCAAAAAAACTGACCGTCACATCCAAAACATAGACTAAGTATGAACAGGTGCTGAACCTACTGTAGGCATCACTGAGTTATTGCCGTGCTTCACTATAGAAGAATGTTTCATTCTAATTTTTCCTCTTCAAGACATACCATTGGTCCATAGGTTTAAAACAGTTGCTGATTTCTGTGGCTTATTTGTGCAGGCTGCCTCATACTTGAGGAGACTTTTTTGGACTTTTGGGTCATTAAAGGTATACATCTTGGAGATCGGCCATTGAGACCTTAAGCGTTTAGAATGTATCTTACTGTGCAAGCTGAAAGCTCAATGCCTGCTGCCACCAAATCTTGCTGCAGGTCTTCTGCGATGGTTTTCTTTCGCCTGCCTCTTCGAGGAACCAAAAGCTTCCATCTAAAAGCTTCCGTCTATGCCATATACTAGTCCTGTAGACATTGTTACATGCGCCATTGTTAATCAGCTTTACCAGTCACAAGCCTCTAGGAATAAAATATGCTTGACAGAAAATGTTCCTGAGGGTCTCTGAGTTTCGGTCTTTATTTTTACGCACCTTATTTAAAGGGTCATCAAGTGTCAGTCTGTTGGGAAACTCATTGGTGGAGCACAAGGGCACCTGTATAGCGAGTGATTTATACCAAGGTGATTACATAGCCAGGAGCGGCGGCCGCAGAGCAGCAGACTCAGCCTGGTTGTGAGGTCCGGACATATATCTTCTGATAAATTATTAACAAAAAAGGGAAGGCTAACCTGAAGCTCCAGAGTAATAGCCGCCAGGACACAGCTTTTTAATACTCCCGTCAAGACCAGTAACATTATGAACTATGTTTTATAGAAATTAATGGACACTTCATGCTGATATATGGCTGCAATACCGTTATGCAACGTCCTTTCCTATTTCTATTGCTACCCTGTTTATTACACTATTATATTCATAGCAGGTAGAGAAGTCAGTAGCTTCTCCATTGATAATTCTTGGCTATGTTCCTCACTACTGCTGACAGGTAAAATCCTGGATGATCAGCAAAATCCTGATCAAAATGTTAATTTTCTCTACAGCACCCCCGCAGGAGAACTGGAGTATAACAGAGTTCCCAATAAAATCAATATGTGGCTCCTATAAAGCAGGATATGTCTGGTCCTCCAGTGCATGCGGGATAGTAGACGATACTAAATTATAGGATATCTTTTTTTTCCCAATTGGCTTTTCAACTTCATCTTTCAATTTATGTGAACTTGCATTATTATAAATGTTACGTAAGTGGTGTATTAGGCCAAATGACAATGTGACTCTTTCCTAACAAGCTGCCTCTGGGGAATTAATCAAGAGCGGATGATTGACAGATGACCTGAGGAAGAGGAATGACACTGAGCGAAGGATAGAGATGTATTATATGGATTCATTAGAGACATATGCCAATAATTCATGTAAATCCTGGCGTCCGGACTAGTTGTACCATTTATGTAACTTTTTAATAAAGAAGGGGGCAAGTGATTGGATCACCGGTAGCCAAAAATATTCACACTGTCGAAAGCAACAACACTGGAGGGAACATGTGATCTAAAATAACTTTTCCAACCTTGTAGACAACCCAATGTGCCCCCCCATTGGTGTCGGCATTTCTGGACTCGGTATCCCAAAACATACTATAACCTGGAGTTAGAAAACATTTCCGAACAGATACATGTCAGGAATCACAGCGTGCTGCCAACAATATGTTACGGATCACGGGGAAAACACCTTTGTCATCCTCACCACTCACACCAATTTGTCATGAACCGGCGTTGTTTGGTTGCCCCTGGTTCCTTCTGAAGGGGATATATCTATATCCCACTTCCCAGTTCCGGTTTGGAACTTGCAGCTCTCTGGTGCCCCCTTTACCCTCAGGTCAGATTAGGTACTGCATCTAGGGTAATTAGTCACCAGAAGGGCTGCCTGCTATGTACTGGCTATTGGGCACGCTATAGCGAGGGTGATATAACTACTCCCACACAGGCGGGCACAATAATTATCAACGCCACCCGTTGCTGCAAAGATGCCGATTGCACAGGACAGTGTATGCTGCCACCAGCTCCGATTAACAGGTCCGGAGCCAACCCAAATCAGTAGTGTAATTCACTTCAGAGGAAGCGACAGTTCATTTATAGAGCAGGGTGAGACAAGCTAGTAAATTATATATTTTACTCCAGAAAAAGGTAGGCAGTGTTTATAAAGTATTAAAAAGATATTATAAAGAAGACAATTCATATGTACATTGCAATTACAAATAAAAAGGGATTAAAATTGAATAGAACACTTACAGGTTGTTCAGATCATTTCATCTCCTGGTCGCCCATGTGCTCAGGAGATACATCAAGATGCATAAAGACAGCTTTGAAGAGCTGTTGCTAGCTTGCTTCCTGGACCAACAACTCAGCAGGGGTAAAGATATGTCCTCCGGTCGTGACATTACTGAGTGGGCTGACATAGTGGATGCTTTCCTGAAACGGAAAGTACTTGCAAGCAGCATAATACAAAGAATAGCAGGTTTACCCAGAATCCTTTGCAGTAGGCGGAGCTATGCAAATCATCTCTTTCCACCCCTGTCTAATCCACAGCGCTTGGAACCGCCAAGCGTGCAATGCTGCGGATTAGTTTCTAAATTTACACAGCCAACCAATTCCTACCTGTGGACACGTGTTTCGGGCTTTAGGCCCTCATCAGCACAGGGCTGGAATTGGTTGGCTGTATGGAGTGGGGCTCGGTGAGCAAGCGATACATATATGCTAGCCACCTTAGGGAGAGACCCAAGTTGGGCTAAATGTAGCGGGATGAAAGAGACCGAAAAGCCCTCTACTTAAAGGAAATACATAGTGGATGCTTTCCTGAAACGGAAAGTACTTGCACGCAGCATAATACAAAGAATAGCAGGTTTACCCAGAATCCTTTGCAGTAGGCGGAGCTATGCAAATCATCTCTTTCCACCCCTGTCTAATCCACAGCGCTTGGAACCGCCAAGCGTGCAATGCTGCGGATTAGTTTCTAAATTTACACAGCCAACCAATTCCTACCTGTGGACACGTGTTTCGGGCTTTAGGCCCTCATCAGCACAGGGCTGGAATTGGTTGGCTGTATGGCTGTATGGTTCCAAACGCTGTGGATTAGACAGGGGTGGAAAGAGATGATTTGCATAGCTCCGCCTACTGCAAAGGATTCTGGGTAAACCTGCTATTCTTTGTATTATGCTGCTTGCAAGTACTTTCCGTTTCAGGAAAGCATCCACTATGTATTTCCTTTAAGTAGAGGGCTTTTCGGTCTCTTTCATCCCGCTACATTTAGCCCAACTTGGGTCTCTCCCTAAGGTGGCTAGCATATATGAGTGGGCTGAGTAATGACTTGCACTCCTCGTTCTATTATTAACGTTTTTGAGTCCCCAAACAAAGACATTCCTTGGGTTGGTAAGGGGAGGGGGAACGGGGGCTTTATGAGATTGGTCTTGTGTAGTTACAAGCCATAAATTGCTCACACATTGGTTCATGCAGCTTTACATGAACACCCGAGCCTTACACTATAGCTGGTCCGAATAACTAAAGCAATTGTTACCATCCACCTCTCGTGTCTCCCCTTTTCCCCATAGTTTGTAAGCTTGCGAGCAGCAGGGCCCTCATTCCTCCTGGTATCTGTTTTGAACTGTATTTCTGTTATGCTGTAATGTCTATTGTCTGTACAAGTCCCCTCTATAATTTGTAAAGCGCTGCGGAATATGTTGGCGCTATATAAATAAAAATTATTATTATTATTATTATAAGTTGCACAGTATCTGCCATAGGGCTTTGTTTGTTGTATGAGCGAATGCAGAGGGGGAAAAAGGGGGTGGTCGAAACAGCAGCGTGTCTGTCTGTGCCATGATACCTTCTAGAACTAATCTCAAATTATGACATTTTTTACATTATCGTGACAATACACAAAAGAAAAATGTGTAACTTCCAAAGGGGAAAAAAATCTCTCGCATGGAGTGTGCCAACCAAATCTTGGGATTGGAAGTATATGGAAGCAGAAGGGTCCTGTAGGCTGAGTGTTGTATTTTGGGGTTGTGCACATGGGTAATTATTATTATTATTATTTATTGTTATAGCGCCATTTATTCCATGGCGCTTTACATGTGAGGAGGGGTATACATAATAAAAACAAGTACAATAATCTTAATACAAGTCATAACTGGTACAGGAGGAGAGAGGACCCTGCCCGCGAGGGCCCACAATCTACAAGGGATGGGTGAGGATATAGTAGGTGAGGATAGGGTTGGTCGTGCAGCGGTTTGGTCGATCGGTGGTTACTGCAGGTTGTAGGCTTGTCGGAAGAGGTAGGTCTTCAGGTTCTTTTTGAAGGTTTCGATGGTAGGCGACAGTCTGATGTGTTGTGGTAGAGGGTTCCAGAGTAGGGGTGATACGCAAGAGAAATCTTGTATACGATTGTGGGAAGAGGAGATAAGAGGGGAGTAGAGTAGGAGATCTTGTGAGGATCAGAGGTTGCATGCAGGAAAGTACCGGGAGACGAGGTCACAGATGTATGGAGGAGACAGGTTGTGGATGGCTTTGTACGTCATGGTTAGGGTTTTGTACTGGAGTCTCTGGGCAATGGGGAGTCAGTGAAGGGAGAGGCCGGGGAATAGCGGGGGGACAGGTGGATTAGTCGGGCAGCAGAGTTTAGAATAGATTGGAGGGGTGCGAGAGTGTTAGAGGGGAGGCCACAGAGCAGGAGGTTGCAGTAGTCAAGGCAAGAGATGATGAGGGCATGGACTAGGGTTTTTGTAGATTCTTGGTTGAGGAATGAACGGATTCGTGAAATATTTTTGAGTTGAAGTCGGCAGGAAGTGGAAAGGGCTTGGATTGCATTGGTAATGCAATGATTATATGAGAGGTGTAGTCCCCCATTTCTCTAAGGACAGGAGGCACCTCATCCCCATCCCACTAAGCAAGATGGCGTCATCCAACCACAAACGGAATGGAAATGTGGTCACCATTGTGCACAGCTATTTCCATTTTCTAGTCTTGGAGTCGGCTTGGGATCTATCAGAGACGTATGGCGTATCTTCTGGCCATAGGAGACTCAAGTGGAAAAATCCACTGAATAAATCATCAGATGAGCGAAGCTATGTTTTATTTTGATGACATATGTGTTAATAACTTTACAGAAAAGTTAAAGTATGGAGCATCACAGTAGCTGACGTCTTCACGAAGATGAGGTTCAAACTTCCGGAGGTCAGACAACAAAAATCGGTCCAGGAACGACCAACTTACAGTTTACGGAGCTGTGGTGTCCCAGCTGAGTACACCCAAAGCATCCTTGGCCATGATACCAGGTGTCCGTGGATGGGTGGGTGTTGGATCCCCACCAATTCGATATGAATGACTTATGTTAAGAATCCCCATCCTGATGATACTTCCAGATGCATGGTCCCCTTGGAATATATCTCTACTGCGTGGGCATGTTCACACATTGCATCTCTTCTCCGTAGACTGGGATAAGATACATTTAGAGAACAAGGATCTAAACGAGTTTAGGGGTCTAATGTGTGATGAATTTAGGGGTCTAGATTCTGAAGGTCTGGGGTCTGTAACTTGGAGGTCTGATGAATTTAGAGGTCGGATTTGGGTTGAAGGCAGCTTCTAGCGTTTTGGTTACGTATTCCTTTTTATGTATTGGTATCCCGTACTACTTCTAACGTTTTAAGAATCCTGAAAATCCCTTTAAGGTCCTTATCACTATATCGGTGTAATTGTGTTAAAGGGACTCTGTCACCTGAATTTGGCGGGACTGGTTTTGGGTCATATGGGCGGAGTTTTCGGGTGTTTGATTCACCCTTTCCTTACCCGCTGGCTGCATGCTGGCTGCAGTATTGGATTGAAGTTCATTCTTTGTCCTCCATAGTACACGCCTGCGCAAAGCAATCTTGCCTTGTGCAGGCATGTACTACAGAGGACAGAGAATGAACTTCAATCCAATATTGCAGCCAGCATGCAGCCAGCGGGTAAGGAAAGGGTGAATCAAACACCCCAAAACTCCGCCCATATGACCCAAAACCAGTCCCGCCAAATTCAGGTGACAGGTTCCCTTTAAATGACAATCTCAGCTCTGCTGCGCATTATGTTTTTGATTCTGTGCCTAATATAATAAATCAAGGGAAGGTTATCAAACACTTCACTTCTCCGACAGCCAGCAAATAAATGGACAGTGCCCTTCTTAACATACAGATTGAAGCCAAGATCGCTTGCGGCAGCTCGGCATTAATCAGCGCTGATATGTTAGGGGGAAGAATACACAGTCATGTGTGACAATTGAAAACTTTGGTGTTTTTTGGCCGCCCAATTGAAGGTGACACGTCTCAAGCAGACGCGGAGCCTGGAAGCGACAAGGTAACATTTGGTGACAAATTCATAAAGTAAAGTTGAAAGCGAGGACAAAAGCGGAGTTAGAAGACGTAATTGACTAATTGCTATGGGAAAGTAGGACGTGGACTAACGAGCCTAATATCACAAGATGTCCCACTGCTGCAATAACCTGCATGAGATAGGCTCAATCATCCTACCATTGTTTGTTGGTTTATATACGGTAGAACCCCTTTTAAAAATATATGAAGGATAAAATGCCCTCTAGAGGGTTTATAGACTTTTAGAAAAGTGGACCCCAAACATTTCCTATCCATAGAGTCTTTGTCGCTGTTTTGGTCTCAGTGTTCTGGCTGCAAATCAACAGCTCTGCAACCAGTCACTGCGCTCAGTGACTCATGCCGTCTACCTAAACCGAGACGCTGTGATTGGCTGCAGCGGTAATGTGCACTGTCGACGTCACGTCACAGCTGCAGGCAAATCATTGAGTGCAGCAGTTTGAAAGGCGGCGCTGCACCCTGAGAGGGTGAGTACTAAAAAATGGAAAACCCCTTTAATTATTTTAAGGTGTGGTGGTCATTTGGTGGCAGAGTGGCTGCCCGTTCAGGCATTGTGGAAGGATGCGGGTGTACAATGGAGTGGAGCATGTGAAGAAGGAAAGGTGAGTTCTTAAATATTTGGGCAGTCAGATTTTCCTTTGCAAATGCTCTACTCCATTGTCTAGGCCATAAACAAGGTGCTGGAATAAAAAAAACATTTGCTATTTCTTTTCTTGGAGTTATTTGTGCTGATGTATTTGCTTGTTTTTTGTCCTAGTTCCTGACACACAGGCACCAAAGGAATTACTCTCCATCACTTTTTGGATTCCTCTCCTGCACACAGTTGGTTATCTGTTTGTCTATATTGTCAGGTGCACTCTTGACATTCTTCACAGACAAGAATACGTCTCCCTGCTCACTTCGAACTCTACTAATGGCAATTTACCTTGTAAAGTTGTTGAACTTGTCTCCTCCATCCAGTAAAGACCTCGCATGCTGCAGTTTCTCACTTGGCTTACTCACCCCCACTAATAGCTAACTAGGATGCTGTCTTTTCTCCAGCAGAACCACAACCCATGGCTGTCACCATTATGAGATTCTGAGCCCTTTTAGTGGGATAGTCTTGGCTTTTGTGTTATCTGACATGGAAGTGAGGACAATGGCTGTACTGATCCAATGCTGAGACATGACCCAGCCGTCTTACCAACAACTCCAGTGCACAATAATATAAAAGGACACAATAAAAAACCTTCATCCTTGCAGTCAGGGCCGGACTGGGCCATTTGGCAATTCTGGCAAATGCCAGAAGGGCTGGTCTGGTTGTGGGATGCCTTGTGTGCTACATTGTTAACAGAATCAATGTTCTCAAGACACCCATGCTGTAACAGTTGTGACGGAGCACTTACCTCAGCATGCCGTGGGCATAATTAGAAATATTGGTCTTGTAGTAAATCTTTCTTTCCTCCATCCAGGGTAATATTAGTAATATATCCCATCTGGTTATTGGGGACGGGAACACCAAGGGCCTGTGTGATTTCAAATGCCAGGACTGAATTTCATCTCCAGTCCGTACCTGCTTGCAGTTTCTACTTGTTATATAATTTAAAGCCCACCATACATATGAGATGGCACTTGGCCATAGATGCTTCAGCAAATCGCCTGTCACGCTGCAGCTATGCAGGTAAATGCAAACTCCACTAGGTGGCAGCAGAGCAGAGAGAGGGCAGAAATCCCGTTCAGAGCAGACCAGCAGAACTGCCATAAGGCTACCACCAGGTGGCAGCAGAATAGTCAAACAAGCTGGGTCGATGCTAAAGAGTAGCGTAGTATCAAAGGAAAAATCATGCACAGAGTCAGAGGAAAGCCAAGAGGTCAGTACCAGTCTGAAGCAGAAATGCTAGAAGGAAAAGACAGTCAGGTCAGAATCAAAGCCGAGTCGAGTAACGGGGAATCCAGACACGAAGGGAAAACACAGTCGGGGCGAGAAGAAAAGAATGAACACACGGGCAAGGTTAGCTAAACACAGCAGGACAAATCAGGGTTTCACCAGAGTCAGCTACTCACGCCGAAGGCAGGAAGTATATGTAGACTGAATTGTTGGTAAAAATGTATCCATACCCTGCTGATTGTGATTGGTCAGGGTAGTATTTTATGCCCCCACCTTATTAAAAAAAAGCTTACTTAATTATCCATCCCAATTGTATCCTCGATAATTAGGCTGTGGCCCTCACTTGCCCTGAATCTCCATTTCACAGACATTCCCATAGATATGATTCACTGCTGTGCAAGAAGAGCGAGAGAAACAGGGAGAAGTACGGGAAGATAAAAATAGCTCTGGACATGTAAAAAGACAGATTTGCTGTGGCAGGAGCTCCTCCAGGAGAGGCTTTGTCTACAATTCTATTATATAAGAGCTGGCGAGAATTAGTAATATCACTGATACAAGAATCGAGGACGCCTGCGACTGTGACCTGCAACAATCCAGCTGCAATAATGACCCCCGATATGTCAGGAGGGTATTTCATGAAGTTAAACAATGGGGGGTTGTGCATCAATGTTGCTGCAAGTCACTAAAGAAGTCACGGCCATAGTCCTGCTACAAAGTAACAGCCAGGACAATTTACAGGGAACCTTGTACCATAAAAACGCAGCCTAATCTGTGATAGAGAAGAAGTAGCTGAGCAGATCGATATATAGGTTTGTGAGAAAAGAATCAGTATAAGCAGAGTTTCATCATTTAATTCTCTGCTCTTTCTGGGATTTTGAGTCCAGTGGGCGGTCCTCATCAGTGACTGACAGCTCTCTGTAACAATGTGCATACGGAAGTAGCTGTCAGTCACTGATAGGACCGCCCACTTTGACCAAAAATCCCCCAAAAGAGCAAAGGTTTAGATGATGAAAGCTCAGGTTATACTGGATCTTTTATTACAAAACTGTATATCAATCTGCTCTGCGTCTCCGGCTCTATAACGTAATGCCTGAGTTTTCATGGTGACAGGTTAACTTTAAATTGGTACATAACCAGAAAGAAGGTCTCTCAGGACCACAGGCTGTGTCTGGTGTTGACCTCATGATCCTCATTTGGTCTGACATGCACTGTGAGCTGTGAGGTCTTATATAGACAGGTGTGCACCTTCCCAAATCAAGTCCTATCAGTTTAATTACACACAGCTGGACTCCAATGAAGAAGAACCATCTCAAGGAGGATCACAAGGAAATGGACAGCGTGTGACTTACATATGAGAGTCTGAGAAAACGGTCTGAATACTTATGACCACGTGATATTTCAGTTTTCCTTTTTTACTAAATTTGCAAAAATTACTACATTGCTGTATTTTTCAGTCAAGATGGGGTGCGGAGTGTACATTATTGAGAAAAAAAATGAACTTATTTGAATTTATCAAATGGCTGCAATGAAACAAAGAGTGAAAAAGTTAAAGGGGTCTGAATACTTCCTGTACGCACTGTATATAATATAACATTATAGCCGGACGAGTCCTGGATAGCAGATGTGTGTCACTGAGGTGGCTAGCATCGGTGATGTAGGACCCTGATAACCTTTTTGTTAATGGTCTCAAATTTTGGGTCCATGCTTTAGGAACGGCCAGACGAGCTGGGTGGGACTGGCTGTTCCCATATCTCCAGTTCCAGGCCTCGGGATGGCCTATTTATCGCAGTTCAGCTGCCTCATTCATTGTGAGTGAAGGTGGAAAGACTTGTGATCCTGTGCAAATTTGTGTCAAGAACTTTGTAAACGGGTAAGCCCATACACCTGTGGGACTGTTTATTTTTGTTATACCTTTGTGCTGGAGAAGCGCTACTTGTTTTTCCTTTATGCTGAAGGCTTATGGACTTTAATAAACCTTCATGTTTGAGCAAGATATTGCTTTAACGCTACTGACTACCAGAGCGAATAAACCCTTAGAAGATATATATGGCGACCACTGACCTGGCAGGTCTTGTGTGCAGGATCTACAAGAAGATGCTGGCCAATGCTAGAGAGGGCTAACATTGGGTGTGCAGGGAATGAACACTATAATAAGTCAGCAGGACTGGATACTGGATATTCCCAGCTAGTTCACTCGCTGTACAGTATGTACCACTGGTTACTCCATAACTCCAGACCACCAGGGATTAGATAAAGCTCACACTACGTTTGTATCAGGGAATGGAAACATTGAATTGTAGCTCAGTACAGTAAACCCCAGGGGTAAATACTGATCACTGATTACTATACACACTGCAGGCAAGATTAAATATGTTCTGAGAAGTGGCAAGGAAGAGAAACACATAAATCACTATATATAGAAGATGTTTCCTACCATTCATACTCGGTGCGCTGACGTCTGTGAGCCATGACAAGAGATCTGCAGGTCACCCTCTTAGATATTTCAGTAGCGGGCATCATTTAATTGGCTCAGCGTGACCCGGCGGGCAACTACACAGAGCCCAATAAGAGTTCATGGAGAAGAACGCTCGCAGGATCCGTCCAGCTATTTTGGGTTCAGCAAACAATAAAATCAATTGACGCGAATCTAATTGATGTTCTGCAGATCTGTGCCGCTCAGCCCCATAATCATTCAGTGCACTTATCACAATCACAGTTCTGCGAAGACCACGAGGTTCTGAATGTACTAACATGTAGCTCATGTACAGCACCGTGGAATTAATGGCGCTATATAAATAATAATAATCATATAATAAACCTTGTAGCAAAAATGAGGATTTTCTATAAAAATCGATTGTCTACAATTCTTTCTATCGTTGTGCCAGTTTAATGCAAATTACTGATCGGATGGAATTTTGGGGAGACAGAATTTTGGGGTGATTAAAATATGTGTACACATCAGCCGCACAGAGATCCAGACGATGCTCACAGGTACTGCAATCTAGGAGACTCACTTGTGGTGATGTAGCAGAACCCAACGATGTAGCAGAACTAGTTTTCAAGGAAAATCACAGAATGGCAGAGTGGAGCAGTATACAGAGCCCAGCAATGTAGCAGAGCTGGGTATGTAAGATGGCCACTGACGCAGGGAAGCAGTCCACAGTAGTGGCATGGATGTCAAACACCTGATTACTCAGGCATTGTCCAGCTGCCTGAGTTCACCTGTAAGACCTAAGAGCGTGACCGCGGAGTTGCATGCACCATGTTAGCTGCAGGAAGAAAGACACTGGAATAGGTAAATAACACTAAAATGCATGGGGTATGTGGTCGGCTCTTCTGGGTATCTTGCAAGTTTAAGGCTCAGCATTCAATGCTTAAGCTTCTCCTGCAATAGCACATGCGCCATCACAGCAAGGCGGAGGAGGATGGAGAGTCTAGAACTGGAGCTGGGACAGCTAAAAATACAATATATCCTGTATGTATCTCATGCATCTTACTAGGGACAGGTGACATCTTCCTTACTTTCCAGAGACCTGCAGTTCCCCTTTTACCTCTCTGTCTCTATATTTTTTAGAAACCTCCTTTAGTCACTAAATAATCCACTTAGACTAAACTGGCTGAGAGAAGGGGAGGAGGGGGATGCAGCTGCAGATTTTCAAAAATTTGTTTCCAGGGAAATCGCATGAATGGTGAGAAGGTAAAAAAGGAAGAATGGGGGGATATCTGTTCAGAGCACAAAGTGCAGCTCTGATATTACGCCAAATAAACCCTCCACTAGGTAATGGATGATTTTTATTTGAGCAGAATACAAATGGTGAAAAAATGGTCCAGCACAATGATGAAAAATAATCCATATTTTTTGCTAAAGCAAAATTGAAAAATAATATGAATAAAGCCTTGAAAATATTATTTTAGTTTGGATGATCCCACAGATGGAACTTGGGAGTAAGGGGTTAATTGCGCTATAGTGCTTCCAATGGGGAGGTAAGGCACTACATGACTATTACAATAAAAGAGCAGCCAATGTACGGCACAGATAGGAAAGGTTTTGAGTCTTCAGGTTACAGGAAATTTTAGAGAATCTCTGGATTTCAAGACGTTCCAATGGATTTCACAAATGTTATGGGAATCCAGGAGGTGTCTCCTTTTTCCAAGAGCTGTCTGGATATTGGGGGAGAATTGATACGTATGCTTTATCTAATCAGTCTGCTTTCATGATAGGGGAATAACGAAGGGCAAGTCAACGATGAAGTCACTGGACAATGTCTTCAAATGGAGGAACATTTCACTGACGATGAAGACACGGCTTTTACGTAGTTTGGTAATTTCTGTGGTAACATACGGATGAGAAACCTGGACGATAAAGAAACAAGACAGCAGAAGAATCGACGCATTCGAAATGTGGAGCTGGAGAAGGATGTTCTCAATACCATGGATGGCAAGAAGAACAAACAAATCAAGCCAGACATGTCACTGGAAGCAAGGATCACCAAGCTACGACTTGTCTACTTTGGACACATCCTACGAAGAGAGCGATCACTGGAGAAGGACATCATGGATGGAATAACAGAAGAAATATGGCGAAGAGAAAGACCAACAACCTGATGGCTTGATACAATTAAGGCAACGGTGGAGAAGACCCTGGTGGACCCATCTAGGCTTGTACAAGATTGATTTTCCTACACATCGTTCATCCACCAAATCGCCATGGCTTGAGATCGAGCAGAAGGATGTTAACTAATAATAATTTCATCATAGTGTCCTTTGTGGAGTGTGATGCCGTTTTTGTTTCATGGACTCCTGTGGAATTCAGGTTTTACGTAAGAACAGGCTTTTTTACATCAATACAGGAAGGCTCATAAAGAAAAATGTTTATATTTGGAAAAGAGACACTAGATAATCCTGGATAATCTGGATCATAAAGTCTGGCTGTATATTTATGTGCGGGAGATAAAATTTTTCCATATGGACAGATAATTCCCTGTATATCCTGGTGGAATCCCTGATGCATGCGCCATTCACTTTTTTGATGACCATGAGATGATCTGATCCATCCGAGAAGAGGTGGTGAGGTGGCTGTGCCTTCATGGGGCTTCCTCTTTGGAAGTCTAAGGGAGTAGTTGGCCCTGTTATTAGGGGCCACATATTTTCTTTATACTCTATGTTGCTACAATAAAGAATCAGATGGTGACCGGGTCACAGAGGTGGAATAAGAGGACCATAGACTTCCGTACCCTTTATTTTGGCTTTGGCTAGTGATGTCATAACATTTGACCAATGATATCACTGGGAAATCCTGCTGATACTTAGACGAGTTAGCAACTCCATTAATTTGTTATAGTGATCATTCCACAATGTAAACCTCAATTGCACATCTGAAAAAAAAAAGAAGGTTTGGTGGATGGATGTTTTCTCCAACAGTGTCTTAGAAATGGAGAGAAATACAGGAACAGGGAGAGATATCTGCATGTTAAGCCTGGGGTCTATACGTTCTTAGGTTTTCTGGTCTGTTGTTGGATTTAAGGGATGGTCTTAGAAGGGTTGTCCAGGTCTGTGATATTGATAACCTTTCTATAGTATAGGTCATCAATATCAGATCAGTGGGGGTTCATCACTTGGCGCCTGACACCCCCCACTGATCGTCTGTTTTCGTCTCTAGTGGTGGAATGTAAACAGTTTATATAGCTATACAGTACAGCGCCGTACACCATATAGTGGCCGAATAGAGAACTGCACCTCAGCCCCTATTCATTTCAATAGAAGCTGAAACAGCAGTATCTGAGAATGGCCGCTCACCAATGAACGGAGCTGCACTATTTCTGCTTCGTTCAACCACCGGGGCTGATCAGATGATCAGTGGGGTGTTGAATGATGAACAACCACCAATTTGATATTGATGACCTATATTAATTAGAAATAATGTGCCTCTATGCACTTTGCCACAAGTCTTACTCCAGTCCCGTGCCACGCAATATAATGCCCCCACACACAGGTATTTTGATGCTCTACAGTCCCCCACACAGTATGATGGCCCAAACATGTATTTTGATGCTCTACACAAAGTATTATGCCCCGAGTACCCCCTACACACAGCATGATGCACTACTGCCCCCGTATTCACTGGAGGACGCCCCCATACAAGAATCTCACCTGACCGTGTGTCCCGCTTCCAGCTGAGCTGCTCTCTTCACCTGCGAAGGTTGTGTGACCCGAAGGTCCTTGCAGGTCATTCAGTTTCTACCCAGATAGACTGGTGTAACAGGAATCCATCCGTTCCTTGCTCCACCATTGTATTTAACCGTGATGTGTCCCAAGCCTACAGATAAATATTCAGATATAGATCCCCAAATTCGGGACTGCAGTACCAGCAATGTGGATGAGATTTTTTTCAAAATGAACATTGCTGTGGATTTTCATTTTATGCCGGTGAATTTTTTTCAGCAGATTTCACCTTTTGTAATGCAGAGAGTAAAATCTGCCCTGTGTCCTGTACACACACTAAGGTGAAAATTCCCATTAGGCACATATAAATAATGTGCACACATTCATTGTGTTCACATGTTCACATTACACACATGTACGGTACATTTTAGCCACTCATATATGTACAGAACAGTGAATACAATCATTTTTTTAAACCAAAAACACAATAATCCCCCATGTCTGGGCCCTCTCAAAGTTTGCAATTTAGAGGTGTTATATGGGACTATTTAATTTTTTTCTTCTGAGTTTAGGAACTTACTGGCAGGTGTTAGTTGCCTGTAGCTGCATAGAGTGGTCACGGACCGCTCCTGACAGCGACTCTGCAGCTTCCGGTGACATCACGTTGTAAAAGCAGAGGCTGGTCTTCCTCTTCCAGGCTGCTCTGTTGATGGGGTGTGAATGCTGCTGACATGCAGGAAATCGGATGTCTATCAACTTGACATTGGCAGTCACGCCCCATCAACAGAGCAGCTTGGAAGAGGAAGTGCTGCTCTGTTGATCTGAAGCAGCAGAATAGCCGGCAGGAGCGGTCAGTGATTGCTCAGAAACAGCGCCGGACAGAACAGGCAGGTAAGCAAAAACTACCAGCCTGTCAGTTCTCGGAACAATATGAAAAAATAAAATAGTCCTGGAAAACCCTTTTGTTCTTTTTCTGATGAAAATATTGAAGATGCACTTGTTTAGCAGGCCAGAAGATGTATTTTTTTATTTGAACTTCACATTCATAGCAATAAGCATTAAAACTTTCACATTTTTACATAAGATTCACATATAATGTCTTGCTGTTTTGTAAAATGAGCTGTAGTTTTTCCATCGCCATTACATTTGTCAGTTACCGATGACAAAATCATTTCACAGCACCTGGTCCAATGGCCACGTCAGTGATCCATGGTCACCGAACAGGAACCACCTCCTACCTACCATAATCCCTGGCATCCTTCTACTTAAAGAGGACCTTTGACCAAATTTTTCATGCTGAACTGGACGCAGGGTATAATAGTGGCTGCAGAGTGAAATAAAGCTTTTTTTTATTTTTGCAATAAAAATACTAATTAGAGGCCAAATACTTTAAATCCAAGTGGGTGTTAGACAGTTTTCAATGGCTGCGTGTACTTTTTCTCTCTGTAGGACATTGACCAATCATAAGGAGGAAGCAACACTCAAAGAAAAGAAGTACAAGCCCCATCGGTGTATAACATCAGGCCCAATTTCTCCCTGGCAGAGGCGTAGTTGGGGGTTCAGCTCAGGGGTGGACAGCTTCTGAGTGGGCCCTTAACCAGGTAAGCATGTGTACAACTATGGTGGTGTAGCCAAATTAGGGGTACAGGGGATCCTCAGCGGATGACCAAGCTGCTACTATAAAAAAGCCCAACACTGACATTACCACCACATAGTGACCATATAGTGGTAGATATCAGTCATGCAGAACATTTAACAGATTACAGTACAGTTATGAATAATTTTGACAACCAGCCAATCTAAAGCAGACTGCGTGTGGCTGTTATTATCAGGCTGATAAGGGGCCCTGGATATTGGTCCTCCCCACCCTAAAAATAACAGCCCAAAGTCAGCCCAGAAAAGGTGCAACTATTAGATACACCAATTCTGGAGCTTTGCCTGACTCTTCCCACTCACTTGTGGGGTTGATGTCGGCCGTTGACAGCAAGCCCACAGGTTAATAATGGAGAGGCAGCTATAAGACATCCCCATTACTAACCCCATAATAAGGTTGTAAAAAAGACATCAAGAAAAAAATCCTTTATTTGAAAGAAAGACACAGACTGCTATATTTGAGATAAAAATTAAAAAAATCACAGCTAGCGCATAAACCAAAGTATGCCAACAAACGATGTAATTCAGACACAAAGCCTCGCTTCATCACCAACTTTAATTCCAACTGGACCCAAACTAAAACATTTTTTCTAGACATTGGCCCATTTTACTAACAGATAAAGAATTGAGACATCAACTTACTCAAGGCCCATTAGTGACATGGCATAGATCATGTAATCTGGGTGATATATAGCAAGAAAGTCTAGCACTCAACTTCAGTAACCGTAGAAACGATTTATTGGTAGCACAAGAAACGTTTCAGTCCCTTGGGACTTTCATCAGTCACTACAATATCATAAATAAAAAAAAGTGAAATAAAAAAAATACATCTGTACAAAAATAACTAAAGTATATACAAAGAAATACAAATAAACAGACAAGGTAATCATGAAGCAGGCCAAAAATAGAGGAAACATATACTTCACTTATAAATCGGAAAAAGAGGAAACAGTAGCAAATAGCCAGGCTAGGTGTCAATATAATAAGAGAACGTGACTCCGCCAGCGGACGGGACAAAGAAAGTAGATTGAAAAAATGGACACACGTACCGTGCCTATGAAGGCCGATATGGCCATGGGAACCTGGTCATAAGTGTCTCAAGAGGAAAATAATATATATTCATTAGTAGAGCGGCCGTGGCCAATCAAACAGCCCGCAATTATGATATTAACCTGAGGGGCCGGTCTAGAAACCTGACCTCAGACCAAAGTTATAAATTTAGGCTGCAGACAGAGAATTGTGTTCACATGATGGGGGCAGCCTGAGAAGCTGGTGTGGTCCAATCTACATTCGTCCTTCCCTCAGGGAGCAGAAAGCAACTACCAGGTAGATAATTTCTGTAAGTTTCTCCTGTTTATTTTGATACTGTTTTGCATAGTTGTATGTCTTTTTATTATATTTCTATACCTTTTCCTTATTGTAAGCATTGAACCTTTTGTTATTAAAGTATAAAACTTTAACAAGTTGAAGCTTGAATGTTCTAAAAGAATCCATAGCCTAAGGTGTGTGAGCCTTATGAGTGATAGACATATTTTTATTAGTATTATTATTATTTTCCGGGACTCATCGCCCGTGTATTCGCTGAGTGGTGGCAGCGTGCATGAACAGGTGTGGGGCCTGGGTCGGTGTGTGATTTATGCTCCCATTACAGCATAGGACAGAGGTTGAATGCTGGACTGAGAGTGGGGAGATAGATTAACCCTTGCAGGCACAACCCCAAGTCACGTGTGAGAGCAGGCACGTGACGAATAAGTGACACCAGGGTAGAGTAGGGATCCGTGACAATTGATATCTGACACTTCATGCTGCTGGAATCATTTGGACTCTCATGGAAAATGGAAGAAGAAGAACTCTGTACCTTATCTAGATGCTATTATCCAGTAGATCTCTATTTTACATAACTTCGTAACTGTTTTTTATTATAAACTGCCTGGTCACATAAGACTAGATTGCCTTAATCTCTATGATATATATTATTTATAAATATGGTAATCACAGTACTTTCTTAAATTTTCTAATATTGCCCTATGTTCTTCATTTTTTATTTACGGATTGGCTCTTATATTCTCCATATGATTATACGAATATCCAGATTGTTCATTAATATGTTTATTATTTAATTGTTCAATTCATTGATTTATTGGTTTGTTACTAATTCAATGGTTTGCTCTGTGATATTTGGATCAACTGTGTGCGGAATGTCTATCCGTGGACAAAGTTTGATGGATCTCCATCATATTATTGAGGATCTTTCAGTTGGGATCTAATATTTAGTGTGAAAAAAAAGACAAGGTACTTGTGGAAAATAGGTGGTCCACAAGTAGGATACCAAATCTGTCATCAATATTGTGAAAACTCTTGACACTCATTTCAATGCATTCAACAGAAATATTTATTAATATTTAACTATTAATCCAGAAAAAATTATATAATGACATTTCGGTCACTACAAGAACTTCATCAGTCTAATAAAAAAAATAATAAACATATATACAATAAGATAAAATCCAGAATAAACACCATTTAACATATGTATCATAAAGTGCAAAGCAAAACATATACAATACAGCACATAGTTATGTATTATTAATATTGTACGCTGCTGGGCGTGCCTCACTATCACACAGGACACGTCACACAGCAAATTACATTTTTGTCTACTTACACAAAACTATTTCAAGAACCAGGTTTTTTTTAATAGGCAACGCTTTCTGATGAAGCCCATAGGGTGAAACGCGCGTCGAGGTGCCGCAGGTCTCCCGTTGTGTTGATTCCTGTCGCAGATACACCCAATAACATGACTTTAGGCATTAATTATTTATTTTAGATACTGCTTTGATTTCTGACACCACAATTGATATGTTGCATTGTTCTTATAATTTCCTATTAAGGTGTAGTATTACTATCAGGCTTATATCATTATTGGTGACTGTCAGTACAATATATTCCCCTTTCATGTTGGTGGTCACGACTATGCGTGGATAGGGAATTTTTTGACGACATTGATACTCTGCTGCTAATACAGTGCAGTTGAATGGTGGCAATTATAATTCTAAGGTCAGCTATTCCAAACCTTCCTAATATGTAGCCCAGTTATTGGACTGTAGTCAAAATCATTTTTTGCTCCCCTTCTTCCCTGAGCCTTTTTTTTTTTTTTTAAATGGCCATGTGAGGGCTTGTTTGTGCTTTTGAATGACACCATTGGTTTTAACATATCTTATACTGGGAAATGGGAAAAAAATCGGTGAAATTGCAAAATAAGTGCAATCCCAAAGTTGTTGTTTTATTTTTTTACCATGTTTACTAAATGCTACAACTGACCTTCCAATATGATTCTCCAGGTCATTACGAGTTCATAGACACCAAACATGTCTAGGTTTTTTTTTTTACTTAAGTGGTGAAAAAAATTCCAAACCAAAATTCCCAAAAATTCCAAACCAAAATTCCAAACTAAAGAAAAAAAAAAATTGCGTCATTTTCCGATACCCGTAGCATCTCCATTTTTCATGACATGATCTGGGGTCGGGTGAGGGCTTATTTTTTGCGTGCCGAGCTGATGTTTTTAATGATAGCATTTTGGTGCAGATATGTTCTTTTGATCGCCCGTTATTGCATCTTAATGCAATGTTGTGGTGACCAAAAAAAACGTAATTCTGGCGTTTTTACTTTTTTTTCTCGTTACGCTGTTTAACTATCAGGTTAATTCTTTTTTTATCTTGATAGATCGGGTGATACCAAATATGTTTATAATTTTTTTTTATTGTTTTATTTTGGCGCAAAAGGGGGGTGATTTGAATTTTGACATATTTTTTATTTTTTAAATATTTTTAAAAACATTTTTTTTACTTTTTGCATGCTTCAATAGTCTCTATGGGAGACTAGAAGCTGTAGTTATCTGATCACGTCCGCTACATACAGGCGATGATTGGATGCTCTCTTGCTATGAGTACTGACGACCGGGCGGCGCTCATAGCAATCCGGCAATGACAACCATAGAGGTCTGCTGGATACCTCTGGTTGTCATGCCAACCCATCGGTGACCCGTGATCACATGACGGGGGCACCGATAGGGCGAGTTAAATGCCGCTGTCAGAGATTGACAGCGGCATTTAACTAGTTAACAGCCACGGGTGGATCATGATTCCACCTGTGGCTGTTGTGGGTAAGTCAGTTGTACAGATCAGGGGGAGTCCAACATCGACAGACAATTATGTTGAAAAGGGGTTAAATCTACTTATTACGGTGTTTTCAGACCACTTGTCTTAAAGGGATATACCACTATTTTCTATCTCATTTTTTATGTAAAGATACAGGTTGCACTGTGACAGGGATAGGTCCAGTGCCTGTTCTATCTGGAGGTTCCGTATAGTGCTTCGTTGGGGACGGCCAAGTCACTAGAGGTGCCTGACTCCTATACGTCCAGTTCAGCCATCAGTGTCGCCCTCTTTTCCACCAGGTCTGCTAGTCGCTGACTTGCTGTGTGCTGGCATCTCCGGAGGGGAGGGGAAGTGGAGGAGCTTGAGAAAGAGGGGGCATAAGAGGGGGTACTATTACACTAATGCTGGCACCCTTGCATGGTACCCCTTCCTCCTCCATGCAGGGACGCCGACATACACACCGCCGTGGCTGCATTGTCACGTACCTGTCTCTCAGCACGTCCTCGGCGGGCTCCCTGCATCTTGCCACTGTGCACGCCATGCTGTGTAATGCGCGCGAGCTCTCCTCTGTTCTTAGAGGGGCAGCACGCACTGTGTAAATGCCCCCAGCCAATATTTCGGAGGCATCAAGTATAAAAGGCTCCCTCTCCAGTAGAGAGGTGCCGAAGCAACGTTAATTCATTAGTCTGTTGGTGTCCTAATAGTCAGTTGTTAGTACCCTGGTCCTTTTGTGGCCTGTACCCTGAACCGAACCCTTGGTCTTTGTGTGGCCAGTGCGTGGACCCGAACCCTTAGTCTTTGTGTGGCCAGTGCCTGGACCCGAACCCTTGGTCTTTTTGTGCCCAGTGCCTGGACCCGAACCCCTGGTCTTTGTGTGGCCAGTGCCTGGACCCGAACCCCTGGTCTTTTTGTGCCCAGTGCCTGGACCCGAACCCCTGGTCTTTGTGTGGCCAGTGCCTGGACCCGAACCCCTGGTCTTTGTGTGCCCAGTGCCTGGACCCGAACCCTTAGTCTTTGTGTGGCCAGTGCCTGGACCCGAACCCTTGGTCTTTGTGTGGCCAGTGCCTGGACCCGAACCCTTGGTCTTTGTGTGGCCAGTGCCTGGACCCGAACCCTTGGTCTTTTTGTGCCCAGTGCCTGGACCCGAACCCCTGGTCTTTGTGTGGCCAGTGCCTGGACCCGAACCCCTGGTCTTTTTGTGCCCAGTGCCTGGACCCGAACCCCTGGTCTTTGTGTGGCCAGTGCCTGGACCCGAAACCGTGGTCTTTGTGTGCCCAGTGCCTGGACCCGAAACCGTGGTCTTTGTGTGGCCAGTGCATGGACCCGAACCCCTGGTCTTTGTGTGGCCAGTGCGTGGACCCGAGCCCCTGGTCTTTGTGTGGCCAGTGCATGGACCCGAACCCCTGGTTCAGGACCTGAATCCTGTAACCGCATCTGGTGATACGTGAATCCGAAACAGCATCGGTGGCACCTGAACCAGTTTTCGAGACCCGTGTGTCTGAACGTGTACCTATCCCTGCAATTCATGTTGTCCGGACTTGTATACCAGTCTCAATGTCCTGCCTAAGGAGTAGTCTGAACAGAGTCCGAGTCCGTGTCTGTGCAGTGGCCACACAGTGCCTAGCAGTGGTACCTGATGGCTACCTGCAGCTCAAGCCTGACTCCGCCATCAGGATCTCCAGTGAGCACCAGGTAGCTGCTACGCCCCTCTAGGTTAGCCCGACACCGTGGCACAGTTGGTCCACGAACCATGTACACCACCCACGTGCATGACACAGAGCTCACTTATACCTGCACTGTCCTGTAACAGGAGCCAAAGGGGGAACAACATTCCTTTCCTCCTAACATTTCCCCCATCAACTGTGAGTGATATTATTGAGAAGTAGAAGGAACTGCAACTAAACGATAGAGTGGAGACCCCGTAATGTTACAGAGGCGGGTCCGAGTGCTTTGGAAGATAGGGCAGATATGTCATCAATGCTCTGGAGACCTTAAGACTGCAGAGTTCAAACCATTCCTGTTATTAATGTCAGCCCAAACACTGCGCCCCGCCGGGAGCTTCATGGCCGAGCAGCTGCATGCAGCCGTACATCACCAAGCACAATGCCGAGCGTCGGATGGAGTGGTGTAAAGCCGCCACCACTGGACTCTGGAGAACACGTGTCCTGTGCAGTGACGGATCGCACTTCTCTGCGTCTGATGGAGGAGTCTGGGTTTGGTGATTCCAGGAGGACGTTACCCCCTGACTGCATTGTGCCCCCTGTACAGATGGTGGAGGATGACGCTATGGGCTGTTATCAGGGGGCGGCCTCGGCCCTTAGTTCTGGGGAAGGGAATCTTAATGCTTCAGCACCAGACATTGTGGACAATTGTAGCTTCCATGGTTGTGGGAACAGTTTGGGGAAGACTCTTTTCTGTTCCTCATGACTGTGTCCAGTACACAAGCTCCATACAGACATGGAGGGGGGAACAGGAGCACAGAGCCCGGACCTCAGCCGCATCCAACACCAAGACCAGAAATTGTGAGCCCGGACCACCCAACATCAGGGTCTGACCCCACAAATGCTCTACTAGATGAAGGGGCAAAAATTCCCTCAGGCATCTCCAAAATGTTGTAGAAATCCTTCCAGAAGAGCGGGAGCCGTTATATCTGTCGAGATGTATAGATAGATAGATAGATAGATAGATAGATAGATAGATAGATAGATAGATAGATAGATAGATAGATAGAGAGAGATAATAAATACCGTAGATAATAGATAGATGATAGAGAGGTAGATAATAGATAGATGATGGATAGATAATAAATAATATATAGATAGATAGATAGATAACAGATAGTTATAGATAATAGATAGATGATAGATATGGCAAACAACATACTTAACTCTGCTACATCTAAAATTAAAGGCAAATACTTTATACTTACATGTATTTCACCCTTTAACATATTTAAATCCTCAGTCTCCAGCAATGAGCTACGGAATAGGCAGAATACAAGCTGGAGCTCCGCTACCGCCTCCCACTGACCGGCCCCCACTGTTCAGGAGCCCCTTCTGCCTCCTGTCACATTACCTATAACATATGTCTGAGCTCCTGGACGCTCCCAATTGGTTTCCTTATAAAATAGAAATGTCCATCCTGCACAATAAATGGAATCTGCTGTTTTATGGGCCTGGTGTGTACTGATAGCACAAAGTATCTATTATATCAGTGTGAGAGAAGGGATTTATCATAGAGCACACGAAGTATACAGCCCCAGAGAGCTAATACAGCTCTGCTACATCTGCAAAAAGGAAACAGATACATTATATATATAGATATTAAACAGATGATAGACAGATACAGAAGACAGAGAGAGGGGTGGACAGTGGATGGATAGATAGATAGATAGATAATAGATAGATAATAGATAGATAGATAGATAGATAGATAGATAATAGATAGATAGATAGATAGATAGATAGATAGATAGATAATAGGCAGATAATAGATTAATAGATAGATGATAGATAATAGATAGATAGATAATAGATAGATAGATAATAGATAGATAGATAATACATAGATAATAAATAGATGATAGATAGAAAATAGATAGATAGATAATAGATAGATACATAGATAATTCATACATAATAGATAGATGATAGATAGATAGATAGATAGATAGATAGATAATAGGATGATAGATAGATGATAGATAATAGATGATAGATAATAGGATGATAGATAGATGATAGATAGATAGATAGATAGATAAATAGATAGATAGATAGATAGATAGATAGATAGATAGTCACTACCTACACATAATCCCTTCCATTCAGCACACAAGCAGTTACTTCTGCCTGCAGCCTTTGGAGCCTTGCTGTCACTGTTGCTGTCACTGTTGCTGTCACTGTTGCTGTCGCTGTCACTGTTGCTGTCGCTGTCGCTGTTGCTGTCGCTGTCACTGTCGCTGTCGCTGTCACTGTTCCTGTCGCTGTCGCCGGTGGTCGCAGGTCCGGGTCTGGCTGCGCAGTGGGGCAGGAGCAGTCGGATGAGGGTCCTCTCTGGGGGGCGCCGCCATCGGTCCTTGGATCTGACTCTGAGCGAAGACAGAAAGAAGGAAGGAAAGTTATTCGGAGACAAAGCAAAGATCATCGGAAGAAGAAGGAGTGAGCGAACTCTCCGTGGAAACCGCGAGCGCCGGGGGTCTGCTGCTCCTCCTCCTCATCATCACAAGGAGAGGAATACGAGAAGGGGCTGACACTGGGGCTGATCAGCAGGAAGGGCTGGAGTGAAGCCCCCCACCCTCCTCCAGCATCTCTCTCCTCCTCCAGCCGCCCTGGACCACAGCAGATCCCGACACCAACCAGCACCGGGCGTCCATGCGATTAACCCCTCGTCTCCTGGAGTCACTTCTTGGTTCCTTTTTTTTGGGGGGGACGAAAGGATTTTTTTATATGTTTTTTCTTCTCTATAACCCAGTTATACATTTTGAGAACCTGAGGATTCCTAAGGGTTTGGGAGGTGAGAGACTTTCTCTGATCCCAGGTGTGCACATTTACCTCTGGTTGAAGATGAGGAGTAAAGGTAGGAAAGATAACCTTTCAGATTCAAGAGATCTGGATGGATCGTACGATCAACTCACTGGTAAGTCAGATCTTCCCCCCTTCGCTCGGTGTGGGGAGATAGGAGCAGCATCCCTTTAAGAGGGCACAGATCACACACACACATCCTGGATACATTGTTGCACTGAGGATGGACTGTGTTTCATTTCTTGGGCATTGGTAAGATTTTATTTTTTTTAGATGACAGTGGTGGCATGGAGAATACTGAGCAATGATGGGCAGAGATGGCAGAAAGTTGGGGAGAGGAGTCAGTGAGAGGAGAGGGTGAAGTTCCAGCCTGAGATTATGTAACAGCAGCTGGTGATCCCTACACATAGGGATTCCTACAAGGAAAGTCTTAGCAGGGTAAGGAATAGACAACTTCATATAATCCAATGGGATTAGGTGAATTATGCTGCACTACAAGTGACAGCATGCCAGTTGCTAATAATAGTGCATGATGGGAGTTGTAGTTCTGCAGCAAGCTGGGCAGCCACCAGCCGCCTGTCACCCATCATCAGCACAGTGGCATCAGGGCTGCTGGGTGCTGTGTGTTCTGTGCATACACCTACAGCCTGGATGGCAGGGCTGGATTATACTCATCATGTGCACCAGATTATTTCTTTGACCTTTTCAGAAAATCATGGAGAAAGTTAATTGTGGCTGAGTCCAGCTAGAAATAATCCTCTTTTTTTTAGCTTCATACTCTCATATATCTTAAAAACCCTGCTACCATCTATATAAAAGCTCAATTACAAAGATGGGGGGCTTCAAATAAACAAGTTTAATGTACAATAATCTCCAGACCGGCCCAGGGATTCACGGTCACTGGATGGGGATGTTCCATTTTATTAGCATATTGTGTAATCCAGATACAAACGTAAATAAATAAATACTCAACATTTAAAGGGGCGGTGCACATTTTAATTCCTAATGTAAAAAAAAAAACAATTTTTGGTAAGGAAATGGATCAAATTAAGTTGATTAGTGATTACAACTGAACTTTGCTTTAACTTGTTGCAATGATGTGGAAACATTTTTAAGGCTACGTTCCCGCGATGAGGTTTTGGTGAGTATTCGGCGCTGTGTACTTTAGAAAAAAAAAAAATGCAAGGAACCTATTTTAGTTAAGGGGTGCCGAAAATCTGCACTATCAAAAATTCACCAAAAGTTTATCGTGGGAACTTGGCCTTACATGGAGGAAGGAATAAGTTATAATAAGAAGTTCCATTGGTAATTATTGTAGGGTGCATTTTTTTTAACGTTTTTTAGATCAGAGTTAAAAGGACTTTTTTTTCCATACCAAAAAAAGGAAATAAGACACCTCATAATAATCATCAGGACTCGTCCGCTTCTATTTACATAACTGGTATAACAGATCACTTATTCCATATGTCTATGCCTAAAACCAGAGAAAAAAAAAACCTGATGATCTGAACAGAGCCGCAGACTGAAGTTACTGCAGACTCTGAATGGACATTACTATAGGGATTAATAATTCCTATGGAAATTAGAGATGCAAATTGCACCTTGGTTGTGTACAGCCTGGCTGCGGGGGATGGGAGTTTTCCCATTCATTTACAACCACATCTGCATGGAGTTTGCATGTTCTCCTGTGTTTATTTGGGTTTTCCTCCAGATTCTCTGGTTTCCTCCCACACTCCGAGAACTTACTGGTAGGTTCATTGGCTTCCTATAAAATTGACCATATAATACAGATATGAGATTGAGATTCCCATTGGTGCAGAGACAGGAAAACTGCGCCCAGTGCCAGGAATATGCAAATATTACCTGTCATTAAGTGGACAGGTGCTAAGTGGAATCCACTAGTAACGATCCAGTAATTCTTGTAACACTTTGAGGCTACATGCGCACGTCCTTGTGAATTCTTACATCCATAAGAAATGTGACGCTTTTTTACTGCTGCCATGATATGGTTGCACAGCATAAAGGGAACCTATTATGTCAGAGAATGCGATTAACCTGCAGAAAAAGGTTAATCTGCAGGTTAATAGCGTTAGAACGGTGCCGCTGTACTGAAAATGCGGCATCTGGGAGAAAATCAACTTTCTTTTTCCCTGCAGCCGCCGGCTTTCAATCACACAGGCGTAGCGGCACACAGCACTGAGAGCAGTAAGCTCGCCCCGGAACAGTGACTGACGGTGGAGGTAACATTCTCTCCAGTGCCACGCTTTCAGTACTAATGTTAATAACCTGCTGATTAAAGGGGTTGTCCACTACTCAGACAACCTCTTCTGAATGCCTATGTTTCCCCCCTGCCCCTGTAAAATAACAGCACCTGTACTCACCTCCAGAGCTTGCGTCGATCCAGTGCTGGACATCACTAGAGCAGCGTTGGTTTCGCTCTCCCCTCCTTCGGACAAATCAAGACATCCAGTCGAAATGAGAGCAGTCAATTTCTCCGGATGTCAAGTCCATAGGACATTGCCCGCAGTGATTGCTTGACATAAGATGTCACGCAATCACTGGGAGGGCAACTTCCGATACTGTTAGAATGGCACCAGTACTGAAAGTGAGTATAGGTGTTATTATTTTACTGGGAGGAAACATAAGGGTTAGGAAGGAGTTGTCTCAGTAGTGGACAACCCCTTTAACGCTATATATGAAGGTTAATAGCAATATCGGGCACGACAAGTTCCCTTTAAAGTTAATACAAATGCATACAATTCTAGATGGGTTATCATATTCTTCGTGATCTTTCAGACACTGACAACCAGTTTGTCTAATGGTATGTGCACACGTTGCGGATTCAATTACGGATTTTTCCGCGCAGATTCTACAGAATCTGTAGATAAAAGGACCTGCGGATTCCCTGCGGGTTTTCTGCAGATTTTGTGCAGATTTCGCCTGTGTTTTTACACCTGCGGATTCCTATAATGGAATAGGTGTAAACCGCTGTGGATTCCGCACAAAGAATTGACATGCTGCAGAAAATAAACCGCTGCGTTACCGAGCGGAATTTTCCGCAGCATGTGCACTGCGGATTTGGTTTTCCATAGGTTTACATGGTACTGTACAATGCATAGAAAACTGCTGCAGATCCACAGTGCCAAATCCGGAACGTGTGCACATACCCTAAATATCTTTCCAACATGCGACCCTCCTGCTGCTAAGTGTGGGTCTGAGCAGTATCCATTAACAAGAACTAGTGGATCGTTACAAGTGGATTCCCATTGGGATCAGATAATATTTGTATAATCCTAGCACTGTTCAGAGTTTACTAATCTCTGTTCCTATGAAACCCACAATCTCATACCTATAACTCTTAATCCAATTTCATAGGAAGCCAATTATCAGTAAATTGTGAAAGTTTGGGAGGAAACAAGAGAATCTGCAGGAAACCCAAATGAACACACGAGCACATGCAAAGTGCGTGCAGATGTGTAACATTTACCTCCCGTTCTGTTTTTCCTCTAATCAATATTCCTGGTTTATTTAAGGTGAGTAGCAAATTAGATAAAATACGGTACATACATTATAGTGAGATGATATCATACCAAATCTGTAGGAGGCAATTACATCTAAATGGTTTCTGCAAGTGTTCAAAAAAAGTTCAATGAATAAAGCCCAAGAAAGCCAGTATATTCTATATAGGATATGAGTTACCGCTTTCTCCAAAGTGCAGAGGACAGATATAGCTGTGTAAGGCGAAAGAAGCTGTATTACTGTAAAGTATGCCTCCTCAAGAATGTAGGTAACTACTGTGATACTGCTCCTTTGTATAGAAATATCAATTAAAATACTGCCCCCTATCTACAGGAATATAACTACAATAATACTACCCCTATGTACAAGAATATAACTACTATAATACTGCTTCTATGTACAAGAATATAACTACTATAATACTGCTCCTATGTACAAGAATATAACTACTATAATACTGCTCCTATGTACAAGAATATAACTACTATAATACTGCTCCTAGGTACAAGAATATAGCTACTATAATACTGCTCCTATGTACAAGAATATAACTACTATAATACTGCCCCTATGTACAAGAATATAACTACTATAATACTGCCCCTATGTACAAGAATATAACTATTATAATACTGCCCCTATGTACAAGAATATAACTACTATAATACTGCCCCTATGTACAAGATTATAACTACTATAATACTGCCCCCTATGTACAAGAATATAACTATTATAATACTGCCCCTATGTACAAGAATATAACTACTATAATACTGCCCCTATGTACAAGATTATAACTACTATAATACTGCCCCCTATGTACAAGAATATAACTATTATAATACTGCCCCTATGTACAAGAATATAACTACTATAATACTGCCCCTATGTACAAGAATATAACTATTATAATACTGCCCCTATGTACAAGAATATAACTACTATAATACTGCTCCTATGTACAAGATTATAACTACTATAATACTGCCCCTATGTACAAGAATATAACTACTATAATACTGCCCCTATGTACAAGAATATAACTACTATAATACTGCCCCCTATGTACAAGAATATAACTACTATAATACTGCTCCTATGTACAAGAATATAACTACTATAATACTGCTCCTATGTACAAGAATATAACTACTATAATACTGCTCCTATGTACAAGAATATAACTACTATAATACTGCCCCTATGTACAAGAATATAACTACTATAATACTGCTCCCTATGTACAAGAATAAAACTACTATAATACTGCCCCCATGTACAAGAATATAACTACTATAATACTGTTCCCCTGTACAAGAATATAACTACTATAATACTGCTCCTATGTACAAGAATATAACTACTATAATACTGCTCCTATGTACAAGAATATAACTACTATAATACTGCTCCTATGTACAAGAATATAACTACTATAATGCTACCTCCTATGTGCAAGAATATAACTACTATAATACTGCCCCCTATGTACAAGAATATAACTACTATAATACTGCTCCTATGTACAAGAATATAACTACTATAATACTGCTCCTATGTACAAGAATATAACTACTATAATACTGACACCTATGTACAAGAATATAACTACTATAATACTGCTCCTATGTACAAGAATATAACTACTATAATACTGCTCCTATGTACAAGAATATAACTACTATAATACTGCTCCTATGTACAAGAATATAACTACTATAATACTGCTCCTATGTACAAGAATATAACTACTATAATACTGCTCCTATGTACAAGAATATAACTACTATAATACTGACACCTATGTACAAGAATATAACTACTATAATACTGCTCCTATGTACAAGAATATAACTACTATAATACTGCTCCTATGTGCAAGAATATAACTACTATAATACTACCTCCTATGTGCAAGAATATAACTACTATAATACTGCCCCTATGTACAAGAATATATCTACTATAATACTGCCCCTATGTACAAGAATATATCTACTATAATACTGCCCCCTATGTACAAGAATATAACTACTATAATACTGCCCCTATGTACAAGAATATAACTACTATAATACTGCTCCTATGTACAAGTATATAACTACTATAATACTGTTCCCCTGTACAAGAATATAACTACTATAATACCGCCCCTATGTACAAGAACATAACTACTATAATACTGCTCCTATGTACAAGAATATAACTGCTATAATACTGCTGCTATGTACAAGAATATAACTACTATAATACTGCTCCTATGTACAAGAATATAACTGCTATAATACTGCCCCTATGTACAAGAATATAACTACTATAATACTACCTCCTATGTGCAAGAATATCTATATATATAATTGTCTAAGGGTTTTTCCGTCTGTCTGTTTGTCTGTCTGTCTGTCCTGGAAATCCTGGCTCTCTGATTGGTCGAGGCCGCCAGGCCTCGACCAATCAGCAACGGGCACAACGACGATGATGTCATAATGGTTGCCATGGTGACGATGATGTCATAAAGGTCGCCTCGACCAATCAGCGACGGGCACAATCTGCCGCGAATTCTGGAATCATCATTGTCCATATACTACTGGGACATGCATATTCTAGATTACCCGATGCGTTAGAATCGGGCCACAATCTAGTAACTACTATAATACTGCCCCTATGTACAAGAATATATCTACTATAATACTGTCCCTATGTACAAGAATATAACTACTATAATACTGCCCCTATGTACAAGAATATAACTACTATAATACTGCCCCTATGTACAAGAATATATCTACTATAATACTGCCCCCTATGTACAAGAATATAACTACTATAATACTGCCCCTATGTACAAGAATATAACTACTATAATACTGCCCCTATGCACAAGAATATATCTACTATAATACTGCCTCCTATGTACAAGAATATAACTACTATATTACTGCCCCTATGTACAAGAATATATCTACTATAATACTGCCCCCTATGTACAAGAATATAACTACTATAATACTGCCCCTATGTACAAGAATATAACTACTATAATACTGCCCTATGTACAAGAATATAACTACTATAATACTGCCCCTATGTACAAGAATATATCTACTATAATACTGCCCCCTATGTACAAGAATATAACTACTATAATACTGCGCCTATGTACAAGAATATAACTACTATAATACTGCCCCTATGTACAAGAATATATCTACTATAATACTGCCCCCTATGTAAAAGAATATAACTACTATAATACTGCCCCTATGTACAAGAATATATCTACTATAATACTGCTCCCTATGTACAAGAATATAACTACTATAATACTGCTCCTATGTACAAGAATATAACTACTATAATACTGCCCCTATGTACAAGAATATAACTACTATAATACTACCCCTATGTACAAGAATATAACTACTATAATACTGCCCCTATGTACAAGAATATAACTACTATAATACTGCCCCTATGTACAAGAATATAGCTACTATAATACTGCTCCTATGTACAAGAATATAACTACTATAATACTGCTCCTATGTACAAGAATATAACTACTATAATACTGCCCCTATGTACAAGAATATAGCTACTATAATACTGCTCCTATGTACAAGAATATAACTACTATAATACTGCCCCTATGTACAAGAATATAACTACTATAATACTGCCCCTATGTACAAGAATATAACTACTATAATACTGCCCCTATGTACAAGAATATATCTACTATAATACTGCCCCCTATGTACAAGAATATAACTACTATAATACTGCTCCTATATATAAGGATATATTACCATGTAATGCTGCACTTCCCCCGGACACTATAGAGAAATTAAACCCTTTTTTGCTGGTTTCCACAGATTAAACCAGTTTGAGTCACAGCAGCAGGACACCTTCTAATCATCTAATATTTGACAGACCCTTGTACCATAAAAGCTGACCCCCATTTATGCTGTAATTATTTATTCCTCTACACTAGAACCTTTATGATAAATCTATATAAGTATACAGCTATAACTGCAGGGTCAGGCTTGGAGAAATTTTGGATTAATAGCAAGAATATGCAGCAAATCTAAAGTCTGTATATGTCTGCCGCCTCCCCTCCCCCACCATGCACGCACCCAGTATGTATACGACGGAGGCAATTTTTTTAAAAACTGAATGGGATAAAACAATACAGTCAATCAAAATCTTTTTCCACCTGCAGTAGGCGGTGAATGGCGGCTTTGTGGATATACAGTCTATTTTAAGAATCATACATTAATCTTTTATTTTTGTATAAAGCAAGCATAGGACAGGATATGGAATCTTCTGTTCTGAAGCCAATGCTTATTAAAGGGGTTGTGCGATATACATTTATCAGCTATCCACGGGATAGAGGATAAATGTGTGATGGCTGAGGACCTGGCTGTGAAGAATGGGGGCAATATCCCCTGTGTGAATGAAGCTGTAATGAGCATGTGTGACCACCACTCCTATACACAGCGAATGGAGCAGCGTTCGCACATGCTCACTACCGCTCCTCTTAGACAAAGGGCTTTCGAGCTATGTTCTCAGCAGCCAGATTGCCCATTCTCAGCTACTAGACCCTCAGTGAGCGCCGTTTATTGGGCAACCCCTTTAACCACTTGATGACACAAGTGGACATACAGTGGGTGAAAAAAGTATTGAACACGTCACGTAGTTTCTACGGAAAACTATTCCTAAAGGTTCTATTGAAATGAAATTCTCACCAGATGTCGGTAATAATAATAATAATTTTTATTTTTATATAGCGCTAACATATTCCGCAGCGCTTTACAGTTTGCACACATTATCATCACTGTCCCCGATGGGGTTCACAATCTAAATTCCCTATCAGTATGTCTTTGGAATGTGGGAGGAAACCGGAGTGCCCGGAGGAAACCCATGCAAACACGGAGAGAACATACAAACTCTTTGCAGATGTTGTCCTGGGTGGGATTAGAACCCAGGACCCCAGCGCTGCAAGGCTGCAGTGCTATCCACCGTCGGTAACAATCCACCCATTCCACACCAGCAAAGAAATCAAACCACAGATGTCCATAAATTAATTTATGTGTAATAGTGGGAGACAACACAGAAAAAAATGCATTGAACACAAGAAGAAAGATGTGAAAAAAAAGCCATGGAAAGTCCTGACACCAGCTGAAATCTATCAGTAATTAGAAAGCAGTCCTGCCACTTAGTGAAAAATATTATTACCTGGTTGAACTGATGGCTTAAAAAAAGGTGACTCATTACCAAGGTGCCACACAAGAAACATCTCATGATGGGTAAAACCAGTGAGCTGTCTCAAGACCTTCACAACCTTATTGTTACAAAATATACTAATGGGATTGGCTACAGAAAAATGTCTAAACTAGTGAGGGCTCTAGTGAGCCCTGATGGAGCCATAATCCAGAAGTGGAAAGAACATAATTTCACCATAAACTGGCCACGACCAGGTGCTCACCGCAAAATTTCAGAGAAAAAGATTTATCAGATGAATTGTCCAACAACTAATGACCCCCTGTGGAGAGCTACAGAAAGACCTGGAATCATCACACCTGAGCAATGCCTGCGACTAGTTTCTCCATACAGAAGGCGTCTTGAAGCTTCATCACCAACAAAGGCTTTTGTATGAAGTGCTAAATACATTTCAGTAAGCGTGTTCAATTCTTTTACCCTGTGTAATTTCTCATTATATCTTAGTTTATGGACAGCTATGGCTTGATATCTTTGCCTGTGTGGATTAGATGGGTTGTTACCAACATCTGGTGAGAATTTCATGTCAACAGTACCTTTAGATATATTTACTTAGACAATTGGTGATGTGTTCAATACTTATTTCACCCGCTGCAACTGTACATCTTGGCTAGGACCCACGTGTATGCAGCAGGCTCCGGAAATGCCAAAATTGCCATTTTTCGATCCCCATGGCTCCCCAAAAAATGCTATACAACATTCAAAACATTCCATGGACCTAATGGCTCACCATGCAAAAACAAGCCCTCACTCGGCAGAAAAATAAAAAAAAAGTAAAGTAAGAGGTCTTAGAAAATGGTGACACTAAGTCAATTTTTTTGTTCTGATTTTTTTTTTTTTACAGCTAAAATAATAAACTATATGAAAAACTAATAAACTAATAAATAATAATAAAAAAAAAGATAAGTTTGGTATCGGCATAATCCTACTGACTTGGAGAGTCACGCTGCCAGATTAGTTTTACTGCACTATTAACGCCATAAACCCCCCCCCCCCAAAACTTTTTTTCTCTATGTCTCCATACTTGTATTTTTTTTTCTTCACAATATTATATGGTAAAATTAATGGTGTCATTCAAAAATGCAACTCGTGGCACAAAACAAAAAGAGTTGAAATGGCTATGCCAACAAAAATCTAAAAAGTTATGGCTCTTGGAAGAAGGGGAGAAAAAAACCCAAAAGCAGTAAAAATGGAAAATGGCCTGAAGAGTTAATGGTAGGAGGTAACGAGCGGCACAGAGAAGGTTTCCTGATCTTCAGGCTCCAAGGATCGGCTAACATAATAGGTGTCAGCAGTCCCGATTCGGCAAATTGGTGGTGTCCTGATCTGAAAAGTTGTGGCGTCTACACAAAAAAGCTCACTCTCATAGGGCATTTTTAGATGTGGATTCTAGATTTCCTTGCAGAATCGGCGAGGACTATGGGGCTCCCGATTTTCCGACACCAATGTGGGTCACCATGTTTCATACCAAGTGGTTGACCCAATGTAATTAAAAAAAAATTACTAAAAGTGACAATTCATCACTTATGTGTTAAAGTATAAGTATCCCAGGAACCTTCCAGGGTGGACCGTCTGTGGTCTGGATGTTGGGCACGGAGTACGTACTGCTCTGGCTTCCAATAGTAAAAAATAGATGTTCTTCAGCACCAATGGAAGGTGGTTAAAACTCAGACTTTAATCATATAGATTTTAAGAAAAGCTTAATTCCAACGCGTTTCGGGTAGAAAAATTCTTGGGTTTTTCTACCCGAAACGCGTAAACATTATGGATTTTGGACGTTCTGTCACTTTTTTTATCCTACACGATTAAAGGCTAAGTTGTAACCACCTTCCTAGAGAACATCCTCTTTCGAGCCATTGAGAAGTTGATGTGATTGGAGCTGTGAGTTTTTTGCTGTGATAGAGGGAGCTGGAGCTGCTTCATTCACAGTCTGGACATGGAACTGTTTAGGAAACGACTGCCAGAAATATTAGTAAACATTGAAGAACAGAAGTCCCAAGAAGGAATCATAGTGCAGGGGAGAACTCGGCAGACGACCCGTGTTATTAATGGCCCTGGATTGGACAGGATTCCATAAAACACGCGGATACTTAGAGGGATCATAAATCAAGGTGCGCGCTGGCTCCGAAGGAAGCGATCGTTTGGCCTATTATTTAAAAATAGAAGACGAAGGAGAATTTTAATTGTAGCGCATTCAGAGCCGGAATTCCCCAGCTGATAGATGAATGCCGCCGTCACAGTTAATTATGACTTTATAACTGGGAGCATAATTCCATTTTCCATGGGGACACTAATTACATCATAATCAATTTACTTTCGGCACCTAAATCTAGCGATGGTAACAGTTTGTGCGTCTCTTCCCCCTCGCTGGTAATAAGCGTTATTACAGGCACTAATGACGGTTCACAGAGCATCGTTCAATAGATTGTGCTGACGGAGCAGAGCCGAGGGCGCCAATATCCTAAGTCACTGCCATGAACTCAATGACAAGGTCAGCTCTGCTGCATGTAGAGTAGGAGGACAGGTCAGATCAGGTCACATGGAAATCTTAACCTTTTATCATTGTGTCCCATGTTCTGCACTGGAAAATTTCTGCATAAATCTTTAATTCCTTAAGGAAGGCCTTTTTTATGACTACATTACTTTCCAGGACTAAGATATTGATGACCTATCCCTAGAATAGTTGATCAATATCAGATCAGTTGTGGTCCGATCCCAGTAACTTCAACGTTAAGCTGTATAGAGTATACCGAGCGGCACAGCTCCATACACCATGTAGTGGCCATTCTCAGTACTGCAACTCTGATCACATTCACTTCAATGGGAGCTGAGCTGCAGTACCTGAAACGACCACTAAACAATATATGGCGCTGTTCTATTCTGGCTATATACACTCTATATAGCCGATCAACGCTGAAGCTGCAAACAGTTCATTGGTGGGTTATTGCAAGTTGTGCCCCCCGCTCATCAATGACCTAAGAATGGGCCATCAATTTCTAAGTCCTATACAACCCAGTTAATGATTCTGTCAATGTAACCATATGAGGGCTGGATTTTTGCAGGATTAGTTGCAATTTTTTTTACTTTTTAAAAGGTACATAAAAAATATTTAAATAATTTCAGTATTTTTTAAGAAGAGGATAAAAGACACTTTTTAGTTTAGTTCCTTGGGTTTCAATTTTACAACATTTTTTGTGCAGTATTAGCCACTTTTTAACTTTTTTTCTGCAGGTCAGTATTATTATGGCCATCCACCATGTATACAGCTTTTTTTACATTTTGCTACTTTCGTACAATAAAAGCCTGTTTTTTTGTGTTGTTACATTCTAAGATACTATTATTTATTAATTTATACTACGTTCAGACTTTTTATATTTTTCTGTCTGCTGAGCCGTTTTGTTTTTTTTTTTTTTTTTACATATTCTTTGTTTTTCTATTTTATTTTATGGGAGGCAAAGTGGCAAAAAAAATGAACTATTATCATAGTTTTATTTATGGCGTCTATAATGCTGAATAAATAATGCATTTGTTAAACAGTGTGGGACATTTTCTATGCAGCATTTCCAATTATTTGTACATTTTTTGGGGTGTTTTCACACTTAATATTTTTTTAAATCTTATTCAATACTTTTTACACTTTTTTGTGTTACACAATACACCACTGCAATTACTACAATTATACAATTGATACCTACTGAGCACCTGAGGATGCTCGATCCTTACACTATGCATTTACATGACATATCATTAACTACCTAGAATCAGGGATGTAAAAGTTCCAAGGGGTTAAACAGTTCAAGCTCCTTTACAAGGCTCCAGATCCACTTCACAGACATAATTTTAGTCACCACTAGGGGGAGCTCACTCTATAGAGTTAAATGGAATAAGTATGCATCTAACTCTAAAGCTCCCCCTAGTGGCGGTAAAAGGAAACAGGTTGCCAGAATGTTATCTTTTCAGGAGATAAGAAGCTGTCTATTTAAAAAACAAAAACAAAAAAAAAAAAACACTGGGTTCTATTCTCAAAAAATGTATATTAGATATTGAAAAAAAATAGAGCAGATTTTTGTTATATCAATAAGTTTACTTTTTGTATGTAGATAGACTTTTCTATCTATCCTCACCGATACATACGTTGTGGCTGGGGAGCTCAGGATCAGAGATTGGGGCGAGAGATAGGAAATCTGATCTGTCGGAAAATCAGAAGTCGGTAGATTTATATTCTATATAACTATGTCAGATTATAACTGGAAATATTATAACATATTAGTAAATAGAGTATATTACATTAGTATAGTTAAAGGGTATGTATATTTTTGCGACCATTTCATTACTCTAAGGGCTCGCGTACATGATCGTATTATCGGTCCGAGTGTGATCCAACAAAACATCGGTTTTCATTCGGACCAATGCTATTCTATGGGACTGTGCACATGTTTGACTTTTCCTCGAATATGCAAGTCAGTGGAAACCATCGGACTGCACTCTGATGACATTTGAGTGCAGTTCCATTTTCATGGACTGACACAGTGGAGAAGATGGAGACTTTTTTTTCCATCTTCTCATCCAAGAGAATCAGATCACACGACAATCACCCTGATCAAACTCTGATCAGTGTGTGTTTGCATATTCGCCCCAGATTATAATATACACTGGCGTGCCACTAGCCTAACACCTAGTTTCTAAACCTGTGTAAGCGGCCACATTTCTTAGAGGGATGTGATCATAGCCTTTAGGGGATTCTGGATTAATTTTAAAATTTATAAAAATTTGAAAAAAAGTCAACTTATTTTTTTAATTATGGAATAGTTTGGGTCACATGACTGACTATATCTGGCAAAAAGTTGATTGGACATGTGAAAGGTGATTGTGATGTGTTCTATCATTGGTGACCCCTGGAAATGCGTGTTATGCTCTACATATCAGTTGGCTCTCTTATAGGAACCTGACCCTCCCAAAGGTGAACTGTCTGTGATGGGGAAAGTCAGACGACCGTATAATTCGGAGGGGATTGCAACATATTGCTGGACTGACCAGTGGCTCTCCCAACCCAAGCGTGACAGCTGCACGGGTCTCCTGTCGGGACAGCCACCAGCCAGGAATCGCAAAGCAATGCTCAGACTGGCTGGCAGCTCTCCCGACAGGAAACCCGTGCAGCTGTCACGCTTAGATCGGGAGAGCCGCCAGCCAGTCCGAGCATTGCTTTACGATTCCCGGCTGGCTGGCGGCTCTCCCGACAGGAAACCCGTGCAGCTGTCACGCTTGGATCGGGAGAGCCGCCAGCCAGTCCGAGCATTGCTTTACGATTCCCGGCTGGCTGGCGGCTCTTCCGACAGGAAACCCGTGCAGCTGTCACGCTTGGATTGGGAGAGCCGCCAGCCAGTCCGAGCATTGCTTTACGTTCCCCGGCTGGCTGGCGGCTCTTCCAACAGGAAACCCGTGCAGCTGTCACGCTTGGATCGGGAGAGCCGCCAGCCAGTCCGAGTATTGCTTTACATTCCCCGGCTGGCTGGCGGCTCTCCTGATAGGAAACCCGTGCAGCTGTCACGCTTGGATCGGGACAGCTGCCAGCCAGTCCGAACATTGCTTTATGATCCCCAGCTGGCTGGTGGCTCTCCCGACAGGAAACCCGTGCAGCTGTCACGCTTGGATTGGGAGAGCCACCAGCCAGTCCGAGCATTGCTTTACGTTCCCCGGCTGGCTGGCGGCTCTTCTGACAGGAAACCCGTGCAGCTGTCACGCTTGGGTCGGGAGAGCCACCAGCCAGTCCAAGCATTGCTTTGCGATCCCCGGCTGGCTGGCGGCTCTCCTGACAGGAAACCCGTGCAGCTGTCATGCTTGGATCTGGAGAGCCACCAGCCATTCCAAGCATTGCTTTGCGATCCCCGGCTGGCTGGCGGCTCTCCTGATAGGAAACCCGTGCAGCTGTCACGCTTGGGTCGGGAGAGCCACTAGCCAGTCCAAGCATTGCTTTGCGATCCCCGGCTGGCTGGCGGCTCTCCTGATAGGAAACCCATGCAGCTGTCACGCTTGGGTCGGGAGAGCCACTAGCCAGTCCAAGCATTGCTTTGCTATCCCTGGCTGGCTGGCGGCTCTCCTGATAGGAAACCCATGCAGCTGTCACGCTTGGGTCGGGAGAGCCACTAGCCAGTCCAAGCATTGCTTTGCGATCCCCGGCTGGCTGGCGGCTCTCCTGATAGGAAACCCATGCAGCTGTCACGCTTGGGTCGGGAGAGCCACTAGCCAGTCCAAGCATTGCTTTGCTATCCCTGGCTGGCTGGCGGCTCTCCTGATAGGAAACCCGTGCAGCTGTCACGCTTGGGTCGGGAGAGCCACTAGCCAGTCCAAGCATTGCTTTGCGATCCCCGGCTGGCTGGCGGCTCTCCTGATAGGAAACCCATGCAGCTGTCACGCTTGGGTCAGGAGAGCCACTAGCCAGTCCCAGCATTGCTTTGCTATCCCTGGCTGGCGGCTCTCCTGACAGGAAACCCGTGCAGCTGTCACGCTTGGGTCAGGAGAGCCACCAGCCATTCCAAGCATTTGTTTGAGATCCCTGTCTGAGTTATACAATGGTCTGACTCTTCCCATATAATGAGATACTGATGGGGTTCATTCTTAATTGTAGACTTTAGCAATTGATTCTCAGATCCGCTATGTTTAGTCAGGTTGAGGCAGAATCATATATATGATATATACTGTAGAATTATCAACATCTGTCCTTACATGAACGATAACCCAAAATTAGTGCTTGTAGGAGTATTAGTTCTACTTGGTGCAGGAAGTCTTACACGCAATGCTTCTTGGGAAAAAAAAGTATGCAAATGATCTCTCCTTAATGAAAAAGAAACGTGTCTCTCTACCTTCCCTGTTATATACACCTCTATGTGCTTGGCGATCATTTCACTGGCGAGTGCTTTAAAATTATATTCTGGGTCATTGACTCCTAAACGCTCCTCGTTTTCACGGATCTCTTTTGCTGCTGCACAGAGAAAAAATGTCTTATCAATGTCCAATAATATGACGACTACGTCCATCTTCTAACCAATTTCCATCTTAAAGGGATGCTGCAAATTATCCATCTTACTAGCATGTCGAATTAACCACAATGCTTTATTAAACGGAAATGCAAATGAGGTTTATAATTTGCTGTCCGGGCTTAATTCTATAATATTGATTGAATCGAGGTCAAGATGAGAAATCCGTGCTCGTCTATTGTTCTTCCGACTCAGATCTTAACATTCCTTGCTCCATTGTGATAGGATACCATGTCTGCTGATAGGGAATTGATGGCCATCTATTTATGCATGCATAGTTGCAGAATTAATTTTCGATGCAGAGCTGAGTTTGTCATTTGCCATGTTTCTGACATCCCAATGTAGCAACAGTGCAGCTGCAAAGAGATTAACGTCAAATCAGCTCTGCTGCATGCGGAGTCATGGTTCGGAACTCGTCTTTTCCTGATATTTAAGTCGCCATGGTAATATTCAGTTAAGTCTTTTGCTATACGGCTTTTTAATATGGTAGCATTGACTTGTCTGAGCTCTTTGGCAGATATTGTCCGGCTTTTGTGACGGTGAAAACAGGTCTTGGAATGATTCGGAGGTCTGCCTAATCCTCTTACTATTGAATGGCAACGTTTAATACGCACATGGATTCAGCGCACAATATTGACAGCAATTTAGTTGATGGCTTTTGACATCACCGCACTGTGGTGCTTCTAGATGGAGACAAACGCTGGGGTTAGCCAGATGATAAAAATAGCCGAGCCTCTGTAGTTTGCTGGTGGAGAATAATGTTTGAGATTTCTGGGGATGGGACCACTGATTTTCCAACATAGGTCATGGACGAAGAACAAAAAGATACATTGTTGTATTTGTAAACATAAGGATACATTGTATTTGTGACATAACGAATCGGATACGTCGTTTCTGTGACAGAAGGAGTCGAATATTTTGCATTGGTGGTGACATAATAAATCGCCACATAGTATTTATGACATAAAAGAATCTGTCGTGGAAACTTTAGGGAGAGCTTTTAGAGGAGACACAAGGGAACTCACACAGGTTGCCAGCGTTGATTAAATCAAGGGTTGATCGATCGGAGACGAGAACATGCACAACAGCATCAGTTGATGCACAGGGCGAGTGAGTTTTAAGATCAAAGGCCATAAATCATGGATTCTGCTAACTCTCCTTAGCTTCGGTTTTAAACAAAGCCAACACCTTCTGTCAATGTTTTTATACAGAAGATTTCTAAAGCTAATACGAACACTCAAGTTATTAATTGTTTAAATGATAATCAAAGCAACATATTTAGTTTTAACCATAACAAGATAAAACGTAAGCCATAGCAAGTCAAATACATTGTATTTGTGACTTCTCATGTAAAACCAGTGCAGGCAAGACGCTGAGGGTTAGTCCATACTGGCCAGCCAGATTACAGCCCAGTAACGCCTAATGGAGAAGGTTTTGGCGGTGTGAGACATGTCCTGTCCTGTGCTAGGAACATTTGGCGACTTCGGACATCCTTGATCATCGGTGGTTTTAAACCGATGTCCAGATATTCCGATATCTTCTTCAAGTTCCTATGTCTTCTTCTCCTTCCTATATCGTCTTTAGTTTCTACCTTTACTATTCCTTTTTCTTCTTATGGTCCACCTGTTATCGTATTTAACGTATGTGTTATCAAGCTTCCCGTTTTTTCTCATGGAACCAACTGTATATGTTCTTAGTTCCTAGATGTTCTCGTGGGTTATAGATGACTTTATAGTTGCTTCCTTGTTCCTATGTCTGAAGATGTGATTAAGATGTCCTAGATGTCCTCTCATCGACTTTTCAAGGTTCTAATGTCTAGCCTGTCATGGTTGATTGTAGACCTTACTGTGTGCAGATGTCATCATGGATCCCATTTGATAAGATATAGAGATAAGCAACATAATCCAGAGAAACATAAAAAAAAATGCTATTGCAAAGTGATCCTGTCCAGTGACAAAGAACTGTAAAGGTCAAAACATAGCATTCACAAGAGGTGAAATAGAACCCCACAATAGGATCATATATGATGGGATCTCATGGTTCTTATGACTTTTGATTGCTATCATTTCTTATGCTACCTAGAAAACCTCATAATTTCTAGACGTCTTCATAATTCCTACAGTTTCATGGTTTTCTGCTATGTTTTGTTCTTCCCTTGTCTTCTCATGTTTCCAAGATGTCCTCCTGAAATCTATATCTCCTCATAGTGGATCAAACTATGACTTCCCATGTCTTTAATGTCTTCTCATGATTGCTGTATGCTTCCTAGTAGTGCCTACACTTTCTACAGTATATGACATCATGGTTCCTATATGGTGCCATTGTTCTTAAGACTTGCTCTTATTTTTATCTTCTAGTTTCTAAACCTTCTATTCATTTCCATCACTCCTCATTATTTTATGGTCCATATGTTGACTGAATGATCTCTTAATGATGACCTATCCTAAGAATGGGCTATCAATTTAAAAGTAGTGGACCACTTTTTTAAGTATTCTCTTAGATTTTTCAAGCTTTCTAGGTCCTCTCAATTTTGCTACATCTCCTCATCGTTTCTGGATGTTCTCAATATCTATAAATTTCCTCTATAGTCTGATTTGCTATGTTTACTATTGCATCATATGTCATCTCATGGATCCTTAGTTTTCTCAAAGACCTCTCATCCCATGCATCCGACATCTCTTTATGGTTACAATGTATTATCTTTCTAGAAATCTCATGGTTCCTAGGTTCCCTTCACAAGTGCCACAAGGTCTCCTTTTTCCGATAACTTTTCATTGTTCCTATGTCTTCTCATGGTTCCTAGATGTCCTCATGCTTTCTAGATGCCTTCATAGTTCCAACATCATTTCATGGTTCCTGTGACTTCTTTTTTTCATATTTGTTTAAATAAGGTAAAAGACGTCTCTGTTTGCTTCCTCTTTGGACTAAACACTTTAGGAGGCACAATTCAAAATTCTGATGGACCATAAAGTCCATATACAGTGCCCGAGATATAGGTTTTGTCGTTAACTCAAGGGACTAAATGAGTTAAAGTGAACTTGTCATCAGGATATTTTCTGAGTCTTAGAGGAGTTCAGACCCATTCCCTTACTGCTCCAAACCTTGAGAGCGCATCTAGATAGATATTTCTCTATTAAGAGATCATGCCCACCCCGTACAACTATTTCATGCTTGCGGTAAAATTGACAGTTTTTATAATTTTCGGGGAGGAACCTTAGTCTTTTCTGAACCCTAAACATTGCTCCAGGTTCCGCTGAATGGACTGGATCAGTACTTGTATCATTTTGCTCTATCATATCCTAATCAGATGTATCATGCGTTTCACAATCAATCCAACATAAAGTGAATGTTTGATGCAGATACATAGTAGACAAGTCTTCTGGATCCCCCTCTAATCCCCCTGTGTGCATTATACCAATGTTTTGCTCCTGAAAGCTGTTTGAGTATTCGCATTGTTTAAGTATTTAGAGCAGAGTTACGTCTGATCTGACTCCTGAATATTTATAGCTGCTGTATATGAGCGACTTATTATATCGTCCTCAGGAGAGCTTTATAACGTTAAATAAGTGTTGTCATTTCGGTTCTTTGCTTTGAAAAACTATTTTTGCGATAAAAGCGTTCATCAAAAAAATACATTGATCACGTGAAATCCGACTGCTGGGACCATCAGTGATTAGCTGCAGGGAAATCTAGCAGTTAGGTCACTGTTCTGCAGCGCCCCCAGAGGCAAAGTGAAGCATTACACAATTCACAAAGGAAACAATTGTGAAATGTACTTGTGTTGGGCACTTGCAATAATCTGAGAATACCTAGAGAAAGATCCAACCAGGTGGAACAATTTCACCTTTAGTGCCTAATATTCCACAAGTCAGGCAGGGACAGTTTTGTTACAGGGGTGAGATGCAATAAGTGAGCAAGGGGTTTGGGTCTGTGAGGCAGTAGAGCCAGGTACAGTAGGTACAGTAGGTACAGTATTGGTAATCAGGAGGGTAGGCAGATAAAACGGGGTTCAACAATGGCGATATAGCAGATGCGGGTATGTGGCCAGTAATGGTAGTCAGGAAGCTAATCAGAGAGGTAGGCTTCAGTAGCAGTGATGTAGCAGAGCCAGATATGCAGTACAGTAATGGTTGTCGAGAGAGTAGTCAGATGAGCCAAGATTTAGCAATAGAGATATAGCAGAGCCATGTTTGCGATCAGTAGTAGTGGTCAGCAGGGTAGTCAGACAGGCAGGTGATGCAGCAGGATCAGCTAGGTGGGACAATAGTGGTTGTCTGGAGGTTGGTCAGATGAGCGATGGCTCAGTAGTGGTCATGTAGCAGAGCTGGCTATGCGTTACAACCAGTAGATAGTACTTGTCAGATGGTTTAGTTTATGTGATGTAACAAAACTGAGCATTCCGTACAATGAGGAAAAAACAAGAATAATCAAAGTAGCGGGAAAATAGAGGATATGGCTCTCTGCTTCATTATTCACCGGGTAGATGCTCATTTTGCGCATGTGCCGCCCCTACTAATTCTCACAGACCCTCTTTAAACCTCATGGTAGTGGCAGTTAGAAGAAAGGAGGATGGTTTTGAAATGATCATGGATGAGTAAATAACAATCCAACAGGGAAATTAGTCGGCCCCATTGGTCAATACTGCAGTAAGGCCCGGTCCCGGCTTTGTGCATCAGTCTGAGGACTAGTAAGGCCCATTGGTCAATACTGCAGTAAGGCCCGGTCCCGGCTTTGTGCATCAGTCTGAGGACTAGTAAGGCCCATTGGTCAATACTGCAGTAAGGCCCGGTCCCAGCTATGTGCATCAGTCTGGGGATTAGTAAGGCCCATTGGTCAATACTGCAGTAAGGCCCGGTCCCGGCTATGTGGGTCAGTCTGAGGACTAGTAAGGCCCATTGGTCAATACTGCAGTAAGGCCCGTTCCCGGCTTTGTGCATCAGTCTGGGGATTAGTAAGGCTCATTGATCAATACTGCAGTAAGGCCTGGTCCCGGCCTTGTGCATCAGTCTGGGGATTAGTAAGGCTCATTGATCAATACTGCAGTAAGGCCCGGTCCCGGCTTTGTGCATCAGTCTGGGGATTAGTAAGGCCCATTGGTCAATACTGCAGTAAGGCCTGGTCCCGGCCTTGTGCATCAGTCTGAGGACTAGTAAGGCCCATTGGTCAATACTGCAGTAAGGCCCAGTCCCGGCTATGTGCATCAGTCTGGGGATTAGAAAGGCCCATTGGTCAATACTGCAGTAAGGCCCGGTCCCGGCTATGTGCATCAGTCTGGGGATTAGAAAGGCCCATTGGTCAATACTGCAGTAAGGCCCAGTCCCGGCTATGTGCATCAGTCTGGGGATTAGTAAGGCCCATTGGTCAATACTGCAGTAAGGCCCGGTCCCGGCTATGTGCATCAGTCTGGGGATTAGTAAGGCCCATTGGTCAATACTGCACTAAGGCCCGGTCCCGGCTATGTGGGTCAGTCTGGGGATTAGTAAGGCCCATTGATCAATACTGCAGTAAGGCCCAGTCCCAGCTATGTGGGTCAGTCTGAGGATTAGTAAGGCCCATTGGTCAATACTGCAGTAAGGCCCGGTCCCGGCTTTGTGCATCAGTCTCGGGATTAGTAAGTCCCATTGGTCAATACTGCAGTAAGGCCCGGTCCCGGCTATGTGGGTCAGTCGGGGGATTAGTAAGGCCCATTGGTCAATACTGCAGTAAGGCCCTATCCCGGCTTTGTGCATCAGTCTGGGGATTAGTAAGGCCAATTGGTCAATACTGCAGTAAGGCCCGATCCCGGCTATGTGCATCAGTCTGGGGATTAGTAAGGCCCATTGGTCAATACTGCAGTAAGGCCCGGTCCCGGCCTTGTGCATCAGTCTGAGGACTAGTAAGGCCCATTGGTCAATACTGCAGTAAGGCCCGGTCCCGGCTATGTGCATCAGTCTGGGGATTAGTAAGGCCCATTGGTCAATACTGCAGTAAGGCCCGGTCCCGGCTATGTGCATCAGTCTGGGGATTAGTAAGGCCCATTGGTCAATACTGCAGTAAGGCCCGGTCCCGGCTATGTGCATCAGTCTGGGGATTAGTAAGGCCCATTGGTCAATACTGCACTAAGGCCCGGTCCCGGGTATGTGGGTCAGTCTGGGGATTAGTAAGTCCCATTGGTCAATACTGCAGTAAGGCCCGGTCCCAGCTATGTGCATCAGTCTGAGGACTAGTAAGGCCCATTGATCAATACTGCAGTAAGGCCCAGTCCCAGCTATGTGGGTCAGTCTGAGGATTAGTAAGGCCCATTGGTCAATACTGCAGTAAGGCCCGGTCCCGGCTTTGTGCATCAGTCGGGGGATTAGTAAGGCCCATTGGTCAATACTGCAGTAAGGCCCGGTCCCGGCTATGTGCATCAGTCTGAGGACTAGTAAGGCCCATTGGTCAATACTGCAGTAAGGCCCGGTCCCAGCTATGTGCATCAGTCTGGGGATTAGTAAGGCCCATTGGTCAGTACTGCAGCAAGGCCCGGTTCCAGCTATGTGGGTCAGTCTGAGGACTAGTAAGGCCCATTGGTCAATACTGCAGTAAGGCCCGGTCCCGGCTTTGTGCATCAGTCTGGGGATTAGTAAGGCTCATTGATCAATACTGCAGTAAGGCCCGGTCCCGGCTTTGTGCATCAGTCTGGGGATTAGTAAGGCCCATTGGTCAATACTGCAGTAAGGCCCGGTCCCGGCTATGTGCATCAGTCTGGGGATTAGTAAGGCCCATTGGTCAATACTGCAGTAAGGCCCGGTCCCGGCTATGTGCATCAGTCTGGGGATTAGTAAGGCCCATTGGTCAGTACTGCACTAAGGCCCGGTCCCGGCTATGTGGGTCAGTCTGGGGATTAGTAAGTCCCATTGGTCAATACTGCAGTAAGGCCCGGTCCCAGCTATGTGCATCAGTCTGAGGACTAGTAAGGCCCATTGATCAATACTGCAGTAAGGCCCAGTCCCAGCTATGTGGGTCAGTCTGAGGATTAGTAAGGCCCATTGGTCAATACTGCAGTAAGGCCCGGTCCCGGCTTTGTGCATCAGTCGGGGGATTAGTAAGGCCCATTGGTCAATACTGCAGTAAGGCCCGGTCCCGGCTTTGTGCATCAGTCGGGGGATTAGTAAGGCCCATTGGTCAATACTGCAGTAAGGCCCGGTCCCGGCTATGTGCATCAGTCTGAGGACTAGTAAGGCCCATTGGTCAATACTGCAGTAAGGCCCGGTCCCAGCTATGTGCATCAGTCTGGGGATTAGTAAGGCCCATTGGTCAGTACTGCAGCAAGGCCCGGTTCCAGCTATGTGGGTCAGTCTGAGGACTAGTAAGGCCCATTGGTCAATACTGCAGTAAGGCCCGGTCCCGGCTTTGTGCATCAGTCTGGGGATTAGTAAGGCTCATTGATCAATACTGCAGTAAGGCCCGGTCCCGGCTTTGTGCATCAGTCTGGGGATTAGTAAGGCCCATTGGTCAATACTGCAGTAAGGCCCGGTCCCGGCCTTGTGCATCAGTCTGAGGACTAGTAAGGCCCATTGGTCAATACTGCAGTAAGGCCCGGTCCCGGCTTTGTGCATCAGTCTGGGGATTAGTAAGGCCCATTGGTCAATACTGCAGTAAGGACCGGTCCCGGCTTTGTGCATCAGTCTGGGGATTAGTAAGGCTCATTGATCAATACTGCAGTAAGGCCCGGTCCCGGCTATGTGCATCAGTCTGGGGATTAGTAAGGCCCATTGGTCAATACTGCAGTAAGGCCCGGTCCCGGCTATGTGCATCAGTCTGGGGATTAGTAAGGCCCATTGGTCAATACTGCAGTAAGGCCCGGTCCCGGCTTTGTGCATCAGTCTGGGGATTAGTAAGGCCCATTGGTCAATACTGCAGTAAGGCCCGGTCCCGGCTATTTGCATCAGTCTGGGGATTAGTAAGGCCCATTGGTCAATACTGCACTAAGGCCCGGTCCCGGCTATGTGCATCAGTCTGGGGATTAGTAAGGCCCATTGGTCAATACTGCAGTAAGGCCCGGTCCCGGCTATGTGGGTCAGTCTGGGGATTAGTAAGTCCCATTGGTCAATACTGCAGTAAGGCCCGGTCCCGGCTATGTGGGTCAGTCTGGGGATTAGTAAGGCCCATTGGTCAATACTGCAGTAAGGCCCGGTCCCAGCTATGTGCATCAGTCTGAGGATTAGTAAGGCCCATTGATCAATACTGCACTAAGGCCCGGTCCCGGCTTTGTGCATCAGTCGGGGGATTAGTAAGGCCCATTGGTCAATACTGCAGTAAGGCCCGGTCCCGGCTATGTGTATCAGTCTGGGGATTAGTAAAGCCCATTGGTCAATACTGCAGTAAGGCCCGGTCCCGGCTATGTGCATCAGTCTGGGGATTAGTAAAGCCTATTGGTCAATACTGCACTAAGGCCCGGTCCCGGCTTTGTGCATCAGTCGGGGGATTAGTAAGGCCCATTGGTCAATACTGCAGTAAGGCCCGGTCCCGGCTATGTGGGTCAGTCTGGGGATTAGTAAAGCCCATTGGTCAATACTGCAGTAAGGCCCGGTCCCGGCTATGTGTATCAGTCTGGGGATTAGTAAAGCCTATTGGTCAGTACTGCAGTAAGGCCCGGTCCCGGCTATGTGTATCAGTCTGGGGATTAGTAAAGCCTATTGGTCAGTACTGCAGTAAGGCCCGGTCCCGGCTATGTGTATCAGTCTGGGGATTAGTAAAGCCCATTGGTCAATACTGCAGTAAGGCCCGGTCCCTGCTATGTACATCAGTCTGAGGACTAGTAAGGCTCATTGGTCAATACTGCAGTAAGGCCCGGTCTCGGCTATGAGCATCAGTCTGAGGACTAGTAAGGCTCATTGATCAATACTGCAGTAAGGCCCGGTCCCGGCTATGTGCATCAGTCTGAGGACTAGTAAGGCTCATTGATCAATACTGCAGTAAGGCCCGGTCCCGGCTATGTGCATCAGTCTGAGGACTAGTAAGGCTCATTGGTCAATACTGCAGTAAGGCCCGGTCCCAGCTATGTGCATCAGTCTGAGGATTAGTAAGGCCCATTGATCAATACTGCACTAAGGCCCGGTCCCGGCTTTGTGCATCAGTCGGGGGATTAGTAAGGCCCATTGGTCAATACTGCAGTAAGGCCCGGTCCCGGCTATGTGTATCAGTCTGGGGATTAGTAAAGCCCATTGGTCAATACTGCAGTAAGGCCCGGTCCCGGCTATGTGCATCAGTCTGGGGATTAGTAAAGCCTATTGGTCAATACTGCACTAAGGCCCGGTCCCGGCTTTGTGCATCAGTCGGGGGATTAGTAAGGCCCATTGGTCAATACTGCAGTAAGGCCCGGTCCCGGCTATGTGGGTCAGTCTGGGGATTAGTAAAGCCCATTGGTCAATACTGCAGTAAGGCCCGGTCCCGGCTATGTGTATCAGTCTGGGGATTAGTAAAGCCTATTGGTCAGTACTGCAGTAAGGCCCGGTCCCGGCTATGTGTATCAGTCTGGGGATTAGTAAAGCCCATTGGTCAATACTGCAGTAAGGCCCGGTCCCGGCTATGTGTATCAGTCTGGGGATTAGTAAAGCCTATTGGTCAGTACTGCAGTAAGGCCCGGTCCCGGCTATGTACATCAGTCTGAGGACTAGTAAGGCTCATTGGTCAATACTGCAGTAAGGCCCGGTCTCGGCTATGAGCATCAGTCTGAGGACTAGTAAGGCTCATTGATCAATACTGCAGTAAGGCCCGGTCCCGGCTATGTGCATCAGTCTGAGGACTAGTAAGGCTCATTGATCAATACTGCAGTAAGGCCCGGTCCCGGCTATGTGCATCAGTCTGAGGACTAGTAAGGCTCATTGGTCAATACTGCAGTAAGGCCCGGTCCCGGCTTTGTGCATCAGTCTGAGGACTAGTAAGGCTCATTGATCAATACTGCAGTAAGGCCCGGTCCCGGCTATGTGCATCAGTCTGAGGACTAGTAAGGCCCATTGGTCAATACTGCAGTAAGGCCCGGTCTCGGCTATGAGCATCAGTCTGAGGACTAGTAAGGCCCATTGGTCAATACTGCAGTAAGGCCCGGTCCCGGCTATGTGCATCAGTCTGAGGACTAGTAAGGCCCATTGGTCAATACTGCAGTAAGGCCCGGTCCCGGCTATGTGCATCAGTCTGAGGACTAGTAAGGCCCATTGGTCAATACTGCAGTAAGGCCCGGTCTCGGCTATGAGCATCAGTCTGAGGACTAGTAAGGCCCATTGGTCAATACTGCAGTAAGGCCCGGTCTCGGCTATGTGCATCAGTCTGAGGACTAGTAAGGCCCATTGGTCAATACTGCAGTAAGGCCCGGTCCCGGCTATGTGCATCAGTCTGGGGATTAGTAGAGCCCATTGGTCAATACTGCACTAAGGCCCGGTCCCGGCTATGTGTATCAGTCTGGGGATTAGTAGAGCCCATTGGTCAATACTGCAGTAAGGCCCGGTCCCGGCTATGTGCATCAGTCTGAGGACTAGTAAGGCTCATTGATCAATACTGCAGTAAGGCCCGGTCCCGGCTATGTGTATCAGTCTGGGGATTAGTAGAGCCCATTGGTCAATACTGCAGTAAGGCCCGGTCCCGGCTATGTGTATCAGTCTGAGGACTAGTAAGGCCCATTGGTCAATACTGCAGTAAGGCCCGGTCCCGGCTTTGTGCATCAGTCTGGGGATTAGTAAGAGGCTATTGGGAAATTTTCTATCTATTACAAGCCTAGTATAGCGGCACTATTAATTCTGAATTAGCAGAAGTCAGTAATGATGGGCGTCTTCTCAATCACAACTTTTAATTCCATTGTATCAGAATTTCTTCTTCTCACCGCCACAATTGCATTCATTTAGGCAATTACATTAATGGGAGCGTCTGTACATCAGGTCGTCGGACTTTAATAGCATTTTACATTGAAGCTGAATTGTATTTGCTCATTTGAAGACAAGCTGCCAATCTTAGATCCATCATTTCTAATGGCCAGTACAGAGTGGAGATGAATATATTCTACGTCTCACGGAATATATGGAATTGTTTCCTTTATTTTATTTCGGCTTCTAGATTAAGCACTCCATGTACAGAAAACCGATGAGGAACCTCTTCTGATAAAAACACAAGTATATATTTTATGTTAACAGCTTGCCCATATATTGTCCTATGCATGCCTAGTAATCCAGAATATTTGGTAATCCAGCATTCTGGATTATATTATTTTATGCCTATTAATTTATATTATTTTGTGCTATGTTAAATTATTCTCCTTTTATTACCTAATATGATATTATAGCTATGTTATATTGTATTGTCACATTATATTACATCGCTTCAAATAAATTGCTATTAGATTATATTGTTACATTATAAATATTATATTATATATTATAAATTATGTCATATTATGTTACAATGATAATATTATGCTATATTACGCTATTATAATATTATATGATATAATTCACTATATCGATAAAAGTACGTGCTCCTTCCACATTTCCACATCTCCAGGAACTTTTCTGACCCCCATCCTACATCCATAGACAGTAATATGGAGTCGCCCCTCTGCAGATATAACGGCTCCTGCTCTTCTGGGAAGGATTTCTACAGGATTTTGGAGGAGTCTGAACATTTTTGCCCCTTGATCCAGAAAAGCATTTGTGGGGTCAGATCTTGATGTTGGGGGTCCGGGCTCACAACCTGTGGTCTAAGTGTTGGATGGGGCTGAGGTCCGGGCTCTGTGCGGCCGCTCATGTTCTTCTCCCTCTATGACTGTATGGAGCTTGGTGCACTGGGTACAGCTATGGGGAACAGAAAAGGGCGAACCCCAGACTGTTCCCACAAAGATAGAAGCTAAAATTGTCCACAATGTTTTGTGCTGAAGGATTAAGATTTCCCTTCACTGGTACCAAGGAGCCGAGGCCGCCCATGATCTCATCCCATACCATTATCCTCCTCCACCATCTGTACGGGGGGCACAATGCAGTCAGGGGGTAACGTCCTCCTGGAATCACCAAACCCAGACTCCTCCATCAGACGCAGATACAGAAGTGTGATCCGTCACTGCACAGAACACGTCTCCTCCAGAATCCAGTGATGGCGGCTTTACACCACTCCATACGACGCTTGTGCTTGGTGATGTACGGCTACATACAGCTGCTCGGCCATGAAGATCTAGGCGGGGGTGCAGTGTTTGTGCTGCTGTTAATAACAGTGGAGGTTTGGACTCTACAGTTATGAGGGTGACTTTTTCTGCCCTCTGCTCCTTAGCACTCGGCCCTCCGCTCTGTAACGTTACGGGGTCTCCACTTTGTGGCGGAGTTGCTGCAGTTCCTTCCACTTTTCAATAATATCATTCACAGGTGATGGGGGAAGATTCAGGAGGAAGAAAAGTCATGATCAGATTTGGCCCCCGGTGGCTCCTATTACAGGACAGCGCTCGTATCAGTGACCTCTGCACCACCGGCCATTCTGTCACATGTTAGTAAAGGCAGACGTTACGGCATCCCCAGATCAACACCTGGTCGTCTAATGGTTAGACGGAGACCTGGAGAGGCGTACAAGCCACAGTGTCTTGCACCCAATGTGAAATTTGGTGGAGGATCAGTGATGATCTGGGGAGGCTTCAGCAAGGCTGGAATTGGGCAGTTTAATCTTTGCGAAGGACGTATGAATCAAGCTACATACCAGGTTATCCTTGAAAAACAGTTGATTCCTTCTGCTCAGGCAATGTTCCCCAACTCTGAGGACTTGTTTTTCCAGCAGGACCATGCGCCATGCCACACAGCTAGGTCAATCAAGGTGTGGATGAAGGACCACCACATCAAATCCCTGTCATGGCGGCCCAATCTCCAGACCTGAACCCCATTGAAAACCTCTGGAATGTAATCAGGAGGATGATGGATAGTCACAAGCCATCAAACAAAGAAGAACTGCTTAAATGTTTGTACCAGGAGAGGCATAAGGTCACCCAAAAAGCAGTGTGAAAGACTGGTGGAAAGAATGCCAAGACGCATGGAAGCTGTGATTAAAAATCATGGTTATTCCACAAAATATTGATTTCTGAACTCATCCTGAGTTAAAACATTAGTATTGTTGTTTCTAAATCATTATGAACTCTTTTTTTTTTTTTGCATTATTTGAGGTCTGCAAGCACTGAATTTTTTGTTATTTTCACCATTTCTCATTTTCAGAAAATAAATACAAAATGTATTGTTTGGAACTTCAGAGACATGTTGTCAGAAGTTTATAGAACAAAAGAACAATTTACATTTTACTCAAAAATATACCTCTAAAGAGAAAAATCAGACTAACTGAACATTTTGCAGTGGTCTCTTTATTTTTGCCAGAGCTGTATGTTCTTGTATTGAGAATGGGTCAAAACTCTGAGATGACTATATATTGATTAGACTGTGATAAATGATTGATTGTCCTCTCCACATCGTAGTGATTAATGCTCCTTGTTCTTACGGAATTAATAACTGGAACATGGAGGTGATAGAATAAGGGAAAGTGCCTCGCTGGCACAATAAGCACCATGGTATAGATTGCTGATAATTATTTTAAGTCCTCACTTGCCGAGATACAACAGCAACACCAAGTTAATTTCATCGATTTATTTTCTAGTAAAATGCATGTTGCAATGTTTAGTAGGAGGAGGAAACTCCTGCATGTTAGTAATATCGATATTTAAAATGTAACAGTCTCTTCAGGAGAACTTGCAGTGGAATGTCTGTGTGTTCCACTAGCTCCTCCCTCCTTCTGTGTGTTCCACTCGCTCCTCCCTCCTTCCGTGTGTTCCACTAGCTCCTCCCTCCTTCCGTGTGTTCCACTAGCTCCTCCCTCCTTGCGTGTGTTCCACTCGCTCCTCCCTCCTTCCGTGTGTTCCACTAGCTCCTCCCTCCTTCCTTGTCTCCTCCTCTTCCTATAGACTTTTAAAAGCTCCAACTGTCATCTCTGATCTCGGTAATGGGAAAATCTGTTTTCTCTGAATTTTACCCCTGAATTAAGAATGTAAGATGAGAATAGAAAGAAGCAGGTTTCTCTGATAAGACACATTACAAAGTTTCCTATCTACATGTTGTGAGGCTGTGGCCTCTGATACAGCTAGGGGGCACTGTTTGTTCTCCCCAGAATGTGCATGCAGACGGATGAAGTCCATAGGTGTGCATGAGAGTCACGGATCTCCGGTCCGGGTTTTCCATGTGGCTGGAGGCCACAGGTTTGTGTGTGTTTAAAAGCCCTGCAGTAAGGGGTATGGGTGTGTCAGGTGTCTGGCCAGGAGAGGCCAGGTGTGTGTCAGTGTCAGTCTGGTGTGTGCTGGTCTGCCGAGTGCATGGAGGCAGAGGCCAGCAGAGCCAGCACCCAGGGCAGCTGAATAGCCTGGCACCCGCAGCGTACACAGAGATGCAAGTCATCCATGTTACTGGTCTCGGATGTGGACAGTCCTGTGCCCGGAGGTGGATGTCCTGTACCCGAAGGAGTCGGATGTGGACAGTCATGTGCCCGGAGGTGGATGTCCTGTACCCAAAAGAGGACTAGCATGTGCAACGATTGCAAACAGGTGAATATGGTGCCCGGCTGCTATCCGGAGGATATCCTGAACTGTGTACGACTGTGTGAGTAAAGAGTCTGTAAAGAGACTGTGATACAGCGATGCAGGACACCCACGAGAACTAGTCAGAGGAGGGCTGGCATGTGTAGTGTCTGCAACATATGAGGCTGTGTGTATGGAGACGTATAGAAACTGTGAGATGGCGTGCGGTCGCCCAGGGAAACTGGACAAGGGAAGTCTGGCCTGTTTAGGGACCGCAAATCTAAAGCCATGTGATATGTATTGCTTTGAACTGGTGTAAACTGGTCACTGATATTATCCACTGAAGTTATATGCATTTATGTGAAGTGGACTTTAATGCTGTGAAGAAACACATTAAAAGAGACTTTTGTGTTTGAAATTGTGGGTCACTGCTTCTTCACTGCGTACGATGCTACTGCAGCTTTACATAGTACACTCTTGATTTATGAAATAAAATTAATCTAACATTTGCACTTTAGCCATACCCCCTGTGTTTTATTCTCTGTATATAAGCTTTTGCTTTTTTGTAGTCTACACTGTTCGTAATCATACATGCAGAAAAGGGGAAAGAACCTACTTGCCAATTTCTAAGACAAGTAACCGAGAAGAGGCACTGTTTGCCGTAAATTTTGTATGTAGCCACACCCATTTACATAAGACACACCCATATTTGATTCCCCTCCTTTCAATTTGAAAAAACTCTTTGTAATTGCTGGTTTCTGGTTTTCCTCCCGACGAGGAATTGTTTTTTTAAATTGATATTAAAGAGGGCGAGGCTTGTGCACATGTTCCTTTAAATGGGCAGTTGGGAGGTCACCTAATGTATTAGGGTCACACTTTATGAAAATGTTTGTTTCTCTACATTCCTCACTCTACCTCAGATAAAAATGGAGAAAAAGTCATACCTGGTCCTGTAGAAATAGGTGTGAGGGGACTTTAATTTTCGGCATGTGTGAACCGTGCGTTTTTCCTTACTCTGGAGTGTTATCTCTGGCAGGTTTTCCTCTGGTCCCGCACGTTGTCCTTGTACGGCCTGTAACTGCATGTGCCTGTCACGTTTACTGGGAAGTTAGATGGATGGCCTGTTGTTTCCACTGGATCAAAGCCAGGAAAAGGTCTCACAAGTTAGCAGCGTGCATCCCAGGAGAAGCACTACTTAGCCTGGGCATCCTTACCAGATAAATAGCCGTACTGGATACAGTGGATTTCAGTATTTGTGAGCGTACAAGTTCCCGCTGTGAGGGAGCGGCGGCTTACCGGCTCCTGCTGGGCAAATGCATGTAAATAAGAGGGAGGCTAAAGAAACGAAGCAGGTAGTAAAAGGACTAACACAGAGTTTATGGCAGGGAACCACTTTCCTTTTTTACCTATAATGAGGCAAAAATGGGAAGATCCTGGGCACCAATGCAAAATCTGTATCAGAGACGCCGCATATGTGCAAGGTGCCCAGGATGGTAGCTATGGGCGAGCTGCTGCTCCATAACGCCCTGGCACTTTACAAATAAATTGTGTCCTCGTCCATTAGCGTCATACTGTGTACATTGCATTGTACTCACTTGCAGACTGTAGGCCTTCGCCGTCTCCATGCCCTCAGTTCCAGGAGCAGCCGCACAGACATTTTAACAAGTTCAACTTTACTTAACAGTTCAAGTACATTAGTCTTTAACAAGCAGTATCGAGCACAGAACCTTCCATTTCTTGTTAAATCAACACAGTACATTTCAAGCTTTTCCTTATGTTCAGCTCAAACTATCCGTACTTTAACAGGTCCTGTTAGCCCTAGGGATTTGCCATCTGGCACCGGAGTATTTCTGAGATCCGCTATGTTTCCCTCACGGTTCTCTGTCCGGTTTCTCCTGTATGAAAGGGATTAAGGCACACTCCTAAGTGCCTAGTTCGGGCCGTAGGCCCTGGACATTGCAAGAAGATTAAGAACTTTGTTCGAAATGCGTTAGGCGTTTAGGGGCTGATGTTTTCTTCTTGACATGAAAATAAAATATTGAAGATTTTTATGAAGAGACGCCTGGGGCTGGAACTTTTTTCTCCTTCTTTTGACATTGCAAGAAGGTCTGCAGTAAATTTGGTACGTCCTCATGCTGCCAAGTGCCTCCAATCCACTACATCTTGAACTTGATCTTCACACTTACTCTCACTAATTAAACCAGGAAGTGTTTACCGTCTTTACTTTACCCTTTACCCTCCCATGCTAGGCTGGTCCCAAACATTTAACAGTATTGTACACTAGTCTTATCACTTAAACACTAACAAGGCCCACCACTACCTACCTTGCTCTATCTATCACTGTTCAGGGCCCTAAATGCTAACCTACTGTATATCTATAGTCACTCTCTCTATCTTAAGCACTAAAATATGTCCTATGCTTTTTGTATACCTGAGTGTACCAGAGTTATCTCACCATTATCTTGTAGGACCCACGCAGCAGCATCAGTACCTACCACATTTTGCATTAGTTACAACAGACTCTATACATTTTACGTGTCATCATAAAACACAATAAAACCGCGTGTCAATTTTCACATTACGTAGAAGCTGGAGAAATAGTGGAGATAAATCAGCGTTGCCAAAGGTATCAAATGCAGATAGAGAACGTAGAAATTGAAATGAGGTTTTATTCAACGCATTTCGAGGCACACCTGCTTCTTCTTCAGGACAAATCACAGAGATAAGAGTACAGCTCACAATATGCCAGTATAAGTAGACAAATTATTTAAAAAAGGCGCTCAAATAACGGCCCTTAACAATCATATGACCGGGTTACCATGTCATCCAGTTAAAACAATGTGTGTAGGAGTATATGAGCTCAAACAAAGGGAAATTCAGTGTATAGGACTAAAAAAGAAAGGGAAGAAGCGAATAAAAGAAATTAAATTTATGAGAAAAGTTTTATTTCTATTAAACATCCATTTCTAAGAAACAGGTGTGTCTCGAAACGCGTTGAATAAAAACCATATTTGAATTTCTTAGTTCTCTATCTGCATTTGATACCGTTGGCAGCGAGGATTTACCCCCACTCTGTCCCATCTTCTACATGATATACCATTGTGGATCTGGATCAGCCTATAACCCATAGAGTTGAATGGGCAATGGCCATCAGATTCTCATGTCTGCTGCAAATTTTTTTCTCGAACCACTCGGCCCAAGAAAAAGTCAAACATGTGCACGGCCCCATAGAATAACATGGGTATGAGTACTATGAAAAAATCACGGATAGCCCTCATCCAATTTATACGGTTTGGTGCCCGAGCCCTATGATTGATGATTTATGATACTGGGTTCTTGCCTGATCTACAATCCCCAAATCAGACCATGAACTAATACAGATCCGAGCAAAGACTCTGATTTTGTGTCATGATCAGTTCCATCTGTTCCCTAATCCCTACTAACATGCATTGGGTGACTGAGTAGGAAGCAGGGGGCAGATCGGAGGCAATGTTACTTCAGCATCAGACTACACATTATTTGTTTGTAGTCTGTAACCATAGAAACACATTAATCTGCATAGGAGCATTACGTACTATGGCAAGGTGTTTCTAGTGCTTCATTTTTCACATTAAAGTTATTGTTATTGAAGACAAAGCGTTGCAATTTTTACTAGTGATGAGTGAATATACTTTTTAGGCCGGCGTCACACTAGACGTAAGTAAATACGGTCTGTTTTTTACGGCCGTACTACGCAGTAATTGTCCAAAAACACTGTTCCGTATTCAATGCGAGGATGCGATTTTTTACGCAGAAATTTATCCGTGTGTCATCCGTATGGCATCCGTATGGCTTCCGTACGGCGATTTTTTTCTCGCAGGCTTGCAAAATGAACATATCATGGATCCATCGGCTCAAATATTCTTAAAAACATATATACAGTCTATATATATACATACTGTATATATATATATATATATGTCAGTGAGATATATATATATATATATATTTATATTTAATGCAGCGCTAGATAGCAGAAATGCCGGTAATTCAATTGCCGGCTTTTCATATCTCCTTCACAAACCTGACAGGATATGAGACATGGTTTACATACAGTAAAAGATCTCATATCCCTTCTTTTATTACATATTCCTCTTTAGTAATGAAAGAAGTGTCTTTGTGTCAAATTTGGGGTCTCTAGCTATTAAATTAAAGGGTTAAATGCTGGAAAAAATTGCCGTGGGCTCCTGCGCAATTTTCTCTGCCAGAGTGGGAAAGCCAGTGACTGAGGGCAGATATTAATAGCCTGGAGAGGGTCCATGGAAATTGGACCCCCCCGGCTAAAAACATCTGCCCCAGCCATCCTAGAAAAGGCACATCTGTAAGATTCCCCTGTAGCAGTGGGATATGGGGTAATAAAGGGTTAATGTCACCTTGCTATTGTAAGGTGACATTAAGCCAGGTTAATAATGGAGAGGCGTCAATTATGACAACTATCCATTATTAATCCAATAGTACGAAATGGTTAATAAAACACACACACATTATTAAAAACTATTTTAATGAAATAAAGACACAGGGTGTTTTAATATTTTATTATACTCTTAATCCACCTGAAGACCCTTGTCACCTGAAACAAAGTTAAAAAAACAAACAACAATATTCCATACCTTCCGTCGTTGCAGTCTTGTCCCACGCTGAAAATCCATCTGAAGGGGTTAAATCGTTTTACACCCAGGAGCTCTGCTAATGCAGCTGTGCTCCTGACTGTAAAACTTGGTGAATGAATGGAATGCAGAGGAATGTACTGTAGTTACCTCGAGTCACGGTGATGCGCCCTCTGCTGGATGAACTCATATGAACTCGAGCGTGGGAAAATATTCTGAAAAGTTCCCAGGCTCGAGTTCGAGCTAGTGAGCCTCCACAGTGGTACCCACTGAGCTACCATACAGTACTAACCACTGAGCCACCATACAGTGCTTACCACTCAGCCACCATACAGTGCTAACCACTGAACCACTATACAGTGCTAACCACTGAGCCACCATACAGTGATAATCACTGAGCCACTATACTATGCTAACCATTCAACCACCATACATTGATAACCACTGAGCCACCAAACAGTGCTAACCACTCAGTGACGCTGCTACCATTAGGCGATTTGAGCTCTTTGACTCAGGCGGCAGAAGAGAGGGGGCGGCAGATTCTGTAGTACCCGGCCCCTAGGGGCCCCCAGCCAGGAGTGGACATACCGCCAATGCCACTGCTCTGGGGCCGAGAGGTGGAGGGTGGCCCCTGCAGGCAGGCCCCGTATCAAAACCACTGACACATACAGTGCTAACTAGGCCTCATTCACACGTTCAGTATTTGGTCAATATTTTTCATCCGTATTTGGTAAGCCAAAACCAGGAGAGGAACAATCACAGGAAAAGTATCATAGAAACACTGGTTTTGGCTTACAAATACTGGTGTAACATACTGAACGTGGCTTTAATGTGATTTCCATATAGATTTTTTTATACGTTGGAGCGATAGCGTGATACTTTCATGTAGACATAATTTAGAGAAAATGGAAAAAGGCCGAAGTGTCGTATATAATATCTGATATGGAATGTCACAGAGGACTGAGTCACAGATTGTTTCTTTATTGAACTGTTTGTCAATGACGAGAAACCATAGAATATTGTGGAATAAGTGATCCGGGACATCGGCTCCTCTGTACAAACAAATGCAAATGCCAACGTTTTTATTTCTATTCCTCTCCGGCTCACAGTTGCTGCGCGGCGCGAGATGCGCGATTTCTGGTAAAATATTGATGAGAGGATAATATTCCAATAATGGCCCCCAGGTTTATTCCAAGCGCCGTCACTTCTCATTTCATCTTCTAAATTATTTCCTATTACCAAGGATATTAAATAAAAATATTGTAATGCACTCGCTTCACACGGAAGCCGGCGCTGTGATAAAAAAAAAAGGATGTGTCTATATCAGTTTCTATGGAAAGTTCGGTGACAGCCGGGATGGCTTAATACGGTTTTCTTATTTATGGCAGAGTTGAAGCTGCTGACTCTGGAAAAGCTGGGTTGATTGCAGTCACATTGGTGGTCACCCAGCTTTCCCAGTATCAGATATACAGTAAGCAGATGGTTAAAATGTAATAAAACGACTTTATATTTGAAAGTTTGGATTTCGCATCAGCTTACCTCCGTATCCCTCATCCATGGGTCAAACGCACCCTACAGGTGTAATCAATGGTCAGAGACCTTCATCAGGCTCAGTGCTTAAGAGCAATTCTTCACAGACCACACACCAACCCCCTAAATAAAATATGGCCCTAGAAACTATGCAGTTAATATAGTCAGATGCTCAGACCCCCTAAATAATTTCAGAGGCCTAACCCCCTACGATTTTGCAAAAAATTTCCTTGAAGTTTATTGCACCAAATTCTTCAAAACGGAGCACGCAAATTCACAAATCTTTTGCACAATTTATTTTTGTCTTTTACCTTATTTTTTGGCATCGTTTAGAGCAGTGTTTTTCAACCAGTGTGCCGCGGCACACTAGTGTGCCGCGACACATGGTCGGGTGTGCCGCGGGGAACGGGAGTCAGCTGTTCTCTGTGCCGACTGTCAAGCTGACAGCCGGCACAGAGAAGCTGCAGCGCGCCGGCTCCCGGAGATCAATTGTACTCGCAGACATCTACCAGCTGCGAGTACAATTGAGGCTCTGACCGCTGGGTCAGAGCGACGCCAGCAGCGTGATCAAGTCATGTGATCACGCTGCTGACGTCACTATCCGGCGCGCAGGAGAAAGAAGAGACTTGGTGGTAAGTGCAAAAACGCTAGTGCATGCCCTTATCATCTCCCGCCTCGACTACTGCAACCTCCTACTCTCTGGACTCCCCTCTAGCACTCTGGCACCACTCCAATCCATCCTACACTCTGCTGCCCGACTAATCCACCTGTCCCCCCGCTATTCCCCAGCCTCTCCCCTGTGTCAAGCCCTTCACTGGCTTCCTATCGCCCAGAGACTCCAGTTCAATACCCTCACACTGACGTACAAAGCCATCCACAACCTGTCTCCTCCATACATCTGTGACATGGTCTCCCGGTACCTACCTACACGCGACCTCCGATCCTCCCAAGATCTCCTTCTCTACTCCCCTCTCATCTCCTCTTCCCATAACCGCATCCAAGACTTCTCCCGTGCTTCCCCCATACTCTGGAACTCTCTACCCCAACACATCAGACTCTCGCCTACCATAGAAACCTTCAAAAAGAACCTGAAGACTCATCTCTTCCGACAAGCCTACAGCCTGCAGTGATCCTGAACCTACTGAACAGCCGCACAGCCAGCTCTTCCCTCTCCTAGTGTATCCTCACCCACCCCCTGCAGACTGTGAGCCCTCGCGGGCAGGGTCCTCCCTCTTTATGTACTCGTGTGCCTTGTTATCTGCTCATGTTTAATGTATTTGTCTATATTTGCCCCGTATTCACATGTAAAGCGCCATGGAATAAATGGCGCTATAAAAATGTATAATAATAAAAAAAATAAAAAGTGCTCCTGTGCTGTGGAGCTGAAGACACCGAAGATTCAGCGTGGGGCGGGTTTATGGGGAGTATGTGAGGGGATTTATTAAGTGTGTGGGGGGATTTATTCAGTGTGTGGGGGGGATTTATTCAGTGTGTGGGGGGATTTATTCAGTGTGTGGGGGGGATTTATTCAGTGTGTGGGGGGATTTATTCAGTGTGTGGGGGGGATTTATTCAGTGTGTGGGGGGGATTTATTCAGTGTGTGGGGGGGATTTATTCAGTGTGTGTGGGGATTTATTCAGTGTGTGGGGGGGATTTATTCAGTGTGTGTGGGGATTTATTCAGTGTGTGGGGGGGATTTATTCAGTGTGTCGGGGGGGTTTATTCAGTGTGTACGTGGGGGGGGGGGCTGGAATTTATTTAGCATGTGTGGGGCAGGGTGCATTTATTCTGTGGAAGGGCAGTGGATATATTCTGTGGGGGTGAGTGGGGAGATGGGGGTGGACACAGTAGCGAGGGGAAAAATGTGTGCTGACAGTACTGGGAGCAACGGTGATGGGATGTGTGAGGACAGTATGGGGAGTCGGGGGAATGTGTGAGGAGGAAATATGGAGAGAGCAAAGGGGTATGTTAGCAGGGGGGGATGTACAGGAGGAGGCTATTAGAAATGTGTGCAGACAGTATGGGGGGATGAAAGTGTGAGTGGACACATAATAGATACTGAGTAGTGTGAGGGTAACAGCCAGGAGGAGACAGTATGCCAAGTAGGAGGAGTGTAATGAAGGGGCACAGTAGAGAGACTGGGCTCTCTATGAGGGACACCGTATGAGAAGGCAGTGTGAAGTATGGAAAAGAGAGAGAGGGCAGTGTGGATGGCATGTACCATAAGAGGGACAGTGAGGGTCATATGTGCTGGGAATAAAGTGAGGGGCAATTATTTACTCAGGGGCTCAGCCTAGGGCAGATATTGTTATTCTGGAGCATTATAATAACACTGCTATCTTTAAGGGTGTTGTGTCGGGATGTGCTGCAGAAGACAGGAGAAGATGGAAGTCTGCAGAAACGAGCTCTGCCGGTGGATGAGAAGAGTCATCATCATGGCATCTGGACAAGGTGAAGATGAAAAGAAAGAGGTGACTCCACAAACAACGTCATCTATCAGGTACCTGGATGTAAATGTGTTTTTTTTGTGATACTAATTCTCATTTTTATTTGTTAGGAACATTAAAGGGGATGTCCAAGGTTGTGATGAGTCTGCAGTCATACTATGTGACTGCAGACTTCTGAATTCTCACAGTGCACACTGCTATCATAATTCTCTGATGTTGGTGATTTACATACATGCGGTCACGTGCTGACTAGACATGTGTGGCCTCATTCAATGAAAATGAATTGACTGAGGCCGGACACGTCTAGTTAGAATGTGGCCAGAAGTATCCAAATCACATACTTGTGCTGTCATGACCGTCCACTCTGGCCACCGGCAAGGGAGAATCCTGAAAGTGTGCAGTGCTTGCGCTGTGAGAATTCAGAAGCCTGCAGTCACATAGAATGACTGCAGACTTTCATCTCAAACCTGGACGCACCATTTTGTGCCATTTTGGTTGGTGGTGTGCCTCGGGATTTATTAAGTATAAAAAGTGTGCCGCGGCTCAAAAAAGGTTGAAAATCACTGGTTTAGAGCAAAAAGTCGCAGGTTTTACTTTAAAGGAAACCTGTCACCTGAATTTGGCGGGACCGGTTTTCGGTCATATGGGCTGAGTTTTCGGGTGTTTGATTCCCCCTTTCCTTACCCGCTGGCTGCATGCTGGCTGCAATATTGGATTGAAGTTCATTCTCTGTCCTCCGTAGTACATGCCTGCGCAAGGCAAGGCACGCGCAGTATGCTTTGCCCAACTGCGGGCAAAGCCAAAAAGTATTAGTGCGCATGCGCCGGCGCACTATGTCTCGGAAGTATTTCGCTGTGTTCTGGTGCATGCGCACTAATGCTTTTCGGTTTTTCCCGCAGTTGGGCAAAGCATACTGCGCGTGCCTTGCCTTGCGCAGGCGTGTACTATGGAGGACAGAGAATGAACTTCAATCCAATATTGCGGCCAGCATGCAGCCAGCGGGTAAGGAAAGGGTGAATCAAACACCGGAAAACTCCGCCCATATGACCGAAAACCGGTCCCGCCAAATTCAGGTGACAGGTTCCCTTTAAGAATTGCAAGATTTGAGCACACAGAAAAAATAAGAACTACAGAAAATCATTCCAGGTTGGGACTGGAGTACTTTTGCGTGACCGATGAGAATTGAGTCACAATTTATGTATGAGAGAAAACATATGGAAACCCCAAACCTTGCCCATAAAGACGAGCATAAAAAACGAACAAACAGGGAACACCTACAAAATAAACTTGTAAAAAGGCGCAAATTTAAAAAAAAGCGCAAATGAGAAACTGTGAAAAAGCATAAAAAACTAGACCAAAAAAAATCATTAAAAAAATGCAAAAATGAATCTGGACCCAAGACTTATAAAAAATTGAGCACTGAAAGTCTCACACATGACAGATGGAGATACTCTGGAGTAGGGGATTGTTGGCTTAGATACTAGCTTAGATACAAGAGCTGAAAACTCAGTACGTCGGTTGACATCACTGAGGATCCAGATCCGGATGGCACTATGTGCTGTATCCCCCATTTTCACTCCCTCCAGTGCTGCTCAGAATATGGGTCACAGGAAAAGATCTCGTTACTACAGGACACAATTACTAAAAATCCGGTCCCAAAACCGATGAAAAGATCTCGTTACTACAGGACACAATTACTAAAAATCCGGTCCCAAAACCGATCCCCCGTATCAATACTGTAATATGAGCTACTCTTCATCCATGGAAATAATTGCTAAGACTCCATGAAATCTATTGATTCTGTAGCACTTGTGGCAATTATTCCGGACGTGCACCGACTTGGCGTCACATCACGTGGCCTCGAAAAGTCTTTACACTGAGATATTAGGAGCTCGGTTATGTCTCCAGAAAGTGGAGCTGTCTTGACCGCAAATGACAGAGGATGGTAATTATTCCATTGTGGGCCTCGTGCCAGCTCTCTCATCTTTACCCAAAGTCTAGGAAGGAGCTCACGCTGTGACTGCCGAAATAATCTCCAGGTTTTGTCTTCTTGCAATTAGTCCTAAAAAGGTAAATAAATAATCAGGAGGCGGCTAACGAGAAGCACATATGCCACTCGTTGTCCCAGGGTCGGTCTAACCATTAATTAACCAAAACAAATCCTTTTAAAATGTATCAAATACAACAAAGGGTATTTACACCCATATTGGGAAATTCGTTTGCTTAAAGGGTCTGTATCTACTAGGGGGCTTAGAGTCTGCTTTTATATATAGGGTATTGTCTGGAGTCTGCATTAGTTTACGGGGCTGATCTAGGTTCTGTATTAGGTTATGACGGTGGTCTGGGGTTTAAATTAGTTTATGGGGGCTGGTCTGGGGTCTGCATTAGTTTAATGAGCTGGTCTAAGATCTGTGTAAGGTTACAGGGTCCGGTGTAGAGTCTATCCTAGTTAAATGGGTCTTTCCTGAATTCTGTATTACTCTACAGGGTATGTATTAGTTGCTCTGGCCTGGAGTCTCTATTAGTGTAGGGGGCTGGTCTCGGATCCGTATTATGTTATAGGGTCAGGGATCTGTATTAGTTTATGAAGCCTATATTACTTTAGGGCCCCAGTTTAGGGTCTGTATTAGTTTAGGGAGTCTAGTCCGGAGTCTGTGTTATTATAAGAGGTTTAGTCTAGAGTCTGTATGTGGGGACTGATCAAGGGTATGTATTAGTTTATGGGGTCTGTTCTGGGGTTGTCTTACATAAGGGGGCTGTTCGTGGGTCTATATTAGTTTGGCGGTCTAGACTGATGACTGTATGAGTTTTCGGAGTGATCTGGGGTCTGTATTAGCTTAGATGGTCAAAGTTGGGGTCTGTATGAGCTTTGGGGGCTGGTCTAAGGTCTGTATTAGTTTAGATGATTTAATCGGGGGTCTTTATGAGTTTTGGGGGCTGGTCTGGGGTCTGTGTTAGTTCAGATGGTCTAAGCTGAGGTCTGCATGAATTTTGGGGTCTGGTCTGGGGTCTGTATTAGTTCAGATAGTCTTACCTGGGGTCTTTATGAGTTTTGGGGGCTGGTCTGGGGTCTGAGTTAGTTCAGATGGTCTAAGCTGGGGTCCGTATGAGTTTTAGGGTCTGGTCTGGGGTCTGTATTAGCTAAAGTGGTCTAGACTGGGGTCTGGGATCTGTATTATTTTGGGATGTGATGATGAATGTCATGTTCCCTATTTGTGCTTCAGATGCCTCCCTTTTCGGACTCTCCCTCTTGTCTCTTCCCGCAGGTATGGGTGATGCATACACAGATTTTGATGTATTGTTTCCCTCCCTTTGGACATATACCGGCTGCACATTTTAGCGGGGCTTTGGCTTGAGCAGCACATAATGCTGAATGCAGGGGGATTACAGATTTAATGGTCTATTCTTGTCGTGTCGCCGCTCTGGAGTCTGTGATTACTTTCCCTTTTGTAATATGGTGATTGGCAGACAGCGCAAGGTCGAGGGCAGATCCATCAGCGCCGCTTTGTTTAGGCCGCCACTGATTGTAGGTACGGTCACTGCCCTGAGATTGTAATTTCCCTGAGAAGAAGGAAAATTCTAATTCTCCAAACCCTGATTCTTATTCGGGGAGATATTGAGCACAGACCGTATCTCTACATGTAATATTCACCGAAAGCAGACGAGCTCTACGAAGCCGCGTAACACAATGGCGTCTGCTTATCACACTAGACAACTTGGCTCATGCCTATGTCAGAATCCAGGGGGCGCTGAGAGGCGCTCACTTATCTGTAAATGAAGTTTATTCTGGTCTTAAAGTCATAAATACTGTATGTTTTAAATTAGTAGTGCATGATTTATTCACTTTGATTTAGTTTTCTGTGCGATAGAGAAACATTTACCAACTTCTAGCTGGAAACCGTCAGCAAGCTGCCTTTGATAGATCCGTGATTTGTATTAGATGCATGAACACAGACATTACTATTTTTTTTTCTGCAAATGTGTCTGCTCATTTCAAAATGACTGTAAGAAATGAAATGTTATGGATGCCCTCCACGGAGGATACTAATTGTGGCTGGCAATCTTTTCTCCACAGCCGCAGCCTCTTTTTCAGCCATGCGCTCTTCCATATCACCTTACGGTGCAATTGGGCGTCGAGGCTTCGTCATCTGCTGGAGCATCCTTAATTCCCGGCTAGTAATCTTCTCTGCCTTTTTAAAGGTTTCCAGAGACTACAGCAACGACTAGAGATTTGCCAATTCTTCTATGTATTCCATTCCATACTTACTCATAAGGATGGTGTGAGATACTTTGTCAAATGCTTTGCTGAAGTCAAGATATACTATATCTACAGCATTTCCCTGATCCACCCAGTCAGTGATTCTGTCATAGAAGGAAATTAAGTTAGTCTGACATGACTTATTAGTTACAAACCCATGCTGACTCTGATTAATTACTTCATTCTTATCCAGGTACTTAAAGCCATGTTGTTTAATAATTTGTTCAAAGATCTTTCCTGGTATAGAAGTCAGACTCACCGGCCCATAGTTCCCTGGGTCCACCTTCTTCCCCTTTTTCCCCCTTATAAAACTGATGCACAACCAAGAAACTACCACTCTAAAATAACAAGATATATCTGTTACATACAATCAACATAACTCCATAAAGTGGCAAGTTATTATTGATATATACCAAACATAATGATATAGTGCCAATATATTACTAATATATTAAGGCAATATAATACCACCAAACAGTGCCAAGATAGTAACATAGTAACATAGTTAGTAAGGCCGAAAAAAGACATTTGTCCATCCAGTTCAGCCTATATTCCATCATAATAAATCCCCAGATCTACGTCCTTCTACAGAACCTAATAATTGTATGATACAATATTGTTCTGCTCCAGGAAGACATCCAGGCCTCTCTTGAACCCCTCGACTGAGTTCGCCATCACCACCTCCTCAGGCAAGCAATTCCAGATTCTCACTGCCCTAACAGTAAAGAATCCTCTTCTATGTTGGTGGAAAAACCTTCTCTCCTCCAGACGCAAAGAATGCCCCCTTGTGCCCGTCACCCGATACCACTGATATAAATACAATATAATATCACCCCACCAAAGAGTGCCAAGATTTTTCTGATATATGCAACCAGCATACTAACTGCATATAGAACCAATATATTACTGATCTATACACCAGCCTTCTTTTCTATTTCTCATTCTATGATCTCCTGTAACATCATCATATTCCTGAAATACTCTGTGCTACTGCGAAGTCTATACTGCCTTTAGGGAGGGTTTGTATGGGTGTATTAAAAAAACATCACCCAAAAACCAATGGCCCCCCAAAAATTTTATCCTCAAAACTGTGCAGTCATTGGGTGCGATTTCGTCTAACCACCGCAGAGTGAAGACCCAGCCTTATTGTAAGCGGGAGATGTCATGGACTCCCTAACTCGCCGCAGCATTACGTTCTGATATATGATTTCTGCCCGTCCATGAGAAACCTTTGTTGAAGGAGAATCTGTCCTTTGTATTTCCTGAATATCGCATTCTAAGGAAGGACCGAGGTCTATTTCCCAGGAGTAGCGATCAATAAATGAACAATGGCGATATAATATTATGGATGCAGCTACACCAGCGCCTACTCTCATCCATCAGAGCTGTAGCACGTGTGGAGCGGTGCAATCTTAGGACTGTGGCTGCTGCAGGACCCTGTATAGGGACAAAATCATTGCATAGCGAGAGGCACTATATGGCGGTAGAATATGATGGCAGGAGAATTGGACACTACAACTATAAAAAGGTCAAGCGGTATAATTATAGGGGTATAGAAGTGGCTGTCTCACCCAGGCACTATCACATTATGTGCCCACTTGTATACAATAAGTTCAAGACTTATCAGAACTGGGAATGTCATCGCTATTAGGTCCGAGCAGATTTTGCATTGGATTCCTGCTAGCGCCATTAAATGAGTCCTCACTGTCTTGACTGGGCTGGTTTTAAACAGTTTTATACAGCTAACATAAGATAGTCCGAAAACATTACAGATACGAGTGCTTCTCACAAAATTAGAAGATCATCAAAAAGTTAATTTACTTCAGTTCTTCAATGCAAAAAGTGAAACTCATATATTATGAAGAGTCATTACACAAAGAGTGATCTACTGTATTTCAAGTGTTTATTTCTGTTAATGTTGATGATTACGGCTTACAGCCAATGAAAACCCAGAAGTCATTAGCTCAGTAAATTAGAATAATTAACAAAAAACATCTGCAAAGGCTTCCTAAGTGTTTAAAAAGGTCCCTTATTTTGTTTCAGTAGCTCCACAATCATGGGGAAGACTGCTGACCTGACAGAAGTCCAGAAGGCGTCACTGACACACTCCACAAGGAGGGGAAGCCACAAAAGGTCATTGCTAAAGAAGCCGGCTGTTCACAGAGTGCTGGATCCAAGCAGATTAATGGAAAGTTGAGTGGAAGGAAAAAGTGTGGTAGAAAAAGGTGCACAAGCAACCGGGATAACTGCAGCCTGGAAAGGATTGTTAAGAAAAGGCCATTCAAAAATTTGGGGGAGATTCACAAGGAGTGGACTGCTGCTGGAGTCATTGCTTCACCACACACAGACGTCTCCAGGACATGGGCTACAAGTGTCACATTCCTTGTGTCAGCCACTCATGACCAATAGACCACGCCAGAAGCATCTTACCTGGACCAAGGAGAAAAAGAACTGGACTGTTCTCAGTGGTCCAAGGTGTTGTTTTCAGATGAAAGTAAATTTTGCATTTCAATTGGAAATCAAGGTCCCAGAGTCTGGAGGAAGAGTGGAGAGGCCACAATCCAAGCTGCTGGAGGTCTAGTGTGAGGTCTCCACAATCATTGATGGTTTCGGGAGCCATGTCATCTGCTGGTGTAGGTCCACTGTGTTTTATCAAGACCAAAGTCAGCACAGCTGTCTACCACGACACTTTACAGAAATACTCTGTGCTGCTGAGAACCCAGTGATTTTCCAGCAATCTTATTGTCTCATTGAAATATTTCTACATGATTTAGATCGGATTCCATCTACTATTTTTGTACCTTTGACAGTTACATAACATGCTCAGTTCTGCTACATCAGTAAACTTTAGCATTGGAACGTTTTCCGGAGGACCCGTGATGTCAGGCGGGCGACTCCGGAGCACGAAAGTGCCCTCATTTTCATTCAGTTATTCTGATTTATTCTCCGTCTGTGTTCTTTCTGGTGATTCTTTGTCCGCCTTCATGAAAGGCTAATGGGGAAGATTATCAAGGCGTACCTAATTCCTGCGCACATCATTTCTGCTATTGTCATCTAGTTTCTTCTTTTGTGGAACAGTCCATTTCCTTACATTTAAATCCGTCTGGAGACAGGGGAAGTAAAGCTTTCAGCGTTCATTACCTCCCACTTGTGTCTGGGACGTCTCAGGAGAAAATAGATGAACAAAATGCTTTGTATTCAAAGTTTTGGAGTCCACAAATAACTCTTATTAACCCCTGACGGGCAGAGACGTAACTTTTCTGTATCGTTCTGTTCACTGGGATATGTGAGGGATTCTGATTTACAGGGTTCTGCACGATTGTGGAGGACAGAGAATTTATTGTTGGACTTTTACTAATTTTCTTGTTTATTGAAAGAACGGGACAGAACAACAATGGCGAATTTATTTTTTTTTTTAATTACGGTATCTTCTTATTTTTTACTACTAATCTGCCTTCTTTTAACTCTTCTCAAGCAAATTCAACACTTGATTCACTAAATACGTGTCAGGAGTGAAACTATGAGGCTAAGTTCCCACAATGAGTTTTTGGTGACCTATTTTATTTCATGGGTGCAGAAATGATGCCTAAAATCTGCAACATCAAAAAGTCATCCAGTTCTCTCTAGATAGGTAGACAGGTACCTATGTCATTTCTTTTTCTTATCTTTATGCAGGGCCAGACTGGCCATCGGGCACTTCTGGCAAATGCCAGAAGGGCCAGTGGCAGTAGTGGGCCGCTTGCCAGCGCCAACTCCCCCCAGCGCCGACTCACCCCTCCGCCAGCACCGCCGCATTCAACTATACCGGCGTCTATGATGCCACTACAGTTGAATGCATTGATGGAGGAGAGAGCGTCCGCTGTCGCTCCCTCTCCCATCATTCCCCGCTCTGCCTCTGACACTGCGGGTGCGCGATGATGTCATATCATCGCCCACCTGCTGTGTGTCGGGCAGGCAGGCTGCAGCTGCTGTGACCGGAGGCGGGAGCAGCGCGGGGCACGAGGAGAGGTGAGGAGAGTGGTTTTTTTTAAAATATATCAATGAGTGATAACTGGATTGTGGGGCTATTGGGGGGGGGGGCTGTATTACATTCTATGGGGGGGATTTATTACATTCTACTGGGGCTAGCTGCATTATATTCTATGGGGGCTGGCTGCATTACATTCTATGGGGGCTGGCTGCATTACATTCTATGGGGGGCTGGCTGCATTACATTCTATGGGGGGCTGGCTGCATTACATTCTATGGGGGCTGGCTGCATTACATTCTATGGGGGGCTGGCTGCATTACATTCTATGGGGGCTGGCTGCATTACATTCTATGGGGGGCTGTATTACATTCTATGGGGGCTGGCTGCATTACATTCTATGGGGGGTTGTATTACATTCTATGGGGGCTGTGCTGTATTACATTCTATGGGAAAGGGCTGTATTACATTCTATGGGGGCTGGCTGCATTACATTCTATGCGGGCTGTGCTGTATTACATTCTATGGGGGCTGTGCTGCATTACATTCTATGGGGCTGTGCTGCATTATATTCTATGGGGCTGGCTGCATTACATTCTATGGGGGCTGTGCTGTGTTACATTCTATGGCGGCTGGCTGCATTACATCCTATGGGGGCTGGCTGCATTACATTCTATGGGGGCTGGCTGCATTACATTCTATGGGGGGCTGGCTGCATTACATTCTATGGGGGCTGGCTGCATTACATTCTATGGGGGCTGGCTGCATTGCATTCTTTGGGGGCTGGCTGTATTGCATTCTATGGGGGCTGGCTGCATTGCATTCTATGGGGGCTGTGCTGCATTACATTCTATGGGGGCTGGCTGCATTGCATTCTATGGGGGCTGGCTGCATTGCATTCTATGGGGGACTGGCTGCATTATATTCTATGAGGGGCTGGCTGCATTACATTCTATGGGGGCTGGCTGCATTACATTCTATGGGGGGCTGTATTACATTCTCTGGGGAGGTTGTATTACATTCTATGGGGGGCTGTATTACATTCTCTGGGGGCTACATTATATTCTATGGGGGACTGTATTATATTCTATGGGGGGTGGGCTGTATTACATTCTATGGGGGCTGTATTACATTCTATGGGGTGCTGTATTATATTCTATGGAGGGGCTACATTATATTCTATGGGGTGCTGCATTATGCTCTATGAGGTGGCTACCATATATTATATATGTAGGGGCTGCATTATACTATATGAGGGGGCTGCATTATATTCTCTGGGGGATTACATTATACTCAGGGGGCTACAATATATTCTGTGGGGTGGCTGCATTATACTCTGGGGTGGCATCATTATACTATATGTGGGCTGCATTATACTGTATCGAGGACTATGGGGAATACATTATACTATATGAAGAACTATGGGGTGCATTATACTATGGAAAGTGAATTGTACTACATGGATGACAATGGCGGGGCATTATACTATATGCAGCACTATGAGGAATGTATTATTCTATTTGGAGGACTGTGGCAGTACATTATACTATATGGAGGACTGAGGAGTCTATTATACTATATGGAGGAATTGCAGTGTATTTTAATATATGGAGGACTATGAGGAATGTATTTACTATATGGAGGACTGAGGAGTGTATTATACTATATGGAGGACTGAGGAGTACATTATACTATATGAAGGACTATGAGGAGTGTATTATACTATATGGAGGACTGAGGAGTGTATTATACTATATGGAGGACTGTGGTGCACATTATAATATATGGAGGACTATGAGGTGTATTATACTAAACAAGCAAAATGCTGCCTATTCATTGAGTGATTGGATTGTTTATGTGGGATCAGAAATCCTTGTTCTCAGCAGCACATCGCCGGTGTAAACTGTAGATGTGCTGCTGCTAACATGATACTGTATGGGGACAGATTGATCTAATTGTGATTGTTCTGTTCCCTTCATTCTTTCTCAGTTGGTGTAAAGAGGTCGGGAAACAAGCGAACGATTTCAGTATTGTCGATCACATTTGTTTAGCGTCCTGAGATCAGCGCATGTAAATACAGCAGAAATGCTTCGCAGGGAGACCAGGCAAGGATGATGACAATTGTAGTTCGCACCCGGCGCCTGGGAATAGCGCTAACTCTACTGCTTTTCCCAGCTGCCAAAGCATTTATTTCTGGTATGTGTAATGATTTTTAGGGTTAATGTCAACTGCTATCAATCCCTGGTGTAAGTAATGGAGAGGTGTTTATCAGACACCCCCACTACTAGCTCAGACCAGGCGAGACACAGCGACTCTGAAGAGCGGTGACTGTAGTAACAATATCGCTCTTCACAGTCGCCGAGCTCAGCGCAAGACCCGGAATATCTGAAGAGCGGTGACGTTACTGAGTTACTGATGTCACCGCTCTTCAGAGTCACCGGGTCTCATGCTGCGCAGCAGAATCAAAAGTGGCTGCAGGCAACGTTTATGGAGCATCAGAATGAGGTTCCATGGCCTTTGGTCATCTCATCCCTTCATTATCTACGAGATGCAGTTATGTAGGTAAAGTAGCGGCTTTTCTTTTTAATGCAACTAAAAGCAATAAATAGGACTGAGCTTCTTGTAACCTACAAGTGTACAAAGATATTTTACAGTCACCATATGACAAGTGGGCCTGTGTAACTTCAAATGCCAGGGCTGAATTTTAGTCCCAGTCCGGCCCTGCTTTTATGCGTCCCAAAGTCCCTAAATCCCAGAGTCCCAAAGTCCCAGAATGTTGTGTAGTGGATAAAACATACTATCACAATCTAAATTTCCTATCATTATGTCTTTGGAATTCGGGAGGAAACTGGAGTACCCAGAGGAAACCCACGCAAACATGGGGAGAACATACAAACTCCTTGCAGATGTTGTCCTTGTTGGGATTTGAACCCAGGACCCCAGCGCTGCAAGGCTGCTGTGCTAACCACTGAGCCACCGTGCTGCCCTGGCATTATGTGAATGGTGGTATAGTAATACTTGCATGTGGCTGAACAATGGGTCCCCAAAGTCAATGTTAATGGTGGGCTCTTGGCACTGGGTAGGGATCTTGATAGAACTAGCCCAGTGGGTGGGGACTAGTGGTAGTGAACAGTGGGCACTTCCTGGTAGTGGGTCAGAAGGGGAAGTACCGTCAAAAGGTCAAGTTCGGGTGCATTGGACTTCTAGGGCCAGCATGTCAATGCAGTGGAAGGACGTACTGAGATCCCTTGTGGACATACTACATGCCACGTCCGAAGCCTAGGGCTTGGTCCAAGTACTAGAGAGAGCACCTGGTCTTCTGACATCTCGAGGTGGGTGGACGTGGAATTGCGTGACCGGACCATTCTATCAGCCTCCTACAATTGATTTCTATCACTTTATCTAACTTTTTTGGACTTCTTCTCAGCTAATTTACAACCACAGACCAAAGTTGAATGTACAGGAGTCTGTAAAAGCCAAAAGGTGCCAAATCTGTAACGAAGCCTAATTGCAAAAATGATTTTTAGCCCAAAATTTGTGCGTTTAAGTGAAAAAAGTTGTCCACAAAATTATGTTTTTTTGGTAATCAACTAATTCCCAGGGCTCAGTTTTTCAGACCTCTGAGTTTGCTTCTCCTGCAGTTTTCTTCAAAGTTCTTCTCTTGGACACTGTCATGTAAAGTCGGGAGAGATTTCTGCAGCTTGAGGAGAACATCGGAAGCCATCAGGGAGGGATCAGCGCTGATGGGGAGATTCTATCTGCTTATTAACACTCATTGATTTTACTGCTGTATTTGCAGGATACAATCCCCTCTGCGCTCTGTGCGCGGGTGACCCGACATCCCGACTGGTAGTTGGTGATTATGGTTCATTTGCAATAGTGATTAAGCAGAAAACCTTAAAGGAAACATACCCAGGGGGCGATTCATCAAACTGCAATAAAAATGACATAATTTTTCATTTGAATAGATTATTGTGTGCAGCGATCCCTGAAGACTGTTACAACTCTACAGTATATACAGCAGGTGCAGCAAAGCTGGAGATCTCGTGGTGTAGAAGATATGGAATAGTAGAGTTGTGTCATATCACACAGCTCTGCTACATCTACACCTACATGGGAGCTCAGCTTTATTTTATAAGCTCAGCTCTACCACATCAAAGACCTTCACAGTCTGATACGTTTCTGAGCCCAACTAAAAAGGACACTTGCTCATATAAGCACAAACGTGATAGCAGGATCCATCAGGCGTTTATCTGAATACCATTGTGTGAGGGAGTGCCAGGGCCGCAGTCATGGCTGAGTATATCTGGTTAAGCGCGCCCTGGCCTCCCGCCACATAAAGACAATGTCCCTTTTCTTGCATACCTTCTGCTGCACCGTCGGCACCATCAGGGTCCCATCGGGGCTGCTGAAGTTCGGCTGCTGGTATTGTTGAGCACAAAGAGACAGACTCCATTTCAAACTTTAAACAAAGAACTTTACTGGATTCTAATTGCAGCACATCCACATCAGTTACAGCATCAGCACAGAGTATGACATCCAATACAGTCCAGAAAGAAAAGAAATGAGCGGCACTGCCCCCACAACTCGGGTCCACACTGGACCAGCTTCAGGTGGTAACACAATATATTGCTCGATGTCACTCTCCACAAACCGTGATAGCATGGGACTTCGGGTGCTCTTCAGAAATAACAGTCTATAGTCCACAAATTCTTAAAAGGAGAAAATGAAGGCACTCACCAGTCTTCCAAAAGATTCCTTTATTAACACCAACTCCAGATAAAATTCATGGCCGGGGAAGAAGGAGCCGAAGCTCGTGTGAGCAGAGGGGGACGACGGCCGTTTCGCGCTGTGCCTGCGCTTCTACGGGTACTGGACCTTGGTGGCCATTCAACTGGCCCATGACGACCAATCCACTTTCCAGGAAACTATTCATGTAGGAATGCTTGGACCTGACACCCATAATGCGGTGGTGCACCATCTTGCTGGAAAAACTCAGGAAATGAGCCATGAACAGTTTCTTGGAAAGTAGATTGGTCGTCGTGGGCCAGTTGAATGGCCACCAAGGTCTCCCGATTTGACCCCCTTAGACTTTTATCTTTGGGGTCATCTGAAGGCAATTTTCTATGCTGTGAACATAGATGTGCAGCATCTGAAACAACGGATACTGGAAGCCTGTGCTAGCATTTATTCTGCGGTGTTGCTATCAGTGTGTCAAGAGTGGGAGAAGAGGGTTGCATTGACAATCCAACACAATGGGCAGCGCTTTGAACACATTTTATAAGTGGTCATAAACTTGTAAATAACTCATGAAAGAATAAAGTTACGTTAAAACCAAGCACACATTGTTTTTATGGTGGAATTCTCAATCATTTTGATGTGTCACATGACCCTCTTCCCATTGGAAAAAATAAAGTTCGATCCAAAATAGCCGACTTCAAAATGGCCGCCATGGTCACCACTCATCTTGAAAAGTTTTCCCCCTCCCACATACTAATGGTCCACAAACAGGAAGTTGATATCACCAACCATTCCCATTATATTTAGGTGCATCCATATAAATGGACCACCCTGTATATTAACAGAAAGATGCTACTTTGTGATAGGGGTGTGGTTGGACCAGGAGGCACGAGACGTCTGTAGTGATAATCTCTTGGTGATAAACACTGGTCTAGTAAGTGACCCATCATTGGAATAATGGTCTCTACCCCTACATCATGCTGCTTTCAGATTACACAATCAAAATCTGCTGACAGATTCTGTTTAATAGGAACAGATTGATAACTGTAGTTTTAGACGGCATTTAAGTGCTTTGAAATAGAGGAGCATCCAGTGTTCGTTTGGGCATCCATCGCCTCCCTTCCCCCAGTGGAGCAATCATAGATTGCTGAAAATCCTGATTTTCTGCAGTCTTGATGCTCTTTTAAAGCCCAACCTGTGGCTTGGCTTCGTAGACGATCATCATTTTTACTATATATTGCAATGCTCAAGCATCACTTTACAAAATACGTGTGATTAAACAATCATAGTCCTCTGAGGGGACAAAAAAAATATTGAAAAAATGCATTTAAATTTGTAAATGATATAAAAAATTTAAATAACAATTTTAATCACTCTTTTAGCTATCTGAAAATAAATTAAACAAATGAACTTCCTTAAAAATAAAATAAAAAATTAATTCACTTACCATAAGAAAAGGAAAAAGAAAAAAGAAAATCCAAACAAAAAAATATTTAGGGTATGTGCACACGTCAGGATTTTTTCCTGACATAATCCTGAGAATTCTGCCAGAAATCCGCGTTCTTTTTTCGCGCGGATTTCTCGCGGAATTTGTGCGTTTTTTGCGCGGATTTTTTGCGGAATTTTTGCGGATTTTTTTTTAATTTTCCGGAATGTCCTTTTTGATAGGAAATCCGCAAAAAATCCGCAAAAAGATAGAGCATGTCCGGATTTTTTGCGGAATGCGTTCTTTTTGCGGAAAAAAACGCTAACATCTGCACAAAAAATGCGGAATGCATTCTAAATGATAGGATGCATAATGTTAGCGTTTTTTTAGCGGATTTATAGCGTTTTTATAGCGAAATTCCGCAAAAAAAACGCTAAAAATCCGGACGTGTGCACATACCCTTAGAATTGAGAGTCCTCAGTGGTTGACACCTTTACCAAGATATATTTCTTTCCTGAAACAAAAAAAATAGCATTTTACATCATTGCACAGAAACTACAGCTCTCTACGTAAAAAAAAGGGCTACACACGAATCCACTCATGAAAAAATAAGAATGTTCTGTTTCACAGAAAAATTTCAACACAAAACAAAGTTTTATGAAAACAAATTCTGAATTTTTAAAAAGCAGTAAAATTAAAATAAACGGTGTATATGCAATGTCACCTTCATCAGGGGCTATTTTATGGTAAAATGAATGACGTCATCCAAAACAGCAACTTATTTAGAAAAAAAAGGTTATGTGGACAGAAAAATAAGAAAAAAAGTTATGGCTCTTGGAAGAAGGGAAAGAAAAAATAAACGAACATTTCGCCATCTGTCCATACACTTACAATGTATTCTAGGCACAACGAGAACAATTAATAATTCCCGATGTGACAACTTCTCTTTTCTCCGGCCTTTCAGATACGATTGATCTTTCAGATTCTGTCACTTTGTATCTCGCAGATGCTAAAACATTTTGATAGGCAAGGAGGCCACATCTCCGGTCTGTGCCGATCTCTCAACCTGCCAGTAATCTCGCCAAATACTGTCTGCCCTTTGTCTGCACTTCTCAGCCTCCATCTATGTCTTGTCTATCACTGAGAAGACGCTGTAGACACCAGGAAGCTCTGAAGAAGCATTTTTTACTTCTACCTTTGAGATGTACATTAATCAAAATATCAATTTTTTTTACTGCTTTTTTACTTTTCTGTTATGTGTATTTTAGATCTTTCAAAACTAAAAAAGCCAAACCTCGCCAACAAAAAAATGGTATAGTATACAATGTATCTTTATTACTTATTAGATTGTTATTTATTAAGTACTTATAACTATTCGCATTCTTTGAACTCTTTTTTGATAGAAATGGCCTCCATTTAAATGTTGAACACAGAGCTCATGGATTGTCCCGCAGATGAGACAATTAGTAATGAGCGAGTATACTCGTTGCTCGGGTTTTCCAGAGCACGCTCGGGTGGTCTCCGAGTATTTGTGACTGCTCGGAGATTGTTTTCTTTGCCGCAGCTGAATGATTTACAGCTACTAGCCAGCTTGAACATGTCAACCAGGCAACCCCCATATGTACTCAGCCTGGCAAGTAGCTGTAAATCATTCAGCTGCTGTGATGAAATCTAAATCTCCGAACACTAACAAATACTCGGAGACCACCTGAGCGTGCTCGGGAAAACCTGAGCAACGAGTATACTCGCTCATCACTTGAGACAACCAATGATCAGCTATGACCTGTGAGAGAACCTAAGAGCAAGACATCATTTCCTGCAGTGCCACCACAAGATAAAATGAAACATTACACTGTTTTCATTATGTACAATAACAAATTGTATTGTGGTACCGTGTTAGCCAGAAAAATCGATGTGAATACTTTTCTGCCCAATTATGACAGAAGTATTCTGGGGGTGATACCTTTATTGGCTAACCAGAAAATAATATGTTTGCAAGCTTTCAGAGCACAGAGGCTCCTTCTTCAGGCAAGATTAAATAATATGTTTGCAAGCTTTCAGAGCACAGAGGCTCCTTCTTCAGGCATGATTAATCTTGCCTGAAGAAGGAGCCTCTGTGCTCTGAAAGCTTGCAAACATATTATTTTCTGGTTAGCCAATAATGGTATCACTCCCAGAATACTTCTGTCATCATTGGGCAGAAAAGTATTCACACTGTTTTCATTAAAATAAGTGTGCAATCCATGTAATGCATGGTCATATTGGGTCCTCCAAAGAAGAGTCACTCTTTAAAGCTCATTTTTATAGGTAATAGATGAAAAAAATTGGAATTTGCTAATAGGATGTTAATTTGATTTTAACTCATGTGAATGTATGAGTTGTGTTCTTCTCAGAACATTCCTTTTATTTTCCTCATTCCTCAGAAGGTAATACTGCTTTTGATACACATACAGGTCTAATATATCCAAGAACTGTCCCGATTTTCCAGCTCTGTAAAATACAATCAACTTTTTCTTTTCTTTTTTTCAATGACCGGTTCCTCTTCACCAGCATTCTGTTAGTACTATAAGCGCTGGAACTTCCTTCCTCTCACTTCCAAGCAGTCATTGTCCCAGTCAAGGTCCGATGGCATGTCTGTCCTGAACTGAAAGCCCACCTATCTTTTATTCCTGTATGCAGTTGGACAGATAGGAGAAAGGTAGCAAAGGTTTGAACTCATTTTCTGCAGCGAGTCAAAGACCCACTCACTTTCTGTACAGAGACAAAGACCTTCTCCCATCTAACAGAGAAACAAAGACCCACCCTATTTCTTTAAAAGAACAAAGACCCGCCCCCACTTTCTCTAGAGAGACAAAGACTGACTTCCACCTCCTGTAGGAAAAAAAGGTTTGCACAACTTCCTTAGATTGACAAAGATTCCTCTCCGCTTCCTATAGAGACACAAAGATCCACCCACACTTCATGTAGAGAAACTAAGACTCACTTCCTGTAAAGACAAAGACCCCCTTCCACTTGCTGTAGAGCAGTGTTCCCCAACTCCGGTCCTCATGAGCCACCAACAGGTCAAGTTTTCAGGATGTCCTTAGTATTGCACAGGTGACGGAATTATTGCCTGTGAAGGTGATGCAATTATCACCTGTGCAATACTAAGGAAATCCTGAAAACATGACCTGTTGGTGGCTCTTGAGGACCAGAGTTGGGGAACACTGCTGTAGAGAGAAAGACACTAACTCCCACCTCCTATAGAAAAACAAAGACCACCCTCACTTCCTGTTGAGAGACAAAGACCCACACTTGCTTACTGTAGAGACAAAGACCCACCCTCACTTCCTGTAGAGAAACAATGACCCACCCACACTTACTGTAGAGAGACAAAGACCCACCCTCACTTCCTGTAGAGAGACAATGACCCACCCACACTTACTGTAGAGAGACAAAGACCCACCCTCACTTCCTGTAGAGAGACAAAGATCCACCCTTGCTTACTGGAGAGAGACAAAGACCCCCTCACTTCCTTTAGAGAAACAAAGACCCACCATCACTTCTTTTAGAGACACAAAGATCTGCCACTACTATCATTAGAGATGCAAAGACCCACCCTCACTTCATTTAGAGAGACAAAGAAGACCCCACCCCACCTCTTTTAGAGAAACAAAGACCTGCACCACTTTGTTGAAGGGACAAAGACCCAACTGCACTTCCTGTAGAAAGACAAAGATCTGCTCTCACTTCCTGTAGAGAAACAAAGACCCACCCTCACTTCCTGTAATGCAAGTCTCTGCTGCTAGATGTGGATTATACTTAACAACAGGCAGTGGACAGAAAATTATACAACCAGTAGACGGCATTTTGAAAGGATCTTTCCGGGATAAGACAAGATTATTTTTAAAGTGATTTGCAGATTATCATTAGATTCCATAATGCAGATTTGTATAAATATATACAGAATTGTTTTAAAGAGACATATCTAGGCATTTTTTAGGTTTTTAGAGAACCTCTTTGTGGACCTGGCACTGTTTGGGCTCAAATGTTTGGAGTATTGCATGTGCAGTTGCATAGGTAAATGACAAGTAATCAGGGCTCATTAGGTATGTATTAACTATAGTAGTTGCAACTACAATTGGTAAACAAACATGAAAGTCGTCATTGCCTGCCAAGAAATCTGTGTAAAATATATGTTATGGGCAAGAGCTGAATGCTAATTTCTTGCCGGAGGTAAAACATTTCCTTCAAAGCTTCATTGTCATCTCTGCCTTAGAAAATTTGAAAGACCGTGTTGTTGACAATTCGTTTTTTTTCCCTAATTATGCAAAAATCTCATTAGAATTTACAGTTTATTTTGCAACTTACAAGCAGCTGGAATGTGTCAGTTTTCCATGTGTGATGCACTCAAATTGTGTAAATAGCTGAGGGAGGCTGCAATATAGTGCATGGCATCTGCTTGTACAACATCGTCAGACCAACTACTGATTCCCTGGTGTTTTTGTGCTTACTTCAGTTACATAATCCACTTCTCAATATATTTTTAGTAAATAAAGTGAGGAAGGGTCTGTCAATCAAAGCAGGTATCTGCACATTACACTGAGTGCTCATTAATTTCAATGAGTAGTGTGCGATACTTTATTTCTCCTGCGGAGGCACTGTAAGAAAATGTAACACCGTCTGCTATACTTTGCCAAAAGTTACTGCTGATCATCTGTGGCAGTTGAACACTGAAACACAGTGATTAGCTTATTTTAAGGGGAACTTTCATATGAAAAGGGTTCAAGGGGAAGAAACCCAAATAGAAAAATGTAACACTTATAGAAAATGTGGACAAATTTACCTTTAAGACACAGTGCATTTTCTGTTAATACACATTTAGGTAAAGGCTAGTAGATCATTTTGTAAAGAGTACACTCCTTGGAAAAAAACATAAAAAAAAGTTCTGTCCAGAAGAAACTACATGCTGCAGAATATGTTGGTGCTATAGAAAAAAAAACATATTATTCTTCTTCTTCTTATTATTATTATTATTACTACTAAGTCTCCAAAATGGCCAAAAGGCCTACAAAAATCTGAAATCTAGGGCTTGTAATTGAAAATGTGCCTAATTATGCTGTCATAAAAGAGAGCGCACCGTAACGCAGTGGGGATAATGTTTGATAACTTTAAAGTACAGTATTGCTCACCCACATTCTACCCAAAGCCAGTGCTCTTGTGTCTCGTCTATCCATGATCCCATCCGCTTTGGATCACTTGATAAAAAATATCCATAGATCGAGGAACACTCTCACATTTTTTATTAGCCATGCATTCTCTCCTGACTAGTGCATGTGCCTAGGCATGCCTCATTGCCACCTTCATCAGCTTTGTTTTGAGCATGCACCAATTTCCCCTCTGGCTTACGTTATATATGCTATCATAAAAGCAAATTAACTTTTATTTATGTCAACAGCACGCCACAGCTGTGAAAAAATGTTACATCTGTGCTGTGCATGTGCTAGGCGAAGGATGCGGTTCGGGAAAGTAGGCAAGAAACCCCAGGATGGAAGCTGGCATAATGTCATAGTTGTGAAGGCCAGATGAACTTTCAGGGCATGGTGGCTCATGGTTAGGAAGCGACGCATGACTAGTAGAGATGAACAAATCGATTCACAGCACCCAGGTTCAGTGGCGTGTCGGTAGTCCATAGTTGCCAGATGAGAGCCCTGCGAACCACCACTCTTCGGGATAGTAGACGAGAACCCAAGGATGAAAGCTGACATAAGGTCATAGTTGTAAAGGCCAGATGAACTTTCAGGGCATGGTTGCTCATGGTTGGGAAGCGATGCATGACTAGTAGAGATGAACAAATCGATTCACATGACCCTGGTCCAGTGGCGTGTCGGTAGTGCATAGTTGCCAGATGAGAGCCCTGCAAACCACCACTCTTTGGGATAGTAGACGAGAACCCAAGGATGAGAGCTGACATAAGGTCATGGTTGTGAAGGCCAGATGAACTTTCCGGGTATAGTGGCTCATGGTTAGGAAGCGATGCATGACTAGTAGAGATGAACAAATCGATTCACATGACCGTGGTCCAGTGGCGTGTTGGTAGTGCATAGTTGCCAGATGAGAGCCCTGCGAACCACCACTCTTCGGGATAGTAGGCAAAAACCCAAGGATGAGAGCTGACATAAGGTCATGATTGTGAAGGCAAATTAACTTTCCGGGTATAGTGGTTCATGGTTAGGAAGCGATGCATGACTAGTAGAGGTGAACAAATCGATTCACATGACCCTGGTTCAGTGGCACGTCGGTAGTCCACAGTTGCCAGATGAGAGCCCTGCGAACCACCACTCTTCGGGATAGTAGGCAAAAACCCAAGGATGAGAGCTGACATAAGGTCATGGTTGTGAAGGCCAGATGAACTTTCAACATGAGTGGCTGCAGACTTATGACTTTGGAATGGACAACGGTTTTAAGGGAGTGTTTCAGTATCCAAAAGGCAGGGAGCGGGACCCTTCTAATGATTGATTATGAAAATAAACCTTGAAATGGTGAAGATTTACTTATAGTGACTGAAGTTTTCATATGGATGACTGAGGCTGTGTTCACACATAGTGTAAATGCTGCGTTTTTCCTGCATGTTTTCTGTAGGTGTCCACACGAAACTACGTAATACCAATCTTGGTTATTGCATTTTTGCTGCATTTTTTAAAAACTTTCCCCCCTAATTTGATGCATTTTTGGTGCAGATTCGAAGCAGCATTATGAATGTGTTTTTTTGTGATGCTGAAAAGCATTGATTCTGCACATAAAATGTCATCCTGTTGGTTTAACATGCATCAGAAATGCACAGTGCAACAGTATCTTTAGGTGCACAATGGGCAGGAGTTTTCATGAAATCTCATCCACTTTGTTAAACACAAAAAACACAATCGATAAAAAAAACAGCATTTACGACTAATGTTGACAGATATATATATTTTTTTAATTTTGTTTAATTTTTATGTATTTTATTTTATTACTTTATGTACTTTATGCCCTATTATACCATCTCAGGGTATAATTAGTGAGCAATGATTTTGGTTTGGACTTGTCGCACTGGGATAATAAATGGAGAGGAAAATGGAGCACAATGTACAGTACGGGCCGATAACAGTAATTCAGGAAGCATTTAATCTTTATGGCCAGCATGTAATGTATCCTATTCATTGTTATTTATCTGATCCTTAAGCAGTCTCATAGCATTGTGCACAATGGGCCCGCCAGAGATGGATTCAATTAGGGCACAGTGATGGCGCTCGGTAAGAGGATTGCTTAGTTAATGAGAGTGGATGTTAATGAGATATTTGCAGACAAATAAGATTCTTTTACTGTTTTTACCCGGAGATTAAAGCAATCATTAAATCTGTGCAATTTCAATATGTTTAGATTGAATGGAGTAAAGGGGAATTGTGGATTCATCTATAAAGCAATTATAGGATTTGTTTTTTTTTTCCTTTTGCATTCTTCTTTTTGTAAATCTTAGGATATAACTGTAGCATTAAAAAACAGGTGAAAGAAAAAATTCAAAATGTTTTTGAAAAAATAAAATCATTCTTATTGTCTTTTTCCACACTAGAGAGAATATGACGAGTTAAACCCGGGCTGCACTTTGACAAATTTTTGGACGATTTTAAACAGCCACCCTATTGAGACCCCAAAGAAAAAAAATGTAAGAAATGATGCAAAATTTAACACACAGCAGTCACTGCATTAAATCCAAGAATATAGGTACAACAGTGTTTTTGTATTTGATACCGGTGACCAAGACCAAAAATGGTTGATTATTAACTATTTGAGACAAAAGACAGCAAAAGAAATGTGACCAGTAACAGCACAGACCCCAAAGCTCAATGTATCTAATGGGAAATTAGATTGCAAGTCTTACTTGAGAAAAAAAATCAATATAAGGCTATGTTCACACTTTACGTTTTTGATGCGTTTTTTTTTTCCCGCAGGTAAAACCTGCTCTCTTGGCAGTAAGAAACTAAGCAGGTTTTTGCTTAGTTTTTGCTGCGTTTTTTTTTTCCTGTCATGCTACATTTGTCTCTTGTGCATAAAAGAAAATCTGACTCGACTTCATCAGGTTTTGGCACCAAAACTGCTACCTGCGTTTTTGCAGTGTTTTTTTTCAGCGTTTTTTTACCCCACTCATTGCTTTCAATGTGTGAAAAATGCTGAAAAAATGCCGAAAAAAGTGCTGCATTTTGCAAAAGCCAAGATATTGCACAAAATGCTGAGGCCAAAAGAAAAACAATGTGTGTGCATGAGAGTTCTGAAATCTCATAGACTTTACTGGTACTGTAAAACGCAGCTGAAAATTTGCATTAAAAAAAGCTGAAAAACGCAACGTGTGATCGTAGCCTAACAGCATCCTACAGAATGGATTGCATCGGTGCCATAAATACAGGTGGAAACAAGTGCAATCTGGCTCCAACACCTAAGGGTCCATATGTGATGCAAACACAGGGGAATATGTAGTAACTCTGTTCAGTATTATTTCACTACACAAATAAATACATTTTGCAATGTTTGGATTCTAAATCCTTAAATACGGTGCCTTGTGCTGTCTGTCATTGGCGACAAGGCGGGTTTACTTTTCCTGCACCAGAAAGTAAGATAAAGTTAGGTGGTTGCAGAGACCAGGCTGCAGCAATAAACAAATCCTACGTCTATTATTCCCACTGTCCTGGTACGCGCACCATGATTACAGTGACTATTACACAGAATATTAGATCTTGCCTCACTTGGCAAACTCTGCTCTGTATGAAAGTTCATCAAAAATCTATTTGATTCCTTTTTGAACAATGCTCTAGAAAAGAGAAGAGGAGGAGGAAGCGCAGCTCCGCGGGTGACTGCAGCATTGTATACTTGGCGGCATCGGAACTTGATTAAAGAACTTAATTTATACAGACACTGCATTAATCTGCTTTATATGAAGAATATAAATAAAATATCCTTGTACTTAGGAAGTAGCATTGCTTATTCTGTATAGGTGTATTGTAATAATTAGAGTACTGATATAGTGCTGAAAGAATGCTGCTATACGGTGCCTATGTGGCGCCCCAGGGTCCTGGTCATCACAGTAATGTCGCTTTCCTCACGGGGAGAGTGATGCTACGTTTGGAGGCAAGAAAGGATAACTGTAACCAGGTAACATATTCACACTCCAGGCCACCAGGGGGAGCTTTTGATCCTATTTACTAGGTGACTCCCCATATATATATAACTGGCAGTAGGTAGGGAGAGTGAGAAAGTTCCAGACATCCGCCTGAGGAGGACAGAGGGTTTACGGAGCTGTGCATGCCCTCAGAGCTGCAGCTCCCAGAAAGAGACATTTTAGAAAGCCGACTTGATTGCAGTGAGCGTGCAGGAGAGGAAGCACAGGAGAGAATACCTTCTGAGGTGCAGAACACCGTTAGCCGGAACACCAAGGTTGTAAGGACCTCCACGCCTTACATTAGAGACCGTCAGGACAGCTAATTTCACGTTACCGGTCTTCATCCACACCCAGGAGGCACGGTGACACCCCACAGAGCCGGGTCATCTAAGAGACCCTATAAACAGGCTCAAGTCACCAGTCATACGGGTTTTGTCCTATCCGAACTGGGGGACAGAGAGAGAGAGATAACATCTGTGAGGACCTTATGTGAAGCTTAGCAGTAAGGGACTATACTACTACAGCGCAAAGGAAGGCTTTTACTTTCCACCTGGATAAGGGGACTCTGGACTTGCCTCCAAACCGGCCAGACCCTACCTGCCCTGTGATCCAGTGCCCTGGACTGTGGCTGCTGAAGTCTTCAGTAAACGAGGTAAAGAGACTGCAAACCTGTGTCTTCATTCCTTACTGCACTTCTCACCATTCTACCATCTACACACTGGGAAGCCCTGGGGATATACTTCACCTGTGGGAAGGTATACCATCTAGCTGCCATAACATCACCCCAGCGGACGCCTTAAAGCAGCGTCGGTCACCTTGACCGAATACCACAGGTGGCGTCATGAACATAAACTTTATTCCTTTTAAAGACCTTTCCCTTTTACATGGGCGCCCTGGGCCACGGACTGGGTCGCCACCGTGACATTCCCCTGTGAACACCGGACCTGGTACCGAGTATCCCACGGCCCTGGCAGGGCAACTCACCTACGTGATGCACAACTGTGGTGTATAATGACAACCTAACACACCACATCCAAATAATAGTACTATATGGTGCCACAATAATAGCACCGGGCAGTTGATGTTACTCATATATTTGTTGTGTACCACATAACAGTACCCAAATAGTGCCGAGATACTGCTGCCATAGAAAGCCGACAATACACAACAATGTGCCATATAGTGAAAAAATAACATATCATGTCCAAATAATAGTACTACAGTGTCCCAAAATACCACTATACAGTTCCTGTCACTTGTATATATAGTATGTTGTATATTAAATAATGAAAGTGTCTTGTAGGTCTACAGGATGGAGAGTGCTGGGGTAGGGAACTGATGGCTCTCTGCTCCACTGGACCCAACTGTATCGGTATCATGGTGACGCCAAAGTGGCGCCTACCTGTAGACCTGGGGCGCATAGATGTGCTCTGCCCCAGATCTTCAGCACTAGTGACACCAATGCTTTTTTTTCTGCTTTGAAAGTTTGCGCCCCTAAGAGTTTTATATCAAGGGCAAGTGCCCTTGTGCCCTCCGCTATACTATACCCCCAGTGCATTTCCTGCCTGATTTGTATAGGACTTCGAAACTAGATTTCTCATGACTGGCACTTTGGATCTCTGCAAAAAAAAAACTAATTTTTTTTGAAGGACAAGACCCTATAGAGCCTTTCCATTACTTCCATATTGTCAATCTTTAAATATTATTAATCTAAACAGGACCACAACTGTGTGCTGATTGTGAAGGGAGTACAGGGCCGGTTACCGTGGGACGGAACTGCGGGTTTCTTTGCCTTAAAATTCCTATTCTAAACAGGAATCATAGTTGAGTGTGAAGTCCGTTGGGGTGCTTTCTTTGCTCAATTGTTATTCGGGAGTCCATGTTACCTCCCCGTCCATAGGACCGGTTACACCTATAAATATAGGTCCGGTTCAACAGGTTTAGCTTTACTGTGCAATTTAGATACTTTTGGTTGCGGCACACAGAGTGAGACAGAACCCCCTCTGGATAATGTTCCCCTTTGTCCAGTGTACTAACAGTCCTTAACTCCATTCTGCCTGACCGTGTCCCCACCTCAACAACTCCTGTTGGCACCAGGGACCTTCTGTGTGGCATAGCAGCTTTCCTGAGGCCCACCATCCTTCTATGTCAGTATCTAGCACTTCCTCAGAAACCCACTCACACACTGACTCTGACTGTCAACCTGACTCCACCCCCCTACAGCATGAAGTGCTTGATTAATAATCACTGACAACCTCTCCCAACTAGTGGGCTAATCCCAAACTGTTAACTGTATACTACCCTGTGTGATGCAAACTATACCCCTATCCTTTGTAATGGTTACCCTGGTGGACAGACCTCCCCAATCCCTGGGAACAGCCTTGAAGCAGACCCTCACTGAGAACCGAGAGACAAAGCGGTCATAAGGAAAAAATGCAGCACTCTTTATCAAATGTATAACATAGCCCATTGTCATATAGCGCTATTCACACTAACTCCTTCTTGACACGACGTCTTCATCTACCCCCCTATAATTGTTAATATGTATAGTTGTCAGTGATCTGCTTTTCTGGTACAAAGCTCCAAATTCCCTGCCGTTTTTATTAATACTTGAAGGGGTTATCCCTGAGGAATTATAACCTATATGATCACTCTGCTGAGACCCAAACTGAGCATATAAACAGGGTTCCCACCCATGCATGGGTGGCGGCACTACTCCATGGGATGGATGGAAATAGGCGCATAGAGCCTTCAGGGGTCTCTGTCAGTCTCACTAACATACATGTTATTGGGGCCAGAAAACTGGTGTAGAGAAATGCTAAATTTCCCCCCACAGGATAATCCCGGTGTTACACTCCGGCCCCTTGAGGCCTACATCAGGCTTTACACACTGTTTAAAAGAAAAACATGTCTTTGTTGCCCATAGCAACCAATCACAGCCCCGCTTTTATTTTTCAAACTGCCTTGGCAAAATGAAAGCTGAGTTCTGATTGGTTACTATGGGTAACAAGGAAATATTTCCTTTTACTCGCGTTGTATAATTGAGGCCTAGTTGTTTCCCAGTTTCGCCTGGAGTGCTCCTTTAAGAACAAACACTTGACTTGATTCCCTGACATTGTTTTATGAGGATACTTAGTGTAATCTATATTTTACTCCTGGCAGCCAAAGCGGGATATAGACATCAAGGAGGATCATTAAAAACACATAAGGAGGATAATTCAATAAAATACATCCGACATTAGAATTTAATGCGAGAAATTCTGTGGCCGTTATTAATTCAATATATAAATCAATGCTCAGCTTTCCATCTGCGATGTACTACTACTCCTAGCATGGCTTGATAACATAATGTTTGTGTTAACCCCCTCTTCGCCTATTGAAAACATTAACATCGCGCTAATTATGAGTTACAGCGCCTCTTTAGTAGGTATGGTGTCTTTCTTCCCTTTGTGTCGGGTTATTAAGTCAATGTTCTGTCACTTCATTAGGTAGAGGAGAGTCCCCACTGAATAATGGCGGAGAGCAGCACTTGATATTATCCCCGGATCTGATCACAGGGAACATTTGCACTGTACACAATCGTTATGTCATTAGAATAAATTAAGAAACATTTTAAGGCTGATTTAGTGTATGCAAATGTTATAATATGTGTTCAGCAGCTGCTACAATTAGTACACCACAAATACAAATTAGCGGGCGGATTTAACCTCGTTACATCTGAAAGCTGCTAAAAGTTTTTTGGAGATACCGTACTTTCTGAGCGAGCTGGAAATTCACATCTGTCTTCAGGATTTATGCCTGGTTGACAGTCAGGTAATTACATATTGATATTTGCTATTTTATGGCTTTCAAAAGAGTACAGGAGAACATTTGTAGAGTTGCAAACAAAATTACTCACCCCTCATTGCAAATTTGGTTAATTTGTAACATTTACAAACTTTCTGCTGTTTTGAATAAACCAATGAATGTAAAAAGCTCAAAACAAATAGAACCAAGGGTTTCTCTAAATTCATCAAAAAGCCCAACTTTATGGACCACTGCAGTCTCAGAATTATTCATGTTCTTTATGACAAGCATCTTTAGTACTTAGTAGAGCACCGATGCCTGTTATGACTTGTTGCACCCCTGGCTGTTATGACTTGCTGCACCCCTGGCTGTTATGACTTGCTGTACCCCTGGCTGTTATGACTTGCTGCAACCCTGACTCTTTCTGACCTGCTGCAGATGTGATACATAATAAGAGACCAGATTCTGCTAGCGTTCCTAAGAAATATTTAGCTCAGTAAACATGGCTAATGGCCTCTATTTCACTAATATTCTTCAGTTTGCACACTGCATCTGCTTTCGTTTTTTTGCGTATGTGCACACGCTGCGGATTTTACTGCAGATCTGCAGCGGATTGGCCGCTGCAGATTCGCAGCAGTTTTCCATGTGTTTACAGTACCATGTAAACCTACAAAACAAAATCCGCAGTGCACGTGCTGCGGAAAAAAAATGAGCGGAAACATAGCGTTGTTTATTCCGCAGCATGTCAATTCTTTGTGCGGATTCCGCAGCGGTTTACACCTGCTCCATAATAGGAATCTGCAGGTGTAAAACCGCATGTGAAATCAGCACAAAAAACACAAAAAACCCTGCGGTAAATCCGTGGTAATTCCGCAGGTAATCCGCAGTGCGGTTTACCTGCGGATTTACCAAAATCAGTCTGGAAAAATCCGCAGGACTTTCCACAACATGTGCACGTAGCCTTAAGATCCCAACAACGATTTCTCTGGGGTTCAGGTCAAGACATGTGATGAAGACTTCTTCTGAAACTACATCTTGGTTCCAGGTGGACTTTGTGATATATTTGAGATGAATGTACTGTTGGAATTTCCAGTATCTCCTAAGTTTCAGCTTGCTCAGAGAAGGCATGATATTTCTTCTAGGATTTCTTGATGCTTAACTGAATCCATCTTGCCCTCCACCTCCACATGTTGCAAATTTTCAGAGCAGGAAGAAGCCAAGTATCTCCAGAGCATCACTGAGCAACTGCAGTGCTTCACTGTAAGCCACATCTTGCTTTACTGTGCTCATCAGCAAGCCACTGCCATACTTCACTGTATGTGTAATAGTATGCAGGTACTGAGTATGTCACCACGGAATAGACAGACCAACAGTTTAGGGGTTTAATAACAGGAATCAGGTTCTCCTCGCAGGGAGGAAGCAATGGAATATAACTAGCAATAAAACAGTGCAAAAATATGGGAGTCAAACACTGTAACAGGAGTAAGCAGGATTTCTTGAGAAAAGAACACTTATAAATCTGATGAGGACTTGCTTGGAGGCTCGTCTTCTCCAACGTAGGCGCCGAGAAACAGCGGCACTTGTCGTCCTTCTGTTGTCCGTTGGCTGAGTAGTCTCAGCGCAAAAATATCGGAGTCAAACCGTGGGTACCAGGGGTCACAGTCTCTGTACTGATACCGCGGGTACCAGGGGGTCGCAGTCTCTACACTGGCCAAAGTCTCTACATGGGTCTCAAAGCGCCCCTCTCCAGTCACAGCTGAGTCCGCTTTCATGTACTCACAAGATGCAGTCTTTCTGGGCAATCTCCCTGTATTTGTCCTCTGATCGGGAGCTCTCTCTCTCTCTCTCTCACCCTGCTCTGACCGCTGCTCACGCTGCTCTGTCCGTGTCCCTTGCTCGTGTGCCTTTCCCGCTCTCTGACCGGCTTCCTTCCTGTCCCAGTCTCTAAGTCTGCCCCCTGGGGAACCTGTAACACAGCTCAATGGTTCCAGGCACAGAGCCGAGAAGGTAACCGCCCCCGGACTCTTCTTGTGCTTCACCTATCCACCACCACGCTTCACTGTTGGCATCCCCAAGCCACCACCATGCTTCACTGTTGGTATCCCCTAGCCACTGCCATGCTTCACTGTATGCATCACCAAGCTACCACCATGCTTCACTGTACTTATCACCAAGTTACTATCATGTTTCACTATATACATCACTAAGCAATCACATTGCTTCAGTGTAACTATCACTGAGGAATAGTGATGAGCGAGTGTACTCATTGCTCGGGTTTTCCCGAGCATGCTCGGGTGACCTCCGAGTATTTATGACTGCTCAGAGATTTCGTTTTCATCGACGAATACACTCGCTCATCACTACTGAGCAACTACCATGCTTCACTGCAGGCAGGGTGTTCTTTTCAGTATACTTTGTAAGAAATCATCATTTTGGTATATAGTTTCAAGCTGATAACTAAGAAGGTTGAGGCAAAAATATTCTACATGATCAATTTTCAGGCAAAGATAATTAATAACAAAATAAGTTGAGATTGATCTGACTACCATGTCTACCTACAAAACCCTCCTACAATTTACAAAAACTTTAATTAATCAATCAATATTAAAAGGGAGGGCTTATATGTAGAAGTTGGTCAAAAAAGATGGGTCGATAGGGATACCAACCCTAATTGAGGTCTGAAGGTTTCCCTATCTGACTGCAGAGGTTGGCACCCTAGAAGACAATATGGCACCCCTGCTCGACGTCGGCTCACCCTCACTGACCCTGTTAAACCCTGTAAGAAAATAGCACCACTGTGAATATTAAACAGCAAGTACACAGACAGACATACATAAGAGCTGTGATGAAGACACAAAAATTGTCAACCAGATCACATAAGTTCTTGATAGAAAGTACACATGCATCTTATCAAATGAATAAACAAAGACATATGTGCTAACATGCTAGTTCCAAAGGAGTATTAGGATAGACAAGCAAGATATATCACATACATGGGCACGAGGGGTCTTGACCCCATTATTGGCCTAGAGGCTTCCCTGCTCGATGTTGGCTACCCCTTAATGACCCGAAGTCTACCTAACAAGAAGCATTAAGGCTCCGTGGCGACTTTTGGTCACACAGTGAAAGGTCACTGAAAAATCACCTAACAATAATCAAAATTATGACCAACATGGAATGATAAACTTCCTTTCCTTATTATTACCAACCAAAGCCAAAGACTCACCCGCACAATATTACAATCTAGGCTAATCCTAGGGTATCCCTGCTAGGTCAGTTTGGGTAGGACAGAGCTACCTAACCTTTGCCAAAAAGAACAAAAAGGCTAATATATTTTCAACAATGTCCAAGTCTTATAACCAAGGAATCCAATTATTTGGAGAATTTATAAAATTTTAGAGCTACATGGTAGGTTTTTCAGGCAGGACAGGTGTCCATTGTAATACTCAGAAGAAATTTTCCTCATCAGAGAAAAAAAACCATGGTTGGTACTCCTAAAGGGAACACAAATTTTGACCAGAAAAAGTAGAAATTCTTGCAATTAGAATGTGGACCACCGAGATTCACTTGCAATGCCTTAGCAACGGTCCAGTCATTTTTTGCGTGATCTTTTGATATCAGTTTAAAACTTCTAGAGTTACATTCCTTGTGTTGATGAGAACCAAAAGGCTGAAATTGAACTGCTCACTGGTGGATGTTCTCTACCAGCAAGGCCCTAGTCCTATGATGTCTAGTAATTGAGATGTTTAAAGGATACTTTCTCTGAAACTCCAGTGTTTCAGAGAAAATTATACACGGCTGCAATCTTATTCATGTTGCCCATGGTTCCGGCACTATGAATCAGTAGACAGGCTCCCTTTAAAGGGGTCAAATGTTTAAGGCCAGAGACCCAAGATGACTTTTGGTCACAGGATTGCTGGTCAATGTAAAATGGTCAGGCAACTTCAGTGCTTCCTCCAGGGTAAAAAGCAAAACAGGCGAACTATAATGAGCAGTAATGTGGGAGTTGCTGATGAGAAGCAAAAGGTACTTGTGAAAATGTTTCTGGGTATGGTAATTTAGATATGTACTAATGAAGTTAATACACGTAAGATTACACTTGGATATAAAATCCTCTGGTGAACCAATATCTTCCTCTTCAGAAGTGTTGTTTTGTTCTTGGAACCTCTGGCATCCATCACTTGGACAGTTAGGAAACTAAAGCTTGTAAAGTCATCTATAATAATTAGAAGTGTTTGTAAGGTCCTGGCCATGAAATAAGGGTCAAACAGCGTTTACTTTAAGTCCCATATTGAAACACATTAGCCCTATAACTAAAGTCTTCATTTTGTAGAGAAGCATAAATATTACTTGGATGCATTATAAAAAATGGAAATTTGCTACAAAGCGTAAGATGAAAAAAGTTGTTTGCCACTATTTACACATGGTGACAACATGGACCCCAACTATGACAGCGTAGGACAATAACATGCGTGGTTCCACTCTACCAAGCATAGATCATAAAAGCGCTTTAGAGTCGTCTGTCACATCTACACCTGGACCTATTCCAGCGACTTCTGCATCTGGAGGCGCTGCCGTTTTCCCTCTGCTGAAGACAAGTGTCTGTAGGCGGTACAGGCGACACACTCCTGCCAGAGATAATGGTGGGGCTGGGACCTGTGGTTCAGCTCAGCCACAGTAAGGGTACGTGCTCATGATCAGAAATAGCAGTGTTCTACATTACAAGCATAGTGAGTGGGATTTATAGAAATCCTAAGCCGACTGGGCTTCTATTTGACACTGCGTAAACTCACCCCTGCTGTGCAAGTTTACGAGCCACAGCATGTCAATTTCTGTTGAGGAGACGCTAATCTCCGCAATAGAAATTTCCACAATAGAAATGTAATGGACGCGGTAAATCCGCTTTGTTCAGTGGACACCTTTGGAGATTTACCTGCGTGATTGAACGCAGCGTTTTGGACACGGCATAAATACATTGCATCCAAAGCGCTGCTATTTCCTAATCATGGACACGCTCCTTAATAGGTGTGTGTGTTGTCCAGCAGCCCAGTATGGCTGATGTCACACTTGTGTGTGCAATGCGGGACCGGAGTGTACGGCTGCATGTATTTCTATGCAGTTGAACGATCCGGTCCGAACCGCCGCCAGCAGTGCCGGGTATTGATTCGAGAGACTTGCGTGAATTTATCGCATTGCACACACAAGTGTGACACCGGCCCCTGTGTAATCATCTCCCAGCTATGACCTATGAGGCAGCACCACACCCTACTTAAACTCCTAGCATTCTGCTGGGAATTGCCAGATATTGTTCCTGTATATCTTTCTGATTGCTCGTGTTATTTGGATTCTAAGTTCCTGATTCTGATCCAGCTAGTGACCTTGACCACTTCTGTTGTGATAACCCATCTGTTTTTTGCTGTGACTTCTCTTACTCAACTCTTGTCTAACCTCCTTGTATTTAACCTTGTTTTTTTCTTTGGCTTTGTTTCTTAAATGTATCCCTGGTTCTGACCAGGCTATTAAGACTGCTTGTGCCTCAGACTCGCTCTCCTGGCCAGGAGCCACTACGTGGATGCAACCCAGTAAGTCCAGATCTCTGTATAGGGGGTTAAATGATGAAGGCCAGTGTTCCTCTAGCATTAGACAGATGGAGTGGCATTATGTCTGTCCAAGGTAACTTTTTACAGTTGACACCATTTGATAGATTTCACATTCTGAAAGTTTGGTTCTTGAAACATGAGTTCCAGGTCTATTGCAATCTAATTTTCTTTTTATTTCACTTTGAGGTCACCTTGTCACTTAGACATCCTCCGGCTAACCACTTTTTTCATCTTTGCTAATTTTTTATAATTAACTTCCTTATCAACAAGAGGCTGGAAAATTCTCAATAACAATTTGTACCATCTGTTCAGTGTTCGATGGGGCGGTGCACTGCGTAAATATAAAGCTTCCCTCCGATGGGACGTAAATTATTCTCTTTCTTTGTTTTTTTTTCTTTAGATTCCTGTCTCGGATTATTTTTGGATCATAGTCACTTTGGGCTATTATCACTTTTCTCCTACAGCCTTTGCTATTGGTATCTGAGAATTTCCGGTTGCTGGGCCCCTATGGGGACCCATTAATGACTATAGAGTAGAGAGGAGACCATGCGTTGACCTCGGGATTGCAGTCTACAGACTGTGGGTATAAAAGCCAGTGAGACTTTGTATTTCCTTTGTGTTTACAAAAAAGCTCAGTCGTTTTTTTTCTGTTCTCTGAATTGTCTCCGGAGCCCCATTTCCACTGATTGCGGAAAGTCACAGACATTATCGCCCTCGAATCATCTGCAGGAAATCAGGAGCGCCCTGTACAATAGACCACCGGTATAGATAAAGAACGTCAGCAGATTCGCAGGTTTATAACTTGTCAGAAGCCGTCCTGATAAAGGATAAAGCCATATTGAATATATATTGAATATATACATATACATATTGAATTTATATTCAGCTGGTGGCATCCGCTTATCTGGAAAGAGCGTTATCTCCTGTAAATAGAGGCGCCATCGCGGCTGATCACTAATGTGCCACTTTGCAAGAAATATATTAGGCTTCTATAGGTGACAGCACCATGTTTGATTTTCTGTAATCTTTATAAATTATCCTTAAAAGGCCAAAAATTATCCTCCCTTGGAATAGATGCAACCGGTCTTATAAGCCCTATTAGCACACATCATAAAAAGTGCATAGCCCTAGATCTGATAGATAACGGGCTGTCTACTAAGTTGACTGTATATGACATATTTTTCTATAACAAGGTGAGGTTTAATCCCTTGGATCGCAGATCTTTCCAATTTTTTTGTGTTTTTTTTTTTACCTCCTCGCCTTCTAAGAGCCATAACTTTTTTTTTCTTATCATCATAACCATATGGCAGCTTGTTGCTTGAAAGGTCTAAATGTAGTATTGGATGATAATATTCATTTTAACATGTAGCGTTTTGTAAAGTGGGCAAAAAAAGATAAATTCCAAATGGGATGGGATTGAAAGCAAAAAAACTCCAAGAAACTCTGCTGTTGTTTTTTTTTTCATGTTTTGCCTTTATAACTGACCTGGTAACCTCATTTTACAGGTTAGTATGATTATCAGAATACCAAATCTGGATAGGGTTCATTTTTTGGTTTTAATTTTAACACATAAAAAGATAAAATAAACTTGTAAAAAAATGATGCTTCAGTCGCCGCATTCTAAGCCATAACTTTTATTTTCTTCCTACAGAGTTGTACAAGTATTGCTTTTTTGCAGGGTGATCTGTGGTTTTTATTGGTTCCATTTTGGGGGCTTGGTCTCCATTATTTTGGGGGAAGTGATGTGACCAAAATAACAGCATTTCAAGCCATATGGGATCAATATCTTTAAATGTTATTCGTTCGGATAATTACGAAAGTGGCAAAGCACTTGGACTGATGAGTTTTCCCGTTCTTTAGCTGGACTAAAAAATGATTATATTTATAGTAGGATTATACAGCTCTACTAACATGGATTTTCAAAGTAAGTACACCAGTCTCGTTAGGTCTAAGAGATCTGTTTATCTGTAAATGAAGGTTGGGCAGATCCGGGCTGTTGGACCTCATTGCCATTCTTAACTATACTGGAAAACATACTTTAGGGCATCAGAAGAGAATTTATTGGGCACTTTGGAAACCACTAACCATCACTTCTCTTGTTTTTAAGACACAGGTTAATGAAAATAGAGTTTTATCTTGAGATATCTTCCTTTTAATGATGTATCATGGACACGGTCTGTTCTGGTAGCCAGATCTATAGCAAATAGTTGAAAAGTCTCACTGCTGCAAACTTTAAAGAAATGTCAGTAATTTTTTTTTCTAAACCCTCCTAATTATGCATGTAATATAGTACAATTGTATGAAAATACATATCCGATCTCCATCTTCCAAAATTTCCAGTGCCACTTCGGTCCTCTACTGCAGAGGACCCCAACTCCAGTCCTCAAGGCCCACCAACAGGTCATGTTTTCAGGATTTCCTTTGCATTGCACAGGTGATGCAATTATTACCTGGGCAAGACTAAGGAAATCCTGAAAACATGACATGTTGGTGGGCCTTGAGGACTGGAGTTGGGGACCCCTGCTCTACTGGACCAACTGACCTGAGCAGGGCTGCCACTAGGAATTTTGGGGCCCCATACTGGTGACATTTTTGGGGCCCCCTTGCGACTCCGCCCAGGCTCCACCCATCGAACTGTCCACAGCCCCACCGCTCTCTCTTGGAAAAACTCCACTTCTCACCAATCACACATTAAGGCCGGGGTCACACTTGCGAGTTCAATGCGGGAAACTCGTGCGAGTCTCTAGCATCAAATCCTGGCACTGCCGCCGGCACTCAGGACCGGAGTGTGCGGCTGCATGTATTTCTATGCACTAAACTCCGGTCCAGAGTGCCAGCGGCAGTGTCGGGACACGAAGTGAGTTTCTCGCATTGAATTCGCAAGTGTGACCCCGGCCTAACAGTTCCCATCACCAGATCAGACACATATAGCCAGCAGCTTTTGTTTAGGCCAAAATATTTTTTAAGCCTCCACCACGACAAGGTAGACTCTTTTGGCCCAGCTCTACTCTACTCTAACCTATTAATCATTTGTTATAATATCCAACACAATTTAGGTATATTTTTATTTATTTTTCAATTTTTAAAATGAACAATAATATCACATACAAGGGACAAATACCACCGCACCATGCCCAGACACCATATTATCACGACATAGTGACCTATAATACCACATACAAGGAACAAATACCACCACACCATGCCCAGACACCATATTAGAACCTCCAAGTGACCTATAATACCACATACAAGGAACAAATACCACCACACCATGCCCAGACACCATACTACCACCACATATTGACCTATAATACCACATACAAGGAACAAATACCACCACACCATGCCCAGACACCATATTACCACCACATAGTGACCTATAATACCACATACAAGTAACCAATATCACCGCACCATGTCCAGTCCACATATTACCACAACATAGTGACCTATAATACCACATACAAGGAACAAATACCTCTGCACCATGTCCAGATCATCTGTCCCATGATCCTCCCCCATCTGTCCCATGACATTGCCCCATTGTATCCATCCTGCCCCATGATTCTGTACCATGTGTCTTCATCCTGCCCCATGATCCTGCACCATCTGTCTCCATTCTTGCCCCCTGTGTCTCCATTCTTGCCCCCTGTGTCTCCATTCTTGCCCGTGTCTCCATTCTTCCCCCTGTGTCTCCATTCTTGCCCCTGTGTCTCCATTCTTGCCCGTGTCTCCATTCTTGCCCCGAGTCTCCATTCTTGCCCCTGTGTCTCCATTCTTGCCCCTGTGTCTCCATTCTTGCCCCCTGGGTCTCCATTCTTGCCCCCTAGGTCTCCATTTTTCCCCCTGTGTCTCCAATCCTGCCCCCCGTACCGCTTTCAATAAAAATTTTAAAAAAACTTTCTCCTTACCTTGCCGTGCTCCTGCGGCAAAGTTCTGTCCTCACAGTTCATCCTAATCAGGATGGAGGATGTGGATGGGGATTACTAATTCTTCTTTAAAGGAGCACTACTCCTCCCATCAAATTTTTTATCCTCTTAATATATTGCAGTCACCATATTATACTGCACTGTGTACTTATAATGACTCATTTATTTTGCCTTTCTACCCGGCTAATTCTTATTTTCTCTGCTCTATGTAGAAACAGGAAGTCTCTTGTCCCTGCAAATTAAGCACCTCCTTACCCAGCTGCCCCCTACTCCCCCTGAAAGGGACTTTTGCAGTGACTCATGACTCACACAGGGAAAATTGTCCTCCTGTTTCTACACAGAGTTTAGAAGGATTCAGCTAGTCATTTAATCATGTGACGTCATAGACCTAATGGAAAACAGAACAAGTAGCTGGATAGAAGAAAAAAAATGAGCAATTGTGAGTACACAATACTATATAATATGATGACTGCAATATATTAAGAGAATGAGGCTTTATAAGACCCCCGCTCCCTTGGGTTGTATATTGCTGCACATTTGTGGTGCGGAAACTGCACTTTTGGGTTATGGTGTGCAATTAACCCCTTCAAACAGGGACAGAACAGGGTCTCTAATGTCATTTATTGAAGCTAGCAAGTCAATATTGACCCTTTAAAGAGCCATGTTATGTCACTTAGGATATCAAGCCAAAACAGAATCTTCTCCATAAGGAAAATAGCTCCATTTGCAGATCCTTGTTTGGAAGTTTATGCCCCTCATCAGTGCAAAGTAGGAGACTACTTGATCTGGAGGCTTTTGATCTGTTTAGTCTCCTACTCCGCACTGAAGAAGCTGCCTACAAATGCGCATCTTTTCATTACGGAGAAGTTTATATTTTAGCTGTATATCCGAAATTATTCGACTAGGCTCTTTAAATGGAACCTGTCAGCAGGATTGTGCTGAGTAACCTACAGGCAGTGTCAGGTTGGCGCCGTTATCCTGCTGACAGGTTCTCTTTAAAGGGTCAATATTGAGTTATAGGATTGCTACTTCCCATAGGGAGCTCTATAGACCCTGTTCTCTTCCTCTGTGAAGAGGTTATATGCATACCTTTTTCCGTGAAGCATTGCATTGCCTATAAGTCTCCATACACTGGCTTGGAACTCTCCTCAAGGAAAGACTTTACCCCTAGACTTGGGTTACAATATTCAATATGTCTCCTAATAATCCCCCAGATATCTGTGCTCCTCTTTGATAAAAGCTTTGAAACAGAGAGCAGCTTGTACTTCCCAAGTCTTTTTTTTTTATTTACATTTCTGATATTTTTTTTAACTTTTATTTATTCCGTAACATAATGTGATTTTACATTACTCATGCTGTTCACACATTAATCTTAGTGACTTAGAGCAGCCATATGCATCTGCTTTCTTTTTGTTCGTTTTATTCGTGTTTTAGTTTATTTTTTTCTTAAAGAGAAATTACACAACTAAATTTTACACAAACTACGAAAAGTGCAATGTAGTCCCAAAGAGTCCGTCCACCTCTGGTGCCGGGCAATTAATTCCCCACTTGGAAGTTTTAATAGGACGCTGGCTGTGTACTAGATCCCTGTGAGCACTAGATCCCTGTGAGTACTAGATCCCTGTGATGGACAGCCTGCCTTTGTCCTTAGCTCTAAGTTGTAATTAGCCATTATGAGCCTCTTGTTGTGTGTGTGGCCCCAGACTTAAAGGGATTGTCCGGGTTTTATATATTGAAGACCTATCCTCAGGATAGCATAATGAGGGTCTGACACTGTGCACCCCCCACTAATCAGCTGTTAGACGCCCCCTCCTCCGCGTCTGGATATACGCCACAGCGCCATTCAATATGTAGTGGCCAATCTGTGGTACTGCAGATCACAATGGAAGCTGAGAGCTACTCACTGTACCGAGCCATGCTCTACATCCAAGTCATCTACAACCCCTTTACAGAAATTTTTACTGTGTGCATTCATCTAATCGATTAAGCGGGAGGAGAAGATTAAGCGCTGCCGTTGTACCCAGCTGTGCCACGATACATGTATACAACAAATGCACCTAACGCTAATGGGATTTGCCCGCACGCTACTTCTCCTTACAGAACAAAACCTCACAATGTCCTCAGGTAAAAACTTCAATAAGTGACAAGCTTTTTACTGGAATGAATAGAAGAATTGTTAAAAATCCCCCCTGAGTGGCATCTGTACATGCAGAACAATGGGCGTCACGTAACGTAATGCTCCTCCGCGCTTTTAATGTATTAACCCTATATGCTGCTGCTTCAATGGCTTCCCCAATCCAGATCCTCTGTCAGTTCACTAGCGGGACTCCGACTATGTCTACGGTTCCATCGGCCGGTCATAAAATGATGGGTAAAAGGGCTCATTAAAGGGTGATTGAAGGAGATGTGCTATGGCGTCACCCTATGGTCTCTGGACACCTGGGACTCCTTCTGACTCTGAAAAGGGGCACACACTGGTGTAGGGGAGTATTTCAAAAGGCTGATAGCTACCCGCCTGGCATGGATTGACAATGTGCCCTATTCAGGTGAATGGGACCACAATACCCTGCACACCCAGATGTGAGAGTGTAAGGATGGACCACCACCCACCATTTTCTATGAGACATCACAGAATCCTGTCCCAGCGGACACAGTAGTCCACGGTGGCTGGACCGTAGCCCTCCAAGCCTCCTCCTACCTGTCGGCACCCGCAGCACTTTTTCTGATTAGTAGGCTCATCATAATGTCATGAAAATTCAAAAAAGCACAGTAAAACAAAAAACACTCTGTTGCAAAAAAAATCACAGTGGACAGCAAGTGCTAGTAAAAAGACCTTGGCGTTTGGTAGAGCGGCTTAATATACATTTTTTGCAAAAATGCTGAAAAAATGCAAAAAGCACTTGCTGTCCACTGTGATTTTTTTGCAACAGTGTGTTTTTGGTTTTACTGTGCTTTTTTGTATTTTCAAGTCTCTTGGTGGTGTGAACATGTCTCTACAGGCTTGTTCACTGTGCGCGCAGCTCATGTGTTCTGGTTTCTCATCATAATGTCATGTTGCAATGATGGCGTCATGTTGGGCGCACTAATCGGAAGAGGCACAGGGGATGCCGGAATGTAGGAAGAGGATCGCGGGGCTGATGTCTTAATTTCCTAGCCAAATGTCATTACTTCAAATGATGGGAATTGGTAAACATTGGATATTCCTACATTTTTGGACACTGTATAGTGTTCATATGGTAGTATTATAATGGCATTGAATGGTGGCATTATGAGGGCTTGATATGGCAATATTAGCCTGGCATTATATAATGGTATTACTTGGGCTTTATATATTTGCAATATACTGGCACTATGTAGTGATATTATGTGGACTTTATATGGCAATATTATCCTAACATTATGTAGTGGTATTATGTGGACATTATATAGCAGTATTAGCCTGACATAATAGAGTGGTAGTACGTGGACTTTATATGGCAGTATTATGCTGGCATTATACAGTGGTATTATATAGACATTATATGGCAGTATTATCCTGGTATTATACATTGGCATCATTTAGACATTATACAAAAGTATTGTGCTGGCATTATGTAGTAGCATTATAAGGACATTTTATGTCACAACGTGACTATAGGATAGCAAGGACTGTGGGCTGTAGTTTAGTCCCTCAAACTAAAGAGACCCTAGGATAGCCGTGTCCCCAAGAATACCCCTGATCGTGGGGATGCCTGTTGTGAATTCTGTTGTCGGGCTCCCTCCTGTGGTCATGAATGGTACTTCGGCTGGTTCTGTCCATGGACTTCCTCTGGTGGGTGTTTTTGAGTTTCCTTCCACAGGTGACGAGGTTAATTCGTTAGCTGGCTGCTCTATTTAACTCCACTTAGATCTTTGCTCCATGCCACCTGTCAATGTTCCAGTATTGGTCTAGTTCACTCCTGGATCGTTCTTGTGACCTGTCTTCCCAGCAGAAGCTAAGTTCCTGCTAGTTTTTCTTTGGTTTGCTATTTTTCTGTCCAGCTTGCTATTTTTATTGTTGTCTTGCTTGCTGGAAGCTCTGGGACGCAGAGGGAGCGCCTCCGCACCGTGAGTCGGTGCGGAGGGTCTTTTTGCGCCCTCTGCGTGGTCTTTTTGTAGGTTTTTGTGCTGACCGCAAAACAACCTTTCCTATCCTCAGTCTGTTCAGTAAGTCGGGCCTCACTTTGCTAAATCTATTTCATCTCTGTGTTTGTATTTTCATCTTTACTCACAGTCATTATATGTGGGGGGCTGCCTTTTCCTTTGGGGAATTTCTCTGAGGCAAGGTAGGCTTTATTTTTCTATCTTCAGGGCTAGCTAGTTCCTTAGGCTGTGCCGAGTTGCATAGGGAGCGTTAGGAGCAATCCACGGCTATTTCTAGTGTGTGATAGGATTAGGGATTGCAGTCAGCAGAGTTCCCACGTCCCAGAGCTCGTCCTTTATTATCAGTAACTATCAGGTCATTCCTTGTGCTCTTAACCACCAGGTCCATTATTGTCCTGACCACCAGGTCATAACAGATGCCTGGGTCTCGTAGCTCCCTATTCTTCTGCAGCAAACTACTCTGATCCTCTGCCCAACCCAGAGAAAAAGGGGCAGAAGTGAGTTAACACAGAAAAGACAGGGAGAAATAGAAGCTCAGTCACACAGGACTCACACCAGAATAAACACTAGGTAACAAGAAGGAAAAGGTTTTCACCAAAAACCACCCACAGCTATCTCAGAGCAACTACCAAAAATGCCTGGACATCTCCACCTCTCCAGACCAGGTTATACAAGCTATGACTGGCACTCCCTGAATAGTCCAGCACACAAATGTAGGGGAAGAAAAGATAATAATAATAATAATAATAATAATAATTTTTATTTATATAGCGCCAACATATTCCGCAGCGCTTTACAAATTATAGAGGGAACTTGTACAGACAATAGACAATACAGCATAACAGAAATACAGTTCAAAACAGATACCAGGAGGAGTGAGGGCCCTGCTCGCAAGCTTACAGACTATGAGGAAAAGGGGAGACACGAGAGGTGGATGGTAACAATTGCTTTTAGTTATTCGGACCAGCCATAGTGTAAGGCTCGGGTGTTCATGTAAAGCTGCATGAACCAGTTAACTGCCTAAGTATGTAGCAGTACAGACACAGAGGGCTAATACTGCATAAAGTGAATTAGAACATGATGCGAGGAACCTGTTTTGTTTTTTTTAATATAAATAGGCCACACAGGGATCGTTAGGTTAATGCATTGAGGCGGTAGGCCAGTCTGAACAAGTGAGTTTTTAGGGTACGCTTAAAACTGTGGGGATTGGGGATTAATCGTATTAACCTAGGTAGTGCATTCCAAAGAATCGGCGCAGCACGTGTAAAGTCTTAGAGACGGGAGTGGGAGGTTCTGATTATTGAGGATGCTAACCTGAGGCCATTAGCGGAGCGGAGGGCACGGGTAGGGTGGTAGACTGAGACCAGAGAGGAGATGTAGGGTGGTGCAGAGCCATGGAGTGCTTTGTGGATGAGGGTAGTAGTTTTGTACTGGATTCTGGAGTGGATGGGTAACCAGTGTAATGACTGGCACAGGGTAGAGGCATCGGTGTAACGGTTGGTGAGGAATATGATCCTGGCAGCAGCATTCAGGACAGATTGGAGTGGGGAAAGTTTGGTAAGAGGGAGGCCGATTAGTAGAGAGTTACAATAGTCCAGATAAGACTGATTCTCCAACAGCATGTGACCAAGATGTATTAACAACCTAGCCCAGCAGAGATTTAACTCTTCGTAACCTGTCTAAGAGCCAGCAGAGTTTGTGTCGACGCCAGAGTCTCCCCGCGCTGATTACAGCTGTTAGTGAAGTTACAGGGAATAGTGCCAGAACCTAGAGATTCCACAGACCCTGACGCCGCCATGACAGTCAGCGATGTTTGCAAAAACCTCCTTGTGACATAATATGGCAGAATGATCCTGGCATCATACAGTGGTGTTACGTGGATGCTATATGGCAGTTTTGTCTTGGCACTCACTATGTGGTGGTATAACATGGACTGACAGTTTAATCCTGTCATTATTTAGTGGTAATACGTGGAATTATTGCTGATCCCAGTTGTACAGAGGCACCTGAAGAAATATTTGGGCCTGAACTTTGCCTACAATATCTTATCACATCACGTGGACACGTGTGGCATTAGGACCAGATGTGACCGGTCTAAACATCGCGGTCCGTACTCTGAAATGTGGTCTCCGTGCCGTTAAATGCATCAATCCTGCCTTACTGAGGTACGCACAATATCCATTTATGTTATATAACCCGCAATTCCTAAACGTCTTATTGCAGGGTTGACGACACGGACCAGACTCTCTGATAAAGGGTTCAGTGAATCCTGCGGAAAATTAGGCAGCAGCCCAGAAACTAAAGCAAAATTCCCCACTTTACTCCTCTCCGCACCTGGAAACGTCTTCCCTTTGAACAGTAATGACCTAATTCTGCCTTTTTTTATATAGCCTGGCCTACTTATACCAGAGCTGTGCAAATGTTTTGGAAAAAAAATCACACATTTTAGCAGGTTTTCTTTGCCGGTAATTCCAAAAATCAATAGTTTTAACAGTGTCCTAACTTTGTGCTTAGAAAGGTACTGCAGGTATTCACTAAGTTGTCCCTGAAAGAGACATCAGTTCTGAACTGGGATATTATAGCCTGCCCATAAAGAGTGGGGGGGTATTAATGATAACCTCCTTAAAATTCTGATTTCCAAAGTACAGAATTTGGAAATCTCCACATGGGTGGAGTCTATTGAGAAAGGGTGTGGCCAGTAAGATTTGCATATATTTTATACCCCACCATCACTATACCCTAAAATATGACTTCAGTTAATTCTGACCCCCTGATCTTCCCAAATTATATTCGGCTGGGGAACGTGAAGCTGAAAGATGTGTTTCAAGCTCAAAATGTTTCCAACTGGCAAACAACTTTAAAAGGGGGATTTTCACTGAGGACAATCCTATGATTCTAAAAAATTCCTACTGTTGTGATCCTCGGCGACCTGCTGGAATCTGCGGGGGAACATTTCAACAAGTAGTACAATTCTCTGCAGCACTACCACAGGCAGACTGAGGCATTACACATTTCTCTTTCAAATTAATGGGCCTTCAGTCCTCCATCAGAAGATGCTCTTTGTGGCTGCTGTCCTCCATGGCCTGGATGAGGGAACCCCGTCTATTAAAGGTGTTTACTGAATCTTCATTATTGCTGGCCTATCTTGAGACCTCCAGTGCGCTTGATGGTTACTTTTGTAAATATCAAGCATTTGAATAGTGTAACCAGCAAGTTTGTTGTCTCTTCGTAACTAAACCAGCGTGAACTGTTACCATGTAACACCATTCGTGAGTGGGAAAAAAAACCCAGAAATTATACAATGTCCATTGTATGCTAAAGAATATTTAAAGATGCACACCGCATCCTAATATAAGAATCTGCTTTATATGTCTTTTCATATGCCTTATTTGGATATGTGAAGGAAGCATCCTCTAGGGTAGAGAGCTACCAAGTAAGAGCAGCTCATATTATGGGGCATGTAATGATTTCCACTGGCCATAGCAGCTCAGTGATTTAGAAAGGGATGTTATAAGGAGACTGCCCCTTTAAGATTGGGACGGTATCTCGAGAATCAGAGCTGAAAGGTTGATCTCCAGTGGGTGAAAAAAGTTTTCAGCATGTCACCAATTTTCTAAGTAAATATATTTCTAAAGCCTTTTTTTTTGGTGATGACATCTTCAAGACACCTCCTGTGTAGAGAAACTAGTTGCAGGCATTGCTCAGGTGTGATTTTGGCCCATTCTTCCGCACAAACAATAAAACCATAGATGTTCATAAATTAAGTTATGTGTAATAATGAGAAATGACACGGAAAAAAATTACTGAACACATGAAGAAAGAGAGATGCAAAAAAGCCATGGAAAGTCACGACACCAGCTGAAATCCATCAGTAATTAGAAAGCAATCCTGCTACTTAGTGAAAAATAATATCAGCTGTTGGCCTATCAAAAGGCATCGCATTGCCAAGGTGCCACGTAACCACACAAGAATAATCTCATGATTGGTAAAACCAGTGAGCTGTCTGAAGACCTTTGCAACCTTATTGCTGCAAAGCATATTAATGGCATTGGTTACAGAAGAATTTCTTGTTCAAATATTTATATTGTTTTTTTAAGTATATTAAGGGAAGAAAAGGTATGAATGAGGAAACATAGGGAAAAAATAGGATAGTGAGGGGTAGCGGCCAATTGTTTACCTGTGTGGATTGTATGGGTTGTTACCGACATCTGGTGAGAATTTCATGTCAATAGCACCTTTAGAAATAGATTAACTTAGAAAATTGGTGATGTCTTCAATAATTTTTTTACCCGCTGTATTTATTACTTCTGCTGATTGGCTGAGAGCACATAAAAGAGAATGTCATACGACAACCCACGTTTTGGCCCCTGATTGGCACTTTTCGGAGGTCTGTTATTCAGTGTATTCAGTATTGCAGAAATATTAGGGAATCTGGAAAATCTGATGATCATTTCTGGGACATTTAAATTTTAACGCCCTGTAGATTTTCTACAATGGAACCGCACACGACTCGGATCTTATTGAGATATACTGCTTATATTTTTTTTTTTTACTTGATTGCCTTTTGTGTTATTCATTTTCAGCACAACTTTGAACATACGCATTTTTTCAGAGATGAAAGGAAAAAGGAAATGAAGATCGTCTGTACGTTTGATGGCAGGGAGGTTGGGGGGGAACATTCACATAAAATCCTTTGGGGAAAAGGTGGTGAAGATAATTAAAGCAGTAGAAGTTAAAGAAAGGATTTTAACGACTTCCTCCAGGATAACGACACAAATTTGTCACTAATTGGACAAGATAAGGCGCATGCGAAGACTAATATTTGCTTTCCTCTTATTATATAATGACTTAGTCTGTTACAGGCTAAGGAGCTGCATAGACCTCTGATGTGGATACAAGATCACTGCATAGGTGATTTTTTTGTCAAGTATAGGAAAAACTACGACTCCAAGCATTCGCACATTATAGCTGGAGCCACCCTGCACCACCTTCTGGAAACCAGAGCATTGGTCCAGAGAACCATCGGGTTCAGAAGAGCTTCTATCTCCAATTTGAATCCTCATCTAAAAGATATTTTAAGCTCCACTTGATTCGCCCAGAAGCGTCCACTTTTGAGAGGGACTAATTTCTCCCTTTTTTGAGGTGTCTTTTGGGAGACAGCCCTACAAACTGCACACTCAACCAGTTGATCTTGTACTAAGCAAAATTCTTCTGTAAATAGTAGAGTTGATCAAAATAAAAGATTTGTAGGAACCTGGTCCAGAGGCCATATCTGTAGTCAATGGCTGCCGAACCGGAACCCTATAACTTTGTGAGCCTCCTTCTACCTGCTGCCATCCCCGATGCTTCTTCTCATAAGTAGAACAATGCAACATCCTCATTTTTGACTGTGACGCTAGTCTCTACTCATGGATCAAGAGATCAAAGGTCAAAAGCCAGGAAGGTACATCAAAGACAGAGGGATAAAACAAACTGGTAACTGAAGTCAGAATACGTCAAAGGCAAAAGGGGTTATAGAAGCGGTTAATCGAAAGGCAAATCAAAGGTCCAGCAAGAAAAGATCAGAATATCAAAATACGGAACACAGAGTAATCACACCACTGAGCTGAAGCTACAATTGGCAATGATTTGACTTTGACAACCAGTTAAATAGCCTGGCAACTATCTGAAAAGGAAAACGCCTGGAGGAAATCCAAACACAACACTGTCAGCCCATCATCCACCTGCCATCCATAGGGCGGCTGAGCTGTCACTCACAGCACTGACTGCTTGACAATCCCCTGCTATTCATAGGGCGGTAAGCTGTCATTCATAGCATCCCTAGGACACAGCGAGTGGTGGAATCATGACAGTGGCATGACGTAGCACTTGGCCAAGTAATCAGAGGATGTCGGCCAGTAGGGTCCAGTGTCCACATACTATTGGAGAAAACTTTCTTATCTACTCTCATAAATAGAATAATTGTGAATGTAGTTTTAGATGTAACTAGAAAAGACAATGTGAAAAGTATGCAGACTGGTATCTCGGACGACACACCGTCTTGTGCGCCAACCAACATGATTAAATAAATGTTAAAGGAATTCATCCAGAGCAGTGCCCTTTATACCAAGGTTGCAAATCTTGACCACCTTGAAAGTTACCATCAAGATGAGTTTTTACGGAGCAATTGTAGGCTTTGCAGTTCAATTATACCCTGCAACTATAGGTCACTGAGGGACAACTCTGTACCACACTGTTTATCTGCCATGCCATGCTGATGCTTGCCATCTACTGCACGCAGCTGTGCCTCAATGAGTTGTAGCTCTCCAAGCAGAGCAATCAAGGGGGCAGCTGGCAGACATATAAGGAGCACCGATAGGCACAAGGACATCAACAGCCTAAATGATATAGCAGTTGGCATCCTCCTTCCTAGAGACCATGCCCATTCCCCCATGACCTCCATGTCCCATTGCCACCTTCCACAATGTGCAAATGGATGCCAGGGCAAAAGAAACTTTCCAAAATGTATGAGTTTACGAGAGGTTTTTGGTGGTTTTGGTAGGACCTTCAAGATTTTCCGACTTTCTTGGAGTCCATTAGGTTTCACATTTTAATGGGAGCATTTCATATATTCTGTCAAGATACAGACTACAAGAAGATAAGCACTACACTTACGAGAAGGTGGCCTGCTTCGCCTTCATACTTGAAGGTCACTTGCCCTTTAACAAGCAAACTAGCTGCAGTACCGAATTTACCTGGACAGTCCTCGAACCTAACTGCAAAAATTGTAGGGTTTATGGAAAACTTCACCAAAAGAGAGCATTTTATGGGCAGTGGTAGGGCTTAAATTTCCCAATTTTGGGCACTAAAATGTTGATAAGGGAGTCACAAGTAACTAAAAAAACTGTACAAGCTTTGAAAAGGAAATGTTTAAATGCAACATCTTGCCAATGCAGGATTGTAAATGCAGCTTTAGAAGTGATTGGAGTATAAAATGTCAGCGGACAGTAAACTAAATGGGGCAGAATATTTACGAAGATATTTAACGCACTATGTAGATTTTAGAATTGTTCAAAAGCAGAAATTGTTTCCTATAACTAGAATCTGTGCATACGACGACAATAGCTTTTTAGATTACCGTGCACTGGAATATAAATGTATAATTCCTTTGGCTGAACTCTCATTATTTAATGCAGTTACAATAGCTTGGAGACAGATGGTTATGCATTTTTGACCAGGGGCCAACACTAGCGGAAAACCACGCGGCCAGTGCTGAAATATTCTGACCGTTATTCCTGTCCCCACAAACCAAAATGTCCCTTATTTATTGCCCCCATTATAATAAAAGTATCAATACCCATGGCTCATAGGCCAGAAAGGCTTTGGAAAGGCACAGTAACAACATCCATATATGCCACTTACCCCATGACCGGGTGAATCCGGGACAGGTGCCAAATACTCAATTTCCCACCAGTTCAACTTTCTGCCAAGTTTAGACTTCAGATAAGACAAAACTGAATGTTAACTTCTCATGCGCTGCGTCCATAAAAGACAACTAAATGGAAAATTTACAAAGGAATTCATTGGCTGATAGTATCAAACCTGAGATAATGAAGAAGAGCTTCAGGGGAATTTGATTTCTGCAAAAATTGGAATTCACCAGGATCAATTTTTTTGTTTGCGAAACACAGAAAAATGCACCCAGATGGATGCCATTTTGCTTGATTCAAGAGGGTTGGGAAGGGGTTCCATTTGCCTGGCACTTGCCTGTCTTTTTCAGTCTGGTTGCTGGTGTGGTCTACATTGGGTCATCTTCTGGCATCAAGCATCTTAGGACATCAGGACATTGCAGGACTAGTCAGTGCAGGAGACGTCAAAGATTCCTGGAGCTGGAAGACCCTAAAGATGTCCTGTTAAAGGCCGTACCGGTGACTAGGATGAAGAAGATGACCAGACCACAGCAGGGCTACATGGCATGCCATGTAAAGGCCATAGATGTAGATGTCAATGTAGCTAAATTTACCCAGTTGTCTTCCAGGACATGGACAGTTTTCCTGGAAATTTTTAGTCACACGCTTGCCCTCTTTAGTGATCATGTCCATCCTGTTCATTCCCCACCATTTATACGTTTTGCTTCATGGCTCCCCGAGACCCTAAGGTACAAGAAACCTTCCTGAATTGCTGATATTACACTGTTTCAGCAGGACTTGGGGAATTTGCTGACTCTTTGAAGAGTCACGTAGTCCTCAACTTCTTACGGGACCCTATAGAGTTGGCAAGTGTAGAAGACGCCAGTATTTTAATATAGTGCATGTTGATTGTGGATCAGGGCCTTGTTATAAATTTTCTATTGGGGGCCAAGTGCCCAGTGGCCCAGCTCACACTTCGTCCATCTTGCTCTTGCAACTCATCAAGGTTAACACAAATGGGCAGCATCGCCTGCGTTGCTTTCAACGAAAGTTGTAATCTGCAGTCCAAATGTCATTACATCAGCGTCATCACATCCCAGCCTCACCATAAACTAGAAAAAAAGAGAATATACACAATATATATAGAATAATAGAACTGATAAAATGTCTCCTCTACATCGAGGCAGAAACAGGTTTGTAAAGCAATGATCTGATCTCAGTTAGTTATTTGTGGAATCAATGGCACATTTGATTCAAGGACCATTAAGTGTAAAGTACGCGCCGACTTCTATAAAAGAGCCGCTAATAGCAGAGAGAAAACTAACGACGGCCAAGATTATCCTGATATGAAATGATTTATCTGGAGCCGCTATGCTCTAATTCCATCAGGCGCCTTAGTGAGCGGCTTCAATGTCACCTACTCTGGGGGAGACGCTGACGTTTATGCAATGAAACCCCTTACGTCTGTTATAATAGAGGCTCAAGGGGGTGAAAGTAGCATATGACGGCCTTTGGGGATAAATGTCTATGTGTATTAACCACTTCAAATAGTGATGGACGCTAATTGTGACAAGTTCACACTGTCAGGATTAAGTTGTATTTCTCTTTGCTGACCACTAGTGGCTGCTGTTTCACTGTGAAGGATTTGAGCTGCACTTTTACACTTGACCACCGGGGTTGCTATTTTACTCACTCTATACTAAGATGGTCAACGTTGCTGGTAGAAGCCATCTTGTTTCCTGTCTGACTGCATGGAAATCCAAGCACTGCTTAAATATTTTGACTTATTCCAGGCCTTTTAAGAAATGTCTCTTCTCCAAAGTATAACTTGGTTTAATTTGAGATTCCATTGGATATAGGTTTTCTACGAAGACACAGGAAGACCAAACTTGAAAGCATTCAGACGAGTTTTTCTGAGAGGTGAGTGATTCCCAATTGAACCATGCTCCCTTTTCGTCTCTAAACCTGGTCCACGGTAGAGACCGTCCAGGATTGCTGCTTTCCTGAGGGTTATGGGAGGAATTAGTATACTTCTAGGAGATTTACCAATGCTTTCAAGAGTCTGGAAGTTCTCCTTTTTGTTTTCTTGGAGCCTTCTGGACATCCTGGGAGAGTAGGAGAGTACGAGTCTTGACCAATTCGGTGGCAAGATCTGAAGTTCATTTTGTTTTTAATAAGGAGAAGGAAATTGGTAGCAATGTATCTCTCGTAAGAACAGTAGATTGACCACATTAGATATCAACATGCTCTATCATCCTTTCTTCTGTTATATGTCATCAGGGAAGAGTTGGGAGGCCCTCATACACATTATATGGGCGATAACTCCAGCTAAACTCATACAGCTGATGTGTATGCCCACCTTTACTGTTGGATATCTCCTGGAAATAGACAACTCGTGGCTCGACAAGGGTCTATAGGTTGTAGATGGTGTTGGTTTGCTTATTAATGTCTACTGATGAGGACATGTACAGTATATGGTGCATGTAAGGGGCAATCATTATTTTCCCCCAAAAAACCTGGTTGGATGAGTTATCATCAATCCACTATAGTTGATTATGGTTTGTAACTAGTGATTAAAGGAGTTGTATATACCGTAGATAAAGTCAAGATGGAAGCGACGATGTGTTGTGTCCATCTTCCATGTGGTCAGTGGATCTCCTGTATCGCTCACTTATCACATTCTTCATGGGATTGTCTAGGGAAAAACCCCAGAGAGGGCCGAGCTTTTGCAAATATACCCCAAAGTGTACTTTTCTGAAAGGCTTTATGAAGCTTCTTCAGTATAGAGGAGTGGATTAAATGTTTGGGGGGAGAAGGGGATGAGGTATTCACAGGAACCAGAGAAAAGTAGGAGAAATCAGAAAGACCTCTGCAAATAAAAGAGCCCCAGACTCATGCTACCAGTATGGTGAGGTGGCATAAAGGGGGTCACGGGAAGGTCTCCTTTGAGTCATATGATGGGCTTTCTCACTTTTTCTCTTTTTTAGTTTTGCCATAGATGATAAGAAACATCGTACAATAGATTGTCTATGTCCGGGACGATATATATAACAGAGCAAAGATGGGTTTTGCAGTAAAAAATAAAACTCCAGGGAAGCAAACAAACATGCCAGAGCGCTCTAAAATAGACCATTTATTATCCCAGCGGGCAGCAGTGACAAGGAGGGCAGCTCCTGTTAGAAATGAAATTCTGTCATTCGAGGAAAGCAGCAGGAGGTCTTCACGAAAGAACAGACGAAGCCAACCAAAGTAAGGGCAAAATCGGTCCTAAACTCCTGAACAAAATCTTCCATTTCAACCTTGAATACCGAAGATTAAATGGACGTCAGATGCAGGGAGCTGGAAATATTCAAAGTGTCCGTTCAGACTGACCCGAATCTCCAGCTTAGTGGACGCTACTGAACTTTTTAGTGGGAAGGTCCTTCATTGTAACTAAAGTTTTAGCGCTCCAATGGATTGAAAAAAAAAAAAACAAATTAAGCAATTTTGCAAATAATCTTGATTAATAATCTCATCATTTTGTGTCTACAGCTACAATACAGAACTGTGGTACAAAAAAGGAGGAAAAACAGCTTGCATCCCAAAAACATAGTGACTCCTAGTTCTGCTAAGGACTGGAGCTGTATGCACAAAATGCTGGGAAAACCTATCCATAAATGTCTGATATCTGGGGTCTAACGGTTGGGACCCCCACCAGTCTTAAGGATAAAGTAAGAATAGGGCACGGTTTATGTTATTAGACCAACAGCTCAGCTAACTCTGGAAAAAGTGAAGACGTCCTGAATGGCTTCACCAATCTCTGTGCTGACCTAATCTTTGCAGTAACCTCCCCTGCCCGATGCCAGGATGCTCCGTCGTTAGGTAGGCTGCCAACTTCCATCATCAGTGGAGGGGAATGTATGGTGTGCAAATAAGGGTGATTCGGGAGATCCTTTGCATCTCACAGAAGCCATCGTGGTTAGCACTGCATGGTGGATCAGTAGTTAGCACTGCATGGTGGCTCAGTGGTTAGCACTGCATGGTGGATCAGTAGTTAGCACTGCATGGTGGCTCAGTGGTTAGCACTGCATGGTGGATCAGTAGTTAGCACTGCATGGTGGTTCAGTGGTTAGCACTGCATGGTGGCTCTGTGGTTAGCACTGCATGGTGGCTCAGTGGTTAACACTGCATGGTGGCTCTGTGGTTAGCACTGCATGGTGGTTCAGTGGTTAGCACTGCATGGTGGCTCAGTGGTTAGCACTGTATGGTGGCTCAGTGGTTAACACTGCATGGTGGCTCTGTGGTTAGCACTGTATGGTGGCTCAGTGGTTAGCACTGTATGATGGCTCAGTGGTTAACACTGCATGGTGGTTCAGTGGTTAGCACTGCATGGTGGCTCAGTGGTTAGCACTGTATGATGGCTCAGTGGTTAGCACTGCATGGTGGTTCAGTGGTTAGCACTGTATGGTGGCTCAGTGGTTAGCACTGCATGGTGGCTCAGTGGTTAGCACTTCATGGTGGCTCAGTGGTTAGCACTGTATGGTGGCTTAGTGGTTAGCACTGTATGGTGGTTCAGTGGTTAGCACTGCATGGTGGCTCAGTGGTTAGCACTGTATGGTGGCTCAGTGGTTAGCACTAGTGATGAGCGAGTGTACTCGTTGCTCGGGTTTTCCCGAGCATGCTCAGGTAGTCTCCGAGTATTTGTTAGTATTCGGAGATTTAGTTTTCATCGCCTGAATGATTTACAGCTACTAGACAGCTTGATTACATGTGGGGATTCCCTAGCAACCAGGCAACCCCCACATGCACTCAGGCTGGCTAGTAGCTGTAAATCATTCAGCTACCGCAATGAAAACTAAATCTCTGAACACTAACAAATACTTGGAGATCACCCGAGCGTGCTCGGGAAGACTGGAGCAATGAGTACATTCGCTCATCACTAATTAGCACTGTATGGTGGCTCAGTGGTTAGCACTGTATGGTGACTCAGTGGTTAGCACTGTATGGTGGCTCAGTGGTTAGCACTGCATGGTGGCTCAGTGGTTAGCACTGTATTGTGACTCAGTGGTTAGCACTGTATGGTGGCTCAGTGGTTAGCACTGTATGGTGGCTCAGTGGTTAGCACTGTATGGTGGCTCAGTGGTTAGCACTGTATGGTGGCTCAGTGGTTAGCACTGTATGGTGGCTCAGTGGTTAGCACTGTATGGTGGCTCAGTGGTTAGCACTGTATGGTGACTCAGTGGTTAGCACTGTATGGTGGCTCAGTGGTTAGCACTGTATGGTGGCTCAGTGGTTAGCACTGTATGGTGGGTCAGTGGTTAGCACTGTATGGTGGCTCAGTGGTTAGCACTGTATGGTGGCTCAGTGGTTAGCACTGTATTGTGACTCAGTGGTTAGCACTGTTACTTTAAAGCGCTAAGGTCCTGGGTTCAAATCCCACCAAAGACAACATCTGTAAGGAGTTTGTATGTTCTCCCAGTGTTTGTGTGGGTTTCCCTGGTTTCCTCCCACATTCCAAATACATACTGATAGAGAATCTAGATTGTGAGCCCCAATGGGGACAGTAATGAGAATGTCTGTAAAGTGCTGCAGAATATGATGGCGCTACTTAAAGAATTCATAATAAATAATGCTGAGCGAACGTGCTTGGATAAGGGGTTATTCGAGCTTGCTTGTGTGCTAACAAAGTGTCTTTGAGATGCTCGGAAAATATGTTCACGTCCCTGCGGCTGCATTTCCGACAAACAGGCCAATCCTTGTATGTTTTTCGGCTGTCGAACAGCCGCGTGACATGCAGCCGCGGGTCAAATAACCATCTCTATTACATTCTTGCTTCCTGACTATATTATGCCATACCCATGGTACATGCCAATGCCAACCATTGCTATTACTTGTCCTCACTTCAGCTCCCATCTATCTGCTGCCCCTTTAGGATAGGACTATTTGGCAACTTTGGTCATACAACATAAGCATCTCAATGCCTCCTTGTGATATTACATCTAAGGGCTCTTTTCCATTTGCGAGAAACACAGCCGAGTCTCGTATGTGAAAACCAAGCTCTGGCGCCGGCACTTGGGAGCGGAGCGTGCGGCTCCATGTGTTGCTATGTGGCCGCTCGCTCCGCTCTGGAGTGCCGGTGCCAAAGCTTGGTTTTCACATGCGAGACACGGACGTGTTTCTCGCAAATGGAAACGAGACCTTATGATTGTCAACGTGTTTGCAGCAAAAAGAGATTGAGGCACAAATGTCAACAGTTGGAGTTTTGGTCACAAGACCATGCCACTTTGCCATCATAGGCCACATTATTAGGCTGCCGTCACACTAGCAGTATTTGGTCAGTATTTTACATCAGTATTTGTAGCCAAAACCAGGAGTGGGTGATAAATACAGAAGTGGTGCAGATGTTTCTATTATACTTTTCCTCTAATTGTTCCACTCCTGGTTTTGGCTACAAATACTGATGTAAAATACTGACCAAATACTGATAGTGTGACGGCAGCCTAACTTGCATGCAAATGCGACTTTTACAGCCTCTCTAATAGTCTGGGATAATGAACAACCAAAGATGCCGTGTGTCCCTAACCTTACATAGATTTTTATTTTTGCTATTTCCAGAAACAACGGTTCAGATCTCCTATCAAGCTGGTACATTGTGTGCACTGACCACAGAAATAGCTGCAGGCACTTAAAGCTACGGACACTTTTGACATAGAACAAAAGTCCTCACCTCTGGTTAATAACATTCCCCTAAGTTTTAGTCTGCAATCTTCATCCCTTCACTCATTTTCAGACCCCACGATGTGCAGTTTGTGTGGGATCCAAGTTTTACATTTTTCTTTTGAGGGAGTGTTTCTCCTTGTAATATAGGCTGGATGTAATCACTGTGTGTCTCCCCCAGTAATATAGGCTGGATGTAATCACTGTGTGTCTCTCCCAGTAATATAGGCTGGATGTAATCACTGTGTTTCTCTTCCAGTAATATAGGCTGGATGTAATCACTGTGTTTCTCTTCCAGTAATATAGGATATATGTTTCTCCCAGTAATACAGTGTAGATATGAGGTCTGCTTATATCCAGTGTGCTGCTTTCTTCATTAGCTCATATATCAGCACAGCTTCTATCCTGCACTTTCTTCCTGCTTTCATCCTTATCTATAACCTGTTTTCTCTGCCCTCCCTAAGACTGTACATGCTTTCTAGTGATGCACCCACAGGGCAGTGGGATGCTTGGTACCGGGTCTGGTTACAAAGGGGGATGTCACGGTGGCTGCAACCCGGTCCGTGGCCCTGGACATCAACGTTAAAGGGGGTTAAATGTTCAAAGTTTGTTGTGACACCACCTGTGGAGTTCAGTCAATAGGGGGACCGATGCTGCATTAGAGGGGTCCCCTGGGGGATGTTCTGGCAGCCCAGATGTTACACTTCTCACAGGTGAAGCGGAGTCCCCAGGGGTCCTATGGTGTGTGGCGTAGATGGTACAGCCGGTGAATAAATGCAGGAGACAGGTTGTAAGTCTTTACATGGTTTACTTGTGGGTGACAGGCCACAGTCCAGGGCACCGGCAACAGGTGAATTAGAAGTCCGGGTAGTCCAGAGACAAGTGGAATCCTCTTAGCAGGTCAGGTAGGAGCCTTCCACTCTGCACATACTGTCTCTGAGGTTCCTGCTGCCACTAAGTATTCCCAGCAAAGTCCTTAATCATTCCCCTGTCCTGAGACAGGTACCTGTATGGTACGCAGCTTGAGCCGTGGCTACTGGAGTCCTTTCACAGTGACTCCAGGCTACAAGGTGTTGTTGTGCCACAGGTAGATACGGGCAAAGTCCATGTAATTCAATGCCCTTCAGTTCTGCTCTGTGTCTTATAGTCCACAAAAGCCTCGCGCTCCCGGTACTCGGCTACTGCGCTCTGACTCCCTGGATGCCTTCCTAGTCCCCTCCTGGAGTCCTGTATTTCCACTGTGCTCCATCCCTGTCTGTCCTCGCACACAGACTGTCTGTAGAGACTAAACTAACTCTGCCTCCAAACCAGGATCTTTATCCAGGGAAGCTGCCCTAAAACAGGGTTTTGAGCTCCCCCTCCTGTCCTGGATTTGGAAGGTGTTGTGTGTGTGATAACCTGCCAAAGGGAATCTCACTTGTCTCCAGGCATAGCACTACCCTATACAAAGAGTAAATGTTCCAGCTCCTTAAAAAAAATTTTTTCTTTATTGTCCAATGGTTAAAATATCATAGTAGGCATAATCCCTTGTGGATAACAGTATGGACAGAGCAGGCACTAATGATCCAGCTACGCGTTTCGATCCTACATGGATCTTTTTCACAGCTGTGTCATTATTTGTGCCTGCTCTGTGCATACTGTTATCCACAAGGGATTGTGCCTACTATGATATTTTAACCATTGGACAATAAAGAAAAATTATTTTAAGGAGCTGGAACATTTACTCTTTGTATGCTGTGGATCACGCCTAGTCCTGACGGAGTTCCAAGCACCTGCGGCGGTCGGTGAGCTGTCTAGGGCTTTATGCCCAAATTTGACTTTTTTGTGATAGCACTACCCTCCCCGAGAGGAAGACAGCACTACTATGCTACCCGAACTCCTGGGGTGCCACATTAGCCTATATACACTATGGAGATCTGTATTCAACCTCCTCCTTGCTACTTATTTTAAGGCTGCTGTCACACTATCAGTATTTCGTCAGTATTTTACATCAGTATTTGTAGCCAAAACCAGGAGTGGGTGATAAATGCAGAAGTGGTGCATATGTTTCTATTATACTTTTCCTCTATTTGTTCCACTCCTGGTTTTGGCTTACAAATACTGATGTAAAATACTGACCAAACACTGCTAGTGTGACGGCAGCCTAATACTGAGAGATGGGGGAGGTAGAGAAAGCAGTCAGGAGCAGGAATTCTGATCTGACAAATTTCAATCAATTTTCCAAAAGCAGTCATCTACATAAAGGGCTTTACTTTTTTTTATAAATACTATTTAGGGCAGTCCCACACGTCCAGATAATTCCGGTACCGGAAAAATCGGTACCGGAATTATCCGTGTCCGTGTGCCCGTACGTTTCTGTGGCACATCAGTGTGGCACACGTGTGCCGCCCGTGTGCTGACTGGGTACCACACGGAGCGTGCAGGAGACAGCGCTAGAGATAAGCGCTGTCCCCTGCATCTGGTGCTGAAGCCGCCATTCCTATCTTCTCTCCAGCAGCGTTTGCTGTAGAGAAGATATGAATAATCATTTTTTTTTTGTTTCTCATGTTTAAAATAAAAATCCCTGTCCCCACCCCCCTCCCACCCCCTGTGCGCCCTCCCGCTCTTATTAAAATACTCACCCGGCTCCCTCGCAGCGTCCTGTCCTCGCCACACCTTCTCCTGTATGCGGTCACGTGGGGCCGCTCATTTACAGTAATGAATATGTGGCTCCACCCCTATGGGAGGTGGAGCCGCATATTCATGACTGTAATGGGCGGCCGCACGTGACCGCTGACAGGAGAAGCTGCGGCAAGGAGAGGACGCTGCGAGGGAGCCGGGTGAGTATTTTAATAACAGCGGGAGATCTTTATTTTAAACACGAGAAAAACAACAAAAAAAAGGATTATTCATATATTCTCTACAGCGAACGCTGCTGGAAAGAAGATATGAATCGCGGCTTCAGCACCATGTGGGGGGGACAGCGCTTACTGTAGCGCTGTCTCCTGCACGGCACATGGACTGCACACAGACAACGTCCGTGTGCGGTACGTGTTTTACACGGACCCATTGACTTTAATGGGTCCGTGTAATACGTGCGCTCCCACGAACACTGACATGTCTCCGTGTTTTGCACACAGACACACGGTCTGTGAAAACACGCTGACATGTGCAGAGACACATTGATTTTAATGTGTCTACGTGAGTCAGTGTCTCCGGTATGTGAGGAAACTGTCACCTCACGTACCGGAGCCACTGACGTGTGAAACCGGCCTTAGAACGTTTTTTAACTTTACATTTAGGAAGCAAATGAAGAATTGAAAAAAAAACTATTTTATTGTGGTGCATGGAATGGGATATGGGACATAGAAAAAGTGACTTATAACTGTACAATAAATGTCTAATTCCTAATAGGAATCTACATTCATCCTGGCGGCCGGACCGGATTTCTTCAGCTCTGATACTTGGTGAGTACAATGTATCCTTTACTTCTTAGCACACTTTTAAGGATAATATACAGCAGCAGGGAAATCACAATGAAGTGGAGACAGGTCAGCAGGACCCACAATCCAATTAAAGCCAAGTGGTGGTGATGGCGACGCGTTGACCTCCTTCACCTCCTGCGGTTTCCTCCATGCTCCATGTAGAATTCTGAGGCTGTGAATTTCTTATCAGGCTTTCTCAGACTATGAGCCATATTCCGTGCGTACGGCTGGCATTACAGCCCGGTATCCTCATTGTTCTAAAACTTCAAGCATTTGCCAGGGAAATCTGTGACCTAGTTCCGCACAGAAGAGCAGAGCCCATTATACCACGAGAAATGGCTGAACCCTGCGCCCCCGATATCAGCGCCATTAGTCACAGGAGTCTAGGGCTTACCCAGTACAGGGAAAGTTTGCAAAACTTTCTCAATTCTATAGTTCACAGCTTGATTTCCAGTGTATATTTTATGTATTTTTTGGGTTATTGCCACCAGTGGAATTATCTCTCCATTGTAGGTACAGGGAGCACATCGCAGCACTCCTGTGTCATGATCCCAATGGCAGGGGATCACAAAAGGACAAGCACAAAAAACAAAACAAGCTCTAGGGTGATGGAAACTGAGCTGACCGCGATCCTGAACCTCAACACACAACTAGCTGTAGCCGGGGAACGTGCCTACGATGATTCTAGACGTCTCGCGCCAGCCGAAGAACTAACTTTCCCTATTAGAAGAAACACAGACCTCTCTTGCCTCCAGAGAAACACCCCACAGAAATAGCAGCCCCCCACATGTAATGACGGTGAAATGAGAGGAAAGCACATACGTAGTTATGAAAACAGATTCAGCAAAATGAGGCCCGCTAAAGCTAGATAGCAGAGGATACAAAAGTGAACTGCGCGGTCAGCGAAAAACCCTACAAAAAACCATCCTGAAATTACTTGAACTCATGTTCCAACTCATGGAACATGAGGAGTATTATCAGCCCACTAGAGCAACCAGCAAAAAGGAATCACATATCTGCAAGCTGGACTAAGACAAAAATTAAGCAAAACGTGGAACAGGAAAATCAAAAACTTAGCTTGTCCTGAAGAATACAGAAGCGGGAAGCAGAGGTAACAAGACACACTGATTACATTGATAGCCGGCGAGGAAATGACAAGAAAGCCAGGTTAAATAGGAAACTCCCATATCCTGATAGAACAGGTGGACACCAGAGACCGCAGAGAACACAAGTCACCCAGTACCATCTGTAACCACCAGAGGGAGCCCAAAAACAGAATCCACAACAGTACCCCCCCCTTGAGGAGGGGTCACCGAACCCTCACGAGAACCACCAGGGTGACCAGGATGAGCCCTATGAAATGCACGGACCAAATCAGCAGCATGAACATCAGAGGCAACCACCCAAGAATTATCCTCCTGACCACAACCCTTCCACTTGACCAAATATTGGAGTTTCCGTCTGGAAACACGAGAATCCAAGATCTTCTCCACAACATACTCCAATTCTCCCTCCACCAGCACCGGAGCAGGAGGCTCAAGCGAAGGAACAACAGGTACCTCATACTTCCGCAACAACGACCGATGGAACACATTATGAATAGCAAACGATGCCGGGAGATCCAAACGAAACAACACAGGGTTAAGAATTTCCAAGATCCTATAGGGACCGATGATCCGAGGCTTGAACTTAGGAGAAGAGACCTTCATAGGAACAAAACGAGAAGACAACCACACCAAGTCCCCAACACGAAGTCGAGGACCCACGCGGCGACGGCGATTAGCAAACTGCTGAGCCCTCTCCTGGGACAACTTCAAATTGTCCACCACATGACTCCAAATCTGATGCAACCTATCCACCACCATGTCCACTCCAGGACAATCAGAAGGCTCCACCTGACCAGAGGAAAAACGAGGATGAAACCCCGAATTACAAAAGAAAGGAGAAACCAAGGTAGCAGAACTAGCCCGATTATTAAGGGCAAATTCGGCAAGCGGCAAAAAGGTAACCCAGTCATCTTGATCAGCAGAAACAAAACACCTTAAATAAGTTTCCAAGGTCTGATTAGTTCGTTCCGTCTGGCCATTCGTCTGAGGATGGAATGCAGACGAAAAGGACAAATCAATGCCCATCTTAGCACAGAACGTCCGCCAAAATCTAGACACAAACTGGGATCCCCTGTCAGAAACGATGTTCTCCGGAATCCCATGCAAACGAACCACGTTCTGAAAAAACAGAGGGACCAACTCAGAGGAGGAAGGCAACTTAGGCAAGGGTACCAGATGAACCATCTTAGAAAAGCGGTCACACACAACCCAGATGACGGACATTTTTTGAGAGACAGGGAGATCCGAAATAAAGTCCATGGAAATGTGCGTCCAAGGCCTCTTCAGAATAGGCAAAGGTGACAACAATCCACTGGCCCGAGAACAGCAAGGCTTAGCCCGAGCGCAAACTTCACAAGACTGCACAAAAGAACGCACATCCCTCGACAAGGAAGGCCACCAAAAAGACCTGGCCACCAAGTCTCTAGTACCAAATATTCCAGGATGACCTGCCAACGCAGAAGAATGGACCTCGGAGATGACTCTACTTGTCCAATTATCCGGAACAAACAGTCTTTCAGGCGGACAACGATCAGGTTTATCCGCCTGAAACTCCTGCAAAGCACGTCGCAAGTCTGGGGAGACAGCCGACAAAATCACCCCATCCCTAAGGATACCAGTGGGCTCAGAATTTCCAGGGGAGTCAGGCACAAAACTCCAAGAAAGAGCATCCGCCTTCACATTCTTTGAACCTGGCAGGTATGAAACCACAAAATCGAAACGGGAGAAAAACAGTGACCAACGAGCCTGTCTAGGATTCAGACGCTTGGCAGACTCAAGGTAAATCAGATTTTTGTGATCAGTCAAGACCACCACACGATGTCTAGCACCCTCAAGCCAATGACGCCACTCCTCAAATGCCCACTTCATGGCCAAAAGCTCCCGATTACCAACATCATAATTCCGCTCAGTGGGCGAAAACTTTCTAGAAAAGAACGCACATGGCTTCATCACTGAGCAATCGGAGCTTCTCTGTGACAAAACCGCCCCCGCTCCAATCTCGGAAGCATCAACCTCAACCTGAAAAGGAAGCGAAACATCTGGCTGACGCAACACAGGAGCAGAAGAAAACCGGCGCTTAAGTTCCTGAAAGGCCTCCACAGCCGCAGGAGACCAATCAGCAACATCAGCACCCTTCTTAGTCAAATCCGTCAAAGGCTTAACAACACTAGAAAAATTAGTTATGAAACGACGATAAAAATTAGCAAAGCCCAAGAACTTCTGTAGACTCTTAAGAGATGTAGGCTGCGTCCAGTCACAAATAGCCTGAACCTTGACGGGATCCATCTCATTAGTAGAAGGGGAAAAAATATACCCCAAAAAAGAAATCTTCTGGACTCCAAAGAGACACTTTGAACCTTTTACAAACAAAGAATTGGCCCGCAGGACCTGAAACACCTTCCTGACCTGCTGAACATGGGACTCCCAGTCATCCGAAAAAACCAAAACATCATCCAAATACACAATCATAAATTTATCCAGATATTCACGGAAAATATCGTGCATAAAGGACTGGAAGACAGAAGGAGCATTAGAAAGTCCAAAAGGCATCACCAAATACTCAAAATGGCCCTCAGGCGTATTAAATGCGGTTTTCCACTCATCACCCTGCTTTCTCCGCACAAGATTATACGCACCCCGAAGATCAATCTTAGTGAACCATTTAGCCCCCTTAATGCGAGCGAACAAATCAGTCAACAATGGCAAAGGATACTGATATTTAACTGTAATCTTATTCAAAAGACGGTAATCTATACAAGGCCTCAAGGAACCATCTTTTTTGGCCACAAAAAAAAAACCTGCTCCCAAAGGGGACGAAGATGGACGGATATGTCCCTTTTCCAAGGACTCCTTAACATAATCCCGCATAGCAGTATGCTCTGGCACTGACAGATTGAACAAACGACCTTTAGGAAATTTACTGCCAGGAATCAAATCTATAGCACAATCGCAATCCCTGTGAGGAGGAAGCGAATTGAGCTTAGGCTCCTCAAAAACATCCCGATAATCAGACAAAAATACCGGAACCTCAGAAGGAGTAGATGAAGCGATAGAAATCGGAGGTGCATCATCATGAACCCCCTGACATCCCCAGCTTAACACAGACATCGATTTCCAGTCCAAGACTGGGTTATGAGTTTGTAACCATGGCAGACCAAGCACTAAGATATCATGTAAATTATACAGTACCAGGAAGCGAATCACCTCCTGATGAACGGGAGTCATACGCATGGTCACTTGTGTCCAGTACTGAGGTTTATTCATAGCCAAAGGTGTAGAGTCAATTCCTTTCAAAGGAATAGGGACTTCCAGAGGCTCCAGACTAAACCCACAGCGGTTGGCAAATGACCAATCCATAAGACTCAGGGCAGCGCCTGAATCCACATAGGCATCGACGGAAATGGCTGATAATGAACAAATCAGAGTCACAGACAGAATGAACTTAGACTGTAAAGTACTAATGGCAACAGACTTATCAACCTTTTTTGTGCGTTTAGAGCATGCTGATATAACATGAGCTGAATCACCACAATAAAAACACAACCCATTTTTCCGCCTATAGTTTTGCCGTTCACTTCTGGACTGAATTCTATCACATTGCATTGTCTCAGGTGCCTGTTCAGAAGACACCGCCAAATGGTGCACAGGTTTGCGCTCCCGTAAACGCCGATCAATCTGAATAGCCATAGTCATAGACTCATTCAGACCTGTAGGCGCAGGGAACCCCACCATGACATCTTTAATGGCCTCAGAAAGGCCATCTCTGAATCTTGCAGCCAGAGCGCACTCATTCCACTGAGTAAGCACCGACCATTTCCGAAATTTCTGACAATATATTTCTGCTTCATCTTGCCCCTGAGAGAGAGCCAATAAAGCTTTTTCAGCCTGAATCTCTAGGTTAGGTTCCTCATAGAGCAAACCCAATGCCAGAAAAAACGCATCCACATTGAGCAACGCAGGATCCCCTGGTGCCAATGCAAATGCCCAATTCTGAGGGTCACCCCGCAGGAAAGATATAACAATCTTGACTTGCTGAGCAGGGTCTCCAGAAGAGCGAGATTTCAAAGAAAGAAACAACTTGCAATTGTTCCTAAAATTCAGAAAACTAGATCTATCTCCAGAAAAAAACTCTGGGATAGGAATTCTAGGTTCAGACATAGGCGTATGTACAACAAAATCTTGTATATTTTGAACCTTAGCAGCAAGATTATTCAGGCTGGAAGCCAAACTCTGGACGTCCATGATAAACAGCTGAGGTCAGAGCCATTCAAGGATTAAGAGGAGGTAAGACGCAGCCAGGCTGCAATTAAGGCTATGCAGCAAACTCTGAGGGGAAAAAAAAAAAAAAAAAAAAAAAAAAAACTTCCTCAGACTACTTTTCCTCCTACTTCAGCCAATATGATTACCACTTTTTGGCCGGCTATACTGTCATGATCCCAATGGCAGGGGACAGTGGCGTAACTACAAAGTTATGGGCCCCGGTGCGAACTTTCAAATGGGGCCCCCCACCATGCCAAAATATTTTCCACCCAAATTCACATTTTCCCTATTAATATTGCACACTATAGCTTTATTGCAAAGTTGTATAGTGTGACCTCAGTTGCATAACTATCCAGTGCCCCATCCTGGCATATATTTGTCCCCCGTACTGCCATTGTTATGTAATGTATAAAAGAAAATAAACCATTATACTCATCAGGGGTTAACATAGAAGTCATGGGGATCCATATGAGAACTATAATGTACTCCTTATAGTATAATACACTCCCCATAGTCCCCCATATAGTATTGTACACTCCTCAGTCCTCCATATAGCATAATACACTCTTCGTAGTGCTCCATATAGTATAATACACTGCTCAGTCCTCCATATAGTATAATACACCCCTCATAGTCTTCCATATAGTATAATACACTCCTCAGTCCTCCATTTAGTATTATACACTCCACATAGTCCTCCACATATTAAAATACACTGCTCAGTCCTCCATATAGTATAATCCACTGCTCATAGTGCTCCATATAGTATAATGCACCCCTCATAGTCCTCCATATAGTATAATACACTCCTCAGTCCCCCATTTAGTATTATACACTCCACATAGTCCTCCATATATTAAAATACACTGCTCAGTCCTCCATATAGTATAATACACTCCTCATAGTGCTCCATATAGTATAATGAACCCCTCATAGTCCTCCATATAGTATAATACACTCCTCAGTCCTCTATTTAGTATTATACACTCCACATAGTCCTCCATATATTAAAATACACTGCTCAGTCCTCCATATAGTATAATATACTCCTCATAGTGCTCCATATAGTATAATGCACCGCCATCGTCATCCATGTTGTACAATTCACTTCCCATAGTATGATGGACCATAGTTCTTCATATAGTATAATATATTCCCCATAGTCCTCGATTCAGTATAATGCAGCCCACATATAGTATAATACAGCCACCCCACAGAGTATACTGCAGCCCGGCCATACAATACAATGTAACCCCCATAGAATATAATGCAGCCCCCCTCACAGTATAATGCAGCCCCTCATACAAGGGCAGTGAGAAAGACATGGGCAAATGGTGACTAGGGGGCAGGGGACAAGGACACAAGGGGAGTAGGGGAGACAGGCACAATAGTAATATAGGGGGGCTAGGGAGCAAGGAAGACAGGCACAAGGGGACACTTGGGGGCTAGGGGGCAGGGGAGAAGGTTAAAAGGGGACTAGTGGGCAAGGGAGACTGACACAAGGGGACAAGGGAGACTGGCACAAGGGGACACACAGGGACTAGTTGGCCATGGAGACTTAGAAGGGGACACACAGGGACTAATGGGCAAGGAAGACTGGCACACGGGGACAAGGGACACAAGCATAAGGGGACAAGGGAGACAGGCGCAAGGCGACACACAGGGACTAGTTGGCAAGGGACACTGACACACGGCTACACACGGGGACAAGGGATAGAAGCACAAGGGGACTCATAAGGACTAAGAGGAAGGGGAGAAGGGCACAATGGGACACACGGGGACTAGGGTGCAATGGAGACAGGCACAAGAGGACACAAGGGGACTCCGAGGGCAGAGGAAGATGGGGGGGGGAAACTTGGGAGGAGGGAAGAAGGGGCACAGGGATTACAAGGACAGGGTAGATGGAGAACACACGGTGAGAAAGGTGACAGGGGAGACTTGAGAGGAGGGCAGACGAGTCACACGGGGACAAGGGGCAGGGAATGCATGGGGGGTGCAGGAGGACTCTGGGCATGGGAGATGAGGAGCATTGGGAGACCAGGGGAGGAGGAACAAGGTGTGTACGGGGAGCCCAGAGGAGCACCATGACCTGAACCTGGGGACCTACTAAGACATGGGGCACGGGACAGCAGGGAGGAAACGGGGCTGGTGTCACAGGGGGCCAGGGACGCTGGGGGCCGAGACGGCGACACACGGGCAGCAGACACACCTCACTTCCGCCGGTCCCGTACACCTCCATGTTCATCCCCGGATCCTCCATATGGCTGAGCCGCTGCGGCATCCCCCTCCTGGGCGGCTTGGTCCACGTGCCCCCCACTAGCTCCGGCACTACCTGTTCCCGGTCCCAGCAGCCGCCTCAGGCTTTGCCAATATGGCGGCCACCATCACCAGAACCTGCAGAGCTGAATCCTGACATTGCAGCTTCTGAATTCTCACAACGCATGCACTGCACACTACTAGGATTCTCCCTTGCCGGTGGACGGTCATGTCAGCACAAGTATGCGATTTATATACCTCTGGCCACATTCCAACTAGACATGCCCGGCCTCGCTCAGTTCATTTTCACTGACGGAGGCTACACATGTCTAGTCAGCATGTGACCGCACGTATGTAAATCGCCAGCACGACAGAATCCTGACAGCGTGCAGGGCGCACTGTGAGAAGTCAGAAGTCTGCAGTCACAAAGAATGACTGCAGACTCATTACAAACCTGGACAACCCCTTTAAAGCTCCTAACATAAATAAAAACATGAGAGTTAGTCAGTATCACAAATAACATTTAGATCCAGGTACCTTATAGATGACGTCGTCTCTGGAGCCATTCTTCTTTTCTTCATCTTGTCCAGATCCCATGATGAGTTTTCTCATCCACAGCCGTCTCTGCAGACTTCCATCTTTTCCGCTCTTTTGCAGAAAGTCTCCACAAGATGCTCTTAAAGATACAAGTGTCATTATAATGCTCTGGAATAAAAAATTGCCCCTCACTATATTGTCTGCACAAAATATGACCCCCACACTGTCCCTCTTATGGTACATACTCTTCACACTGACCTCTCCTTTCTATACCGGCCCCCTCTTCACACTGTCCTCTCACACTGTGTCCCCCCTATAGGGCCCAGTATTTATACTCCATATTTATACTCCATCCTCCCACCCTGTGTGCATGGCTCCCCCATCCTTCTCCCCTGCGTTCACGGCTCCCCCATCCTTCTCCCCTGCGTGCTGGGCTCCCCCATCCTTCTCCCCTGCGTTCACGGCTCCGCCATCCTTCTCCCCTGCGTTCATGGCTCCCCCATCCTCCCCTGCGTTCACGGCTCCCCCATCCTTCTCCCCTGCGTTCACGGCTCCCCCATCCTTCTCCCCTGCATTCATGGCTCCCCCATCCTTCTCCCCTGCGTTCACGGCTCCGCCATCCTTCTCCCCTGCGTTCATGGCTCCCCATCCTTCTCCCCTGCGTTCACGGCTCCCCCATCCTTCTCCCCTGCATTCACGGCTCCCCCATCCTTCTCCCCTGCGTTCACGGCTCCGCCATCCTTCTCCCCTGCGTTCACGGCTCCCCCATCCTTCTCCCCTGCGTTCACGGCTCCCCCATCCTTCTCCCCTGCGTTCACGGCTCCCCCATCCTTCTCCCCTGCGTTAACGGCTCCCCCATCCTTCTCCCCTGCATTCATGGCTCCCCCATCCTTCTCCCCTGTGTGCTGGGCTCCCCCATCCTTCTCCCCTGCGTTCACGGCTCCCCCATCCTTCTCCCCTGCGTTCACGGCTCCCCATCCTTCTCCCCTGCGTGCTGGGCTCCCCCATCCTTCTCCCCTGCGTTCACGGCTCCCCCATCCTTCTCCCCTGTGTTCACGGCTCCCCCATCCTTCTCCCCTGCGTTCACGGCTCCCCCATCATTCTCCCCTGCGTTCACGGCTCCCCCATCCTTCTCCCCTGCGTTCACGGCTCCCCCATCCTTCTCCCCTGCGTTCACGGCTCCCCATCCTTCTCCCCTGCGTGCTGGGCTCCCCCATCCTTCTCCCCTGCGTTCACGGCTCCCCCATCCTTCTCCCCTGCGTTCACGGCTCCCCCATCCTTCTCCCCTGCGTTCACGGCTCCCCCATCATTCTCCCCTGCGTTCACGGCTCCCCCATCCTTCTCCCCTGCGTTCACGGCTCCCCCATCATTCTCCCCTGCGCTCACGGCTCCCCCATCCTTCTCCCCTGCGTTCACGGCTCCCCCATCATTCTCCCCTGCGTTCACGGCTCCCCCATCCTTCTCCCCTGCGTTCACGGCTCCCCCATCCTTCTCCCCTGCATTCATGGCTCCACCATCCTTCTCCCCTGTGTGCTGGGCTCCCCCATCCTTCTCCCCTGCGTTCACGGCTCCCCCATCCTTCTCCCCTGCGTTCACGGCTCCCCCATCCTTCTCCCCTGCGTTCACGGCTCCCCATCCTTCTCCCCTGCGTGCTGGGCTCCCCCATCCTTCTCCCCTGCGTTCACGGCTCCCCCATCCTTCTCCCCTGTGTTCACGGCTCCCCCATCCTTCTCCCCTGCGTTCACGGCTCCCCCATCCTTCTCCCCTGCGTTCACGGCTCCCCCATCATTCTCCCCTGCGTTCACGGCTCCCCCATCCTTCTCCCCTGCGTTCACGGCTCCCCATCCTTCTCCCCTGCGTTCACGGCTCCCCCATCCTTCTCCCCTGCGTTCACGGCTCCCCCATCATTCTCCCCTGCGTTCACGGCTCCCCCATCCTTCTCCCCTGCGTTCATGGCTCCCCATCCTTCTCCCCTGCGTTCACGGCTCCCCCATTCTTCTCCCCTGCGTTCACGGCTCCCCATCCTTCTCCCCTGCGTTCACGGCTCCCCCATTCTTCTCCCCTGCGTTCACGGCTCCCCCATCCTTCTCCCCTGCGTGCATGCCTCCCCTATCCTCCCACCCTGCATGCATGGCTCCCCATCCTTTTTCCTTGTGTGCATGGCTCCCCATCCTTTTTCCCTGTGTGCATGGCTCCCCGTCCTTTTTCCCTGTCATACTTACCTCTTACCGCGCAGCACAGAACAGAACTTCCTTCCTGGCATCTCTTCTGCAGCGTCTTCCTTCCTGTCTTCAGCGGTCACATGATAGCGCTAATTAAGGTCATGAATATGCGCATATTCATGATCTTAAATTAGCGGTACCATGTGACCGCTGAAGACAGGACGCGCTGCCGGCGCTGAGATGCAGTTGCAGCCACCGCTGGAGGAAGGTGAGTATTACGTCTTCAGGGAGGGGGAGCGGGAAGGAGGGAGGAGGGGGGGCGGGAAGGAGGGAGGTGGGAAGGAGGGAGGGAGGAGGGGGGGCGGGCACTTGACCCCAGAGTTTTATAAAAAAAAAAAAAAAAACTAGCAGCGCAAATCCAGTTCTGCCGCCCTCTCTTCTGCCGCTAGTAGCGTCCCTGGCCGCACTGCAGGGGCCCCCCAGAGCTGCACCGGTTGAACCGGCGGTATGTCCGCCCATGAACATGGTGTCGGCCGGTGCCTCTGATCTGCCGGGGGGAGGGCCCCTGACCAGCCCGGGCCCCGTCGCAATGGCGACCGCTGCGACCGCGGTAGTTACGCCACTGGCAGGGGATCACAAAAGGACAAGCACAAAAAACAAAACAAGCTCTAGGGTGATGGAAACTGAGCTGACCGCGATCCTGAACCTCAACACACAACTAGCTGTAGCCGGGGAACGTGCCTACGATGATTCTAGACGTCTCGCGCCAGCCGAAGAACTAACTTTCCCTATTAGAAGAAACACAGACCTCTCTTGCCTCCAGAGAAACACCCCACAGAAATAGCAGCCCCCCACATGTAATGACGGTGAAATGAGAGGAAAGCACATACGTAGTTATGAAAACAGATTCAGCAAAATGAGGCCCGCTAAAGCTAGATAGCAGAGGATACAAAAGTGAACTGCGCGGTCAGCGAAAAACCCTACAAAAAACCATCCTGAAATTACTTGAACTCATGTTCCAACTCATGGAACATGAGGAGTAATATCATCCCACTAGAGCAACCAGCAAAAAGGAATCACATATCTGCAAGCTGGACTAAGACAAAAATTAAGCAAAACGTGGAACAGGAAAATCAAAAACTTAGCTTGTCCTGAAGAATACAGAAGCGGGAAGCAGAGGTAACAAGACACACTGATTACATTGATAGCCGGCGAGGAAATGACAAGAAAGCCAGGTTAAATAGGAAACTCCCATATCCTGATAGAACAGGTGGACACCAGAGACCGCAGAGAACACAAGTCACCCAGTACCATCTGTAACCACCAGAGGGAGCCCAAAAACAGAATCCACAACACTCCTGTGTGAAGCCTTAATGATAATGTTGGCACTTGAACTCCTAAATAAATCTCAAAATCTGTTTATCAATTTCATATTTTATCGCTATGGCGATTAAACTCTGTTTTATAGATACAGAGCTTGAAAACTAGTGCATAAATTTACAGAAAATACATTTTTTTTTATTCACACTGCCACCACTAGAGGGAGCTCAAATGCATACTTCATACCATCATGCACTGAAATTAAAGGGAATTGGCATGTAGGTCATAGGAAGCTAAATAAAGTGATAACTTCATATCTGTGATCTGATGTCTTATTACAGTAAAATACACAGGTGCCATTTTATTCTTTTCTCTATGACCTACATGCTCATACACACGGTTTGGGAGGGTTGATGACACTGACAGATTTGATGACACTGACAGATTCCTTTTAATGACATAACTGTATGTAGTAAGCTCCTACTAATGGTGGCTGCAGGCAGAAAAAAGTTTTATAATTTACCTATTATTTTAGGTGACTTTTCCTGTGTGTATACATGAGTAATAAACCTATTTCAGACCATTTTTGACTTGTATCCTGCATTTGTCACCATTTTTACCATTTGTAGGCTGTATTTCTATATTTCAGTTGTCACAGCTAATGAGTGGAGATTAGCTGCTGTGATGTTGCCCATATACAGCTCACATAAACATGAGGAATTCCTGCTTGTCTGTCACTAAGCAGAACAAGTCCAGAAGCAGCAGCATTGTGGACATTATATAGCAGTACTGAGCAGTGTAGCTGTAAATCCTGCACTCCTGGGTGAGATAAAATATTAGAAAGCAGCAACATGGGGGACATTATACAGTAGTACTGAGCAATATAGCCGGAAATCTTGCTCTGGGGTGAATTGGTCATCTAAAGTAGGGCGAAAGAAATTGTACAGTAGTACTGAGCAGTGTAGCTGTGAATCCAGCTCGGGGATTATATAAAACATTGACTAAGAAGCAGTAGCAGGAATCTGTGTGTCTGAGCTTCTCCCTTTCATGCTGATCATCCTCCTTCCTCCACTAGACTTTAATAAGCAACTAGAATGTCATCTATCTATATATATATAACTAGATTGTGGCCCGATTCTAATGCATCGGGTATTCTAGAATATGCATGTCCACGTAGTATATGAACAATGATGATTCCAGAATTTGCGGCAGACAGTGCCTGTCGCTGATTGTTCAAGGCAACCTTTATGACATAATCGTCGCCATGGCAACCATTATGACATCTACGTCGATACTGTGCCCGTCGCTGATTGGTTGAGGCGAATTCGCGGCAGACTGTGCCCGTCGCTGATTGGTCGAGGCAACCTTTATGACATCATCGTCGCCATGCTGTGCCCGTCGCTGCCTGGCGGCCTCGACCAATCAGAGACGCGGGATTTCCAGGACAGGCAGACAGACAGAAAAACCCTTAGACAATTATATATATAGATTGTCTAAGGGTTTTTCTGTCTGTCTGTCCTGGAAATCCCGCGTCTCTGATTGGTCGAGGCCGCCAGGACTCGAACAATCAGCGACGGGCACAGCATGGCGACGATGATGTCATAAAGGTTGCCTCGACCAATCAGCGACGGGCACAGCCTGCCGCGAATTCGCCTCGACCAATCAGCGACGGGCACAGTATCGACGTAGATGTCATAATGGTTGCCATGGCGATGATGATGTCATAAAGGTTGCCTCCACCAATCAGCGACGGGCACAGTCTGCCGCGAATTCTGGAATCATCATTGTCCATATACTACGGGGACATGCATATTCTAGAATACCCGATGCGTTAGAATCTGGCCACAATCTAGTCTATATATAATTGTCTAAGGGTTTGTCTGTCTGTCCTGGAAATCCCGCGTCGCTGATTGGTCGAGGCCGCCAGGCCTCGACCAATCAGCGACGCGCACAGTCTCTGATTGGCCGAGGCCAGCTGGCCTGTGCGAGTCGATGATTGGTCGAGGCCGCCAGGCCTCGACCAATCAGCGATGGGCACAGTCTGCCGTGAATTCTGGAATCATCATGGTCCTCCACTGCTGTCAAGTGCCGCCATTGTGTTGTCTAAGGGTCTAATTGTCTGTCTGTCTTGGATATCAGCCAATCAGCGATATTAGTGCGGGATTTAAACACCACTGACAGCGCAACATACATACATACATACATACATATTCTAGAATACCCGATGCGTTTGAATTGGGCCACCATCTAGTCCTTTAATAAACTGGCAGTCTGCCTTGTACAGTTTTTTTTATGGTAGGTTTTGGATAAGTTCAGAAGGTGGGAGGAGAAAAGAAGTGGCTCATAGGTGGGGATAGAAGATGTTTCTGAAAAGAAGTATTACAAACCTTCTTATATTCACACTAGCTATTGAACCCGTTCTACGCCCGGGTGGCGAGCATTTATATTGGTATATGGTCTCCATCCTGGTATGTGCTGCTCCATCCTGCACCCTAATCTTGTCATATGCTGCTCCCATCCTGCGTCCCCATCCTGTCATGTGCTGCTCCCATCCTGCGCCCCCGTTCTGTCATGTGCTGCTCCCATCCTGCGCCCCCGTTCTGACATGTGCTGCTCCCATCCTGCGCCCCCATTCTGACATGTGCTGCTCCCATCCTGCGCCCCCATTCTGACATGTGCTGCACCCATCCTGCATCCCCATCCTGTCATGTGCTGCTCCCATCCTGCGTCCCCATCTTGTCATGTGCTGCACCCATCCTGCGTCCCCATCCTGTCATGTGCTGCTCCCATCCTGCGTCCCCATCCTGTCATGTGCTGCTCCCATCCTGCTTCCCCATTCTGACATGTGCTGCTCCCATCCTGCGCCCCCATTCTGACATGTGCTGCTCCCATCCTGTGCCTCCATTCTGTCATGTGCTGCACCCATCCTGCGTCCCCATCCTGTCATGTGCTGCACCCATCCTGCGTCCCCATCCTGTCATGTGCTGCTCCCATCCTGCGTCCCCATTCTGACATGTGCTGCTCCCATCCTGCACCTCCATTCTGTCATGTGCTGCACCCATCCTGCGTCCCCATCCTGTCATGTGCTGCTCCCATCCTGCGCCTCCATTCTGACATGTGCTGCTCCCATCCTGCGACCCCGTTCTGTCATGTGCTGCTTCCATCCTGCGTCCCCATCCTGTCATGTGCTGCACCCATCCTGCGTCCCCATCCTGTCATGTGCTGCTCCCATCCTGCGTCCCCATCCTGTCATGTGCTGCTCCCATCCTGCGTCCCCATCCTGTCATGTGCTGCTCCCATCCTGCGTCCCCATCCTGTCATGTGCTGCTCCCATCCTGCGTCCCCATCCTGTCATGTGCTGCTCCCATCCTGTGCCCCCATTCTGACATGTGCTGCTCCCATCCTGCGCCCCCGTTCTGTCATGTGCTGCTCCCATCCTGCACCCCCGTTCTGTCATGTGCTGCTCCCATCCTGCACCCCCATCCTGTCATGTGCTGCTGCCATCTTGCGCCTCCATTCTGACATGTGCTGCTCCCATCCTGCGCCCCCGTTGTGTCATGTGCTGCTCCCATCCTGCGCCACCGTTCTTTAATTTGCTGCTCCCATCCATATGCCCCATACGCTGCTCCATAAAGGTTTATGGCCCCCATAAAATGCTCCATAGTATATGCCCCCGTACACTGCTCCATTATGGTTTATGGCCCCATAATGCTCCATTGTATATGCCCTGTATGCTGCTGCAATATATATAAAAAAAAATACCATACTCACCTATGGTCGCTGGGCACTGAGTGCTGGGGGGCCTGAGCAGGCGGGGACACTGGCGCGCTGTGGGGGTCAGGTGTCGGTATCGCCGCCAGCTCAGGCCCCCCAGCACTTACTATATTCACCTGGCCCCGTTCCACCGCTGCGCGCCACCATCTTCCCGGTCCTCTGGCTGTGACTGGTCAGTCAGAGGGCGGCGCCGGCGCGCATTAAGCGCGTCATCGTGCCCTCTGAACTGAAGGTCACAGGCCGAGGACCGGGAAGATGGCGGCGCGCAGCGGTGGAACGGGACAGGTGAATATAATACTCACCCTCCTGGCGCGTCCACGGTCCCTGCCTCTCCAGTGGAGATCGCGGTGTGCATTCAGTGCTTACGCATACCGTGATCTCTTGGGAGCGTCACTCTGTGAGGCCCAGACTGCGCCGGCGCTTGCGCTTGCGCAGTCTATAAAGGCTTCGGACAGAGTGACGCTCCCAGCGTTATATTATAGATGTAGGATTGATCTACTCATTATACAATTCTTCCTGCTTTTAGCCACTATTAGCGGAGTTTAGGAGCTTTACTGCTTAATTATCCCCTGGCGGTGGTTTCAAACAGTAAGAATTTTATATTTTAAAGGGATTGTTCATTGAATAATTAAAAAAAATCTTTAAGAAAAAGCTCTGTATGCTAAGGAAAATAATTGATGATCGACCTGACCAATTCCCAGTAGCTCCTGTTCCATGAAAACCCAGGGCAAAATATACCAACAAAACTGACACCACGTTACGCAGGATCGGAGGGAGCAGGGAGTGACACTGGGGCCACATATGCAGGAATAACATTGAAGAATTGCACCATTTTATAATGTGTCATTTTTCATTTGAATTTTTTTTTTAAAAATACAATGAAATATAGACATCGAAATATCATTATACACTCCAAAAAGTGCACTGTAGTAATATAACAAAAAATGTAATTATTCATAAAGTTGCAAAAAATTACACAGTGAAAATCTATTAATTAAAAGTTAATATACAAAATACCCAGAAAGTTTTTAGGTATGAATCTGGTTTTATTTAGTTTGACAAAAATGCAAATTTCCTCACGTTATCTGTATACTCTCACATGTAGGTGATCTAAATATCAAGTACCTAATATCTTAATAAATCTACATAGTTTACTAATTAAGTGTTATTGTGTGTTAATTAGATCCCTTGCACCCTAAGGCCGGCGTCACACTTGCGAGTTTTACGGACGTATGAGCGCAGAAACTACGTCCGTAAAACTCGCAAAACATACGGCACAATTATTCTCTATGCCCCTGCTCCTATCTGCGGTATTAAACTGATCAGTATTATACGGCTTTCTACGGCCGTAGAAAATCGCAGCATGCTGCGTTTGTCACCGTATTGCGCAAATAAAACGTCAATGAAAGTCTATGGAAGCCCCAAAAATACGGATCACACACGGACCAGCAGTGTGACTTGCGAGGAATACGCAGCGGTGTTAGCGAGAAAAGCCGGTAATTCAGTGCGGTGTACAGTAAAATCACACTGACAGGTTACATTAGAATAGGTAGAATAAATGTGTACACATATATATATATATATATATATATATATATATATACCTATTCTATGTCATTAGACACATATATGTATATATATTAATATTTCTTCCAGCGCGATATAGCAGAAAGCCGGTAATTCAATTACCGGCTTTTGCTATCTCCTTCCTAAACCCGACATGATTTGAGACCTGGTTTACATACAGTAAACCATGTCTTCTCCCCATTTTTTTGCATATTCCACACTACTAATGTTAGTAGTGTGTATCTGCAAAATTTGGCCGTTCTAGCTAGTAAATTAAGGGGTTAAATGGCGGAAAAAATTGGCGTGGGCTCCCGCACAATTTTCTCCGCCAGAGTAGTAAAGCCAGTGACTGAGGGCAGATATTAATAGCCTGGAGAGGGTCCATGGTTATTGCGCCCCCCCCCACCCCCCCCCGACTAAAAAAATCTGCCCCCAGCCACCCCAGAAAAGGCACATCTGGAAGATGCGCCTATTCTGGCACTTGGCCACTCTCTTCCCATTCCCGTGTAGCGGTGGGATATGGGGTAATGAAGGGTTAATGTCACCTTGCTATTGTAAGGTGACATTAAGCCTAATTAATAATGGAGAGGCGTCAATTATGACACCTATCCATTATTAATCCAATACTAGGAAAGGGTTAAAAAAAATACACAAACACATTATTAAAAATTATTTTAATGAAATAATAACAAAGATTGTTGTAATATTTTATTGAACGCCCATTCCAATCACTGAAGACCCTCGTTCTGTTACAAAAAAAAAAAAAACAACAATATCCTTACCTTCCGCAGATCTGTAAAGTCCAACGATGTAAATCCATCTGAAGGGGTTAAAATATTTTGCAGCCACGAGCTTTGCTAATGCATTTATGCTGTGGCTGCAAAACCCCAGGGAATGAAGGTAAAGTAGGTCATTGACCTATATTTACCTGCATTTGCGGTGAGGCGCCCTCTGCTGGCTGTTCCTAGATCGTGGGAACTTTCCTAGAAAGCTCCCTGGCTCGAATTCATATGAGGACAACCAGCAGAGGGCGCCCTCTTATGATCTCGAGCCAGCCAGCAGAGGGCGCCTCACCGCAAATGCAGGTAAATATAGGTCAATGACCTACTTTACCTTCATTCCCCGGGGTTTTTGCAGCCATGAGCATCAATGCATTAGCACAGCTCGTGGCTGCAAAATATTTTAACCCCTTCAGATGGATTTACATCGTTGGACTTTACAGATCTGCGGAAGGTAAGGATATTGTTGTTTTTTTTTTTTTTGTAACAGAACGAGGGTCTTCAGTGATTGGAATGGGCGTTCAATAAAATATTACAACAATCTTTGTTATTATTTCATTAAAATAATTTGTAATAATGTGTTTGTGTATTTTTTTAACCCTTTCCTAGTATTGGATTAATAATGGATAGGTGTCATAATTGACGCCTCTCCATTATTAATTTGGCTTAATGTCACCTTACAATAGCAAGGTGGCATTAACCCTTCATTACCCCATATCCCACCGCTACACGGGAATGGGAAGAGAGTGGCCAAGTGCCAGAATAGGCGCATCTTCCAGATGTGCCTTTTCTGGGGTGGCTGGGGGCAGGTGTTTTTAGTCAGGGGGGGGCCAATAACCGTGGACCCTCTCCAGGCTATTAATATCTGCCCTCAGTCACTGGCTTTACTACTCTGGCGGAGAAAATTGTGCGGAGCCCACGCCAATTTTTTCCACCATTTAACCCCTTAATTTACTAGCTAGAATGGCCAAATTTTGCATAGACACACTACTAACATTAGTAGTGTGGGATATGCAAAAACAATGGTGATATGAGATGGTTTACTGTATGTAAACCAGGTCTCATATCATGTCGGGTTTAGGAAGGAGAAAGCAAAAGCTGGTAATTGAATTACCGGCTTTCTGCTATATCGCGCTGGATGAAATATTAATATATATACATATATGTGTCTACTGACATATATATATATAGACAGTATATACAGTATGTTTTTTTTTTTTTTTTTACACATGGATCCCTTGTATAGCCATGTGTTGGTTTTGCAAGCCTGCGATAAAAACACGCAGTACGGATGACATACGGATTACATACGGAGGATGCCATGCGCAAAAAACGCTGACACACCCTGCCTACGGAGGAGCTACGGACCACTATTTTCGGGACTTTTCAGCGTATTACGGTCGTAATATACGGACCGTATTTTCATACGCTGTGTGTGACGCCGGCCTAATAGAAAAAGTATCTGTACCTTTGACACGTTGTAAACGCAATAGCCTTGTTTGTTTAAATCCAAACTAAATTGATACACTTTTTTTTAGAAAATAAGTAAACAAAAAATAGATAATATATATATATATATATATATATATATATATATACACACACACAGACACACATTTTCTTTTTTAGAATGTAGTCATCACAAAAGATGACGTTTATTTTTAGTCGTGGTCATGGACGCGGTAAAAAAAAAAAATAGTGCAGCTGCACAGAAAGTTTCTTAGTTGGATAAAGTTACTATTTCATGATAATTTCAGATTTCGGAACTCATCCAAATAAGAAGGTATCATAGAGATCATCTGACCACCTCTACCCCCAGCTGAAATCTATTAAGGGCTGTGTTTCATTTTGGTGGAAAAGACTCCAGAGTCCCATTATCTCGGAAAATATAGATATCACTGAGAACTTGGTTCCTGTCAATGCATGGAAGAAAATCTAAATTGTGCTTAGAACTGTCGCAGTGTCCTGAGGGCAGTGTCAGAGCATAGAGGGGGGATGGGTGATCTATGTGATGAGACGCTGGAGGAGATCATATGGCCTTTGGATCATTACTGTAAACCACACATGGATTGGTGATGTGACCCCCAAACATCTTCACCACAACACGATAGATATTCTTTTCTAAATATAGTCCTGTACACAAGAATGTTACTTTTTAGTTATTTGTGGGGTGTATTTCACTTTTAGTGTATATTCCATTATAATTAAAATAATGGGAAAAAACTTTTTTGGATACAAAAAATAAAGATTTTTAGTATTATTTTTTTGTATTATTTTTACTTAGATGTTATATCCAATACTGTTATAAACGTTATTTCTACCTTTTTAGATTTAATTGGAGGTATTGAAAAATAAATTTGAAAATAAATATTTGGTTAAATCAGGAATGATACATTTTTTTAAAAATAAAACAAATATGATGCAATTACAATTCTAAAAATCAGTATACGGTGATCATTTTAAATCAAAGTAATTAAAAATTACACATGTTAAAATTAAAATCTAAAACATTCTAAATATAAAATGTGTTGCTAGAATTTAGAACTCTGCTTAAATGACCGTAAAATAAACAAACTGACAAAGTTTCAAGGATCTTTAGAATTTAGTAATAAACCTATATTGAGAGATACATTGAGTGATGCCAAGTTCTCTGCCAGAACTGATGGTAGATGTAAATGGTTAAAAGGGTGTGCGCATTTTCCTCTCATTTTAGAGTCCTCTAATTAATTGTCCTATCATAGCCCACAGAGAATTCACCATTAGCTATATTGCCAACAGAACATAATGATATTATTCCCAATGTGACAGAAGAAAAATAACACGGCACCACTACCTATACTTCCCCGAAATGCCTACTGCTATGTGCCGCTGCAGGGTCCATAAACACCAAAAACGGACATTCGGGTGCACCATAAGAATTCAAATACGAACGACGGCCGTTTCGTGCCGCTGCACTTCTTCGGACCCGTAGAAGTGCAGCGGCACGAAACGGCCGTCGGCCGTTCCTTTTACGTTCTCCCTTAGAATTACCTGCATGTATTTTCAATAAAGGCTCGTAATTCATAAGGACTGGTGAGTGCACTTCTATTTTTTCTGCTTGGATGTTCATAATGATATTATTCCTGGTAGTCTAGGGGAGTCAAATGTAAAAACTTTGCAAATAATTTTCTTTATTAAAGGGACTCTGTCACCTGAATTTGGCGGGACTGGTTTTGGGTCATATGGGCGGAGTTTTCGGGTGTTTGATTCACCCTTTCCTTACCCGCTGGCTGCATGCTGGCTGCAATATTGGATTGAAGTTCATTCTCTGTCCTCCGTAGTAGACGCCTGCGCAAAGCAATCTTGCCTTGTGCAGGCGTGTACTATGGAGGACAGAGAATGAACTTCAATCCAATATTGCAGCCAGCATGCAGCCAGCGGGTAAGGAAAGGGTGAATCAAACACCCGAAAACTCCGCCCATATGACCCAAAACCAGTCCCGCCAAATTCAGGTGACAGGTTCCCTTTAAATAGGTACAAACTCCTGTGTTTGTAATATGTAGCCCCTAATCCCTTACATAGACATAGGTACATTATAACATTCCTGCTACCTGTAGCCACCTGTTATGACCTGGTGGTCAGGACAATAATGGACCTGGTGGTTAAGAGCACACGGAATGACCTGATAGTTACTGATAATAAGGACGAGCTCTGGGACGTGGGAACTCTGCTGACCGCAATCCCTAAACCTATCAAACACACTAGAAATAGCCGTGGATTGCGCCTAACGCTCCCTATGCAACTCGGCACAGCCTAAGGAACTAGCTAGCCCTGAAGATAGAAAAATAAAGCCTACCTTGCCTCAGAGAAATTCCCCAAAGGAAAAGGCAGCCCCCCACATATAATGACTGTGAGTAAAGATGAAAATACAAACACAGAGATGAAATAGATTTAGCAAAGTGAGGCCCGACTTACTGAACAGACCGAGGATAGGAAAGGTTACTTTGCGGTCAGCACAAAAACCTACAAAAAGACCACGCAGAGGGCGCAAAGAGACCCTCCGCACCGACTCACGGTGCGGAGGCGCTCCCTCTGCGTCCCAGAGCTTCCAGCAAGCAAGACAACAAATTAAATAGCAAGCTGGACAGAAAAATAGCAAACCAAAGAAATACAAGCTGGAACTTAGCTTCTGATGGGAAGACAGGTCACAAGAACGATCCAGGAGTGAACAGACCAATACTGGAACATTGACAGGTGGCATGGAGCAAAGATCTAAGTGGAGTTAAATAGAGCAGCAGCTAACGAATTAACCTCGTCACCTGTGAAACTCAGAAACACCCACCAGAGGAAATCCATGGACAGAACCAGCCGAAGTACCATTCATGACCACAGGAGGGAGCCCGACAACAGAATTCACAACAGCCACCACTAGAGGGAGCTCACTGCATAGAGAAGGACTATAACATTGTAATACATGTGTGTTGAGCTCTCTCTAGTGGTAGATGTGGGAATTACTGTTAATTTCTCAGTGACACTGACAAAGACCTCCTGGTTCTACTGCTGAGTTCACTACAATACCAGGTCAAGTTTACACTTTTTCTAGTCCCATCTGTATTAATATCCTACAGGTGTCTATCATTGGACATTCCTTTAACCCCTTGGTGCTGGACATCATACACGTATGATGGCTTTGTTACATAGCTGGCACCCAAGAGCATGGCTGCGACCAGGAATTTCAGGGCCCCATACTGGCAAAGTTTTTGGTCCCCCTTGAGACTCCACCCAGCCTCCACCCCGGCTCTGCCCCAAAACCTTCCACAGTCCCAGCGCCTATTCTTGTAAAAACTCCACTTCTGCACCACGTCCTCACCAATCACACATTCACAGTTCCCATAAATCACCATCACATACCTAGCCAGCAGCTTTTGCTTTGGATGAGGAGGGAGGGGGCACAAAAAGAGTAGCCGGTGGGTGGGCAAATGGGAGGTCGGATGGGGGAATGGGAGGTCAGATGGGTGAGTGGGCAGTTGAGCGTATCTCATCACTTTTGGGTCCTCAACTCCTGCATATAATATGTCGTAAGGATCTGGGTGCGCCGGCAGCTAGGAACAGAGGGTGAGCGTCTGATGTCACTGATTTTGATGCGGCCGGACCCTCTGCTGCAGCCATACAATGTAATCAGCTGTGTCTGTGAGTGACTGGGCCCCAGGGCTTAATTAAGCAAAGTAAAACAATTAGTCCGGGCTCCAGTGTGCCACACATTCTGCCAAGCCGTTTATTCAGTGGCTCAGCAGTGCGGCCTCAACGCAGACTGCGCAGCATCTCTCACACAGTCTGGGCCACTCATCTTTACTTCTGCTCTCCGGGCCCCATACACAAGTACTGGCAGTAATGCCCTGATGGCGGCCCTACCCAAGAGTAACTGATACGTTGAAGAACGGGAGGAGAAAGCTAAAGTGCAAAAATGAAAAGTCTTCAAGTTCTTAAAGAGGACCTTTCACCAGTTTGAGCATGTTAAATTGGTCGCATCATGGAATAGTGGCTGCAGAGCTTAATAAAACATAGCTTTTTGTGTGCTTTTATATTTCTCATCTCCATTTCAAATAATTAGCTTGTAAAGTTTAGAACTGAATTTATAACTCAAGCGGGCGTTAACAGATTTCTCTCCTGGGGTGTGTGCTTTTTCCTCTGTATGATGTTAACCAATCATAAACAAAGTGTCATTCTGGGAAAAAAGAACAAATTCCAGAGAATGTCAAAACAGGCTTTCGACTGTGACACGTGACATGTAATTCTACAAAGTCCGCCTCTCCTCTGTGATCTGCTGGCATCCTCTGTATAAAGAACAGCAGAGCTGTGTGTCATTACAAACACTTCTTTCAGCTTTTATCTCAGGGCAGTCTGTGTGGGGGAAATGGGGAGTAAAGCAGAGCTGTGTGTCATTACAAACACCTCTTCCAGCTTTTATCTCAGTGCAATCTATGTGGGGGAATGGGGAGAAAAGCAGAGCTGTGTGTCATTACAAACATCTCTTGCAGCTTTTATCTCAGTGCAGTCAGTGCGGGGGGGGGGAGGGGAATGGGGAGTAAAACAGAGCTGTGTGTCATTACAAACACCTCTTCCAGCTTTTATCTCAGTGCAGTTGGTGTGGGGGGAATGGGGAGTAAAGCAGAGCTGTGTGTCATTACAAAAACCTCTTCCAGCTTTTATCTCAGTGCAGTCTGTGTGGGGGGAATGGGGAGTAAAGCAGAGCTGTGTGTCATTACAAACACCTCTTCCAGCTTTTATCTCAGTGCAGTCTGTGTGGGGGTGAATGGGGAGTAAAGCAGAGCTGTGTGTCATTACAAACATCTCTTGCAGCTTTAATCTCAGTGCAGTCTATGTGGGGGAAATGGGGAGTAAAGCAGAGCTGTGTGTCATTACAAACACCTCTTCCAGCTTTTATCTCAGTGCAATCTATGTGGGGGGAATGGGGAGAAAAGCAGAGCTGTAGGTCATTGCAAACACCTCTCCCAGCTTTTATCTCAGTGCAGTCTATGTGGGGGAAATGGGGAGTAAAGCAGAGCTGTGTGTCATTACAAACACCTCTTCCAGCTTATATCTCAGTGCAGTCTATGTGGGGGGAATGGGGAGAAAAGCAGAGCTGTAGGTCATTACAAACACCTCTCCCAGCTTTTATCTCAGTGCAGTCTGTGTGGGGGGAATGGGGAGTAAAGCAGAGCTGTGTGTCATTACAAACACCTCTCCCAGTTTTTATCTCAGTGCAGTCGGTGTGGGGGGAATGGCGAGTAAACAAGATCTGTGTATCATTACAAACACATCTTCCAGCTTTTATCTCAGTGCAGTCTATGTGGGGGAAATGGGGAGTAAAGCAGAGCTGTGTGTCATTACAAACACTTCTTCCAGCTTTTATCTCAGTGCAGTTGGTGTGGGGGGAATGGGGAGTAAAGCAGAGCTATAGGTCATTACAAACACCTCTCCCAGCTTTTATCTCAGTGCAGTCGGTGTGGGGGGAATGGGGAGTAAAGCAGAGTTGTGTGTCATTACAAACACCTCTTCCAGCTTTTATCTCAGTGCAGTCGGTGTGGGGGGAATGGGGAGTAAAACAGAGCTGTGTGTCATTACAAACACCTCTTCCAGCTTTTATCTCAGTGCAGTCGGTGTGGGGGGAATGGGGAGTAAAGCAGAGCTGTGTGTCATTACAAACACCTCTTCCAGCTTTTATCCCAGTACAGTATGTGTGGGGGGAATGGGGTGTAAAGCAGAGCTGTGTGTCATTACAAACACCTCTTCCAGTTTTTATCCCAGTGCAGTCTATATGTGGGGGAGAATGGGGAGTAAAGCAGAGCTATGTGTCATTTCAAACACCTCTTCCAGCTTTTATCCCAGTGCAGTCTATGTGGGGGGAATGGGGAGTAAAGCAGAGCTGTAGGTCATTACAAACACCTCTTACAGCTTTTATCTTAGTGCAATTAGTGTAGGTGAGATGAGGAGTAAAGCAGAGCTGTGTGCTATTACAAACACTTTCATGGCAGGCAGTCTGTGTGCGTGGATGGGGAGTAAAGCAGAGCTGTGTGGCATAGCAAACACCTTTTTCATCTCATGACACTTTCTCTTCTGCTCAACCCCCCCCCCCCACACACACACACACTGAATGCTATGAGTGTATGAAGTGTTTGCATTGACACACAGCTCTGCTGTACTACTCTTGGTCTTACCATCAATTACAGTGTAAACATTACAAGCTAACAATTCCACAATACAGAAAGGAATTTAAAACAATTCAAAACTAACTATGTTTTATTCTGCTCTGCAGCCATGATGTCTCCAGTTTAACATGCTACAACTGATGAAAATTTCTTTTTAAGAGGGTTAAATACAAATTTTTGGCATCACCTGCTCACATCCATGGTCAGTTGCATAAATATAGTTTATTTCATAGTTCCAGAAAAATGCAGAACCATTTGCCTTTTGTGAATATTTCTGCACCTGATGCCAACCATTGCAGCCTAATGTTGAGTGCCAAGATGGTAGAACTGGCCCAACTACTGCCATCTGGGACAGCAGCTGGTGACGGCACATGTGAGAATGCTGGAATGCAAATATTACTTAACTTGGAGCTAAACAGACCAACACATCAAGTGCGGAAACATGACCCTGTTATGTCTGATAGGAAATCTAATTAGGTGCTGTAACTTCCCGTCAGCTATCGGTGAAGAGGGAATTCTCAAAACTTGGAATATAAAAAGGCGAATGTGATACATAGAGGTTGTCTAAGATTAAACATTACTGCTTCCTTGCAGAAGCAGCACCACACCTATCCACAGGTTGTATCTGGTATTGCAGCTCAGCTCCTTTGAAGTGAATGGGACGGAGTTCCAATACAACACATATCCAGTGGACAGGTGCAAGGTGCAGGAGGAAGCTATGGGGGAATGGGGAAGTTCAAATTTGCAACAAAGTGAAAAAATTTTATTTCAAAGACTCTGTACAGCTTACCCTCCTGGGATAACAACCTGTTCAATGTGATCGCTGCACACAGTCATAGACTGCAGGAGGCACCTGGGAGGAAACATCTCAGGAGACCGGACAAAAAGACCAGCGCAGGGCCAGGCAGAGGTGGCACCGAAAAACCAAAGTGCCACGAAAGGTCAGTATAGTGTGTTTAGTGTAAATCCTGCTCTATTCCTCAAGAAATATAATACAGGATCAGTAAAGAAAGGCCGTACTGGGGGCCCACGGCACGTAAAGGGAGGCCGCCATGACGGGGTTACGTGGGACCTGGGGAGCTGGAGCAGTTAGAAGGGATACGGTGGTAAGGGGTTAACTGGGAACTTGAGGGGTGGCTTTAGGGGCATTTTTTGAAAATAAGGGGTGGAACTAGGGGACTGTGGGGAGGGGGCACATAAAAAGGGGCACGCTCCTCACGCAGGCATCCATTTTAGGTGCCTGCGTGACAAGTGAGGAATCTCTGTCACACTTACCAGAATGGACGTTGAAGCGATCCTCCAGCGTCTCCGGACGGCAGCCAGCTCCCAGGGGACAGATTGGCTGAATGCATCCGTTAACAGCCTTCTCCAGGGGACATCGGGAGCACCATCGCAGGCACCGCAGGACGGGCGCCGGCCGCGGAGGACTAGGCCTCCGGCGCGCCTAAGCCCGGACATCATCCCCAGGGCCCGGCGCCGAAATAGGAGCCCCTCTGCGGACCCTCCGGTAAGCAGCGCTGTTCCCTCCACCTCACAGCGCGGCGCCGGGAGGAATCCTCCAGTGCGGCGGGGCCTACAACGGGGGGTGGATCCTTCCTCCCCTCCTTCAGTGTCCGGGCGACGTGGGGCGGCAGGAGCAGGAGCCGGTACGGCGGCCGCCAGCATGCCCGCTGGCGCCGCTCAGCGTGGGAGGCAGCGACAGCCGAGGAGACGGGGGTCAGGTGCGGTGGCCCCTCAGCGCCGAGGATTATGCGGGCGGCAGTCGGCTGGCCCTGGCATCAGCGTGCGGCCTTCTGCAGTGCACAGCTCTGGAGTCTTCAACGCAGCAGCGCCCTCTGCTGGTGGTGGCCTGGATATTGCAAGTTCTGCGCCCTCTGCTGGTGTTGGCCGGGATTTTCCTGCAGCTGCGCCCTCTGCTGGTGATGGCCGGGATTTTCCTGGATCTGCGCCCTCTGCTGGTGATGGCCGGAACTTTCCTGGATCTGCGTCCTCTGCTGGTGGTGGCGGAAATTTTCCGGATTCCGGCAGGCGACATTCCGTCGCTTCGGTACGCAGTGCCGGGGACGTATCCGTGGCAAGGAGCCGCACATCTTCCATCGGGCGGCAGGATGCTGGCTTGGCCTTTTCCCTTTCCGCAGCACCAGGGCAGTCGACGGCATCACCGAGTCGCCAGGACACGGATACGGCCGCCAGGAGTTCGGCGGGCAACATCGCGGATCAAGCCGGTCGGGATGCAGGACACCTTCGGCTGGGAGCTGGATCTTCGGCTGCTGGGCTCACAGCACCCAGGCAGCTAGGTGAGAACATTTTCCCTATCTTTAATTTGCCAGGCATAGTTTCCCCTGAAGCTAGGAATAGTGACATTACTTCGGGAGTTGCTAGCGGGGGTATGGGTTTAATCCTTAGAGGTTTAGGTGAGCTAGCGGACTTGTGCGGGTCCGGTCTTAGCAGGGGGTCTTTGCCGTCAGCTGCTTGGTTGGGAAATACGGGGTCGTTTGAGGGGTCTAGACAGTTGTCTGAAGTTACGGGTACATCCAGCAGTGCGGGTCCTGCGGCAGACACGGGGAGCTCATCAAGGGAGAAGGACGGAACAGCACCAGGGCCTGGGTCAGGAATTGATGCACCAGGTGAGGGAGCTTTGCAGGATAAGGAAAAGGAGGATGTACCGCAACTAGACGATGCGGCTAGGGGGGAGGTCTATGTCTGCTTCGAGGGCCCGTTAGGGGCACATTTAAAACAAGAGGTTAGGGAAAAAATCTGGAAAGGGGAGTACATAGAAATATTTTCTCTTTTACCCCTAGAGAGATTTAATTTGGATAGACCTAGAAGGGAGGACTCTAAAAAAGAAGATGAGGAGAAACGGAGATATAGGCTGATTCCCAGATCATTTTCAAATTGGCTGCAAGCTTTCGCTATTATGGCTAGCGTAATCGGGGAGAAGGCCCCGGAAAATTGCTCGGCATTATTTTGTTACTTAGATGCCATAGGGGAGGCTTACAGGACCTATGGGGGACAGGGTTGCTTACGCTATGACGAACAGTTTCGTCAGCGTAAGGCTTTTAGGCCAAGTATCAGGTGGGATCACAAGGACATAGCGTTGTGGATGAGAGTTATGGTCCCGTCCCGTTTAGGTCAGACTAGCCAGCCTTTTCACGGGGGCGCCGGGAGTTCAGGGCAGTCAGGACACTCGGCGGCTTTGCAGAAGGGACTGTGTTTCGCCTTCAATGATGGCATATGCAGATTCGGGAGCAAGTGTAAATATAGGCACGAGTGTTCAACCTGCGGGGGGGTGCATAGCGCTTCAAAATGTTTCAGGGGTAACAGGCAAAAAGTTGGAGATTCAGCTGACAAAAGGGGTGACTCCGGTGCAGTGGGTCGTGATGGAGGCCTTTCTAAGTAGATACCCTTGTAGGTCAGCTGCAGTTTTATTGCGCGACGGTTTTAAGGAGGGTTTCAAAATCCCTTATGTTGAGCAGGATGTTAGTTTAAAAAGAAAAAATTTGAAATCGGCGTTACAATTCCCGGAGGTCGTGTCGGAGAAGTTGAATAAGGAAGTTGCTCTGGGAAGAATGGCAGGCCCGTTTGTCGCCCCTCCGATTGCAAATCTGAGGGTGTCACCTCTTGGCGTGGTCCCTAAGAAAGAACCTAATAAATTTAGGTTAATCCATCACCTGTCATTTCCGAAGGGATCTTCGGTTAATGATGGTATTGATCCCGAGTTGAGTTCGGTGTCGTACTTATCATTCGATTCAGCGATGGAGTGGGTTAGAGCATGTGGAAAGGGGGCTAAGCTGACTAAGACCGACATCGAAGCGGCCTTTCGTTTGTTGCCAGTTCATCCTGACAGTTTGCATTTATTGGGTTGTTTTTGGGATGGCGGCTTCTTTGTTGATCGTTGTCTTCCCATGGGTTGCTCGATTTCATGTGCTTACTTTGAGGCCTTCAGCACGTTCCTAGAATGGGTGGTGAAAGATGTGTCTGGGATACGCTCATGTTCGCACTATCTGGATGACTTTCTGTTTATAGGGCCAGCGGAATCAGCAGATTGTTCGATTTTGTTGCATACAATGGAGAGTGTGACAAAAAACTTCGGGGTGCCTTTGGCGGAGGATAAAACAGTTGGTCCGGTGACAGTGTTGAGCTTCCTAGGCATTGAAATCGACACGGTAGCAATGGAATGTAGGCTACCTGCAGACAAGGTTACCGCGTTGCGCCAAGATGTGGTTAATACGATTGGTTTGAAGAAGATAAATTTGCGCAGTTTGCAATCGTTGTTAGGGAAACTGAACTTTGCATGTAGGATCATGCCGATGGGTCGAGCGTTCTGCCGCCGCCTATCCTTGGCAACAGTAGGGGTAAAGTCCCCTTTGCATTTCATCAGGATAAAGAAAGAGTTTCGGGACGATTTGAAGATGTGGGCGGATTTTCTGGACGAGTACAATGGCAGATCTCTGTGGATTCAGCCGGTGGCAGATGCTACCTCCTTGGGCATTTTGGTGCATGTCGTTGAAATGAGTGGCTTTGGTCTTTTCTTTCATGGTAGCTGGTCAGCAGCGGCTTGGCCGGAAGAATGGAAGGAGGAGGGGTTAACAAACAACCGGCTACTGTTGCATTTGTTCCCCAGGGTAGTTGCGTTGGCCCTGTGCGGTGACAAATTGAGGAATTTGAAGATTTCTTTTCATTGTGAGCATGTTGGAACGGTGACGGCGGTAAACTCGTTGTCAGCGGCTACGCCTGCAGTAGTGAAGGTCTTGCAGCACTTGGTTTTCCTGGGTCTTAAGTTTAACTTATGGATTGTATCTGAAGTTAGCTTGTCAGCGCCTGATCCAATAGTTGCTCTTTCTCAATTTCAGTGGCAGCTTTTCCGGGATTTGGCACCACAGGCGGAGAGCGCGGGCCGGGATTGTCCAGTGGAGTTGTGGAACCTGCCGCGAGGGCCGTAACAGAGTTATTTACCAAATCGCTCGCGGATTCATCTTGGTCTCATTATAATCAGGCTTGGAGCTTGTGGGAATCCTGGATGTCAAGTATGGACCAGGATATGGAGGAGGAGTATGGTTTGTTGTTGTTCTTAGGTCATCATTGGGAGGCAGGTTGGTCTGTGACACGTTTGAATAAGTTTCTGGCGGGGCTAGCCTTCAACCTTAAATGGAGGGGGGGTAAGGATATAACGAAATCCTTCTTGGTTCGGCAAGTTGTTCGGGGTTGGAAGAAAGGCTGGAAGGCTTCGGACGGTCGCCGACCCGTATCTTATGAGGTGCTCTCAGCCATTGAGCGGAAGTTGCAAGAGGTGTGTTTTTCCGAATGGGAAGTGGTTCTGTTCTGTGCAGCCTTTTCTTTGGCCTTCTTTGGGGCATTTCGGTTAGGTGAGTTGGTTAGCCCGTCCGTTAGTAAAAAAGGTATTTTGTTAAGAGAAAACGTGGATGTCGAAGGGAATAAGGTGGTAGTGTTTATTAAGGCTTCCAAAACGGACGTGTATGGGAAAGGGTGCAAAGTGGTGTTGTTCAATGTTGAAGGATCCCCGGTGTGCCCGGTGGCATCCGTGAAGAAGTACATGGCAAAGGGCGGGGTGTTAGACGAGCCATTCTTGGTGCACGAAAATGGGTCTTTCTTGTCCCGTTTTCAGTTTATTTCTGTTTTTAGGAAATGTTTGGCGGCAGCGGGCTTACCTGCAACACAATATAGTGGTCACTCCTTCAGGATCGGGGCAGCGACTGAGGCCGCTAGGTGGGGCCTTGGTGAGGATGTGGTTCGGAGAATTGGGAGGTGGGAATCTTCAAGATTCCAGTCGTATGTTCGCCCAAACCTATTGTGAGTTAGAAGCTGTGTTAAGTTAATTGTTTGTTGCCTTTCTTTCTGTGTTGCAGGGCCTGATCCGATGCTCGTCTGGATCATGGGGCATTCGTATGTTGTATGGGCTGCGTTGCGTGCTGCGGTTCGTCCGGACGGTCGTCAGTTGGGTCTTTCTCGAGAGACAGTGACTTTACGATGGATCGGTAAAAGGGGGATGGTGTGGAAGGAATGGTTACCTGAATTTCATCGTTTTGTTAGACTGGATAGAGTGCCGGAGATCGTGGTGATACATTTAGGGGGGAATGATTTGGCTAAACGGTCTTGTAGGGAGCTGATTAAGGATATCAAATTCGATATCCTGAGGTTCTGGGTCATGTTTCCAAAAGTGTTGTTGGTGTGGTCCGACATCATTCCCCGTAAAAGATGGAGAGGTGCTAGATCACACGAGGGGGTGAACAGGGCCCGGATTAAAATAAACAGGGCCATATCTCGGTTTATGGTGAGGAATGGTGCGTTGGCCGTGAGACATGTGGACTTGGAATCGGGTCAAGGAGCTTACTGGAGAGCTGATGGCGTGCACCTGAACGCGGTGGGTAATGATATGTGGTGTTTGGCTATCCGTAGTGGCATTGAATTAAGCTTGAAGGTGTGGAGGGACATGAATGGCTAAGGTGTCAGGCCATTCGTGTTCGTGGCGGGGGTGGAGGTCCTCGAAGTCGGTGGAAATGGTAAATCGTGGTTCAATGGGGTGGGGATCTTGAGAGGTCCTGGACACCCCATGAGAGAATTTAACAAGGCGCGGTACGGTTATTCCGCGTGAGGTGGATTTATGGACCCCTGGCATGGGGGTGGGTTCGGTGGACCAGGATTGGTTGTTATCTATCCCTGAGCTGGTGCTTTACGGCTGGGGGTAAGACTCATCCTGGGCTGAACATTGTGGAGTTTTTGGGATACTGAGTTTTTTATAACTTTGGGGCTTCGAGGACCGCCCCTCCTATTCTGGGTTGTCATAAAAGTTCTGTTATCTTTTATTTAATAAAATGGCTGCTGTGGCCAATTAAATCCAACATATGTCTCCGTCTGCTGTTTTGAGTACGTTAGAAGTTTATTCTTTAGATTGTTAAGAGATCTGTTTAAGGGGGTTGGGGTAATTTTTTCCAGGTCACGGAACTCACGTATACCCTATGTCATGTAATGTATGTACACAGTGACTGCACCAGCAGAATAGTGAGTGCAGCTCTGGGGTATAATACAGGATGTAACTCAGGATCAGTAATGTAATGTATGTACACAGTAACTGCACCAGCAGAATAGTGAGCGCAGCTCTGGGGTATAATACAGGATGTAACTCAGGATCAGTAATGTAATGTATGTACACAGTGACTGCACCAGCAGAATAGTGAGTGCAGCTCTGGGGTATAATACAGGATGTAAATCAGGATCAGTAATGTAATGTATGTACACAGTGACTGCACCAGCAGAACAGTGAGTGCAGCTCTGGGGTATAATACAGGATGTAACTCAGGATCAGTAATGTAATGTATGTACACAGTAACTGCACCAGCAGAATAGTGAGTGCAGCTCTGGGGTATAATGCAGGATGTAACTCAGGATCAGTAATGTAATGTATGTACACAGTGACTGCACCAGCAGAACAGTGAGTGCAGCTCTGGGGTATAATACAGGAGGTAACTCAGGATCAGTAATGTAATGTATGTACACAGTAACTGCACCAGCAGAATAGTGAGTGCAGCTCTGGAGGATAATACAGGAGGTAACTCAGGATCAGTAATGTAATGTATGTACACAGGGACTGCGCCAGCAGAATAGTGAGTGCAGCTCTGGGGTATAATACAGGATGTAACTCAGGATCAGTAATGTAATGTATGTACACAGTGACTGCACCAGAAGAATAATGAGTGCAGCTCTGGAGTATAATACAGGATGTAACTCAGGATCAGTAATGTAATGTATGTACACAGTGACTGCACCAGCAGAATAGTGAGTGCAGCTCTGGGGTATAATACAGGATGTTAGGCCATGTTCACACCATCCTTTTTTTAATGCGGAATCGCCGCGATTTTCCCGCTGCGGGTCCGCAGCTGTTTTCCATGCAGGGTACATTACAATGTACCCTATGGAAAACAGGAACTGCTGTGCCCACATTGCGGAAAATCGCGAAAAAAGCCGCGCTGAATAGCCGCGGTAAAAAATAAGTACCATGTCACTTCTTTTTGCGGAACTGCAGCGGTTCTGCACCCATAGACCTCCATTGTGAGGTCAAACCCGCAGTAAAACCCGCAGATGAAAAAAATATCTGCGGGTTTTCTGCGGTTTGTGGTGCAGAACCGCTGCAGTGTGGCTGCCCCCCCGTGCCCCAATCCCACCCCCCAATGCTCCGATGCCACCCCCCGTGCTCCGACGCCCCCCCCCCCGTGCCCTCATCTCCCCCCCTTATACTTACCCGGCCTCCCGGTGTCCGTCCGGCCGTCTTCTCCCTGGGCGCCGCCATCTTGCAAAATGGCGGGCGCATGCGCAGTGCGCCCGCCGAATCTGCCGGCCGGCAGATTCGTTCCAAAGTGCATTTTGATCACTGAGATATAACCTATCTCAGTGATCAAAATAAAAAAAATAGTAAATGACCCCCCCCCCCCCCCCTTTGTCACCCCCATAGGTAGGGACAATAAAAAAATTAAGAATTTTTTTTTTTTTCCACTAAGGTTAGAATAGGGTTAGGGGTAGGGTTAGGGGTAGGGTTAGGGGTAGGGTTAGGGTATTTTCAGCCATTTTAACCCTAAAAAACTTCCTAGAAAACACACAGACTCTGCATAGAAAACTGCATAAAAAAACGCATAAAAAAAACGCACCAAAAAAGCACCAAAAAAAGGACCTGCGTTTTCTGCCAAGAGCTGCGGTTTTTAGTCCTGAAAAAAAAGGAGGGAAATCAGGAACGTGTGAACATAGCCTAACTCAGGATCAGTAATGTAATGTATGTACACAGTAACTGCACCAGCAGAATAGTGAGTGCAGCTCTGAAGTATGATACAGGATGTAACTCAGGATCAGTAATGTAATGTATGTACACAGTAACTGCACCAGCAGAATAGTGAGTGCAGCTCTGAAGTATAATACAGGATGTAACTCAGGATCAGTAATGTAATGTATGTACACAGTGACTGCTCAAGCAGAATAGTGAGTGCAGCTCTGGAGTATAATACAGGATGTAACTCAGGATCGGTAATGTAATGTATGTACACAGTGACTGCACCAGCAGAATAGTGAGTGCAGCTCTGGAGTATAATACAGGATGTAACTCAGGATCAGTAATGTAAGGTATGTACACAGTGACTGCACCAGCAGAATAGTGAGTGCAGCTCTGGAGTATAATACAGGACGTAACTCAGGATCAGTAATGTAATGTATGTACACAGTGACTGCACCAGCAGAATAGTGAGTGCAGCTCTGGGGTATAATACAGGATGTAACTCAGGATCAGTAATGTAATGTATGTACACAGTGACTGCACCAGCAGAATAGTGAGTGCAGCTCTGGGGTATAATACAGGATGTAACTCGGGATCAGTAATGTAATGTATGTACACAGTGACTGCACCAGCAGAATAGTGAGTGCAGCTCTGGGGTATAATACAGGATGTAACTCAGGATCAGTAATGTAATGTATGTACACAGTGACTGCACCAGCAGAATAGTGAGTGCAGCTCTGGGGTATAATACAGGATGTAACTCGGGATCAGTAATGTAATGTATGTACACAGTGACTGCACCAGCAGAATAGTGAGTGCAGCTCTGGGGTATAATACAGGATGTAACTCAGGATCAGTAATGTAATGTATGTACACAGTGACTGCACCAGCAGAATAGTGAGTGCAGCTCTGGGGAATAATACAGGATGTAACTCGGGATCAGTAATGTAATGTATGTACACAGTGACTGCACCAGCAAAATAGTGAGTGCAGCTCTGGAGTATAAAACAGGATGTAGCTCAGAATCAGTACAGGATCAGTAGTGTAATGTATGTACACAGTAACTGCACCAGCAGAATAGTGAGTGCAGCTCTGGGGTATAATACAGGATGTAACTCTGGATCAGTAATGTAATGTATGTACACAGTGACTGCACCAGCAGAATAGTGAGTGCAGCTCTGGAGTATAATAGAGGATATACCGTATATACTCGAGTATAAGCCGAGATTTTCAGCCCAAATTTTTGGGCTGAAAGTGCCCCTCTCGGCTTATATTCGAGTCACGGTCAGTGGCAGGGTCGGCGGGTGAGGGGGAGAGAGGGCTGAGGCATACTCACCTAGTCCCGGCGATCCTGGTGCTGTCCCTGCAGTCCCATGGTCTTCGGGTGCTGCAGTTCCTCCCCTGTTCAGCGGTCACGTGGGACCGCTCATTAGAGAAATGAATATGGACTCCACTCCCATAGGGGTGGAGCCGCATATTCATTTCTCTAATGAGCGGTAACGGTGACCGCTGATAGAGGAAGAGGCTGCGGCACCCGAAGACCAGCTGTCCGGGAGAAGGAGCGGGACGCCGGGAGCAGGTAAGTATTACATATTCACCTGTCCGCGTTCCACACGCCGGGCGCCGCTCCATCTTCCCAGCGTCTCTCCGCTCTGACTGTGCAGGTCAGAGGGCGCGATGACGCATATAGTGTGCGCGGCGCCCTCTGCCTAATCAGTCAGAGCGGAGAGACTTCGGGACGAGACGCCGGGAGCTGCAAGCAAGAGAGGTGAGTATGGCATTTTTTTTTATTGCAGCATTATATATACCGGTAGCACAGCTTTATAAGGAGCATCTATGGGGCACAAATGAACGGTGCAGAGCACTATATGGCAGAGCTTTATAAGGAGCATCTATGGGGCACAAATGAACGGTTCAGAGCATTATATGGCAGAGCTTTATAAGGAGCATCTATGGGGCACAAATGAACGGTGCAGAGCACTGTATAGCAGAGCTTTATAAGGAGCATCTATGGGGCAATAATGAACGGTGCAGAGCACTATATGGCAGAGCTTTATAAGGAGCATCTATGGGGCAATAATGAACGGTGCAGAGCACTATATGGCAGAGCTTTATAAGGAGCATCTATGGGGCAATAATGAACGGTGCAGAGCACTATATGGCAGAGCTTTATAAGGAGCATCTATGGGGCAATAATGAACGGTGCAGAGCACTGTATAGCAGAGCTTTATAAGGAGCATCTATGGGGCACAAATGAACGGTGCAGAGCACTGTATAGCAGAGCTTTATAAGGAGCATCTATGGGGCAATAATGAACGGTGCAGAGCACTGTATAGCAGAGCTTTATAAGGAGCATCTATGGGGCAATAATGAACGGTGCAGAGCACTATATGGCAGAGCTTTATAAGGAGCATCTATGGGGCAATAATGAACGGTGCAGAGCACTATATGGCAGAGCTTTATAAGGAGCATCTATGGGGCAATAATGAACGGTGCAGAGCATATATGGCACAGCTTTATGTGGAGCATCTATGGGGCAATAATGAACGGTATGGAGCATCTATTTTTATTCTTGAAATTCACCGGTAGCTGCTGCATTTTCCACCCTAGGCTTATACTCGAGTCAATAAGTTTTCCCAGTTTTTTGTGGCAAAAGTAGGGGGGTCGGCTTATACTCGGGTCTGCTTATACTCGAGTATATACGGTAAGTCAGGATCAGTACAGGATGGATAATTTAATGAGTTAATTAAAATCCTAAAAGGCAACTGTAAAATGTCTTTTTGTCATATGCTCTTCCTGTGTTTTCACATGTAAGCATTTCATTTATCCAGACTTAGTAAAAGCATATTGCAAACTACTGAACATCATTATGAATTTCTCCAGTGTCTCCATCTCTATTATTCACCTATGCATACTGTCGGGCTCCTGTGTAGAACAATCAATGATAACCAATGATAATTATTCCTGGCAGATAATCAAAATGCAATTTCATCTAGATTTTTTTTCCATCTAATAGTCATAATCTGTAGTTCATGGTGTGATCAACTATACAGGAGTTGTGATCCATGTACTCAGTGCCATAGCATAGTTTCTACATTATAGTACCTGATTTATTTGCCATACACATTTTATTCCAAAGCTAGAAAATGTGTCAGCTGTAGGATAAAGATGGGGGCTGGAACAAAGCGCAGCTGGGAGGAGGCCCCCCATGACTGCTTTGAGCCGGCGGTCTTTTTGAATAATGCTCCGGCTGGGGATAGGAGAATGGAAAGGGGGGAGGGGTTTAGAAGGGGGAGGTAGTAGGGAAAGTGCGGGAAAACCGCCATTCCCTACCTTAATCCAGGAGAAGGAAGAAGTGCAGGATGGCGTCAGCGGAGTCCATGCTGGCCCAGCTCCAAGAGATGGCCAGATCCAGAAGAGGGGGCTGGCTTGAGGCACAGCTGGCCTCCATCATTGGTGCCGCAGGAGGATCCGGGCAGAGCTCACGGGGCAGGAGGACCAGGCCCCCGGAGAGACTATCTCCGGATCTCCCGGCGCGTGGCAGGCGCAGGCTCCGGAGCCCCTCCAGGGACCCTGCGGGCGGTGAGTCCAGCGGCGCTTCCCCCCCTGGTCGCTCCCGCTCCGGCAGGAATCCATGCACCCGGCCTGCGCGCGCCGGGCGGCAGACCCAGGACACCGCCGCTGCCGCCGGGAGCGTCGGACCGGAAGTGCGGCCTGCGCGATCCAGGCAGAGCGCGGCCGCAGCTTCCTCCGCTCCTGGCAGGTCCACAGCTAGCGGCGGGCGTGCGGCCGCCGCTACACCGGCTCCATCAGCTGTCCCAGCATCCAGGAGCAGAGCGGCCGTCGCTTCCCCTGTCCCCGCTTCTCCTGCCACCACCAGATCCACAGCCCCCAGGGGGCGCGCGGCGGCAGGACGAGGGAGAACAGCGCCACCAGGAAGACCAGCCCAGCCAGGCAGGGGGACACAGCCAGGAGGAGCAGCAAGAGGAGCAGCAAGTCCAGGAAGAGCAGCACGGCCAGGACGAGCAGCGGCAGCAACACCCAGGAATCCGGCCCCTTTGCCTGCGGCAGGCACCCACAGCCCATCGCCTCCCAGGGTGCCTGCTGGGATGTCCACGAGGAGTACACAGGCGGCGGACGGTCAGCGGTCAGGAGATCTGCTACGTCCTGCCTACACGGAACGGCGCAGCGGAGGGAGAGATGCAGGCAGCAGTGTCGAGCTGCCTGCTAGGGAGCGAAGATCGTTACACGACCGGGCGGGCTCGCCCGAGTTGGAACGCGGGGATCGGTCGCGGTCGCCCAGGAGATCTCCGGAACATAGAGCAGCGTTTACCCGTTGCCCATCGGACGGTGAGGTGGCGGGGAATACTGACGGCGGACGGAGGAGTGGATCGGTACAGCAGCTACAGCACGCTCGGGTCCCCCCTGGTGACGAGGAGGCCAGGGGCGCGGGCCTGGGGCAGAGAGGGCTAGCAGCGCAGCAGTTCCAGCACGCTCGGGTCCCCCCTGGTGACGAGGAGGCCAGGGGCGCGGGCCCAGGGCATCGACGCGGTGAGGAGGTGTCGGAGTCCAGAGGTGATCGACAAGGGAGATCGGAGCGACAGGGATCCGGAGGTCCGGCTGGCGGGGACACAGCACCCGCGCAGCGTTGTGAGTATGATTCTACGTCTGGTTTGTCGCCCGCAGGGGCCGGGTTGCAGGAAGCTAGGGGAAGTCGGGTGGCGGTGTGTGAGGAGCGGCAGAGGAGTGGGCCGATTGTGGCAGAGGTGCCAGGCATGCAGGACTTATTGCAGGGTATGTCGCAAATTTTGCGTAGATTGGAAGGGGGGTCGGCAAATGGGGTTGCTGCATCGCCGGTGGAGGCGTGGCTGGCTGGGCGAGGGGTGGCACCCCCGTCGGGAAGTGGGTTGGTAAGCCCTAGTCGAGTATTGGAGGAAGCATCGGCAGGAGTATCAGTTTCGGTTCAGACAGAGAAGGAAAAAGGCGATTCGGTAAAATTAGATGACAGAGCAAAAGGGGAAGTTTATGTGTGCTTTGAAGGGCCGTTGGGAGCGCATTTAAAAAAGGAGGTGAAGGAGAAGATTTGGAGAGACGAGTATGTGGAAATTTTTTCCTTGCTCCCGTTGGAGAAGTTTAATTTGGATAAAGGGAAAAAAGACGATAGCAAAAAGGAGGAGGAGGAAAAGCGGAGGTGGCGTTTAATTCCGCAGACATTTGTGAATTGGTTACAGGCATTCGCAATATTGGCGAGCGTAGTGGGGGAGAAGGCGCCCGAGAATTGCTCGGGTTTGTTTTGCTATCTAGACTCAATTGGGGAGGCGCATCGTACATACGGCGGTCAAACGTGGCTGCGGTACGATGAACAGTTTAGACAGAGAAAGGCGGTTAGGCCAGAAATTAGGTGGGACCAGAAGGATATAGGCCTTTGGCTGAAGGTTATGGCCCCAGCCAGACATGGGCAGTCCTTTCATGGGTCCGGGGGTGGTGGCAGCCAGCAGGCGGGACACGGAAGCAGTAGTCAGGGTGCACAGGGAGCAAAGGAGAAATCTGGAACCTGCTGGCAGTTTAATGACGGGCAGTGTAAATACGGTAGCACCTGTAAATTTAAACATGTGTGTTCCCACTGTAACGGAAGTTCACACGGGGCTTCAAAGTGTTTCAGGAAGGGAAAAGGAAAGCCAGTTGTGGGTGCCGGTCAAGGGGGAGAGCCCGGTGAGGCTTCACGAGATGGCCCCCTTTCTAAATAGGTACCCTGATCAGGTGAAGGCAGGTATTATTTTTAATGGCTTTGCGGATGGTTTTAGGATTCCTCCTCCGAGTCATGAGGTTCCTTTTTCAATTAAGAATTTGCGGTCGGCAATGTTGCATGCCGAGGTGGTTGATGTTAAAATTAGGAAAGAAGTAGAGTTGGGAAGGATGTCGGGGCCGTTTGCGAACCCGCCGACGGAGGGTATGGTGGTTTCCCCTTTGGGGGTGGTGCCTAAGAAAGAGCCGAATAAGTTTCGGCTGATTCAACATTTGTCGTATCCAAAGGGTCGGTCGGTAAATGATGGCATCGCCCAAGAGCTGTGCTCTGTGGAGTATACATCATTCGATGCAGCGGTGCAGTGGGTGAGAAGGCATGGCCCGGGGGCGCTGTTGGCAAAGACGGATATTGAATCGGCCTTCCGTTTGCTTCCGGTGCATCCGGACAGTGTTCCGTTATTAGGTTGTTTTTGGAATGGTGGTTACTATCTGGACAGATGTTTGCCAATGGGCTGCGCCATTTCTTGTTCGTTGTTTGAGACATTTAGTACGTTTCTGGAGTGGGTGGTTAGGGACGTGGCGGGAGTTCAGTCGGTTATCCATTATTTGGATGATTTTTTGTTTATTGGGCCGCCTGATTCCGCAGTGTGTCGTAATACGCTAACGGCTATGTTTTGGGTCGCAGAGCTTTTTGGAGTTCCATTAGCGGCAGATAAAACAGAAGGTCCCAGCACGGCGTTGAGTTTTTTAGGAATTTTAATTGACTCCGAAAAAATGGAGTGTCGGTTGCCGGAGGATAAGTTGGCCATTCTGCAGCAGGAGGTTGAAAGGGCTAGAAGAAAGCGGAAGTTGACTTTGAAAGAGTTGCAGTCTCTTTTGGGTAGATTGAATTTTGCATGTCGGATCATGCCCATGGGCAGGATATTTTGTCGCAGGTTGTCGGTGGCGACGGCAGGCGTGAAGGAGCCGCACCATTTTATTCGCCTGAACAAAGAGCACAAAGATGACTTGCTAGTGTGGCAACGTTTCCTGGGCAATTACAATGGGCGGTCATTGATTCAGCAGGAGGTCTTGACAAACTTTGATTGCGAGATATTCACGGATGCAGCCGGTTCGGCTGGTTACGGGGCCTATTGTGGTGGTCGTTGGTGTGCCGGACGGTGGCCAAGCCAGTGGAGAGACTTGGGCCTTACAAAAAACCTGGTCCTGTTGGAATTGTTTCCTATTGTGGTAGCGGTTTTCATTTGGGGGGAAATGTTTGCTAATAGAAGGATTCGTTTTCATTGCGATAACATGGGCGTTGTGTCGGTGATTAACAGCTTGTCGGCCTCATCTCCCCCGGTGATTAAGTTGGTGAGGGAGTTGGTTTTTCAGTGCTTGGAGCTGAACGCTTGTATTTCGGCGGTGCATGTGCCGGGTGTGCAAAACTCAATAGCGGATGCATTGTCTCGTTTCCAGTGGGACCGTTTTCGGGAATTAGCGCCGGACGCGGAGATCTCGGGAGAGGAATGCCCTTTGCATCTCTGGAGCGTGATTATGGACGAGCGGGCCGGTTGATTCAGGAGTCTGTGACGAGCCAAACATGGGCATCATATGAAGCATCTTGGCGGGTATGGCAAAGTTGGGTGTCGGTGTGGGGCCAGTTGGTGTCTGAAGAAGACAGGATGTTGGCAGTATTATTCTTGATCGGGAAGGCGGCCGAAGAAGGTTGGTCAGTTTCGAAGGTTAATAAATTTGTTGCTGGATTGGCGTTTGCTTTTAAGTTGCAGGGGTTGGTGGACGTGACAAAACAATTTTTGGTCAGACAGGCACTTAGGGGTTTTAGGAGAGGTAATCACACTATTGATCGTCGCCGCCCCATTTCGTTTAGCCTTTTAGAACGGTTGGGTGGAGTCTTGGAGATTATTTGTGGTTCGGGTTTCGAATTGGCGTTGTTCCGCCTTGCCTTTTCATTAGCATTTTTTGGGGCCATGCGCGTTGGGGAACTGGTGTCTGCGTCCAAAGTTAGAGCCGGGGGTTTATTGGCGGAGGATGTGGAAGTTTGGACAGGGGGTGTTGTTTTTTGGATTCGGCGTTCAAAGACTGACCAAATTGGGAGAGGGAGACGTGTCGTGCTGGGGAGGGTTAACGGGTCTCTGATGTGTCCTAGAGGTTGTCTGGAAGCATACTGGCAGTTATGGTCAGGCAGATCTGGCCCTTTGTTATGTCACGCAGAGGGGTCATTTTTGTCACGCTTTCAGTTCATTGCAGTGTTAAGAAGGGGCTTGCAGGAGTTGGGTCTTTCTCCGGATATGTTTGGGTCGCATTCATTTCGTATCGGGGCGGCATCAGAAGCTGATAGTTTGGGTTTGGGCGCGGAAGACATTCGTAGAATTGGCAGGTGGACTTCAAATCGTTACTTAAGTTACGTCCGTCATTAATTTAACGGTGCGATTATGATTTTGTATTTGACCCCAGTGTTTTTTCTTCATGCATCTTGTTGCAGGTATGTCCCCTTACTTAGCCTGGATCTTCGGACATTCGTTCGTTCATTGGGGGGCGCTGCGGGCCGAGGTCAGGCCGGACGGTAGGCAACTGGGCTTTAGTAGGCGTCAAGTTGTCATTCGGTGGTTGGGATATAGGGGGATGGTGTGGGGCAGGGCCCTTCCTGAATTTTCTAAGGCGGTTCGGTTAGATAGACAACCTGACATTTTAATCGTGCATTTGGGGGGGAATGACTTGGGTGTGCGGCCTGTCAGGGAATTGATTAGGGACATACGGTTCGATTTGTTGAGGTTGCAGGTATCATTTCCTGGGGTGTTGATAGTGTGGTCAGATATTGTGCCCAGAAAACGGTGGAGGGGGGCTAGATCGTTGAAGGGTATTAATAGGGCTAGGGTCAAGTTGAATAGGGCAATAGCGGGTTTTGTTTCCAGGAATGGGGGGATTAGTGTTAGACATTTTGAATTGGAGGCAGGGACTGGTAACTACTGGTTGGAAGACGGAGTTCACTTGAACGCGATTGGGATTGATTTGTGGACTTTAGCATTGCAAGAAGGAGTTGAGCGGGCGTTGGTGGCATTGGGGCACTCACGAGCCTGAGGTGGTCAGGGCTGTTCGTGTGTGGTGGGGGGGTGGGGGTTCTTGGAGTTGACGCTGATTGGTTGGGGGAAGGAATTGGAGCATAATTACAGTTAATTTAAAATTTGTTGGGGTTGGATCTGGCATTTTGGTATGGGCTCTGGACGGGGTTTTTACCCTGGGAGCTGTTGGTGGTTTTTTCTCTTCCCGGAACGGGATGTACGGTGCCCTCGAGCTGGTTTTCACGGCTGAGGGTAATATGGTGGTCGAGCTTATCTTGTGGGGTTTTTGCCAGATCTTTTTAGCTCCAAGAACCCTCCCCTCGAATTTATACTGTTGTATTTATGTTATGTTATTTTGTTAATAAAGTTGGCCGCTGTGGCCAAAATATCCAAAAAGAATAAGTGGTTATGTTTTATTTAAGGAAAGGTGGGTCGGTGGGCAGTAGTTTGGTGGTTAGGCTACATACGTAAGAAAGACCGTACTCGGCATACGCGGTCAAGATGGGGGCTGGAACAAAGCGCAGCTGGGAGGAGGCCCCCCATGACTGCTTTGAGCCGGCGGTCTTTTTGAATAATGCTCCGGCTGGGGATAGGAGAATGGAAAGGGGGGAGGGGTTTAGAAGGGGGAGGTAGTAGGGAAAGTGCGGGAAAACCGCCATTCCCTACCTTAATCCAGGAGAAGGAAGACCCACCCACCCTCCCTTGTTGTTGTGTGCTTGGGGGTTTTTGTTATTGAGGGGGGGAATTGCGGGGCAGAGTTTATATGTGGATATGGCGAGGGAAGTTATTTATATATATATATAAAAAAAAAAAAAAAAAAAGGAGGACATTTGTGGGTTTACACTTTGTATGCGGGTGTTTGGTCATTATTTGCATTTTATTCATGTATTGTCACAGTGGCAGTGGGGGGGTGGGGGTTCTTGGAGTTGACGCTGATTGGTTGGGGGAAGGAATTGGAGCATAATTACAGTTAATTTAAAATTTGTTGGGGTTGGATCTGGCATTTTGGTATGGGCTCTGGACGGGGTTTTTACCCTGGGAGCTGTTGGTGGTTTTTTCTCTTCCCGGAACGGGATGTACGGTGCCCTCGAGCTGGTTTTCACGGCTGAGGGTAATATGGTGGTCGAGCTTATCTTGTGGGGTTTTTGCCAGATCTTTTTAGCTCCAAGAACCCTCCCCTCGAATTTATACTGTTGTATTTATGTTATGTTATTTTGTTAATAAAGTTGGCCGCTGTGGCCAAAATATCCAAAAAGAATAAGTGGTTATGTTTTATTTAAGGAAAGGTGGGTCGGTGGGCAGTAGTTTGGTGGTTAGGCTACATACGTAAGAAAGACCGTACTCGGCATACGCGGTCATGATCTTCTCCTGCACATATAGAGAATAACACAGGCACAGAGACAAAGGCAGGTGAAAATGCTGCATAATGTGCCATAATAATA